>NC_143406.1:6839349-8205919 GCF_052110815.1 Crocodylus siamensis | reverse complement strand
GGAAGGTGTAGGGGAAGATAGGTTAATCCAGCAGTGAAATGTCTGGCTTGACTTTGGTCTATTCATTGGCTCAGGCCCTTCAAATAAAATGATTTCAGATCTTTTTCTCCCTCTCTCCTTTGGCTTTCAGCTTCTGCTAGCGGCTGTGTCCCACCCAAACCAAATCTTTGCCCAGGGAGACAGAGATAGGACAGCCAATCACTCCTGTCAGAGGTTGGGATACACGGACTGTGCTTGCTAGGTCCTTGTCCAGAGCTGGTTGTAAGGTCTCAGTTGCCGTCAGTGTAGGAAGAAGCAGAGATGGCCCTGGCATACTCCATGAGTGCTCTGACCCTTGAGTAGCAGAGGCTTTCTCCACAGGGGACGATTAAGGTCTATGCTAATGTATTCCCATCAGCAGGGCTTCTCTCAAAACTGCATGGGAGCAGGTACATGTGTCCCAGCGTGGAAGTTGTAATTTCCTCCTTTCAGGCCTTCTAGTGGCCTGCTCTGTTGCTTAGAGCATGGGGCTGTGAAGTATGCCGAATGCCTCAGTTTTCCCATCTGCAAAATGGGCACGAGACCCGAGCTTAAAGACTGTTGCGACTTCTGGGTAAAAAGTTTCAGCATGTGTGTGGCTGTGTGTACAGCCCTCCCCTCTGCCCACCACCTCATGGCAGAGGGCGGCTTCCAGACCCTCGTATCGGCAGACAGTCCCTCCCCACCCTGCCTTGCTGCAGCGAGTCCTAGCACTTGCTCTGAGTTCCCAAAGGAAGTAAGGACAGCCACAGAAGGCGGGTGGATGACTGACCCCTCCGTGGGTGGCGCGGGAGAGAGAACAGGGAGCCGACACCAGGATCAGCAACGCCTGTGAGCACAGCGAGAAGGCTGGAGGGATCAGGCCGAGGGTGTTTCGAGTCTTGCTAACGCCTGTGTGCCTCAGTCGGCATGCTCGCTAGCAAGCTGCCTTCGTTCCAAGCCAGAAGCCTTGAGCAGCTCTTTTGATGAACTGTTCTTATTACTTGTAACTTGGGCAGACCTAGCTCCCTGCCTCCTGCCAGCTCCCTCTTCCTCCAGAGCAATTTTCTTTGCAAGAGAAAAAACCGTTGCAAGGGGATCCCGTAACTCACCGGAGAGGGGTCAGGAAACCTGCTCGCAGCGCCCTGGTGCCTGGTAAATCATTCGCATGATGAACTGCCTCTTCCCTTTGCTCCTCTGTACCTGGTTGGGAGCAGTTTCAAACAGGAGGAAGCAGGACATGGTGGGGATACATTTGGCTCCTAACTTACAGATCTGGCTTCCTCTCTGGGTTGGGGGGATGTGTCAGCAGCTGGATTCTCTCTGATCCAGAAGACCCGGTGAAATTTTGCCCTCAAGTGGGGAGAGAAACCTGCTTACTGTGGCCAGACACTGTGTTTTTCTTCGGAGGAGCTGGATGATTGAGGGGAGCTGGGTCTTACTGCCAAATGCTCCAAACATTCTGGCCAGCGCTGCTAATGTGAAAAGCCTGCCCCTAATAATTTACAGGGATGGGGACTGACCAAACAACTGCTTTTCCTGGCTTTAAATAGAACATCATCTTTTCTCTCTCTCTGCCTGACCCAGCATCTCGTCAGAGCCTCGAAGGTTCATTTTTCCCCTGGCTTGCAGCTCTCTTCTGCCCATGCTCTCAAGGCTCCCCTTCCTCTGGAGCACCGACAGCGCCATCCCCAGCCGGGGCTTTTGCTGGCTTTATTGTTCCTTCCAAGTCCGTGCGACAAAGTACCCGCTTGCGCCATGGACAAATCTCCTGCAGAAATTCACCGGCTGGAGCCTGGCACCTACGTGGCATTGCTTAGGGCCTGACAATCCTTGACAAGGACTAGATTAAGTTTGTTTTCCCTGCGTACATATCTAGTGCACACGGAGGGGCAGGAAGCAGACAGCCAGGGATCTGGTTTCCTCCAAAGTGTCCAATCAAGTATATTCGCCTCTGCTGGGAACTACAATCCCGCTATTAGTTGTGGGCACGACCAGGGCAGAAGTGACTGATGCTGCCGTCTATCACTCTGCCAGCTTCATCTGGCTGCATACAAAGCTCCTTGCCTGAGCGAGGCTCCTACTGGCAAAGCCAGCCATTGAAATGCTGGAAGGCATGTTGGGATACAAAGCTCCCAGTGATACTGGGTGAAACCCAGCCTTTCAGAAACCTGAACTGTAGCCTGATGCAGTAAGTAACCATGAAGCCACAGCTGCCTGAAGGGAGCCATCGACAGCCTAACCATCCGGTTTTTGCTGTTGCTGCCGTTGCAGATGAAACTCTCCTAAGTAGCCCAGTTTCTGTCCACTGAAGGGAAGGATGCTTCGACTTCTAGTCAGCTATTTGTGAGCCATAAGTTTGGTGCCAGTCAGGCCTTTTTAACTAGGATCGTATGAGGCTGATTTGCCCTCTGAGAAGTGTAGGTCTGGACCAAATGAACAGGGAATTGTTGCTCGCCAAGTCCCAGAACACTAGCGCTTAGTATGTGATCGGTTTAAAATGAACAAGGGAAGGTCCTTGTTTAGACGAGCTGTATTTTAACTTGTGGAAATCATTGCCACAGGAGGTGGTGGAGGCAGGTGCAAAAAAAGAGAGAGAGAGAATAAAAAGGACCTGATAAATTCATGGATGATAGAGTTATTAATGGCTATTGACCAGAATGGTTGGAGATGCTTCTTCTGGCATCTCTAACCCCACACATGGTAGATGTCAGGGAAGGTATTGATCGCTCTAGAGGTATCTGGTTTGATGCTCTCCCTGTACAGCATCCACTTCTGCCATTGTTGGAGACAGGACACGGGGATAGAGAGACCACTGGCCCGAGTCCTTTTGGCTCTGGGTATGTTCTTATGGGTGGATTCAGCCTCTGATGCATCCTGCTGTGATGGTTGCATTGCATCAGGGAGTGGGAGATGGGATTTCTTTGCCCCTTCCCCCATCCCACCTGTTCCCCTCAGGGTACTACAAAGTCATGTCTGCCCCGGTGGGTTTAACCATGGCTCAGATGCTGTTGCATGTGGTACAGCTGGTGGGCATGGGCCTTTGCAGGCAAAAAAGCCAGGTGCCATCCTAGAGAAGCTTGCAGCCTACATAACAGTAACGCCAAGGGGCCTGGCTGCACCTCGCTCATCTTCCAAGTTAAAGTGCATCTGTCAGGGGTTGGGCTTGATGCCTTCGCTTGGCAGGAGCTTGGATCCTGCCCTGTTTTCACGGTTAGCTCAGGCACTGGGTTACATCTCCCTGGGCATCAACTGCACTCACTCAATCAGTCTGACAGGATTTGGTTCTTCATTTTGGGAACATGCGACTGGCTGCGTAGGGAGAGACCTTTGTGAAACCAAAGTGTTGTGTTAGTGCTTTTTTTTTTTTTTTTTTAAATTATTAGGCAATAGCATTTGAAGAGATGCTTTTAGAAAGGCCTAAATGCAAAGCTGTACTTGAGAGAGTCTTGCCATCCCTCGGCTGCTCCCCAGGCAAGTCCTGACTTCTCCAGACTCCCCAGTTGGTGCCTGTCTCCGTCCGGAGTTCTCTAAACATTTACACATCCCGTTTCCCCGTATGAGAGGATCCCTTTTTAAGCCGTTCTCCTTTCATCTCCTGCGCCCCAGCTTTTTCCTATGAAGGCATTGTCTCTCAACAACCCTCAAGTGTTTTCTGAGAAGTGGTGGCTTATCTGGAGCTATTCTTCTGCCTTTCCTGCTTATTTGTTTTGCTTGCGGCCTCCTGCTAAATGAAACGAGTGTATTGAAACAGCAGATATGCCAGGAACTCGCCCACATTGCTCGTACTACACTGCCTCTCTTTCCATGGCAGATCTTTCCTTAGAAGTGATCCTGAACGTTGCAGCTGAGACCCGGTTCCATGTGCATCAGTCTTAGTGAATGCCACGTGAATGGGTGGGGGGTGCTGGACACTTTGTACTTGTACGGCTCTCTTGGGCCAAGAGAGAGTCGTATTGGCTCAAAATCAACCTTGCTGGTCCCCTTTTGCTCAGGGTGGATGTGATCAGGTGATGCAACTAGCAAAGGAGAGAGGGAGATGGGTTTATTTTGGGCAGAGGACCATGGCTGCCTTCAGTCAATCCCACATACACGTCTTATTGTCTAGTTAACAAAATTAGCTCCCCCGGAGGTTTTCACAAGCCCTGGTTACTCTCCCCCTTGCAGAGCATTTTTGACAGACTTGACAATGATTAACTAGGTCTCAGGCTGCAGGGGGGAGGGGGCGGTGGGCTCTGAGCCTGGCTGGTCGGGTTCTCACACACGGGCCTCCTTTCTCTCCAGGTCAGAGTCTGGAGGTACCTAAAAGGCAAAGATATCGTGACTCATGAGATCCTCTTGGATGGTGGGAACAAAGTGGTGATCGGCGGCTTCGGGGACCCCTTGATCTGCGACAACCAAGTCTCGACAGGGGACACCCGGATTTTCTTTGTCAACCCCGCCCCCCAGTACATGTGGCCGGCGCACAGAAACGAGCTGATGCTGAACTCCAGCCTGATGCGGATTACCCTGCGCAACCTGGAGGAGGTGGAGCACTGCGTGGAAGGTGAGGCTGGTGCCTTGCATGTCTGTCTGCCGCTCGGTCTGGCCGCACGGCTGGTCGCGGGTGAGAGGCCTAACACTTATTCTCAGCCTGGCGTGGGGCTGGCCTGTGAAACCTTTTCTGCAAAGCCCCAGGTCCAGCCATGTGGATCAGAGCAGGGGTGGCAGTAACACCGTGACATGATGCTGTTTCGTGAAGTACCTGTGTGCGGATGGGGAACGACTGGGGGAGATCCCTTCATTCTGGGAGAGGCTGGCTGTCCTTCAGGAGGGACTGGGGGTCCAGGAGCACTGAGATTACTTCTTCCGGTTTTTTTGCCTCCATCCCCCCTGCCAGGCGGGCAGGTTTCAGCCCGGCTCAGGACCCCACCTCTGCTTCACCCGCCTCCACAGCCAGGTCAGCAAACCTGGGCTTAAAGCATCTCCGAGGCAGAGGTGGATTGGTTTAGGGCTGAAACCCAAATAAGGGTTTGGGTTGTCCAGGAAGCCGAGTGAAATCCTTGATCTCGGCAGCACCAGCTTGGCCTTGCACCCGCTTGCTGGCTAAATTAGCCCCGCAGACTCGCCCGGGGACCTGAAGCAAGCTGGGTTCTTCCTGGCTTTGTGTCCTCATCAGGAAGAAACCTCCCCAGTAGCACTGATCCTAGGAGGGCAAAATCTGGCCTAGCAGCAATAGCCTGATTAGCAGGCACAATATGTGAGCCACAGCTCTCTCTTACTAGAAGGGGGCTTGACTGTCCAAAAGTGGAGGGGGCATGTCTTCCAAATGAGAAGGCATCATCCAGGCAGTGTCTCCTCTTCCTGAAGGAGGACCAGACTTCGGGAGGGATATGGGGGCAGGTAGAGGGTCTTGAGACTCTTCTCTAGTCCCGCAGCTGGCATACACTGGGCTACATACATCCCACTGCCACCTGCATCTTCAGAAGATGATGCTCAGGTTCAGGTCCTTCTCCCAAAGAGGAGGAGGGACCAGTGTGCTGCATCTCCAGCGCTTGCCTGTGCTGGCTTGGGGAGCACGGTGGATATTCCCGTGTTTTCTTGGTAAGCTCTTACACCAGTTGAGCACCTCCTCTCCTTAATGACTGTAATGACTTGACCTGTAGGTTCCCAGGGGACATGCTCTTGGGCTAGGCTTTGCTGTAAGCCTGGAAAGTTTTCCAGCTGGAGGCAGCCCGTGTTTGACTATCTGTAAGAGCGTGTGTCACTCTTCCAGCCAACCTAGGTACTGTTGTCAGGGAAATGAGATACTGCTCCCGTCATGGATGTTACAGGGACCGGCAGAGGGGACGTACTTGTGGAAGTAGCGGACGTGTGACTTTCAGTGCGATCGTTGGTGTCCAGATGCAGAACTGAGTCTGTCTTTGGCAGCTGGAATGGCAGAGACCCAGCCTTTCCCTCCCCTCCGCTCCCTGGCCCCCGTTACCCAAGGACATTGAAAATTCACTTCTGGAAAATCCTATTTGCTGTGCTCTTCATTCGCTGTGTTAATGAGCGTGCTAATGTGGATGGATGGGGAAGTACGTTGAACCAGAGCCTCTCTGAGAGCTGGCGGCTACAGATGTAGGAGCAGATGAGTAAACAGGAGAAGGAATGCAGGGATTCTGCAGCAACCAACAAATAAACACGTAGCTCGGCTCCTTCCTCTGTCCTGGGTGTATGAGGAAAGGGCATAACCCCTTCCTGCAGCTGCAGGGTGAATGAGCAAGTTCCCAGCTCTGGGGGCAGCGGATGTGCTTAATGCAGCAGAGTGGTTCTCCAGCCCAGCGCTGCCATGCTAGAGGTTTTTTGCAGAGGGGTAGTAAGGTGCAGGATAAGACAGTTGTGCTATATGTCTTTTGGACTGACCTTTCTGGTAGTACTATACACCTCATGCCTTTTATACGGAGTGCATGCTCTCTCTGCTAAAAATCACCATGCTCCTCCATGCTTTTAGAGTCTCAACTGCAGTTTCAAACTCAGCGGACACTTGGGAGAGTCTTTCCTTTCTCACCCTTTGCAGTCCTGTGGTTGGCTTTAACCCATTAGGATACACCTGCACTGCAACCATTGCTGGGACTGCGTTAAAAGGGGACGCACATGAGCCAGCTTTAAAGCCAGCTCACCTGGTGCTGCTAGGAGCAGTAGCAGTGGCACCACAGAGCTCAACCCTGGCTGGAAAACCTGGCGAGGGTGATTAGGCTGTAGTAAGGTCTGTGCTAGTGTGGCTGCACTGCTAGTGGGAGCCAAGCCAGATGTTGAAAGGTGGCCCAGGTGTGTCTGCAGGAGCTGCAGAGGTCTGTTAAGAGCCTGAGCTCCTAGACAAGTTACTACTGGCTAAACAGGGGTGGGGACTTCCAGGATGTGAGTCTTTTGTGCATGCTTTTACCCTGAGGTGTAAACTAAAAGCTAGATTACCCTGCAGTAAAAATGGGGTAAGCTTCCCTAGGCTAGGTTTCATTTGCTGTGGGGTAAGCACATACACACAGGCAGCTCCCAGGCTCGTGTCCCCTGGGGTAACTTGTCCAGGTGCCTGTGCTCCTAGTCTCCCCTGCTTCCCCGCGAGGGAGCGCAGAAGGAATGCGGCGGACAAATATTTCCCACCTGCTAAGGCCCTGCTCCATGTTGGCTGAGCTCTCTCCCCTCCAAATGGTTGAACCTGCAGAGCCACTGGTGTTTGGGACCCTTCCTCCTAATCACTGCGAACTGTGTTGGAAGGGGGGTTGTGCCTCCGGTCTGTCAGAGCGGGAGGAGATCTCGTGCAGGGAGGCAGGTGCGTGGGTCGGGTCTTGCACGTTCCTTCGCAGCATCTGCTCTTTCCCATGGTTGGAGGTGGAGCTCTGAAACAGCTGGACCATGGCTCTGACCCAGAGCCTGCCCCTGCAGCGTGGTGCATGATGCTCTCTCCAGATGCTGTGGGGAATGAAGGGATGGGGAGCGTGGGAGGCATTTTGCTGCTTTGTGCCAGAAGTCCCAAGCAAGATTTAACGGAGACTCTTTTGTGCTGGCACAGCCCGTTCTGCCTTGAGGAGACCGGCAGGACTCGGTCAGGCAGGATCGGTCTGACCTCAAGCTCAGGTCAGGATGCAGTGGTTTCCTCTGAACCCGGGCCCCGGTTAGCAGGTAGGCTAGGGGGTTGGAAGTGGGTAACTTGAGGCCGAGCTGCACCTTAGCACAGCCAGCCCTGGCCTTGATCGCTCAGCCAACAAGCGGCTAGACCTCAGCCTGAGCCAAGCTGCTGCAGCACGGGCGTTAAATGTTCTTTCCTGCTCATGTGGCGAGAGCCAAACACCGTCCCACGCGCACGGCCCCCTGGCCGAAGACCCATCCCCTGGGCTCGCCGCGCCGGGGCTCGCTCAGCCTCCGCTTGCTTCCTCTCGTCTCCTGGAGCCTGCCACCACAATGGCATGTGTGGGCTTTTGTCGCCGTGCCAGCTGTGCCCACACATTGTCCTTTCTCTAGCATACATCTAACTCCGCGGTGGCAAAACAATTAAGCCCTTTGTGCGACTCCCAGCCCGTAGCTTCCCCCGGCCCTTCAGTATCTGGTGTAAGGCCGCAGCCCTGCAGCAAAAGGCAAAGGGTGATCCTGTTTGACTTGCATGGCCTCCTTCCTCTGCCAAGAGACACTGGCGTCCTGTGTCCAGTTGCTGAGCTGGCCTGGGGGGAGAGGGTCAGGAGACGGGCACTTGTGTGGTCAGCGGGGATCTGTTCTAGCCCAGTCCTGTTTTCTCACGTGGTCGTTCCCGCAGCGGTGGCGATAGAGCCGTTGTCGCTCGTGCAGCCATACCCTGCAAACGTGCGTAGGGGTATGCAGCGGGTGCCCACATACTCGATATGCACCAGGCTGTGAGACAGTGCCTCGGTGTACCCATATCTAGATGTGCTGCATGGACCACATGCTTAGCAGCGTTGAAGCTTAAGCCTTTTTTCACTCACTGTCTCTCCTCAGTTCATACCCAGGTAGGAGCTCTGGGTAATATTAGTTACTAAGCTTTTCCTGCAACTGCATCTTTCTTGGGCTCCAGCTTTGTGCAAAGTTAATTTGTTAAATAGCTCGTTTCCATTTACTAACTAAGAGCCTCTTCCCAATAGCTCACAGGGGAGCTGTTTGTTAGCTGAGATACAGCCTCTGTAAATGTTGCAGGAAATGGGGCTGTGGGGTGGGTTGGAGAGGGTAAAGTAGGGCTGGGGGGTAGGCGACAGAGAGCATTTCTGGACAGGGTGGGACTGAGTCCGTGTGGGGTGCTGGGAAAGAACCAAGCCCAGGTGACCCACAGCAAATTAAAATTTCAGTCAAAGAAGTCAAAACTGTCTACACCAAGCATGATGACTCTTCAGTCTCTCATCTTTGCATTCAGCCAACTCAGTACCACTAGGCGCCTTCCCTTTCTTAATGCGCAGGGCCAGGACATCTCCTCCAACTGCATCTCTTCACCTTCCTTCAGCTGGGTGACTTGGCTTTCCAATGTGGGGCGAGGAAAAGCAGGCCGGGGTGGGGAGGATGTTGGACATGCTGTACAGTGACAAGAGTTTCTCAGCAGGCCTAGGGGTAACTGGTCTGGGGGAAATGAGATTTAGTCCAAAGCTCTGCCTTAAAGCTGAAGTCTTTTTTGGAGCCTGAAAGAGGTTCCTTCTGATGTGCCCAGTAGGCACCAGTCTGTTTTAGGAATGCCAACAAGGGGTCCCTTGAACCCATACAGAGCCGATGCCCATTTTCTGCAGCGTGAGTGGAGTCGGGAGGCTTTGGTATGAGACTTGCAGCATAGGTGGAGTCTTTCGTGAGCCTAGAAGACGAGCTGTCCGGGAGACCATTCTGGTTTTGCAGCAGCTTCTCGGCATTTTGAAATTTGTTTTCATTCCATTGTGGGATGCAAGCAAAAATCCTTTGAACGATTTGGGGAAAGAGACTGATCAAAACCATGTTTTTCACTTAAAAATACCCCTGAGCTTTTTCATAGAGGTCCCAAGCTTTCTGGGGCACCCAATAAAGCCTGCCAAGTAGAGCCTTCAGCAGAACCAACCCATCTACACTTGTTTTTGCCCTCGATGAAAACACTCTATTTCTATGAAAATGTATTCAGTCCAAAAAGTCCCCATTGGCTCTGTTTTAAACATTTGCACTCTACAGATTAGCATTTCAGAACCTCATCTGAGGCTAGGGTGCTGGATCATGGCTTTAAGGAGCTTGGACTTGTGAGCCCGGTGCACGGCAAATGTGGTGAGTGGGTCATTGCATGGCAGGATATTGCCTCCCCAAAAGGGAGCTAATGGCAGATAAGCCAGCTATTCATGCACAGTCTCTACACAATGACTTCTAAGCTGAGTGGGTTTTCTCTTTCCTTCAAGACATCTGAATAAGCTTTCCTTGGGGAACAGATTGTCTGATAAGCCCAGGGCTTCCCTGCATCTGTTTGTTTGAACTCTGGGGCTGGGTGGGTGGAAGTCGAGCTTTTGGGCGTGTTGAGTTTTCTAAGGGCAAACTCAGCAGAGCTCTCTCAAGCAAGGAGTGATATTGTATTTCCTATTTTCCTCCCCCTATCCTTCCTGCAAGTTCAACAGCTGATTACACCCCAGAAGATCTTTCCCTTCAGAGGTCTCATATTTTGAATTGATCATGGCTGAAGTTTAAGGAAATCCTGATTTTTGCAGGTGGTCTGCGCAGGGGCTGCACGCCGGCTCCACACACACGGCTCAGGGTAGAAGGAACATCCGATTAAAACACCGTGCGGCCCTGGCTAATGAGAATCTAGTTCTGCTATTAAAAATTGCCTCGCTGGTGGCGTGATTTGCATTAATTCTGGTGCCGTTGCCGGAGCTCAGATTGCTCTGCTAGAAATGTGGACCTTGAACCCTCCCCGAGACGAGTTCCCTACATTGGCTCTGCAGGTACGGTACATAATTAAACCTGATGGCACTGGATACGATAGACACACACCATTTAACAAAAGGTCCCCGCTGGTTGGCTTCAAACCTCCCCATCACAGAGCCGCTAGCCCAACACCAATGTGAAACTTCTTGCTTCACGCTAAAAATAGATGCTGTTTCACCTCTAATTTTCCAGAGGGCTTAAGAGGAGGGAGGCAGTCTGTGGAGTTTCATTAATCCTTTCCATCAAGGATGGGTCTGCACCAAAATGGCCTTGTCAGAGACCCAGAGAGATGAAATCGCCCTTAATAGGTGACCACGCTGAAGTCGATGGGAATTTTGCCACGTCTTCAGCAGAGACTGGTTTTTTGCCCCCGCAACCCATTCTTTTCTGAGATTTTTTCAGTAGTGAGGGGCTTGAAACCTCAGTGCTGGTCTGTGGCTACCATTAAACCTCCTAGACTGATTCAAACCGGGAACAGATCCACGCGGAAGTTGCACCTCTGCCGTAGGTCTGGTTCAGGGGTCTCGCAGAACATGAAGACGGCGAAGGAGGGGCCCAGTGTACAGCTGCCTGCTTTGTTTCATGAACGGCTGCCCCGTGTCCATCACTTCTTGGAGAGCTCCTTTGCAAAGCTAGCCAGGCTGAGGAGTGTTTTGAGGATGAGATGTATTGAGGAGACCCTCAAGCCTTTTGAGGCCTTCAGAGTGTCATTCTTCTCTTAGCAGATAGTGGTCCACAGACGCCCTCCCCTTTGCTGTGATGCAACATCCCCGTGGCACCTGGAGTTGCTTCCCCACGTTGCTCACACAGGGGAAGTCAGAGGCAAGTCCTGGATGCCTCCATCGTCCTCTGCCCATAGATTGAATCACGCCGGCCCCTTGCGTTCATCGCCTCGTCTCCCATCCGCGACCCCCAGCAGTTTCTTTTGCCCCGCACAAGCTTTCCACCTTGGGCATGAATCTGTCAGGGGGGCTCTGTGGGCACTGAGGTGACTTTGGACCCCTCCTGCATGTTGTGTAGAGGGGGGCTGTGCAGGTGCAGGGTGGAAGCTAGGGCGCAGGAGGGGTGATGTGTGATGGAGCTGGGAACAAGCGTCCTCACTGCAGGGCATTAACACCCACGTGCCGGTAAAGCAGAGGCTGCTGCTAAAGGAGGGGCACCAGGTATCTGCAGCCAGTTAAGGACCAATCTGGGGTCACCTTTTCGAGAGCAAACTCCAGGCCCTTGCAAACCTCCTGGTCTCTGGGACAGGGCAGGGAAGGTTTCTGGTTGGCTTGAGAGCTGCTCTGTTTGAAGCTGGATTGCTTTGAAAGCATCTCTTCCAGCCGCATTGTGCGCCGCTCTTTTTGTCTTTTCCTGTTCACTTTTATTCCTTCCTCTCTCTTTTTCTCCCGTCTCCCCCTTGCCGTAGGACTGAGGCGTTTTGTTCTTGTAAACCAGCCCGTGCAAAATCTCCTTTTCAGGCCCCTCGCAGCGCTTCTAAGGAGCGCACAGTGGCCTGCTCCGAGCAAGGAAATTGCTGGCATGGGGCTCGCGCTAGGTGCATTCGGGCTGTGGCCATTTCCCATGATCTAGTCTCTTTGCAGAATTTCTGCATCTCTGGAACTATTCCTCTCTTCTAATCCCTCCCTGGCCTTGTATTGTGTGCGGGGGGCATGGAGGAGGGGGCTGAAAGGGCTTGTGTGCATTTTTCTTCCAGGGTTCCTCCCCCCTCCCCTCTTTCTTGGCTCTGGTTTTGGGGGAAGATAATGAGAACAGCCTCCACACCTCCGCCTTGGGAGGGTGAGAAAGTTAGCCAGCAGCTGGGAAAGGGCAATAAATGGTGTGAGAGAGACTTCCACTGTGAAATCCTGGGGGCACCTTCCCAGGTTTTGCTTCTGAGGGCTGGAGATGCAGAGATGAAGCAAGGGCCTCCACAGCTCAGCAGTTTGTCAGGGGGCAGAGGGTGAGAGGGCTCCAGGAGAGGGGAAGAAGGGCCTCATCTACGGGACAGGCCTTTATCCTTTGTCTCCCATGCTGACCATGGATAAGATGCACCCTGGGCAGCTAAATACCCCACAGACTGCCAAAATACTAGGTCCTCCAGAGCTCTTTGCTAGCACGAGGATCTGCCTGTAGACTCGGTTGTACAGTGCAGGACAATGGGCTGAGCAAGATCTGTAGGTCAAGGGGCCTGTGTGACACTCTTAGATCTACTATTTGCCTACTGCAGCAATTCTCAGCCAGGGTGCCGGGGCACCCTGGGGTGCCCCCAGATCCTTTGAAGCGTGCCTGGAGGTGTGAGAAGGTAAGCAGATAAGCCAGGCTCAGGCTTATCTCTGCCTGGACGATCCCCAACCCCTGCTGCCCAGTCCCTGTGCAAGGAGGTGAGCACTGTAATATATAAACTAGCTTTTGAAATGGGGTAACACTTGATGCACAAAAGTTACGGAGTGGGGCCTCAGGTCCGGAGAGGCTGAGAACCATTGTTGTCTGGGGCCGAGTGGGATAAATGGGCTCTTTTCCTCAGTTTAAACCCTTTCTATTTGATCTTGAGATCATTGTCTGTCCCCTAATATTAGCTGGCCCTAGGGAGTGGTTCAGAGTCTGCTGCCGCTGCCACCTAGAGTCCCTCCTTACTGCTGGAGCCGAAAAGGTGTGTGGGTTTAGCACTGAGGGCCTAGGGGCTCAGCTACACTCCCTCGCTCGGTATCAGTGCAGAGTATCCCATGGGCTCATGGCAGCAGCTTGAAGCTTTAAGTTATGTAGCAAATTCCAGAGGGGTTTTAATCTTGCGTGGGAGGCCACTGGGCTGGGAAGAGTCTTTCAACCTTTCCTCCCTCCCCAAGTCCCCGTCCTCTCCTAAGGTCTGCAGAGCCCTGCTCACTTCTGCGTGGGATCAGCTCCTCCAGGCCACGGTCACCCAGATGCTTCATCAGGCCAGTTGTCATCTCCACCGTCTGATCTACCAAAGTTCCTGTGGACGTGGAGTCACAAGAAGGGGAATCACACGGGTGGTGGTGGATTTTTATGGCCTAGGAGGCGATAGAAGTTCTCTCGAAGCACGACTTCCACATCATTTGTTTGAGCCCTGCAGAAACCCCATGTCAGGGCAGAGCTGCTCTCCCAGGAGATGGGGCGAGTGGCTCTGGAGAGCCGCCTTCCAGCTTCCTGCCCTGCAGACATCTCCATGTATTTTGGCAATGCTGGCTTAAATTCCCTCCCCACTGCTGTTAATCATTAATCCTTGACCTCTGACAATCCCAATGCCAATGGATTTAGGAGTCTGGTGTCTCTCTGTCTTCTGGGAAGAGTTGGCTTTGGAGAACGGCACTTGCATCAGGAATCCATTAAGCTGATGGTGTCTTGCCCTTGTTATGGTGGGACATACAGATCTGAGTCAGGAGGTTGTATCGGCTCCTTGGAGTCCACTCTCTGGTACCCGATGCTCTGAAATAATGGTGAGCCTTGTAATATACTGGCAATGCACACCGCATGTCCCTCTCCTAGCCAGCTCAACTGGTGACAGTCAGGGCTTTGGATGCTGAAGGGTCAGTTCTTGCAGAAACCAGACTGCATCGGGTTTCTGAGTCTGCACAGCGGGTGTCGTTACTGCTCTGAATTCCCACCAAGGGCACTGCCATCCTGTAATTCCCCTGCCACCCTTCCCTGTTGCATCCCCAGCCCTGTCTACCTGGTGTCTAATCTCATAACACAAGAGCATATTTGGCCACTTCAATGTTCGGTGCTTGCAACTGTGAAGTAAAAGCTTTGGCAGGAACACTTGCAAAATGCAGCCACGCACCCGAGGATATAAATTTAGATTCTTCTAAACGTGTAATAAATTGGCAGCCACGTAGGACTACTTTGCTATTATTGCACAGTCACTTGCTCCTTACTGGCAACCCAGGTCATTTGGGCTGACACACAGGCTCTGGCTGCTTGGTTGAAGAGAGACTCTCTAGTGTGCGAGGGGGGTGCTGCAGTCTGACCCCACCCTGACGACGGCAGGGGGGTGTGGGAAGACCAGGGCAGCAGAAACGATGAGGGTTGGGGGTTTTCACTCTTTCTCTTGTTGCTCAGACCAACTTGTTTGCTTTTCCGGCAATTACAAAGGTAAAGAAGACATGGGTCAGTCAGGTGGGAACTGGAGGAGCCGAGGGAGAGACAGTCTCCCTGCAGCAGAGGCAGCTTTAAGGGTGGGTGACGTGGGCTCCCACCCAGGGTGCTGTGGTCAAGGGGGCGCCACGCACGCGTGCACGCACACGTACGCGTGAGCCGCCGAGCCCGTCTCCCACCTCCGGCTGCTGCTCGGGAGGAGTCGGGCCAGGCAGTGCGGGTGGGGTGGCTCCTGCTCCAATCCTCCTGCCTTGCCCCGCACAGCAGCTGCAGTGCCTCCCCACCGGCCTGCCTGGGGCACCGCGCCGCTCCACCTCCCTGCCAGACTGCGCCCCTGCCCGCCCGCCTGCCTCTGCCTGCAGCAGCACCGCCGACTTGGTGGGGTGCCAAAATACAAGTTTGCCCAGGGTGCCATTTTCCCTAAAGCTGGCTTTGTGCTGCAGCGTCAGGGTTAATCAGGCTGGAGGGATCTTGCAGGCCCCCTGGAGAGCCCACAGCAGTATCCCGTCTGAGACCACAGTGCCTGGCCTTGGGTTCAAGACGGTCTGGTTGGAGTTTCTCTGCCCACCGGCTCCTCTATCAGAGCTGTGCAGTGCTTACAGGAACTCCAGGAGCCAGCTGGGACTTGCCTCTTGCTAATCCTGCCCCTGAAGTGTGGCTTTGGTGTATTTATCTGATTAAACGCTCTGCCAACATCCCACATTCCTGCAAGGTGACTTCCCAGGAGCCCTTTGGTATGATGGCGTGCATCCGGAGCGGAGGTGGCGGTGTGAGCCTGGCCATGGTGGCCATCCTCTGTTTGGGAGAAGATGGGAGGACCCTGATTGTGGGGCTCTCTGGTAGGGGAGGGAGCGCGCAGGAGGCAGCTCTGGAAGCTGCTGACGCTGTAGGAAAGCTCGCAGGGGCACGTTTTTGCCAACCTGCTTCTCCTTTTGCATTTTCAGCTCCACTGAACCACTGCCTGTGATTAGGGAGGAAATAGGGTTCCAGCCACTTCCATCATTTATATGCAACTGGATTAATTCGAGCAGGGCTCCCAACAAGCGACAAAGTGAATAACAATTTGTGAGGCTCAAACCACCTGGGTTTTTTTTTTTTTTGCTTCTAGTTTCTACTTTTCCAGCTCTTTCCTTGCACAAAAAAGCCCTTTCTGTCACCGCTCTCTCTTTGTCTCTCCTTTAACCCTAAACCTTGAAACCTGGGCTGGGCTGGTTACTTATCGATCCCGCCTAGCTCAGGGTAAAGGCACAGGACTGGGGCTCAGGGGTCTCTGTTCAGTCCCTAGTTTTGCTCCAGGTTCAATGTGACCAAGACAAAGCGTTGGACTGCTTTGTGCCTCAGCTAACCCATCTGTAAAACTACCAGGATAATCATTCCTTCTCCCACCCTCACTCTGCTCTTTAATAAGACTGTCTCCTCATCCACATACAACAGTGTTTCTCAACCTTTTAAGTAGCAAGTACCCCCTAACTGCTGAAAATGTTGATAAGTACCCCAACACTCAGTTTTCCAGGGGATTTTATATTTACAGACTAATGTGTGCTATATGTTGGAAGAAGGCCTGTGCATCTAAGGCCATGATGTGACAAATGTCATATCTGGTGTGGGTAGGGTTGCCACCTTTTACACCAGAGGTGCACAACTCAAGTATGTACCTGGGCTAGAGGTGATGTTGCTCAAAGCAGCATCACTAGGAGGACTAGGATGTTGCTCAAAGCAACTAGCTAGGAGGGCTGAACGCCAAATTATTACTGGGGAATTTTAATGTGTGGCGCACCAAATTTTTTGCCATAGTTTTGAGAGGAAAAGAGGGCAAGAGAGAGTGTTGGGGTACCCACGCACCCCCTGCCTGTGTCTCGTACCCCCAGGGGTATGCGTACCACAGGCCGAGAAACTGTGATGTACAGTACCCAGCACACTGGGACTCTGTTCTCAGTTGGAGCCTCTTGGTGTCCCTGCAGTATTCGGGAGTCTTTGCACGCAGCTCTAAGAAGCATGGCCCTTTCGGATAACATTAAGCTGAGGGCCTGAGCCTGGGAGTTAAAGACCTGCAGCAGCCTTGAGCAGAGGATGCTAACCTTGGCATCTTGGTCAACTCTCAGCTCCACAAACTCCCTTCTGCCTCTCTCTGCTTTCCCATTGTGTGTCAAACTGAAAGCAGTTTGCTTTGGTCCCTGTATGTACTGCTGCGCCGTGTTGCTATGCATGCATCAGCAGCTGCTTTGTCCCATCCCAGGGGTGCCTGGTTCTCAGAAACACAGGAAGGTTATTCTTATGTGTTGCTTAGAAGTCAGTTGGTAGCCTACTTTTGGGATGCCACAGGGGGAACCCGGCTGTGGCTCCTTCAGACAAGTTACAGCTTCTGCATGGGGGAATGAGTGACCCAACTGCTGCCCTCTACATCTGTTCCTCCAGCTTTGACTCTGAACTCTTAATTGTCCTGTGGCCGTGCGTGGGAGCCCCCGGTCCTGAAAGGGGATCCTACAATGCGAGGCACTGCACAAGAAAGATGGCCCCCTGCCCTTAAGAGCTCATAGTCTGAGCGGCTGCACATGGCTCGTGGCCCAGCGTGGAAGCTTCTTGAGTCCATACCACCGTCTTGCCTAAAAAATAGGATTAGAGGGAAGACTTTGTCAAAGTCTCCAGCGTTGGAGGCCATGCTGGAGAGAAAAAACACAAGTCAGTCCCAGATGCAAACATCCTCCAACTATTGTACCTCCTTGGCTCAGAGATGATCGATACACCTTGACATCCTTCCATCCCCCAACTCAATCTCCCCTCACCAACCACGGCACTGAAGGTTGGAAAGAAATACCGCGCTCCCATAGGACGCTGCGTCACGTCAATGGGCCGTAAGTGCATTTTCCAGCTAATATTAGCCCGTCGCTCTCTGTCTTGCAGGGATGCTAATTAGCTTAAGTGAAGCAGAGGACTGGCTGTGCCTGTGTGTCTTTGATTTGTGACTGATATTCAATTAAAAGGGGAAAAAGAAAGCTTTTGCTGAGCTCTGCAGTTCTGGGTGCATTGCTCTTCTTTCGGTAAATAATGTTGTCTGGTCTTCCTTCAGTGGGCTCTCAGCTGGTTTGGGGCCGCTTAAGGCTGTCCAAACAAGTAGAAACACCTGGAAAATCCTCCCAACACAACCTCCAAGAAGAATAAACACAGGAGGTGGTTTTGGAAGGCAAGAGGAAATGTGGAGACGAGAAAGTATTTGGAGAGCAGAGTGCAACTGCATCTTCCATCTAGGGCTTCCAAGGCACTCAAATGTGAATCTTGCATTTCCTCCCTGTGGGGACTTTTTTATGCATTAGGACAGACCTGGAAAAGGGGCAGGCACATGGGACATACGGCGAATCTATGGCAGAGCTTGGAACAGAGTGCAGGTGCCCCGCGTCACAACTCACCATCCGCATTGCTGTAGCAGTAGTGGGAACATATGGGTGTACGATAGCTACACACAAGTGTCCTCTGTCTGAACAGCTGGGGCGGGGGGTTGGCGGCTGATGCCAGACTGCTGACGCTCTTGCAATGGCTGGCCCTTGACAGAGAAACGATTCTGCAGATTGCAGAAGCTGTAGATGGGAGACAACCCATTGACTATTAAATAGTTGGAGCTTTGGGGGCCCGTAGAGGATTGTCATCTCCTGAGATACTTTAGAGCAATGGGAAGCTGCTGGGGTATGGGCAGGCTCATCCGCCTTTTCCTTGTTAGAGATGGGCCGCAACCCCTCTGCATGGCGGTTGCTCTCGCTGCTGGCTGTGCTGCTTCTGTAGGGAGACAGGCTTGCTAAGCCCTCCCAGGAAACGGGAACATCTTGTATTTGGGACTTTTCTTTTGTTTCCAACCTCATGGCCTGTTTGGCCTGGACGCAATGGGTCTCTCGCCTCCCTTCCTCCTGAGCAAAGCACTGCCTGGATGGACACATGTGGGTTCACTCACTGGATGTATCCTGGACTTCAAACTTTGGATCAGTGCTTCTGGCACCCCAAATACTTGTACTTCTGCTGTTATGTGGTGAGCAGGGAAATCAGTGAGAGGTAGACAATAGGCCTCTTTGACATCTGTCACCGGAGAAAAATACAAGTTTTGGCCAGAGCTAGAATTCCTCTTATTCTTCTTGCTATTCCCTTCATCCTTTAATGCTCCTTGGCTTTAGCAGAGGTGTTGGTTCCTCTGGGATCAACAGTCCCCTGCAAACACTGAGTGCTAGGAAGGTTTCAGTGGTTTACATAGACCACTTGCAAGGTAAAGGCAAACTGGCACTTATAGCCATGCAGTGGGGAGTAGGTGGCAGGCTGCACGGCTATGGCTAGTTCAGAAATAGCAGGGAGATGGTTGAATTGGGACCTGAGCTGCAGAGGGTGGGAACGGCTGTGGGGTTTTTCCTTTGCTGGTTGTACCTGCGTCTGTAGGAGCTGCCTAAAATAAACCGTTGATGGAGAATACGTGTTTGTTTGCAGGATAGGCTGACACGTTAGGTCAGAGGTGCTCGACCCCTGGCCCATAGAGCCATGGCACCTGACTCATTGGGAAATTTGGTGGTGGGGAGCAGTGGCAATTTAATACTGCCGCCTCCAAAGTTGTATGCCCCTTGCAGCCGGATCGGGTTTAGGTCATGCCCCCTACCCACTACATGGCTGGGCTGCCCTGAGCCTCAGATCAGCCCACTGGTTGGATTTGGCCCAGAGGTGGACTGGGCACTGCCCATGCGGCCTGCAGAGCAAAAAGGTCGAGCATCACTGGGCTGGGTAGTGTGAGGTCGGACCTAGAGAATAAGGTCACAAGGGGCCTTTAAAGTCTATCACCAGGCTGAAAGCACCAGATGCCCTTGCGCCATATATTTGCCAAGGGTTGTAGGCTTCCCTGGCACGCATGGCAATTCGTTTTCCATGCAAATATTGGTCGTTGAGTTCCCTCCTGGCCTCCTGCAAAGTGACAGGATTTGCTATGTAGGTGAAGGGGCCCAGATCAGTGGCCTTTGCATCTTGCATTCATTTTGACTGCCTGGACGGATGCTAACTCCTTCTGGAGCTCCACATCATGGCAATCCCATGGCCACCAAAGAAGCTCTGAGTTTACTAACAGCCTCTGGCCTGCTAAGGAACCATGGCTTGGATGGCTCCGTTTATTGCTATAGGTTATATCCCATCCCACAAACTGCGCTTGTCTGGCCTGCTTGGATTTCAGGCTTTTATGGTGAGAACTGTGTGTTCCATATAATGCTTAATGAAGCCATGATTTCAGTGGAGGCCTGGGAGTGCTTTCGTAATTAATTTACCAATATCCCCAAGACTCTCAGAAAGTCAGGATTTATGCGTATTGCCAAGGAGCTGTCATTCGGAAAGGGGCCCGGAGTGCTCTGCTCTTAAACAATATGTAAATACATTTTCTGAATGTTTAAGCAGACCGAAACCTGGTTTTAAAATCTCTAGCTGGTCTTGCACGCTACCAGCAGCGCTCATGTTGCATCTATTTTTATTGCATTTTTGTGGGTTACAATGAAACCGTGCATAACCAAATCTCATTACCCACAACAGATTAGCCTGTTATTTAACATGAGCACTGAAGAGAGTTCTTGCTGTCCTACTTCTTCAAAGCAGAAGTTGCAGAAAATGACCAAGAAATACCCAAAGTGATTTATACAGACCGTGTCTTCCCAGGAAAGAAAACTTGCATGATTTACATTGCTAAAGAAACAGCTGACGGTGCTGGTAAAGGATACAGAAAATCAAATTATCTAGGCAGAACCATAAGGTTCCTCCCTTACTCTGTGCATTCTCATAGTGCTTACAGAAGGGGAGTAATATTCCCAGATGAAAAAGCAGGAAAGGTTGGCAGAGAGACAGGGTGGCGAGGAGAAGCATGCCCTGGTCCTTGGACTTTTTGGTTTTGGCCACCTGATAACACGTCCCTTGAATTTTCCCTAATTTCTCTTTTTTACGGCGTTCTGGGCCCCAGTCCTTCCACCGTCCATCACTGTGAGCGTCCCCGTCCAGCACCTCTGAGAACTGCAGCTTGGGTCTCTAGTTGTGCATCTGAAAATCTTGGGCCAAGGTCAAATCGACAGCAGAAGAGGGGTGAAAGTCTGATGTTGTCCTATCCTTTGCTTTTCTACCATGGTTCGATGGTGACTGCGCACGCGAGATGGGGAAGGGCATTCCAAAAATGCCGACTTGCTGGAAAAGAAGCCGTAGATAATTTTACTGCCCAACTCAAAATCCTTCTTAATCATAACTGCATTCCTTCCCAGAGCACTCCCGGGACGATAAGGGCGATGGAGTCGCGCTTTGAAATGCGCATTACCTGGGTTGTTACTTCTAATGTTACAGGCCTGAGCTGGGGATCTTGCAAGATGAACTGGCTGCTGCCCAAAGATCCCTGCCTCTCGTGTATTGTGACGGTCACAAACCTGGGTAGTGACAACAGATCTCATGCCCCCCTTCCCCAGCCCCCGAGGAAGTCTAAGAAGCAATTGTGATCCAGATGCTTGCGTCCTGCCTCCTGAACAGGGGGTAGGGCAGTGAGAGAGGGTAAGTGCTAGGCTGTTTTGAGAGGCCAGAAGTGCAGGAGTCTCTTCTCAGGCTTCCTTCTGCACTGGGTACTGTTGCATTCACACACACCCTGGTTTGCACCTTTCTGGTTTATAAATCTTAATCTCCTCGAGTGCTAGCGGGCAGCCGGCCTGGGCCTGCAGCCAGGGGCAGCATTCCAGTCATAGCTCGCACAGGTACGTCTCAATGCTCCCCGGTGCTCACGGCCCGGGGGCACGATCTCTGCCGAGCAGCGAGGGCGAGGGCGGGGAGGCGGTTGTGCTTTTGAAAGGGAGGGGAGCATTTGAGGCCACAGATGATGCTCCAAACTGCAGGGAGATGGCAACGATGGGCACATCTGGGGAAGCGGGAGGACAGCTTGTGGGGGCGGTGGTGAAAGGCAGCCAGGCTTGAGCCTCCCAGGAGGGAGGGATGTGCCCGTTTGCTTCTCTGCACCCTAAAAGGTGGGGAGCCCTCAGGAGCTGGGAGGGGTGACTTGGGAGGGTGAAGGGGCTGGAGATGCACCTGGGGAGGGAGGGGAGGAGAAGGGGAAAGCTGCATACTAAGCATGGGAACCATCTCGTGTCCAGGCCCTCCCCATGGTAGGAGACTTGGGCAGGGTGATTTTGTTTCCAGCCACCTTGAGGAGCCTGGATTTCCAGGTGCACCCACTCTGTTCCCGCAGGAGAGGCCGTGCCCTGCAAGCCTATGAGGGGCAGGTCCCGAGCCTCATGGTCCTGCCTTCTCATGCCGGGCCGAGGACTCCTCGTTCCCCCACTCCAAAAACCTCTTTTATCCGAGGACGTTCAGATAACGAAGCCTCAGGACAATGCGAGCTGGTGGAGTAGATATGGGGAGAGCAGCCCGTGGGAACCGAACTGCTCCAAGAAGGCCAGACCCAAGCGTCTCAGGCATCCGGATGCAGGGTCACTGCTGGGGAGCCCTCGCACCCTGCTGCGCCCAAACTTTCTCCAGTCCGATGCTGCTGGTCCCCCTCCATCCCCCAGCTGCAGGATCTCTGTGGACACCCTTTAATCCCGGAAATGAGCTGGTTTTCAGATAACGGAGGCCGTGGCAAACGTTTAGCTGCTTTCCAGGGGATTAAAGCAGCTTTGGGCATAGTAAATGCAGTTACCCGTTCCAGCTTTTCCTGGTGAGCCTGTACTTCAGTGCTTGGGTTATGCCCTGGTCTTGGCTGCCCCTGGATTGTTTGTCCGCTCGGGGACAGCCTTAATGATGCTGCAGAGGGAGAGAAGGAATGAATTGGAGTCAGGCTGAAGTCTCCTGTGGCTG
This sequence comes from Crocodylus siamensis, assembly GCF_052110815.1. Taxonomy (NCBI): domain Eukaryota; kingdom Metazoa; phylum Chordata; order Crocodylia; family Crocodylidae; genus Crocodylus; species Crocodylus siamensis. The sequence goes on along the minus strand of NC_143406.1, from coordinate 8,183,611 downwards.
GTGAAGTGTGTGTGTGGATCTGGGCTCCCCCACAGCAGCTCTGAGATATCAGTGCAGGGATTTGGGGCTGAAAGACCCTGCTCTGTGCATGCCAGGGAGCCCGATGTTTCCTTTTAGCCTTAAATTAAGGCAAACCTCTTAGCATCCTTGTACATACTCCTGGGGCAGGGCTCCTTCCTGTCCTCCCCAAAGAAGAGATCTAAATAGACTAAGGCAGCAGGTTATTTGGCACATTGGGCTCTCGACAATAACTTAGTTAGGTCCCAGACCCCAAGCAGCGTCTGGGGATTTTTCGTGTTACATCTCAGTCTGCAGGGGGAGAGAGTGGTTCATTAGTCACCTCTTCTTCTTTGGGGCTTTTTTTTTTTAATTAGGGGCTTTCCAAGTGCAGCAGGAGCATGTCCAAGTGCCGGCAGATAAGTGTATCCCCGCGGTGGAAGACGTGGGTTGGAACGTGGCCTTCAGTAGGTGCTGGCCACGCCTGGGCGCTGATGGGCCATACATTTGGGCAGATGGGGAGGGCTTGTCACATGCTCGGGGCTAGACTGCAGGAGGCCGCGGTCTCCTACTCTCCGTGAAGGACTTGGCAACCTCCTCCGGTCCCCAAGCTTCCCACCCTGAAGTGTAGCGACAAGAAGGGGTTTGGGCCTCCTACCAAGCTGAACCGTGCCGCTGTAATATTACCTGTCTTACAGTTTCCCCTTCCTGTTCCTACCCATCCTCCCACCACTTCTCAGAGCCAAACCACCCCAAACTACTAACGCTCTTGAGAAATCACTCTCCGTTGCTACATGTTCACATCCTCCCGCTGGGTTGCTTTGACTGGAGGTCTCAGCGAGACCTGGGAAACTGCTCTCTGAACTCTGGTGGTTTCACCTGTGCCCCCAGCCACTGGCTAAGCCACCCACACCCCCTGGATTGCTCCTGTTCCCGTGGATCGACCCCCTGCCGGCCGGGAAGCACCCAAAGTTATCTCACTGGGTGCAACTCCTAATGCAATGTGACCTGCTATCCCTGGGTGCGCTCAGCGTGAGGGGATGTCTGTCTGGGGGCAAACGCAGTGCCGTGAAGATATACACATAGCTAATAACCCTAGCATTAAGCCAGCTTCTCAGGAGGGTTTTGCAGTCCGTGCTCGTCTTTGTGCTGCTGTGGCTACAGTATTATCTCTGCCTTAAGCAGTCAGGACTCGTGGTAGAGGTGATATCTTTTATTAAACCGATTAGATTTTGGGGGGAAAAAATTCTTTAATTGCAAGCTTCCAGACACAAACACCCTTCATCAGGCATCGGAGATTTCTGCCTTAATGCTTTTGAGCTGGTACGTCAACAGGACATGCCGTCACACCTATCGACCACAGTGTAGATACAACCTGAGAGAGAAAGAGAGTGACGTGCCGTGAGGTTAGGGAGTCTGCAGGTTTTCCATCCACTTTGGGTGTTCCTGTCGATCCCTTTAGCCTTCTAGTCCACATTCATACTAAACCAGAGAGAAGGAAGCAGCCGCTAAATTCTGGGAACACCAGCATTGCGGGGAACACAGCATGGCCAGCCATGGGATTTGCGGGTGCCCAAACCAGGGTGAGGTATTCAAAGCTACAAGCCTTATAATAGACTCTGAGATAAAGTGGCACAGGTCTCATGATTAAACAGCTGCATCTGGGCTGGAATAATGTCCTCTTTACTGGAAGCCCAGTCCGGGACTGGGGCTCTTGTACAAAACAAAGCCGTGGGGTTCCCACTGCAGGGGTGCTCTCTCACTGAGTGGTCTCCATCTGTCAGCCTGTATCGGGTCCACTCACAGGCCGGTCCGTGTTATCAGTGGTGGAAGACTGAGGGTTTAGTTTGTCTGTGGTAAAGTCTAGACAGATGATACCAGGACCGGGCCCTGCAGTGCTAGGCGCTGTTAGAGATGCGCTGCATGAGAGCTCCTGCTGCAAAGAGCTGGCGACGTAAGGTCATCTCCATTATACTGGCTGGTTCTTTATTGGCAACAGGCTGCTCTGTAGCATCTGTACACGCCCGCGTGGTTGTGTGTGGAAGAGTGATCTGTAAAGCTCTCGGACACGGGTGACCTGTAAAGCTCAAGCCCTCCAGCAGTGGTGACCTGTTGTGGAGTTTCTCCTCTCTGTGCTAACTCTGTTGCCATCAGTGCATGTCCCTGCCGGTTGTCTGACAGCCTTACAAGTGGGCAGAGCTAGGTATTAAGACCCGTTTGGAAAGAGAGAGGGCCAAGCATGGGTGATGCTCTGCAAGCGCTCTGCAAAGCTGGCCTGTCTCGGCCACGTTGAACTGGTCCCAGCCAGGCCTCAGTGGGACCAAGACATGCATCCTTTCAACGTGGAAGGAGCTGACCTGTCTTGGAAAGTAGCACTGTAGTCCTGTTCTGATGCTTAAGAGAGAGAAGATACTGATATAGAGGCTATTGGGAGCCGTTGTATCAATGCAGCTGCCTCTCACGTGAGTGGAGCGCGAGCCTTTCTGGAAGAGGCGTGGGTGTGCATCTGATAGAGCATCCCAGAAGTGCCACGGTGAAGGGTTTGCTGGAGGGACAGGGCCCGTCCCAGTGAGTCCACTGGGGGAGAGGAGTGGAGGGAGAGGAGGTCAGTATGGTGGCTACTTCTGCATTGAAAAGGGGGCAATGGCAGAGCATGTGCACAGCGAACTGGGAGCCACTTGCTCCTGAAGCTAGGAGGAGAGAGGGAAGACGTCATGCTGACATCCAGATTCCTGTGAGCACAGGAGCGCTGTGCGTGGGGGTGGGTGTTTCAACCTCGTGCTTTCAGGAGTTCGTCCTAAAAAGCAGGAGTTACACTCATGAGACCTTGTTTTGCTTCCTGCTGAATTCTTAGTAGGTCTAATCACATTTTCCCCGCTCCCTCTCCCCCCCCCATGGAGAAGTGTCATTGTCTCCCCCCGTGAATCTGCCTTTCTGAGCTTTCTGTTCAAGTGCCTCTGCCTGTGTAGCCTGATGCTGCCTAAAGGAAAGAGATAAGGCTGGGTGCAAACCCAGATTGGCCTTTGGGTTGGAAACTCACTCTACAAACCACCTCTGCCCTTCCCTGGGGATGAAAGGACCCCTCCTTTCCAGCGGCGGTGAGTGCCGGCACCTTCCTGACAGCTTCTCCCTTTTTCTGCTGTTTCAGTTGTGGCAGCTGGGAGGAAGAGAGAGCCTCATGGTTTGACCGCAGGATTGGGAGCCAGCCCTGGGTTCAGCTCCTGACACGGCCAGGGCATTGCTGGGGACCTTAAAAGCTGTTCACTTCTGTGCCTCAGTTTCCCCCCCATCTTTCCCCTTAACTTTAACGTTTCCCCAAACTGGTGTGCAGAGTAAGGCTCCCAAGAGTGAGACGTCCGATACAGGGGCAGTATTGTAGCGTGGTTGTTGCTCTGGTCTAGGAGATAGGCAGGTTCAGTTTGGTAATAGCTTATCTGCGTGCAGAGCCTCCTGTTCTCCCCTGCCCTCCCTTGGCTTGGCACAAACCTCCGCTGCTCTGACCAGGAGTGCTGCATAAGCCATCGCACTGCCCTCAGGCAGGCCTGCCACTGCACCTGCGAAACCCACGCAGCCCAGCCTCCGTTATTCCAGTCTCATAACATGTTGGGCACGCCGTGCCACTGCTTCTCCATAGCTTAGCTACAATTCTGTAGCTCCTCGCGGCCCCACAGCCGTCTCTTCGCTGCTCAAGCTCCGTTTTTTATTCCCTCTTTGCACCTGAGTGGAATGAATGTCTAATTAACTTGCGGGGATGCCTGGGGGACTGCTCAGTCCCGATGCTCCTTGGGTTCTCCCCTGACCTCCTCTGAAGCAGGTGAGGTGCAAAAATCCTATCCCAGATGGGTAGGAACACAGATCAACTCCCGGGCGGTGTTTCCAGATGCCTGGAAGCAGGAGGGGAGACGTGTGTCCATGTTATTGAACGAGGGGGTGGTCTCTTATCAGAAGCATGGCCCTCTCCTCCCTTTACAGATGGGCAAACTGAGGCAGAGAGGCTTGGACTTGACCACGCAGGGAATCCACGTTCCGGAAATATTCCCCGACTTGCGTGCCTGCGCTTGGTTTGCTTGATGTCGATGCCGGGGATGGCGTGAGGCCGGTGAGCATGGAGGGGGCGCAGTTTCATAGATGTTAGGGTCAGCAGGGACCTATTAGAGCATCGAGTCTGACCCCCTGCCCTGGGCAGGAGTCGGCGCACGTCTGCTCTGAGTAAGGAAGACTGCCCCCACCCTTGGCTCCGTCCAGAGGGAAAACCTGCGGCTCTCTCCAAGAACCAGCATCCTGCCGGATGGCTTTGCTGGCCCCATACCGCAGGGCATAGCTGGCACGTCTCCAGAGCCAGCTGTGTCTCAGGCTTTGTTTAATAAGTATGCTGAGGAATGAGCTCTCCTGTCGCTCCAGTCGTTCCCATCGTCTTCTCCCCGCCCCCTCGCACCCTGCACTCTGGTCACATTCCTTGGCAGTGAGGTTGAGTGCAAACAATGGCACAGAGCTGCACGTCCCTATATGAGATGACGTAACCCTGGCAAGTAAATCCCGTTCTCCATAGGTTGTGGGTTATCTCTGGAAACCCCAGGGGATCAGTTTAGCCGGGGTGGGATGAAGTCATGCTTGCTAGATGCCAGATCACTGGAGGTTCTTAATTTAGCAAGCTTGTTAGCTATGGGGACACCGCACTGTGACTTTCATCTCATAGGCCTGCCTGAAAGTGTTCCCTACCGGGGTCCCCTTTGCAAGGTTTTTGCACCGTGAAGTCCTCTCAGCAGAGAGCACCAACGTGAGCGTCCCACAGCGGGGTCGAACTGAGCGGGATGCAGGATGGGAACGAGCGGATGAGTGGCAATGAGTGGGACGCAGGATGGGAACGAGCGGATGAGTGGGAATGAGTGGGATGCAGGATGGGAACGAGCGGATGTGCCATGGTGGACTCAGGGCAGTGAACAGCAGGGTGGAGATCTGTGGGAACAACTCCAGTCTTGGGGTCAGCAGTGTTGTCCCAGACAGGCAGAAATGGCTGCAGTGTGGTGGGTTCAGCGGGGAAAAGTAAAGCTGGAGAGACTTCTCTCTTCTCTTCCCTGTCTCCCAGCTGTGTTGGTGCTCATGTTGATGGCGGGCCTGGTTGAAGTAGGTGTGTGCGCTGGGAGTAGGTCCAGTCTCCCGTTGCTAGGGGCTTCTCCCTTTCCTCATGGTGCACTTGGCTCAAAGTCTCCATTAGCACTTCTCATTGGCCATGAATTCAAAGCAGCCAAGACCTTGCCCCCTGCCCAGATTATGTTATGTGCAGGAGCCAAGCTAGTTCAACCCATCAGAGCTGCAGCCTCCTTTTGTCATGTTTCTTGCCACCCCAGGAGCCACCGTCGCCCTGGGTAGCTGAGTGCAGACATTAGTGCCACGTGCTATCTGAGGGTGTCTTCTTCCTCCAGCCCCTAACACACTCCACTTGGCTTCAGAAAGGAAGCGATTAAAGCCAAGACCAGTAATGCTGACAGGTCCAGTTCCTATATCGGGGTCCCTCTCTGGCCTGTTTTTAACTGCAGATTGTTTGGAGGAGTTTGGGGATATCCGCTGTGTAGCACCCTGGTTGAGAATCACCGCTCTCGATCCTCTTCTGCACCAGTGCCGGGGTGGCGACTGCCTGGACATCAGCCCCAAATCGGCTTGCGGTAGAAACTCTCTGGTGGGAGCCGTGGAGTGACAGCCGTCGTTCCCTCTTGCTCTGTGTCTTTCTTGCATTTGACATCTTCACAGGAAGCATGAAGGCCTCTGCCCTTGGGCTCGCCTTCGCGGGGTGTTTTGACTCTCCCCCGAGGGCCGAAGGCACCCTGAGTGCAAGGCTGCGCAGGTCCTGGGGCTGCAGTAGCTTGTCTGAAAACCTCTTTGTTTTCCACTGAGGCAGAAATCCTTTTCCTGGCCTGCCTTTGCCTCAGTCATGCCTGCCCTACTCTGACCTGCCGTGCAAGGAGGGTTCCCTTTGGGGGAGGGTTGTTTGAGACAAATGAGCCATCCAGAAGCCCTAGAGAGGCAGCTTGCTGCCCAGCAAACGCCAGAGCCTGCAAACACCCGCGTCCTCTCCCTGCTGCACCCGGCTGGAGACGGAGGTGGCACAAGGCCAGATCTCACCCTGCACTCCCCAGTGGAAGAGTCTGCTTCGTGGCACCTCAGCAGCCATCTCCCCTTCCTGGCAGTGCCCGCCTCCTCCCTTGCACTCCTGTGCATCTCAGTAGTGCAAGGCTCCTGTCAATAGTGAGTCACAGGAGTGGGGAGGGCGGGGAACGCCCACGAGGCTGAGGCAACCTGGCGTCGCAGGTAGAGCACTGGGGCAGAAGTCGAGGCGGCTGCTCTCAAGCCCTGGCTCTGTTGCAACCGTGGCCATTGGCGGCACAGAGCGAAAGCCGTTCAGGGCATTGCATTTGTACAGTATCAAAGAGCCCCGGTCTCTTTTGAGGTCTCCGCTGTGATCCTGGAATACAAACAGCGTTTGCAAGCCCACCTCCCTTCGGGGTGGCATGGGACCCTCAGACAGGAGGTGTATCTGAGTTCAAACAGCTGTCTGAGGTGGCTTTGGGGGGTCTCTTGGCCTCTGAAAGCAGAAGGGAGACTTGATCGAAGGGGTTTGTTTAAGCAGAGCTTCCTTGGATGATCTAATTGCTGGACGAGAGCCTCAGTTTATCTCCTCAGCATCCGCGCTGCCCCTCTCCGGGGTGCCCCTCTGCTCCGCACTGCGGGCTGGCTGCGGGGGGTGGGATGCAGGCGGCATCCTAATAAGGCTCATCCCAGCCTCTGTCTTGGCATGCGAGTGAGGTGCCCAGACAAGGACGCCAGGGCTTAGCCCAACACTTTGGCCCTGGTCCATGCCCATAGGTGGAACAGCAGGGCTTCGGGGCTTACGAAGAGATGGGGCAAGACAGTGGTGAAAGGCTTGAAACAGTAGGATTCCTGCCTCTTTCCCTGCTAAGGCACCTAGGTTCAACCCAGAGCATTTATAATGTACGGCAGCCTTCCTATTAAAATGAGCCTGTAGTGAAATCAGGAAGTCTCACTGCTCTGCTTCCAGGTGGAGTGATTAACTTCAAGGCCCGTCAAGCGGGTAATTAAGACACTCCTCCTCATCCCACACCCAGAAAGGGCTCAGTTGTGGCATGCAATCTGCTCTTTGTTTAACCTGTCCTGGCATGTGCCTGGGTCAGGTGGATTATACCCGATTGAGCCCTGCCAGCGAGGCATCTCCTCAGAGCAAAGAGGAAACGAGCATCTCCTCTTCCTGGAGACACCGATGACGTCCTCTGCATCCTCAGCTTGCAGGAGGTCTGTTCAAGGCTGCAGGAGGTGATAATGGGGTACAAATCATAAGCATCTAGCAGGCAGTACTACAGCTCCAGCTGTCATGGGGTCATGGATGTGTCAGTGGCTGCAATGCTAGGCTGGGCCTTGGTTGAGCAAAGTTAGGAGGTGTCTGTGCCTCAGTTTCCCAGAATAATGATTTTTTTCCCCATTCCCAAGAGGACTGTCAGGGTGCACCAAAGCTTGGGAGATGCTGAGATGCAGTGGAGCTCATAGAAGTAGCTGGAGTCCATGGGGCCTTGAAATTGTTGCTGAAGCCCATCCATCCTCGGGGATGCAAACGACTCCCAGCCTCTGATGGGACCCCTGGGAGTTTATCAGAGGGGTGGGCAGGCTGGAGGGGGAGGACATTCAGGGCCTGGCTTCCCCATCCTATCAGTGCTCCCTGGCAAGTCACATCCACGCAGCGGAAGTGTTCCCCGTCTTGGTCCCTTCCCCTCCCTCACTTCAGCGTTCTCATTAAAGGATTTAAACCCCTTTATGGGTAGAGCTGCTGGTTATTTTCTGCTGACACCTGGGCTGGGCTGCACCAGGCACAGCGCTGTACTGTTCTCCGCAGGAAGCAGAAGACGAAACTCCTAATCCTATAAGAAAAGCATGTTTCAGTCGGAGCCGGTGTGGAAGCCTCCCTGCCACCCGCCGTTCCTCTTCGGCTGCTCTCGAGTCGAGAGGCAGGGTAATGGCTCCTCTCAGCCTCACAGCGATGGAGCCCGGGTGGTAGCCACCTGTGATCTTGTCCCAGTCGACGCAGTCACTCTTGGCAGAGCGGGGCGAATCCCGTGATCCTCCTTTGCCAGGATCCATCGTACCCCTTAGGGTCTGCTCACCCGTCAGCCTCCATGAGCAGGTCTCATCTAGTCTGGCGGAAGCGCCAGCGGGGATAATTCCTTGGAGAGCGTTTTGGGAGGCGGCGAAGGCGGCGCTTCTGCTCTTCTGACACCTGGGAAGAGTGGAGATTTGCGGCGTGGCTTTGCCACATCGGCTCTTGCCGTGAATGCAAATGCTGCTTGTTCTCAGAGATGCGCCCTGCTGCTCGGATCAACAGCTCTGGGTGAAGCAGCCCCTACCCTGGCAGCCTTCGTGTTCAGCTATGATGATATTGGCCTATGCTGTTATGAAATCTCAGGAGGAGGAACTAAGTCTTTAAGTGAATTTCCCCCCCAGGGAAAATGGGAAGGAGGATTTGGTTACAGGGCTAGAGGAGTCTTCCACCACCCTGGTCAGAGAGACCATAGACCAGAGACTTGAATCATTACCTGCCTGCAGGTTATGACCACGCTACCGCAGTCTCCCATTGGAGTCTGCACGAGCTGAGCTTCACGGGGTCGAGCCGGGGTAGGACTGGACCTTTCCCCTGGCTTTGCCTACGTTCTCCTGGAGAGCGGTGACAACAGCGAAACACTTCCCTGCCATCTGCTGCTTTATTAGTAGTAGCTTTTATTGCTTACAAGTGCTGCCTGGTCCCACCAGATGTGCAGAAATCCCTCAGTGGGGCCATATGGCCTCCATCCTCTTGAGCCCAATGTAGAAGCGTCTTAGTGGTAGCTGGTGAAAGCCTCCGGCTAGTGCTGCACTCGGGCACTGCACAGCCGCCTCCTTAGCCAGCGGAGCGAGACAACGCGTAGAAAACGCTGCGGTGGGGCCTTCCTGCCTCTGTGGCTCGGCCGAGAGCTGCTGCACCGTATGGTCACGCCGTCCTGCTTCGGTGCAAAATGGGATTCCTGTGACCATCCCAGCTGGCCTGGCTGTGGGCTTCACCAGCCTCCCAAATGGCTGCTCTCTCCCTTAGCCAGCCCGGTAGCATCGTCTTTGGCCTGCTTTGCATGATTTTCACCATGCGAGGGGCGAAGCGAGCCACGGAGCCCGGGCAGGTGGAACTTGCAGACTACAAATGAAGTCACGGCCTCTCGTGCCCCCCTCATTCCTTCGCTGCCCCGAATTTCCAGGAGAGCTCTGTGCACGGTGCGAGTCTGCTATTGAAGTCTGAGCTCTTTTTTTTATTATTAGGAGAAGGGGGTGGTGGGAGGAAACAGGAGGGGCCGTGACGGCTCATGCTGCGGCTGGGAAGAAAGGCAGCATTGTGAGGCTGGCTCATCAAAGCAGAAAATGGCTGGCGTGAGCATGTCTTCTGACACAGGGGCCTTCCTCTTCTCACCCTGCAGCTGGGTTGGGGGTGGGCGTTGTGCGGGACCAGCCTCCTTTTTCAGCGGGTGCCAAAATATCCTCCTTATTTAACCCACGCTGTTTCTGATGTTAGCTGCAAGGAGCCGGGATGTGGGGATGGCCCCCGCAGAACGATGCCAACTCTACTGCGTTGACTTGCCTGATAATAAATGTGGCCGCAGTGATAATGGGCAGCCCCAAAGCTCCTTGGTGCATAGAGCCACCATGGAAGTGACTCGGAGGCTTTAAGGCTCCTTCTTGAAGGCAGGACAAGGAAAGGACTGCCCCTGTGCTTTTGGGAACCACCTAGGGGTATGGGGATGGGCTCTGAGATGCTTGGGTGGGGGGCTCTTTCAGATGCAAAGCGTGCATCTGTCTGGTCCAGCCTGAATCCACAGTGCTCAAAGGTTTCCTTTGTGAAATGGGTTTGGTTTCACTCTGAGGGGCCAGAGATGACTCAGTGCCAAGGTCACCACAAAAAAAAGTCAAGGGTAGAAAGGTTTTTGGTGTTACAGACCATCCCCCCGGGGTAGCCTGTCTCAGCTGGGGGTGGGAAAACAACATTTCCAGGTCCCTGTAGCAAGGAGTGCAGGAGAACCGGCCCTGACTTTTGCAGCTGTGGGCACATGACTGATCTTTTCTAAAACAGAGATGCGGAGTAATGCATTAAAGCACTTGTTTGACTTAGGCGGCTTAGTCCCACCAACCTTTCCCATGAGACTTTCATGGGCTCCTCAGTTATTCTTGCACCCAGTCTGTTGGTCTGTCAGGAAGGATGGCTCCCATCAGCAAGGCAAAATCTGTTCCAGAGAGCGGCTCTGACGCGAGAGACGACTCCCATGCTGTCCTTGGGAGCAATGCACTTCCTTTCCCTGCCAGGAGAAGCGTGGCGGAAACCCTCCTTTACAGCAGCACCGCACAGGACAAGGCTGTGAGCAGAAGTTGTCCTTGCCACCTGTGGAGTGGGAAAAGTAGCCTGGGTGGGACAAGCCGCCTGTGACCGCACTGGGGGTGCTGGGAGAGGTCCACCATGACGTCGGTAAGGGTGGATATTTTGTGGCATGGAAAACATCTGCAGATAGTTAGCCCAGGAAGCCACGCAGCCTGCCTGCCTTCCATGGAATAAACAGCTTTTTCCACTTCAGCTAGAGGATGTGCCCTGTTGTGATACTTGTTTTTATCTCTTTTGGGCCATTTACTGGAACATCAAGTGCTTGGACTCTTTCCCACCCACTGGACTCACAGGTGTGTTTGGCTTGCCTAAGACTAGGCACAGCTTTGTTTTATCAAAGAAGGCAACAGAATCTGATGTGGGCTTTCCAGGTATACCGAGCATCCTCTGCATGGCTAGATGCACTGAGATTGTTCCTCCAGGGACCGGAGAGAAACTTCAGCCCTTCCAGATTTTTGCTTGATTGGAGGAGCTCTGACCGTATTCTCCAGCCTGGGTGTGTGACGAGGGGACAGGGACCTGAGCACAGGACTTGCAAGAGGAACCAGTGACTTTTGGGTAGCTGAGACTGTGGCACCTCTTGGAGAAGGGCCACTGTTAGGGGCAGGGTGCTCTCACTTTCCAGAATACAGGGCTGGTTTTGAAAGGCGTCTTAAGCTGAATGTTTTAAAACTGCTGGTACAGCTAGAAAACGTAGGCCCCAAAATCATGTTGAGGCATGCAAATAAAACTGGCTGGATGCTGGAAGGAAGGTGCTGAATATTTATAGGACCTGTGAAAGCACCTCGGTGGGAGGAACATATGCTCAGCCCTGTTGAAATTCAGGCTGTTTCTAACTCCCTTCTTCCACAGTGACTCCTCACTCCCTCCCCAGTCCCAGTTATCCACATCCAGGAGAGTTAGGCTGTTTACACTGAGCATTTGGTAATGAAAAAGGGAGAGGGAGTCTGAATTCATCCCAAAGCGTGTGTGGCAATAGCAACAGCTCAATGGCCTACATGTCTGCTGGGGAGCCTGCCTCTATTTGCAGCAGTTTTGCACTGCTTGTGCCTTCCCTGCTGCTGGTGAGGATTAGGAGGGGAAGGCTTGATGCTTGAGACGCCTTTCAAAGCCCGGAGTGGGACCTTGGCAGGATGCTTCATCCGGTCCATGCATACACAAGTATATCTACACGAGACGCTGGCTGCGCAGTAGCATCGTGTGACATGACGCTAATGCACAATAGTCACGAGCTACTGCTCAGTCCACATCACCAAAAAGCCATTTGGGGCTGCTACCAAGCAGTAACTCTTGCTACCGAGCGGTTATTTAGTACTTGTGTATGCAACTTGTGTGTAACAACTGCGCAGTCAGCGTCTCATGTAGACGCAGCCACTGAGTAGGTGGCAGCTTTCCCTGTCCAGGAGAGAAGAGCCTCATTTGCCAGCTTAACTGAAGCCTGGGGCATAGTGTGGTAGCTGGCATTGGAAATGAGCTTGCCGTGCTGGCTGTCTGCCCCACTCCACCTGCAGGGATCATTCTTTGCACAGTCATTCCTCAGCACAGAGCCCTGCAACAATTCACCCGCTGTGCCCTTGGGTTTTCCCCAGGTGAGAAGGTAGGTACACTCACGCAGGCCGGCCTGGTGTGCCAGGCTGCTGAAATCACAGCCGACTATGCATTTCATTTCATTCCCTGTGCAAGCTGCCCTGCTCTTCTGTAATTGCAAACAGCATCAGGAGGTGCTCACAAGTCAGGAGGGCTGCTGTCAAAACCTGCAGTACTGAGCTGAGACTTGGGAGGACTGGCTAGATTTCCTGGGTCTGCCATGTGGAAGTCACTAATTCCCCCTGAGCTCCCAAATGGGGGCAGTAAATCCCTTTCTCCCACCCTTTGCCTGTCTGCTCCATCAAGATGCTGCTCCAAGAGCTCGAGGTCTGTACAGCTGCGTGGTGCACAGTGCTTCCAAGGCCTTACAAGCAGGGCGATGGGAACAGTCCTGCCCAGGATATTACCCCCTCCCCTGCCCTGTGCACTTCACCCTAGTGCTGTGTCTCATCCGCCCAGGCTCACGTGCACTCTGCGGGGCGGGTTCTGCTAAAGTGGCACTGGGCAGTCATGGTGGGAAGTTTTTGGTGGCACGCTATCGTGCCTTGTTCAAGAGCCATGTGAGCCATCGGTGTTAAGGAACAAACCAGAGCAATATATACCCCCACCGGTGAACTATGGCAAGCATGCTGCAGAAGAAACAGGACAACAAAGGTGATTAGGGCTACAGAGGAGCTTCTGTATGAGGAGAGACTAACCAGGCCAGGCCTGTTCAGTTTAGAAAAGAAATGCTTGAGGAGGGACATGGTTAGGGGTTACCAAAGACTAAAAGAAAGTAAATAGGGATTTATTATTTACTCTCTCTCACAATGCAAGAATTAGGGGTCAGAAAATGCAACCACTATGTAGTAAGTTTAAAACTAACAAAAGGAAGTTCTTTTTCACATTGCGTGTAATTAAAGTGCAGGACTCATTGCCACCAGATGTGGTGGAAGCTGACAGTTTAGGGATTGGACCAGTTCTTGGCGGAAAGGTGCATTGTTAGCTATTGAACATGGGAGCTGGGGGGACAGCCTCTGAATGAGAGCTTTTTAAATCTCAAATGCTGGAGGCTGCAAATGGGACAGGAACAGTGGGAAAAACCCTGGTCAGACCCTGTTCATCCTCCTTTTCAGCATCCGCTCTCTGCACTGTATGACACAGGATACTGGGCAAGATGGATCTGAGGTCTGACCCTGTTAATGGCAGTTCTTACGTTATTATGGAAAGAGGACAGCGTGTTAATATTAATAGCACGTGGGTTGCATGGGTCAGGATTGCAAGTGAGATGCAAGCAGTGAAGGAAACTCTGGGTAAGATTTTTTTGCCGAGAGCTACAGGTGATAAGCTGGAGAACCTCTTGTGGCTCTAGTGCCGGGGGCTGAATATCAGTGCATTAAAGGCACATGAGACAGGGAAGGGTCTTATCGCTGCAGATGGGGAGCCTTGAGTTAATGCATCTTGAAGACAGATTGCAGTGCTGAGAAAATTACTGTAGCCGCAGGGCAGCATGAGGTGGGGTGTGAGGATGGTGCATTGCGTGTGCAGGGAGAGGCTTAAAGGACCTGCCTCAGCTGGCGGCTTCTGCCCTCTTTTTGCCTTCTGCTGAGAACAGCCGTGGGCCTCGGCTTCCTGACCTGCCTTGCCGCCCTTCCTATTCTCTATTTCTACTGCAGCACAGGTTAACAGAGCCCCACATCTTGCTTTGTCTGTGCAACAGCATCGGGACCAGGGAGAGGGGCTAATGCTGCTGCTGCTGCAGAGCCAGGAAAGGGAAGGGGCAAGGCCCTACTCTGTCTTCTTCCCCGTCATCTAAATTGCTTGGGACAGGGATCGGGTGCCCTTGGCAGAGGATCTTGGACTGTGGGTCTCAGTCTTGCTGAAGACTGAGTTGAGCGTGTCTCCTTTTGCATGCCAAAGAGTCCCTCGAGAGACTCTTCTTCATGGCCTGGGAGACCAACTGTTGGGAACCAGTACCTCTCCAGTGGCTTTCGCCTTTGCTACGGGAGCGAGATGGATGGCAGGATCTCTCCCTGGAGGGAACAGAGGCCCTTCTGTTATTTAACAATGCCCTGCTATCGCAAGCAGGGCTGTCTTTAGAAGTCCTATATGCAGAAGACGGCGAATTGTAACGAACAACCCAGACGGTTCTTCGCACCGTTTCTAACAGCAGCCTCGTTGAATCTTTGTTTTTAATTTTTTTGTCATAGCGGGAATCCTTCTTTGGGGTTTAGGACACGCAGGATGCATGCGAGCGAGCTGACGGCATGCTTCAAGGCACGTTATGCTGGGGCCCGGCGAGCACATCCGTTTTAATTACGGCCGGCCGCGTGAGCTGCGCCTGGGTAATTAGCACAGGGAGGTGGGGTCTGTGCAAATGCCATTTGTGTCGACTTCCTTCACTCTCCCTCAACTCCTGAGTGAGTTCCCAACTTCTGAAGGCAATAAGTTGTGAGAGGAGGTGGCGCAGAATCCCAGATACGTTTGATTTTTGCATCTGAAGAACCCGACAATTCCCAGACGTTCTCCCTGCTGCAGAGGCTGAGTTTTCTGATTTAATTACTGCGTGCGCCAGCCTTGGCTGGCCTAGCTTCTCCTTCCACCATTAGCGAGATCAAAATGTAAGGACTCCTGTACCCTGGGACATCCCCATGAACCCCTCTTGTTTCCTGCTGGTGCCGGCAGGGATCCATGCTGGTGGTTCCCGTGGACGTATAAACACCTATAAGATGTAGCTCCTTGTTTAATACTAGAGTGTGGAATAAATGTCTTCCTGATGATGTCTCTCCTGGTGATCAGTGAATGCCCCTGGAGCAGAACGAAGGGCTTGTCTGGGCTGAGCATCAGCATCCGTTGTGGCCTCCCCAGCGCCAGGCTGTCCTGGACGTGAGCAAGACCGTGATTTGCCATCTGATTTCAAGCAAGTTTGCATCACCTGGAGGCTCACCAAGGGTTAATCCCCCATTATAGGGGCAACCTAACGGTGCTCTCAACCAGCTAATACCACTAACACCTGTATGAATCTCAAAGTATTTATTAAAAATAAAAATAACAAACTTCTCAGCTCTTTCCCCACAGCCCTCTGCAGAGGCTTCTGGCAAGAGCTGTCTGTCTGATGTGGCACAGCATAAGCAAGATTGTCTTCCCTGATTTAAAGTTGCGGTTTTCAGACAAATTTGATCTACTTTTTTTCTTTTTCCCCTCCCAAGCAGCTTTTTCTCCCTGTGTTGTCTCCTGGGAAGGCAGGTCTTTTGATTCCTGGTCTCTCGCCCCACCCCGCACAGGCAGGGAGATTTTAATCTAAACCCAGGGAGTTATCAGAGCACCATTGAGTGGAGTGTTTTTCCCCATCTCTGCTGTTGACTCTGAGGGTGGCTCAGGTTCCTGGGTTTATTTGCTAACAAGCTCCAGGAGGGCTTTCTAAACTACCTCCACCAGGGTGATGGAAAGTTTGGGGCAGCTCCTTTGTACTAGCAGCCTCTGCCACTTTTCTTTCCGACACAGGTCCCAAGGGTGTCAGCCTGGCATGTACACAAGTGTGTGAGCGCGTGTGTGGTTTCCCAAATGACACTCCTACCCCACTTGGAATCAAACAGCAAATCTGGCCAGCGTACATTTTTAAAGGGCAAGCTTTTCCTCCTGCTCACACAGCGAAGCCCTGGGGTGATGATGGCTGGTGGTAGGAAGGTCTGGTTAGGGTGTCTAGAATTACCCAAATCTTTTAGAGACTGGGCAGCCTCCTTGGGTGTCTCTTGGGGACACTTCCTTTTATTTCAGTACTTGTGCTTTCACCTGGGACCTATCACCTTGGGGGTCCTTACAAATCCCATGCTCCTAGTTTTTAGCAACACAGTGCAAGAAGGAAGGGAAGTCACACAGAGGCGGCGAAGGGGCAAGTCTTGCCGCATAACATGATGCAAATGCCTCGCTCAGAAAGAATTGCAGAGTGGCAGCAATCGGTGATGGAGACAGTCACCTCTAATATCTTTGTCTAAGTTTTGGAAACCCTCCGAGGGAGCAGGGTCTGTTCTCTTAGGGGACTGTCCCACACTCGATCAGTGACTCCCAATGAAGCATAGGAGTTGTGGCTCCTCTGTAAGGTGCCACGCAACAAATCAACAGCAGAGAGGTACTTCAGCCTGTCCTGGGAGGAGAGGATTTTGACTGAAGCTTACCCAGCAGGTTCAGACACTCAGTTGCTGGACTCATTTAAGGGTCTCTTTGTTTTAAAGCCCAAAGGTCCTTATAACTTCCTAACCTTCCCAGAGCAGCTCACCACCTAAACCCATGTTGCTTAAACCGTTCAGACACAGCTTTCCCTGGAAGCTCTTAGGTAGTCTAGCTTTCCTCCCATCTTTCTGTTGCTGAGACCCCCGCTTACCCTCGTACCAAAGGTCGAGCATGCATTTCTTTGGTATTCGGACAGGCAACAGCTGTGCATAGCAAGTCAGATGATTGCAGCCCATTAAACTCCTCCAGAGCATCTGCGGGGGAACCCGTGGAACAGCATTCGCTACACTTGAATGCAGCTTGGAGACTCAGAAGCCATGGAGAATTTGTGCATACCACGGCATGAGTACATTTCATGCCACCTCTGCTCACCATACAGCTGTTGACGTGGCCTACAGCAGGTGGGGGCCTTCCAAGCAGGAATGAGGGCAGGAGTCTTGGTTGATCATCATCACGTGGTTCATACAGCTTGAAACCTGCCCAGGATTTGAACCTGAATCTTTGGAGGTGACTCCTGCACTGTTATCAAACCCCTCCTCCCAGGCGTGACTGCATTTGAGAGAGGAAATTCATGTTTGCCCCTTTAGTTCCTTCCCTGTGTTCTCCTTGATTTGCTCCCTTGGTGCCCTTGGCTTTTGGGTGTGCTGTGGGCACCACCACCGGATAGTCCAAAGAGGCATTTGCATTCAGTGCAATGCTTCTCCTGGCTGAAAAGCTCTTTCTGGATGCTGTCCATCTCTAGTTGTTGTGCAAGGGTGAGGTGAGTGGACAGGTGAAGGGTTGGCAGTACTGGATCCAAGCAGTCCCCATGCCAGGCTACTTCCCTCTTGCCCTCTCCCCAGCCCAGCCAGTGTGACCTTCAAAAAAAGGTAAAACCTCCAGAGAAGCTGGATTTGGCTCTCAGAGCTGGCATTAGGTGCTGTAACTTGTGAGTGCTTTGCTGTAATCTTTCTGCTAGCCAAGCATGCAGCTCTCTGGAGCCTCGTGAGCACACAGATGTAGATTGTGGTTCCCTTGCCTGACCCCAAGAGCTCATCTGTGGATTTCTACTGCTCTGTAGAGCCCTGCTCCATCCAACGCCCCCCGATCTCTTCCACATGATCCTGCTGAACTCCGCTTCGGTCAGTCTGTTGCCCGCACCAACCTATCCCAGCGCTGGCTGGGCGCTCACATGGGGCTGGGAATGCCCCGCTACTTGTAGCCATCGGGGCAGTTAGTAGAGCAGCAGCGTGGAGCTTACGTCAAGAGTGGACTGAGGTCCTGAGGGCTGGGGACCCGCTTCAGAACGGCCTCAGCACCAATCTAGAGCAGCTCAGGGATCACGGCGCTGCTCCCAGCGCACACCTTCTCCGCATCTTTCCCATGTCTTGCCTGAACCCTGCCTCTGTGCAGCCCTGGCTGTGTCATGCGACTGATGCCGACGGGTCCATTTATAATCTTACACCAGCCGTCTGTGAAATCCAGTGCATGGAGCGTGCTGGGGCTGGCTGAGACCCAGGTGCCAGGCGCCCGAGCAGGAGAAAAATCTAAAGAAACCCAGGCTTGAAATGTTTTCCTTAAGCTGATAACTTCTTGCAATCAGCCCTCAATTCTGTCCCCCTGACTCTCAGCCAGCTGGAGTCGTACGCCAGCTTGCCTACCTTCCCTTTCTTCGGGTCCCTTTCCACTTCTCCCTCCTGTTCTTGGGATTAAACCCACTGGGATAGAGTCTCACTGATGCTGGGGTTGATCCAGAGTGACTTTATTTAAGATGATGGACTCTTATTGGAGTTCAGTGAGGGGAGAACAGGATCGTACAGGCTGAGTGGCCAGGCATAGCAGGGGCAAGAGGACACCCAAGTGCTTGCTGGAATTGCACAAATCAGCGTTTATTTAAAATTGCCGAGGCTGGCTGGGTGGCCCGTAGAAACACGGAGCATGACCCTGTGGAGGTCACGGCTGATGGCCTTATTAGAGCTCACCTCGTTAGAGGGGTATGCGTGTCCTGGTGAGCAGAGGCTGGCAGGGAGTTGTTCTGGCTCCTCTGAGGATAGTCTTGCTGAACTGGCTCCAAAGGGTCTTTCCTGGCCGTGAGCCCATTCGTGGCAGCTCTGATATGGGGCTTGAAGCAAGTCAGAGCGGACAAAGGGAAATAAGAGATCTCTATCACTTTCCAAATCCCTCGAGAAATCAACTGATTGAGTCCTCTTCTAGTTTCCTTACTTGCCCGCAGGCTATAGCAGTGTGACGCCTAGTAAAGAGACCTGTCAGGTGGGGTATGGCTGGTCTCCCACTATGCCTCTGCCTCCCTAGGACAAGTCTGCATCCCTCAAACCCAGCTTCCAACCCTGACTGGAGGGAAGTGTCAGTCAGATAGTGCCTTGCCCTGACGGTGAAAAAACCCAAAGGAACAGGGTGATGCTTTTTGGTGGTAGCCGCTCTGTCTTGGGTACAGACTTACGTGGGCTTGTAGGCTTGAGGGGTGGAGTGGTTCTTGGAGGTGGGAGGTCTTTTTCCCCTTCAACCTTCAGGTGCCCAAGGAGGATGCCCAGCCCTTAAGAGATCTGGATAATTTTAGACACCCTAACCAGACCTTCCTACCACCAGCCGTCATCACCCCAGGGCTTCACTGCTGCTCTGTGGGCAGGAAGAAAAGCTTTCCCTTTAAAAATGTACGCTGGCCAGGTTTGCTGTTTTATTCCAGATGGGGTAGGAGTGTCATTTGAGAAACCACACACGCACTCGCACACTCATGCGTCTAGTCTACACACTGGGCTGACACCCTTGGGACTAGCGTAGGAAAAGTGGCAGAGGCTGTTAGCACAAAGGAGCTGCCCCAAAACGTACAGCTTTCCATCACCCCGGCGGAGGTAGTTTAGAAAACCCTCCTGGAGCTTGTTAGCAGCTGGGATGGTCCCAACTTGTAGCCCACTCGAAGGGCAGGGGCCAGCTCCATTTGACTCTCCATTATCAGCCTCCTGCATGACTGAATAGTCTCACTTCCTGAGAGGTCGAATCCTGGCCTCCAAGACCGTCACGCTTGGCAGGGAGTCCTGGAAGCAGCTCTGGGAAGGCTGCTCCATGTCACGCACCCAACTGCGATTGCCCGCTCTGGCCACAGGCTGCTGGGCGCCTGGGTTGTGTTACGCTGTGGTTGACACTCCAAGGCATCGACAGCACTTGAATGGGTTCCTGCTGCCAGCATCATATCTCCGTGCAAACACTAAGCAGACTACCTAGGACCCTGCCTGGGTAGAATAGGCCCCTTTCCTCCTCCTCCCTCCCCTGGCTCTAGTTTTATTCAGTTGCTTTTGGGACATCATCCAGATGTTCAGCCCCAGAGATGAGAGGTTGCTTGAAATCTCCAGAGCGCAATCAGCTTATGTTGTGCAATGGGGCCGGTCAGCTGGAATTTAACCTGCCTCTAGGAGAGCCTGTGATGTGCTGCTCTGCCCCTGTCTCCTTTTGTTGGCTAGTAAAGCTCTTGGCTGCTGGGGAAGCTTTATGCCCCTGGGTTGGGGATGCCTGTCCCCATGTAAGTCCCTGCCAGCTGGTCTGAAGCAACCTTATTCCATCAAGGCAGGCAAAGGCAACTGGTCTGATGGGTATGACTGATGGTTAGTGGCTTGTGGGGCCAGGCCCTAAATGATCAGTCGTTGAACAACAGCAGATTGAAGTTGCACCTTCTGGACAGGGCAGGCTCCAGTGACGCAGCCCTGGGCAGCGTGGGCACAGGAGAGGTGTCTGGATAAAGGTGCCAAGTCCCCCAGTGACTTTGCTTTCCCAGTAGCTTCCAGTTCAGCCCTTTGATATCAGCGTTCTGCGGCAGCTGCCCCCTCCCAGCCCTGCCCCTTGCAAGCCGAGGGCGCTGGGATCTCTTCCCTAATGTGGGAACAGCCACAGGCCTCAGCAGAGCTCTGGCCACTCTTGTCCCGCATGCTCGGGCCATGCTGCCGTCTGGTGCGCAGCAGAGCCGGCGTGTGGGCTGGCATCCCAGCCGTGGGACTTCTGCAAATCAGCCTGCCGCTCTCCGGGGACCTTCTGGAGGCTGCTGCTTCCTGGCTGTGTATCCCTGCAGTGTCCAGTGCAGTGGACTGGCTGGGGTTTGTTTTTTGTGTCTGAGCCTCTCCCTTATTTTTCCATATGTGACACTTCCTTCCCAGTCCCCTGAGGCCTCTCACTAGTCCAGTGCATGTGGCAGGGGCTGTGAGGAGGAATGCATCTGATGAGGGATAGGAGGAGCCTTTCTACTGACTCTGCCGCCGGCTCCGGAGGTGTTGGATGGAGCTGCTTCCAGCCTCCCCACCTGCCCTCCGTGGGGCCTGTGGGTCCAGAGCTGGCGGCTCCACTGCCACCAGCCCTGCAGCCAGAGACCCTGCTCTCAAGGGATGCTTTGGGGCAAGTGAATCCTTGCCAGCAGCAGTCTGCTGAAGGAGAAAACCCCAGCCCATGTTTTCACTGGTGCCTTGTAGTTGTGGGCTGCAGTGTCCTTTCAGCTGCATTATTGGAGCCCAGAGCACCTCTTCATTGTGGCTGCCCGGCACATCAGCTTCCCTTGGAAAAAAAAGTTCCCAACCTGGTTGGCAGGAGGCCTTTATCCAGCAGATCTAGTGGTGGGAAAGTGTTAGTGCTAAGGTCATGCAAGGTGAAGACCCTCTTCATACCCCTCAGTAATCTCAAACTGGCAGACCAGCTGCTTGCTGTCTGCGTGTGGTCCCCGGCTAGCGGAGCCCTGCGCCATGCCTCGCTGCCCAGGTGTTATTAACAGGCCTGCGCTTCACTGGCTCCTGAGTTTGTCCCCGGTGAACTGAACTCTTTTGCTTTTGGGGCAGAAGCGTGTTGCCTGGCCGCGCCGGGCAGGATCGCGAGCCAACGGAGAGGCCTTCTGGGGGCAAAGCCGAGTGCTCTGCCTAAGGATACTAACTCAAGGGATCGCTGTTCCAGTGACTAAAGTACCCTGGGCACAAGTGGTGCTGGCAGCTCCTCCATTCCCCTGGCTCACAGGCAGCGGGAAATCTTCCCCTTGCACCTTATCTCCAGCACAGGGGTCCCCTGTGCTCTCAGGCACTGGCAGTTTTTGGGCCCTGGAAGGCCAGACCCTGCAAGCCTCTGCAGGGCAAATGCAGGGGCTGGGGTGTTTGAGGAAGGGTAGTGGGGCAGGACACAGCTTGGCTTGAGTCGGGAGGCTCATGTGCAGCTCTTTCCTTGCCAAATGACAAATGGAGCAGAGACTTCACCCACTCGACCAT
Organism: Crocodylus siamensis; assembly: GCF_052110815.1. NCBI lineage: Eukaryota > Metazoa > Chordata > Crocodylia > Crocodylidae > Crocodylus > Crocodylus siamensis. The sequence continues at coordinate 8,162,134 of NC_143406.1, read as the reverse complement.
TGCCTGCACGCTGCGCCTTGTGATTTATGGGCTTTGCTCAGATCTGGGGGCCACCTAGCAACTTGCCTTATAGAGTCCAGGACAGAGAGGGCCTCCTTGGCCGAAGGATCTAGCAGGCCTGGCTTAGCTGGTTCACTCCCTGCCAGCGGCTGGAGGGGGGACCAGCCTGGCTTTTGCAGGCCTGCGTGGGGGTTTGCACAGACTCTGCCTGCTTTCTTGGAGGCGTCTGCGAGCTCCAAAATCTGTGTGGGGTTCCTGCTCCTGAGAGGTGCTCCCATCTGCTGCCCGACCCCCAATCTGTCCTACCCAGAGGGCTGCCTGAAAACACCAGGGGCCTTCCCTAATCAGTCAGCCCTGCTTCCAATTCCCGGCTCTGCCACTGACTCTCTGCATAGCCTTGGGTGTTACCCCGTGCCTCCGTTTCCCCATCTCACCCCACGCCGTGGGATGGCAGGACTGTGCCCAATCCAGCCTTTTGCCCACGGGGCAGCCTGGACCGCAGCTCTTTCACCTTCGTATCGGTCCGTTATGCAACACGAAGTCCTGTTTATTTCTCTGGGAGCAGGGAGGGCATTGCCCCTCGCTGGAGGGCCATGAGAGGCTGTGGAGGGGGGCCGGCGCGGAGCCGGAGAATCCTCCCGGTGTGTGCTGGGAGCAGTGGGGAGGGACGGCAGGGCCTGCAGTGGCAGGGTGCCAGGCCTGAGCGCATTGTTACCAGAGCCACATACCATTCCTATCTGCACTCGAGAGAGATCAGTCACTTTCCCTGCTGGAGGGCAGCCCGGCAGGGGAGGCCTCTAAGCAGAAACAGCAGCAGAGCCCCATGGATACAAAGGCTTCTGCTGAGGGAGGGCTGAGCGCTGCCTGGGAAATCACTGCCTCTCCCGAGGGGACTCTTCCCCCGCCCTCCGTGGGGAGGGGGGTGGACATGATGTTCACGACGGTGGCTCGGGTCCCTCTGCCGCGGACGCTGGCTCCCTAATGGGGCGGGCAGGAGATGGAGCAGCTGGACGGAGCAGATGCGGCCTCCCGGAGGCTTTCACAAACAGCCCGCTTTTCCCTGGAGAAAAGCAGGGAGGCGGCTTTTGTTCAGCCCCAGGAGGTCAAGGGGTGCGTGGCTTGAACCCTGCTCACAATGAGAGGCTCTGGGGACGGGGCCGCACTTGCTGGGCTGCCGGGCCACTGGGTCCTCGGAGCTCTTTTGCGGTGCTTGGGCCGGGGAAGAAAGGAGCATCAGCCTGGTGAAAAGAGCAACAAGCCCCGCGGGGAGGGGTGTGTGCACGCGCGTGTGCGTGTGTGTAAAGAGGGAAGCGGCAGGGCTTTGGGAGTCAGGACACCTGCGTTCTACCCCAGCTTCATAAGCCGTGCTTCAGTTTCCCCAGCTACAAGACTATTTATTCAGGTGGGACTTATGGGCCCCGATTGGAAGAGGGCTTCATGCACAGCACTGCTTCGATATGAAGATGGGATCCTTGTTCCATCTGCTTACAACCTGGCGTAAAGGGCCAAGCGAGGGGAGTACTATCCCATTTGCCAGTTGGGAAGACCAATTATTACGGCAGTCAGCAGCTGGGAAACTGTTGGGGACTGGGTGCTGTGGTTTCCTACGGCAGGCAGCCCCAGGACTTGTGGCCCATGGCTGGGGTCTCTAGGCACTGCCTCTCCTAGCATGGGGGGGGCATGGCAGAGTTGGTTCTTGGTGATGTGTCAGTGCAGGAAATGTTCATTGCACCAGTCGCTTGTCTGCTGCTTCACAGACTTCCTCCAGGGACATGGAAGCAATGGGACACGGATGTCCACGGGGGGCTGGGATCTGCAGGCTTCACATGCATGTCCTTCTTCTGCACAGTAACCTTCCCTCTGGCCCCTTGGGCCGGAAACATATACAGTCCTCTTCCCCAGAGCAGGGCTGAGCTTTGGCATCTCACTCAGTCTAGGAACAGGGTTGTCTCGTGGCCTTTCGCCTACAGCACCCACCTGCAGAGTAACAGCCATAAAGGAAGCAATGGCCTTTATATGCCTGTCACAGCCCAAATCCAGCCACTGCTGGGGACCAATTAGCCACCCAACATAATTGAAGCAGGCAGGGAGGACATTTCTGGCCACTGGTAAAAGTGGGTTTCCCGACTCTCAGTGCCTTGTTCAGTAGACCTGCCGGCTCCCCTTTATAAAGCAAGACCCAAGATCCCCAGCAAACGGCGGGGGATCGGCTCCTCTCAGGTGCCCCTGCTGCAACTCCATGCCGCACTTCCAAAGAGGAATCTGAACTCATGGGAGAGGTGATATTTTTTATTAGACCAATTTTTGCAAAAAAAAATCTTTAATTGCAAGTTTTGCCAAAATCTAGTTGGTCTAATAGAAGCCATCACTTCTACCGCGAGTTCTGATTCCTTTTGCCTCCGCACCAATACGGCTACAACCTGGATACCTGCCTGACCTCCAGAGAGGGTCAGTGAGCCACCCCATTGAGCCCCATTTTATTATCAGTGATCACTGCAGTGATTTCCAACCCAGGATCCCCGGCTCATCCAGGAGGCACAGCCCAAGCTGCCTGTTACAGCTGCTCCAAGACCAAAGCTGCCCAGCTCCCTGCCTCTCCCACCACGGACCAGGCAGGGACCTGCTCTGCCGCTGGCAGGGAGGGGAGTGGGTGCCTCCAGGCCAGGGGACAGATGAGGAGAGGTAGCCGGCAGGAATGCGAGCTCCCCTGCGCTGCTCGGCTGAGAAGAGGCGGGCGCATTCCTCGCATATGACTTCAAAGCTTGTTGCTCGGTACACAAAGCCCAGCAGCCCTGGCAACCCTCGCTGGAGGCAGCATGGGTAGCAGCTGTCTGCTGCTGTTTCTCTGCACGCCGCCAGGCCCCAGCACCCCTTCCTGCTCCAGGAGCAGTGCCCAGCCCCTCCTGAATGCAGGCGGCACCGAGCGCTTTGCTCAGGAGATGGAGTCTCGTCCAGCCGCCCGCTGCTCTTCAGGCAAGGTTCCTTGGGTAGATGTGATATATTTTATTAGACAGTTGGGGGGAAAAAACGTTATCTGCAAGCTTTTGAGCACAAACAACCTTCTTCAGGTAATGGGCAACACTGGTCTTTTGTCCAAGGGTCTCTGTAAGTCTGCACTCCCTCCCTCTGCTTCCTATCCCGCTGCCTCTGTTTCCCCTGCTTCTGTTCACTCCTCTATGGGTAAAAACAGATTTATCCCGGGTCTGGTTGTCCCAGGATTTGACTCCCATCAAAACAGGGACACACACAGCTTGAATGGCAATGATTGTCCTGGAAAAAGTGTTATCTTGAATACTTCCCAGTGGGCCAGTGGACTTGTAGGATCCCAAGGTAAAAGGATTTGCCCTGGGAGAGGGGACTGTTTTTAGCCAATGTGTCTAAGAAGGGGCTTGAACCCAAGGCTTGCCTCCCTGGGCTGGGTAACCTGGGTGTCTCAGCCCTGGTGCCTCCTGGATGCCCCCTCTGCTTCCCTCTCCCAACCACAGCTGACCTGGTAGTGATGCCTAACCCCTTTCCCTAGCATTTCTTCTCTTCTTACCCTTCCCCCGGCCTCAGTACAGCACCATCTCCGACCAAGAGCATGTGGGAAAGAGCAAAGGGGAAAAGGAAGAAGGAGGGGAGGTCATCCTTGACCCCGTGAGAACAGACCAGCCACTTCCTAGCTGGCAAAGGCCCAAGAGAAACGACCATGGGGAGGAGAGACTGAACCATCAGGCTGCTCCCACGCTCACTTCTTTCCCCGCGTGAATTGTCTGTGGGAGGCAGGAGAAGGCCATACTATAGCAGGAAGGAGACCTGGGAGGTGGATGAGGTGCCCACACCACCTGCTCCACGGCCTGTTCTCTGCACAGGCCCTCTGGCCGAGCACAGTTGTTGGCTCCCAGGCTTCACATCTGGAAGGAATCAGAGCTGCAAACAGAAACAGCTGGCTGCCTTGTGGCTTGGCCTCTTGATTAAGCTCAGGGGGTGTCCTGTTTCTTTGTCTCTTCAGGGTCCCAGGTCTCTCCTTTCCCCAGAGAATAGCTAATCCTAGCAGCTCCTGTCCTACAGGGGTGGGGAGCCCGCGGGGCGCAGTGTGCATGCAGTGTGCAGTCAGGATGGGGACACTAGGTGAGTAGGGCTTTGGTCTATTCGTAATGGGAAGAAGGGGGTAATAATTCGTCCCCTGTGGAAAAGGACAGGATAGCTGGGGGAACCAGACTGAGGGCTTGCACCTCTTCTGCACGAACGTCAGCAAGGAAGAGGAGGGTGTTTTCCTTTGAACATCCCCAACTCAGCTGCTGTCGGGGAATGCTACAGGACACAGGAAAGGGCTGGGAGGTAGGTCCCTGGGAAGCCGATTCCCAGCTCTGCTGCTTCCTCACTGGGTACCCAAGGGTGAGCCCCTCTGCCACTCTGTGCCTCAGTTTCCCCCACTGGTAAAAATGGGGGTAGTTCCCTGTCTCCTAGGCAGGATGCATAATGGGCCTGAGCCTTGGGGAGCAGTAGCCAAGTGCAGGGAGACACCTCAGCGCCTGGCATGCATCTAGGCTTCTCCTCGCACCGGCTGTGAGCCGGTCAGGTGATTTGTGTTGCCAGCGAGGCCCAGCCCTGTCCTTCAGCATCACCACAAGCCACTTAGGAGATTAAAACCACATGCCATTAGGAAATGAAACTGCTGCAGCTCAGACCAGCACCATCTTTGGAGGCTTTTAAGACAAAGCCTTGGCTGGGATGATGTAGTTGGGGCTGGTCCTGCTTTGAGCAGGCGGTTGGACTAGGTGTGACCTCCTGAGGTCCCTAATTTTCTGTGATTCTTCACTAGCTGTATGGATAAGGCCTCAATTGCACTTCCTTGGCTTTTTGCCCTCTCCTGATCAATGCTGGCCCTTGGAGGGACCCAAGCATATGCCTTGTGCATTTGCTGGGCTGCAGTCACGCAGTGGGGCCGTGTACAGGACAGACAAGTCCAGCATGTGAGGGGCTGTCCTGCTAGAGGCAGACAGCCCCTGTGCTCTGTCTGAGGCCCCCAGGTTTGCTGTGTTCCCCCACACCTGCCTGCTGCTGGCTGGGTTGTGAGCTGAACGCCTGGTACATATAGTCACCCGTAGCAAAATGGACCTGTGATTGAGCCAGGATCATCACCGCCTGGGCTCCTGGGAACTTCTGCCTTTGGTTATCTCCAAACTGACCCTCCAGCTGCCAAACACATGCTGGAGACTTACAGGCATCCAAGGTGTGAAGAAAAACCAGCACGGGAAACATGAGCAGAGGCACGCATGTCATGCCTTCTTTCCTCCCTGCCCATTGCACCCCTTCATCATGCATGGTACTGTCCCTTCCTGAGGCCCTTTCAACCTTGGCCTGGCTCCTGCTCCATTTGGCTTGAATGACATCTCAGGATGGAGAGTGATGGTTTTGGCACCCACCTGGTTTTTGGAGTGAACAGAACAGATGGGGCATGGGGCGAGTTGAGGCCTGAGTGTCCACTTTGGGTTCAAATCCAGCTTTTGGAGCGGGATCTGTTTTCCAGGAACCACCTGCTGAGCCCAGCTCACACAAGTAGAGGCCCCAGAAATACCAGTCTCAACTGAAATTGTGGCTGGGCACCAAACAGCACTGTGGCTTTTAACCTTTGTGACCAGATCACTGTGGATCCAGGCAGTTTCTGGTGTGTCACAGACCAGGACGAAGACAGCTCAAAAGAGGACTTCTGTGGTCCTCGACAAATACTGTACAAATCACAGGACACTGGCGAACACGACACTAATAGCACCTTTTGTGTCTGGGATGGGAAAAAGAGGGGACCGCTCCTTTGTATCGCAGAGGGGGCGAATGTCCTGGCATTGCCATTAGCTTGGGCTGTCTGGCAGCACTCAATTAGTGGCTGGCTCCTTCGGGGGTGTAAGTTGGAGGGGAGAAAGGTGCAGGTGCCTCATGTTCAGCCTCTCTGCAAGCCATGGCAATGGGGACCTGTGTTCCCCTTGCAGCGTTCAGTGCTGAGCTGCGCTGCTCCCATTTCTCTCTGGCATCAGTGCATTCATTCCCTGGGTTTTCCCAGGGTGATTTTAAGCCCCCATCTCCTCTGCCCTTCATTGGGGGTCATATCCTGTGGGGGGGTCCTACCTCGCCACAGAGGAAAGGCAGGTGCTTTGAACCCTGCCCACGTGTTTCCCCTCTCACAGAGGTCATAGCGGCGAAGGGAGGAGCAGCGGGTGGAAACTGGGCGGCTGCTGGAGGGCAGCGCGTGCAGGCAGCCGCCTCCAGGTCTGGGATCAGGCACGGCTCATCCCCGGGAGGTGAGGCCTGTCCCAGGCTGTCAGCTGCCTGATGGGAAGCAGGGGATGCTGCTGCCCTCTGCCTTGCTGATAATGCTTATCTGGCTCTCGCTGGAGTCCCAGGGGATGCATGGGGTCATGCTTCCTCCAGTGCTTTTTATCCAGGTCCTTTGCTTTTTTTAATGGGGGCTTTGATCAGCAGAGTTCCCCTGACGCCAGCTTGGCAGGGAGAGGGAGGATGGGAAGATCCCTGGCAGGTCAATCAAGCAATTAGCTTGGCCTGTTTCATGGGGAGCAGCAAGTTCCCGCAAAGGCAGGCACTGCTTCCTCTTGGGGGGAGAAGGGGCAACAAGTGTGACTGTAAGGGGACTCTAATTCCCGTTCCTTCGTGACGGAGAGCCAGCTACCTCAGCCCCACGCCACTTTTGCTCCCCTTCACTGCTGCCGATGCCAGCCTGGCCCTCCCCTGTGTGGGCTGCCCAGGGCATCCTGCCTTGTACTAGAGGATGCCCAGGATCACCCTATGGGGAGAGCTTAGGGCAGCGCGGAGGTGCTATGTGTGGAAGCAAGTAATCCTCCGGCTCATTTCATTCCCTTCACCTGCCCTGTCGTCTTCCAGAGCGGGGTGGGCTGGGGGTCCTGCCAGGGAGGTGTCTGGGGGAGATACTGCTTCACTTGAGCTAACCTTCCCCTCTTGCTCTCTTCTCTTGCATGTGCTGTGCGCTCCTCTCTGTGGGCCTGGATCCTTCCCCGTCAGGTAAGAATGGGGTTTATTGCGGGGTGGGGGGCAGAGGCCCATCAGCCTCTGGGCACACAGCAGGGCCTTGAGGTGCAGGCCAGAGATCTGAAGGGAAAGGAGCATGCTGGGCAGGTGTGCTCTGGTGGGACCGGCTCTTCTGGGCATTTTCACTCTACCCCAGCCCCTGCCCCGAGGCACAAAGAAGGAGCCACTATGTGGGTGGCTGGGACATGGAGCGGTGGGCAAAAGGTGCGGGAGTGCATTTGACCATGGCAGTGGTGCAGAGCTGCTCCCTTTCCGTACCTGCTCCCATTCCCTTCCCACTGGATGGCGGTTTATGAATAGGAAATGCAGGGTTTGCAGAAGCCCAACGTGGCCATGCTCTATGCTGTACACACCAGGCCAGGGCTGGGGCTCTGGTTATAAAGCATGGCACTGTCTGAGATGGGACAGCCTGCCATCCCTGCCAGCTGGCGCTGCCCTGGAAATCAGAGCGACGGCAGCACGCTGAGCGCCTGTTCCCATGTTCTGTGGGCAGGCACTGTTGTGGGTACCGTGCGTGGACCCGGCTGCCCAAAGTCCGTAGGGCTGGCACCTGCCATTTTGCTGCGCCGTCGAAATGCATCAGAAAGTCTGTGTCCTGAATCGCGGTGTTGAAGTGGCACTGATGGGGCGCTTGGGTAGGCTGGGCCTGTTCAAGAGTCGGGCCTGCGGATTCATAGACTGATTCATGTGAGGTCCCACCTGCAAGTGGGACCTCACATAGTGCAAGGGTACCATTGCATCCTGCAACTTGGATCTGCCTCTCCCTGGAGATGCTATGCTGTATCCTTGTTTCTGGACCGGGCAGCAGTAAACCAGTGTGGATCAGCGCTGGAGGCAAACTGTTCCTTCGTTTGTCCTTGGTGTGAAATAACCATGCCATTGAGAAGGTATTTGACCTGGAGGGTTGTGGCCAGCCAGAACCAGGGGCAGAAGACCTGAGATCCTGCAGGAGGCCCAGCTTGGACCTCTGACAAAAATTAACTCAAGTCTAGTTCATTTTCTGCTTCTGTCGACTCCAGGTTGGGTAGAGCAAGACCCCAGGAGCAGGCACCAGGGTTGTGTGTGTGCTCAGCGAGGGGGTTGAAAGAGCAAGTCCTGAGTTGAGGAACCTGCATCTGCACGTGTAGAAACTTTTGAACTAAGGCTCTGGACATTGCAACTCGAGTCTCTCTAGCTAGTCCCTATCCTGGGAACAGGCTTCTGTTTGGAGGAGCCTTGCTTTAAGACTACAGCTTCCCGGGTTGTGGAGCCAGGTCCTGGGGACTCCCTGTGAGCCGGAGAAGCAGAGCTTTGCCGGTGGCCGAGACCCGCACTTTGACCGTCTTCTCCTACCTGAATCTCCAAATCACTGCCTCTTTGTCTCCCACCCTGTCTTTCTGAATCACTCACTGGGTCACAGGGCAGAGATTTGGGGTGGCGAGCAATGAGTGGAGGGGGTGGAGGCACAGGATCATGACTAATAGATAACTGGTTGGTGATTTTCATTTTCCAAAGCTTTAAAATGGATCTGCCAGTGGCCCAGACTAGCTAGATCTTTAAGCCTCATTACCAGCTTTGTTGGGCACATACTTTCCAGCCTGCTGGCTAAAAGTTTATGTGCCTTGGGCAGCTGGCTAATGCACCTTCCATCCCAATGGGCTGTGAATGCCCCTTGATCTCAGCCTATTTCCTCTTTGAGTAACGACTCCTAATGGCCCTTTCTGGTTCCAGTGTCTTGCGACTACAGACTTAATGTCCTGCAACCTGACATCTGTCTCTTGAATGTATGCTCTGCTTTCAAATACAACACGATGCCTGAAAGAATCAGACACCTTTCATCATTTCCCGCTCCTGCGCAAGAAATGGCTGATGGATCTGGTGTCAGATGGTGGAGGTAGGGGAAGACGTTCCCTCTAGGTGTACCCATGCTCTCCAGGCCATACCGGCTCACCTTGATCCAGGTTGTGTCTTGGGGTAGCGGAGTCAACCTCAAAATGAGAGTGAAGTGTGCCATGACAGATACTCGGTCGCGGTTTTGTGGGGGCAGGCAATTGGTGGCATGAAGAGTGGGAATGGGCATGGCCTTTGAGATGGCGTGGAGGGCAGTAGGGCTCCAAGCCTGACTTGGAGTGTCGGGTTTTGTCGTGATTCCTCATGATGCTAGAGCGGCCTGATCCGGAAAGCTTGTGATTTCCATGATCTCCATCAGGCACGGAGCTGCTCTAGGGGAGCCCTTTAGCTGGAGACCTACATGATGCTTGCTTGCCTCTTTCCTAGCACCCACGTCCACCTGTGGAGCTCCTCTTCCAGAAGGAAATGTATTAGCTTCTCAGTTTGTTCTTTGGTGGGGGAATGGGTCTTCTGCCGGTATTGTGCTGCCCTTGTAGAGCTAAAAACACCTTTCACAGTGGGGGATATTCCAGAAAGTATGCAAGGAAAAATGAATCCTTGTAGTGGAAACCAGTGACATGGAAGAAAAAGATGTTCTCACTTTATTTTCCTTCTGCCAAGGTCCTCAGGACCTTACTAGGGATGAAACCATCGAGGCTTGTTCAGACACTACTCGTAACCCATTGGGACAGATTCTCAGCTGATGTAAAATGGCGCAGGGCTATGAAGCAGCTTGCAGAGGATGGAGCCTCAGCCTCGTTTCTGGGCCAGGGACTTTTGTAGAGAACGGGATCTTTCAGGGGGTTACTGCGCAGTATTCTGCAGCAGGGACAAAACTCCGCATTTCCTAAAGGGAAGTGGAAAACCGACTGAACTTTCTATTCAAGCCAGTTTAGTAGGCCCTACATTAGGGAAAAATTAACTGAAACCCCCTTTCTAGCATTACTGTACCCACTTGTGTTCCTAGACTATTTTATGCTCTTAAGATTCCCATGCATTAGTGCAGTGATTGCAAGTCGTAGCTACTGCAAGGGTATGTCTGTCTGTCTCTAAAGCCTGGAGATCTATTAGAGTTTAAACAGATCGCTAAATGGGTCTGCTTCCACGTGCCTCAGGATTGTTGAGTCGATTTATTGTTCTAAACCCTAGGCAAGGCAGCTCTCCTTAATAAAAAGATAGGCCAGGGCCGGGTGAGGTTAATGGCCGTAACAAACAGCGCCAGCTGATAGGGAAGCCTCTTATCTGCTTTCTGGGAAAACAGAGCAGTTGCCAAGAGCTGGATTCAGAGTTTCCTATGAGTCATCCCATTCCTTGTATCCTGTACCAGGTTGCCTTTTTCCAGGCTTACCTGTGCTATCGGTTCTCCAGCGGATGAATTGCCAAACCCGGGCTTGTAGTCCAGTTCCTAACAATGACCAGTACCAGACCCTCGCGGGCAAGATGTCTGACACCAAACAGTGGCCTATTGTGGAGTAACCTCCCCAGTGGAAATGCTTCTTCTGACTCTTTCTCTCGAAGCGGGTGGGCCTGTTCTCGCAACCGAAGGCTGAAAGACCCTCACTAGCCTGGACAGTGCCCTACTTGTCTCTGGGGCTGTATAAAGGTTTCCTGGAATTAGCTTGAGAGAGAGAGGCAGCTTTAACATGGCAGTGTGAAGAAAGAGGTCAGTCCAGCTTAATGCAATCAGCAATTAGGCTGATCTGCTCCTGCAGCAGGTTGGAGCTGGGTGGCTGGCGAGGGAGGCGTGAGGAGTCAGCGGGCTTGGAAATATTTGCAGGGGAGTCGGTGGGAAGAGCCATGCTGGGGCACAGTCTGGCTTGTGAGCCTGGGGGCAGCAGGGCGGGATGAGGAGCAGCCACGGGAGAATATTAGTTTAAGGTCCCCCAGCGAGGAGTGAGGACAGGTTGTCTCCAGCCAGGGAGAATGGAGTTAAGCGCTGGCAGGCTGCGGCGTCTGCCACTGCCGTCTGCCCTACATGGGTCTCCGGCAATGACAATTCTCCAAAGAGAGAGAGAATGAATTTTAATGAAATCTTGAAAGACTTTAAATTTTCATGTTCGCTTCAATTATTCAGGACAGTCGAAAAGCAACTTTAAAGCTGCATGAAAAGAAAGAGAAAGGGGCCGGTTTGGGGGTTTAGATTAATTGATTTGCATTTTGTTCGGTGGCAGTAAAACAAGGATATTTTAAAGACACTGGAGTCAGTCCTTCCAGCCTGCAGCAGTGATGACAGAGGGATGAGGGGAGGCGGGAAGTGGATTGAGCCCTGATTGAAAGTGGAAGGATTCCTTTGATTGGGATATGGGATGTGGACATAGCACAGTGGGGCAGAGCAGCTGCATTTGGGTGGATTTGGAGGGCAGGAGGTGCGCTTCCATGGCTGAAGGAGCTGTCATGCTGTCTCCACCACAGCGGCACTTGAGGCAGAAGTCAGGAGGTGAGCGGTCAGTCCTGGTCTGCCCTTCCCTGGAGCCTGCCCCAGCAAGTGGCACTGCAGTGACCTGAGTGCAGGGTGTTGGCATCTGAGCACAGAGCGCAGGAGGTTCACGACAGGTTACATCTCCACCGTGGACCAAGGCAGTGGGGCCAGGCTGCATGCACTGAGGATCCAGCAAGGAAGATCGGATTTAGAAGTGCCCCCACCGGCCTGCACACATGTGCAAAGCACTGAGAGTTAATTAGCAATATGGCCAGTTTAGGGGAGTCAAATGAACATAAGCCCTTTCCATAAGGGTTTCCCTACTAGGAAAGTGCTACACGGTAATTGCACTGGGATACGGTTAGTCTGGCTTCTTTAGACTGCCGTGTCTCTGAGGCATGTGGAGCGTGTTGATCATTTAGCACAGGGGCCCCATGTAGATGTTACTGTTGGTAATAATCCCAGTGTGCAAAGCCGGGCCTGAGTCTGACCTATTCCTTTCAAGTACTGTCATGTTTGCATGAGTAGAGTGGGCCTTGCTGCATCTCTGTGGCACCCCCTGGCCCATGCTGCAGCACCCGTCCTCATGTCAAGTTCTAGGGTTGGAAGGGACCTGAGCAGATCATCGAGTCCGACCCCCTGCCATGCACAGGAAAGAGCACTGGGGTCAAACGACCCCGGCAAGGTGTTCATCTAGCCTCCTCTTAAAGACCCCCAGGGCAGAAGCCAGCACCATTTCTCTTGGAAGCTGGTTCCAGATCCTAGCCGCCCTGACCGTGAAGTAGCGCCTCCTGATGTCTAATCTGAATTGACTCTCTGTCAACTTGTGGCTGTTATTCCTTGTTACTCCTGGTAGTGCTTGGGGGAACAGGGTCTCTCCCATTCCCTGCTGGTCCCCCCCGGTAAGTTTATAGATGGCCACCAGGTCCCCCCTCAGCCTTCTCTTGTGGAGGCTGAACAGGTTCAGGTCCCGTCGCCTCTCCTCGTAGGGCCTGCCCTGCTACCCCATATCATGCGAGTGGCCTCCTCTGGACCCTCTCCATGCTGTCCACATCCCTCTTGAAGTGCGGCGCCAGAACTGGACGCAGTCCTCCAGCTGCGGCCTGACCAGTGTTGCATGGAGGGGGAGGATCACCTCCCTGGACCTGCCTGAGATGCATCTGTGGATGCAGGACAAGGTGCGGTCGGCCTTCCTGACCGCGTCCCCACACTGCCGGCCCATGTTCATCTTGGCATCAATGATGACTCCAAGATCCTTTTCCGCCTCCGTGCTGACGAGAAGGGAGTTCCCCAGCCTGTAGGGATGGTGCCGGTTCTTTCTCCCCAGGTGCAGCACCCTGCACTTGTCAGTGTTGAATCCCATCCTATTCTCATCTGCCCACCCCTGTAACCTGTCTAGGTCCAATTGCAGCTTATTCCTCCCTTCTAACATGCCCACATCCCTCCATATTTTAGTGTCATCAGCAAATTTGAACAGGGTGCTTTGCACCCCCTCGTCCAAGTCACTGTTAAAGATGTTGAACGATGCGGGCCCGAGGAGCAAGCCCTCGGGGACCCCCCTGCCCACATTCCTCCAGGTCGAAAATGACCCGTCCACCACCACTCTCTGGGTGCGGCCCTCCAGCCAATTTGTGACCCATCTGACTGTGTAGACATCGACACCACAGTCCCCTAATTTTTTAATGGGAACGGGGTTGAGAGACAGTGTCGAAGGCCTTCCTGAAGTCCAGAAAGACTACATCCACTGCTACCCCTGCATCTAAAGATTTGGTGACCTGGTCGTAGAAGGCCACCAGGTTGGTCTGACAGGACCTGCCTCGAATGAACCCGTGTTGGTTGCCTCTACGCATTATCTCCCCTGCTGGCCCCTCGCAGATGTGCTCCTGGATAACTTTCTCAAAGAGCTTCCCCAGGACCGAGGTAAGACTAACAGGCCTGTAGTTTCCTGGGTCCTCCTTCCTCCCTTTTTTGAAGATGGGGACCACGTTGGCTCTCTTCCAGTCCTCTGGCACCACACCAGAGCACCACGAGTGCTCGTACAGCCGTGCCAGGAGTCCCGCAATGTCCTCAGCTAATTCCCTCAGCACTTGGGGGTGGAGATCGTCTGTGGGGTGGAGACCATCAAGTGTGATGCAGGCCGGTGGGTCAATCCTTGCCAGGGCAGAACAGGAGCTGGCAGCCGCCTGGGGCTGAGGCAGTGTCCCCCCAAGGGGAGCAGTGCCCATCCTGGAGATGCAGCCAGGTCATGACAGCTCCCAGGCCAGAGAACGTCCCTGATTGTGTGAGATCGGGAGCGACGCCTGTTTGGTGGTAGCATGGTTCAAACACCCGATGTTGGCCTCTGGATGACGTTTTTCCCAGTGGTCTGAAGGGGGTGTGTGGGGTAGGACAAGCCCTCCCTCCCACGTTCCCACAGGCCCTCATCCTAGTTTCACAGTTTCTAGGGTCGGAAGGGACCTGAGTAGATCATCTAGTCCGACCCCCTGCCATGGCAGGAAAGAGTCCTGGGGTCAAATGAGATTGCAGGCAGGAGATCCCCTGAATCTCCTGTGGGGCCTGCAGGTACCCAGCACCTCCCAGCATTGGACCCATGGCAGGCAAGAGCTCAGTGGTCCAGAGGTGGAGCCCCACTGGGAACGTGAGCTCTGTCGGACGTCCAGGGGATTGATGGTTGGAGGGGCGCTGCGTGCATGGCTGCCTGTGCCAGGCACTCGATGGGCTGTATAGAGTTGGGGGAGTTCCTCTGAGCCTAGACCATGCTGAGCCATTATGAGACTGCACCTACCCCAGCTGCTCGGGAATAAGCCTCTCCCAACCTCTTACTCCCACTTGAAGGAGGCCCTCTGGGGTCCACCAGATGCTGATCATCAGCTCCCCTTGGCTTCGGCGGCTTGGCACGCGGCAGGATTGCAGCCCTCTGTTTGCAGCCACATTTGAAGAGAGAGGCATGCCGCACATCTGTCCGCGCCCGGGATCTTGCTGGCTGCCACTAGTGCGTCTCGCTTCTCCGAGCAGGCCCCCTCTCCCTCCCGCACAGCTCCTCTCGCCAAGCCCGGAGCATCTGTGCGCTGTTCCGTTTCCGAGCCCCGGCAAGCCGATGGGGCGCCCTCGAAGGGCTGCGTGCATCGGTGCAGAGGGGCTCCGCAGCACAAACACGGCTTTTATTCCCCGCTGCTGAGAGCCGCCAGGCCTGGCCCTCATCCCAGAAAGCAGCGCTCTGTGAGAACATAAGCAGCTATTGTCTTAGCCCTGGAGACTTTGTGATCCGAGCTCTGCTGGACTCGCGAGGCAGAGAGATACCACGAGCAAAAGGGGCCGTGGAGAAAGTAGCTCAGAGGATAAGAGCGACTCTTGAGTCTCTCCATTATAGAAGCTGCACCAAAAATTATGCGGCTGCTCCTCCCCTGACACTTGATTCACTCTGTTCCCCTCCCGATAGCTACTTAAGAGGACGGCTGCTCTCGGCCCATCTCTGCTAAAGAGCGGGGTCTTTGTTTCAGGACCCAGGGGAGGGACTGAACGGAAAGAACTGACATTTTGCAGTCATCTCCTGTTGTGAGCGCAGCCCTGCCTGGAGCCTCAGGTTCGTGAGAACATCTGGGCACGATGGTGACGGGCGCTTCAGGAAGGGGAGATAATAATGCTGGAAAAACACACGGGGTGTGTCCATCCTTCCAGCCCTCCGGGACTCTGAAAGTCAGAGGTCCCCTGTGCTGTCAGACTGGCCTGGTTGGTGCAGGGTGGTGAAGAGGGTGATATGCCTGGCATCACAACTCCCCAGCCTGAATGACCAGATACCCATTTCCACTCAGGGTGGCATCTCGTACACACTCCGGGAGCCGCAGCCAGGCGTGTTACTCACCTTGCCACCATCCTTGGGTGACCAGATGGCCCTGTGGGGGATGTCTGTGCGGGTTGCATTTCAGCTTGTGTGCGCCATACAGAAGGGGTCTCTAATGTTGTGCCCCCGCGGCTTGTTCTTTTGGGGGAGACCTCTCAGAGGCTGGGAGCTAGCACTAGATGGTTGGAGGCATCTTGGCTGCAAAACCAGACCCCATCCGCCAAAGGGCCCAGGAACCCGAATCCTGGTTTCGTGCCACGGTGCATAGAGCAGTGACACCTGGTCCAGGCAGGCACACATGGGCAGTCACTGAGCCAGTGTCACCCACATACATCACCCCACGGTGCAATGGTGGCAAACACCCTCCAGTTCACAAGAAATAAATAGGGCTGAGTCCAACAGGGGAGTTACTGTGTTATTCACTATTACAAGAAAGATGTACCCAACACAGGTGGTAATAAAAAGACTGGGGGGGACATTTTCTCCAGAGAGCCCCAGGGGATAAGTTGAAGAGACACTTGGGGTCAGGGCCTGCTGTCTGGGTCTTGAGAGCCAAGCGGGTTGTACTTTGCATCAGGGCAGGACAGGGGCCTGGACTTCTTTGTGCATGGCACGGCGTAAAGCAGAAAGATGGGCCCTGCCCCGTGGAGCTTCGACTGAGAGACAAAACCTGGATGCCAGGTTCCCACAAAGCGTTTGGGGGGCGTTCAAGGCCGAGGCTGCATGGGATGAGGAAAGGAAGGAGTGTCATTTATTATGGCTGTGCTCGGGCTGGTGACTGAATCCTAGCAGTGACAGGGGGAGGTTGAATGACACAGACCCATGGCACGGATGTAGGAAGGGGCTCTCTCCACCACGATGGTTACGTGGTGGGCCTCGGTGGTGCAGGAAGCCACTGAAGCCGAGAACTTGGCGTCGGTGTGCAGATACGAAGCGAGACTCTCTCGCCACGTTGCGATTAGTGATGACGGGAGAAGAAACCTCGTTTCAGGGAACAGGAGAGCGGCTCATTCCAGAGCAGGTGAAGCCCAAAGGGGGGAGGGGAATCACCCCCATCCCTTAAAACATCTGGTGCCAGCTGCTGCTGAGACTAGATAGATACTAGAGAGATGAACTGCTTGTTGTGCCAAGGCCCTTGTACGATAGCCGCGGTCCTGTCCCTGTCCCAAACTGGCTCCTCAGCTTTATTCCCCCTGCATCCATTCCCTGAGGGAGTAATCTGGGGTCCCGAGCTGGACCTGTGGCGTCTCAAGCCCCTGCTTCCTCCCCCCGTGGTAGGAAGGAGGGAGGAGAGGAGAGAGATGGCTGTGAGGCTATTTCACGAGTCATTTAGCCAGGATCAGAGCTGCCTGGGGAGGATGAAGATGAGTTTTTTCAGTCTAATCCACCAAAGCAGCGATCTGCTGCCACTGGCATGACACCGCCTGCAGCCATCCCAGCCTGAGTAAACTTTCCCTGGCTTCAGTAGAAATAGAAGTGTAGCAGAAACACTCCCCCCCCGCCCCTCCCCTTCCTTTTCCCCAACCCATAGCAGCTCCTGGAAAGCCTGCCCCAGCGGTAGCAGGGAAGGGAAACCTCAAATCCTTGCAAAGCAATTACTGCTAACGAGACACTTCCTACACGTCTGGTTTCAATTCTGGCTGCTTTTGGAGGCTGCTGTTCAGCAGGGGGAGGGGTTGGGGGGAATGTCACTGCTTTCTCACCCCGGCCTGCCCCCAGTCCCCTTCCAGAAGGCACCTGGGCTCCTCAATTAACACACACCTAACACACCACTCCCAAGACAATTAACACATTAAATTGCACCTCTCCAGGGAGTCCAGGTGTAGGCAGCAGCGATTATTGAATCTTGATTGCATGCCAATTGATTGATTTTTTTTTTTTAAAGAATGTAATGTGTTTAATTAGTACAAAATTTACAGCAGCCAGTGCAGTTGGAGGCCTCAGACTCAAGGAAATGCCTGCATTAACTACGGGCTACAAACAAGGAGATGGGTTTGGGGTTTTTTTCCTTTAAGTTCTTTGCACCTGGATTTAGGGCAGCACTGATGGTCCAGTACCCTGGCTGTATTGTCACCCCCCACCTCCATATACCTCCATCCTGACTTTGCACCTCTGTGATGGTTGAATCTTCTTCTATTCTCAAATACGGCTGCAAACAAGGGGCACATTCCTGCTGGTCCCCAGGGATTTGGACTCCTACTTTCTAGGAACAGGCTTGCAGGGTCTAAGAACTAGGATCTAAGGACACTCTTGCTAGCTATAGCCCACCCTCTGGCTTGGATAGAAAGCCATGGGATTTCCCAAGGTTTTGAAGAAAGGTAAATCCTCAGATCCCAGTGCTGGACGTCTCATCCTCAGGAGCTTCCAGAGATCTTAGCCTTGGATTTGATTTGAACGGGTGACCTAGAAGGAGACCAGTTGTGGGTCTTTAGAGCCATCAGAGGTTGTAGCTGTGTCTACGTGAACTGCTCTGTTTCTACTCCTAACAAGGCTAACAGGGAAAACAGCTTGATTTTTTTCTAGCGCAGAGGCAGCCTTGGGGCAGGATAAAGTGAGGGGGCTTGAAAGGCTCAGGAGGGCAATGGGATTTTAGAGAGCCCTTGTATTGAGCCTGGAAGGTGTGTGCCATGATCTGGAAGGAGTGGGGAAGGTCTCACCCTGTTTCTTGCTGTGCGAAGTCCATAATGCCAGAGAGCGCTGGCCGGGGCCGTCCTGAGCAGTCTGTCGCGGAGGGTGTGAGCAGCCAGGGCTCGGGTACAGCAAGTGTGAGGAGGGATGGGATCCTTCCCTGCCCTGTATCAAGTGCTCAGTGCTTTAGCCGGGTTGACCTGGTCTTCCTAACCGCCCTTGACCTTTATTTGGAAGGAGCGGTAGGGGAGGTTGCCTGACCCTGCTTGCTTTGGTGTGAATGGGCTGGGGAGCTGGGGATGGAAGAGAAGCCCGTCTTTTGATCAGATGTAGATGGAAAGCCTGGATTTGCGTCTCGGTCCCTCCCCCCTGCTCCCAAGCGTCTCCATGGATGGGATAACACTTCCATCGTGAGGCCCGTTAATTGCCTAGACAAGCGTGTTACAGATCCGGTGCCGTTAGTTTTCTGGAGCGCAGTCATTACACATCCTACCAGGGGTCCCCCTTTGTTTGCACCCCCCATCCTCTGCCATACCCCTGCTTCTCAACCTGGTATGGTCTGCCTGCCTGGGCAGCATCCTCCGGGGAGACCCTTTTCCCTTCTGCTTCTTTGCTAATTAGCCCGTGCAGGGTGGGAGGCCGGTGACAGCTGGGGGAAGCTGTCGGGCGTCAATCAAGAATTGACGGCCTGCCTCATTCTGTCAGATCCAGCCTCCCCCCAGCCCCCTCGTTTTGTTTTTTTTTCAATTACATTCGTTTTCGTTTCGATAATGAAGCCGTTCGGCTTTCTCCACGACCCTGACAGGCGAGCCCGCCCTCCGGCTTCACCGCTTCCTGGCGGCTTTGGGGTAGGAGAGGGAAGGGAGGATGGATTCAGCGGGTTATGGCAGTGTCACAGAGCCCCATTCCTTGGCCAGGGCCCTGCTGTGTGAGACGCTGTCCAGACCCAGACGGAGGGGGGTGCACGTGGGTCTAAGTGGCCCGGTCTTTGATGTGGGTTTTCTGCATTTACGCTGTAGGTGTGTTGTGCTCCGAATGTGATTGAGGAAGGCACAAAGCTGGGAGGAATCCAGGGTCCTGCCTCTTTGTGGGACCCTCGGTTGCACTGGTTTTCCCTTTGCTACCCTTTTGGGATTTGCCTCTCAGCCGAAAGGGAAGAGACACCTGCTCTGGGGTTGGGAGCACACCATGGGCAGGCAGGAAGAGCCTTGGCAGGACCTTGGCACTGGCTGGCACAATGCGACACCGGCAAGACCCCATTTCTCAGCAGCCGGTAGCCCGATCCCATCCCTTGGCTTCCAGGTCCCCGTGGCCTGCTCCTCCACAGCCTGCCTGAACGTGTTGGCCTGTGGGACGCTGGCAAGTCCTGGCCAGCACGCTGCCTCCTGGGGAGGGTGCTGCCCTCCCTCCTCTAGACGATCAGGGGCCAGCTCAGGCTCCTGGCTGGGGTTTGAGAGGAGAAAGAGAGGAGCTCTGAATACATGAATAGCCATTTAAGAAGAGCTGGGGTGAGCTGGTTAGAAAGGCGACTCAAAGAGGAGGGTGAGAGCAGAGGCCGAGTGGCCCCAGCTGATGGGCTGTTTGTCCAGTAGCCATTAATGAGCTTTGGATGGGGGATGCTCTTCAAGGGGATCCCAGCCTCTTTAGCAGCCCGTGGCAGAGCAGCCAGGCAGGGGGCAGCCCCATACTCACTCTGTTCCCTTTTTATACCAAGTGAAGTAACAGCTGCCCCCTTGGAGGCTCCAGAGAGGCCTGCAGTCCATCCCTGGTGCTCTTTCTCCTCTCCACGCACTCGCACCCTCCAGGGACCAGGTCTCTCATAGGGACTATGCAGACTTGCTGTAACTAGCATGGAGAGGATGTCTAAATTACAGGCTCCGTTCTTCCAGGCACGGGCCGGCTGGCGCGTGCAGCCTCTGCTGCTTTCCACGGCATAGAAGCAGAGGTTCACGGTGGGGGGGGTTGGCTCAAGCCTTGCCGCTGTGGCACCCTGAGTGGCCAAAGCTTGCACTATTACAGATGAAATCCTAAGGGACCACCAATGGACCAGTGGGAGCCCCAGTGTCGTAGGTGCAGGCTGTTGTATTGCAGGGTGCTTATCCACGGCAGGTGAGCAGTGGGGCTGCCTTGCCTGGATGGCATGTCCGCCCCCACCATAGCATTGCAGGCACGGCACTAACAAGGCTTAGTCTTGCATCCTTCTTCAACAAGTCTTGCCTACGCCTCCATCCAGGAGGAACCTCGCCGAGCGGATGCATCTGACCCTGAAACAGTAGCGCTTCTCTCTCCTTCCTTTCTTTAAACACCTACTAAAACAACCCCCCCATCTCCTTTTGATGTCCACAGAAGCTCTGTTGAGCTGCAGCATGATAAAGGGAAAATCAAAGCCGAGCGAAAGCCGTCGGCATTGAGAGGCTCTTCAGGCTGTGGGGTTATTTCCCTCGGATCCGCTTTTGTTCTAAAGCGGAGAGAGCGAGAGAGAGAAAGAATCTACTAAAGTTTGGGTCATTTCCCTGAACCGGAGGCAGGAGGGGCTGGGGGTGATGCGGGTGGCAGCAGGCGGTACCCAGGGCAGGAGCATGGCATTGTGGGCCAGCCTTGTTTTTTGGGGACAGACACTAACCTACTGCTTGAGATTTGCAGCGTGGGTGATGACGACCACGAAGAGCAGCCCCAGGTTTCTCCTGCTCTGAAGCCTTAATGGGGCCAAGCCCATGGCAGCTCGCTCCCAATTGCATCCCTTTGCCACTGTCTCTTCCCCCCCAACCCTTGATATTAGTGTCCATAGGTGTTGCCCTGCCTAGAGACTGGTGATGGCGTTTGCTTAGCACTTGGGTAGCCTTGGGCAAGCTGGCACTGGGACCATGGGGTAGCAGCCGAGCTAGGGAGGCTGAGTGTAAATGCACCAAAGAGAGCCAGGCTTGTGGGAGTTGCTTTCGGGATCCTCCCCGGTGCTCAGCCCTCTCTCTGGCCCTCCAGGCAGGCAGCTCTGCTGTGGCAATCCATCTCCTCTCTCTTTGTGGCGCCATCTCTCTCTCCCTTCCCATCTCTCCTCTCTGGGGGGAAGGCAGCTATTGTTATGGGGTTTGAGATCTGCATATGAAAGCCCCAGTTGCTATGGCACTGGGGAGGCAGGGACACTTACTGCCAAGGACAAAGCCCTGCCTGGACTTGGAGGTCCCTTCCTGGGCCTGGCAGATACCTGAGGCTGCCCACAGGGCTTTCCCGGGGAGAAGCTGTTGCCCTGTAAACCCCCGAGTCTTGGCTTCCAGGGGGAGTTTTTGAGGATGCGCAGGGCCTGTCGGGGCAAGAAGCTGCCAGCTAGGAGCCCTGGGCACCCAGGTTACAAGGCTCCTACGGTGTCTGGGGCACGGAGGGTCCCGAGGGTGCGGGAAGTACCCAGGCCGTAGATGTGCCTTAGCATGGTTGCAGCAAAGTCAGAGTCCTCCGCGGTGCCCGAAGCCGCTGGTATTATTTTTAGTGGCAAAGTGCACTTTACACGCGTGAAGGCTGGAACCGCGCCTAACAGTCCGGGACTCCCGGGTTTTATTCCCAGCTCCACCGCTGACTTTATGTGTGGCCTAGGGATCCTTCTGCCTTATTCCCTCCACGGGACCTGGGGCAAGTCATTTTGCCTTCCCATGCCTCAGTTTCTCCGTGTGGGTGGTGATACTGATTCTTGCAGCAAAAGAGTCAGGAAGGACTTGTACCCCGTGGTTGGACTGGTACAAACTGGGGGGGATTTGCTTTCATCTGTAGCGGGGCATATATTAACAACCTTAATTAGAAGCAGGATGCTGGCTGCGGTGATTCTCCTGCCTTACCTATGGCAGGTTGTGATGTTAAGTCTTGTGTCCGCGATGACGGCAGTTTTATGAAGAATTTAGACGATGGATTTGTCCAGGATGATTTGGATAGGGATGCTGCAGCCTCATGGGCTCGATGACCGCTGGAGGTCCCTTCCAGCCCTCCTTCTCTACGATTCTCTTTCATCTCTAAGATAAAAGATGGAGTAGTCTGTCAAAGCGATATTACCAATGCCACGGACACATGGCATTGCAGGGTGTCGTGAAGCTGAATTAACTCACTGTCCCAGAGTGTGACATGTGCCAAGAGGGACTGACATGCTTCTAAGTGCTGCATTGCTGCTGTAGCTCTGTAGCCTTATCTCGGCGTGCCTGAGCCAAGCCAGTGGGCTAGGGGGATGCTCAGCAGCCCCAGGACTGAGGGTGTGGGGCTGAGATTGCCCTTTCCAGGTACAGGTATGTACCTCGATGGCATCGTGCTTGTTCATGAATCCCTGCTCAGTTCCCGTCTGGCATCGCCCAGCCTGGTTATCCCACTGTCTGCCCTGCCAGTCTTTGCCATCTCATTGCTGTATTGCACTGTGGCTATGGCCAGCTCCTGCCTCTCTCCCCACAAGCACTGTGTTTTCCTGCTCTAAGTCATATATTGCCCTGGGCTGGGGGTCCTGGTGAAACTCCCCCTCACTGGGACAAAGCTATGTAGGGACCCAGGAGTGTTTTTCCAACTGAAGCAGCCAGCAGTAGCTTAGAGCAGGGGCAGGATATTGGACAAGACAGTCCCTTAAATCTAGGGCTAGAAGGGGGCCTGCCAGGTTAGTGAGTCCAGGGAACCACGTACCCAAACTCCATTAAGAACGGTTCACGATGACCCTCACATGCAACAACAGGGCACAAGGGCAGAAACACCAAGAGCACCCCGCCATACGCATGCTTGGGAGTGCCACCTGCAGTACCCCCTGCTTCTCCTTGCAAACCTGCACCTCATCTTGTCTAATGAGGATGCCCTCCTTTGCTTGAGGTCTGCAAGGTACCACAGGGAGCAGGGGCTGGGTCCACTCTTTGGCATCTCCAGCACCCACCCCGCCTTGGGTTGCCACCTGCCTTCATAGGGTGGGCGCAGCCGGGGAGAGGAGCACAGTGTCCTATCCGCTGTAGCCTGGCATGAACACTTTCCGTGCTTCAGACTGGGCCAAAGGGGCTGGATCTCTTTCTTTCCAGCTGAAAATAATCCTGGGCTTTAGGATATTTTTAAGCGGCTCTGCCACATGCTGGGAAGGCTAAGGCTGCTCGTGGTGAGTGTCTGTGTCTCTGTCTTGGCACGGGGCTGGCCCCAGCCCTCAGTGATCACTTTGTTCCTCCTCATCCTCTCCCTGAGCCGGCTGGGTCCATGCAGTGTCACATTGCCCATTGCGGGATCAGCGGCTGACACACTCCAGGGCCGGCTGCCTGCAGGATCAGGCCTGGGAAAAGGACACAGCTCAGGTCACATGAGCTTTCTTGCCCCCTTAACTTGTTGGCGGTGGGAGTGCAGCCCCACAGGAGAGGCTCAGAGCCGGGGGGTGGCAGGCAGAGGGGTAGACAGGGTGAACATGGTAAGCCCCTGTACCCCACAGGTACCCTGATGCCTGTGGGTGCCAGCACCTCCGGGGAGAGTGGGGAAACGTTTCACCAAGGGTGCACGGGGGATTGCTCTACCCCGTGCATTTAACAGGTACAAGGTGGTCGCAGAAGGGGCAGTGTGGAGCTGAGGCCACCACTTCCCTTCTGTACTCACAGCTTCTGGCCTGTCTGTGTTCAAGACACTTTCCAGCAGAAGCTAGCTCTGCTTCGGCTGCCCCGTGGGGTCGGCATATGGCCATGGGGGTCTCTGGCCACATCCTTAGTGCTGGTGGTGATGGCAGGAGGTTTGGAGCCCAGCTGGGGTCCTCATAGCCCAGAGGCAGAACTTGCAGTGCTGGTGATCTGACGTTTTTCCTAGGGCCAGGTCCCTGTACTCCCGTTGAGGCATGCTTCAGCTTTGCTGGGGAATGGCAGGAGGGGGGACTGGAGGAGGGCGGGGGGCTAGGAAAGCTTTTTCCCGCTGGCTGTTCTGCTGTTCTAACTCTTGTGTTCT
This sequence comes from Crocodylus siamensis, assembly GCF_052110815.1. Taxonomy (NCBI): domain Eukaryota; kingdom Metazoa; phylum Chordata; order Crocodylia; family Crocodylidae; genus Crocodylus; species Crocodylus siamensis. The sequence continues at coordinate 8,138,417 of NC_143406.1, read as the reverse complement.
CTCCTTTCTCTCCCACTGGCCCCTTCCCTGCTTTCTAAAGAACATAGGAAGCTTCTTGCTGGTAAGTGATGGTGCATCATCCAAAATACCATCCCTCCATCCACCATCAAACCAACCCTCGTAGTCTCTCCACCCCCATCTGGGCTCTCCATCAGACCTGGAGCAATAGAGACCCTCTTGGAGGTGGGTGTAAGCTCCCCCGTTCCCATGCATCTCCAAGGGCACTATTGCCATTAGATCACAGTTTGAAAGATGAGCCACCCTTGGGTGCAGCTTCCAGATGACTGCTGGGTCTGGTTGGCAGCTGTGTCCACTCGCTAGCCAGCCAGGTGGCTTTCCAGAGCTGGGTTAAAGCAATTGCTTATGCTGAATCTTGCTAGTTTTCTCCTGCCCAACAGGCGATGGGTAGCCCGGGCTGAATGCCTCACAACTTAAACTGTGATCTAATAACCTCTATCACCTAGCGCCCTCCCCATGTCTGACCATCCTCAGCCTGTCACCTCCTATGGGAGTCATGCACAGGGGTCCCAGATGCCCTGTTGGCATCTAGACCTCCCCTTTCTTTGGCATTGCTTGATGTCTCTGAGGCTCTGCAGTTTGGTTTGTTCCATCCCCTTGGCAAGACGGTTCGGATGGAGGGAGCAGGGAGGGTTGGGCTGATTGCAGTGTGTGTGTGTGCACGTGTGCTGTGTGTATACAGATGCATGTATGCATTTGCAGGTATGTACATACTTGTATGTACATACCTGGCATGCAAATTTATAGAGGACAGTACAGGTAGTGAGGGGACAGCCACTGTGGCTGGACATTAAGCAAATTCTGCGGGTGGTGCGGATGCCCGACCACAGATGGGTTGGAAGCAAGACCCTCTGCTGGCATGAATCAGCCTCAACACTGGCTCACTGTGGCCAGATGGACCTGGCCTTTGCTAACAGGACTTATCGTGGGACCTGTGGCTCTCGAACAACCGCCTGCTTTGCTAGGGAAGCCAAGGTCCTGCAAAGCAAGAAGCCTGGGCCCAGCTCCTCCAGTTCTGCTTGTTGTGACCCAGGGCATGTCATGCTCCTCTTCCTGGCTTCCACTTTCCCTCTGAAGATCTGGGGGCAAATGCCCTCGCCCAAAGCTTTATCCTGAGCCTTGGGCTTGCAGTGGAGTTTGAGGCTGAGTTTGTGCACCTGAATTGCTAGGCATGAATACTCAGGATTCAGCAAGGCTGCCAGCTGAGAGCATGTCCCATTCCCACTGAGGTTCCTAATTCTCCTGGGCTGTTGGGGAGCTCCCAGCCTGACCCGCTGCTTCAGAGGGGAGGCAGCAGCTGGGCGGTGATGGTGAGGGGCAGGACCACAAAACCTGATGCAATCTGGAAGCATCCCAGTGCCCCAAAGGCCCTCCTGTTGGGTTTGCAAAGGCGTTCAGACTCCCAGCTTCCCTCGCCTTGTCATTAGCAGCTCCTCTCTCCCCCAGCTGTCAGTGGGACGGGGCGGTGGTTCCCTCCCAGCAAATCCCTGTCATTAAAGCAAACCCTTTTGCGCTCTTGGCTGGCTGCTTGGGTTCCCCAAGCAGCCGTAGAGGACAAGGGAAGGGTGCACGGTGTAACCGGCCCAGCCCTGGACGGGTGCCCACTCCCTAGCGCTGGGAATCCGGGGATGCCAGGGGGACTCACGGCCGGCTCCTTTGTGCGGAGGCTGCCGATATGGAGAGCATGCGAGGAAGGGATTCGGAGAGCAGCTGGGGCTGGCAGCCCCCTTCGCTCCCCCTCCGACCTGTCTTCTCCGCAAACACGCCCTGCCTGGCTCTCTCCCCTCTGGCTGGTGCGGTGTGGCCCGGTGATTGCTGTGTGTTGCCGCCTTCTGCCGCAGCCAGCACGCTCCTGGGACCACGGTCCCTAAGTACCTCCATAGAGCAACAGCCTATGCAGCTTCCTGGAGCCCGGGGATTGGGGCCCTCCCTGGGTCTGTGCGTGTGTGTTTATGGCTAGGGGACCTGTGCGCTGTGTCCCCAGCATGCTCCAGTGCCAGGCATCAGGCACGTTCCCTCTCTTTGGCATCACACTGCTATAGAGGAATGAGACCTCAAAAGGGCCGTCTCCTCCAAGACCCTGTTCCCCATCGGCTCATCCCTGCCAGAAACTAGGCACTTAGAAACTTTTTGTGAGGAAGATACAGCACGGCCTCGAAGCAACCTAACCGCCCAAGGAGGCAGAACGGCCCCCACACTCCCCTGGGCATGCACAGGGGCAGGGTCCAGCTTTTGGAAACTCTGCAGAGGTTCAGTACTGAGTGTCTGCTCTTCATTAGTTGGCCATGGATGTTGGTGGCTGCTAGGGAGCTCGTGGCTGCTAACGGGGCACCCTGACCAGCTCGGATGGGTGCAGATGCCCAGCTGGCAGTGACTCGATGCTGTCTTTGGCTTGAGGAAGAGTTGATTGCCAACTTCTTTACAGCAACGAACCTGGGCTCCTCTCCTTTGCACCCACCTGTCCCCCACTTGTGTGTCTGTCTCCCGGTCAGGTCAGCAGTGGGGCCGAGGCAGGACACTGGCCTGGGTCCCACCAGAGTCTGGGGAAGGCCTGGTTTGGATGTTACTGCCGGCCTGGGCGTCTGTGCATGACTGCGCCGCTCGGCATTACGGGCTTGGAGGTGGTAGCTTGGGCTTATCTCCGGTTGACATCTTTGTGCTTCTCCCTGTTTGTACTTGGCTGCACTGCGCAGGGCAGCAGGGCTGGGCCAGGGGGCTGTCCGGAGACCCTTACTCGCTAAAGCACCTTGGGAGACCAGAGTATATTGCGAGATGCCTCCAGCTTGTTCTGAAATGGGAGCAGAATAGGACTGGGATCAAACCCAGCCCAACAGCACCCTCCGCCGGCTCACAGCTGCAGGAGGATGGTGCAGCGTGAACGGCTTTCAATCCCGGCGGGTGCCTGGAGCTACGGCGCTAAGCACTTCCAACAGCTTCCCGGGCAGGGAGGGCTGTCAGGGGTCTCCATCTGCTGTCGGCTGCTGGGCCTCCTCCCCGCTCCGCAGCGACGTTCCCCCAGGACCGGCGGGAGCGTATCGTGGTCTGTGCCCAAGACAATGGGGCTCATCTTTTATTTACACGTGTGTGTGGCAGCGCGGTGTCTGCCAGCTCGCAGCACAATAGCAGGACCCTGCTTGCCTTCCCCGCGCCCAGCTGGGTCTAGGTGGCGGGAGGGAGAATGGCTGGCGACCCACTCATCCACCCTGACCTCCATTAAACAGGCACGGGCATCTCTCTGCAGTGCAGGCAGGCATCTTCTGCACTGAGTCTTCCTCACCTAGACAAAGGGATGCCTTTTCCTCTTCCTCTGACACTCATCCTTTCCTGGGCACGTATAGGGGCAGGTGTTTCTCCCAGCAGCATCACCCCCACCCTGCTGCTTGCCCCTGTTCATAGAGAGATTGCTACCCCACATAGCGGGGGTGTTGCTGAGCCTGGCCAGCAGACCCTTTTCAGAGCCCAGGGTCTCCAGGAAGGGAGCAAAGTAGCAAGGTAGCTGGTTGTGGTGTGTGTTTGCAGGGAAAATGCCCTTCTTTCCTGGTCAGCTGCAGCACCTCCAGCCCTGTCCTTGCCTGTGGGAGCTGCTGCCATCTTCTGTGGCTGTTTCCTCTCTTCCAGTAGTGCCTGCTCCCTGCCCCAAATAGTTCAACTTGCTCCTGGACTCCTAGGGCTGGCGGGGTTATAGTCAACTGGCTTCAGAGAGGGGCTGTGTGGGGGGAAGGAAAGGTGTGTAGAGAGTAGAAAGTCTTTTGTACCCTGTGCACACACGTGTCCTGCCACCTTAAACCCAGAGGCTTGGTAAGACTCTGGGGGGATGCACTCAGTGCTTGCAGGGAGAGATGCCAGCAGCCACCTCTGCAGGAGCCAGGGTGAGATGGTCTATGCTTGCTCGCATCCGGGAGGGCTAGCGGGGCCCAGCAGGAGATATTTAAAGCCTCTTGGCGGGGAGCAGTCCTGCACCACACTGCCATGTTGAAGCACTGGGTCACTGTCTGCCTGCCCCATCACCAGTGAGGCCAGGTGTAGGAAGGCAAGGTCACCTCTGCTGTGAGATCGGAGGGGGGTGCCCAGGGTCCCCTGCAAAGCCCATCACCCTGTGCCACACTGATGCCGTGCCCCACACAGACAGGAGCCTGCCAGGGTCAGTGCACCTCTGCAGAAGGAAGGAGCAGCCACGTGCCTCCTTTGCCCCAGCTCCGCGCAGTCCTGGGAGGCCTGCCCCATGCTGACGCTGCGGCTCCTGTCCTGAGGTCTGTCTGGTTTATGGGAAGTTGTTCACAACAAGGCTCGAAAACCAGCAACCAGGAACTGCTCTGATCTGAGGCCCGTGCCGGCTCCCCTTGGCCGGGAGCCCGGTGCTGCACAGTCCCGTGTGTGCAGCTCACAGTGCTTACGGGCATAACTCCGGGGTTTGTGGCCCGCAAAGGGAGCCCCAAGGCCAGGCTGTGGCTGGGGACTGCTCCCTTTCTTCCCTGCCTTTCACTGAAGGGCTGGGGTGCTCTGCAAACTGCCCCCCCGGGACACGTAACACAGTTTAAGTGCCAGGCAGAGCTGCTTCCACCTGGATCCTTCCTTTGCGGATGCTGTAGCATCCTTTACTGGAACCTGCTATGTAAAGGCAAGAGGCACTGGGCAGAGATGGATAGATAAAGTCCCCTGGGGCTAACCATGAGGCTCTCATCATCCATAGGGGGGAAACTGAGGCATACCAGTGGTGCTGGTAGATGCTGAGCTGCTTGGAAACAATTTGCTGCTGTGTTGGCACGTAAGTGTTTCTGAACAGCCAAGAGGCCATCTGGGGCCTCTGCAAGCCTTGTTTCCTGTCCAGCTCACCATAGCCTAGCTCCTTTGATTCTTCCTGCCTGTCTGTCTGTCAGCCTTTGAGGCTGTAGATTAGGTTTCCCAGCAGATGCCCTGTGGTACCCAAATCCAAGCAATCCTCATCTCCTGGCAGGAAATACCTGTGCTTGACTGAGGTTGAAGGATCTCCTCTTAAGTGCCAGCGTGATGTTAGCAATGAACGGTCATCTGCGTGCAGGAGTGCGTGCATGTGCATCTCTGTCTGTGCAACATCATCCTCTACCACTCGATTATGAAACTGCCCAGCTGACTCCTGTATCCCAAACTGCAGTGAACTCTGAGGCTGAACAGTGCTCGAAGGGAGCGGGGTGTAATCGAGGTGAGGCTGCTTCCAAAGGGAGCCATTCACCGCCTGGCGTTATGCTGGTTTATCTGCTGGGAGAACATCCCAGTTGCTGGTGGCCTGCTTGCGCGTTAGTGCAGAGGGGGTATCAGCGTCAGGGAGCCTGCGATGGGGTTTCAAGCTAAACAGTCCTCTGGAGGCCGTGTTTTTCCTGTTCTTGCAAAAAGTTTGTCATCTTGTTGGGGAATGTAATATAGTCAGTCCCCTACCATGCGGTGCGGGCTAGGTAACAGGACAGCTTGCCAACCCGCTTGGCTGGAAATTGGCTGGCATAAATACCTACGCACAGCATGGGCGGGCTGTGTAGCGAGCAGAAGTGAAGGCCGAATTCACGTGTAATTCATCCTCAGCCACCGCGGAGAGCCCGAGTTGTGACCTCCAGGGGCAGCGGGAGGGGAAGGGGCTGTCGGAGGTGGGAGGTGTCCGCTCCGCATCCCCGCTGCCCAGTGAACAGGTTGGTTACAAGACATCGTGCTACTGCCCCAGATCGTGGCAGCTAAGCCCCTGAACTCAGCGCAGGCTGGCTCCTGATCCTCCCTATGGTGTTTCGCAGGGATGTCTAGTGCGATTTCCCTGAGAGGTCGGCAGGTGGTGCTGTCATACCGTGGGAGACATGCAGGCTGTGACAGAAGGCTACAGGGAGTCAGTCCTGTGTCCTCTCCTCCCATCTCCAGGAGCAAACTGGAGTGAGAAAACTGGAGCAGTAGGAAAAGAAGTGACTTGCAGCTTTGTGGGCAGCAGAGAGTCCCATGTGGATGCTCCAAGGGGTCATTAGGATTTATTTGCATCCTCAGAGGCTGATGCATCATGAGGCAGGCACTGCGGTGCTAGGCGCTGCAGGTCTGCAGACCTACAAGGCAGCCCCTGCCCCTGGGAGCTGCAGTTGGAGGAGAGAGAAGCAGCAGGAGATGAGTCCAGCAGCGGTGCCCCAGTTGTGCTGGGTCTTGGGCCACTTGTCTCCTTCCACAGAGACTTCCTGGGTGTTATCATGGGCCAGCTCATAGGGAGACCGGCCTCTTCCACGGCACGTCATATCTCATCTGTGGGACAAAGTGTGGAGAATGGGGCAGGGACCGCTGGGGACCCGAGGCTCCCAGAGCAGCGTTACAAGGCCAGACACCTCCTCCACAACTCATGATTCAGAGTCTGTCCAAAAGGGCATGCGCTTGTGCCCACGGGGAAGTGGAATGCAAAAATGTAGGACTCTTGGTTCAGAGATGATACCTATTATTAAACCAACTAGGAAATTGCAAAAAAATTATCTTTATCTGCAGGCTTTCGGGCTCTAATACCCTTCATCAAGCTCAGGGAAAATTAAAGCCGGGAAAAAGTCCCCATAGGTAGGAAATAAACTTCATTCATGGGGATATGGAGCACTTTGTCCATGTGCCCAAGCAGGCCCGGTTCTGGCTTGCAACCCCCATCCACATCCACATGGATCTGCCGGTCCCTCAAATCCAGCCTAGGGTCTCAGGGAAAGGGGCCTGGCAGGGGAATGGCCAGTGCACACTTCGATGGCAGTGGCTTACATTGTCCGGGAGCAGCCCAGGGCAAAGCTTGCCTTGTAGGAATGGCCTGGCATGGACTGAGACTATTGGCAGAGCTGCCAGCTCAGCATCCCCACCTAACCCCGTCTGTCGGCTGCAGCCTGGTGCTCTTGCTTCTGGATGTCAGTTCCCATGTGCAAACCCCGCATTTAAGTAATTGCCTATTAGATTTATTTAAGAAATGCCACAATCCAGTTGTCTCAGGCAGCTCGGTGGAACAGATGTCCGCCCTGCACTGAAACATCTGCTCAGGAGAAGGGGGCTCACTGCTTAGCAATATGTACCACGTGGGGCTCGGGCTTTCCAGCCACACACAGGTGGGCTGTGCTATGGGGGGGACACTGGACCGGGGGAGCTGAGCTCTGTTGCTGCTGGAAGCTGTCCTCGTCTCTCCCATGCCGTGGCAGCTTACTCTGCCCCTAGGCGTGGAAACTCTGCACCGATTTCCACTCACACGCTCCCGCTGTCTGTGTGCTGTGCTGCTCATTGCTCTTGGCGTGGTCCCCTTCAGCGCTGGTTGGGTTTGAAAGGTTAAAACCACAGGGGTTGCAGCTGATGGATGCTTTCTGGGAGCCGTAGAGCCCAGATGTGGGTCAGATGTGTCCCGTGGCTTGAGGGCGTCCGGGGGCTCAGGTTTGGTCCTGGACCATCTCAAGGCTGGTGCCGTGACAAGAGCCAGAGCGCGGCTTTGCTGCTTGGAGCCCTGGACATGCAGAGCAGACAGCCAGGGTGGACGGCTCGGGGGGGTGGATGGCTCTCCAGGGAGACCTGTCATTTTGGCATGAGGAGGATCCCCCAGCACAGAGGCTTACGGATCAGCCACAGGCAGTACAGGGCCTCCCTCCCCTGTGTTACCAACTCCACATCAAACCAGGCCAGGAGGCTCTGCCTCCCTGAAAAAGGAGCTTGGTAGTCTGGGTGCTCACCCCAGCAGCCACAGCAGCAGTGGGTGTTAGCACTGCCATCAGCAGGGTGCAAGGAGGCCAGGAGCTGTGCAAAGTGAACCCCCATGACGAGGCATGCTGGCAGGGTGGGAGACGGTGGGGGAGTTTGCACAACCCCTGCCTCTGTCTTTGTGTTTCATGGCTTGTCGAGCCAATGCTACAGTTTGGGGCAAATCCCTTCCCTGGTTTGCCTGGGAGCCTTTCCCGTGTGCTTGGGAAGCACACCCCAGGATGGGGCTAGAAGCGTGGTCTACGCATCGTTGCTGGTGGGCTCTGGGCTGTCCAGTGTGGACGGGGAGCCCCCATGTCCCCGTGTCTGTCCCCTGATGCTCCACGCCCATCCCAAAGGGCAACTCACAGCCCAGCCTGTCCCTCAGCTCCTGTCTGGAGGAGAGACAGCTGCCCCCTGCCGCTGAAATGTGGCTATGAAAGCAGGAGAGCCCCCCTGTTCTCAGGAGCCCACCCCCTGCCACAGGGCTGCTAATTGGGGATGGCATTAATTAGCACTCTCGCTCCCCTCCCCACACACTCCCGCACTCCCGGCTGGGCCGCCTCTCATCCCCCTGCCTGCTTCCCTCTCCCACCGAGGGGCTGTAAAAGCTCTTTATTTCCAGGCGTGGCTCAGCGGGAGCCGAGCTGGGTCCTGCCAAGTGTTAAATGAAATAATTAAAATCCACGCCCTCCTCCCCCTCCCCCGACTTTCTTTCTAATGCTGGTAATTAGCCTGGGAGAGCAGGGGAGGGGGCGGGGAAGGGAGGGAGGGGTGCTGCTAACCCCTGAAGTGGGCTCCCCCGTTGGAGGCCTCACATGGCTCTGTCTTGCCAGTGGGTGCCGGCAAATAAATACCAATTAGCTCAATGCCAAACTGGATTAGCAGGAGTGATGCCAGGCAGGGAGCTGGTGCCGCCCGGGGTGGGGGCTCAAGGCTGCTTTTTCTCAGGCCACTGGCTTGGCAGGTCGGAGCTGGAGTGGGGGGAGCAGACTGGTGCCTGCCCCGCAGAGCCCAGGGATGCCGGTTCTCACGGGGTTGCGCTCCTGGGTTGCTCTGGCCCAGCGGGAGCAGATGGGGTGGGAATAAGAGGTGGCTTTCCCCTGCCGCCTCCCTGAGTTGACACACTGGACAGGTTGGGTGCCCCACCGGGCTTGGCAGAGGTTGTCACCCCCTTCGGTGCTGAGGGCTATAGCTGAGAGGACCTGTCTGGGTCTTGGAGGGGAATAGATTTCATAGGCATCAGGGCTGGAAGGGACCTGTGAGATTAGTGGCTCCAGCCCCCTGCCCCAGGGGCAGAAAGCCAGCTGGGGTCAGCAAGATAAGCATCCAAGCGCTGCAGAGACTTGCTAGATGGATAGGCCCAGCATTGCTCAGCTTAGGGTCTAGCTCTCGCAGCAGTGGGCTAGTGTCTGCTGTGCCAGGCATTGAAGGTGCCCATGTCCCCTCCCGCCCAGGTATGGCAGAGTCCCTGTGGACACCGTGCCTAGGAGAACAGGAGCATCCATGGCCTCGCAGCACTGCCCTCCACCAAACCAGGGAGTACCAAGCACCAGTAACATGCATCCCCTTGGCAAACTGATTAAGGGTTTCTGGGTTGCCCACCCCACGTGAGACGTCTGATGAGAGGCAGCTGCGAGAGCCTGACCAGTGGTGTCCAGCTGGGTCCCTTTCCCACCAAACAGGATCTGGATCACCACTGGCGTGTCCTGCCTCCGTCCAAATGCGGCTCACACCGTGCCCCTCCTCCCGGCGGAGGGTGGTGGCTGGGGTGTGCCGTGCCACTTCTTCCACGGGTACTGCGACACATCTGTGGCCGCGGCGGGGGAGCTGCCAGCCCCTGCCCGTGCTTTTGAAGACCAACTCGAAGTGCCCCTATCCCACCCCCGCTCTGGGCTGTGCACAGCGTGGCGGCAGCAGCTGTTAAATCCTTGCTGGGATTGCTCAGAAATAAACCCATTAGCGGTGCTGGGCTTGAAGATGGCCGCTGACCACGCAGAGGCTTTAATGCATTAAATGCTCCAGCTGAGCAGGCTGGGGGAGGGAAAGCGTGAGCTCAAAATGTGAATATTTCCCACCCCGTAATTGGTCTGGCTGTGATGTTTAAGGGCATTAAGAGTGGACATGCTGGAAACCCTACTCTTTTTCACACCCCCTCTTTTTTTCCCTAAGTCTGAGTTTCCCTCAGTGTGGTCGCAGCACCAGCATGAGGGGGTCCGAAGGGGCCAGCATGGCTATCTGGCCACGGGCAGGGCAGTGGGACGCTGATGCCTCATTAGAAAGGCTCAGGGTCTGGCTTGGGGGTGCTGCCTCATGGTGGTGAGACCCAGGGGATGGTGGCAAGGCGGAGAAGATGCCATGCTGATGTTGGAGGGAAGGCTGCAGGGGAAAGGCACCTGAAGGAGGTGGCTGGATACCCCAATGAGGGGCTCCTAGGTGGCAAGGCAGGGAAGTTGCCATGCTGATGTTGAAGGGAAGGCACCTGAAGGAGGTGGCTGGATACCCCCCCCCCCGGTGAGGGGCTCCTGGGGTGGAGTTTGAGGGGGGAGCATCCAGCCGGCAGGGGGAGGGTGGCGTGGGGTGTGCGCCTTGCTCCCCCGCAGGCAGCTTTCTGACCAGCCCTCTCCCATTGCATAGGGGCAGCTGAAATCCTCGGGTTTCCAAGCTAAAACCTCCAGCCTCTCCTCTCTCCCTGTTTTTCCCCCACCATCTGTGTAGGGAGGGGCAGTGGGCTGGAGGACCCCGCAGCCCTGAGAGCATTCAACCAGCCTTCCACTGCCGGGGACAGCCAGCATGTGCAGTGGTCCTCTCCGTGCCACGGGTTGGGGCTGGCATGGCAAGGCCACAACCACAGTGCACGGTCCCTCGTTCTGAACGTGCCCAGATTGCAAGGCAGTGCCAGCCACCTCCTGGGGGCAGCTGGGGTGCCTTCCCCGGAGAGTGCCAGACACCGGTGGTGCAGAGTCCCCCCAAGCGCAGTCAGTCTCCCCTCCCTGGCAGTGCCAATCTCCCGTGCTCCCTGCAGCCGTGCCCAGGCTGCGCACGTGAGAAGTGCTCCATCCTGCGTAAATCACCTGGGTGGGATCAGGAAATACCGAAGCTTTCGGCTGTCCGTGCGTGAAGCTGGAGCACGAAGCTCCTGGCTGGGGTGGGGGGAAGGAGGGGGAGGTGACGTCTCAGTTCTTAACTCTGCCTTGGCTATCAAACTGCTGTTGGGGGATTCGCAAGCCTGAGCAGCATCTGGCACTTCTGGGCCACCTGGCAGGATCTTCTTAATTGTTTTTCAGTGGCAGGACCCAAGGTAACAGCTTAAAACATGACCCAGCTCAATTGTGGTTTTACGTGCTCTTTTGCTTCCTTAACTTCAGCTCCCCCTTTCCCAGCCAGAGAGGAGCGGGAAGGGAAAACGCTAGCATGGCTGGCCGGCAGAGGGCACTGGGCTGGGCCATTGCTTCCCTCGGAGGCTCGTGGCTGATACAAAAGGATCCCGGGTGAACTACTGTACAGTCCGGCTATAATGCAGCCACCTCTGGGGAGGGCTGTAGCACAGGGGATGGGCGGCCAGCGTGGGGGAAGTGGGACTAGGGATGAGGCTGGGGCCTGCATGTAGAGGTAAAATCCTGGCATCTGTACAAAATGCCCTGCGCAGAGAACAGACCGGTAATAATAAGGTCTCGACTGAAAGTCCTGCCCAGAGGGACGTGAATGTGCCTCTCCCTGAACAGCGATGGGCTGAGGCCTCCGTGCTGGCGTCTGCCTGCGTATGTGCTCCAGGGAGCTGAGGCTCTTCACATCTGCGGAGGTTTTGCCCCTTGAAGTGGCCCCAGAAAGGCTTTAGGGGAGAGAAGCCTTGAAAATCGGGGAAGAAAGGGAGGAATGTGCCTTGCCTGATTTGCATATGTAAACATGCAAAGAGGAATATGCAAATACACTGGCTTTTCTGTTTGGTGTATGTGTTTTGGTTTTTTTATTTGAAGCCAAGCCTTTGGTCTTGGCCAAGTGTATTCGAGTTGCCAAGAGAGCATGATGCTGAAATGCAAGAGGCGGGAGACTGAGACCCCCGGGGAAGCTGGGGGGGTGATTCCTGCCAGTCAAAATAATGCCCTGTACTTCTACATGCCTTCCTCCCAGAGCCCTCCGGAGGTGTCGGGCGTGAATTAGCTCGGCCTGCAGCCGGGCTGGGGAGGAACCTCTGCAAAGGGCCATGCATCGAGCTAGGAGCAGCTCCGGGCGCAGGACCCAGGAGTCCCGCTTCCTTGTCCTGTGCGTGTAATGACCGGCTCACTCTCCTGCTCTGGGAAGCACTTGGCTTTCAGTCCTGGTCACCAGGACCCCAGGGGAGGGTGCTGCAGCCAGAGGTTGCTGTCCCCTGCTCTGGTTAGCTTAGCATGAAACAGCTTTTTATCAGCTGGCTGTTGGGCTACGGACTGGGGGAGAGGTGACGGAGAAGTGGTGGGAGACAGCGTGTTGGACTTCTAGCCCTCCCTCAAGCCAGAAACGGTGCCTGGGAGAAGCAGAGGGGCTGGCGCATCCAGGCAATGAGTTGGTGGGGGCTCAGGCGAGTTGCCCCCTTTGGCCAGCACAGGTGCCATTTGCAGCCTGGCCTGCGTCCGCTGGCTGGAGATAAAGCCCTCTCTGTGCTGAGGGGAGTCGGGTCAGTGCCGGCAGACCCAGAGCAGGCTGGGTGTGAGGGTCCATCAGGGCTGCAATGCGGGGGTTTGCTCGCTGAGCCAAGGGCAGCCTGGGCTGATGCTTGTATGGCAACCAGAGGGAGGGCAGCGGGGAGCTGAGGCCGGGGGAGAAGCACCGAGACTTCCCGCCGGCGAGCATATCCGGGCAGGCAAGGCTCGTGAAGCCAGCAGGGCACCTCCCATCCGTGGGGCTGCCCATCTCCCTGGGGACCCCTGCTGCCCTTGAGAGCAGCCGTGTCCTCTTCCCTCGTTGCTTTTACAAGTGCCTGGGATCGGCTCCATTTCCCGCGTGCCAGGTGGGGACCTCCGAGCCGAGCCCAGGGGGTCAGCAGGGGCAGCGCTGCCGGCTCGCCCTGCTCCCCATCTGCCAGCGCGATATTCTCTCTACAGCGAGTGGGAGGCTCAAGCGCTGGTGACTAACCAGCTGGGCATCTCCCCAGAGGAAGCGGGGGCGCCGGCTCCCCCTCTTCAGCATGATCCTTCAGCATGCTAAGAATAGCCCAGCCTCCCTGAGCGGCGCCCGGCATCGCGTCACCCTAGCCTGGCACCAGGAGGTGCCGTTTGGGCGAGTGTTGCTCCTTCCTCGGGTGGAGAAGCTGGCCATGGCTTGAAGAACTCTGCCTGCCCTCCCAGGTGGTGATAACTACCTGGGAGGAAATCGGGGACGCCAGGAAAGCTTGGATGGAGTGAAGGGGACTTCTTTGTCCCTGGACAGCGCCTTCCCCCAGGGTCCTTGCTGCTCTGGGGCTGCAGGAAGCAAGACCCATGCAGCCTCTTGGCGCTGGGTTGGCCATTGAGTATTGGATCATCAGAGGCCAGGCGTACCCCTTCCCTGCTCAAGGGCTGGAGGCCTGGACTGAGACCACCTCTCTCTGGGACCTCTTCTTCCCCTGTTGCCCCTTCCCTGGCATCCCACCAGTGGCGTTCATCTCCAAGGCCCAACCCCCAACTCTCCCTTGCATCTCCTCTGGTGGCATTACGCTTTGAGTCTTGCCAGCCGTGTTGGGCGAGGGGCAGGGATGGCTCAGAGGCTCACAGCACTCCCCAGAGGCATGAGGCTCCCTTGCTCACGTGACAGCCATAGTCACATGAGCATCTGTCTCCTGAAGTGACATGCTTTCCCCTCGGTTCACACCCTGCCCACTGGACCTATCACCCCGGATGGAAAGGCAAGCACCTTTGTGCCCTGGGCTGAGCGCAGCATCTCACCCGCTCGACCCTTCCCTTCTTAATCTGAACTTTTGGGTGATCCAAAGCCCATTGCCACCCATTACCTCTGTGCACGCACCATGCTAGTCTTGACCCACAGCTGGAGGGGTGGAATAATCTTTCCACCCCTTCTCTGGCCCCCACGAGGTCTGATCCTGTATATTTTCATGGTGAGGTGCAGCCGTCAGCCATTCTGCTTTGCACGCGCTCATGCATCTCCAAAGGCTCCTTCCTCTGGGGTCTCTGGCTGCATGGGGAGGGGGGACCCTAATGCCCCAAACAGCCAGGGACTGGCTGCAGCTCTTTGCCCCTCATCCAGGGCACTGCCCTGGGCTTAGGTGGGAGCAGAGGCATAATGAGTTTTGACAGTGCAGTCTCCGCCCCTCTCAACATCTTTAGTTCGCGAATGAAAGCCGGTGCGGGGAGGAGGAGGAGGAGGAGGAGGGTGGAGGGCTGCTCTGCTTTCCATGCTCTCGGGTGGCGAGAGGGAGAGAAGTGAGTGGAATATCCCAGCAGCTCCCTGTCCATCGGCGGCTCCCCCAGCCCCCTTGCACCGCGGAGCAGCGCGGAGATGCACACAGGTGTTTCTGCCCCGGTGCCACGGCAGGGGCAGAGGCGCCGAGCCGAGGCACGAAGCACCCTCCCCTTTCCTTTTGTGCTCTCGCCAGCGACGAACTCCCCGGAGCAGCCAGGGCTGCGAATTCCCCAAAGCCTCTTCTCCTTTGTTTGAGTCTGCCTCTCCCGCACGCTGCTGGCTGCCGGGGCCGCGGATCCAGCCTGCCGTCCGAGTCGCCTCCTCCTCTCGCCACACCAGCCCTTTATGTTCCCCGCTCCACCTCCGTCCCGCCCGGGAGATGCTTTGAGGGGACCTGTGGGGCCTGGCGGACGAAGCTCTCACAGGGGCAACCTAGAAGAGGAGCCCGGGCGCCTAGAAGACCGGATGGAGAGAGGGGTGCCGCCCGGTCCCTAACTCACCACCCTGGGCTCGCCCAGCCCGCCCTGCCTTGGCGTGGGGCTGGCGGCTGAGAAAGAAACTTGGGTGCGTGGAGCAGGAGGTAACGCCGTTGCTTTGGTCGGGGTGGCATTGCGCTGCACCGGCCTTTGGCTGGGCCAGGGACATCCGGCAAGGTGGGCTTCGGGGCCCCTTTCCTGCCCACCCCGGCTGCTGCGGGAGCTCCCAGGGGCTTGGCTGCTCTTGGTTCCCTCCATGCCTGGCTCGGCCAGGAGCTGGACTCTCCCGCCGAAGGGCTGGCATGTCCGAGTGGCATGAGAAGGGGGGCTGGCCCGTCCCAGCCGTACTGGCGGTGCTGCCCTGCAGGCAGGCTCTGAGAGGCGGCACCGGCTCGGGGAGGAGGAAGAGGAGGAGGAGGAGTAGCCGCCGGACCCTCGTGCTAAGCCCCAGCGTTGCCCCCCGCGTGGAGGAGGGGCAGAAGGGCGCGAAGGACCCGGCTCCCAGGCCGTGCGGGGAGCGACGGAGGCAGAGGAGGGCGGCAGGCCGGCTGCTCTCTAGGAAACTGGAGCTCAGTGGGGCTGGACGCGTGGAGAGGGAAGTCCTGCCCCTGGCTGCGGCGTGGGCTGACGGAGAGCTGAGCTCCCTGGAAGGAGCATCCTCTGTGCGGCCATCGGGGCTCGCCCAGCCGAGGGGGAGCAGAGACTGAGGTGTGCCCCCTCGGGGATTTACAGTCGCACGGACGCACAGACCAAAGACGCTCGGGGCTTCCCCGGGGCGAGGATCAGGCCAGCGTCTGAATTTGGGGACTCGCAGGGCAGCTGCGCCCCGCCCCTGAACCTGGACTTTTCTTCCGTACGGAGGCGTTGGGCTGGTTCCTAGTGGGTTCCCACCCTCCTCGGGGCCGGCCCCTCGTTGAGGAGCTGGCCAGACACTAAGAAGTGATTACCAGTTGGGATTTCTCTCCGCCTCGCCCCACGGCTTGGATTCCCGCTTGGAGATCTCAGGGCAGCGGCCGTTTCTTCCCCGTTCCCTTGGGGAGGCACGTGGCCGACGTGTGGATGCGGGTGCTTGGGCCCCCACCCGCTGCATCTGGCCTTTGGGGGAGATTTGGACCGGGGACAACGCTAGTCCTTGTGGAGTTGCTCCTCGTCAGCCCCCCCAGGGCCCCCGTCAGGGCCTGGGACCTAACGCACGTGGTGCGGGGCGGGCTGGAGAGATGGGGCGCGTGGCGGCAAACTCTCTTTGCTGAAGCCGAGGCACGCCGGCCCCTACCCGCGCCTGCCAGAGGATGGGGATCCCTGGGGAAACTTAGCCCCTGGGGGCTCTGCGAGAGGAAAGGTTGTATTGTGCCCCTCGGGGGGGGTCCTGTGCTTTGGATGTGCCAGTGGAAAGCTGCGCCCCTGCCAGCGGCGGCATGACGGCCTGCCAGTACCCCATAGCGCCCGGGCCCCTGGAGCGGGACCGCATGTACCAGCACAAAGTCTCCCTGGTGGTGCGCTACTTCATGATCCCGTGCAACATTTGCCTCATCCTTTTGGCCACCTCCACCCTGGGATTTGCCGTGCTGCTCTTCCTCAATAACTGTAGGTGTTTCTCAGTGTCGTGGCAGGGGCGGGGAGGGGGTGGGAAGCAGGCTGCTTTGTTTGGGTCTCCGATGAGCTGCTGCTTGGTGTTGGAGCCGTCCGCACATTGCTGTCTCCTCCCCGATACCAGTGCGGGTCCCTGAGCTGAGCCACAGGAGCCTGGCCCCCTGCCCTCCCTTCCCCTTAGGGCTGTACCCTGCTTTCTGTAACCCTCTCCAAGCAGCCAGACACAGATGTGGAGGTGGGTGTATGTCAGCCCTGGCCTGGTGCATGCTCACTTGCTCTCTTGAGACCGGCTGTGGGCTCCTTGCATGCCTGGAGGCTTCCTCTGCCCTTCTCTGGGTCCACACGAGAGCGTCCCTCAGCAAGGAGGAGGGTGACACATATAGCAGCCCGAGCGACGGGGGCTCTGCTGGGGCTGGTGCGTGTGGAGGGAGGCACGGCGTCAGCTCTGGGCCATGCTCTGAGAAGTCGCTACCCCGCTCTGTTATACGCCTTGTGTGTGGGTGGCGGGAGGGGGAGTCTCCAGTGAGCGATAGCCCACGATCCCTGCTTTCTTGATTCAGACGTTAGCATCACGGCGTGGTGCATGCGTGTCTGTGCCTGTGTGTGACCACCCCCCTGGCACCTGCCAGTCCTCCCAAAACAGACATTCAGCCCTCCCTCCTGCACCCTCAGCCGCCCCTCACCAGCCCGGAGCTCGCTCTGCGGCCCGTGGCGGGGAGATCCAGCATGCAGTCGCGTCTCTGGCCCACCCCGGTCACCGACACCCCCAGCACTGCTGTGAGAAGGCTTTCCAGGGGTGCAGAGGGCTGGGGAGCTGAACCGTGGGCGTCTGACCCTGCCACGCAGGAGTCTGCGGAGAAGGCGGTGAACTTGCAGGCTAGAAGAATGACGCGTCTGGCAGAGCCTGGACCAAGCAACAGTTTATATGGCTGCTGCTAGGCTGGAAAGAGTGGATTTAAGGTGTCAGGGTTCGGGAAAGCCCTGCTTCGGGTCCTGCCTCTGCCCCTGACTTCTTGACTTTGGGGAGGTCGCACGGCAGAGCTGTGCGAGACCAGATTCCTCCACATAAATCTGGGCACCCCGTGGGGAAGTAGGTTATGCGGGGATGAGTGGTGACATCCAGTGCAACAGAAAGCAATTTTCGAAGGCCCCATTGGGATCTGTTCCCAGGGAAGGCTCGGAAAGGTGCTGGACTTCCAGCCACAAGGCTTTGTTCATGGGATCTCTCCCAGGCTCTTTCAGTCACTGGCTTGGAGCACTCATGTCACATGATGAATCGGCATCTTGGGTGGCAGGAGAGGTAATAAATAGTTTGTTTTGCATCACAGCTGGGCAGGGCGGCCTTGGCGGGATGACACACAATTGCCCGAGGCAGCCAGAAGTAACCTCCCTGCTGAATGGCAGGGAGTGGATTTGGGAGGACAGCGCTTCCCAGACTTGTAGCCCGCTCCCCCGCCACAACCAGGTGCAGAGATCCAGCTCTGCAGGAAATACTCAGACCCATCGGATCTGGAAGAGTCTTAGGAGAGCGTACAGGATCTTTCCCGCCCGTGGTCGGAGCGGTGACAGCAGTTCCTGGGCTCTGTCCCCGACTGCCCGTGACCGTGGGGACAGCCCCTTCGTCACTCTGTGCCTGCCTCCTAGAGAAGGAGGTTGCAACGTGCAAAGGTCTTGCTGCTCAGGGGGAAAGACGGGAGCAAAGCGCTGCTCATCTCATCCCCTGGATACAGACAGTGCCTCTGCGGGGAGGGGGCGTGAATCCTGCCGACACCCCTGCAGCCTCTGATCTCCCCTCTCTGTTTGTTTCTTTGCAGACAAGCCCGTCAACTATTTTCCCCAGTCACTGCCGACGCCGCAAGATGGTAAGTACCGGATCACTTCCTAATGCTTGATTTCTGTGCTCAGGATGCACTTGAAAGCAAATCACTTGAGCCTCTTCTGCTCCCTCCAGCTGACTGCTGGAGAAGCGCCTCCCTGACCCAGTGATCTATTTCCCAGCCTGACTCACTCCTCTCTCCCCTGAGCAAAACCGCAGCTTGCTCTCGCACACTACACACGGAGCACACACACACACAGCATGCCCTCCCCTTCTCTCTTGCAGCCAGAGATGGCTGGGCCATCCCTACTTCCCAGATGTGGGAGCCTTTCTCAGCCTGCCCAGGAGAGGGGAAGGGTTGCGGTGTCTGCTGTTTTTCCTGGGAAAACTCAACCCCTTTGTGGATCATTTTCCGGTTTCCAGGGGAGAGATGAACCCATCTATATCTTTAAGGGAATATTATTCCACATGCTGCTTTCCTCGTAAAGCTTTGTCCCATTCAGCCATTTTATTTCCATGGGGTGGACCAGAGTGGAGCATCTTGGGGAATAAGGGGTAATGTTCAGGTCTGTGGCATTCATGCCTTCCACCCCAGTGGGCACTGGCCATGGGGTGGCGGAAGATGCACAAAGCGCCGATGGGTAATGGATGGGTATGAGAAGGGTGAGTGCCCTTGGCATAAGGCACCGAGTGGAAGGATCCCAACCATGGGGCGAGAGAGCAAATTGGGCCACCCTGGCCCACGGCCTCTTTGAACTGTCCACTGCTCCTGCAGACCCTGCACAGACTCCTCTGCCTGGCTCAGCAGCACCTGGTAAAGCCTCTGAGTAGCTCCCTGGCATCAGACATGACATGGAAACGGGTTTGCAGCTGGACATCAGGTCCCTTTTGCCACCACCGTCATAGATGTCTCTTCTGGCAGCTAGGCAGCTGAATCCTTACAAGTGCCCAGCTGAGCTCCCCCTTCCTTCCCCTGCACTCTTGATGGATCCCTGAGATTTCTGCATCCAGACTCTTTGCTATCTCCTTTCTTTTACTTTTCCCAAGCTCAGGGCTTCACGTTGCCATCCTTATCCCTGACAAGCGTTCAGTGGAATCCAACTCCCAGAGCCTAATGCTATTTCCCTGGTAGAAAAACGCCTTACTTTCTCCCCACATGCTGCTCGATCCCCTTTGCCGCTAGTCACAGTTCCATGTGCACAGATGATAAACCCGGTAGAGAACTGCAGCCAATTAATAGCCTGCAAGTTTCTCTCTTTCTCTGGGTGGGGGTGGGCAGGGAGGCGGGGGAGAAGCGGATGCGAGATAAAATGTGATTAATCTATAATTGGACCAGAAAAGACATCTAATGCAAAAATAAAAACTAACGTAGGTGTAACTCCCATCTCAGGGCTCTGAAATATTAATAACCAAACCCATGCAGATGACAGATCCTATAAAATCACAGTCCCCCATCATGCCATGGAAAGGCACAAGCTTTTTTGAATTGTCAGAAGGGGCCTCTGTTCCTGAGCCTGAAAGGTTGCAAATGCATGTTGCAAAAGTGCAGCACTCCTCCCTTGCCCCTGTGAAGATGTGGGGCACAGTACAAGGGGATTGGAAAGGTGGTGGGGGTGGGGGTCTTTGCTCTGTGGTTCTCTCTCTTTATCCTGTGTCAGAGAACTTCGTGGTGGCTCTTGTCCCTAACCTGCTCCAATCTCACAGAAACTCACTTAGCTTTTTTGGTATGTAGTGCATTGATTTTGGGAGGGCTGTGAACGCACTCAGATTGTCCCCAGATGACGGCTGTGCTTCTGGTTTGTAGGTAGAATCAAAGAAAATGGGGGCTGGAAGGGACCTCAGGAGGTCACGTCTAGCCCAACCCCCTGCGGGACCAGCTCCACCTGTATTGTCCCAGCCAAGGCTTTGTCTAGCCAGGTCTTAGGGTTTATTAGGTAGCTGGGGCTTTACTTGGGTCTCCTAGTCCAACAAAAGGTTTGGTCCTGTAAAATGAACCTAGGGCACCTAGGGGGGCTGACCAGTGTGGTAACCTGATGAGGGGGGTGATGTGATCCATGTCTTTCCATTTAACCCCTTGCACTCTCACTTGTTTCACACTTTGCTGGGTGTTGAAGACACAGAGTTGGTGTGCATGGCTTCTTCCCCTCTCTCCTCCTCCCCACACCGAGCAGATGCTGGGTTGATTTTTCAAGGACAGTAGATGCCCGTGTGACAGCTGCAGGGGGGGAGAGGTAGGCAAGGACAGCATCAGCTCATGCGGGAGGCGAACGCTCCTGGAAGGGGGCATCGTCAGAGCAGAGAGACTTACCAGGTTGCTCTTGCTCCTCTCTTTAGGGCTGCTACCTCTTTAAATTTAGGGCTAGATCCTCGCCTGCTACAATCGGCCTCCTTCTATTGACTCCAATGGCGCCGTGCCCGTTCCTACCAGCTGGAGACCTGGCACAGGAATGTCGGTGGCGTCGTGCCCACCTCTACCAGCTGGGGAGCCATGGCTCTGTATTTTTTAATCCCGAAACCCTGAAGTTTTGAGATTTGTTTTGATTTCTTTTCTTTTTTTTCTTTAAACCCTCGGTTCCGGATCGCGGTAGAGAGAGAGATGGGAGAATCTGGCACAGACCAGTCGCCACCCAGCTCCCAGAAAGTTAAGCAACTGCTTCATCCCACATTCCCCCCTCCACGAGGATCGCCTGTCCCACCCCGCCTCCAACACATCCCCGCTTCTGTTTAGATAAGCAAAGCTCTCCCATCTCGCATGACTTTCACGTCATATCATTAATCTTCCAAGTCGGATGCTGGTCTGGAGCAACCTCTTTCCCATGCACAGACCAGCCTGGCAGGACGCATGAATTCTTACCACCTCCTCATAGGATAATCAAGGGCAACAAATAGTTCCCGTTGCCTTTTAAAAACCTCCTAGGCATGGGTGTTGACGAGACCTGATCAAGCAAAGGTGGGGCTGACTGCAAACCCTGGGGTGCACATCTGGCCCAGAGATTGGTGCCCTCTTCTGCAGGGTGGTGCCACTGACCTTCCCCTTCTGACACCCATGGTTGGATACACACACACCTTGGGCAGGAAAGGGCTGTCAAAGAGAATTGGGTGTTTACCTGGGAAAACTTAAGTCCTCTTTGGCTGTAAGGAAGGCTCCTCCTGCACCTTGCCCCCGCTGAGCGGGGAGGAAGATGGAGTACAAGTGCACAGCGAATCTCGAGCATCCCCACCCCCTCCTGCGACAGCTCCCCAAGCGGTCCAGAGCCAGCTGCTGGAAACAGAGGGTTTGACAAGCCGGCACGGAGGCATCTTTAATTAGCAATAATGTGTTTTTTACACAAACAAGGCTCTACCCTAGAAAACTCCTCAACCACAGATTGATTTATGGAGCAGTGCCTCCCTCCCTTCACACTGAGGCCATTAATACGGTTTCATCAGGGCTCTTCTCCAAGATCTGTAACGCAGCTGCCACTCCTGCACGGGCGGGGGCATCAGGGATGGTTCGATGCTGCCCTGGAGAGCATCCAGGGGCTCAGAGAGGCTTAACCCGTATGGTTCCTCTAAGGTCAGCAAAGCCAGTCCCTTTCCCACCGCCCAGGGCTTCTGAGCAGACTAACTCCTCACCCTCTTTCTCTTTTGTGGCGGGGTGAAGGGATAGACCCACGTAGCTGAATAGGGAGCAGGAAGTGGGTTGAGCGTTGGCCTCAGCCACCTGCCCCTGAAAGCAGAAAGGTGCGGAGGTTGTCTTCGGCAGGTGTGGCGCGAAGGGGAGGGGTGCAAGACCTGGGTTTTGCCATGCGCCCTGCAGTGCGATGGAGATGGTGGGTGGTAGAAGGTGGAGGTTTCCCCTCCCTCCGTGTTTGCAGTGCTTACGGGTAAGGGGGAGAGGTGGGGGTGTGTTGTTTTTCTCCAGCATCCATCACTAGAGGCGTGTGTGTGTGAGGCAGAGCTGTTTTGTTGGGCTGAGGGCAACGGGAACAAAGCTCCTTTTTAACCCGTGGAAAAGTGTGAGCGAGGGCTGCGGGCAGGAGGAGGTTCGCGTCTGACCAGTCAGGTGGAATAGATAGGATGAGGCATTTGGCTCCGGAGTTAGACCAAGCCCGAGACGGCCTCCCCCCACCCCGCCATCTCCTCGGCACCCCGCTCCTCCCCTCAGGGGCTGCTCGGCAGAGTTTCTGAAAGCTGTCTCCGCTCGGGTAATTGGTAGCGAGATCTGTGCGTTGTGTGGATGGCACAGCTGGCAGCTGACGGGCGCTCGCAAGGGACCAGAGAGGCAGCGGCAGTGACATGCAGCTCTGCCAGGCGCGCATGGGTGCAGGGTGCCTTTGCAGGCGAGAGTTCAGATGCAGCCCTCTGCTCCCCCTTGCTGGGAGACCCCCTCGGCTGCTTCTTTCCATCCGTTTTCTTCTGGGAAAGACTCATGGAAAGAGGGGGGTCAAGCAACCTGGATGGGCGCTGTGCCAGCGGGGCATTGCAGGCCTGACCTCTTGCCATTGCCAGCCATGCCAGCACCCCCCAAGGCTGTGACCGCCTCTCCTCTGCCCGTGATGGGGCCCTATTCCCATCACCCCTTTCAGGACAAAGGCACCCAGAAAAATTTCCCTTTCCCCTCGTCTCGTGCTGGCTCTGCTTCACCCCCTCACAGACCCGTAGCTCTCTTCACCAGTAGGACCACAGAGCAATGGCAGACCTCCCTCCGTGCTGTCTCCCAGGGTCTGTCTTGTCACATCCCATCCCACTGCCCCCATTACTTCCCCTGCCGGGGGCAAGGAAGAGGACTGCCCTGCCCGTACCCACCACCACTGTCTGTGTTGGGGGGGGGGTTGAAACATGCTTCTCTTGGCTTTGCTGAGCCCAGAGCAGAGAGCTCTGGTCTAGCCCCTCTGGCTGTAGGTGACTTATTTGGCCCGTATGCCCATTTTCCTGGTCTCAAAACGCTTGGGGAGCACTGGCCCAGGTGACACCAACAGGGAAGTTCTCACATTTGCCACCAGAAGCATTTTTCTTCCTGCAAATTTGTGGTCAGGCCAAGTCCTACTGGCAGAGTCCCTGCTCCAGGGTCCAGCTGCAGCGAATAGAGACAAGTGGCTAAGGTGGAACAAGCCCATGTGCTGAGCTGAAGACCTGGCCCCATTTCTGGACCCTAGAGCTCTGTCACCATCTCCATGCAGGCCCCAGGAGAAGGAAAACCATCTCCCACCACTCTCAGGAAGTGGCTGAGGCCTGGGCTCTTTGCCACCAGCCTTTGCAGGTCTCTGGCAGGTGCTTCCTGCTGTCCCAGCTCCCTGCCTGTCACTCCTAAAGCCTTGGGGCTGCTCACTGGAGCTGCTGGGACTAAAGGAGCCCAGGCCTGGCCATTATGTCTCCTGGTGAGTTGTTGAGCTGGCTGGAGTAATCGCCTCCACCCCCACCTCCTCCAGCCCTGAGGAGTGTGCTAACCACCTATTTATGGACCCATAAAACCAGCAGCGACGCACGATGTGAAGAGCCATTTGATAAATTAAATATTGGAAAAACCACTTTCTCTGGCCTGGCAGCCCCATAAATACCAGGTGTGCGTTGCGGAGACTGGCGGGGTTCAAGTCGGGGGGGTGAGGACAGGCATGGGGGATAAAGCAGGGGCTGTGGAGGGGCTTTTTTTTCCTTTTGCATTGGAAAATGAGCTAGCTGATTAGATACTCAACAGCTTTAAAGGCAAGGGGTGTTTGTGTGCGCATGGGTGCGGGGGGAGAGCCACAGGATGCTACGTGCCATGCCGTAATTGTTCATCAGAGACCCGCCATTTGTGAGGACTCTGCTCCAGCACTAAATTTGCTTTAAGAAAAATCAATGTAATTACATTTATATTTAAATTGCTCCTGGGGTCAGTAGAGCCAACCATCATTCTCCCTCCACTTCCCTCCCAGGCAGCCACAACATCCCCTGCATGGGAAGTTGCCCACCGACTCAGGCCAGGGAGTGGCTGGCAGGAGGTGGGGAGCGTTGTGCCTGGGAAGGGGCTCTCCGATCAGAGGGTCTCGTTTGCTGGGGAAGTGAAGCCTGAGCTGTGCTTCAGAGGGGTTTCTGGTCTTGTGGGGAGATGCTGCTCTCATGCCTTGCTAAATTAATTTGTGCGTGTAATTTATGAGCCTCTGTGGCTTCCTCTGGTCAGTGACCTATTGACAAAGAGGTAATGAGAATCATCACTGGCTCGGGCCAAGGAGTCCTGCGAGGGGCTCAGTCCTCCTCCCCTGCCCTTCCTGATGAGTTCAGCCCATGTTGAGCCTGCAGCTGCTAGGAGCAAACCTGATGGGGCGCCGCCTGGAAAGGTCCTTGGAGAGGAGCAGCAGCTTTGGGGCTAAGGCTCCAGGGTGGGATGTGGAAGGCAGATATGGGTCCAGCTCCCAGCTCTGCTGTAGCATCACCCTCTAGCCTTGAGGTAGTCAATTAACTTTGCTGGGCTTCAGCTGTCTGTACAGTGGAGATAACAGTCCCCCCTCCTGTGCTCTTGGGCAGTGATGGTCTTTGACAGCATCTGTTTGGCAGCCACAGCCTGACCTGATCTCAGCGGGCCCTGAGGCACTTCTGGGGCACGAGTTAATATTAACCCCGAGGAAAGCAGCTGCACTAATGGGCCCTTCATCTCAGGATCTCAAAGCTCTTTGCAAAGCAGGCCTTGTTCCTTATCTTCTCTAGCCCTTTGCCATACCAGGCCCCTTTCAGTTGCCTTCCTGCACCAGTGACCCTTGAAATGGCTGGGGTGGTGGCAAGTCTCAGTCTTCAGCGGTGGGAGGCAGGTCTTTCCATAGGGGCTCTCAAGGGCATGGGGATGACAGATTCCCAAAGAACCATGTCCCAGCTAGCTTAGTCCAAGCCCTGATCAGGTGCTGGGGGCTTAGCAATACACCAGCCAGTGTTGATGCTGCTGGAGGAGTGTCGTGGCATCTGTGGAGATTTGCATGGTTGGGGATAAGAGGAGCCTGGTGGCAGCTGGGGACACTCTGGGCAATGAGGCAGTGCAGCTGCCCCTAGCTGAAGTGTGGCATGGCTTCAAGTAGACAGAAGAGACTGCATCCCCCCCCCTAAATCCATAAGCAAATGCCCCTCATTTGCAGTAGTGCCTGGTGCCCAGCACAGATGCATCTGGGATGCAGGGTTCCTCTTCAGAGATAGGGTCAGTGGTTGCAGGGCCTGGGGGGCAGGTGGTCTGTGCCCTGCCTCCCCTCTCCCTGCAACCCCCACCCTCCTGTTCAAGCCAAGGTTAGGATGGGAATCCCAAGCTGCTTCCCCGAAGGACCTGTGCCGGTGTAAATCAGCAGCTCTGCCAACCTCTCTGCCCCTGCTTGGGGTGGAGGCAGGGAAGGAGAGACTCAGTCCCACGGGGAAGAAAGCCATAACAACAAAACTTAAAATAAACCCCGTAAACTCTTCAATGTCCTTCCCTGCATGCAGCTGCATGAGAACGCCCTGCTGGCTCGGGCTGCTAATCCCAGCCTATTTCTCTTTGACACCAGCCAATATCAGGTTGGGATTCTGCAAAGTGAATTCATTGCCCAGGCTGCACGGAGCTAGCGTAATGGAGCGGAGAGGACTTGCAACCCTCCTCGTCTTCCCCTGCCCTTCTCCAGCATGCTCTCCGAAACCCCACTCCCTCTTTGGAGACGTGCTGCCCCCCTTCATGACCCTCCTCCTCTTCCGCGGCTCTCCGGCGCGCTCTCCGTTCCCTCTGTACATTCACACGCACACAGAGCATTTGAGGAGCGTGGAGCTGACTTCCAGCAGCTTGAGTGGGGGACATTGATCCACTCCAGCAGTAATCCATCTTGCTAAGGCCTTAGGCCGCTGTGTCCACTTCTGTCAGTTCTCCACGGAGCAAATTCTGTCAGACAACAGGGCTTTGACAATAAGTCGCGCTGATGCTCCTTGGAGGCCCTGGGTGGCTGCCGTGACCTCTTCTTCCCATGCCGGGGAAAGGCAGAGGGAAAGAGCAGTGCATGGATGGAGGATGAGGGGAAAGGGGGTGGAAACTTGGAGTCATCAGCAGCACATTGGCTCCGTAAACTCGTCAGAGCCCCCCCTTGCTGTATGCTGTCAAGGCGAGGAAGAGGAGGAGGAAACTTTTGGTACAGGGTTGCTGAACATGGCACACAGGGGCCATCTCAGAGCATCTTATACCCACAGCGGTTGGCATGACTGGGCAGGCTACCGAATCCAGCACCGACATAAAATGTTTTCCCTCCTTCAAGCCCGGAGGTCTCCCCATGAGATAACACTGTGCTGGGGTCTCCTACATCCTCTCTGGGCAGCCCCCGCAACCTCACTTGTGCTTTCCTAGCTGCCTCTCGGCAGTAGACACAGCCACGTTCTGCCCGTGGTCAGCACATCTTGTGAGGCCGAGCCCCGGCCCTTCCTTCCCTTGTGAAGAGACGGGAGTGCAGCGTGTCTGCCACACGTTGTGGGAGTCAGGGGAACCCAAGCGTGACAGTTTTGTCACATCTCACATTCAAAAGAAAAAAAAAAAATCGCTCTCCCTGGCTGGGCAAGGCTAAATTTTTATACGAGGCTCTCTCGCAACCTTCCCCTTCCTCCTGCAGCTGCTCCCTTTTAATTACACGGGGCCTCCGAGTTCCTCAAGACTTTATTAAAATATAGACTGAAATATTGACCTGCTGATCTGCTTGCATTACATTTCCACGGCAGAGCTCAGGGCTCAGTACCGGGCACTTGCATTGCCCTTGCATTGCTACATCGGTTTAATGAGCCAAAGCCGTAGCGGGGCCCAGCTGCTCCCCGGATCCTGCAGCCGGAGACTTGCAGCCTACCTTTTATTTGTAATAATGAATTAAGTCCCCTGGCAGCCGGCTCATATCATAGGAGACAGAATTAGGGCTTTGCTCCTAGAAAGGATGAGGTTGGTAGAAGAGGAGGGCAGAGAGAGTGGTCTTGTTCTGGTGCAAGTATCTCAGTTATTAAAGGATGTGCAGGGAGCTTAACAAGGCACCTCTTGCAGCAGTGGTGTTTCATGGGTGGGGAGAGGCAGGTCTTTGATTTCCTCGGTGGGCCACACCTCCCTTAGCAAGCAACGGTTTATGAGCTGGAGATGGACAAATGAGTCCCACTGGAAGGTCACTAAAGAAATCATCTCTGCCCCACCTCTGACAATGGTTTGATTGGGATGTGCTGACTATCACAGACGGCCCTGGGCCTGTATGTCCCTCAGTCTATGGCGGAAGAAAGAGAAAGGGTAGTTTAGCTGGGATTACAATAGGCTGGTAATGGGAAGAATAAGATTGAGTTCCCAGCTTGTTCCCCATGTGTATACTGGAGGCAGTCAGTTCCCCACGTGTATTTTGGAGATCCTAGCACTGCCCAGCAGCCCAAAGGTGTTAGTATAGTCACCCACCCTGGCAATCTTCAAAAAGCGTCTTGATGCCCACCTTGCTGAGGTCATCCGATCCCATCAGTCTTTCCTGCCCAAGCGCAGGGGGGCTGGACCCGGTGATCTGTGAGGTCCCTTCCAGCCCCTGACATCTATAAAACTATGAAAGCAGTGTGGTTCACAATCATAATGTGCTCAGATACACAGTAAAGGGAACAGGTGGGTACCTAAGACAGATGAGAAACTCCCACTGTCACCCACAGAAGCAGAATGGGTGCGTAAAAGAATTGCTGTTGAGACTGGAAGCTCTTGGGGGCACAGACCTACCCCTCCTGTGCCTGGGCTGTCCCGGTACTGGTTGGCCCTTGGGCACTATCATAAGAAATATAATTGATAATGGATGCACAGTCAGAGTAAGAGAGCCAGGCAGCGGGCATGATGCAGGGTGAGTGAGCAAAGCCCTGTGTGAAGTGCTGAGATGCTGGAGAGCTTTCCCATTTTCTGCTTGGGACTCTCTCTGCCAGGGTCCCCGACCAGCGGAGAGAGCTGGGCCAGGACACGGCTCACCCGAGCGTCTCCACAGGCTTGTTGCTAGCTGCAGCCAGGCCGGGCTCTTTGCTCCCTCCTGCAGCGGGGACCATGCCCAGGGGGTTGTTGTGGGGTGCCGTCTCTTCTGTGCACCCCATAAGCTCCTCTGCTTTTGTTCAACCAGTTCAAACTGGTTTAGGGTTGCTGCGGAGAAAGAATGGATGCTAAACATAGCTCTTCAAAAAGCTGAGCTGTAGATAAGGTAGCAGCAGTTATTAGACACCACTTCTGATCTCTCGAGAGTGTTTTTTTTCTCTCCATTTGCAGTGAAGATTTCTCTTTCTCTTGGGGATCAATTTATGCACTTTCATGTTGCAAGGTTTAACTACTGGGGGAAAAGGGGTGGCTGGGAGAGCCGTCAGGACTTTACTGCCTTTCCTCGTACCTGATCCTCAATACGGTTCCAACCCACTCGCCCTCCCTCGCACTCAGGTTCCCCCACGTGACTGATGCTCCTGCCAGCAATGAAATCTTGGGGAAATGCATCCAAAAAGCCACCACAAAGAAATAAGGGAGCTCTCGCTTCCCTCTCTCCCACTCACCCCAGAGCAGGGTCAGGCTGGAGCTGGCTGATGGCTATATTGCTATAACCCTCCTTCCAGTTTTGCACTGCATCTGGGCTGTTTCCCGGCTCATCTGAAGTTTGACAAGGAGCTGCCTGGTGTTGGGAATAAGTTTTCTCATAGCACCATACCTCACTCCTTATCATGTGGGGCAACTTAGTCCTCCCCTGAGCCTGGAGCTTTTCTATGGCTTCCCCCTGTGCAGCCTCCCCTGCCCTTTGAGGAAGCGAGGCAAGTACCTGGTCTCTTTTGTCTCTGATGGAAGCAGCTGTGCAGGTGCTAACAGCATTCATTGCTACAAAGGGTGCTGCAGGTGCCTGTGCTAGTTCAGGTGCTGCCCCTGCCTTACAGGCTGCTCCGCTGGGTCTAGCCAGGAAACAGGGCACGGCATAAAAATTGAGGATAGACAGAGAGCAGCAGTGGGAGCAGAGGAGTAGTCTGGAGCAGAAAGCAGGGGCTTGGTGTCTGGGGAGGGATGGTTCAGGTGCAGGGAGAAATGAGGTGCAGCAGCTGAAGGCAGCATCTCCTGCCATGAAGCCACAGAGCTTGCAGACCAAATGAGGCAGGGAGCAGGGGAGACAGAGGCAAAGGGACCTGCCTGAGGACTCCTAGCTCATCAGTAGCAGGGCCTCGCACTGAAGTGAGTTCTCTTAAATGCCAGGCTGGTGCCCCATGCCTTTGCTCAAAGCAGCCCTGCTGCACACTCCACTTCGTGGGAGCAGAACCAGGCAGCATTTGGTTCCCTCCAGCTGGCAGAGCCCCAGCGCCTCAGTCCCTTCTTGCCACTCCCGCCTCACTCCTGT
Source organism: Crocodylus siamensis (assembly GCF_052110815.1). Taxonomy (NCBI): domain Eukaryota; kingdom Metazoa; phylum Chordata; order Crocodylia; family Crocodylidae; genus Crocodylus; species Crocodylus siamensis. The sequence goes on along the minus strand of NC_143406.1, from coordinate 8,109,156 downwards.
TTCCCAGCCGCAGCCAGTCTGGGAGCCCTGCACCCCACGGTGCTGGTCTCTGCTTTCTCCAGGGCGGTGCAGCCGGGGCCTTGGGGTGGGGGAAGCAGTTTGGGTTGTGTGCGGGCCCCTCACCTGCGGTGACACTGGTGCCAGCTTCCCACGGACAGCCTGCAGCTGTCTTGCTGGCGTCTACTCCCCAGGCTCTTGGTGACAGTGAGCGGCTCGTTATTTTTGTGACAGGCGAAATGCTTGCCAGGGAGAGGAGGTGCTGGCATGTGCAGCTGTGGTCCAGGTGGACTGGGGTGCACTTGTGCAGTGTGAATGAGGGCCTCCTGAGCGCATCTTGCCGGAAAGAAAAGGCCTTCTGCAGGGAGGTAGTGCCTGGAGTATCGCAGCCCTGGGGACTGGCACTGAACCGACTGGAGGTCACTGCTCTGCATAAATGCCTCCGTTTAGCTCCTACTGGCCAAGTGCCCTTAGCACAAAATTACTGCCTAATGGAGCAAAATGGGCAGCCTTTCAGTCCTGTGGCAAAGGGAGATTGTGGGTTGGGATTCAGGTGCACTGGCAGCGCTCCGCGGGACTGGCACGGCCAACCCCCTGCAGGTCCGACTTGGGGCAGATGACTCCTTCCGAGTCTCCAAAAGCCTGTCCTCTTCCCTACCTGCTCCACACTCGCTGGGACCAGAGACGGGTCTCGTGTTTGAAGAGGGCTGAGCATTGGGCTTAAACTCGTCCTCGTTAGAAAAGCCTGGGTGTGACCTCCCCTCTGCCAAGCCTATCCATCTCTTCCTCTCCTGCCCTGTTGCTTAGGCCATCCTTACAGGTTACAGGCCTGATTTTTCCCTCTGCCTCCTGTCCTCTGCAGGCTTTGCTGCCCAGGGGGAGTTGCTTCCTACTTTTGAATTCCAGCCTGCGCGCAGCTGCTGGGTTTGATTTGCGCTGGGGTTTCGCCTTGAGTGTCACCTCTCTGGTCACATGCCCTCCTGTCTCCACTTCTGTATATTGACTCATGGAGATGCAGGGCTGGAAGGACAGAGAGACTCTCATTGACTCTGAATGCATTGTGCATGTGTCACGTCACTCCTGTGACTCCTGAGCATTTCTTCAGGGCAGTTCCTTGCTTCTTGGCCATGTGTATGTCCCAGCAGGCTGGGGAGGGCAGAGGCGGCACGTGGAGGGGGTCTGCAGGGATGCCCGTGGCAGAGCGTGCTCCCGCCCTGCCTCTCTCCCTGACACAGCCTGACTAATTCTCTTCTGGCGATGAGAAGCTGCCTGCTCCGAGCCATCCTCGCGAGGGGGCTGGGGACAAATTAATGAGAGCGACTCTAAGACGATGTTGGATTTGCAAGAATGACTGATGCTCCGGATAACGAGAACACAAAGGCGGGAGCCCCGCCCTGGGGCTCCCGGCATCACCCCCTTCGTCACCGGTCCCTCTCTGCCTGCATGCAGATGGCTTTGCCGTTAGATCTTCCAACCGGATAAACTTTTTTTTCCCCTCCTCCCCCACCCTCCTCCTTTTAATTATTGAAACATATGTAATCCGGCTTTCTTCCCACTCCTCCTTTTGTCTGGTTAATGTGTGCGCGGTCCCTGGTGGAGCCCTGGGAGGAACTGGGTTGCTTTAAGACCCGGGAGCGAGAGGAGTGCTGAATGTGCACAGCTTCTGTGCTTAGTTTAAATTTTAATAGCGGCGGCTTTTAAAAACAAAGCGCTCCCGCAACAGCTGGGCTATAAAACGCTGCGGCCGAGATTGGTGTGAGCCCGTTTATGGTGCCCAGGGGCTGCCCCCTCTGCATCACGTGGATGTGCGTGAAATCTAATGCACCTATAGATCATCATAGAAGAGGGCTGAATTACCAGGCTGCTGTACAGGGAGGATGCACATGGTTTTCCAGGGATCCACCACCAAGTAACAGGGTTGCATTTGGAGTGAGAAGCTTTTCATTTAGCAGCCTAAGTGTCACCCAGAGCTGGTGGAAGGTGACATGCCATGCAGGCCTTCTTCCAGTAAGGATAAGCACCTTGCTTATTGCTCAGACGGGACCTTAATGGCGTGGATCCTGCCTTAATGGAGCGGACAGCCTACTTGCAGGGCTCCGTGTTAAAATCAGGGTTGGCCATTGCTGCCTTTCCCAGGTCAGTGGTGCTGTCAACAGGAGCCGGTAAGCATTTGGGGAGGAGAGGGGCCGTAGAAATGGACCAGGGCGCTCAGCGGGTCTGGCTTATTTGCTGTTCGTGCTGGAAGATGGATGGGGTAACGGGAACAAATGTAACTTGTGGAAGGCTTGGAGCTGTGTTATACTTCACTGTCTGCGTGCCTCCCAGAAGTGCACAGCATAGGCCAGCACAATGGCCACGGCCCCCGTGTGACTGCCCGGATGACAGATGCGTGTGTGTTCCTGCCCTGTTGTAAATTAATTGTCCGTCTCCCTTCTCCTCCATCTGCCCTTACGTCTCACCCTCCCTGCCTCCGCCCACCACGATCTCTTTTCCTGTGCTTCAGGATGGCCAGGGCAGAGGCCAGCTCTTCTGCCCAGACAGCATGGGGAAAAGCAAAGCGGGGGAGAGTCCAATTCCCTGTGCATCGCTCTGGTGGACAGGGAGATAGCCTAACCTCATGCGGGCACTGTGCAAACCTCCCCTGGGGAGCTGGTAGTGCCAACGAGCTCAGCACAACCCCGGTGGAACGGGCATATGGTAGTCACACATGCAACGTGTGATGCTAACATTGTGGGTACAGGGTGTCACGCAGGGGTCCATCTGGTGCTTTTCATACATAGGCCAGTATCACTGTTCCCATTTTACAGGTGCATAAACCAAGGCACAGAGCAATGAAATGGCCACCGGGCAGGTTGGTGGCCGAGCCTTGATCTCAGACCTGTGTCCTGTGCGCTAGGCCTCCCATGTTAGTTCCTGGGAATCACCGTGTGGTCCCTTGCAAGCCCAGCCTGTACAGTATCCACACAGACCTCTTCCCTCCCGACACGCGTACATCTCCTCACTAGCCCCACTCTCACCCTGCAGCAAGGGTCCGCACCCCGCAGCAACCGATGGGGAGGTCGGCGGCGTCCAGCAGATGAAGGCCCCAAGCTCGCTCCCCTCGTGACTCTCCAGCCCGGCTCCCAGGAGCTGCCAGGCCTCGCGGCTCCAGCCGCGCGCCGCCACGGGACCTCCGTGCCGGCGGCCGCTGCCGGCGTGCCTAGGTGCGGCGCTCTCCTGGCCCGTGCTCTTGGAGGCTTGGAGCCTATTTAAATAGGGTGGCTTCCAGCTGTTCCTCACCGCTGCGAAAGCGGCGGATTCCTTCCCTCTCGCCAAACAAGCAGCGGCTGATGTAATTAATATTGATGGCGGGGAGGGTGGGCCCGAGCGAAGACTAAATGTGCACAGATGAGAGTCTCAGCTGGAGCTCTGGACTAACGAGTCTCCATGGCAACGTGCACCTCGGTCTCATGCAGAATTCATGCTGGCCTTTCCCTTCCTTGTCACACACGCACACATGGCTCCTTCCCTATCGCCGGTACGCCCAGCCTCCGGTGACTTGGTTTGCCTTCTTTTGCTTTCATCCCGAAGGGGCTGCACGCTGCCCCCTCCCTCCGACGCAGGGCTGGCGATGGCTTTGCTCGTTGGACGGTGGTGTCCAGGTCTCAACAAGCCATCCTTACTGCACTGTAGGGCTGCGGACCCAAGCCCAGCAGTTGCCTCACCCGTTGCCCCCCCTCCACCGTAGCTGCTTGGGAGGCAAAGCAAGAAGGGGTGTCCCAGCAGAGGACAAAGAGGGTCTTTACATTAGATAATCGCCTGGCATCAGGAAAACATTTCCGGCATGTTTAGATCCCTCCTGTATTGTCCTGTTGCAGTGGCTTCACTCCTGTAGCATCTGGTGCTGGTGTCCCTCAAGAGCCACGCTGCTGGCTCGGATGGTCGCGGGCTGGATGCAGTGCAGCTGGCCCTCGGGTCCAGTGGACCAGGATGGGAGGGCTGCCTGTTTAGCCCCTCTGATCTGCTGTGCTGGATGTGCCTGGACAATCTCCATGTCAGAGCAGTCTAGCTGGGAAGGGAGACGCAGAGATACGCACGTTTGGCCGCGTGGCCATCAATACTCATTAGAGTTGGAAAAGATTCATTAGATCATCTCAGCTGTTTTTCCTCTGCTGCTTATTCCAGCCAGTACAAAATTGTTCTCTATTGCTTATTTCCAGGAGCCTTGTCCAGTTTGGCTTTAAATAACTGATCTTTCCACAGCAGAAGAGAAGAGTAGTTTTCGGTCTGACGGAGTTAACTAACAGGAAACAGCCCTTGGCATCCAGCCTGGATTTTCATTGCTTAATTTCATCCTTGTCCTGCTAATTATGCTCTTTTGTGTCCCCCCAAAACATTTCTTCTCTTGCCTTCTCATTTCCACCCGTCAAACACCTCGATTGCCGTTTCTGCCCCCGGCGCTCGTTCAGTTCAGCTCTGTGCATTCGGTCTCTTTCTTGCCAAGGTTTCTCTGTTCCAAAGGACAGTGTGGTTTTCAGCCAAGTAAACCGAAGTCCAGAGGCCTTTGTAGTTAGTGAAACGACTCCTTTTGACTTCAGAAAGCCAGTCGTGCAGGGCACTTCGGGATAGCAATGGAGGTGGCGCAGTGAGTGTACAAAGAAATATTTATCAGGACAAACTCTGTGCGTAGAAGCCTCCTATCCGGGGGGAACTGGCCCACTGAGCTGTTACAGGGTGCAGTTTTTGCATAAGCATATTTATGACTATTTGTATGAATCTTTATCTCAAAGAAACATTTGCTGCTGCCCAGGCCTGATCCTCCCCCCACCCCTGAAAGCTTTGGGCAATTCCCAAGTTTTGCCCTACTTGATCGCAGGATGCTCATACATGCGTAAGTCCCTTTTTGGGCTCCACCATATGATGCGACGTGGTGTGGTCCGTGGCTGTTGTAAACTTGGCGTGACTGATGCCATCCATGCTGACCCTTTGAGTCACGATGCTTGTTGCCGCTTGCATGTGTATCAGGACCATTTTGCTGGGGTCGGTGTGATAGGTGCCATGTTGACTGATCCACTGGGTACTTCGTAAGCTAAAAAGCAGGAGCTGCTATTACTTGAGCAAAGAAGCCATGTTTTCCTGGCTGGGGCTGCAATAAGTGTGTGTCTTATGTGGACAGGAACCTGTACTACACACTCACCTGGGTTACACATGCATCCAACTTCTGTTTAGATGAGTGTGTTTAGGTGTGGAGGCCAGGCTGTAGCAGGAAAACTCACCAAGTTAGACAATGCGATGGCTAAGCCAACATCAAACATGAGTTAGCACCTAGACCGGTGGTTCTCAACCTTTTCAGATGCAAGGCTTCCCTGGATAAATTTGAGGATCCCCTCAGAAAATGTCAGCTTTTAGTTTTCGCTCATTTTTGACTATGGAAAAATAATAGAGCAGTTTTTCTTTTGCAAAACACTCAGCCCACAACAGGTCAGAAGTTTTTTAACGCTGCAGATTCCTGTGTGAAATCCCCAGGTTTATGTTGTGAATCATGATTGCACACCTAACAGGGCTAATCTTGCGTGGCATCCCAGGGCACCCTTGAAAGGATCTCAAGGCACCCTGGTGGAGAAGCACTGACCTGGAGAAACCCTGGTTAAAAACGTATTAACTGGTGGCGATCAGCCGTACAGTCGCCACAACCTGAACTCACTAGAGCTGTCCTCCTTAAAAGCAAGCAACTCCACCATTTCCACTCCAGTGCATTTTTGGAGCGCAGACAAACCTGGCGGCATACAGGGCTTGTGCACTTCAACCATCACATCCAGGTTGAACGTCATAGCAGGCACAGAGGGTATATGACAGGAGAGGGCTGCGTGCCCGGGAATTTGGGGCCTTGCAGCTCTCAATCGCTCAAAAAGACCAAGCAGAAGTACTTGGCATGTGGCAGCCGTTTGAGAGCCCGTGACGTGGTTAAGGGTCTCAGTTCAATTCCCAGCAGGTCCTTGGAAATGCTGAATGGCCTCAGCTACCCGGGCTGTGCAGCCGGGGGTTGCTCTCTGCCCTGGGACCCGTTTATGCTCTTCTTCCTGCCCACCCTCCTGGCTGAAGGAGTGTAAAGCTGTGGTTTATCCAGAGCGAAGCATTGTGTCGGTGGGTTTTTTAGTGCTCCCTCCCTTGATGGCATCAGAGGTGTTTTAAGCCAAGGAACTAGGTAAATCCCACCCTTCTATCTCCCACCCATGAGTTTTAATCAAGTTTCCCGCTGTGCTTTTCTGATTGTTTTTCTCAGCCTGTTCAGTGAGGGGACAAGCTCCTCTGTGATCTGGAGCCAGTCCAGGCTGGCAAATGCATACGCTGCTGCCTTCAGCAGAACAGCCCAGCTGGGGAACCGGAGAAAGGGTTGGGATGGTCTCTCGCTGTTTCTGGGCGGTCCCCCCACCCATGCCTCCCAGCCCATGATTAGAGACAAGGAGCAGGCAGCTGTGCGTGCTGAGGACCTGGTGGTTTGAAGCGAGGTGCTCCTGTGTCTGGCCTGCTCATATCTACAATGGGGCAGGCGCAGTTCGGGTCCGGCAACAGGATCTGGGAGGCAGCAGGGGAAAAGCTTACCTTAAGTGTGTGTGTATGCACGCGAGAGAGAGAGTATACACAGGCACACATCTGTCTGTGTGTGTATACGTGTGTAATGAGCTCCCAGCAAGGAGTCTGGGTGTTGTTTTCCCCCCTTTCCCTTTTCCAGTGGAAGGAAAAGAGCAATTTAAGCATTAAAATGCCAAAATGTTTCTCCGGCTTAATAACAATAATCATACGCATTACCACAAACACTTTGGGCTTATTACACAGAGCCTTTCGCCTCCGGATCTCCAAGTACACGACAAAGCCGGGCTAGGATTAATCCATAATGCTCACAGGGAGCTTTTCATCCCCACAGTCTCCAAACGGGGAGATTGTTCTCACACTTACTCCGTACAAGGCGAAAGTGAGACGTGGAGCCCGATGGCAAATCAGCAGCAGAGCGGAGGCTAGAAAGTCAGGCCTCCTGACACCCCTTCTTTCCCCAAGTCGATCACTGCACCTTAGCCCCTGCCTGAGTCCTACCTCTTAGGTGCTTGCTCTAACCACTCGAGACACTGCTTTCCCGTTCTGGGGGGGTCTCTCAAGAGGCAAAACATTGGATGCTGGGCCAGCCCTGGGGTCTGTGGGAGCCTGGGCAGCCTTTTAGATGAGCCACATAGCTTGTTTGGGCTGGAGGAGAGGTTTGGCTTCTAGACTGGGGAGGTGAATGGAGGCCAGCATGGTGTCCACGGAGGTCAGGGGACACGGATGTCATCCTTCAAGGGTGGGGTAGGGTGAGGTGGAAGCAGACTGGGCAGCTTCCCCATGATGCTGTGTCAGGTCGGGAGGAGAGGCTGAGCGGGAGCCCCAGACATGGGACTTTGGAGCTGCACAGTTTCCATCTACCTGAACCTGACACAGGCTGCGACGCTGGCTTTTGCCATCGCCCTTCCAGCTCCAGGCATGAGGCTAAGTAAGAGGATGTTGTGAAGTGAGGGGATATCACTTGGCCACTGCCTGTGCTTTACCAGGCCTGCAGCCTCCGTGCCCAGGGACAGCAAAGCCCCTCAACCCAGCAGCATCAAGCTCACTGCGGGTACAGGATCTTCTCTGTGCCTCCAGCTGAGAGAGGCATGATATGGAGGGTAAAAGTACTTCCCTCACTGTACTCTGGGTCCCTTGTAACTGTGGGACCCAAGCCCTGCTTCTCTGTTATTTCTGGGGCCCCCATAGGCTCGCTGCCCCAGGGCTTTGTAGGGAACAGACGGTACGTGTTTCCATAGGTCACTTTTGTTGCTTGTTCCCCGTGACCGACCAGTGGACGCGATGCCCTCGCGGGGGCTGTCTTTGCCTCGGGAGCCTTGTGCAACCGCCCACCCGCCCAGGCGAGGTCTGTCGGACCAGCTGTTGTGCGGTAAATGGATACGCTAACGATATCCATGCTCATTCCTCCATCTGCTTGCCTTGGTGGGGAGCGGGGGTGGCTTTTGGGCAGTGGGGAGAAGGCAAACACTGCTCCAGCTGTTGCCAGGCTGGCGCTGCAGAAACAGGCTGGTGAAGAACGAGAGCTGTGGTGGGCCGGAAAAGTGCCACGACCTTTCCTAGTACTGGATGGTCACAGGAAAGTCCAGAGCTCCTTCGGTTGCCCAGTTGTCTTAGTGCAGTCATGTCCTGGGGGGAAAGCCTCACGCTCCTATCTCAGATGGGCTGGGTAGCGTACACGGCAAGGATAGCCTAGCCAAGATGAGCCCAGTGGGAGGAGACCCTTTCATTCCCCCCGTCACCCAGAGCTCCCTCTCGTTAGCAAGCCCAGGGTCGGGAGCTGGAGGGAAGCAATGGAGAGGGAAGATGGATTCACCCATGTGGCTGCGATGGCAGCTTTCCCCACCACAGCAAATGCATTAGTGCAAATAAATTGTACTGACACCAATTGGCTTCACCCCCGACACAGGCACGCTTCTTTTCGGCTCCAGCAGAGCCAAGAGACCCAGGGCAGCTTGGCTGAGATTCAGCACGGTGACAAGCTGCCGGAGCCGTCCCTTTTGTTCCCTGCTAAGGGATGTAATGATGGTTGTACTTGGGCTGCTTCCCCCCCTGCCTCTTCAGCCACCCGGGAGGCTTGGGGAAAGGTCAGCTCACAGCAGTGGTCTTCCTCCGTTCCCGACGAAATCTCCCTTTGCTGCTGAATGCACCCGTGTCCCTGACCCCCTGCCGTTGGAGGAGCTCCGTGATTGAGCTGGAGTCGGCGAAAAAATTTCTGCCACTATTGTTTTTGACGGTAACAGTTATCCCTCCAGCACCCGCGGACTGATGCGTGGTGATCAAAAATGCAACCCCCCATTTCTCCGATGAGGAAACTGAGGCATGACAGGCTGGGGCATGGTTGAGCTCTCCCAGGAGATTGCAGCCCACAAGTCCTCGGTCCCATCCTCGACCGGGGATGCAGATAGGGCTCTAGCATTTCTGCCACTATGACCTCTCACCTTGGCTCGGTGAACCACCCTGAGCCCTGCCTACTACCAAAAGGCTGGACAAGACCCCTACAACCTCCTTATAACCTAGGTCAGAGTTTTATATATGGGAATCTTGCCTCTTGCCCAGCTGAAGGAGGGCATCTCCCTTGCACAGACATCCGGCCCATCTCTTAAAATCATAAGCCTCTTCTTTCCAGGTTGAACCAGCTAGTATTAGTTCCCGGCTCCTTTTTTTTATATTGAGGGGTCTCCAGGCTCACCCGTGGAGAAGGACATGGATATATAGCGAGAGAGCCCATGGCAGTCACAGAGGGTTCCCTCCCTCTCCTGTGTATAGCATTGATTTATGCCTACCTTACATGTATGGTTAGGCAGCTAATGGGCTCCAATCACTGCTAATTGTGTAGGGCAGTATCATCTCATAGCTACCCAGTGCTCTCCCCAGGTGTATCGCATCCACCTGTTGTCTGTAATCTTACTGTCTGGTTGGCGGGGACGGCCTCTTGTATTATAGAGCAGCGCGGCGCTTAGCATGGTGGCGTCAGGTAGGCCTTCCCTGACAAACAGCAGCAACATAGGGAGAGAGATGATGAGCCGGCAGCCCCTCGAATGATTGGGATTTTTAATCGCAAGCTCAATGTCTTTAACAAACACTGCCGGACATAAACACGGTGGGGTCCTTGCCGGCAGATACACCACACCTGCTGCTCGGTATTTACTAACATGCCATCTGCTGCACATTTACAGTGACGGGGGCTCCCGAGAACATTCCTTACCATACTTGCTATGACTTTGCAGTCTGATTCAGCAAAGCACTTTTGCATATGCCGCCATCTTCTTGGACATAATTGCACTTAGCCCGTTCTCCGAGTTACAGAGCTGCCCTGCCTTCCCGGATAGGCGTCATAATACCTGTTTCTCCTTTCTTCTTTCCCATTTCCCGTTCTGATTTCTAAAGTCTCGCATGCTGGTGGTGGTCACCTTTGCCAGGAGACCTGAATTCAAGTGCAAATAAAGAGACATCATGGAAGGGGGACGCCGCCGTTGATGTCAGTGCTCGATAGCGCTTTTTGCTCCCCGCCTGTGCTGGGTATAATAACCGTGCTCTTTGTCTCCTGGGTTTGATGAGAGAATTAAGGTGTTTCATTTGATTCTAACTGGGTTCTGTGCTTGCATAACACCAAACGGGAGCATTTTAAAGGCAAATTTAAAATCGTCCACTGTAAACAAATATGTTTCTTTGCCAAAGATAATCAAAAGTGAAAGAAACTTAAATAAGCCATTTGCTCACTGCTCTTGGCTCTGTTTTTCTGTGCGTCTCTTCGCTTGGACAAGGGGAATCAATGAAACCTATTCAGCGGCTTTTCTCAAGGCCGGATGAGGCCGAGGGCTCAGCTGACTGTGCCATGGAAATGCCTGTCTTGGAATAAAGTCCCCCAGCTGGTTTGGGGGCCTTTAAGAGTCCCCCCGTTATGTTGCTACATCTCTCTGCCGTGGCATAAAGGGTTGGAGCAGGGAGGGGAGTCACAGCTATGGACTGGTATGGGAATTACCACAGTGGTTTTCACCTTTTTAGGCATAAGGCACCACTGGATAGACTTGAGGCACCCATTGAAAAATACCAGCTCTTAGTATTCCCCTTTTTGCCTGAAGAAAAATATCATAATAGAGCAGTTTTGCTGTTGCAAACTCAGAAAGACCGCAGCTATGGATTCCCATTTGAAATCGCTGGGTTTAGCTTGTGAATCATGTTTGCACACCTAACAGTGCTAACATTGCTATATCAGCTATATCTCAACCCTGGCTGAGGATCACTGACCGACGGTGCGCAGCACTAAATTACTGGGTGCAGGTCTGCGGCCTACAGCAGTGGTTTCCAACCTGGAGTCTGCAGATTATGTCTAAGGGGGCCGCGAAAGGCGCCTATGATCAATCAGAAGTATGTAAATACCCACACTTACACTTCAAAGCGGTCCGCACCTCCATTCGAAATTTTTTAGGGGTGCCCAAATAAGCAAAGGTTGAAAACCACTGGCCTATAGTATTCAGGTCCGACTTATTAATTGCAAGGGACCCTGCTGGATTTAACATGGAAGAAATAATGAGATATTCCTAGATCATCCCCTTGTTTGCCTATTATGGGCTGTCTTCTTCCTTTAGGCTTTGAGCTCTCTGGGGCAGATGCGGTGTTTTCCCCTGTGCTCCATGGTGGTGCTACCGAGACAGGAGCGATGCATGGTAACTACCTCCACAAAGCGCTTTGAGAACAGCTGTGCAAAGGCCAAGCAGCATTTGTCCCTCGTTGGGGAAGGTCACAGCTGTGTCCAGCCCTCCCAGAGGTGTCTAGGCTTAATAGAGATCGTTCCTGCCTCCTGGGTCACACACTAGTCTGCTTCTATGCAGAAAACACAATGAAGTCTGGGAGCTGCTGTCTCAAATCATTGGTGTCTTAATCTAGTGTTATCTCCCCTTCCTGCCACTGCAGTAGGGTCCCTTGTGGTGCGCAGAGACAAGCTGGAGGCTTGTGCTCGGGGAGACGCCATCCCTCTCTCCACAGGCATCTGCTAATGGCACAGCTGCAATGAGACATAATTGCAGTGGGACATCAGCTGGACCATCACTGATTGATTAGAGTCAACCCTAAAGTGGGATGGCAGGGGCAGCGGGAGGCTGGGCTGTGTGTGTGTAGCCCTGCTCAGACTTCCTCTAGCCGCCCAGCCACAACTGTCCTTTGTTTGCTGAATTAACCGCTGTGGGTCTGTGCAACAGGGCAAATCTGTCACATCTGCACTTACCACCCCCCATGCACACACATACTAGTAGTGAGCTGTGTTGGGGAGGGAGGGATTAATGCAGCCTCCAGCGGGAGCTGCTTGGATTGGCATGCCCAAGAGGTGCCGGTGATGTCCGAGGTGCTCCCTTGGGTAGATCCTCGTGACTCGGAGAAGATTGTTTCTCAGGGCCAGCTCCTTGTCAAACCTGGCAGCTTGACCAGCCGTGCTGTGAGCGGGTCCAAATGGAAATGGCTGGGCAAGGTGGCGGGAGGGTGGAGAAGAGGAGCCCTGTTCTGTTGCACGCTGCTGCTCGTGACCGTGGCATCATGCCTCTTTCAGCACCTCTGCACCGGGTGCATCTCTGCAGGCTTTTGCCTGTACCAGGACAGGGGATTGCATTGGGCTCTGCTGGTCTGGCATGTGTCACGGCCTGTCTGGAGCTGTGGGCCTGGCCTCCAGCATGCTGGAAAGCTTCTGAGCACCTTACGGGGCACGGAGAACAGCAAAGCCCCTGCTTGCCCTGAAGAAATAAAGCTCCTCTGGCCAGGCTCTAGACTGCAATGGCACATGGGGGGGACATAACATGCTGTCTTGGATCCCCCGACTCCCTGCTCAGTGCGCTGTGCTTTTACTCCATGCCCATCACCGTGCGTATCCAAACACCCTCCCCGCCAGCCCTTCTGCTTTCTTTCCCCTTCAGGCTTCTGCTCCATTTAGAAGCCCTGTGCAGGGGTGAGCAGCACCAGGCTCTCGCCGTGATGCCACCCCACCGTGCCCACTGAGCCCAGGGCGCTGCATGGGGAAGGAGCACGGTGCCCAGGTGCCCAGACCCATCAGCGCCCTCCACTCCCATGCATCTCCCCCGTTCTTCTCCGTGTTGGCAGCAAATTGGAATCAGCTCGTGGCTCCTTCCACGTCCCCGCAGCTGCCTGGCGCGCTCGCTGCCTCCCTTTGCCGTCTCAGAAGCGGGGTCAGTAAGACAGCTCTATCTCTGCCTCCCCTCAGCCCTGCTGAGTGGCAGCCTGATTATGCAGTACACAGTCGCACTCCTGCTCCGTGCAACCTGCTCAGCCGCCCTGCCCGTCCCGCATTTCATATTCACACGCGCTCCCTCTCCCCCTCGCTTCATGCACCCTCTAATCTCGGAGCTAAACAGGCTCATCTGCATTAAAAAAAAAAGAGCGAGAGAGGAGGAGAGGAGTGAAAGCAATGGCAAGGGAAGGCGCGCGAGCACCTATCCAGAGAGCTTCATAAAAATGATAAATTGCTTTTAGATATTGGGCAGGAGAGAAAGAGAGTTCTTTTTTATTTGACGATATTAGTCTCTTAGCGGCGCATTGTTGCCGTGCATATGAACTCAAAAATCTCAAGGCAGTCAAAGCCAAGCGCCCGGGAATTGAAGTGTAAATGAGCCACTGCCAGGCTTTTTATTTTGCCTTTTATGATTTCTCTCTCTTTCATTATGTAGGTCAGTCTCCATTTCTAATGTATATTGTGGATATAGGCTACATCGACAGGTGTGTGTAGAGGGCAGCAGAGGTGTGTGCTGGAAGTGTGTGAAGGCGCATGTGTGTGGTTGCATGGTAGAAGCGTGCGCTCCCTGAGTGCGGGTGCATGCACTGTGTGTACAGCGAGAGGGGTGAAATGTGGGCACCGCTCTGCTCGTGCCCTGGGACGCTACAGAGAGGGGTCACCCAGCTGGGACATCTCTTCCGGTCACCGTGGCCAGTGTTGCTCACAGTCCTCCCTGCATCTATCCAAGTTTGTGCATAGTGGCCTCTTTCCCCACCTCCTCTTTAAAAATTACCTTCCCTGATACATTAGCAATTCAGATGCTGAACTGGTCTGTGCTGGCTGCTCTGATTAGTGTATGTGATAAAGAGATTTGTGCATCTCCTATTAGACAGGCCCCCGCTCTCTGCCATGTGACTCCAAATGATTTGCATACATTGTGATGAATAAAAAAGTGTGTGCGTGTCTGGGTAGATGAGGAAATGTTTTCTGCCCCAGCCTGAGTGGCGGTACAAAGCCAGGACACTTCCTTTTCTGTCCCTCTCCTGCTTTTTGGTTAATCACTTGTCTCTTCCATTTTGATGGGCATTAGCAGCCTGTACTCTTTGGAAAAGGGCTCGGGACAGCTCAATCCTAGCTGGTAGGGTTATGTAGCCCGGGGGGCTTGATCGAGCCAGGAGTCTCTCCGCAGCCAGGCGAACATCGCTCCCATTGCCCTCACACCTGCCTGCGGTAGTGTAAGCCTGATGGAAGAACCAGAGGCCCCAGCTGAAGGTCTTGGCCCCACACTGCGCCATGCCATGATGCACAGTCAGGAACAGCCCCTTCTTCCTAGAGCTGCTCATCTCTGCCTGCAAGATGGACAGCGGGTGGGAGGGACCCGGAGCCCGTGTCATTCTGACCCTAGCCCTCTAAATCACCCAGGGGACACTCCACCTCTGCCTCCTGCCCAGGGCTGTTGCTGAGACCCTTTTCCAGCCCTAGATTTATTACCACTTAGCAGATTGCTTTCCTCTCTCAAGCCTTTTTTGCTGCCCAGCCTTTGGGAGGCAAGTTCTCTCACATGCTTGTCACCAGCTCCTTCTGGTTTGCATGGTGCCCAGATGCAGAGCTCAGTCTTGCCACCCAGCAGTGCATGGCCCTAGTCTCAGCAAAGAAAACCCGCTAGCCCCAGACAAGACAGACCGGCACCGTAGACACTAGGTCACTGAGCCCATGCCGGGTACCGTCCTCAGTGCCCTTATCTTCATCCCTCCAGCTCCTCGCATCCAGGGTATGTGCACATAGGTCCAGGCTGCAAATCCAAAGACCAAATAAACGCTTGGGCTGGCTCTTCTTCCTCCTTTTGATGTCCCACTGGTGACAGGAGTGTCTGTCAGGGGCTTATTTTCCTGCTGCCCCCTGCATACTTCACTGCTGAGGGGTTGGGGGAGCGTGATGCCTGACAGGAGCCTGGCACGGAGCAGGCAGCAGTGCTGCAGCTCACTAGCTCTGGAGGCAGCTGTTGCCTGTGGTCTGGGCCGCCCTAGATGGCACTCGATGGGGCGGTGGTGATACTGGTCTGTGATATCACGGCGGTGCACAGCATCTGAGCTGCTTCTGCTCTGGGGTGGGGGCATGGGTGCAGATGCAGCATTTGAGGGGGGAAGAGGGGTGTTACTGTTTGTGGCCTGATCCAAAAACCATGGAGGGGACAGACCTCGGGGGACAGGCTGTGGCAGGCCATGGGTCCAGCTCTCTGGAGGAACTGATGTCCCTTCAAAGGACACCTGCTCCAGGCAGTTAAGTGGGTGTGCAGGAAAGGCCTGGAGTGGGGGACTGGTGCAGGGGAGCAGCGAGAGACAGGAACTGCAAGTCACCGTCCCGGTGTGAGCGGCTTCCCAGCCTGCTGGTGGTGACTCCCCCCCATTCCCGCTTAGCAGGGCGGCTGGAGGGAGAGCTCCAAGCACTGATGCTTTCCTTTCCCAGCTGGTCCCCTGAGAGTGTCCCAGCTGCTCATCCTTCAGGGCTTGAAGTGAAATGACAAGCCCTACCCCAGATTCAAGACCCAGAGGGTCTAGGCTTTCGTCCCTCATGGCTGTGGCTGCTGGGCCCTTCTCCTGCGGGGCTCTGCATGTCCAGGTCAGCTAGCCTCGGCTCATCCTTGTCCATCTGTCTCCCGTAGCATGCCGAGGAATGCTCTGTGGGTTCGGAGCTGTGTGCGAAAGGAGTCCCGCTGACCCATCCCAGGCCTCTTGCGTCTGCAAAAAGACCGTGTGCCCCTCAGTGGTGGCTCCTGTCTGTGGCTCGGACTATTCCACCTACAGCAATGAATGTGAGCTGGAGAAGGCCCAGTGCAACCAGCAGAGGAGGATCAAAGTCATCAGCAAGGGACCCTGTGGTGAGTCGTGCTATCTCTGTCCTCCCCAGGACAGCCATGGATCGCTCCCAGAGAACACCCGGGCAGGGTTTGTGCCTGGTTGGCATTTGCAGTGGTTATCCTAGAGCCCCAAGCAGCTTGCAAAGAGGATGCATGAATGGGAAATGGCTTCTCGCACTCTTCCACTGTGAAAGGGAAGGACTAATTACTTTATTACGTCCAGGGAACCAGTCAAAGGGCCTCCCCACATCCCTACAGCCTCCGCAGAGCAAGAGGCTGCCATTCACCTGAGCCTGAGAGACAAGTACAAAGCAGATGCATCTGAGCAAGCCCCTGCCTTGAGAGCAGCGATTTCTTGGGGAGGCAGGGTGAGGAAGGCTAATGAAAGCCCTTCCCCGGTCTGGCATGCACCAGCTGCGAGCAAGGAGCTGTGTAAATGAGACCCC
This sequence comes from Crocodylus siamensis, assembly GCF_052110815.1. Lineage (NCBI taxonomy): Eukaryota > Metazoa > Chordata > Crocodylia > Crocodylidae > Crocodylus > Crocodylus siamensis. Next base: position 8,093,066 of record NC_143406.1, on the reverse strand, counting down.
CACCCCTCGCCTCCAAGTAAATTAAGTTGACCTTTCCCTCGCGCACCGCGCCGGCTCGCAATAAATCTCGGCACGGTGGCCCTGCTGGGGCGCGCGGCGGAGGGGCTGGCACCACATGGTATATTTTAAATAAGAATCATAAAAAAGGGACAAATTAAAGCAAAAAAAAAAAAGCGGGCAAAGAAGTGTGGGCCCAGCCCTGTCAGCAGGGAAATGGCTTCCTGCACTCTTCCTCTAATTACATTGTGCTGAGAGGACCCTAAGGAGCTTGGGCCACCATGTTGGCTACTGGAAATACCTCTCCAAGAGTTCGTGCGGGGAAGACGGCCTGCAGGATATGGAGTCAGGGGAGCGTCGGGGTGGGAAGTCAGCTTCCTGAGACGAGTGGTAGAGGGACTAAGCCGGCAAAACATGGTGTGCCCTCAGTCCCTCTGGCTGGCAGAGCGGGCAGGGAGGAGCTGAGCCATGCCCAACGCCGGTGGGAAGCCGGGCATCGATTGCCAGTAAAGGCAGGGCTGGAAGACCCCTGAGACTAACAGGTTCAAGGAGGCACAAGCGTGCCTGAGACTTAAAACCCCACTCCAGCCAAGCACTGACGCCAGTTCTCCCTCCCAGTGTGTGAGCAAGTCCCTATTAAATTCAGCAGCACCACTCATGGGCAGAGCATTAAAGTGTTTCGGAGCCATGACGACAGGGGTTGAGCCCGACAAAGAGCACGATGTAGGGTCTGGAGGCTGGGAGCAGGCAGCCCTCCCCATCCCACACTTGCAACAGCCATCAGGACGCAGCCGAGCAAGTGCAAGTGTTGGTGGCTGGTGAGCCTGAACCATGACAGCAATGCCTCGGTCTCCCCCAGCACGTCAGGCTTATGAGGCTCTGCCTGTCTGAGACGCGAGGGGCCAGGCAGGCAGGCAGCGTCGCCTGGGCACGTGCCTGGCATGGAGCAGGGAAGATCCAGTCCTTGTCTCACCCCTTCTGCACAGGCTGCTGATGCTGGGCCCCTCTCACCCCACATGCACGTGCTCACATCTCAGGTGGCCTGAGCCTCGCAAGCTCTAGGCTGCAGACGAGGATGTGCAGAGGACGGGTGAATGATTTGGGTGACAGCTCTGTCCCTAACCCACCGCTGGCTGGGTGGTTCTGGAGGAAACCCATTTCAACTTGCTGCTGGGCTGGGAAAAGACTCCCAGCATTAATCCCAGGGGCTGGGGGCAAGGATGGCCGCCGGCTCAGCTCACAGCCCTGTATCCTTCCTCCCCCGGTCCCACCCGGCAGGTTCCAAGGACCCATGTGCGGAGGTGACGTGTAGTTTTGGCAGCACCTGTGCCCGCTCTACTGATGGGCAGTCGGCCAAGTGCATCTGCCCATCCTCGTGCCGCGGGGTGGCCGAGGGCACCGTGTGTGGCAGTGATGGCAAGGACTACCACAGTGAGTGTGAGCTCAACAAGCACGCCTGCGACGCACAGCAGAACGTCTTCAAGAAGTTCGACGGGCCCTGCGGTGAGTCCCGGACCGGGGCGGGGAGGTTGGTACACAGGGCCAAGGCTGGGGTCGGGGGGCACAACACTCTCCAGGCCAGCAATGCCTTTTCCATTGATTGTAGGATTTGCCATTCCAGGCTGGAGCACGTCTTTCCCATGTCCTCTCTCCAGTGGCTGCAAGGAGGGAGGGGGACATCAGCCGTGGGGGTTGAAACCCCTTTTGGGTGGGAAACCTGGTAGAAGCGTGGCAAGGCAAGCAGGGGCGTGGGAAGGCAGGTGGGAATTTGTGGTACGTCGGCATAAACGGGGAAGAAATGCAATCCGGTGTCTACCATTGCTGCTGAGAACAAATCGGCGCCAGGCAGGTATTCCGTCTTGGCCAAAAAGTAGCGACAATAATAATATTTAAGCCGAGAGCTTGGGAAAGGATTAGCAGAGAGCCAGTGTGTGTTGTGCCCACTCTTTAGTATGCTGCTGCGAGCTTGGCTCAGCAGGGAGGGCAACGGAGATAAGCTCTGATTATAGTAGCGGTGGAAGGCAGCACGGGGCCCGTGGGGATCTCCTCTCAAGGGCCTGGATTCCTCAATCCACTCGCTGAGCTGCTTAGGGCAGGGAGCAGGGAAAGAGGTGAAAAACGTGAGCAGGTGCCTGGGGAATGAGTGCCCTTGTCAGCGCAGAGCACCATCCATGGCCCAGGAGAGGAGCCTGGGGTGTATTTAGGGGCTCCGTTGGCCAAGCTCCAGAGAGCCGAACAGATGGGAGACTCTCCGAGGAGCTGCAGCAAAGGCCTGGGCCTTGACTAAGGCATTGCCCCTGGTGTTGGGGGGCTGAGGCTTAGGCTGCCAGGGTAAAAGAGGTGTTTTTCCCCACCCGTGACCCACTTCCTTGACCGATGAAGGAGCCTGATCTCCGCTCACGTGCCCAGGGGCTGGGCTACCCACCGGCATGGCTGTCAGGAGTGACTTGAAGCTGTGCTGCCAAGGGGACCTGGAGCCAGGTGGGGGGCCAAGTGCCTCCCCAGACCTGTGGGGGGTGCAGAGGGAAGCAGCAGAAGGGTGCAGGTTAAGAGTCAAGTGCTCAGGCAGAGGCACAGATGGGAGCTCCTGTCTGGGGGTCCCAGGCAGGGCTCCGGCAGCCCCTTCTCGCCTTGGCATGACTCAGACTTCATTGGTCTGAGTCTGTCCCAGCATGCAGGGACCACCCCACACCTCGCAGTCTCCGAATTTGCCAGCCATCTTCCTCCTACCGCAAACCCCAAGTGCTCTTCATGCAGAGACCAGCTGGCATGTGCACAGAGTCTTGCAGAGACCCCATCTGAACGGAGGAGGCTAGCATTGACTAGATCCCAGGGAGGAAAGATGCAATGCAGTTTAGGCCTGGGCTGGGCTGGTTCTGGGCCTAGGCTTTCGGCTCCCTGAGGGGCAGGGATGGGGCAGACCCTGGAGGTAGCCATGCTGCTCTGAGGTGCCGTGCCTCTTGCTCCCTTTCACCCACACCCTCCCGTGCCCTCGGTGCAGACCCTTGCAAGAACGCCGTCAACGACCTGAGCCGGGTCTGCCGGGTGAACCCTCGCACCCGCCGAGCGGACCTGCTCTTCCGGCCCGAAAACTGCCCCCCAAAGAGGGACCCAGTGTGCGGCGATGATGGGGTAACCTATGACAGCGAGTGCGTCATGGGACGGTCGGGCGCTCTGCGGGGGCTGGAGATCCAGAAGGTGCGTTCGGGGCAGTGCCAGCCGCAGGGTAAGTACCTACATTGCCCCAGGGGGCAGGGGGATACCGGGTGAGAGCGCTGGGGCTCTGCAACCACCCTGGGGCCCTCTGCATTCGGGGGCTGACCGGTGACATGGGAAGCCACCTGCCCCAGGTCAGTCTTTTCAGGCTTTATTGGCCAAGAATCTGAAGCTGGTCCCTGTTGGAGGCAGGCCCCAGGATAGCAGCCCCAGGCTGCTGTGGCCCTTGCCCCAGTGACAGCAGAGAGGATGATGGAGCGGGTAGGCTCTCAGCTACAAGGGAGATGGACCCGATCCAGGGGCACTGGCCCAGACACCAGACGGGCTCAGATGAACTAGGACACAGGCCCCAGTCGCACGGGCCTCGCCGTGCTATTTCTCCACTCCGGTGTCCCTTCCAGCAGTGCTCTTTGGTGTGGGTGGGGAATGGGGATCCACAGACAGCTTAGAGGGGAGTCCGTTCCCATCTGGCGTGGCCCCCAGGGTGAGAACAGAGCCGCTGAGTTTCCTTCCTCTGCCCCAGGTCAGCATGCCCCACGTTGCCCCTGCCTGCAGCCCCGTGCTGAGCACCACGTCTCTCTCCCCTTTGCAGACAAGTGCAGGGACGAATGCAAGTTCGGCGCCGTGTGCCTCAACCGGCGTGGCACCACCCGCTGCTCCTGCGATCGCATCACCTGCGACGGCGCCTATCAGCCCGTCTGCGCCCGGGACAGCCGGACGTACAGCAACGACTGCGAGCGCCAGAAGGCAGAGTGCCAGCAGAAAGCTGCCCTCCCTGTAAAGCACGAGGGGCCCTGTGGTAAGCGGTGGCATGGTGTGGAGGTCCTGGTCACCCCCGTGCGTCTCCCCCACCTCTTCAACTACCCCCTGATCCTTGCCCCTGGCATCTCTCCCACCCTGCCGGCCTCAACACACAGCCAAGGAGGAACCTTGCTGTCTGTGTGCTGGAGGTAAGTCATGATCACGCCACTACAGCCACAGGCGACACGCCATCCCTTTGACCACCCACAGGCCAGCCAGCAATCTCCCCATTCCTACCCTCCTCCCCTCCCCGGATCCCAAGTCCCACGTGTGTGTCTTGTCTGTCTCCTCGGCACTACTGTGCGTCTGTCTGTCTGTTTGTCTCTTTCTCCACTGTCTCGTCTGGCAAGTCTTATAACGGAGGGAAGAGTCGTTTGCATTTGGATGGTCTGCGTCACAAAGCCTCTGTAACGCTCATTGCCCCCTCCATCCACACCCTGCCAGGCGCGCATTCCCTCTCATGCCATCAGAGGCAGCCCCATTGTCCATCCACCCTCCCAGGACAGTGCCAGGCTCCTGACCCCTCTCATCACTCCCCTGATCCATGCTTTCCTCAGCACCAGGTGCCCTGTGTAAGTAATGCTTCCCGGCGCTGTTAACACTCTGATGGTCTTGGTGTGTCTTTGTATCATCTCCGGGGAGGATCTGGGGGAAACTGTGGACTTTCCTGAAGAAGTCTTGAAGGCGTACGAGGTAGGATGGGGTAGTAGTTTCACCAGAGACAGCTAGGGCAGTGGAAGCATCCAAAATGACATTAACTGTGATGGAGGAAGAGAGAGGGTTAAACACAGTCAGCACACTGATTTGCAGGTCTTGGAGGAATGGCTAATCTCGGACTGGGTTTAGCCTGAGAGGAAACCATATAGATGCAGGCTGGATGATTCGTTGGCATGCATCGCACCTTTGAAATGGGATTTTAAAGTCATCCCGCTTTTAGGGGACCGTTTGGCTGGCTTTGCCCTCCTCACCTAGACGTTTCAGTCTTGCCACGTGCAGCTGCTCAAAAAGCATTTCTCCGTCCCTAAGAAGCATGACAGCGGCTTAATTCAGTCAGGAGGGGTCTTTGTCAGTAAGGCACTTTTGGGGTGCAGGACCAGAACCACTAGGAGTGTTTTGTTGCAGCTCTGAGGGCTAGAAACGCCCGCTCCTACTCGGCAGGAGCTGAGATCATCAGCTATTCACATGACTCCAGGAGCTGGGACTTTAAAGGGCAGCATCTAATGCTCCCAAACTGCCCAGAGAATCAAGGAGGGTGGCAGCCCCGACGTGTTTCCCTCCCCGTGCTGTGCCGTTCTGGAAGTTTTGCTCCTTGTGGTGCCAGCTGGTTTGGTTGGCATGGAAACACGTGGGCCCATGTATTATTTTTAAACAAAACTCCAGGCTGCCCGAGCACGTGGTGGTTGGAGAAGTGGGGCCATTGCAGCTGCTGAGGGCTGCTACTGACCCTGGATCCCCCAGATCCTGCGGCACGGCTGGTTTCTGAGTTTGCAGCGTGGTGGGGACGTGCAAGGAGAAGGCAACCACATCTATTGCCTGGTACCGTGGCGGGCACCATCACTGGCTTCTACCACGATGCCCTGAGTGATGCGGCAAAGGCTGCGATGTAGCGCAGTTAAAACCAGTTGACCAGCTGCCAAGCGTGGGTGCCGGGAGCCTCATGTTCAATGGTGCTGGACCTCCACAGCAGCCCACTGGAAGTCAGCAAGAGGCTTTTCATTGCCTTCAGTGCAGTATCTCAGCCCCTTTGCAAGTCTCCGCGAGCGTCCACACATGGCTCGGTGCTGTTACTGCTCCCCCTCCGCTGGCGGCCCAGACGGCTGGACTCAGTCGGGTAGAAACCTGCAGAGAGATCCCCAAATCCCTCTCTCTGGCTGGCTCCTATAGACTAACATTTAAGGGATTCAGCAGCTCCTCTCTGCCTCCCCCGCTCTCCCCACACAAGCCAGCTTCTCCGCTTTCTCTTTTTCAGTTCTTCATCTCATTCCTCACCCCCCTTCCTCCTCTCCCTGCAGGCTGCACAGCCAGCCAGCAGTGCAGACGGGCGATGCTCATCCTTTCAAGAGCGCGTGGCTCCTGGGAGAGTGAGCGAAGCAGCCCCCTCGTCCCGACGACGCAGGCAGGAGGCAAAGCAGAGCTGACAATCAGCCGAGATTGCCAAGACCGCGCGACAGCTCACGCCTGCCCCGTAGGAAGCCACGGGGCAGCATGATTAAGCCTCAGGCCTCTCCTATCAGCCCAGGAAAACAGCCTCTTTCTTGTCACTTCCGCACTGCCCCTTAGGGTTTCGAGCGTTCCCCCTCCAAGTTGCTGTTTCCACGAGGCTGAAAGCTTTCCCAGTACTTGAGAGTGCAGTGAGTTCCCGCTAGCCTGCGTGCCCCACACAAAACACCATCGCTGGCACTGTCTGGGCAAGGGCTGAGTAGGTAGTGGGGGCCGTAGTCCAGTGTCTCAGCCCTGGCCAGGTCTTTGGGAGGCCTTGTAAGGTGACATGAGGCATCTGGACCAGACTTAGGGCTAGTGGGAACGACAAGTCTGTCCGTGTTGCCAACTCATAACAGTCCCCCTGCATTGCTCCATCCTGATGGAGCTCTGCCTCTTCCTCCCTCGCAGCAAGGCCTATGGAGGAAACCCCTCTGAGTCAGGGTTGAGGCATTTCTGGCACGGTGGCCAGCTCTCTGCGGCCTGGCAATCAAGAGAGGTGCCAGGCCGCAGAAAGGAGCTCTGTGCTCACCGCTCCACACACTCGCGTGTGTGTCTCTGTCACACCCTTGGCATCCCTACCTGCCCCCCCACTGTGGGTGAGCAGGTGGAGGTCACCGGAGACCCAAAACTGTCCCCTGCTCCCTTAGGAGAGGGTGGGAGGGGGAACAGGACCCTGCTGGGGGGGAGCGGTTTCCTTTCTCAAGAAAAGTCATGACCAAGGAGTGGTTCCAGCCTTCGGCATCAACGCCCCTTCTCCAGGGGCCACCTTCAGATCCTCAGCTGCTTGGACGAAGATTGGATCCGACGGGACTTAGACTTGTCCCATCAACGGGGAGGAAATGAAAGGCGGTCCATTAACGGGATGGCAACCGGATGCTTTAATCTTTGCAGAGAGCTGCCTGATGAACTCTTGCTGCTCCCTGTTCACCCGCAGCTGGGGGAGGAAGCAAAGCCAGGCAAAACAGCCTCAGCCTTGCCTTCACTTTTGATTGGCAAGTCCCTTGGTGCTTTCAAAAGGGGGTGTCAGGAGCTGGAAGGTGCCCCTGGGAGATGGCACAGGGGACTAGGAGATGGCAAGAGGTGGAGTCTGGCAGGGGCAGAAGGAAGGGCTCTGTCGCTGCGTCTGTCTTTTCCCCTCCTTTTCTTCCTTTCTCTCTCTCTCTCTCTGTTGCTTTTTTCTTTCTTTCCTTTTTCGTTCTGTGTCTTGTGTTTTACAGTGTTGCCCGTGTGGAGAAAGGACGTGTGTCCCCGCAGCACCCTACCACTCCCAACCAGGACGTCTCCGCTCGGAGGTTGGCTTTCTACCCTTCTCCACAGCCAACGGCGTTCCTCCAGAAGTCTGTCCTGCTACCCCCTTTCCCCAGCCACTCTGCTCCTCCCTGGCCATATTTCAAAGCCATTGGGATGGACAGACCCTCCCTGCCTCCAGTTTTTGACTCCCTCCCTCCTTCCAACACTCCCTGCCTGGAATGAGACTGCCTTGCAATGCGACGGGATATTGTTAATGCTTGCTTGGACTCACGTCTCCTTCTATGAGATGGACAAGGATGGGGGCAGGAGCTGCTCTGTTATCTGAATGCCCCTGAGCTGGGAACCCCATTACCTTCACCACGTCCCCAAAGCATCTCTCCTTGGCTGATGAGTCAATTTGGGCTGCTCCTGGTAGATACGATACGTTCCTTCTCCCTCAGGCATGATTAGAGATCTATGTTTGCCCAGGATTGCAATGCTTGGCCCCTTCCCCCCCACCGTCCCTTCACGTGTGTATGTATGTGTGTGTCGCGTTTGTGTAAGCATGGGCTGTGGAAAGGACACTCGCCAGGCCGGGTGGTGTCAGCAGAGAGGTGACAACCTTACAGCGGACTGATTTTGTAATGGTCCTTTCCTTTGGCCAATGGCGCTTTCTCCTGCCTTGGTGGAAGCACATCGCAGTACCACCTCCACGGGCATCAGCACAGCCTCTCGAGCCTCTGTTCGCACAGGCAGGGAGTATAGTCTGCAGCAGGCCGAAGTCTTGAGAGCAGCGCTTTGCCCCATGGGCACTCATTTGGGTGACAAAGAAATCTGGCACAGCAGGGCAAATTGCTTCGCCTCTGTGCGAGCGGCTTTTCTCCGTGTGTCCCATGGAGACGGTGACTCCACGCGAGTCGCTGTTACCTGCTGCTGGTAGAAATGCCCAGAGGTCCCAGGCTGCAAGGAGCAATGCATGCACATGCCCAATTCCTCCCTCTGGAAATCAGTGGCGATAACTCCCATTGACTTCCGAGGGAGCCCTGGGCAGCCCAGCAAATGTCAACAGTCGGCGGTTCAAGTGGCGAGGGGAGCCTCATTTGCTGCATGGCTGCTGCGCAGAATTGCTGGAAGGGCGAGAAATGTCAGCGCGCGGCTCTCCTCCAGCCCCAGCGGCCTCCCGCCTAGCGCGCGGCTCGCTCTCCCCCTGGCTCCGCGCAGCCCCGCGGGAAGTTCGGAGCCGGGATTTGGGAGTTTAGAATAAACAAACATGTGTTTGCTTCACACCTAGTTTGTCACATCCTCACTGCCTAATTGTGCCCGGCGGAGGCTGCTTCCCCGGCTAAGCGTGCTGCCTGCGAGCATTTTGCGGGCACGATTATGGTAAACATGTCTTTTAAAAAAAAAGAGACAAAAGCCAGGGATGTGAGTGGCACCCCCAGGCGCAGCGCGGCGGGGAAGACGGGCTGCCGCTGCGTGGGAACTGCTCAGAAGCCATTTGGCTACCGGGGAATTTGTCAGGAAAGGGGAGAGATGACTGCTCCCTGCCCTACAGGGCCTCAGCCGGATTTGCAGCTGTCCCCGTCACAGCCCCAGCTCCGAGTGACAGCCTGGGTGTGGAGTCTGCATGGACGTGGGATGGAGGATTTCTCCCCATTGAGGGACTTTCTCCAGCCTCACTCCTCCCCATGGCCCCAGCTAAAACCATCAGCTTGGGCCACACTTCTCCTAACAAGGCTGGTCCTTCCAGATCCAGAATTGCTCCAGAAATGAGCCTTGCTGAACAAACCCATCGACTCCCCTGGCCTCGGTGCAAGGAGTCCATCACACCGCAGTTTTAGGGAGGGAGTGGGAACCAAGGAGCGGCCCGACCGGCTCTCCATGCAGCACCAGTGGGTCCTGGGGGAGCTGGCCTTTCCCGCCCTGTGCTAATCTGTGGCTGTGCTGTTGCTCCCGTGCTCTTCGGCTCAGCCCCCGACATGTGCCTGCTGCATCCATCCTGCTCTCGTTGCGTTGTGTTCCACCCTGCTCCCCGTCGTCCCTTTTTCCGGTGTCTCCTCCCTGTTCCCTCCCCTCCCCGAGCTCCCCACGGCCACGGTGTGCATTGCTCTGAGCACTCGCAGTGCGGGGCTGTGTGCTTTGTCCCCAGCGGTCCATGGGATCCTGCCTTGGGGTACCTGCCTTGGCTGTGAGCAAGCCTTAGCCATAGCACCAGCCTCTGGGCAGCACAGGGCAGTGCAGCCTGCATCCCACACCCCTGCCAGCCCACGGCACGGAGACTGCAAAGGAAGTTTCCACACCTGAGATCAAACACCTCTTTTTGCCTGAGGGTAAATTGAAGGAGCTCCCACAGAGCCTGTGACCAGCCACACATCCCTAGCTCCTCTCAGTGGGAGCCTGGCCTCCAGGGTGGAAAGGGGGCACTGAGCAGGAGCCCACTGGTGTGACCCTGCTCTGCTCTTGGTAGCAGGGAGAGGCCGCAGGGGAACGTGGCAGTGGGGGAGGGCGTCCATCCATGGCAGCGTGTCTTAGACCTGAGTGATGGGCTGCCTCCCCTTGGTGAGCAGTGGGTGCTGTCAAAGATGCCCGCTCTTTGTGCTCTGCACCTAGTAGCGATGGTCTCAATGTGGCCTCAGGGCAGCTGCCTTCATCCTCCGCTGGCTTCTGAACTGTGGCCAGCATGAGACTCAGCCGGAGAAGCAGCCCCCAGCTTTTACCCGCCCAGGAAGGGAGGGAGAAAGTAGAAAGCAGATAGTGGGGGTGGAAGGCAGAAAGACCCTTATGCGGGCACCCATGCTACCACAAGCCAGCTCTCTGGCGGGCTGTGTGCTGGCAGGGGAGGGAGCTGGGCAAGGGATGGGGCTGCCTGAAGCTCCGAGGCCGTAGAGAGATGGATTGCCCCCTCGCCCTGATATTCAGGGCATGACTCTGGTGCCCTGGGGACTGCTGCTGGGATATGCACCAGGGATATAAGCAAGGGAGAGGCCCTGTCGTGGGCTCCCTGCCTCTCTCTGACCCCAGAGCTGGCAATCTGGTTCAGATCTTACAGGCAGGACCTGGATTAGAAAGAGGGGTGGGGTGTCCATGCCACCAGTAGGCAAGTGACAGGCACCACCCTGCGTGCCTCCGCTGCCTCTGGATGGGAGTGGGAGCTGGGGAGGGAATTGATGCTCAAGGGCATCCTGTAATGGGAGCTGCCGCCCGGTACTGGTGGGGTCTGGAGCCCTGCAGGAGGCTCAGCTACCCTGGTGAGAGGAGGTGTAAAGTACCCAGATGGAAGTACCCAGTTGGCCCATTCACCATCCCTGCAGGCCGCAGATGCACCCCGGGCACAGCATGGCCCTGGGTGGGGATGGTGAGCACGAGCCCGGGGCTGGCATCCCTCAATGCCTTGCTCTCTACGCCATGCCAAAAGCAGCATTGCCAGGCCGGGAGCACGGCTAACACGCATCTTTCTCCCCTGCCCCGATGCAGACCTGGGCACCCCCAGCCCCTGCCTCAGCGTGGAGTGCACCTTTGGGGCCACCTGCGTGGTGAAGAACCAGGAGGCGGTGTGCGAGTGCCAGCAGGTCTGCCAAAGCCGCTACGACCCCGTCTGCGGCACCGACAACCGCCCCTACGGCAACCCTTGTGAGCTGAGTGCCACGGCCTGCGTCCTGAAGAAGGAGATCAAAGTCAAGCACAAAGGGCCCTGCGGTGAGTGGAGCTCGCACCCCTCCAAGTCACCCAGCGGCGGGTCTGGGAGGGAAAGGGACTGCATTGGCTTTGAAGGTGAATATTAAGAGAGGGAGGACAAGAGAAGGGGAGGTTAACGGGGCGGCTCAGAGCTAAAGTGGCAGTGGTGCTAGGAAAACAGCTGCTCTCCATCCCAGCCGGGCAGGCTCTTCCACCCAGGTCACAGCCCTGAGTGTGATGGGCTCTCCTGTCTCCAGAGGCTTTGCCTTCCCCTAGCATATAGCCCCTTTCATCTCAGGAGGCCACAGGACTCACCACTCCCCCAAGCCCTGGCATCCCGACCCCTCTCCTGAGTCCCGTCAGTGCAGGATGGTGCCCGGGGACTCTCCTTTCTGTGCTTCCCCCTTCTTGGACGTGCTGCCAGGCAAAATTCATGGGCAGGTTCTGCCCAGAAGAGCCTCTATTTACAGAGAAAGCTGCCACAGGTTTTGATCCCAACAGCCCCAGTTTCTTGTGAGGGCAGCTGGATCGAGGCTGGGTGCGATCTCCGTGCAGCACCATCTCCCGGTGCTGCCTGCTACAATATGCATAGTTCCCCCGCTGCATCAGCGGGAGCATCGTCCTGGCTCTGGAGGGTGGGCTGGGGGGCCTCGTCCGTCGGGGCATGTGCAAGGCAGCAGGATCAAGAGAAGACCGATCGCCCGCTGCCCACTTACGCGCGTAATGAAGCAGCCGGCCCCCCCAGTGTGCCGAGATAATGACATCGTTATCTGGAGTCTGCCACTTGGGAGGTTTATTTCTCTTAAAAATAAGGCGGGCTCAGCAGAGGAGGCAGAGGGACAATGGAGAGGAGGAAGCTAATCTGGGTGAGGATGCTGCCTGGCTTGGTATGCGGACGCGGAGAAGGCCGAGAAGCTGATCGGGAACGCTACCCTGCACACATCCAGCCCCAGCGCGGTGGGGACAGGGCTGTCTCTGCGCTTGGCCAGCCTCACGCGGGGCTGTCAGAGCATCCTCCTCTTCCTCAGTCAGATCTGCTGGGTTGGGACCTCCCTACAGTGTCGTGTCCTGCCCGTCCCTGTCCCTGTTACGTTGCAAACCTCCACCCCTCGTAGTGCACGCTCACGAGCTTTACCACTGACAGGGCTTTCCCCTGCCTGCGGGGAACTGGTTGAAACCTCTGAGGTTATTAGGCAGGACTCCTGTGCTATGAGTGATGTCTGGGTTACCCCTCTCACGGCCTTGTCCAGGCCTGGCCTGGCCTGCCCTAGGGGCTGCTGCTTCCCCAGCTAGGAAAACCTGTGGAACTCACTGCTGAAGGATGGCCAGGGGTGTAGCAGGTTTTAAGGGTAAATGAAGTGCTGATACGGGGTGGTGGAAGGGACAGAAGCACCCCCAGCTTTGGGGCAGAAGCAAACTGCCTCTGGGACGTCAGAATTGCCCCTCTCACCACTGGTATGTCTGTCCACGGATCCCACTGTTCCTGCCCTTGCAGCCCACGGGTGAGCCACGTGAAACGCGCTATAGATAGCAACACCCTAGCCAATCGCTCGCCGTGCTGCCACCCCCACACACCCAGAGCAACAGCTGCTGCGTGAAAGAAAGATTAGAAAAATCTTCCCTGAGCCAAATTCCTTGTGAATCGATTGGGGGTGGGGGGGAGAGCAAGGCTCATTGGGAGGAGGAAATTAAGCACTGAATCACCAAGCACCCAAGAGTTACTGGAATGGAGACGAGCTGCCTGGAGCCTGGTCTGTCCTGCAGCTTCTTTGTTAGAGAGGGGGTCTGGAGAGAAGCGTCCCCTCTGACCCGAGTCTCTGCACGCAGGCTGAGGACACAAGTGGAGGAAGGAGACAGGTCCCAGCACTAGCTGGTGCATCCCTCCCACCCCCAGTGACTTCCCTAATACACTGGGAGGAAGAGGGTTGGGTGCTGCCAGGCCCTGAGGCTGCGTTCATGGCAGCGTAGTGTGTGGGCCCCTTGCTCCTCCAGCCCATTCGTTGTCCTGGCCTGGAGATGCTGCTCCTCAGCAAACACTTCTGCTAGGATAAAGTGGGAACCACCAGCAGGGGATGTGCAGACCTCTGTTTCCTCTAGAGATGGGCTTGTGCACCACAGCGGTACCCACCCCCCAAATTTCAGGGCTCCCTGCTGCGTTTGGGTGTTCAGACGTGACAGGGTGCATCGTTCTCCTGATGGGAGACAGCCAAGCCCGCAGCCTGGTCCACGGTCTAGAGGGCAGGTCAGGGCCTCAAGAGACTGAGCCAAAGGCCCCTCATTGGCTTCTGTGTCCAGTGTCAGCCAGGGCTGGAAAAGCTTCGGGACCCGCAGAGCTGCCTCTGCACCCCCCTTTCCCTGGGGACATCTGGACCCAGAGCTGAGGATGAGCCCTGCTTCCCTTCCCCTTGCTACTTCCAGGTTACTCAGCCCCTCTTGGAGATCTCCCAGGTACAAACCCTGCCTCCCCAACACGAGACTGGCAAGCCGCTATGGAGCAGAGCTGAGCTGCAGTTCTCCCTGCGGCCGCTGATATACTGGGACTAATTTCTCGCTCCTTATAATTGCACTCAGCCCTGCACGCTTCTCCCACCTCCCATTTCAAAGCCATAATGGCATGTAGCTCTGGTGACATCTCATCAACAATCACTTCTGCCCCTGATGGACTTCACAAGCAGTTATTGCCTCCAAGCGTCTCTCTTCTTCCTTCTCTGACCCCAAGCTCTGCTCAGTTCCCCGTGAGGCTACGTCCGTGGAGGCCACAGGAGCAGTTTACTGCTGCCTTAACACTTCATTAGGAAGCTTTGGCTTTCTGTCCCATTTCCATATCCCCCATGGTCTCTGTGTCCCATTACCATGTCTCCTAGCAAAGGCCGAGCTCAGGAGCCAAGGGGTGGCATGCACAGATGCTGCCAAAGGGCTTGAAAGCAGCTGCATCTGGCACTCTAGTTAGACAGTGGCACCTCCTGTGTGTTCAGCTGTCCCCTTTTGCTGCAAGGCTTGGCCCAGGGCCCTCAGACCTGTTTGGTTACACATGGGTTGGCTTGAGGGGTCCCTGTGGAGGACCCGGTCCATCACAACTTCTTTGCCCCTTCCCACAGGCACCCCCTCTGCTGTCCCTGCAGGTGGAAGAGCAACAGGGCAGCATTGCACCAATGCAGCTCTCGGCTGTAAAGCTAATGCAAAGGGGCAGGCGGGAGCCTTTCAGCCTTGGAAAGGTTTTATCGTGATGCTCAGTGGAGAGCAAAGGACTTCCGTTCATGGCCTTTTGTTGATTCCAGCAGTGAATGGGGTTAGTGAGTGGGTGTGAACTAACAAGCCCCTCTAATTCTGTGGAGCCAGCAATTTCAGCCACCTGACGCCCCGCGGTCGGGGGTGCGGTTTTGTCTCTTCAGACCGTTGCGGCAAATGCCAGTTTGGCGCCATCTGCGAGGCAGAGACGGGCCGATGCGTGTGCCCCACGGAGTGCGTGGCCTCCTCGCAGCCCGTGTGCGGCACCGACGGCAACACCTATGGCAGCGAATGCGAGCTCCACGTCCGGGCCTGCACCCAGCAGACCAACATCCAGGTGGCTGCGCAAGGAGACTGCAGTGAGTCTGGGGATGGGGGGTCCGGTCCTTTCCTGCCCGCTCTTCCTGTCCCATTCCTCACCCCCACCCCTGGTAACAGAGAGGGTTTGAGCAAAGGAAGCATTGAGAGTGTCATGAGATTTCGGGTGCCCAGGGTGCTGGGTAGCTCACTTGAAAGCTCTTAAAGGGCCTGTTTTCTAGAGGGCTTTCTAAATAAAAGTGCCCAGGCCCTCTACAGCCATAGCCTTCAGGTTCGCAGTGTGCCATGGGGGGCAGAGACAGCTCCAGGAGTGGGCCAGTGGATGGCATGGCTCCCATCACCAGCAGTTTCTCCCTGGCTCTTTTATTTGTAACTCTCCAGGCCCAGCACCCCAAAGCTGCCTTTACACCCTCTCAGGCTGCGTCCGTGATGGATGTAAATCAGTACAGTTCCCCTGCGTCCGTGGCACTATCCCAGCTGATCCTAGCAGAGCAAGCTTAGAGAGCCATCCTCAGAGAGGCTACGAAGCCTAGCCCAGGGCTGAGGGATGTAGACACATTGATATGGATGGGAGTGAATGCGTCTAAATCCTCGAGGCTGGCTTCAAAAATCTCAGCCGTAGGCTTTCATTTCAAGCAGGAGCTGAAAGCTTGTGAGCAGGTTTCACCCTGCAAGGGCAGGTTTGAACTGTGGAGGTTGCAGGCCGGGTGTAGCACCTGCATGCTAACACTCGCCAGGACCCCAGGGCTGAATCTTTTAGAGTGGCTGTTTGGACTCCGGTGTCCCCTTCACTACAGTAGGAGCTGTGTAAATCCCTGAGCTGGCTTTGCTGAGCTCATCCGTGACCCCATGACTTGGTTTCCCTTGCTGTGAGACAAGGGTCGTATCTGCCCTCATGGGCATCGAGACGCTTCATTGCCCCCAGTCCCATTCAAGTATATCCAGATCGCTGGAACAGAAGGTGCCACAGAAATGCAGAGTATTCCCTGATCCAAGCTGAGCTAGACCCTTGGTACCAACAGCGCAGCAGGAGCACATCCTGCCCCGGGGTTAGCTTTCAAGCACTCTGCTCCCCCAGCTCCCTCCAGTGCAGATCCTTCTGGCCGAGCCAGTTTCCAAATGAATTAAAAAGTGCCGACTGAACGCAGCACTGGAACAAACGAGGCATCAGAACAGCATAATGCCTCTCTGCACAGCTGGGGCTGATGCTGCACAGCTGGGCCAAGGGCACGGAGCCAATTCCCGGCTTTCGGAGCGAGTCTGACCGGCTCCAGCAACTGCCTTGTCGGGTTGAGCCTGCGGTGGGCGGATGCAGCGTGTGCGGGCGTCCCGGGGTGCGGGGGAAATGGATGGAGCAAGCTGTTCGCTCGGTGTCCAGAGGGGCTGGCCGCCTGCAGCACGCGTTGCTCCGGTTGCGCTCAGGAAGCGGCCCCTTCCACGAGCAAGCCAAGCCAGCTCCCGGGTAGACCCCCTCCTCTGGGGCGCCGACCGCCGACGGGCCAGGACGGCGGCCCGAGGCTCTCCGCCCCTGACTCCTGGTCCGTCTCCGTTCCCGGTCCCGCTAGAGTCCTGCGGCAGCACGGTGTGCTCCTTTGGAAGCAAGTGCGTGGGCGGGCAGTGCGCGTGCCCGCGCTGCGAGAGGCAGCCCTTCTCCCCGGTGTGCGGCAGCGACGGCGTGACCTATGACAACCCGTGTGAACTGCACGTGGCCTCCTGCCAGCAGAAGAAGACCATCGAGGTCTCCAGGACGGGGCCGTGTGAGGACGGTAGGAGGCTCCTTTACCTCTGGCTCCGGGGAGGTGGGTGAGGAGGGCTGGGGGGGACCGAGGTTTCCTTTTGCACGCGGTCCGAGCCCACAGTCTGTACCTCCCTGACCCCTTTCCTATGTCGTACGCCTAACGCAGGCTCTGCATCAGTAAAAGGTCATGTCAGAGCTTCAGCCGCTTGCAGCCTCCCGTGTCATGCCCCAGGCTGCCATAACCCGCTGTCGGGTCACCTGCGCGGCGGGTTCCTCTTCTCTCCCACCTGGCACCCAGGAGTGCTGTCAGGTCGGTGTATGTAAAGGCTTGGATTAAACTCCCAGCAGTCACCCCAACCATGGACGGAGGCCTCTGCTCCCCATGTTGCCCGCGGGAGGAAGCTGAGAGGGGAGCCGGGACATCCTGCTTGTGCCCCTCAGACATAGTTTCATAGTTTGTAGGGGCTGGAAGGGACCTTACAGATCATTGGGTCCAGCCCCCCTGCATTTAGGTAGAAAAGACTGGGGGAGAGCAGCTCCCGGGACCCCATTATGCTATCTATCCGCCTTGTGCTCTGTCCTGCTCGCTGCCCAGCACCCACCCGTGTCCTTTTCTCTGACAGTAATGAAAGGCGACATTGCCTAATTGGCCTAGGCAAAGAGATTGATCTCTGTTTTCGTTGCTCACTTCATGCAATCCAGGCTTCAGGAGACGGAGCCGTTACTGTGGCAGGGCACCGGCTGCCCTGCTGCTGCCTTTGCCCCTGAGACTCATTCGGCAGCAAATCAAGGCAGGATTGCGAGGGCCTGAGCCAAATCCCATGGGAGACTTTGCGCTGCTCTCAGTCGCCGTGGAGTGGGGCCCGAGGGCCTGGCCTATGTTCCAGCAGCACTTGTGCCCTGGAGGGAGGCTGTGTGTAGGCAGCTCGAGGAAGGATGCCATGGGTGGTCTCGGCAAACACAAGCCACATCCTCATGGCCAGCAGACACGAGGCCCCGAGAGGCCTGAAAGTGGATGAGCAGTGCATGCTTCTCTGCGTATCCACCCCAGCCCAGACCCACGCATCCTGGCATCGCGCTCCCAAAACCTGTCCGTGCCCTTCACCCCCTGCAGTCTCCCGTTGCTATTCCACTCCTGACCTGCGCACGGACCCAGCGACTCAGTCCAGGATGAGCCCCCGCATCCCCAGCTCTCCAGAGCACTTGCGTCCTCTTCTCTCCTGGCCCCAGGCCTCTTCGGGGCTTGCCAGCCGCCCACCCCAGATGAAGCTGCAGCTTCCCTGTTCTTTTCATCAGGGACCTAAAAGCTACAGGCTAGTGTCGGGGGAAATCAGTGTAAGAGCTGCCCACCCCTTGCCCCGGTGATGAGCTAACTCTGTGGGCTGAGACCCGCCAGCTCGTTGCACATGTAGCCTAGCCAGCGAGGACTCTGGTGCTGCGGCAGGACCAGGGAGGGGGGAAGGCAGATCATGGCGTTTGATCACAGCTCTCCTTCGGGTTTTCAGGTTGCTGTCCCTCTGGGAGGCGAGCTTGAATAATTCTCTGTGTGACGCCAACTCCCCGCCTTTGATCACTCAGTAAAGATGGGGGGGTTCCCCTTTTTAAAGTCTTTGAAATCAATAGTCTCCCTCTTGCTGCAGAGCTCTGAATGTCTCGTGGAAAGGTTGTGGGGGGGTGGAAGTTTAAATACATGGCATGAAGTGTCTCTAAGCCAAAAATATCTGCATGACTAGACTTCAAACTACATCAGGCCCCAGCCCTTCTCCTGCTAGGTCTCGGTGTTCACCTGAGCAGGAGGAATCTGTCTGCCGGCTGCAGCCAGGGCGTAGGGGGGAGTTTGGGTTAAGGAGAAGGGAGCAGCAGCTGCTGGATTAGTGCCGTGAAGCCAACTGGATGCTCTTCCTTCGAGTGGAGATCTTGTCTGGGTCTGCTTCCACGTAGCCAGCAGGTCCTCGGGGAGACGCAGGCTCGGAGCCGTGCTTGCTTGGAGAGCGCAGCAGTGCTGCAGAGGAGAAGCCATCATGCAGATTCAGGGCCCCTAGCGCAGAGACCTCCAGACACTGCTGTCTCCTGGCCTTTGCCACGTGGGGTGCAGGGCAGGAATCAGCTGCTGTCTTTGTGGAAGGGTCTTTCCAGCCTCGAGGACCAGGTGGGGGTTAGGAGCAGCCTCACCTGCAGAGTCAGTTGTGGGGCTGTCTTGGGTAGCGCCTGGACCCCTTGGCTCATTGCATCCCCCCGCCTCCTGCGCAGAATGTGGCTCAGGGGGGTCTGGCTCCGGAGACGACGGGGAGTGCGAGCAGGACCGGTGCCGGCGGTTTGGAGGCCTGTGGGATGAGGACATGGAGGACGACCGCTGCGTGTGCGACTTCACCTGCTTGGCTGTGCCGCGCAGCCCGGTAACCACCCCGGCTTTGGGCAAGGGGGTGGGAGGGGGGCTCCCAGCACTTCCAGCCTTGGCGGTGAGGAGGTGCAAGGGGGAGGCAGAAGGAGGTGGAAGCCTTGATGGGTGGGGAGTTCTCCCCAGCTCCTCCAGACTGTTTGAATGTCCCACTGGGGTCTTTCAGACCTCTTCTCTTCTTGGGACTGAGCTTGGGGGAGCCCATGGATACTGATGGAGGCACCGCCAACCCATTGGCAAGGCAGTGCCTGGTACAAAGAGAAGCCCTTGTACCCCCCTGCAGAGGGGAGAACAGGACTGAGGCCCACGCCCTGCTCTGTCCAGGCTCCTGCTTTCCCTTTTCACCCAGGGCCCCACCACGTCCTTCATGCCAGGTGCAGAATCCCAGCTCCCCTGCCCCGTGCCAGCCTTGGGATGGAGCCACCTTAGGGCAGCAGGGAGGGCAGACAGCGAGCTCCGTCCTCCTGCCCTGCCCTTGCTCAGCTCTGGTCCTCCTCCACGCAGGTGTGCGGCTCCGACGGAGTGACCTATGCCAACGAGTGTGAGCTCAAGAAGTCACGCTGTGAGAAACGCCAGGACCTCTACGCCACCGGGCAAGGAGCCTGCCGCAGTGAGTCTTTGCTGTACAAGGACCCCCTTAGCCAGCCCCTTCCTTGCTTTGTGTCCGTCCCGGGGCAACCAGGGGCTGTCATGCTGAACAAGCCCATGTGGGTGACTTGCTGCACTGAACTGGGGGCTGGGCATTTCAGAGCTGCATGCTGCTTCTGTGCCCGTCACCTCTGCAGTGATGCCCAGAGCCCGCCAGTTGGCTTCCTGGCATTTGTTGTCTTGCCCTAATGTACCGGGTCACTGAGGCCATTCCCCACCATAACCTGCCTCTCCCTGTCCGCCCAGCCACCACGATGACCCCCCCACCACTGGTGCCCCTGCACTGCAGCCAGACCGTGTATGGATGCTGCCCTGACAACATGACCCAGGCGCTTGGCGTGGGCTCAGCCGGGTGCCCAAGTGAGTGAAACCCTTCCTTTCCCTGGGAGCAATTTGGGAATCCCCCATAGCAGGCCGAAGGGCCCTTTGCAGTGAAACCAGGGACAGGGACCACATGGAGATGCAACCAGGTCCTGGGATGGGGGCGGCATCTCCTCCAGAGATGCCCTGCTCCCAGGCTGAGATCTTTCAGGGTCCCCAGGAGCAAGGCAGGTTTCACCCCTTAGCATCAGCCTGGGCCGGCAGCTGTGACTGCACCCCCTCTCTGCCTCCCTCGCGGCAATGCTCTGCCTCCCCTGAGGGAGACGTCCCGATGGGCCACCGCGCAGTGGAATCGGGCACCGCTTCACCTTGCGTCCCGCCCATGCCCTTGTGTCGGCGGCAGGAGCATAAATCAAGATGCAATTATCCAGCGCAGCTGAATTCAGCACTTCAGCACATATTTATTCCCTGCCCCAGAGATTGTTTATTCCCTTGTCTCTGGTACCATCAGGGCAGAGGGAGGACAGCTCCTGGGCTGCTCCTGTTCCTCAGCCCCTGCTCGCTCAAGGTGTTCAGGCGACCATCTCCTCGGGCATCTTTGCTCCTCATCCCCAGGGGTACCAGGGCATCACTGTCTGTCTTTATTCTTTTCCCTCCATAGCATTCCCAATAAATAATTCCTAATGGATCTTCCCTGGGGTACAGAGACCGAGGCAAACAAAGGTGGTACAAGAGACCTTGAGGTTTTGACTCTTCCCATCATTAGGAAGAAAATCTTAAGGGGAAGGGTATGGCTGGGGCCGGTGGGAGGCACTGGGCACTCCAGTGCATTGCTCGGTGTCCTGGTACCAGGTCTGCAACAGTGGTCCCATCCCGGCTTCATAGATTTCATAGACATTCGGGCTGGAAGGGACCCCGGAGGATCATCAAGTCCAGCCCCCTGCCCCAGGGGCAGGAAGTCAGCAGGGACCATAGGATCACAGGGTCTAGTTGCACATACGGCCCCGTGCAGCTCCATCCGGGGTCCGGCACAGATTGGGACATCCGTCCACCCCTGCTTGGGGATGCTGGCTCCTCGGGACTCAGGGGTGGAGGTCTCTTTGTCACTCCGGCAGGCACCTGCCAGTGTAATGCCTACGGCTCCTATGGGGGGGCCTGCGACCCCACCACCGGCCAGTGCTCCTGCAAACCCGGCGTGGGAGGCCTCAAGTGCGACCGCTGCGAGCCCGGCTTCTGGAACTTCCGCGGCATCGTCACCGACAGCAAGAGCGGCTGCACCCGTGAGTGCCGGGGGGACGCGCGGCACCCATTGCGCACGTGTGGTAACCCTTCCCCAGCTGCCCCGCGGACCCCCAAGCTCCCTATGAAATCGCACACAACCTGTCATGTCTCTCCCTAGACCGCAGGGTTAGAGGTCAGGTGGGGCCCAGGTCTCTGATTTGGATCGTTCCCATTGCAATGTTGCGTAAGACTTCTCTGCGTAAAAGGAGTGCAAGGTGGCACGAGGGGCCTTCCTCAACTCCACTGCAGTCTCAGCCATCCTGCAGCCCTCCTGGGGGCTGGAGCTCTGGGGATACGTCCCGACACGGATGCCGGATGCTCTCCAGCTCTGTGTCAGGTTGCACTCAGGCACCCGCACGCAGGAGTTGATGCACTGTCCCCCCAAGGCCCAGGCCCCTCCTGCCCCATGTTCCTGCCAGGCCTAAAGCAGCAGGGGCCATTCCCCGATCTGTGCCGACATCGGTGGCGATGCCCACGTGCAAACGAGGAAGTAAACCACAAAAGCCGTGTTAATTTCAAGCTCCATTGGAGACACGGGCAAGAAAATCAATATGTGCCAAGCAGGGAGAGGACTGCTCGAGCGGGGGGAGAGGAGTGATGTGGAAGGGACTGCAAACAACAGAGAATGTGTTTCCACCTGTCGCGTTCCCTGAGTTATGGAGCCATTTCTCTGCAGGGTGATAGATAGGTCTCCTGCTTCTACCTGGCCTAAGCCCTTCCCCAGGGGGAATCAAATCCACCAGGGAGGCTCTGAGATTGCAGGCAGCAGCTCCAAATGCCACTCGGGGGTTCAGCGGGAGGAAGGATGGCTCTGCAATTCAGGCTTAGGGCTGGGAGGGGCAGGACGCCTGGGTTCCTCTCCTGGGCTCTGGGCGAAAATGTTAGTCTGGGCAAAGGCACAGCGACACCCAGCAGCTGGAAATCAGTGCCAGGACATTTCAGACAGAACAGAAGATGCCAGACTGTCACAGGGAAAGTCATAAACGGTTGGACCATGGCTGTGGTCAGTCCTTTACCAGCTGGAGGCTTCACTCTGAGATGGGGTATCTTTATGTAGTAGCAAAGCCTCAGTGTGCAGGAACTGGTGGGTAAAACTTCTCTGGCCTGTGTCACTAAGATCAAACAAAGACCTTGTAACAGTCCCATGATGGAAAAAACCTAGGGCCCCCTTTAGCACAAGACCCCTTTACACTTTGCTGCAAGTAAATGCAAATGCAATGATCAGGTCAGTGTAAAGGGCCCTTAGGTGTTAATGGGAGTGAGGTTCTGGAGGTAATGATGGGATCCAGACCCCTAAAAGCCCAGGCCAGTGCACAGTACCAAGATCCAGGACACCCAGGTTGCTGGTGCAAAGCATCGTTAGAGGAGGCCCAATATTGTGAACTGTGTGCTCCGTTCCCTCCTCCTCCCCATGTCCGTATTTCCTCCTCGCACAGCTTGTAACTGCGACCCGGTGGGCTCCGTCCGTGATGACTGCGAGCAGATGACTGGACTCTGCTCCTGTAAGACGGGCATCACCGGCATGAAATGCAACCAGTGCCCCAATGGCAGCAAGCTGGGCATGACTGGCTGTGAGAAAGGTGAGGCAAAGAGCCACTCGGCCCACGGCGTCTTCCCTCGAGAAGGAAATCACAGGTCACTGGGTGATGGGGTGGCTCATGAGCATATTGGTTCTCCTGGACTGCTCATGTATAGATAAAAGCCCTACTACTCCTGCTGCCATCAGCGATTCTGTCTTAGCCCAGCAGCTGGGGTCTTGGCCTTCAGAGCAGAGTTTCCTGGATTTTATGGCCATCCACAGCCTGGATATCTGTAGGCCCGTGTGCTCATGACAATAAGCTGCCCCAGATCATTGACCTTTTCCTCTCTGCGAAGCCAGAGCAAGTCTGCCACGTGCTCTTGGTAGCACTGAGCAAAATGTCCCTACGTAGCGCCTGGCAGAGGTGTGCCCACAGCCAGGGCAGGGAGTGGGGAGCTCCTTGTGTCATGCATATTTATAGTGCCTTGGACTTGCTTCTTTTTCTTCATCCTCCCCACAAGACCCATCGGCACCAAAATCCTGCCATGAGATGATCTGCGAGTTCGGGGCGTCATGCGTGGAGGTCAATGGCTTTGCCCACTGTGAATGCCCATCCCCACTCTGTACAGAGGCCAACATGACCAAGGTAAAGGTGGGGACTGTGGCATGGGGCTGAGCTGCAGGCATTTGGACCCTCTGCCAGCCCTCTTGGGCCAGGCCAAGGCAGCATGAAGTCTGGTGTCTCTGCCAGCTGGAGCTGGAGCATGATGCCAGCTATCTAGGCAGCCTCCTAGACTGGCAGGGATTTCCCGGAGAGTCCCTGCTGCAGGAGAGCCGCTTTCTCCTCTCCTCTCCTCAGGGAGATGCCAAGTAGGACCCGCCAGCTATTACCGCTCCAATGAATATTTGGAGAGGGGTCTTTTTTCCAGAGGCCTACCACCCGGGGCCTCCCAGGTGGGGTCTACCGTAGGCAGGAAGGGCTAAGAGGAGGTGCCAGGCTCTCCAGTTGCTCTCCAGTAGCCCCTGGCTCTCTCCTTCCCCTCCCAGGTGTGCGGCTCTGACGGTGTCACCTATGGTGACCAGTGCCAGCTGAAGACCATTGCGTGCCGGCAAGGGCAGATCATCACGGTGAAGCACGCCGGACAGTGCCATGGTGAGTCTCTCTCTGCTCTAGCTCCCCAGGCGGGAAGTGCCAGCGTTACCTCCAACTGTCCTAATGCCATCCATCCCTCCCCACTGGCCCCTGCAATGGCAAAGCAGGGCTTGAAGCGGATGCGGGAGCCCTACGTAGCTGAGACCCCGTCGTGGGGTCCTGCCCAATCTTCCCCTTGTAACCACCTCCTTTTGCTGCATCCCTTCCAGAGTCCATCACTCCCGCGAGTCACACCTTGCCTCCCACGCCGCTGCCCATGCCCACGCAGGCCCTGGACAGACTCCTCCTCCCCCCGCCTCTGCAGCTCGCCACTCAGGCCCCCGACTCCACGGAGAAACTCACCGGGTCCCTGCTGGTGGAGGCGAGTCCCACTCCGAGAAGCCATCCTGCTACCAGACGGATAACCACTGCTCGGCCAGCCACCACTCCCTGGATCATGCACAGCCTTCGCAAGACCACTGTCCACCCCATCTTGACTGCTCCGGTGGTCCCAGCCACCATCCAGCCTGCCTTTGCTGAGTCCGGCAGCGCAGAAGGCAGCGGAGACCAGGAGATGGGCATCAGCGGGGACCAGGAAGCTAGCGGAGCCGGCTCTGCAGGTCAGCGCCTTCTGCTCAAACTCTTTCGGGTGATCAACCCTTCTGCTTCCTCCTCAATGACTGCTCTGGATGAAAAGCCCTAATTAGAGCTGGTGTGGCTAGAGCTAACCCAGGGCTGCATGCTGGACCAGTGCTCCCTCTCTCTCCTCGCAGTCCCGACGCCCACCACAGCTTCTGGCTCCCCCTGCCCGAGGAGGGAATGGGGCTGTGGGCCAAGCTGGAGGCAGGGCTTAAGTGATGTTGAAAGGTCCCCCATCCAGCAGCCTGGGCGTGGAAGGGTCTCCTGCAGCACGGGCAGGGGCTATCTGACCATCCCCAGGGCTGCACCCCCCACGAGCCTCGACACATGTCCGGGGTCCGGGAGGTGTTTGGAGCTCGGACTGTGGGTGGGAGACAGTCTGAGCTGGTGGCAGAGCCCATCTCTGAGCTGCCTGCACTCTCCCTAATCCCATGCAGGAGAAGAGGAGCCAGAGGAAAGCCAAGTTACACCCACTCCAGCCATTGAAAGAGCCACCTGCTTTAATACCCCTCTGGGCTGCTGCTCTGATGGCAAGACAGCCGCCATCGATGCAGAAGGGAGCAACTGTCCTGGTAAGTGGATGTCCCTTGAGCTCCCCTGGGGTGGGCACGAGATATAAAGCCACAGTCCTTTCCAGACTAGGGCACACAATGTGGAGCTGCCTCTGAGACCCGCCCAGGAGGGGAAGCTGGTGCTGAGCGCTGCTGCCCGCTTCTCTGGCAATGTGTCTCGCCATGGGGTCTGCCGGCGGGAGCGTACAGCATCGGCTTTGCTGTCTTGAACATGAAAGCCCCCTCACACCCACTGCAGGATGCCAAGGGGGTCTATCTAGAGACCCCTGTGCCCAGAAGAGAGGCGGGATGCCATCTGTAAGGGGATGCTTGGCTTTGGATGCATCTGAAATAGCCTGAACAGACTGATTTGCAGGGCCTGTCCATTTGGGGCAGCGAGGTGGCAGTGAAAGGAGAGGAGGGCATGATATAGGTGTCTGTATCCAGCTCAGTGCCCTCTGGTGTGAGGTGGGCAGCTGCTCATTGACTCTGCTGAGGCTGGGGTGAGGGGTCACCACTTATGGCCCAAGCCCAGGGAGAGCACTGCTCCCGTGACCTGCATGGCATCCTCCTTACCCTCAAGGAACAAGATGCTGCCCTGCCCCGAGATGCTGCCCTGTGCCTCGCAGTGTGGCAGCTGGGTGCTCGGTGCAGCACGCAGATCTGCACAGCCCCAACACGTGTGCCCCAGTAAACAGGCTTCCCTCACCAGGCTCGTTCCACGTGACTGACTCCCTGGTGCCTACTACAATCCTCCCAAGACACCACGTGCCCTGGGGGCTTCCCCTTCTCTCTGCAGACAGAGACTCCCCTGTCTGGTGGCGTTGTCTGCAATGCCCACACCCATGCCAGCGGCGGAGGGTCACTTCCTGATTCTCTCCTGGTACCCACACGTCCCTGCGGTCCTCGGGGATGGTCTCGCTTTGAGCAGGTTTTGGACTAGATGTGAGCTCCGGAGGTCTCTTCCAACCCTCATTTTCTGTGATTCCTTCCAGTTATAGCTCCCTTCCTCCCATTTTGGGCTCTGTGGGAGGTGCCAGACCCCAGATCTCTTGGCAGGGTGCCTGCTTGCCCCCACTTCAGGAGAGCACCCATCCCTGCCAGGGGCCTGGCTCCCTCGGGGATGACTCCATGTTGCATGCATGCGTTGGATCCTACCTTGTTGACTGTGTCCTGCTCTGGCTAACGTATCTCTCTTGTTACTCAGCCGGTCCAGGGCGGCTGCTATCCGGGCCGGAGCTCAGAGGAAACCGTATGGTAAAACCTGCCATCTCCAGCCTGGTCTTTGCCATCTGACACACCTGCTCCAGCACCCTCCGATACTAATCCTCCATAGCGCTCTCCAGACCCATCCAGACTAACCCAAGGCCTGGCACTATCCCCACACTGCCATACCCACTCCCCCACAGGGACTGAACACTAACAACCCCCATCCAACCTGCCTGCTTAACAAATTTGTCTCGTCTCCTTTCTGTTGCCCCGTCCTCCCGCAGCCACCAAGGTCTTCCAAGGAGTACTCATCCTAGAGGAGGTGGAGGGCCAGGAGCTGTTCTACACGCCCGAGATGGCCGACCCCAAATCAGAGCTCTTCGGGGAAACTGCCCGGAGCATCGAGAGTGCGGTGAGTCAACCCCTGGGGCCTGACTTAGTTTTGGCAGGAGGGAGGAGGCAGCCTCCTTTGTCCAGAGTGCAGTGGCCGAACGGCCTTTATTGCACTGCCATGGCATAGGTGCAGGCTTTCGGACCATGCACAGCAGCACCCAAGCCTTGTTGCAAGTGGGAGGTAAAAGGCTTTCAGTTCAGGTGATAGAAACAAAGGGTTTTGGAGTCAGTCTGCTTTGGACACACCCCTCTGGTCCTGCCCCTGCTATCCACTGCCTTGGAGGTGCCAGCCCCACTATGAGAAAGCTTAGCATTTCCACCCTGCCAGCAGGTCTTGGGTGAGGCCTGGTGCTCTGGTGGCTTCCATGTTGCCTTCCCCCGGGGTAAACACGGCCCGTTGTAACTGGAAGGACGGAGCTGGCAGGTGGGCAGGGAAGTGCACTGAGACTCAGCATCTGTTCCTGGCCCTGCCCTTGATTCTTTGTGCAGCTCTGGCCACATCATCCATCAACATGCGTCTCTCCGAAATAGGAACGGTGAGAGCCATGCACCTTCTGCAAAGTGTTTGGAGATCCTCAGGTGGAAGTCGACCCACGTTATAGTTAAAGATGGGTTTAAACCACAAAGCCTGGAAGTTTCAGCATCTCCAAGTTCAGGGGCAGCAGGGGATGAGGTTCACGGAGCTGCATAGATACCCTATGCAGATACCCTGCATAGATACCCCAAAGCTTTGGGCCTCTTGTCTTCCATTAGTGTATTTCCATTAATGAAAGACCCTTAGAAAATGGTTCAGAGCCCAGCTTGCCAGGCTTCTCTCCATACTTTGCCTTTGAAGCTCAGCCAGGAAGCCCACCCCCACCTAGTGAATACGTTCCCTACTTTCATGGCATCTTACAGTCACAGCACCGCATGCTCGTGATGCCTGCTCCTTTGCGAGCTCTCGGCTAGACAGCGCTGGCTTGGCAGGTCCCCTTGCGTGTGCGAGGCAACATGTGATGGGGTAGCAACATTGCACCGGAGCCTGCTGTGTGGCTCAGCAAACGTAAGCGTCTTTGGGAAGGGGATCAACATGTTTAGCATGGAGAGACCGTTCCAGTCTGTACTTCCAGATTGGCAAGTGCTTGGTACAGTCATATTGGCAGATGTGCATTCAACATATGGGCCATATGGTGTGTGGTATAGGAGTGGGGCACGGGGGGGTGGAGAAACAAAGGAAGAAGAGAAAGAACAACAGAGTCTGAGGTGTCATGCCTGCCCTCTCTTAGGACCCCACAGCCAAGCAATTCCCAGGCCAAGCCCTGACTTAAAAGTAGATTGAGATCAAACTCAGGGACAGATCCCAGATGGTAAGAGTATCAGGACAATGGGACATGGGGAGCTGGGGCCTCCCCATCATTGGAGACTGTCAGGAAGAGGCTGGGTGGGCTGGTGTGGTAAGGGTTGGTTTAGGAGCAGCGAACCCCCTATCCGGGCAAGGGGTTGGAGTTGAGGACTCATGAGGTCCCTTCTAGCCCTGGTGTAACTCATGGCCACTGGCTAAGCAACCCCCTTTACTTAGCAGCATCAGTAGGTTGAAGCATAATAGAGACCTCCATCTCGGATCTCAAAGCATCCTCACGCCCCAAAACAGATACCATCTCAGAAGCGGGGCTCATCAACCCATCCTATAGATGGGGAAATCGAGGTACAGAGTGGCTGCCTGGCCTTGTACCTCACAGACTAAAACCCAGGGTTCCTGAGGCTGCCATCCCAGACTCCTGCTGCCCTTTGTTAATGTGTGTCCTGTTGCAGGTATTAACCACCTCCTTTGCCACGTGGAGGTATTAGGGTCGAGTGGTGGGGCAGGGGCTGTGCTCTCTCGCTGCGGGTCTGTGCCCATGCAGTGGTGGCAGCCCTCTGGGCACCGCCGGGCTGGTCAGAGCGGAGGGCGGTGCGGCACTGAGAAGACATCAGTTCTGTTCTCAGGGTGGAAAGACACCTAGACAGATCTGGAGAGATGCCGAGCCTGTTTTGGCCTCTTGGAGCATCCCGCGAGGCACGGGACTGCTGAAACACGGGGACGTTCCCTTTCCCCCAGCCTCGGTCTGTCCCCTCTGTTCACCAGAGATCTGTAAGCCCCACAGGGCAGGGGCACCTCTCACCAAGGGCTGTCCAGCGGGGCCTTGGGTAGTGCAAGGATCCGTAGGCACCAATATGTCACAGTGGCTGGGGCTGTGCATGATCAGCAAAGGCTCAGACTTGAAACGCAGCTGGAGGGGGTGGAAACATGGACTTTATTGCATCAGAACCAAGATCTGGGCCTGGATCTTGATGCTAAACACTCCCCCCCGCCCTGGTCCCTCCTTTGCTTTGCCTCTCTCCCTCCCGTCTAGCTGGACGAGCTTTTCCGCAACTCTGATGTCAAGAGGGATTTCAAGAGCATCCGCGTGAGGGACCTGGGTCAGAGCAATGCCGTCCGTGTCATCGTCGAGTCCCACTTTGATCCAGGTGAGAGCAGCTCCCTCCCGCCCCTGCGGGCTCCCACCTCTGGCTCTGCCTGCCAGAAGTGTTGCTCCAGGGCTGTGGCTCACCTGAGGAGCGAGCCTGAGCTGGAGGACATGAAAGGGCCTCATTAAATAAAAGTACTGAGGATGTGCCTTTTGTCCAGCCAAGGCAGCTGGCATGGCACAGAGAGGGCCACAGTCCAAGTGGCACAGAGCAGCCTGGAGATCTACTGTGGGGCTGGGGATAAAAAAGGCTTTTGTTGCGGCTGCTTCCATGGGGCTTGTATCAGAGGGAAGGATGCTAGAGAGCCATGGCAGCCTCACGCTTTTTCCTATCCCCCTTCCGAGCAGCCACGTCCTACACAGCGGCCGACGTCCAGAAGGCCCTTCTGAAGCAGATCAAAGCCTCCAAGAAGAAGACCATCCTGGTGAAGAAGCCGCAACAGGATCATGTCAAATTCATGGACTTCGGTGAGCTCCCCTGACCATGCTTCATGGGCCTGCCTTGCTCTCTGGCCTCTGCCCAGCTTGGACTTCTAAAGACAAGCAAGGCTCCTTTTGGCCTGGCCTGTTCCCTGTCATCCCCAGCAGGAGCTCATCAGACACCCCTTACAGCACATTATCTTTCATAGCTGGGGACTGGCACGTGTCTCATCCCGAAGGACAGAGCTCTTGGGATGGGGACTCTAATGGAGTGCGAGACAGATCTCGGGGACACGGGAGGCTGCACCGCTTTGCTCCCAGGACTTCTGCTCTCCCCAGCCTCCAGGCTTGCATTCAGTGCCTTGCAATAAAAATTGCACCTAGGCCCCAGTTAACTGCCAGCAATTCCAGGCCAGGTCCTTAGGCGCTGTGGATTGATCATAAAATCAAGGATTGGAAGGGACCTCAGGAGGTTACATCTAGTCCTACCGCCTGCTCAAAGCAGGACCAGGCCCAGCTAGATCATCCCAGCCAAGGCTTTGTCTATCCAGGTCTTAAAAACCTCCAAGGATGGAGAGTCCACCACCTCTCTGGGTAACCTGTTCCAGTGCTTCACCACCCTCCTAGCAAGGTGGTTCCTAATATCCAACCTAAACTTATCTAGGTTGTAAACTTACATAGTATATAAACTTATAATATTAGGTGGCTCCTAATAGCCAACCTAAACTTCCCTTGCTGCAGCTTGAGCCCGTTGCTCCTTGTTCTGTCATCTGCTACCACTGAGAACAGCCCAGCTCTGTCCTCTTTGTAATCACCCTTGCAGGTAGTTGAAGGCTGCTATTAAATCCCATCGCAGTCTTCTCTTCTCCAGACTAAATAAACCGAGTTCCCTCAGCCCCTCCTCAGAAGTCATGTTCCCCAGGCCCCATAGCCCTCCGCTGGGACTGCTGCAGCTCCCTTGACTGCAGGGCTCATTGACACCCACTGAGGATCTGAACAGAGCGCCCCATATAATAATTGCCTGCCAGTCCCCTGGGGCAAAGGATGTCAGCCTCCTCCAGCCGCCTGCCTCCTGCACTTTGCAGGTAGCAGGTGTGATGTGAAGTTGCTACCCAGGGGCTGAGCCGCAGCACTGAAGTGCCTGCCTCATCTTAAGATGTGCCCTGCGGCAGCTGCCTCCCTGCCACTGCAGGGCAAGGAAGACAGCTGATCCACCCCCAGGGCATGGTGCTGATGAACAGGAACAATTGATTTCCTATGGCTGTGCCAGGGAGGAGGGGTGTAAGGAAGCACGAATGCAGTAGACAGCCTGGGGATGGCTGTGTAGGTAGCACTTACAAGCTGCAAGCTCCCCAGCTAGACCAGACGGCAGCTGGAGCCTCCTGAACCCTTGTGAAGGGCTCTCAGCTAATGAGCTGTTTGTCAGCGGCGCAGGGAGAGGGGCAGCGGTGAGGGGTTGAGACCCAGGGGTGGGCCTTCTCCTGCTTGCGGGGGTGGAGAACAGGCTCCAGCCACCATCAGCAGCAGCCTTGTGTAGGATCCTCCTTGCCTGAGAGAGCCAAGCTGAATGGATTCACCCTTGTGAAAGGAGCTCAAGGGTCGGCCCTTGAGTATTGACCCCATGTTACAGATGGGGAAGCTGAAGTGCAGGCAAGTAGATGGTTTATTTGAAGATCACACAGGGGATCGTCATCAGAGCTAGGGAGAGAAGCCAGTGCCTTATTGTTCCTATGAGGCACCCCCTCCCCAGAGCCAGGAGCTGAACCCTGCAGTCCTGGCTCCTAGGGAATCGAGCCCGGGTGTCCCACCTCCCTCAGGGGTGCATTGGGTTTCTGGGCTCCTCTTGAGTGTGCCCCGTGCTGTGTTCCAGACTGGATCCCCAGGCTCTTCACCACCACGACCACTACAACCACCGCCACCACCATGGCGCCCGCCACCACGCGGAGGTTCACCACCGCCACCACCACCACCGCCCACGTCCTGCGCCCAGAAACCATGGGGCGGCCCAGCAGCAAGTTGGCGGCACCCGTCACCACCAGGAGACCCACTGCCACCGTGCCAGCCACCACCAGGAGGAAACCCACGCGCCAGCCCCCGGCCACCAAGAAGCCGGCCCGGCCCTGTGACTCCCACCCCTGCCTGCATGGCGGCACCTGCGAGGACGATGGGAAAGAGTTCACCTGCAGCTGCCCGGTGGGAAAGGGAGGCGCTGTGTGTGAGAAGTGTACGTGGCTTCCACTGTCTGGGTGGGGGGCCATGCGTGCCTATGTTGTGTGTCTGAGGTCCTGAGCACCCCCCCCTCCACTAAGCTAGCCTGGAGACAGTGGGGCTCAGCCCCTCTGGAAACCCAGCCTCATAATGCCCAGTAAGCAGCAGCAAGCTGAGACACTCCAAACTTTTAGCTTGTGCGCATCATTGTACATGCACTGGGCAGGAATTGCACAGTCATTTTTTCTTCCTGATGAGCCCAGATTTGAAACAGTGGTCCCACTTCCCCACAAGCCTCTTTCTTCAGTGCGTCATCTACCCCCCAGAGCACTGCAGGTGGGAAGCTATCAGAAAGGCAATGCTGGAATAGCCCAGTGGCCACATAACCCAGTGCCTTGCAGACCCCCCTTCCTTCATAATACACCTCATTAGAAGTACATCAGCACTGGAGAAGGAGGGAGCTGGCAGTAGTCCCTTCCTGACCCCACCGGGGATGCAACATAGCCCTGAAGCACGAGGCTTGAGAGCCTCTGGCATCTCACCCCAGGCTGATCTCAGTCGCTGAGGATGGTCTGAGAGCGACAGCTGACGACAGTGCTCCCATAGCATGGTCAGGATCAATGCTGCTTAATAGACAGCTGTGTATTGGCCACCAAAGCTGCTCATATTGGCTGGCAGCTCGCAGTGGCAGGTTGGCATCATGTTTCAAGGCTGGGTGGTTAGAAAGGGTTGATTCCCAGGAAGCCAAGCCCCCTCGCTGCAACATTCAAAGCTGCCTGCTGCACAAGGATGTCCAGTGCTGTTAACTCTAATAGGGGTTTGCCACCCCGGGTCCCTTTGAAAATCTCAGCTGCCATAAATGAGTACAGGGAGTGATGGCTGCGGACCTATTGCATGGGGCCCTGGGAGGAGAGATATAACTATCTAAGAGGCAGTGAGTGATTTATGAGGAATGGCACAGTGAAATGTGGATGTGACAGGGAGGGAGGATGGCAATTGGCACTGATGCACATGGGTGCAGCAGGAAGGAGTGGGGTGAGAGCAAAGAAGAGGAGACTGGAGCCAAATATCAGAGGGGAACTGAGCTCTAGGGCCGCGGATGATCTTCGTGGCTTGGGGCACTGGTCACGAGGCCAGTGGCATGTGCTGCTATTGCGGCTTGGGGAGATCAGAGGGGGTTAGCAAGCTCTGTTCCTCCAGCCGTGAGTTCAGACACCTCCCACGCCGGGAGCCCTCTGCCCACAGAGGCGCAGGAAGGGTGGACTCGTTCTCAGATTCCCATCGGGGCTTCTCTCTCCCTCTTCCCCACCTCACCCCTTCCTCCTCTGTCTGCCCTTACAGCCATCAGGTACTTCATCCCCAGCTTCGGCGGGAAGTCCTACCTGGCCTTCAAGACAATGAAGGCCTATCACACGGTGCGCATCGCCATGGAGTTTCGGGCCTCCGAGCTCAGCGGGCTGCTGCTCTACAATGGGCAAAACCGGGGCAAGGACTTCATCTCGCTGGCACTTGTCAATGGCTTTGTGGAGCTCAGGTGGGTGCCCCAGCCTTGGCTGGGGTCCTGCCCTATTCATATTAAGGCTACTCAGTGAGAAAGAGGAAGGCCGTGGGTTGCTCAGAAAACCAGGGGGTGGGGAGGTAATCGTTTTCTCTGGAGTTTCCTCTTTCTTCAGCAATGCAAATGAAAAGGTTTGATTTGTTTGGATTTTCAAGAAGCACAAAACAGGGGCAGCTGGTACCCCTCACCTTTCCCTGCCCCTTTCTTTGATTGAAAAAGGAGGGAGGGGGGGAAAAAGGGATGGAAAGCAGAGGAAGAACTGAAGCGTATTTGAAAATGACCTTGTTTCCCAGCTTGCCCTCCCAGGATTTGAAAGGAAATAAATGAAGGGCCCAGATTCTGGACAGTGAGACGCCCTACGTAATCAGTCCCCATTTGTCCTTAAAAGATGCTAAAGCCTCGGTGGCAGGTCGTGAAGTGCAGCCACCGCTGGGGTGGCATGGGCCGCAGCCAACAAGGAGTCTGTCCCAAACAGCGCTTGAGGCTCTCAACCCCGGTGTCTGAGCTGCAGCACCCTAAAGTCACTGCCTCCTCTCCTCTATTTCAGGTTCAACACAGGGTCTGGTACCGGCATCATCACCAGCAAAGTGCCTGTCGAGCCTGGCAAGTGGCACCAGCTGGTGGTGAACCGGAACCGCCGTAACGGCATGCTGTCGGTGGATGGGGAGTCGCACGTGAATGGGGAGAGCCCCACCGGCACCGACGGGCTGAACCTGGACACCGAATTGTTCATCGGAGGGGCGCCGGAAGACCAGATGCTTGTGTGAGTAGCAGATGAATTTGACTCCCACCATGGGACTGCTACATCCCTCGAGAGGGAAGGTGGGTGCGAGTCTCCTAGGTCCCTAGATCATACTAGGGTGACTCGGGGCAGCTCAGGGGGACCTCATCGCCCAAGGATGGTCACTAATGCTATGATGCTGGCCTGAAATCTCTGTGGCAATTAGCCAGAGTGACCCCCTGGCCCACGTAGCCCTTCGTGTCCTGGACAGGCTGTCTCTCCTGAGCCCCTCATGTCCATTGTCCCCTCAGGGTGGCAGACCGCACCGCAGCCACGGCTGGCCTGAAGGGCTGCATCCGTCTGCTGGACGTGAACAACCAGATGTACGACCTGCGGGAGAAGGGCAGCGACGTGATGTACGGCAGCGGGGTGGGCGAGTGCGGCAATGACCCCTGCCACCCCAACCCCTGCCACCACGGCGGCATCTGCCACGTCAAGGAGGCCGAGATGTTCCACTGCGAGTGTCTCTCCACCTACACAGGTGAGGAGACAGGGCTTGGGAGCACCAAGGGGACTTAGCTAGTGAATCCTGCTCATCTTCTCTAATTAATCCAAAAGCCTGTGGGATCACATCACGCAGCACTGAAATGCAGCTCCCTCCGTGGCGGCTGAACAGGAGTGCGCAGCAGCGGCTCGGGATGGGAGGCACTGGCTCATGCTGTGTCCTGTGCACACAGCAAGGGAGGGATTTGAGAAGACAGCATCAGTCACCACAGCTAGAAGGAGACCAGGACCCCAGGGTTAATCTCCTTCTGCTCAAATATGCCCATAAATCACCAAGACATCTTGGAAGTTAGTGTCAGGTGGAACTTCCCAGCTGCACGGCACCATGTT
This sequence comes from Crocodylus siamensis, assembly GCF_052110815.1. NCBI lineage: Eukaryota > Metazoa > Chordata > Crocodylia > Crocodylidae > Crocodylus > Crocodylus siamensis. The sequence goes on along the minus strand of NC_143406.1, from coordinate 8,058,283 downwards.
GGCCTCAAGTGCTATTCACTGTCCAGGAGATAAGTGAGAAGGAAGACGTCTGGGCAGCTCCACGGGTTCCCGCTGCTGAAAAGGGACACGTTTCCCCACCCCAGCATGCGCAGGAGCCCAGAGCCCGCAGCCCAGCCCCGAAGTCCCTTCCCCAGGTGAGCTGATATCCTGGTTGTCTCCCACTCAGGTCCAACCTGTGCCGACGAGAGGAACCCCTGCGACCCCAGCCCGTGCCACGTCTCGGCCACCTGCCTGGTGCTGCCAGAGGGAGGTGCCATGTGCGCGTGCCCCATGGGGCGGGAAGGGGATTTCTGCGAGTTCGGTGAGTGGTGCTGAGGGTACACAGGCACAAGAGGCCCTGTGTGGAAGGGGTACCCACCCCCTGGCCAAGGGGCTGGCAGCACAGACTGACATGGCTCTGTCTCCTCTTCCTCTCTCCATCTCCACCCCTCTGGTTTCTGGGCTCAGTCACAGAGCAGGACCAGTCCATGCCCTTCCTCCCGGAGTTCAATGGCTTCTCCTACCTGGAGCTGAGCGGGCTGCAGACCTTTGTGCCCGATATCCAGTAAGTGCCAAAAAGCAGCTTCAGGCACCATGGGGAGGGAGAGTAAGAGGCAGGAAATGCCCGGGGTGGCTGGGATAAGCCAGGGACAGGCCCAAGGACTGTCCCTGAGGGTTGGCACTTGTGCCTGCTCCACACACTCTTACCCTGGGCACAGGGATGCTGTGTCCATGCAGGTACCCACTGAACTGCAGGCAGGGTAAGTGGGCCGTGTTGGTCAGCGGAGGCCAGGTGTGGGCCCTGGAGCCCTGCCAGAGGGGGACTGAAGCATGAAGGTGCAATGGTGGGGAAGCAGCTTTTCAGGCAACCCCCACTGCATGGCTAAACAGGACTCTGCTCTCCAGCACCGCTAGACGGGCACTTGGCTGCAACACCAGCAGCTCCTCAAAGTGCAGATCTCCCAGTGAGAGGGAGCAGACAGGCAAAGGCTTGGAGAGAGGCACTGACTCCCCCGCTCTCTCTCAGGGAAAAGTTGTCCATGGAGGTCGTGTTCCTGGCCAAGAACCCCAGCGGCATGATCTTCTACAACGGGCAGAAGACAGACGGCAAAGGGGACTTTGTCTCGCTGGCCTTGCATGACGGCTACCTGGAGTACAGATACGACCTGGGCAAAGGGGCAGCGGTGCTCAGGTGAGCGCCGCGTGGCGATACGTTCTCCTGAGATAACTTAGAGGCTTTGAAGCAGACTCCATCTAGGGCACCACCCCCCAGCTCCCCTTCCTGTCTCCCACCCTTGCCTTGTCTGCTCAGGCTTTCATCTCCATGGGGCAAACCAGCCTCCTACAAAGGGCCTATCCTGACTCCTGACAGGCCATGGTGTGCTGTTGGTGTGACCTGTAGACCACCAGCAGGACCACTTGTGCCTCCTGCTGTTCATTCAGCCCCCCTGCGGCATTCACGCCACGCTTTCTCTGGGGCATGCATTTGCTCTCAGGGCGTGCATGCACAGCCATGGCAAAGCATGGGCCCCAGCTGTGGTTTCCCCACCTTTCTCCACCCTAGGAGCAAGGAGCCAATCCCCCTGAACACATGGGTCAGTGTCTTCCTGGAGAGGAACGAGCGCAAGGGCGTGATGAGGATTAACCATGGCGAGAGGGTGATGGGAGAGTCACCGGTGAGTTGGTGCGTCACGGAGAGGCCAGCACCAGGGCCGGAAGGACATGGCACCTGCCCGCTCTCTAACACTGTTTGTCACTGGCTGCACTGACTCTGGCAAGGAGCAGGCGACCAGGGCCGGCCTGGGATCTCTTCAACTTACGCAAGCATGACGCTCTCACACAGGAGAAGCTTGTGGGCATGATTTAGTGGGCACTTGTTGCCTTCCCAGAGCTGGGCCTGCTTCGTGCCCCGTGCCCAAGGACAAAGTGCGGGGTGTATGCGGTCCCTGACCTGAAGCAGATCTGAGGTGTCTTGGCAGAGATGTGGGCACCAACGTGGCCTGTGCCCAGCACTAGCCCTGGTGCTTTCAGCCCCTCCCTGAGCTGCCTGGTAAAAGCAGGGCCTCCTTTTATTCTGTATGGAGATTACATGCTCTTTTCGTGTCCCCACCTGCACTGCTGCCCACATCTGGCATCCCCTTGGCAGGAGAGACGGTCACTTGCTCTGACAGGCCCCTGACTCCAGGGTGACAGCGGTGGGGAATGTCCAGCCAAGCATCCCCTTCCTGCTTTCTCCACGCAGCTGCAGTACAGAGCTTGGTGGCAGGCTGCGAAGCAGAAGGAAGCCTCTGCCTGTCATGCCACTGGGGTCTGGTGCGAGTCACAACCCAACCCTGGTGCCCTGGGGCCTTTCCTGAGGCTTGCTGGAGGAAGAGCCAGACAGTGCTTTGCAGAAGGTTTCTGCAATAATTGGGCAGCTCAGACCTGTTGCCACAATCACACAGGTGCTGCTTAGAAACCCGTCAGCTTTCTCTGCTCTGCTTGCAGACTGGCAGCTTGTTTGTCTGGTTCCCCTCCCCCCTTTTCCTGTCTCCTCTCAGATATACAGAGTCCCACATGGGCTCAGGTCACACCCCGACACCCTCATCCTCCCAGCGGGGACCCAGGTCTGCCTGCTCTTCCCGTTTCTCCCCCACCGTGGGCCCACACTTCTCCAACATCCCCTGTCTCACATCACAGTGCACCAGCCCTGGCAGGAGATCAAGCCCAAGTGCGGGTGGGCATATCCCTCGCAAAGCAGGATTCAGATGATGGGAGCATGTCTGTGTGGTGCAGATGCCCTGCACCCACAGCAGGGAGAATGGATGCCTGTCCCAAGCGCTGGGCAAAGGGTATGACCCTTCCTGCAGGAGACACCCAGGCCGCTTGGCTTGGGTGTCTCTCGCTATCTAAATTTGGTGGGTTTCAGTGGGAATTCAGTTCACCTGTGCTGACAGCCTAGCTTACTGTAACTGGTGCACGGCTGTCATTTAAGCCATGCCCTCTTCACCCACATGCCCCCTGCTGCAGTGCTGCCGCTGCAGCTCGCCCTTGGCCACCTCCTCATGCAGGATGCCGTGCAGCGCATGGGAAGACGTGCACCGCACGGCGTGTCTTCTGTGCCTGCAGGAAGACGCGAGTCCTTGGAGCCCTTCGATTCAGCAGCCGCCCCTCTCTGCGGCAGAACAGCGAAGGCAGGGAGCTGAGGGCCTGTGATTTTCTGTAAAAGCTTCTATCCCCGCTTTTCAAGCTTCCTCCAGTGTTAAAATTGCCCTTTCTCAAACAGCGGCTTGCCCGACAGGGCCAGCGCTGGTGCAGCCCCCCTGCTGCTCCATTCTGCACCCTTCCTCTCTTAATTGCCTGCTAACGAGGGGACATATTTTTAGGCAATGCACTTACAGCCCTGCATGTTATGATGTTACCCACTGATCTCCTGTTTCTCTCTCTCTCTCTCTTTTTCTCTCTCTCTTCCTTTCCCTTTGATTTTTCACTTGTATTTTTCCCTTCCCTGCTGTCTGGATTTCAGAAATCCCGTAAGGTAAAGATAAGTATAACCTGCCGCACCTCCATCTCATCTGCCATCCGCACGTTGCTCTCCATTCCTCCATCCAAAGCCAAGCCATCCGTGCTCATTTCCACCTTCCCACCCCTTTCCATCTGAGCGATCCACCTTCTGGAGCTCGGTAGACTAGAGGCGCGTGTTTCTTTTCCTTCATTAATTTCAGAGAGCCACGTTTTACACCCAGGCATTTCAGTAATCCTGTCATTCTTCTCGTGTTAACTCCACGCAGCATTAGCTAGCGATTAGTGTACCTGTGTCTATGCCCGGCTGCTCTGCCTCCGAGTCGGCCGTCGAGCACCTTAGTAGGGTACCGTGTTGAAGGGGCACGGGGGAGAGGTTCGATCATTGCTCGGTAAAAGATTTACCGGGGATTTGCTGGTGGCTTTTGCACTGCAGGGCTGGGTGGTGACAGCAAGGTGAGGGCCCAGATCTCTCTGCCTCCAATTCACAACCCCCTTCTCTCTGAACTGAAGGAGAATCTCCCTTAATTTATTTCCTGTATGGGGTCTATGAAACACATTCAGTTCCAATTTGGGGCAGTCTAGGGCAACACTGGCGTGTAAAAAAGATCCAGATTGTATTTATTTGGAGTCTTGGGGGCTGCGCTTCGGTGAGGGTGTCAGCCTGGCACCTTCCCCAAAAAATCCCTGCTCTGGTTTCCTGCCGGCATGTGAGAACTTCACGGCCCGGGTCAGGGCTGCCCGGCTCCTTGAAGAAGACCCCTTGTCCCCACAGCCTTTCACGCTGCAGCCCATAATCTGATCCAGTGACAGCACATATGACGGCTCTTTAGGCCTCTCATGTCAATCCCAAGCTCAGCTCCCCAGCTGGAGTGATCATCACGCAGCATCCCCAAGGCCTGAGTAGCCCTGATGGCCCAGAGGGAGATTTCTAGCCCTGGACGGACGTGATGTGGAGCGATGGACGGGTGCCCTGGTTTTTTCTTGACACGTGCCTGGTTTGCTCCAGGGCCCGACTGGCAGCCCTGAAAGCTGCCTGGGCTGGGGCAGTTGTGCTGCCCCTGGGGAAGGGCACGAGGCGTCTTGAGGGAACATAGGGGGTGGTTTCTAGTCTCAGCTCGGCCACTGCAGGACCGTGGGCAAGCCGCAATCCCCCAGTGCCTGGGGATCCCTTATGTGAAAGTGCAGAGGATGGTTCTCCCACGGTGGGAGACTGAATCTGTTCCTGAAGCTGTGGCCACAAGAAGCCAACCTGACCTGGAGGAAGGTGAGATCGGTGGCGGGGAGCCGTGCTAGTAGCTGCAGCACTTCAGCGTGGCCAGTAGAGGGTGAGAGCAGTGCATGGGAGAGGGGGAAGCCCTAGGGAGAAGGGACACCCCCTTCCTGGAGCACCTCCCCTTTGGGCATCTGCCTCGGGATTCGGTCCCTGCCTTCAAGGGAGCACAGACACCGCTGGCATCCACTGGGCAGGCAGGGAGGTGATGTCCCGCTCCTCCTCTCCACTGCGAAGGCCCCCAGACCACACAGTGCAGGTGTCGCGAGCAGAGTCCCCCCTGGTGGCGCCCAGCCTGGACAGACCGCGGGGCTGGGCTTGGGGCTGTGCCCCCGTCTCCTCCGTGTCCCAGCCCTGGGCTCCTCTCTCACTCACCCGCCTCTCCCTCGCCAGGTGCCTCACGCCTTCCTGAACCTGAAGGAGCCCCTGTATGTTGGGGGCGCGCCCGATTTCAGCAAACTGGCTCGCGCCGCGGCCATCTCCACCAGCTTCGGTGGCGCCCTGCAGAGGGTAAGGCCACGAGAGCCCCACGGTGCACCTCTCTGGGGGCCACGTACCGCCATCACCTGGAAGCGATACGTCCCACTCACCCTTTTCTCCCCTGCCCCCTTCAGATCTCCATTAAGGGGATCCCTGTCCTGAAGAAGGAGAACATCCGCAGCGCCATCGAGATCTCCACCTTCCACTCCCACCCCTGCACCCAGAAGCCCAACCCCTGCCAGAACGGGGGCAAGTGCAACCCCCGGCTGGAGAGCTACGAGTGCGCCTGCCAGAGGGGCTTCTCCGGTGCCCACTGCGAGGAAGGTGAGGCCAGCACGGCTGCGGTGGGGGGTGAGCCTGGGGGTGGCATTGCAGTGCTCCCTGGTGGCAATGGCTGGGCCACTGCTGCACCACACAGCTTAGCAGGCAGTCCACCATTTCTCCAGGGTGAGCACATTATATTCTGCCTCAGGTCACTTACTTTGGCCTCGAAGCCAAGGGGTTTTCAAAGATTTGGGTTGTAAGGATGTCACCTGGTCGCAGATCCCTTGAGAGGCACCTGAGCTGAAGCAAACCATGCTGGCTACATGCTTGGGGTTCAGATTGCTAACAGACCCTAAGAGCAGGCAGTTTGGACACATGCTTGCAAGCCACCGGGAGCCTTTCACGTGGCACTGATTCACCGCTGACCTCTGGGATTAACCTCACTGCATGTTCATTCTCCTCCTCGCCCCAAGTGATCATCGAGAAGGCAGCCGGGGACTCCGAGGCCATTGCCTTTGATGGCAGGACCTACATGGAATACCACAACGCCGTGACAAAGAGGTAACTCAGCTCCTGAGCTGAACTGAACCAGGAGGATAAACCAGGGGCCAGGTGTTAGCGGGTGGCAAACTTGTAGGTCAAAGGAAAGTCGCATTGCAGCTGGACGGCAGAGCTGGAGTTTCACCCCTTTCCTTTTCCACCTCGGGCTCTTCCAGAATACCTGGCCGATTAAACCCCAGGTGTGTGGGCTCCTATAGTAGAGTACGAGTGCCGTGTTTTCCAAGCAAGCCTAGTCTGATTTGGAAGTGGGTTAAACTAGACTGGGCAGAATGCACTGCTATTCTATTATTGGTGCATCCACACCTGGCGTTACTCTGGATTAGCTATTCTGCTTTCAGTTCACGGCCCACTTTATTGCAGCAGAGCTTCTAGGCGTAGAAAAGCCCTTTGACGTGTCAGAGAAGAACATCTCACCAGTTTGTCTGCTCAGCCCAGCTGGCAGCTGCTGTCCAGACATCTGGTGCCCACATGCCTCCTGAGCTGGGAGGAATCTGCTCTCTCGAGCTGCTGTCCTGACCAGAGTCATCCCGACTTGCTGTAGGGCATTGCCTGGTGGCAGCAATGGCAGTATTTGCATTGTGGTGTGGCAACCATGTGTTGCTGCATCCAGGATTATTTTGGGTGGAAGGCCAGAGGGGCGGAGAGAGAGAGCATGTTGAGGATGAGTTTGCCGAGTCCTAAGATGGAAGAGCTAAGCGGTGTGGGAGGCAGGCATTTCAGGACCTGCTGTATAAAACTCCCCTTCCCCGAGAGACCTCAGCAGCACTGCCACTCTTCTCCCAGGTGCCCACTCCTGGCCTCTCTGGGCTCACCCGTTTCTGTCTGTCTTGGTCTCTAGTCATTGTCTGTCTCCCCCCACCTCTGTCTGTCTCCCTCTCAGGTAAGGCAGGACTCAGGTGCAGAGTCTGGATCCAGACCAGAACCACCCCCATGGTCCTGGGGTTTGGGGCCCCGAGTTAAGACTCAGCCCAAGGTCTGCTGTGCCGGCTCCCCTAAGCCAAACCTGACCTCGCATTGGCAGGCCCCGTAGGAGCCTGAATTGGCTGCCCCAGGCTGCTGGGTAGGGAGTGCATTCCCATTTCGGAAACATGCACTGGCCAAATTTGCATCTCAGTTCGGACGCTGAGCCCAGCAAAGAGGTAGGGGTGAGGTGAAGGCACCATCTGGTCCGATGGCTCACTGGGGGCATCCCTGGGGCAGAATGGGCCCCAGTGGTCTCAGAGCAGTGGCTGAAGGAGGCAGGCTGGGCCCCAGTCCCTTCCCGTCTCTCCTCTAGCATGGCCTGGCCCTCTGCTCCCAGCCATCTCGATACAGTCCTCCAGCAACAGGACCCACCCGTGGCAGAGCTCCCTGGCCGCAGGGGGGAAACCTTTCCTGATTCCAGCACAGCCTTCAGGGCTTGCTCTCCTAGGCTCAGTGAAGGCTAATACAGATTGTGGTTCAGCATGCATTGGCATGCCCTTGCTCCTGCCACTTTCCCACCCCTTAGCAGCCCCAGGCCCTTCCCAGACCACAGCCGACTTCCTACCCTTCCCTCAGCATCCAGGCCCCAGCGCAGGGGCATTTCTGCACCTCTGGAACAAGGCGAACGATGGCGCTCAGCCCTCCCCTTCCTCTCCCACCCTGGTTCCTCACCGCTGTCTCTGGAGAGATGTTGTTTGTCACTTTTTCGCTGCCCGTCTGTCTCTTCTGAATGTCCTTGTTTCTTTGTTTTCAAGCCAACTGACTAATGAGATCCCAGCGTAAGTAGAATCCCGCCCCCCCGACATTACCAGCCAGCCAATTCCACCACCCGACAGACTCCTCTGCATACCTGGGCATCACTCCCTCACCTCCGCTCCCTGCCACAGTACCCAAGGCTGGAGAGCGGGCAGTGCCCAGTGTCTGGGGGGTTCGTAGAACCAGGGAAGAGCAGGGCTTTGCAATGGGGCCGTTTCCATTTCACAGTCAGGGTCATGGGGCAGAGCGGGCTGCTGGGGTTCATGTAGGGGCTTTGGTCTCAGGGTCCAGGAGGGGCATCTTGGCCCCAAAAGAGGCATGGGGAGTTTTGGCACTGACTGTAGCAGGGCCTGGCTCCTATCTCAGCAACACCGACAAGTTAGTCTCATCCGTTCAGGTGGGGTTAGGGGAACAGGCAGGCAAGGGCTCAGGAGGGGTAGGGGAGAAAGGGACTGGGAGATCCCAGGCAAGTCCCTGTTTGGCAGCAATGAAGGGGTTAATCAGTGAGCAGCGAGAAGGCTGGGGGGACCCGAATCTGCTCCGCTTTGCACCACGGGAAGCTGGGGCGAATCCTGGGAGTTATCGGGGCATAAAGCAGGGAGATAGGAGCACAGAGCTGGGCCTGAGACCCCTCCGCCAGGAACCATGCCAGGCAGAGCAAGGTCTGGCAGAGGGAAAAGAGTCATCTCCAGAGCAAGCTTGGCACATGCCTGCCTTGATGAGATGCAGCGTGGGAAGCAGGGCAGTTGATATTGCCATAGTCTGTGCTCCATGTGTGTGTGTGTACGTGTGTGATGTGACCAGCCCCGTGCCTCCCATCCCATCCCATCCCATCCCATCCCATCCCCTCAGAGCCACAAGCCAGAGCAAGGGTTCGGAGGCTGCGAGCCTGCATGCACGCATGTCTGCCCCAAGGGAGGCAGCAGACAAAGCAGCCTGACTGATACTGCATGCTGGAAGCAGCATGGGAGGGCCTGGCTTACCCAGGCCTTTGGGGGGCACCCCCAGCACCCCGTTAGTAACACAGGGTGAGCCCTGCATACCTCGCTCACTGACTCTGCCATGCAGCTGAATGCAGAGTGAGCCCCTCTAAGCTGGTATGAGCCAAACACACTTCCAGGCAAGTGGAAAGCTGCTGCCCACTGCATCCTGCCGCCTGTTGGTCCCCAGCCTGCCTGGGGAGCTGCTCCACAGCTGTGCCAGGCAGTGCCCACTCAAGCTGTGCATGCCCCGACCTGTAGCTGAGTTGATCCCTTCTCCAGCTGGGACTTGGCAGCTGGCACAGCAGCAGACTTGCCCTGGCAAAGCTGCTCCTGAGAGCTGGCAGCTAGAAACCAGCTTCTGCAGCCTCCATGCACAAAGATCCAGGGTGCATGTCCCGGGTAATGCACCCGTTGACTACTCGACTCCCTTTCTGGTACCTGCTGGCCATGGCACACCTGAACAGAGCTGCCCATCGTATTGCAGGATCCGTAGTCCCAGAGACTGGCATCCTGCCTCAGTCCATGGCCCCTTTGCCAGCATGAAGCCCAGTTCTCCGGTGGCAGACACCTGCCCGTGGTGAAGTAGGCTGGGATCCACCAATCTATTTCATGTTGGCTGCTGAGGACCCTCCTGGATGGGGATTGGGGCTGGAGGCCAGGAGCTGTCAATGTCCTGTTGCCCTCCTGGCAGCACGTAGGTGGCCGAGCAAGTCCCAGCAGGCAAAAAAGGGAGCTGGGTCATTAGCAGAGGTCCCTGTAGTCCGTCTGTCCCCGTGATGGATCCCATCCCGGTGGAACCACGTTCCAGTTAAGGGCGAGAATCCAGGTATGAGTCCGCTAAGCAGCACCCTGCGAATTTACCCCTAAGCGGCACAATGCAAATTGACCCTCATTAGTGCCAGTCCCCTGGGACACCTGAGTTCCCACTTCCCTCCAGGGTAGCTGCCCGTTGCCTGTGCTGTGCTCAGTGCCCCTCAGGTCCATGTGGGCAGGGTCCGTGTATTCCTCTCGCGCTTATCGCATGCCTCCCCTTTCTTCCTGCTTCTAAGTCCCGAAGTGCTGGACTATCCCGCAGACCACAGGTGAGTCTCCGCCCGGCTTCTGCTCGTGTGCTCCCATGTGGCTGCCTCTCTGCTCGCGGGACGTGTGTCTTTGTGCTTGGCTTTTTATTTGGAAGGGACGATGTGAGGCTGAGCAAGCCCTGGCCTTTTAACAGTGACCTGCTCCGCACCCACGTGCTGAGCACACACCAGATACAGCAAGTGCCCGTGGGCGAGTGGGGTGGCGGTGGAGATTGGGGGTGGGGGGGGTGCCTTCTGGCACTAGAAATGCAGCGTCCCTTGAAAATAAAACGCTTCCTGTGGTGCTGTCTGTTTGTGTCTCGTTGTCTGTGTGCACACGTGTCAGTGGTGTGGGCAGGGTCTCGCCTCTGGTGGTCTCCTGGGAGAAAGGAGAAGGACTCTCTGCCCTCCTGGTGGCTTCGGCTTCAGCCCCAAGAGGAGATGGGTTTGGGGACAGCATCCTTCTGCCCTATCCTGAGAGTGGCTGAGATGCAGGGGCAGGGGGGCAGGGAGGTCCCTTTGGGTGTCCCCCCCGATGCTCTGCTTTCCAGGAGGAGGAGGAGGCCTCGGCTGCCTTGCTAGAGCCAAGCCAAGCGGGAGTGTTCAGCCCGGGGTCTCCGTTCCCAGACGGGGTTAGGCTGTGGGGCCAGGGCGTGGGTGCTGCTATGGAGAAGCTCCGTGTCTGCATCCGCCACCCCTTGGCGCCCTGTGAGAGGGGTGGGAAGGCAGCCTAGCTGCAGGGGGTTGCACTCCCTGCTCCAGCCCCCTGCAAGCTGGAGCTGCTCTTTGCTGAGATCCTGGTGCAGATGAGCCGTGCAGGGAAGGAGCCTGGCACGCTGGGGGAGACCAGACAGAGGGCAAACCCGCAGACTCCTCCTAGCCTGGCCCGCAGAGCTCCCTTTGTACCGAACCACCCCCTGTCTCAAAGCCTGCTTTACTTGCAGCACCATCCTTTTGCAGAATGGGGCCCTGTCCCCAGCCCCCTCCCCACTGTCCTCTGGGGCCTGTGGACCATTGGGCACACTAGCTGTGAACCCTGTTCTGCCCACGCCTCTCCGCTCCACAGCCCTGGGGAGGCAGGAGGGAACATGGCTGGGTCCCCAACCTGCATTGAAGGGCTAGCCCACCAGCCCTGCTGCTCCGAGGGTCTGCCTGCCCCGCTCCCCACTCAGGAGGCAGCTTCCTGCCCCCACTACACCCCTTCTAACTCTGGCCTACGTTCTCCCACCCCGATGCAGTGAGAAGGCCTTGCAATCCAACCACTTTGAACTGAGCATCAAGACGGAGGCCACCCAAGGCTTGATCCTGTGGAGCGGGAAGGGGCTGGAGCGCTCGGACTACATCGCCCTGGCCATCGTGAACGGCCACGTGCAAATGACCTACGACCTCGGCTCCAAGCCGGTCGTCCTGCGGTCCACCGTCCCGGTCAACACGAACCAGTGGGTTCATATCAAAGCTTACAGGTGAGGCAGCTCGAGAGGGGACCAGGCTGAACGGCCTCGCAGACACCTCAGTGCTTTCAAGACACAGGCTAGGGTCAAGTCTAGGGCATCTGAGTCACGGCCTTGGATCTGTGCCCCCTCCCCACCCACCCCCCCCAGTCCCTGAGGGTCACTGAGCCCTGCAGATAATAATAGAGGAGTGGCATTTGGGTAATGCAGCGTTGGAGAGCGTGTGCCTCGACTTGCCTGCCCCCGGTGCCAGGATATGTCAAAGGGGCAGGCCCCAGGAGGTGCTGACAGTCTGTGCCCTTTCTTTGGGCCGCCCAAGAGCTTGACATTCTGCTTGCGCTGGGCCCGCGCCGTCCCCCGCCTGGGTGGTTTTTATTTATCTTGGTGGAGCGGGGAGTGGTGAGCTCCTCGCGTGGCTGGGATGCCAGTGGTTTCTGCTGATGAGTCCAGAGGGAGCAGGAGGAAGCAGTGGCCGCTGGCATGGATCCCTGTGGTGTGTCAACGCCCAGAAGAGAGGCCAGGAGCAAGGTGCTTTAAGGTGGAGCAGGGCAGTGGGGGGCTGATGCTCATCGGCAGACCCCTTGGGCAACCTCTGTAGTTGGTGTTAAGCAGAGCTCTGCTCCAGGCCCATCCCGGGGCTCTTTGCTGGGTGCATTAATCTGCTCTGTTCTCCCTTCTTCTCTTTCTGCCGAGAACAGAGTGCAGAGAGAGGGCTCCTTGCAGGTGGGCAACGAAGCCCCCATCACTGGTTCGTCCCCGCTTGGAGCAACACAGCTAGACACGGACGGGGCCCTCTGGCTGGGTAAGTGGGACCTGGGAAGGAAAAAGGAACATCATGTCTCAGGGATTTACGTTCCCCCAAGGGACTGAGATATGCAATTCTCGCTTCTTTGCAAAGATAGCTCATGATAGTAATAAATCTCATGAGGTTCAATAAGGAGAAGTATAAAGCCCTGCATTTAGGATGGAACAAATGTCATGGACCAGTCCAGGCTGGGGACTGACTAGGTAAGCAGCAGCTCTGCAGAAAAGGACCCGGGGGCTTCAGAGGACGATAAGCTGAATATAAGCCAAGTGTGTCCGTGTTGCAAAGAAGGCTAATGGCATATTGGGCTGCATTAGTAGGAGTGTTGCCAGCAGATCGAGGGAAGTGATTATTCCCCTTTGTTTGGCAATGGTGAGGCCACATCTGGAGTACTGCGTCCAGTTTTGAGCCCTCCAGTACAGAAAGGATGTGGACACATTGGAGAGAGTCCAGTGGAGGGCAACAAAAATGGTGAGGGGGCTGGGGCTCATGACTGATGAGGAGAGGCCGATGGAACTGGGCTTATTTAGTTTGGAGAAGAGAAGACAGAGAGGGGATTTTAGCAGCCTTCAGCTACCTTGAGTAGGGTGCAAAGAGGATGGAGCTGGACTGTTCTAGGGGTGGCAGATGACAGAGCAAGGAGCAATGGGCTCAAGTTGCAGCAAGGTTAGATATTAGGAAAAACTCTCTCAGTAGGGGGGTAGTAAAGCACTGGAACAGGCTACCCAGAGACTGTGGGATCTCCATCCTTGGAGGTTTTTAAGACCCAGCTAGACAAAGCCTTGGATGATGTATTTGGGGCTGGTCCTGCTTGGAGCAGGGGGTTGGATTAGATGAGCTCCTGCAGTCCCTTCCAACCCTCATATTATCTAGTATGCACCTAGCAAGCCAGAAGTGCACCCAAGGGGCTCTCGGCTGCAGGCAGCGAAGGACAGTCTCAGAGAGCGCGCTGCCAGCCATGCATTGCTGCCAAGCACTCGACGAAGGGGCTTGGTTTCCTTTGCCAGCCGGCCTGTGCTTGTGCAGCAGTTGAAGCTGTATGTAGGGAGGCACCATGGTTTTGTGGGTAACACATGCCTCTGAAAGCAGAGCTCTGCCCTCGGCTTGATCACAACCTCCCAGGCAGCCCTGGCCAGGACCTCACCATGCCGGTGACCCTGTCTGGGTTAAAAAGACCCATGTGCCTCATTCAGGATCCAGGGCACCCGGGTGGTAGGGACCGCAGGAGGAGCTTGGCATCCCAGATGCCAGAAGCAGCCATGCCTGGAGCTCGGCAGTCCTGGTCACAGTGGCTTTTTCTGCAACAACCCAGGCAGAGAATCATCCAGGTTTCAAATACTGCCTTGTGAACTATTTCCCTCTTACCCGAGCCCGTGTCAGGATGCGTGTCCTTATGTTTCCTGCTGTGGGACATAAATGTGAGGGGTTTCTGGACTGGGAAAAAAGGTAGGACTCTGGGCACTTCTCACCCCTTTCCCAGAGGAGCATTTGAGCCCACAGTCCTCGAGGCATAGAGCTACGTGTCGTCTCATTAGCGTCAACAGGGCTATTGTGGGTGCGGAGATACGCGAGTGTGTTAACTTGGGCCTTCGCCTCCAGAAAGGTCTTAGTTTAATCAGACTCCTCCATCAAGTCTCCAGGACACAGAAACCCCAAAATGTGAGGACACTGACACTTGGAAACTCTCATGCAGCCATCGCATAACGCCATCCCGGTGACCAGCCTGCCTAAGGAGGGTCGCAGCCCTCGGTAGTCTAACCCGGCGCCGACAGGGCGAGATGGGGGGCAGAACGAGCATGGGGCTGGAAACCCCATGTCTGCGAAACAGGGCCGCTGCCTATCTAGACAGACCAGAGCCCCATCCTTTGCTCCCCGCTCTGACCTGTCCCGTCTCTTGCAGGGGGAATGGAGAAGCTCAACGTGGCTCACAAGCTGCCCAAAGCCTACAGCACCGGCTTCACCGGCTGCATACGGGACGTGATAGTCGACCGCCAAGAACTGCACCTGGTGGAGGACGCTTTAAACAAACCCACGATATTACACTGCTCGGCCAAATAGACCCCAGGGACCCTTCGTACCCCCTCCCCCCTCCTGCCTATTGCTGTAATTATTTTCTATTTTTGTAAACTTATTGCTTTTTATATTTTTTTGGGGGGGAGGTGGGGACCGAGGGGGGAAGAAACACTTTTCCCCGCCCCCCTTTTTTTTTTTTTCCGGTTATTTGTTTGGTTGCAGTGTATCCAGGCTGGTCGGACTGTGAGCAGCAGCAACAAAGAACAAGCCCTGAACCAAGTCTCTGAGAAGTGAGAAAGGAACACACACCCTGTAGCATCCCGCCTTGGAAATTTCCATTCGTGTTTTCTCAGTCATACTTGAAGCATTTTTTTTTTCTTTCTTATTTTATTGCTCTGGTGGTTGCCCCCCCACCCGCCCTTGAGGGGGAAAGGAAAGGATCCTGGTGCTGCTAAGACCCGTGGCCTTTGTGGAGACACAGCTTTCCTCTTCCACGCCATGTCCACACCGCTGCATCCCTCAGCCCTGGCTTGACGGAGGAGCTGTCTCCTAAGCGGGGCGATTGAGTGGTTTTTCAGGCCGACATTCCCCAGGCCTCTTCCCCGCTCCATATTCACCCCATTTTTTTCTCCATAACTGTGCATAGGGATTGCAAGTGCATCTTTCCTCCGGTCGGGGCTGGAGGCGAGACCCGAACCAGCTCCCAGTGGGCTGGGGAGCCAGGGTTGTCTCACCTCGCATCTCCTTGTCGACTCGCCAGTGCGAAGATGATTTTTTTTTTTTTTGTTATTAATTTGGCCGAGAAAGAGGTGGCATCATCTTTATTTTTCGTGCTAAGCCCTCTCCTCCTCCTGGATACATGCAGAAGCAGCTGCAAAACCTATTTGCAGGCTTTATTTTTAGCCGGACGTGTCCCAGATCTGCCCACTTGGCTTTGCTGCTGTTTCCAAGAGCCTTGGTTGTTTACCAAAACTCATCCTCCCCTCAAGCCAGTGCAAAGGCCGCTGGATGTTTTGGGGTTCGGAGCCCCCGGCACCCTCCCCATCTCCCGGGAAGGTCAACCAGACCTGAAGGCACAGGACCGGGATTTGTTTTCATTTGGATCCATTGGAAGCACACTTCTGTGCCTCTCCCACCCCTTTTCCAGCCCCTGGAATGGCCTGCCCTCCATATACAGAGATGAGGTTTTGGACCAGCTGTCCTAAGGATTTCTGCTTCTGTGGTAGCACCATGAAAGCCATTGACTACATGGGTTTGGCAATGGCCAGCACAATTGCAGGCCCTGACTCTGCTCAGAGCCTCCCCGGCACTACGGGAATACAAACAGTAGCATCACTGGGGCAGGGCTGGAGCCTTGCCGTGCAGCCCGGAGACAAAGACGGAGGCAGGGTGGTTTGTGGGCTTTTCTTAAATGCTATTTTGTTCCCCTCCTCCCCCATTGCAAATCATTCCTTGTAAAAGCAAACTATGATGCAAATACTGTAACGCCACCTACAAACCCAGTGCGTGTGTGTGTGTGTGCAAGAGAGAGTCCATTAAATATATCCGTATATATGTTTGTATGCGAATGCTGATTCTCTTCTTAAGGAAAAAAAGGCCCTGATGCTAGAGTCCCTGCAAAGGATTGTCCACTTCCTTATCCATAGAAGGAACCAGCCAGTGCTTTCTAGTATCTTATATCCCCCTTTCCACCCAGAGCAAGGCAGTTGGCATGGCTTGATCACATGAAAAGCCCACGTTCTGCAGCTTGTGGCATTAAGGTGATGGGTCCTCCCTTTTACAAATTGACATTAGTAACCAGCTGCACCAAGTGGGACTGTTTCACAGCCAGTTTTTTGGCCTTGCCGCTGCCCCCCCCGCCCCAACTCCCACCAAAAGCTGTGAACTAAGTTGTGAGCCACAAAACCAAAATCACCTTCCTCAGGGCATGAGCTGAAGGCAGGTGGGATGGAGGGGAGCAGCATGCCGGTAAAACCACTGTTCTCTTTTGGAGTGAAGGTACGCGGGTTGTCCTGCTGCCACCAAACCCCGTGCCATCACAGATGCCTTGGACTAGTGGGTGTCAAAACCTTCCAGAGATGCCTTCTTCTGCATGGGGGTATCCATTTGCTGGGGGTGGGGGGAGGAGGGGGCTTTTTGATATCCCTTCTCGGTGTCTTCTGTTTCCATCTCTTTACTTTCCTAGATCTAGCTTAAAGAAATCAGATTTCCATCCCTGCTCAAAAGCCCTTCATGTCCTCGATGGAAATCCATGCCTGAGCAGTTGCTGTCCAGGGTGGTTAGTGACTTAGTTGGGTTCAGGCCCCCTGAGAGACAAGATGGAGACTCTGGTATGGTGTGCGTGTGTGTGCGCGTGCGTGCGTGCGTGGCGATACCACATTTTAAGTGGCTACTGTAAATATATTGTGGTTCCTGATGAAGAGTAATGTGCTCGTGTTGTAAAGCAGACTGACTACTGTACTTTATTCCCACGGTGTAGGTAGCCAGTGGCTAACAAGGACTGCGGGGGTTCAGGGTGGGAAGAAAGACAACCAAACCCCTCTCTCTCTCCGCCGGTAGTTTGAAACTTAGGTTCTAGCTGGACAGTGCAGGCTCATCAGTGGATCCCGAGGGCTGAAGATCCCCATGCAGGGGAGGCAGAAACATGCACAGAGAAAGCTGCTAAATTTCCCAGAACACCACTAAAATGAAGCCAAGGTTACTGCAAAAAAATAATAGTAATAATAATAATAATAAAAAAAGAAACAAAACAAAACACTGTCTGCTTTTGCTGGGGCTTGGAGATGCCTTAAAACAAAACATTGTGTCCTTGTTGTCAAGCATCTTGAACCAACGGCGCATTTGGGAGCGCATCCAAGGGGCCATGCACTTAACTGGGGCTTTATTTTTAACAGCATTTATAACTCATATGTACAAAGTGACATGGATGTTTGGGATTGGGTTGGGGGGGGGTTCCTGTTTTTTTAACTTTTTTTTTTTTTTTTTTGGCTATTTTTTAAATTTGTCTGTCCACGTGGCTTCATTTTTTTTAGGGTAACGTAATGATCATTGTGACCTGCTGTATGACTTCTGAAGGGCAATGCACAGTAGAGGAGCAGCATGATATAACCATTACTAACTTGTGTCTTTCGTCAATCACCATGAAATAAAGTTTGGAAACAATTAAACATGTTTAAAAGGGACCTGCTGCTGTTTCTCTCCGGGGCACAGGGCTGCCTTCTGCTTCCACGCGCCAGACCCGCCAGTGGGCGTACATTGGTGTAACACCACGGGGAGGGGGGGCTGTCCAAAATCCAAACCATTTCTTTGCTGTTCCTCTCCGAGGCAAAATGATCAATCGCGCCCCGTCCAGCCGAGCTCGCCGTATCCTGTTATCCCAATTTACCCTGCTCAGGAAACTCGCTCTGTATCCAGCCCCGCCTGCACCCAAAAGCCAAAGACTCAAACACTTACACTGCCCTGGGGACAGATGATCTCATGCTGAATTTTTCCACCTGCTCAACCACACCAATATTTTCCCTGCTTTCCACACCCCTTTCTATTGGCTGCCCTCAAACACTGTAGAGCGTCTTGCCTAATCTGGTTTGAGTCTCTCCACCCTGACTACTCAAATGCATCGCATCTTGAATGTGCTGGAAATGGTTCCCATGGAAAGGCATCCTCTAACCATGCCAGACCAAGATGCAGCCATGTGAGCCCTAGTGACAATGCCGGAAAAACGTATTGCCCTTTGCTTCCAGTCTATATGAGCATGGTGACCCCCACCTCATATAGACTGGATGGTCCAATTAAGGCATAACTCCCCTAGCAACATCTTTCTCTGTCCTGCCCTTGAAACCTGTAAGACCACCCTTAATTGGAAGCAAGTCTTTAGTTCTCATTCACTGGGCAGCTCACGAAAGCCGAGTGTGTTGCAGCCTTTGTGCCACGGTTTTGTGACGATGTTCCACCATGCGGGAAAGCCCTGGATGCTGCAACATAATTACTGGTAGCACAGGACGATTGCACAAAGGTAGCAGCTGTTAGCACCTTGGCTTTCATCCTCAGCGAGGCAAAGAGCCCTAGTGTGATGGGATAATTGCAAATGCCACGTGGCTAGCGGTTACTCACATCCTACCATGGTCGGTATGTGGGTGCCCTGTCTGCCAAGGATACCCGCTGCACCTCTTTGGAGTCATTTTAAGCCTGTTCTCAGATCTCTCTCACTATGTATAGAGAAGGTAGCAAGCGGAGATTTGAGTTCAAACAGAAGCTGATGATCTGTAGAACGAGGTGGAGTGAAAAAGCAAATCCATGTCCCGGCAGGACATGGAAGCAACTTGGTTTTGAAAGCTAAGGTCATTGATACCTGATGATGACGGACATTTGATTGGGGTCTAACGCATCCACATCAACTTGGGAGGAAGTGAGATATTCAATGGACAGCCAGATGCCTACAAATTCTAAGGGCAAACAATGGGGCTAGTGTTTTTTAAGCAACAGGTTACACAATTCACCGCTGGGGCACGTTTTGTTGCAGATCAGCCTCCTGGTGCAGGATTATGCAGCAACAGGCAAAAGCTCACAAAGCCGGTCCCCCTTTCCTGGGCGTTTCAGCCAGCTGCTGCAAAGCTCCAAGAGAAAAACCACCACCTTCTAGCCCAGAAAGCAAAGCAGGGCCCTACGCACTGGGCTTATTCTGTGGGCTGGCAAGGTGCCCATACTGCCTTTTTTCCTTCTTTTTTCTCCATCTGCCTGGCGGTGCCGGTGGCAGGCTGCAGTGGCCGAGAGGAGTGGATGCTAAGTCAGGAACCGCTTGACTAACAGGAAGGCAAACAAATTCACACTCCTTCCCGACTGCCCTGGAAACAAACCTGCACCGCCCCCGCCAGTGTTGTCCCCTGTGCCACCTTGGGTGAGGGGCATGTCTATTTTGAATGAGGCCTTCCCATCTTTGCGTTTACCATGGAGCTTGCCGTGGTTTCAGTAGTCCTTGTCTCTAGAGGTATCAGCTTGCTACGTAATCTCTCTTCCATTGCAGCATATTTAAATGTGGGGCTGAAAAGCTCTCACTCCTGCTCCTGCCCAACCCTATCCATATTTGCATTCCTGAGATCCTTGGCCTCAAAAGAAAGCAGCAGCCTGTAGGTGAAAGGTTCCTGGAGGAGGGCATCAGATCAGATAGGCACAGGCATCTCTGAGATGGGAGATGAGGAGTATTGCTGATCTTTCTGTACACCCCTCCACCGCTGCTCAATTCATGGGAGCTCAGCCAGGATGAGGGAAGTCATCCCTACTCTGCTGTTCCCCGTGTTATTGAATGGAAGAGGTTGGTGGCTAGATTAGAGGGAGGGTTGGTCTGCGAGGAGATATGGAAATTGGATTTATGGAGCATTTCTCCTTCCCATGCATCCTCAGGTATTGGCTGTCACCAGACTGTGAAAATTAGACTCAATGGCCCAACACTCACAGGCAGCAGGGCAAAGCTCTGTACTACTTGGCTTACTTTTATGCTCTCTCCAGTGAGTTGAGCACGCAGCCAGGAATCAAGAGACAGAGACTTTATTCCCTTCTCCGTCAGTGACTCACTGTGACCTCAGACCAGCCACTTCACCCCCCTGCACTGCCAAACCTGCCTAGCAAAGCAGGGGTAACGATCGGTGCCTGTCCCTGCAACAGGCCAGGATGGCCTTGCAGGAGGCTGTGCTTTCAGAGCTGAGTGCTGCTGCTCAAGGAGCAATCATCTCATTCCCAAATGATGGCTCCTCTCACACTGCTCCCATAGTTATGGGTTGGTGGAAGCCCCTGGTTTCAGGATTAATGACATCCTTGTAAAAGTCTGCTGCTGCTGCTTAAAATATTGGCCATTTTATTCCAGCCCAGAACCAGCTGCATGTGTGCGAGAGAGAGACAGAAATGAGAGAGAAAGTCAGAAATGAGAGAGAAAGTGTTACAGCAATGAAAGCAATATATTTTTTTTTATAATTTCCTTGAGGCTTTTCTGAATGAAAGGCCTTATCCTCACTGTCATCTTTGTATTGATGACTCCTGCCCAGGATCTTAGGGTCATACAAGCCATTTGCTTTCTGTGCAGGAGATCATTGCAGGCATGTAGAAGCTTTCCACGTTCTCTTGCAGCCTAAGAAAGCTTACGATTTTCTGAATGACTTGATTTCTAGGGGCCACCCTACCCTGCTTTCTGTCTAACTGTGTAGAGCACCAGGCATAGGCCAGTGTTGTTGGCAGGGACAATGATGCTCCTTTTGGTGAAAGTTTGGTTTTATCCTGCTGCGTTTCACCTTTCCAGAATAAGGGGGGGTCATGATCCTAAATGACATTGTGACCCTTATTTGCTGAGTTACAGTGGTTGAGCCCAGCCTGGATGTGGGGTTGCCAAGAGCTCTCTCCTCCCTCCTCTGTCTAACAGCAGCCTGCACCTTGCTCGCTGTTCTCCCATCTCAGAAGATGCCCTAGAGATGGAGGAGAGGATGCTGCCCAGGTAATGACCAAAAGAGCAACGTTGAGCCCCTGGCTTATTTCTCCTTGGATGCTTCACCTTGGAAACGGGTCCTCTACACGTATGATTTGTGTTGGCTTCCATTCACATTGTTAAACCCAGCCCAAGCTGCACGTGCTGCTCCAACTGACAGCACGTCAGCAGGTCCCAAACAGCTCACCTGCCCCTCCATGAATGCTTTGCACCAGGTCTGCATTGCAGCTAAATGAGCTGCACCAAAATGCCGCTGGGCTTGGGCTTGAATGCCAGATTCCACAGCTTCTGATTAAGGAGCCGAACCCCTGCTCCGACCCATTTCTGCCTTCCAGTTATGCCAGGCATGTGCCAGCGCAGCTGCTCCCCCATTCTGGGGCTACAGGATGTTCCTCTCTGGCATGCATCAGAGCAGTTGCCTCAAGAGCTGCTGGGGCTGGGACCTGCACGGGGGAATCCCTAGAGCCGAGATAGTAACAGCAGCAGGTGGACTGTGATCAAGATGGCCAGTCCTACCCTCCCACCCATTGGAATTGAATAGGGGTGAGATCAGCGGGGGCTGACAGAAATTTAGCCTGGCGGTTTTCAGCATGGAAAAATTCCATGGTTGCAGGCCCCAAGCAGGTCCGGATCTCCTGCAAGGCAGGCACGGCATAAACATCAACAAAGGGGAAGGCGCCTACTGCAAATACCTTACCATCAAAGGGCCTGATTCACCAAGGCGTTGAATTACATTGGCAGAACACAGTAGAGATGGGAGCACATCAGGGTCTCTATGATCTAAGTGGCCAAGTTCCCTTTTGGAGTCAAAGGGTGCAGCTCGGATGGCTTCGGGGGTTGTTTATACCAGCCATTGGGCCCACGGTTCTCTAGGACAGCGGTTTGTGAGATCCTTTCAAGGGTGTTGCTGGGTGCCACGTAATGTTAGCACCTGTAGATGTGCAAACACACATCCCACGGTGCACAAGACAAGCCCAGTGGTTCCAGATAGGAATCTACAACGTCAAAACTGCTTTGACCTGTTGTGGTCCAAGTTGCGCACAACAGAAGAACTCGTCTATTGATTTTCCATAGTCGAGGAATCAGTAAAAGCTATGAGCTGGCATTTTCTGAGCGGGGTCTTGAGTCTAAAAAAGGTTGAGAATCACTGCTCTAAGACTTGCTCTAAAATAGCAGTAGAGAATGAGCACTGTCCCCTACAGTTTTCCTTCTTGTAACCATCCCAGGGACTTTTCTAGAGTAAGGGTCTTTTTTCAAACCGGGTTATGGCCATTCAGGAAGCCCATAGAAAGGTTCTTGTTCTCTCTTCGGCCCTACCAGACTTGTATCAGCCATGGAAAAGTCATAGTCACGTTGCTCACAATGAAGTCTCAGTGCTTGGATACAAGGAGGCCCCAGTTACAAGGCGACACAGCAACGGGCCTTGTTGTTGTTGTTGCTGTTGCTACCGTGTCTGGTGTGTCTCTCTCCTTTGGGGTTCTTGTTGCGCATCATCAAATCCAGGGCCACAGTAGGGTGGAAAGCTATGCAATGCTCTGATCCTCCTTCCTGAAAAATGAGCTTGCTCCTGCAGCCAATGCTCTGGGTATTCCCCGAATAGACGTGGAATTCAGTGTGTCTTATTATAGTCATAAAACTGCTATTTGTGCTGCTGTGGGCGGGCCCCGGGCTGGGGGAAGGGGAGTTGGTCCATCATGTTCTGGCTGCTTCTGCCTTAGACAGCTGGCTTTGTTTTCCTACCAAGTGCTCACGAAAGGTGCCAGATGCAAGCACTTCCTCTGGGCTTGACCCTGCCTCTGCACAAAGCGGCGTAAAGCTGAAGAAACGCCATTACAGTCCCCTGGACTTACACCGCAGGTGGTAAAATGTGGCCCTGTTCACACACGGTTCCTCCCAAGAGCTAGATGGTCAATGGGAGCCTCGTTCAACTGAGGCTGATTTAAGCCAGCTTAGAGACTGGCCCAGTGTCCAACTAATTGTCCCTCATATTTGACCTGGGGCAAAGGAGAGGAACCTTCTCTTGGCATGATGGGACATTCGGCCTCCGTGACCTATTCAGTCATCCCCACCGGGACTGAGATTAATGAGACACCAGTCATTTCTGAGAGAGTGATGAGAAACTACACAAAGACCCACTGAATTCAAGACATACACAGCTCTCCCACTAGCCTTCACGTTGATGGTGCATCTCGAGAGGCCGGACCCCATAAATCAGCTGGTCCGGATTGGTTGCACCCAAGAGCACTAAAGGAACTGGCAGACTTCATAATGCAGCCACTGGCGAGTATATTCGAAAACTCGTGGCACCCAGGTGACATTTACCTGAAGATCGGAAGAGAGCCAATGTGATGCCCATCTTCAAGAAAGGGAGGAAAGAAGACCCGGGAAGCTACAGGGCAATCAGTTTGACCTCAATCACTGGGAAGATTTTGGAAAAAAATTATCAAAGAAACTATTCTTGACAAGGTAACAGAAGGCAACATCCAGAGGGACAGCCAGCATGGGTTTTCTGCAGGTAGGCCTTGCTTGACCAGTCTCATTTTCTTCTATGACTAGGTGCCGTATCACCTGAACAAAAGGGAAGAGGTTGATGTTATATATTTGGACTTTAAAAAAGACTTTGATCTGGTGTCCCATGATGTCCTCATGGAAAAATTGGGCAACTGCGGCCTCGAGTACTCCACAGCCCAGTGGCTGGGGAACTGGCTCTGAGTTCAGACCCTGAGAGCGGTAGTTGGGGGAACCAAATCAACGTGGCCCTCGGTGGCTAGTGGCGTCCCCCACAGCTCTGTTCTTGGACCTGCTCTGCTCTGTAATATCTTCATAAACGATCTGCACACTGGTGTCAAAAGCTGACTGGTCAAGTTTGCTGATGCAAACTCTGAGGAAGAGCGTCCACACTTGAGGATAGGTTGGTGATCCAGGCTGATCTTGATAGGCTTGCAAGGTGGGTGGATGAAAACCCAATGGCATTTAATACAGAAAAATACAACGTGCTCTGCTTCGGGATTACAAACCCGCATCACACTTACGGGCTCAGCAATGCTACGCTCACTAGCACCATGACCAAAAGAGACTTAGGGGTCATGATTGACCACAAGATGAATATAAGCTGCCAATGCGATACCGCAGCTGGCAAAGCAAACAAAACTCTGGCTTGCATCTGCCGCTGCACCTCGGGCAAGACCCAGGATGTCGTTCTCCTTCTGTACTCGCCTTCGTAAGGCCACAGCTGAGGTACTGCATCCAATTCTGGGCTCCACAATTTAGGAAGGACGTGGAGAAGCTTAAAAGAGTCCAGAGGAGAGCCACATGCATGATCAGAGGGCAAGAGAGAACAGGTCTTATGAAGAGAAGCTGTGAACTATGGGGGACATGGTGGCAGCCTATATGTACATAAGGGGTGTACATCAGGATATGGGGGAACACCTGCTCACCAGAGCACCCCAGGGAACGACAAGGACCAATGGTCACAAACTCCTGCAAGACTATTTTAGGCTGGACACGAGGAAAAATTTCTTTACTGTCCAAGTCCCCAAGGCCTGGAACAGACTGCCGCCAGAGGTGGTGCGAGCTCCTACTCTGGACACTTTCAGGAAACATTTGGTTGTTTATCTTGCTGGGATCCTTTGACCCCAGCTGACTTCCTGCCCCTGGGGCAGGGGGCTGGACCTGATGATCTCCCGAGGTCCCTTCCAGCCCTAATGTCTATGGAATCTATTAAAGTAGCATTAGCTGGAGGTATGAATAGGAGCAGGACAGCCGAGGTGTGCTATTAGCTCTCACTGAAAATCATATATTGGTCCTGAATGATAGACGAGCTTAGAGGTTAAAGCATCTAACCATGTTTGAGAACCTGGGCTTGAGGGGTTCACTGCCCAAAGTAAAAAAAGTAAGATGCAATTTTATAGTGCATTGATCAATCCACACTAACTCTTCGGAAAGTGGGAACGCACTTTCAAAGTGAAGTAAGCTACACCTTGTACAAAGTGGGAAGTACATGAGGGTGTGAATCTACAGCGCATTGACTATCCCATGTAGGCAAGCCTAGGGAGTCTGAGTTTGCCTCATTTATTTCCCTTGACTTCTGTAGACCAAAACCTGATTCGCTCTACTGTAAGCAGGGCTGCAAACAGGCCCCAGGGCCAGGTATCTGTGGGATAGAAGTAGATGTACAGAGGTACAGAACAGATGGATAGTGGACTTTGAGTTGCTGTAGACCCTAAAGAGCTATTCCCTGTCTGGTATCCCCTTCGTCTGTCTTCTAACAGGTTGCCTCTGCCCATCTCTGGGATCAAACCCGCTTTAAAATGAAGCCGATGGTATTTGAGACAGAATGCTGCTTCCTTGTAATCACAGCAGCCTTTTGAAATTTTAAGTGCTTTTAAGTGCTTTTGAGATTATTTTTTTTTAGCAAGTGAAATCAAAGATGCTCTCTGCCCATGGGCTCGTAGGGTCTAAGAGTGCCCAGGGGCTTCGAATGAGATCATAGCCCCATTCTGCTGGACAAACCCAGAGCGAAAGCCATCCCCTGCCCTAAAGAACCCATGGTGTACATGGACATAGCGAGGGAGAGAAAACAGCATGGTAGAGAGGAGACATGACACGGCAGGGTGGGGAATGCAGCCCAAATGTTCTGGCTCTATAAACTGAGGCTCTGCTGTTCGCTGCTGCAGTGGTGGCCAGGTCTTCTCTCACCTCCCAGAGGTCCGATATAGTCACGTGCTGCCCGGTGCCCCTCAGAACTGCAGGGACACCAGTCTCCCTCCCTGAAGCAGCTGCTACCGGAGGGAGTCCAGCCTCCCCAACAGCCAGCTGGTCTGGAGGTCTCTCTCCTTTTAGACTCTGGTTTGTAGAGCAATTGGGTGTTAGAACAGACCACCTAGCTCTCTTCTCCATTCACTGGTTGGTTTAGCAACCTGTTTCTGTCATTAGAGATCCCAGGTGGAGAACCTAGGTGAAGGGGCTCAGATACAGGAGCTATGACAAGGCCAACAAGCCTCTGTCCTCTCTGGTTCTCCAAGTGTGACCTTGGTGCCATCACCGAGCAGCCGCAGGAATGCACCAAGACCACAGTGTGCCCCCACCTCTCCGTCCTAGCAGAGGTTGATGCACACATTCACCCCCTCATTGCTCAAAACTGATGCAATAAACCCTACTCTACAGGCCCAGAAGGCAACTGCTTAGTAGTTTCCAGTTTGCCTCTCCTTGTCTGCTCCCACATTTCTGCCCAGTTGCTCATCTCCAGCCTCAGTGAGATGGGGAAGACTGAGCAAGGCAGCTATCCATCTTGCCTCCTGATGACAGAAACTGGTATAGGCTACCATATTGCAGAATGGAAGACACCAGTTTCTACCACATGCCCCAATGATGGCATTGGAAAAACGATTCTTCCAACTTGCCTATTAAAGCTGTGAGCTTTATACCGGCTCTTTGGCTTGGTCCGAGTATGGCTGACAGCTTTCTGTTATCTCCCTGGTATTCTACTCACAAGGTGGGCAAGTTTTGCCCTTTGTTCATTAACTGGAAGACAATTTTCGTTCCTGACAACCTGATTTAATGATGGTTAATGCAGTGGGTTGAATGACTGTGGCATCTGACCACAAAAGCCAAAAGCACCAACCTCTAGACATCTCCAATTAGATAATTAAAATGTTTGGTGGTGCATCTAGTCATTACATGCTGCTTTTTTTTTTTTTTAAAGTGATAACCTCATATTAACGTTCATTCATAACAATTAAAGCAGAGAAGGGAAAAAAAGCGAAAGATGAGATGGTGGTTTTGGCCCTTGGATCAAATGGGATTGCTGGTGGGTGGAAGAAGGGGACCCATGAGATAAGCCCTATCCACTCCAGTGACTTCTCAGCAGTATCCTTGGTGGTGGGAAGAGGAACATACAAAAGGTCTTGGATCGGTGTACAGAAGTAAGCAGCAGATCAGACTGCATTAAGCAACAATAATGCAAACTACTGAAAGCCATTGAAAGGGAGAAGGGGAAATGCTTTTCCTGGCTCGGAAATTATTGAGCCGTAATTAATGTTTGGGAAGCACTTCAAGAACCTCTGATAAGAGGCCATAAACACCAATTATGCAGGTAAAGTTTAAAGCTTATGAAAGTTTAAAGACAAGCAGAGCGATGATATAGATTAAACTGGGGGAGGAGGAAGGTTTCTTTGGCTTCTTTCCCTCTGGTACAGAGAGTGCTTCACATTTAGTTACTGAAATGTCCACCCAGAAGGATCCCAAGAACCTTCTGTGCATAAGGGCCAGATCTGACTTAAAATCTTTGCATGGGGAAGAGGCAGTGCATTTTGTCAGAGGTGTTTCCAGGTTTTCTCTGGGCTCACAAGATCTTGCAAGCAGCCCCAGTGAAGTCAGGAGTGAGCCCAGAGGCAACTGTGAGGACATGTCGGGTGTCCTACGGGCAGAGGGAACAGGGTTATAAGAAGAGCCATGGGTATCCTGTGTGTATAGCTGAGCGGGCAGGGTTTGTCTCCCACCCTGAGTAGCAGATCAGCTCATTATCCTCGTGCCTGCTCCGTGATGCCTCAAGACAAGGAGGACAATTGGATGGAAATCAATGGACGCAGCCCCTTCTAGTGAAGCTCGTCACCTCCTCATTTTATTCATGGGACGTGTGGCTGGCCAAGAGGCTCGTTTTCTGCACACTTGGTGCTGACATCCCACGGTGACCTGACACCAGGTTAGGCACTGATTTCACAGTGTCGCCTGAATATCTGACATGGGCTCTGCCTGAGGGAGTGTATTTACTTGCAAGTGCGGTACGGGGCAAGCCTCCGCCTCTGGAAAGCACCCAGCACCCATTGGGAGGAGGGCAGAGCATTTCCTGCTGAGCATGGGGGGTTATAGATGTACATGGATGTGTGTCTACACACACACACACACACTCTTCCAAATATGTATTCACACATTTATACATCCGTATATCCATATATATCAATATTAATGTATATACACACACATCTGCGTGTGTGTGTATGTGTATCCATACATATATATATCCACATATACATATATTCATATGTGTGTATATATATTTGATATCCATACACGTATATATCCACTCAAATATATATCCATATGTGCACAAGTGTGTATGTATACACACACACGTTTTATTTATATAGCTAGATAAATAGATCCATCTATATACACACATACATACACACACATCTATGTATATATATTTACGTACACATATTGCACACAAACACATATATATATATCTCTGTGTGTGCTTGAGTATGTATGTATATATACATACACACGTTATAGGTAGATAGATATACGCGCACACACACACATATATATACACACCTTATAGGTAGATAGATATATACACACACACACTATACACACACGTTATAGGTGGATAGATAGACACACACACACATATATACACACACACGTTATAGGTAGATAGATATATACACACACACACTACACACACACACACTCATATACACACACACGTTATAGATAGATAGATATACACACATACACACACACACACGTTATAGGTAGATAGATATACACACATACACACTACACACACACACACACACATATATATATATACACACACACGTTATAGGTAGATAGATATATACACACACACACTATACACACACGTTATAGGTGGATAGACACACACACACACACATATATACACACACACACGTTATAGGTAGATAGATATATACACACACACACTCATATACACACACACGTTATAGGTAGATAGATATATACACATACACACACACGTTATAGGTAGATAGATATACACACATACACACTACACACACACACACATATATATACACACACACACGTTATAGGTAGATAGATGTACACACACACACACACACATATACATACACATGTTATAGGTAGGTAGATACACACCCCCACCTTCCTACGCTCCCTAAGCCCCGCCCCCCCCAGGGGCCCCGTCCCTTTAAAAGCGCCCGCACCCCTCCCGCTCCGTTGCCGGGCGGGGCCAGTTGCCGGGCGCGGAGGGGGCGGGGATTCCCCGCGCTGTGACGGGGGGGGTTTCCCCGGCAGACACGTGGGTTCGGGCTCCAGCTGGCGGAGCCGGGCCCGACCGCTAAGGCTCGACCAATGCGCGGCCCGGAGGAGCCGGTGGGGGCGCGCCCTGCCCACACATGGCAAGCGTGGGCGGGGCCTAGCCGCCGGGGGCTCCACCCCCTCGGCCAGCCTGGGCAGCGCAGCACCCCTGCCCCGGGCTGCGGCAAAGCTCCCGCCGCGCCCGCTGCTGCGCCCGCCCGCCCGCCCGGCCATGACGTCCCGCAGGTGAGCGCTGCCTGCCCCGGCCCCTGCCCCTGCCCCGGCCCCGGCCCCCGCGTGCGCCCGCCGGCTCGGGGCGATCGCGGCTTCCAGCTCGCCCTGCCCGCCGCCCGGGCGGGGATGGAGGAAGCGGGAAGTGCCGAGCTGCGTGTCGCTGTCAGCCCCCGGGTGGGAAGGCGGCAGAAAACGAAGTTATTGTTCGGCGCTCAGGCTCGGAGCTGTGCTGGGGCAGAGGGCTGGTCTGTTTCCTCTCTTCAGGCTTTGATCCTGAATTGTTGTTGGGGGGGGGGGGGTTCCTGTCCGGACAAGAACAGAAGCGGGCAGGGGAGAGCGGAGTCCGGGGCGTGTGCCGCGCTCTCCCTCGGCCAAAGCTGCTGAAGCGAGGGGGCTTCCAAACGCACCAAACCCGGTGTGAGCGCCCGTCTGCCGCGCTTCCCCGCTCCTTCCGCCTCGCCCTCGCTTCAGAGGCGCACAGCTGCTCGGGGCTGGAAGGGACCTGACGGATCATCGGGTCCGGCCCCTGCGGCTAAAGCCCGGTCCAAAGGCCCGTGCCCACGAACGAATATCGGGGGGCTTGGCGGCTGCTCCAGAACTAAGGCCGCACTATGATTTTTCTTCTAAGGCTCAGCGTAGGATAAATGAGCAGCCGGGATGCGGCGCGTTGCGCGCGGAGTTGTCACAGTCCGCGGTACTTTCCTCCTTCCTGAAATGTAAGCGGCAGCCAGACACCGCATGACTTCCTGAAAGATTTTGGCCTGAAATTCAGGCCAGCCCAATGCCGGTCCCCAACTTCAGCCCTCACTCTGCCAGTCCGGTCCAGGCAGGCGCCCCGCTCGCTTCACGGCAGCTGGGCCCTTTAGCTTATGTCACCCAGGCTTGAAAGGGGACCAAAATTGGCCTCTCATTCCTCTGTGCCGGAGACTTTTCAAGCTTGCTTGAACCGGCTTTATGTGCCAAATACGCACGCCGAGATGGCGAAGGATTTCCTCTGGAGCAGACGGCGAGCCTTTGAAACCCGAACACCTGCCCAGGTTGCCTGTAGGCCCACAAAGATGCCTCTAAAACCCTCAAGTGGCTGCTTCCTCTGCTACTCGTTCTTGTTTGTCAGCAAGCTTCCTGTCCGGGATTCCTCTGAAAGCCACTTGAAAACCTTTCCTAGGACAGGGACTGTCTGTGTCCTGTGTTTTTGTACCGAGCCTTTCACAGCGCGGCCACATGAACGGGGGCTCTTACTCCCTACCTGCCTAGAAATAGCGTCTCAGGGCTCGGGCGACTGCTGAAACAATCTGTATTCCCTCAGCTCCCGGTATTTCTTGTGTAATATTCAAGTGCTCATTCCCAGCATGGCCTCTTAACTCAGGGCATTTCAATACAGAAGGGTTGAAGTCTGTTGCTAGGAAGTGGCGGAGAGGGAGGTGCAGAAAGTTTATGATCCAGAGTGTAACGGGGGGGGGGGAGAAAAAGAATGAAGGACGCGAAATCGGGACTCGTGATAGAGGTGATCTCTTTTATTAGACTAACTAGGCTTTTTGCAACAACAACAAAAGTCTTTCTTGGAAAGCTTTTCAGGCACCAGCTTCCTTCTTCAGGCACAGGGGGAAGAGATTGTAAAAGTTCTCCTAGGTGGAAATGAAAGTTCGTGTTTCGTAGCAGAGTTCAAGGTCTCCTGTTTGGAACAGCTCGTTGGAAGGAAGGCCGTGGCAATTAAGTGTCCCGTTTGGTTACTGGGATAAAGGCTGCAGCCGTGTTGGTCTAGAAAACAAAAGCAGTCAGTGTGGTAGAGGTGGTATCTTGCATTAGACCAACGAGGCTGGTTGGTTACTGGGCACATCTGCTGACAGTGCAGCAGGGTCCGGACTCGTGGCTTGGATCATTTGATGGAGCATCTGATCCATCGTCTGTGGATCCCGCTGGCCGGGTCTGTGGCGGGCACTCTTCTCCGTGCCTGATCCGTGAAGGGCGTAGTTCTGTTGCATCCTCCGGCTCTGAAGTGCACGGCGTGCAGAGATTGTCCCGCATGTTCGGCTCTGGTTGAATCCTGCTGGAGCAGCTCAGACGGTGGCTGTCCCAGCTGCTTAGGCGCGCTGGGTGGTTCGCGACACGTGCACAAATGCATGGGCAGGAGGGACAAGAGCAGCCCGAAGATTTCTGCCTCTCCTGCACCCCCAGCATTGTAACTGCTCTCTTCTTCGTTAGCATTTCTGGCTTGCATGGCAGCCCATGGAAGTAATTCTTTGAATTCAAAGTATGGCCCTGCAGAGCGTTCCCAAGCAAAGGCAAGGCGGAGGCAGGTGCTGCTGGGCTGTAGGGGCTGCTGCGAGGGGGCACGGTGGGGGCCAGGGTTGGCTCCTTAGTGAAGCGATGCTCTGATGGCTTCTGCCCAGGCTGAGATACAGTTGTGTTTGCTGATATTCCTCTTCAAGTGCCACCACTGTGGCTATATATACCCTCTGCATCAAAATGATTGTGATGAGGATGAGCGCCAGCTGCGGCCTTTGCGAGCGAACACGGTCATGGGTATAACCACGGGGGTCATTGTTTTGTGTGCGAGGGCTGGGCATCACCTGAAGGCTTTCCTCTCTGCCTCGAACACGCCAAATCCCCTGACTTTAACTTCAACGGGCACATGCACAGTGGAGCAGTGCCCTGCTTGAAGCTCTGAGCTCACCGCATTGTGCTGCTGTTGCTTTCAGCGTAGGGGGAATATCCTGCGTTCGCCGAAGCTGCTTTCAGAAGCAGAGAGGAGAACTGCCAGAGCCGTTTGCATCACTGCTGCAGGAAGAGGTTTCAGTGCCAGGCCCGGCATAGGCTATTTTCAGCCATTTCCACCTCGGTGCTTGAGATAGAAATCCTCGGTGTGGGGTAGGCCATGCAACTTGGATGGCACAAGATGTGAGCTGACACTTCACTGTCTTTCTTACGTAGGGCAAATCTGCCTCTTAGTACTAAAGCAGGCCAGCCGAGAAGCCAGTCAGCCCCCCACCTTGGGTTATTAATGCTCACGTGGAGCACAAACAAGACAGCAAGTGCTTTGCCCTGAGGAGTTGGCAGCTGCAAATTGAGCATATCACATAAGAGAAGCTACAGGGGGCTGAGCTGATTCTTCAGAGAACCTTGTTACACAAGTTCAAGGCCAGATCCTACTTGTGCAGTCCTCACGGTCCTGTTGGTCTCAGTGGGCGTGTCTACACATGATGCTTTAATGTGCATTAACCTAAGTTAATGTGCATTAAGGGCACACCATCTACATTAATGCACATTAAACAATGGCAAATTTAGGTGTGGATAATTAGACATGCAGACACATTAAAGCACATTAATGCTGTGTGTGTCAATTGACTTGAGACTAACTTTAGTCCCAAGTCAGTCCAAACATAGCGTTAATGCGTTTCAACTCCTGCACATGTAGACGCCTGCCTAAACCTGCTTAATGAGTGTTAAGTTAATGCGCATTAAATTTAGGCCTGCTTAAATGCATGTGTAGACACACCCAGTGAGACTGTGATCGTGGCCTAAGGCAAAAAGGTTCCATCTTGTTGGTTGAATGATCCTCAAGCATGAGATGGACACCGAGCTGTGGCACGTGACACAATTCCTGTGCTTGCTATTACGTGTATGTGTGGGGATCTGTAATCAGTAGGGAAATCTCTTGTGTTAAGGTCTGTATTATCCTGGGAAGACACCTCCACGTGTTAAATCCACTCTCCACCTCCTTTTTAAAGGGAAAGGCAGGGAGGGGAGAGGCAAATTATTATATTATTAATAAATTAACAATAAATAATAAATATAAGTAATATTATAATATAGTAATTATTATATTCTGTTATTATTATAATAGCATATCATGACCATTTATTATCGTGCATAGGATTTATATTTTTACTTAATCAAATAAAAGCATTCCCACTGCACACCTTCCCCCTGGGGAGAGGAGAGATGCTCAGCAGGTGACAGATGCTCACAGCCTTGCTCTCTGCTCTTCAGGAAGGCCTGCTGTGTTGCAGTGCTCCTGGCTGAATCAGGGGTCTGGACAGAGCACTGAGCATATGTCTGACCTGGGTGGGACTCACAGCTCCGTTGCAGGGGGAAAACATGGGTATCTGCTATCTGACATCCTTACTGTCCACGGGGTGCGAGCGCTGGAAAAGCCCCCTCCCCCCGCAAGACCAGGCGGAGCACGGTTCTGCTGGAACAGCCTGGCTGGCTTGCCGAGAGGGCAGGAGTCTAAGAATAACTCTCCCGGTCGGGCGAGATTAAAGGTCTCTTGCTGCGGTGCAGAGCTCCGCAGATCAATCCTGCATCCCAGCCCCTGACAGATCACCCCCAGACCCCCAGAGTGCTTTGTGGTCTGCTTCTGGAAAGGAGATGCCTGGCACCTGCTGCTCAGCATTTTGCTGGCTCCTACAGGACCTAGTAAATTCTCTTATGTGCTGGGCAAGGCTTTTACTGCCATCAGCCATTCCCCAAGGCTGTGTGAGGGAGGAAGAAAGCAAGGTCTGGTGGAAATTAGTCTTGGAACAAATACAACCGAGCCCGTTTCGGATGTTGTTTCTGTTGATGAAATCTCCAGCAAGGAGGAATTAGGCTGACATGAGCTCTGAACTGGGCCTTGGTGGGTGGCTTTGAACTGGAGGACTCGGCCCCACTGTTGATTGCAGATGACTCAGGGCTGCGCTCCTGGTTGTTCTTGTACCTCTGGGAAGGCAGATCCAAGTAGGGTAGCACGACTTGGAGCTTTTTGGGGTCTTCCAAATCCAGACCTAATCTGCAGTTTAAGCCTTTGTCCAGGGAAAAAAAGTAGGGTAGCCTCCTCCTGTGTGTGTGTAGCTATTGAACCTTTCCTTTTCCACCCTGAGGGCATGTTATTGCTAAAACTGTGCTGTCAACTCAAAGCCTTTAATGGCTTCTGCATGCATTATACAGTGGCAGCAATTGCGTGCAATCAACACCATGCATTCGTCCTTCTAATATCGCTGTCTCTAAGGGGTCTGTGCAGATGTGGCTTCACGTCTAGCTTTGGGGATCCTGGCTGGCTCCTCCCCAGCAAATGCAAAATAAAACAGCAGCATTTATTCCAACATTATACTGTGAACTTATCTTCTGCCAGAGGGAGCGAGTTAAACTTACAGCCTGGCAAACTTTGGGAAGTAGTTCCCAACAACTTAGGGGTGAATGATTTGTGCTCAGTTGGGAAGTTCCCTTTCATTATTTCAGCAAGGCCAAGTGTTCATCCCACGTTAGCCCGTGACAATGGAGAAGTGGAGGGCTGTGCTTCTAACCCCTCCTTGTACCCGCCAACTTGGAGGCAGTTACAGAGTTAATGACTTCAGTTCTTCTTACAACTCCTGGACAAATATTGCTGATCAAATCCGGTGAACCTCTTCATGCTAAATATGGAAAGGGACCTTCAAAGCGAGCAGGTATTTTTAAAGAGATGTGGGATGGGATTTTGAGAGACTCCTGTTTGAATTGGAAACATAATCTGGTCTGAAAATCTCTCTCTGAGTTTGTCTTTGCTTGTGCATTGTTGGTATTGAGGATTTTAGGGGACTTGTTCTGGTCATAGACTATATAAATTCCCCAAACAAGGACCACCTTCCCCCTCCTCAACACACTGATCTTCTGCATATCCAGCTGCCAGCAGTGATGCAGGAGGCTTAGCTTGAAGCCGAGTTTCTCACCCCATTGGTCACGACCCAAAAGTGGGTCATGAGGGTGTACAACAGGGTCTTCAACAAACTTTAAAAATGGGTTCTCCTTTGAAAGACAAAAACGTAGGAAACTGTGGGTTTCTGGTTGCAGGCACAGTTTCAGTCTGCGAGGAGCTGCTTGGGGGCCCCCCGTGCCTAAGCCTCCCTGCCCCATACACTGGGGGCAGTGGGTTGGGATTGGCCATCCATGTTCACAAATGGGTCCTGGTACAAAAAAGGTTGAGAACCGCTGGCCGAAAGGACTTCATAGGGACTGGCCTTTAACAGTGTGGATGGATCACTCCATTTTTGTGGCTGGACTAGCTTCGTGCCTCCAGTACCGAAGGGCCAAGGTCAAACATCAAACAAATGTTTTCAATTCAAATAAAAATAAAGGAGAATGTGTTGGCCTCTTACTGGAGCTTGCTCTGGCCAGAACTACGTAGTACGGACACTGCCGGCTCTGGAAAAGCTCAAGGAGAAAGCTCTCGCACCTTGGGGAAACCTCAGAAGGAACAGGCAAGAGGTGTAATCGAGTCGAGAATCTCACTCTGGAGCATGCCGAGTTTCTGCCTTTATTGGGGACTGAACAGAAACCCTGGGTGCAAACAACACGGCACTTTTGGGGTCTTCCAAATCCAGACCTAGTCTGCAGCGCAAGCCTTTGTCCAGAGAAAAGAAGTGACCCTTTCATTTTGAGGTGAAAGTTAGGTCCAGTTCTTAGCTTATCCAAGACTTGTCATCCATCGGCGTACTAGCAAGGGTCCTTTTAAGGCTACTTTTCATCTATTTTTGAAGGGGACTCCAATATTACTTCAGCTCCCCAGTGTAAGGTGGGGATAGGTTTACTTAAGCCAGTAGATCTGTTTGGACCCCTTCCTCCGTGTCCCTTCCACAAGGTGGTACATTAAAGCGCACAACATGTTGGGAGGCAGCTTTATTGTGGTCCGAGCTGTTCAAACAGCAAAACGGATCCGTTGCACATGCCTCGAGTTTTCCTCGTGAAACTTCCTTACTGGCTTGTTAACCATGACACAACATTGTTTTAACAGGAAACATCATGCCCCTCAAAACCCCTCCCTCCTAAGTATGATGGAACCGGCGTCCTGGGCTCCCCAGTTCCCTTTCCAGAGAGCACACACGTTTCCTGTACTGAATCTAGCTGTAAATATTAACCTTAGGTATTTGCAGTATCTGCTTGCTTTGGCAGCTGGGGGTAATTTCTGGACTAGCTAAAAGGAAGAAACAAAAAGGGAAAACTTAATGTGTTTGGCCTCTCTGATACTCATTAACAGTATTGCGGACCGAACTTGGGAAAGTGTTCACTGCAACCCATATGACATGGAAAGTCCCTGCAGTCTGGGAATGACTGATCCCCCATGGTGCTTGTCTCTCTGTGCTCCCACTCCAGGACCGGATGGTGCAAGAGGCGAATAGTTTGGTAAAAGGTCAGAGGTCAGCCCTATTTTCCTTTTTGCAGGCAGGGGCTTCAACACCACGTCATCTTTGGAACTGAATTAAGCTGAGCTGCACAAAGGTATCCTTAGCATGCAGTAAAAATGGACATGTGGGGGGGGGGGGGTGGGGGACAGTGCAAAAGAGGCACTGCTTTTGAAACAGCATCCTAGCTTGTTTCGTAGTGGCTTCCTTGAGCAGGCCCTGGGAGAGCTTCCCAGTGAAAGGCTGTACCGCTGCTCCATGAAAACCCAGAGCTGGAGTGAGGGTTGCTCCAAGCTCTCCGAAGCCTAAGCCGACCAGGCTCTTACAGGTGAGCGGTGAAGGGTTTGAATGAAAGTCAGTGGAAGGAAAGGAATAGCTGCCTGGAGAGGACGGCGGATCCGGCTTGCCAGCTTCTCTGCTCAAGTGTGGTGGTTTCGCCTCTGGGGCTGTGCGAGCTGCTCCTGCCCCTGTGCAACTGCTCCAGACAGGAGGTTGGTATCTGGAGGTCCCTTCCAGCTCTACTTCGCTCTGATTTCTGTGACCTGGCAGAGCTGCATCCCGTTTCGTGGGCTGGCAGGTGAATGTCTCGCTTGCAGTGCCACCAGAAGAGCTGTGGGTGCAAAGAAGAAGTCGGTAGTCCCCATCCGTCCATCCCCTGGCACATCCCAAGCTGCGTTCGCTTCCCTTTGCAGCCCAGGAAGACCCCAGCTCCCCTCCTCCTCCCAGCGAGATGAACATAGTCTCATTTCTAGGACCCGTTCTTCAAGCGCTGCAGAGGAAGTCCACTGGATGTTGCTTTTTGGCCTCTAAGGAAGCAGCAGAGGTGCTGAGAGAGGGACAGAAAGATCCAAACCTCCCCCACGAAATGACAAAAAATGCCGAGAGCGGCAGGTATGCAACCTGTCCTCCCTGCCTGGGTCTGTGACGGAGCTGCCCTCCGGCTAGCGAACCCAAGTTGAGGACACGGCTCCGGGAGCTGCCGGCCATCGTGTGTTGTGATGTGGAGCGTGCAGGGGTCTCTCCCACCCGCCCGGTGTTTAGCAGCCTGCTTCTTCCTCTCCTAAGAAGGGTTGGGGTGGTGGGGACTGGTACCCCGCAAAGCAGAGAGCATTAGTAGAGCATTAGGGCCGGCATCAGCGGCCAGCGGCGTCCCCGAGACTTGCAGCGTGACCTCGGCAGGTCTCTTTTCTCCTGGTGTGGGTTGAAATGGTGTTGGCATTTCCCTCCCTCGCATATAGATGGGGACTGAGCATCACAGAAACACCGGAGGGAAACCCTCTGCTCGTTTGGCCTTCTCCAAGCTGCAACGAGGCCCTCAAAATGGACCTAAACAGATGTCCTACGTTCATTTGGCCCAACTCTTCCTGATGGCTCACAAAACATTTTCGTTGCGCTTGGTCTGACACCAAGACTCCTTCCCTGCCCTGAGGGACTGGCAGCCTAAATAATAGCTACCTGGGATCTAAAAATAGGTCCCCACCCTCCCGGAGGAGTAGGGAGAAGTGCTGGACTGTCCCAGGCATGAATCAGAAATCTGCATCCTCCTTCCAGGGGTTGAACAGGGTCCTGGAGCTGCCGTGGCTCCGGCTGCCTTGGGGCGGGGAAGGGCAGAGGAACCGCGCTCCTGCAGCTCAATTGTGTGTTTCAGGAAACGTGCGTAGGACGGGACCCGAGCAGATCACGGTGCCGGGCTGTTTGCAGGCTTCCTGCATGCGTCTGAAGGGAAGAAGGAAATTCGTCTTCTTAAACCAAGCTGGAAATCAGGAACTGGGCGTTTCCTGTATATATGCAATCCTCCACCCCGCAGCAGCTCAGACTGCTGCTTGTGTCAGCAGTCATCCCCTCTGCTCACAGGGACCGAAGGACATATATGGAAGAGATGTCCACTTATGGTCTCCCCCTGCTTTTCCTCATCTCATTTCCAGTCTGGTGAAAAAAGCAAAGAAATCTGCCCAAACAGTTAAGCTGTTTCACAGATCCGCTGGGTGGGTCTTGGGGGTGTACAGAGCTAGTTCTGTCCTTGCTAGAGACAAGACAAGACACCGCCCCCCCCCGGCGTGGATGGCAGGAACCAGAGAAAATGTTAGCAAGCTGGATGCTACAGTAAAAAGGACTTTGGGAGGGAGTGTGGGGGGAGGCTCAGCGATTTGCTTAATATTACTGGCAAAACTCAGGATTTTGCTGCAAGGGAGAATCAGGCCTGATATGTAGAGAATTTTCCCGGGTCGCAGCTGACAGCTTTTGGTCATTCTTTGACCATTCCCTTGCTTAAGGGGCAGCAAAAATGTGCCAGTTCTTGTACCATTCTGAAATCAGGGTCTGCACCAACCTGATTTCAAACTTCAGATTTTGCACCGACCTCTCGCTTTCCAGTGTTGCAGCAGATGCAAAACCCCCCAAATGTTGCCTCTTTCTTGCCCTCCCCCCCTACCTACTGCAAGGCCCAGTCTCTTTTCTATCCTGTGGTGCAGCCACAAGTGCAGCAGGTGAGATGGGCAGCTGGGAGACCGTATCAGCCACGGCCCAGTCTGTGGGGAGTAGAGCTTCTTCAGCTGATTCATCTCCTTCAAAACTGATGGAAGAGCCAAGGGCAGATTTAATCTGCAGTCTTGCTTTGCTGTTTGTGGGGTTCCTGTCCATAAATGGGGGCACCGGAGAAATACCCATATCCCCTCTCCCCACCGTCTTTTATTATTTTATGCACTACAGTGATCATCAGGCAACTTGCATTTGCGTGCTATCTGTTCTCTCTCACTTCCACTGTTTCTCTAACATTTCAAGGACTGCATGGTGGAAGGAATCAGATCCCACTGAGACTTTTAGCACCTAAGTTCCTCCCTGGTCTACCTTGCATCATTTGCTTCATGGCTCCCCACCTCTTGGCCCCAGGTTTGTGTTGCAAAACAAGAGCCAGGTGACGTGTCTCTGCTTCTCTGACCTGGTAGTAGTCATTAGCCTGCACCCTGGGTAGGAGAATCTCCTTGGCCACCCCCCACCATAGTTTCACCTGTCTTGTGATGGGACCAGCAGACAGCCTGATAAATGGAGCGACTGGGAGAGGTCACTTGGTTCAACAGTCGCCCCTGGCAGCTGCGCCGTGTCCTCAGTTGAAATGCTGTGTTGCAACTCCTGCCAGGCGAGTGCTGCCGGGTGAATCACAACAGCAATCCCTGCCATTTCCCCAGCTTCAGCCCTGTTGTGGCAGGGAGGGATTACGCCAATCTCCCTTTGTTGCAGCATTTCTCGATGGCGAAAGCCGCCCCGGGGAGGGCGGGGAGGTCCAGTGGTGTTTTCTAGCCCGGCTGTCAGGGTCCTGATATAACTATGCTGGGAGGCCCCATCTCAGAGTAAGCATCTGCTCCAAAGTTTCCTGTGTGGGAGGTGCTGGCTGGGGTTCAGTTCCCCATCCTGCTGCTCATGCGTTTCCTCCTCCCCAAGGACAAAAAAAAAGAAAAGCCCTGAAGCACATGC
Source organism: Crocodylus siamensis (assembly GCF_052110815.1). Classification (NCBI taxonomy): domain Eukaryota; kingdom Metazoa; phylum Chordata; order Crocodylia; family Crocodylidae; genus Crocodylus; species Crocodylus siamensis. The sequence continues at coordinate 8,018,771 of NC_143406.1, read as the reverse complement.
CCATGTGACTGCTGGCTGACTTGGAGAGGACGGTCGTGTGCCCGTGAGATCCAGGCTTTGGGGAAGGAAGTGTGTCGAACCCGCAAACAGTCTCAACGTGTCTGGGTGGAAGGAGGCAGGGGCGGCAGCCCTTGAGCTGCCCCAGGATCTTGGTCTTTTAATGCTTCCCGGGCATTGGGGCACGTCCCTTTCACAGGTTTCGAGGTGGCAGGGCCAGGACCCTGTTTCTCCTACTCCGCATTACAGAGGGTAGGACCGACGTGCCCTACTTGTGGTCGTGATGCCATTCAGTAGAGAGCAGTAGCTAGCCCTCAGCTGGAGGGCAACGAGTTGCATTTAGCCCAGTGCCCCAAAGTGGCCATGGAAAGACCTGCCAGCCCAGATGCACGTTGAATTGGTCATCATTTCCCATGATGGGGGTGGTGGGAGGTAATGCCCAGCTTGCCTCTTCCTGAAATGGGTGGGTACCGTCACTTTTGCTTTCCTGTCTATATACCCCACGCCTGTCTGATGTGGCCCGCGTCTTGTCCAAGCAGCGGGCAGCCAGGCGGGGGGTTTTCAAGTCTCCACTCCCACCTGCCCCCGGGGGTTATCGTGTCACGGGGGCATCTCGGATTGTGGGCCCGGCTGATTTCAGGCACGGGAGCGGGTGAGGAGGAGACCGGTGAGCTTGCCTGCCTTTCTCGCTCTGGGACCCTGCAGCAGCGGGTGCGGCTCCGCTATCTCGCTGGGCTAGGCTGCGTGCTCTCCCTCTTTTCCACCCAGATAATCCCTCAGCAGCAATCTTCCGGAGTGACTTTGCTCTAGCTGGGGGAGATAAGGGATGGCTTTGATTACAGCGGTTTGCAGGAAAGCCCCTTTTAATCCCACCCTTTTTCTTTGACCCAGTTAGACAAGAGCCTGCTCTGGCAGCCCACGTAACAAGAGACGGAGATGGTTGTTCACCCTCAGCCTGTTGCTATTCTGCAGCTATTAAAACCGGACTGGCGTGACTCAAATTAGCTTGCCTGCTAAGCTCATGCGGGCTTTACATAAGTCTGCACTTAAAAAAAAATTCAGGCTCCCTATAGCCAGCACCGGATCAAGCTAGATAGATATTTAAGTGGAGGGGGGAAAAAAAGATGTCTCCTACCCCCTCCCTTCCAGAAGCTGTGTTCAGTGGCTGCTAAACAAGTAACCTGCCTCGCTGCTAAAATAAAGTATGTGCATAGGGGAGCAGCTGCCTAGAAGCCGTGGCCTGAACTTCTCCATCATCAGCAGGGTGGAGGGAGACGTGTCCTTCCACTGCAGCATGGCACGGCCCGGGAAAGTGCCTGATCCCATATGCAGTGGAGCAGTCTGGGGTGACCTGCTCTCGGTCTCTCTTGTTGAAGCTGACCCCGCATTGGACATTTATTTTATCCCAAAACTGAGAGCTCTCTAGCTTTGCACTCAGCTCACCAGGGAAATGGCCACGCAGCTCCCAATTCCCCACTCTACTGAGTTTTGAAATATGCTTTACAAAGCGGCACAGCTCCAACGGGAGAGCCCGAGGGGAGACCTGCTGCAGAATACGTCAATGCGGCTAATGATTTCCATGGGCGTTATGCTAATCAAAGGGTCAGGGTGCTTTTCGGGACCAGAAACAGTTTGTAGCATCGGGGTCTTTTGGCCAAGAGCCCGGTTCTGTGTCTTCTCCCCAGAGCTCTGAGCTGAGATGGCATCGCTTCCTTTTGAAATATTGCCGGAGCAATGATGGCTTGCCTCTGTGCCCCACAGCTGGCATGAAAAGCTATGCAAAAAATCAAGACAATGCTGCCTTGTGAGCGGACTGAGACGTGGGCTCATTCGGGATATTCGTCAAATGGCGGAGGAAAGGGGCAGACAAGAGCGTTCCTGGACCGGTCCTGTCCTCGGGCTTTTATCACTTCTCGGAGGGGGTGAAAGAACCAAGAAAATATATTTAATTTCAAAACAAAACACAAATCCTCCCCACCCCACTGCCGAGCAGGGCCCATGCCATGTAGGCACGAGCTGTTTCTGTCCTGGTCCCTTCCCCCACTGCCCCAAAATGTTTCCCTCAAGTTCTTCCCTAAGAAGTATAACCAGCCGCCGGCGACTGATTAAATCCTAAATTTAGCTGTGGCATTTTTTTTTTCTCTCTCCACTCCTTCATGTTACGTCTAGGTAAAAAATAACCCTGGCATCTCTTCAAAGGGGACACGGGCCTGTTATGGGCTATATTTTGCCTTGTCACCCTGCCCGGGTCCAAAATAAGCCTGTCGTTTAATTAGCTTGTAGTGTTATATAATCCTGAAAGTCAAACTCGGGCCCGGCAGAAGTGCACGTGACCGTGTGGTCTCTGGACAGCGGTGTGTCAGGGGACAGGGCAGTCGGAGGGTGGGCTGTCCTCGGCTCCCGTTGTGTTTCATGCCAAGGGGGAGGGAGCTTGGGACGAAGCGAATGTGCCACTGCCTAGTGCCACCTGTCCGGTCCCTGGATGCGGGTACTGCTGCATCCTTCAGCCGTAATCTGCCCTCCTCCCCTCTCTTTCAGACTTTGAAGCGTGGCTGTGAGACGAGGGGCTGTTTCGGAGCAGCTCCTCCATGCCTTCTGCCTCCTTTCCTTGCATGCACTGACTTTCCCTGAGCAATGCAAACGTTTCCTCCTGTTTCGCTGGGTGGCCCTGCAGGACAGTGGGCAGGATTTCCTTCTCTCTTCCACACAGTCCCCAAAACAGGCACTTCGAGTCCCGCCTGTGAGCAAATAGCTTAGTCTGATTATTTCAGAGCGCTGGCTGAGCTCACTGGGTGCATGGAGATCACCTCTTGCTCACCAGTTGGAGCCAGGTGAGGACAGGCGCTGAAGTATTGCCCCCCCGGTGGGACTGTAAGCTGCTCAGTCACTACACATGCTGCTTTTTCATGTTTCAAATCCCTCCCGGATGCCTGAGATTCCCTATCTTTAAAGAAGGCTCCCCATGGGGCTCCTACACGGCTGCCCCAGCTGCAGCTCCTCGGATGCTTGTCTTCACGACCGCCCCGTTCATTTGATGTAGAAGAAGTCCTTTAGCATGCGAGCTATGCCGTCAGCGCCGCGTTCCTGTTCTGCCCAGAGCGACGTGATGCTCTGGCTGTGCCGTCGCCTGCCCGCCGACCGCTGCGGTGTTTTGATAAAGAGGAGAGCAGGTTTGTTTCGGTCTTTTCTTTTTCCTTGCCAGGAGGAATAAGCAGCTCTTGCTGAAGAAGCTTTGTATGACTTCATGACGGAAGGAAAAATGCAGGACTGACAACCCAAGAGAGAAAGTACTTCGCGTGGTCCACAGAATAGGACAGTCCTGTTGCTCCCAGCTGACTAAACAGTGCTGGCCCAAAGGGGCTACCATTGCATGGCGAGAAGTCAGTTGATCTCCATAGTCCAAGCCAGCCCCGTGGCCTGCACGATGAAGTCGAGTCTCCGGTTGCCCATTTGGCGAAGTGCTCATCCCTCACCCAGGCCCCTTGGAGGAGCACAAAAAAGCCTTAGAGTGGCCCTCGGTATCCGCCAAGACATAATCAACTCTCTTAGGCAAGTGTCTCTCTGTCTCAAAGGTTTGGCAGCAGCCAGTAGGACCTGATCACGTTAATGGTGATGGAGAAGGACCAGGAAGACCGAGAGCCTCCAAGATGGAGAAGGTGGAAGGGGATAATGTAAATGGTAGGAATCACCATGTCAACAAGGCTCAGAGACAGGCGACAGCTCTGCAAGCATATGTCTTGTAAGGCCTCCTTCGGCAACCTCTAGCGTAGGGGTGGCCAACCCATGGCACTCTTGATCCCCTTTCCGGAGGACGCGTTGACCTCCATCTTCCTCTTAGAAACCCTGAGCGTGAGTGAAGTTCTGCCAGGTCTCTGCCCGGGCTCACTAGAAAGCAAGCGGCCAGCATTTTGCACGCGTCAAAAGCTGCTGCCTTATGTCTCTTCGATACAGAGGAGCTCCGTATGGACACTTCAACCAAGTTTACAACTTTCTAACCACCAGATGGAGCAAAGGAACTTTAAAATGATGGCTCCCCAGCATTTTGGCCACAGGCCTCCCAAGAGAGGCCAATTCTCAGCCACCACACATGAGTCTGAGCCATGCGTGCGTCAGCTCAACCTCAGTTCCTGTAAGACACTGTGTCGCTCCTCCCATCTCTCTCCTGTCCCGCCGAGGTTCAGTGCTCCTAATTTCTCTTTGCGAGCTGGGTGCTGAGGGGCAGTGCTGAAGGGGGCGGCAGACTGGGTGCAGTCGGGTGGGCAGTAGACATGCCTATTGTGGGTTTCCCATATGCACATCAGTAAGTCACTGCTGTTCCTGCCTGAGCCTTGTTGCATGTCTTTGGCCAAAAGTTTGCTCTGACTGGGGCACGTGATGATTTTGGAGGGATAAGGAATGACACCCTTGTTAATTAAGCTGAGCCAGCCAATGTCCTTTCACTCATGCCCCGGGACGCTGTCATCCCAGCTCTGCTGAACAGGAGGGTAGAGCGCCTGTTGCCATTACAGCTAAAAGCAGCAAAGCTCTTAGCACTCCTGTACTATCTGAGTCATGTTCAGAAGAAATAGGCCAGACCCTAGTGTTTCCAGGCGTGTTTGGAAACCCCTTGCACCGGCAGAACTGGGCTGGACATGTGATGAGAATAGCTTTTTAGGTTTTTTTAATGGTATTGTAGTCATTCTGGTCTCGTTGATAGCCAGGGAATGCAGAGAATTAAATAAGGCGATGCAGGAGACAAACACATTTCACAGATCGCGAAGGTTTTCTGTATGTGCCATGTGGGGTCTGGCTATTGACACTTTTAAACCAGCCCTTCTTTGCTTCAGTTTGAAACAACCTGGGAAGTGCACCCAGGGCAGGTGAATGGGGTTAGGCAAGGATAAAAGGTGGTGCTGGTGCTCTGATCCTGTTGTGCTGGCCTAAAAGAGCAGGTCTCTTGCTATTTGGAAATGTTTTGCAGCTGGAGCTGAATAATCTCTGGTATAAAGAGGGGCAGGCACCTGGGAAGAAACAAAAGCAGCCGGTTTCCTAGCAGTGCCACTGCCTGCCTCTTTGGTTCACTCCGTCCCTTGTGTCGCGGGGCGTTTCGACTGCTCCCCACTCACTTGGACCGAAATAATACAGGGCCCTTTTGATTCGGTGCATCCAGATCCGTGCGAATGACCTTAGTCCAGGTTTGCCTGAAAACCGGTCCTGACACAGGCTGTGTGAGCAGCCCGGGGGAAGTTTGGCTCACGTAGTGGGCTCTGCGGGACTGTCCTTGCTGTCCTTCCTCTTTCCATGGGCTGGGCTGGGAGTACAGAAGTTCAGTTTGGATAGCGCTCCTATCTCTCAGGGAGACACACAGCAGTTTCCTCTGCTCCTCCCCAGGCAGCTTAAGCAAATATTTACAACAGAAGAAAGTTTGCGCCTTGGTTGCTGCAGGCTTGCTTGGCTCGAGTTGGAAGGTTTCTGGCATGTGCCACAGGAGGAAGAACATTTTCCACGCCAAGCCGTACAGAACCTTTCCTCTACCTTTTATGTGTGCATGTGGTTTTGGCTGGCTTGCATTACTTTTCTGCAAGCCGCAGCCTCGGATTTTGCAATTCATCTAAAGGAATTAAATGCCTACATCCTATGGAAAGTCTATAGCAAATGGGTGGTGAAAGTCCTTTGACAAAATCTCACCTTTAAAAAGTAAATGTGTGATGATTACATCTTGCAAGAGCTATTCTGTAATTAGGTTTGGAGCAAAGTTTCTAACCCACCCCCTTTATTGGTTTACCCACTAAAATCCACAGACAAAAGGCTTTTTGCCTACAAATCGATAGGGTCAATCCAGGACAGAAGTAGATACTTTCCCCCCCCCCACTAAAAACAGTTTGAATTCAACAGGGTGGAGGGATCCTGAATTATAAGCTGCTCATAAAAGTTTGAAAAGTCTTTAGACACGTCTTTACCTGCTTCACAATGTGTAGAAACAAAGAAAGGGAGAGGACTTAAATTTTCTCGACTCCTCTAGCTGGGACTGAATTGCTTACAAGTGAAAGTTGGAAAACCGTTCAGGGTTCAAATGGGAATATCGGACTAGCACATTGCCTCCTGCGAGATTAAAATACAACTGAGGTTTTCCTTTTAGGAAGGTCTCTAGCTCCTTGTTTTGTACAGATAAAATTGGTACTAGTTTGTCTATCAGAGGACCAGCCCAAGTCTGCGGAAGAAACCTGTCCAGGGTCTGGGAGCCATTATATAAACCTCACCACTTTTTCCATCTTTCCCCACCCCCCCGGCCTTTGTATATAAAGTCCTGGAGCATAACATACATATAGCATTACAGAAAACTCCTATGTATCTTGCCCCTGGGGACTGGATGGGGGAGAGAAGAGGACACTAACACATGCCAGGTGCTTGTTCTCTTGAAGGATTTAGCACGGAAAAGCACTCATACCTTGTGCGGATGGATGCAATATGGGACCCAGACAAGCATGAAACACAATAGCTTTGCTGCTGAAACAGCAGCTAAACTTTCATGAGTGATTTTATCAGCCAGACTGCTTTATAAACAAAGATGCCTTAAGAAATGGTGGCAGCACGGCTGGATGTTTCCTCCGGGATTTGTTAGACAAGAGAACTTGAAATAATTAAAATGGCTGGATTTCTCTGTTGAATGGGGAGCGGGTGGCAGACACTTTCTCACTCTGCTGGTCTCTCACGTACTCTGAAAACTTCACCAGCTCCCTCCTACGGGACTCCTGCTTGCTGCATGAGGGAGCTGCCAGAAAGCACAAGACCAAGAAGAGGGACGCAGAGAGGGTTCATGGTAGGTCCTAGAAGACGTCACACTGGGTCTAGGAGACGCATGCCAAAGGGATGCATCCTCTGCAATGCAGGGTACCTGGGAGGCCAGTGCATCTGTGGGTGCACAGCAAGGGTTGTTTGGATGACTTTCATAATTAAAAATATTTAGGTTGTACATTTAGATGATAATTGAGGACTTGCTGGCTTAATCCAGGCTGTTTTTGCTGTGTGTGTATGGTGCTTGTGAATGCATGAGTTCATAGAGATCAGGGAGTAGGAAAATGCAGTGCGCTTTTCAGACCAAGGTGTAACCTACTTTTTCCCCTTCTAGTATCACCACAGCTATAATATCTTTTAGATCTACTATCTCTGACCATTAATTGGTAGCTGTGTTCAGGTTCGCCCACACACAGAGCACAAAGCCGAGAGGACAAGTGCTTGAGTGTTAAGTAGGAAATGAATGTGTATTTTAAAGCACTGGGTTGCACGGAAATGGGAGTAAACAAAGGAAAGTTCTGTGTGGGGCATCAAGTTGCTGATGCTGTTCATCACTGGAGACCCTATTTAGCGACTGCCGTGGCAGATGTGGCCTGCTCTGTTTTACTGTACTCAGCTTTGAAAGCATGCTGGAGAAGGAAGATGGGGTATGTTTTGCTTTCTATATCTAAAGTCTTAGCTTGGTGGTGGCCTGCCTGCTGTTAGTTTGGAGGCTGCAGTGCCCATCTTGGTAGAAAACCTTAATCTCGCATCTATGTCCTCAGAGTACAAGTGAAGCTAAAATGGGAGCACCCAGTAGCATCCTACAGAGAAGAACTAGCTCTAGTCTCTGAAGAGGAGAGTGCCCCTTTCTTTGTACACACCAATATCTGGGGAAGCAGGACCTTAAAGCTATGCACGTATATATATGCATGCTCTTCTTGAAGCAGCTGGTCCTGGCTGCTCTCAGAAGCCACGCACTGGACTACATGGTCACAAATTTGATTCAGCCTGTGGTCCTACTGTAGCATTGCCAACTCTTTGTGGTTCATATCAAACCCCAGATATCTTGTGACATATTTCACAGCTCCAGTGCCTGGACTCCAGTGATGCCATGAGAATCTCAGCTCCTGTGTCTACAATAGACATTTCTTATCAGTGAAAGAGAATATCTTGAACATGTGTTTCTGAAATGCTAATAGACCAATATAAAGCCCCTATTTTGCCCCCAATCTTGTGATTTTATGTTAAGCCAATTTCATGATTTTTTTTCTGGTGGGGACCTCAGTCATGGGCTTGGAACTGTTGAGGCTGATCTTTTGCTAATGGATCCTCTACGGAGGTATCAGCGACATGAGACAAGAAGCCCGAAGGTCTCATTAGAAGTTGGCTGAGAGTGCATGCCAGCAACTGGTCGTTTTGAACTACAAATAATATCGGGGGGTCTCTACGATCATTCCCGCAGCCCAAGCAACAAATAACCACAGTGCAAGGCTGATGCGTCACTCATGGCCTACAGAAAACCTGGTGGCTTCAGAGGGGCTTCACTGGAGCATGGATCACTGCAGACTTTGTGTCCTTTCTGCACAATTTAGAGTTTAAAAATGACTCATTTGAGCTGCTTGGTGAATGCAAGGGCTTGTCTCAAGGGTGGGGGGGAGATACTGCAAAACAAGCTAGGGTGTGAATTTAAAGTGCTATAGCCAGTCTATACTAGGTCCCCATGTGGATGCTCTTATTTTGCACTGAGCGCCTTTGTGTGGTTTGGGCTTAGTCAAAGTGGATGATGCTAAACCACACAAAGGTACTACTAGAGCATGCGTGCACCAGGGGGCTGTGCACAATAGTTTTTGTGCCAAATACCTTTTCTGGACTCTTTTCTGTAGGCAAAGCATGGAGGGAAAATTGGGACAGCCAGCTGCCAAGAAAGGGCCCTAACTCATAAGGAGTAACAGGCCCCAGTCTGATTTTACTTACAAGGGTGTGAATTGAGGGGAGCTCCACGGGGTTAATTATTACACCAGTTTAGCAGGAGAATGGCATCCATTGTTCATGACTGGGCAGCAAAGCCATTTTGGAGACAGCAAATTGGCACATAACTGCCCAGAGCCCCTAGCTTGGAGGGGAGGGGAGACAGGCACTAGACTTAGGTCATATCTGCAGAGTAGCTGTGCAAGTTATCCTGCATGCAGCTGGGGGGGGAGGGCCTATGCTTTAGTCCCTGCATGGGGCCCCCCGAAGGGACATTGGCTCTGCCAAACAGACATAGTGCCTGGGTGTGGAATAGATAAGCTGCGTGCATGCAAGTCTGCAGCGATGGGGAGCAGGGACTGCACATCTGGCGGTACAAATTCCCAGTGTTTCCTGACCTGTTCTGCGCCCTTGCACCACCGCGCTAGTGCTGCACACCCAGAGAGTCCCGAACTTCTCACGCGGACACTTTGGAAAGGCTGCAGGTCTTGCCTGACTCCCGAATGTGCTGAATGCAGGCTTCCATGATGCGCTGCCAGGAAGAAATAGAGCTGCTTGAGAGCTCTTTGTTGCTGAATGAGGAGGTGATGAGGCTCAGGAGGTTGCAAAGGCAGGTGGCGTTTGGGGTTTAGGCGCATGGTAGATATTGCCTAACACGGACATCTCCTGGCAGCCGGCCGAATTGGAAAGCTCCCAGACTGTGGTCGCTGAGCTGGTCACCCTGGCAAACGCGTCTTCTTGCTGGGCTTGCCAACTGTTTGGTCAGGTTCCCTGAGGGGGCTAAATAGGAGTCACCACCTCCCTCTCTGCTTTGGCTGGCTTGTGTCCTGCTCGCCCGGTCCACGTTGGACAAGCCTTGCGGGCACCCAGGTTACAGCTCTGCCAAATGCCCTGAGAAGAAGTGCGTGCCTGGGCTATGGCAGGAGATGTTTTAAATCTGTCTGGTGGCAGAAAGGGTGAAGTAACCTGCCTGGTGGCATCTAAATCGCTTACAGAGTGGACCCTGGCCATGTTGACCCTTTCAGGCAAGTCCTGTATAGTTTAGCAGAGATGGACCTGTTGGGCTTTTGTATAGCAGTTGCTCTGTCCATGGTAGACCCGGGGCCCAGCGTGCAGAGGCTATAGAAACATGGACTGAGACAGGAACGTGGACTAGCAGGGACAGTCCTCTTCCTGACAAGCTTTCAGTATAAAGCTAGACCAGACCAAGGGACAGTTTATTACAGGTGGAGGGACTGGCTGAGTCACAGTGGACCTAAAAGGGCCAGATTTGTAGAGGAAACAATGGAAGGAAGCCCACCGGCTGTGCTCATATATCTATCTTAAACAGTGACATCAGGAGACATGCCTGAGGTCACAAAGGGAGTCTGTGGCATAGGCAGGAACTGACCGCAGGTTTTCAGAACAATTTCACTACAGGACCCTATATCCTTTGGCCTCCCTTCCCCAAAAATGACTGGAGCCCCTCGAACAGAGTCTCCATTACGTTCTGCGTGCCCTTTTCCCAGGATGGAGAGGATACAGTAAGACATTTCACCAGGCTCCAGAAAGTCCCTAGACTGTGTTTGACCCAGAGACCACTCTTTCCATGTCCTTCAGCCAGACCAGTGATTCTCAACCAGGGTGCTGCGGCAAGGTTGGCACCGTTAGGTGTGCACACACAATCCGCAAGGTGACCCCAAATGGAAATCCCATTAGTGTTAAAAGCATTCTGACCTGTTGTGGGCTTTGTGAGTTCCTTGCAGCAGAAAAATTGCTCTATTTTTTTTTTTTCATAGTCAAAAAAAGAGTGAAAACTAAGAGCGGGCCGTTTTTGAGAGGGCGCTTGAGCCGAACAAGGTTGAGAACCACTGAACTCGACAGACGAATGTCATGTGCCGTGTGTGGCATTTTTATCCCCTCCCCGTCCCCCTTCTAAACATTGAATTCACAGCTGCTGGCTCTGCACCGATAAGAGAGTGAGATGACTTCCTTTTTTCTCTCCACCCCCACTCCCTTCCAGAATAAGCTGGGCTGTGTATTTTGGTAAATAGCCACAGCAGTCACTCCTTCACGCAAAACTTTCCGGGCTCCGCCACCTGGGGCAAACCTTGTCAAGGATGCTGGCAACAGAAGCGCATCTAGCTGGCAGCCAACCCTCCTCTAAAGCCTAGCCTGAGCCAGCCCCATCTCCTGTATCCTGCGAGCCTTCCTCCTTTCTGAACTGCCCTGTGGTTTCTGTGGACTAACGACTCTCTTCATATTTTACCGGGGTTGACAAGCCTTGACCGCTATGGTGAGGTAGGAGAACTGCATCTAATTTTCTGTTCTTAAATGGAGAAGATAGTTTTGAGTCAGAGCAAAGGAAAAAAGAGTAGCGCATACAAAGCCTGGGTTGTTTAGGTCTTAAAAAACTTCCACCTACAAGCATGGATCATGTCTTCCTATAGACATGGACAGCGCCTAGCTCACCGTGGGCACTGCTGCCCCACAAATAATAGTGTCCATGAGGTGCGTGTTCTTGTCTTTCTGGAGGCAGAAGTCTTCTTCAGTGGAAAAGTTTTGTGCCGACACTGTTTTACTAACACGATCAGTGCTGCACATAGCATTAGAGAAGTGGCCCCTGCCCGGAGGCACTTGCTGTGTGTGTGATGTATGGTGCCATAGTTCATATTACTTCGCAGCGATCTTACATTTATTGCTACTTGGCTTCGATCTCCCAGCTGCGTCTGTGCATGTGCATGGTTGTGCGAGTGAGAGAGAACTGCGCCGCGTCTGGGGGGGGCGGACCGGGCAAGAATTGGAGTGCCACAACTGAGCCTGCTAAAAGCAACCGGCTCGTTGCAAAATTCAGCCACGCAGACACAGTCCTTTGCTTCAGAACAAGACATCGAACGTGCTGAGGTTTTCCTCCAGACCTGCTGGCCTCCCCAGGAGTGTGGGCAGGGACATAACTCACTTTAAAGCTCCAGACTGGGAAAATAGCCGGAGCCCCTTGTGCAAGCGAGTTACAGTCCATGCCACCCAGCTAATGCTCAAAGGTTTTCTCTCTCATTAACATGTCTTGCCATCCTGTGAAAATCACTTGGCTCTGGCTCCTGGCTTCCCTCCTGGATCCTTGCCTCTGCCCTTGCTTTGTTCTGCTCCATCAGATCATGGAAAAGGGGCAAAACGCATGATTTTCAGCTCTGCGAGGGCACTTGTCACTCAGGCAACAGCTGAGCGGCTTTCATAACTGGCTGGCAATATATTTGTAATGTCCCAACTGTCTGCCAGGTGGGCCCGCAATTTAATTACCACTTTCTTAATGGGAACAAGAACATCTGTAATATACAAGGTAGTAAATCTCCCTAAATTGATGGAGATTAAATGAAGCCTCTTCTATTAGTCTCCGAGGGGCTCTTTGTTGTGTAGTTCCCGCCCAAGCTTGAGGTTAAAATGCAGCCCCCATTAGATATACGAGGTTTGCTTTGTGCTGCGTGGGTAGTGCTATACTAGGAGGGGAATGCCGATCAGAATTCAGGCTTTCTTCGACCAGTAATTCTGGGGGGGGGGGAAAAAATTGCACACAGGAGGAAGCTAGCTGCTAAGTCATTCCCTTGATTTTTCAAATGGGAGCTGATATGTCCAAAGCCATCTAAGACATGGGTCAGCAACCTACGGGCCATGGAAGAGGGAGGCAGTGAGGAGCATCACCCCTGCCACCCCACAGCTGGGATGGGGGCATGCGGTGGCAGTCAGGTCCTAGTGCCGGCCTGGTCTTGGGCTTGCGTTGGGTCCTGGCAACTCACCAGCACTGATGATTGCTGGGTTAGGACACTTAGATATGCTCTCATTCATTTTAAATGAAGGCAGGTCTAAATGCTCCAGCTGTGGTGATTCTACTGCTAACGCAGGTGGAGAGGAATACAACAGCGTCTCTCATGCTTTGACCAGGCTAAAGCAGATCCTCTTTTCCACTGAGAAAGGACTTGGTGGAGGATCATGCAAAGCTCATGCCCTTTTCCTGTGAGTTGCCTTGTGCTAAGTTTCTTTTCCCATGTCCGGATGTGATTTTTCTTTGATGGCTCATCTTAACTGGCTTTATGAAACTATGAAACTATGAAACTATTGCCTAGTTAAAGCCCGCCCTTGAGGCCAGCAAGAGGTGTCCCTAGCATCATGGCCACCACAACCTCTCCAGTACAGGAGTGTGTATTTTAAGAGCAGGCTTCACTGTGATCTCACACAGGGCAGTAAAACCTTTATTCTCATAGTTTCTGTCTCAGACACAGGCATAACCTGAGAGCAGGTGCAAGACAAGTGCAGAAGTGGGTTCTTTGATGCCTTTTTCTACTTGCAAATAAATCTATAAATAGACATGGGCCTCATCCTCCATTTAGGCACTTATCTGTTTGTCTTGTCTATCAGCTGGACTGTACCTATGCTATGGTGGTATATTAGATGATACAGCAACACGAGACAGCCAAGTGTTGTAGATGGAGGCACTGACCCACAGTGTCTCGCTCAGCTACATACAAAGTATGAACGTGAGCATGGGACGCAGGCGTTTGAGTACTACCTTGACCACTGGGCCAGCCTTCCCCTTGTAACCAGCTTATAATCCCTCCAGCACTCTGGGGACACAGCAGTGGGCAAGAGCCCAAAGATACCGTGAGATGCGTAAGATGGGATTGAATCTATGCATCAGCACAAAAAAAGGGAGGTTTTAAATAGAGGCATATTTGGAGCAAGCTGCCTGGCATTTATAACAACTTAATAAGGCGGAGTGTCATATTTTTTATAGGGGAGATCAAACCCACCCGGAGCTCTTTGGGGTGCATGCCATAAAACCCCGGAAAGATTTGCTTGTGCGGCTGTCCGACACTGGTGTTGCTCCTGGAAACTACCCGCAGTTGTCTGGATGGCTCATGCCTGTGGGCCAGCAGTTGTGTGCACGCAGCATGTGAGGATCTGAATGGTCCTTTCCACAGGGCCAGGGGAAATGGCTCAGGTAGCAGTGAGTGCTCCAGCTGTGCCTCATCCCTCACTCGATATCATTCACCCACCGACTTCAGCGCCGCTCCAAGCTCTCCACAGGCCCCTTTTTCAGAGCGAGGTGATAATAGTATGAAAGGCACCCAGCTGAGTCCTCTGTTTCTCTCTGGAAGGAGCAGAACAGGTGGTGCCTCACTGATGTTGCTCTGCAGTGACCCAAATGAGACATCCCCGGGGGAAAAGAATAATCTCGGTCTTCATGGTCTGTCGGCCAGTCCCCTCAGGGAAGACCCCGCATGCTTACCAATTCACGCCACGCCACGTGGAGGATTGCCCTATGGGAGCTGTGCTCTTGTTTGCTGCTTTTCCTCTTCCCCCTCCACCTGAAAACATACTTTCTGCTGAATCTGAGTCCTCAAGATCCTTCCCCTGTTGCATGGTATCAGACTTGCTACACCTGTGCCAGCTGAAGACTAAGGGCCAGATTCCTGGCTGGTGCAGATGACTTCAGCAGACTGATGCCAGTTGCTGCCAGCTGAAAAGTTGGCTCTAAATTTCTACCCTCAGATGGCCTTTAAATGAGGAGGAACCACACTGGGGCGAGGCACAGGTGGGGTGTTTCAGACAAGCAGGCTAGCTGGCTGACCCCGAGGTTGTAGGACTTTACCAAATTCAAGGTGAACCTCTTATTTCTTCACACCCACGTGGACTGCAAGTATCCAGCTGCTGTGACCTAGTGTGGCCCAAACCACCAGAGTCCAGGCTTGCATTCAGGCTCAAGCTTTCCACTTTTAGGAGCCACTCTGGTGTGCTCATGAGTGCCTAGCTGAGCTGCTGAACCCAGTTTCAGGTGGCAATTTGCTTAATCAAATGTGCCTGTCAGTGGAAACACCGAATCTATTTTTAGTGTTTCAGATGGGGGGTGAAACTTCAGTGAGAGCTTTACATGAAGCCACGACTTTTTGCACACCAGGTCTCACACGCCAGGACATGAAGGCACTTTCCTCCAGATGCTTGTCTGAATGAACGCATGCTGATTGAGGACAGGGCAATGGGAAATGTGTGTGATGGTATACTGAAGTCCCACATTTGAGCTCCTTCTTTGGATCTGAGATGCTTCTGCAATGGTGCTGTTTAGAGAAAATGTGACTTATTTTCCTCCATCCTTTCCCCTATTGTAATGCAGTCACTGGTTTGAATTTGCTCCCCCTACCAGACGCATCCATTGTCCTCTGGCAATGGAAACAGAAGTCCCAAAGGCGAGTCGGAGGCCTCCCCAGTAGCAGCGGCTGCACTTGGGGAGATGACATCAATAGAAAGGAGAGCAAAAGCTTGCCAAGCTGCTGCAAGATGCTGCACACGCACCGCCTTACCCCCAAAACACACCCAATGGAAGCTGGTGACATCTGAAACCAAGTGGTCAAGATTAACACCTCCAGGTGTGTCCACAACCAATTTCCTGTTAACAGATAACAATCATATGGAGGTCTGATTCAAAATAGTGTAGTCAAAGCTCACCCTCCGGTGCCAGGAGGCTGGAGCGAGAGCTCGAAAGGAACATTTGCCAGCAAACCCTGTGCCTGCCAGAGTCGCATGCATCCCCTGCAAGAGCTGCTGGTGGGAAGCTAGCGAGAAACGCACCCTGATCTTTCCATTGTGTGTTTGGACATAGTGGGTCTCAGCGTTTCCCCCACATAGTGACCGTGACAATTGCGTTTCTGGTACAAATTGATCCGACGGTGAGAAGCACGTGTCAACGTAGGCAGAAGGCGCTACGATGGGAGCCCTTTAGTGTCTCAGAGCAAAGAAGGTGGCCCTTAATATTTTATTTCAAGGATAAGACATAGCTTTGCCTGCTTTCGGAGGGCCTGACCGGTCTCCTTTTCTCTTCTGTCCTGCCCAGTCTGTCTAGAAGGAAGCAGATCCCCACACCTTGGCATTTTCAGAGTGGCAGCTGCGTGATGCCAAATAGGGCAATGCTGACCAGCTGCTGGGTTGGCCATTGTGGTCCACTTCACTGGTAGTTGGCCATGGCAACACACACATGCACATATGTCTCTTCATAGCTGCTCTGCCTGTTCCTAACAGGAAGGCTGCAGCTGGCCAGGCACGTGTTGTTAACATCACACCCGTTACTTGCCACGTTAGCAGCAGCGTCTGCTTTGCTAGCTATCTCACGGGGTCAGCAATCAAAGCTCTGCGATCCCACTGCGACTGGCCCAGCCCGAGATCCTAGTCCTGTCTTAAGTGTCTAGATTGAAGGCTCAATAAACCAGGCTTCAGGGCATTTGTCTGGAGTAGGCAGTGAGGAGGAAGGCTTAGTCCTGGCCAGAAGTGACCCTCTAGCCTCTTTTCCCCTGTGATCCTGCACTCTGTCTACAAGCCATTAGGGTTTCACAGTCTGATGGTGACTGATGTATTATCCCTCGATAACAGTGCCCCGATACAAAAAGGATGGATGCTCTTCTAACAGATGTATGTTGGATCCTGTCCATCAGGGAGGCCGTGGAAAGCCCAGCACTGGGTTATGGGGGGGATAGTCTGGGTGGGGAAGGGGCGCACTGGGGGCTGGATCAACAGCTGCCTGTGTCCAGCCAAAGGGGGGCGATGAGCATGCAGGGACATGCCAGTGCTGGTCCTCTGCTCCTCTACCTGCCAGTCTCTGTTTTCACTTCCGCCTCCTCCACATTTGTGCACACAGCTCGCCTTATTTCTGTGCACAACGCGTGCCAGCCCCGGCACATCCATGCATCTTTCAGCACCAGGCTGTTTGCTGCTTGTCCCTTTTTTTACCTGCTTCCCTTTTAGGCCGCTGCCTGGCTTCTATCTGGAGGCTGGGAGACCAAGTTGAAAGCATCTTCCCACGCATCTGTGGTGGTGGGAGGGGGTGGAGGGAAGTGCCCGTGATATGGTACTTGGTTTGGGGCATGCACGCAGGTACTAGTAGGAAAATAATTCTACCTAGTTTCCAAAGAGCAGTGTGATGCTTTTTTCTTTAGTTTTAAATAGGGTCTTGCCCACATTGGGCTTGTAAGTAGATTCGTGTTACAGGGGCTTGGGAAAACAGTGTCACCTCTGAGCCTTCTGCTTAGAAGATCCTATTTCTTCCCCTAGTGCTTCAGAAATACTGAGCTTGCCCTGTCCCAGCTCGAGTCAGTGGGGTTTAGAGCCACTCATGTTGGGGAAGCAAAGTGAGATGAGCTCTGACCCAACAAAGGATTTGAGCCTATGCTGAAATGCATGACTTTGATTAGGCTGCTTGCCTACTTGAACTCCTTGCTGACCTGGGGCATAGGCAGGAGCAGGTAAAACTGCCTTTGCTTTTCCACAACAACATGAATAAAGCACATGGGGCAAGATGCAGCAGTGGTTGCGATCCTATCCCTGACTTGGGGATTGCGGGTATCAGGGTACATAGCCAGGGGCAGCTGGGGGAAAAGGTTTGTAGAAGTCCATGGTGAACGACTTGTTCGGGGAGTTGGTTGACCACAGTGCGTATGTGACCAGTTGAATCCAGAGTTAAAACAGCAAGACGTGATAACGAAACAGGTGGGTAGAGGTGAGGAGGAAGAGCATGCTTGTCTAAAATAGGGGCCTGAATGAGTGAGCATGTCCCTGCAGTTTTGGTGTGGATTAAAATGCGAGCGGTGCAGTGGAACTACCTGCAGCCCCTTGAGGCTGCAGCCAAGATTGAGATCCCTTTCGTACTAGGTCCTGTTCAGACCTGCTGCTCCTGCTCCCAGCATCTCACCATCTCATTAAACTACACAGAATGGGAGATTGGAAGCGTTAAGACTGCCATTTTCTAGATCTAGAGGAGGAACTGAGCACGGAGGTGACAACTTGCTCAGCGAGAGAGCCAGAGACCAAACTCAGTCCTCAAGTCCCAGCTTGGGGGCCTCAACCAGAAGGTCTCTCTCGTTTCCTTCCTCCTGCCCTTGTTAATCAGGTCAGTGCAATGGGCTTCAGGCGCTTTCGTGCTCTAGCCTCTCAGCCCTTAACAGGAGAGTTGAATTAATTTCATGATATGGACACAAGAGAAACTAGACTCTTCCCCCTTCCTGTTTACCCCCATCACAAAGTCATCAGATGTCTGGAGGTCGACATAAGGGTAAAAGCAGGGACCTTCCTCCGAAAACTACATCCCAATCTGTGCTCCCAGGAGAACAGGTGGCAGCCATCCTATGCAGTGCATTGAAGTCCGAGCGCGCTTTGCCCAGGGAGGACATGTTCTTGCAGCGTCTCCCCTGCCCTCCCGCGCTTGCTTCTCCATATTCTATTTTTGATCTGATGACCTGGTTAATAATCATCATCTCGGATTTCCCCAGGGAGATAATAGGTGGCCATGTGATGGGATTCTGGCTCCTCACTTCATAGGTCATTGCCTCTTTAGGGAACGAACACAGCATGCAGTTATTTCACATGGTCACGTTCTGCTGAGTGGCAATGGAGCAGAGTCCCTTTCCAACAAGTGGGGTAGAGACCAGGACAAAGTTGGCTGTTAGGTCTCCTCTGTGCCAAACGCTTGGGTCTCCAAGCCTGGCATCCTCATCCAGCTCGAAACCTTTGTGTTCTTCTTCTGTTCAGTCTTGGTAGAAAATAGGCCTATTTTCCAGAGGTCGCTTGGCCTGCTGGCTGATGGAGCAATGAAAGGCACCAGTGCTAATCCTGCTCTGTGACCTGGGAAAGTTGCTTTACCTTTTCGCTCTTCTGCCTTGGCCGGTCTGGCAAAATCTTTGCAGCAGGAAACGTATTTTGTGATACGTCTTTCCAGCTCCTAAGCATGGAAGAAGGAGTCCAGTTCTCTCGGTGGCTTCTGGTCTTTACTCCAACGCAACTAATAATGGCTGGAACGCCTCTTTTTACAACAGCTTCTACATAGATGGACCTCATTGAATTTGGGAGTGTCTGCAGGTGGCATTATGGGGTCAGACTCGGTGATCTAGTAGGTCTCTTCTGACCATAGAAAGCTTTGAATTATATAGGAGCAGAGCCTTAAATTGTACCAGAGAATAATATAGATGTGATGAGAGCAGTTGCATGTTCCTATCCCTTTTCCTAAATGGGAACATTATTGGTAGAGTTGAGTGCTGTTTGTAGTGCTGTATTTACACAGTGTAGTAGCTACATCTCGGTAATCGCATTTGCTGTCGCCAACTGGCTTCGGCAATGGGTGAAATATTCACAGCTTAGTTTAAAGTAAACACGCGGACTGTGTTTGCATTTTGCTTCATGGTAGTATGATTGCTCCAGTTTCCAAGGGACAGGGAGGGGAAAAACCCTGCACAATCTTGCTGTGGGGGGGGGTGTTTTGTTTTGGGGGGTTTTTTTTTTTTAAACCCTTTGAAAATAACACTGTGAAAGCATGCCCCCCCAGCAGCTGGTAGGCTTGTGTCTTTCTGATGCATAGAGTTTGGTTCCCAGAACTTAATCTGGATTGCAATCTGCTTCCATAACAAACGAGGGCAAAACTGTTACAGACTTGGGTGCAGAACACCAGAAATTCTGGGGCGAAATGAAATAGTGGTGACATTTTAAATACAGGCTAGAGGCATAGAGAGCTCTTTCAGTGCCTGGGGCAGATGGTGGGGGGGTGAGGAAGTGGTGGGGAGGGGGTATTACACTGACCACCGGAGAGCAGGAGGGGGAGCGGGGTCTTACCTGCCGCGGCTCTCCTCATTTGGGCAGTAGCTGCTACTGCAGTGGCTGTTGCTGTAGGAGCCCAAGCTTGGGCTGCTGTAGCTGAGGGATAGGCATCCCTCCCCCATTTCCCAGGCACGGGGCTGTGCTTCCCAAGGCAAACCTTCCACGGTGAGGCGTCATTCTACCTCCCGTCTCCCACAGATGCTGCACTTCCCAGGGAGGGGGGTGGCTGGGTGCATGGGCAACAAGAAAGAGAGAGGCAGACTGGACACAGGCACAACTCGAGCAAAGCCCATATTAGTGAATAGGTGCAGAGCCTTGAAAGTGTGAATGGGAAATGGGCCAAATTCTTGGTTTAAAAATCAGCAGGTTACATCCACTGAGAAGCCCCTTAAGCCTATATACCTAGGGGGCTGTGGAAAAATGACCTTGCTCCTGTGTGGATATGGGGAACAGCTTCTTGGCTGCTTTCTGCCACTGCTCTTGTTTGTAGCCATTCCTCTCTCTTCCTGCTGCATCGGCTCTCAAAAGGTCACCCGTTCCCCCCTGCTGATTTTTGGAGACATCTGTTCTCAGCAAGAGGCGACTTGCTCG
The DNA here is from genome assembly GCF_052110815.1 of Crocodylus siamensis. Classification (NCBI taxonomy): domain Eukaryota; kingdom Metazoa; phylum Chordata; order Crocodylia; family Crocodylidae; genus Crocodylus; species Crocodylus siamensis. The sequence goes on along the minus strand of NC_143406.1, from coordinate 7,998,857 downwards.
GGCCCAGACACGCTGGGTTCTGCTGAGCAAATGGTTCAGGAGGCGGGCCGGAGTTTGGATTTGATGGTAGGCAGCCAGGAAATCCTATTTTAAAACCTTAGTCCCTTCATCTCCTTGAATCGAGCCATTCTGCCTTAAACTTCTTTTTTTTCCCCCGTCAATGCCCCTTATCGGAGAGAACACTATTTCTGAAAATCTATATCTGAATTCCACAGCCTTCTAGTTTCAGCCAGAAACATGTGGGCGGTGAACACTTCTCTCTAAAATACGTTCTCTATGAATATACCTACAGAGAAATACTCTGCTACTGTACTTGGCTGTAGCAGAGGCTGCCAACTTCTGTACAATACAGACCTGCTTTAGAACGGTCTCTCCCTCATTTGTGCGCTTCGGACAAAGTATAGCCTGAGCCTTTGTAAACTGTAATAATAAGCAGAGATGGAGACTGGTTATGATTAGTGCAGAAAAGAAAGGCTTGATTTTTGCCGGTCCCCTTTTGTGGCCAACTTGGATCCTGCTACACATTCCAATTAAAGCCAGATGCAAACCAGTTTTCGAGTTCTTAGACATTTTCAAGCACTAACTTTGTAGCTGGTCAGCTCTTTTTCTAGCTTGAGAGTCATTTTTGTGGTGTGATAATTACTTTGCACATGTGGCCAGTCATAATTTATTGTGCGGTTAGCCAGTTAATTGTATGTAATAATCTATGTAACGGGCAGCGGGGGCCTTACAGTTCTGTTGAAGTGGGTGTAGTGCAGTAATAGCTCTGCACAGGTGTACATAGCTGTACAAGATGCAGTGTGGGAGGCAAAATGAGCTCAAGATGTTCCCGGAGCACGTGGGGAACTATCGTCCCATCTGAAGCTCACTGGAGGACAGTAGAAAGAAGTGCATTGATGTTAGTGGATTTGAACTTTAAAGGTCAGTTGCAATGGTCCAATTTCAGGTGGCAAAATTTGCAGGGGAGAAACACTCCAACACTAAATTGCATGGAGTGGGGAAAGAACAGGCTATAAGGACTGAGCCTGGTAAGTAAGGCGCACATCTTGAAAGATAAAGTCAATTGCTAGGGACTGAAAGAAAAAAAGCTGTGCAAATGGAGTTCTTACAGCTGCAACGTTTGAGCCTTGGCCAAAGCGTTCGGAGCAGGAGATCCTCTAGCGTTGCTTTTGGGAAATTAGGAGCACATTCAGGCATCCAAGTGAAGAAAAACAGCAGAGGCTGGGAAGAGGCTAGGGATACGGGAGGATACCGCAGCCTGATTTCTAGTGAAAAATGTCTAAGTAAAGAGAGTGTAGAACTATCTGGGGCAAAGATTTTAAAAAAACCCAGAAATTTATTACATTCAGTCAAGTTCGAGAGATCTCATGTAGCCTGAGCAGTGGTTTGCAGCTTCACTAACCATGAGGCTGCAGTGGGGTGATGCCTGTCTGAGTGATTCCTATATCACATCTTCGATGGTGCTACAGGGCCAGCGAACAAAGACCAAATGACTTGACCCACCTTGATCAGTATTGCCTGGTCCCCCCTCCCCTGCCCAGTTCCTACAGGCCTGACATACAAAAGTTGCTTACGAAGCCTGATGACTTCAAAGAGAATAACTATAGCGTGCTGGACGGGGGAACGTGGGATTTGGAACCAGGACTCTTGGGTTTTCTTTTTCTTGCTCTGCCACCGACTCGCTGTCGCTCTGAGCAAGACCCTTGCTGACTTAAGCTAGGAGGATAAGCTTTGTGTCACCCGATTTTTAAGCGTCCACATTTGCAGCAGGGTCAACCCAGAGTTGATCTTCCATTGGCTGGTGGGGGAGACCAAATTTAACCCAGTCAGTCCTTCCTTACAGGCAGTTCAGTCTTCCACATGGTATCTCTTGAAGCCCTTCTCTGTCCAGCCACTGCTGCCTCTACTTATATCTGGATGCATCTTCATGTGTGCCTGACTGTACGCTTGTTACCGCACAGTCATTTAGTATGGTACCAAAATGACTGTGCAGTAACAGTCATGGCTGCACAGACCTGGCACCACACAGGTCATTGCCCACCCTACTGTGCAGTACCAGTGGCGTCACGGTTCGTGCCCACCGGTGCTACGTTGCCATAGTGTCTTGTGTAGATGCACCCTCCATGTGGGAGTTGTTTTGTCTGGCACATTGCCCTCGGTTTGACATTTCTTTTTTAGCGGCATTTTTGACGGTACCCTGGGAGAGCACCTGTAGAGAGAAAGCAAGAGGCTGGTTTCTTTTCTAGCTGACATACAGGGGTTTTGAAAGAGTCCTGGCACCGTGTTTACAACTTTGCCCACCCAATACCAGCTGAGCCAAATGTGTTGGGGGTAGCTGAGGAATATGGCTGCCTTGCTTTACACACCCCATTTCACCCCTTATTTTTCAAAGGGCCTAAAGGAATAGACTTTCCTGGGCCCTTTGAAAATCCTAGCTGCAATTTTTTTTGTCTGGATTATGGAACAGGGCTGACAAGAGGTGGGCAAGGACAGCACTTAAAGGAACTGACCCACTGCTGGCACCAGGTCATCGGGACACACTGTCGAGGTACCAGGGTGACCAGCGTGATGCAGAGAGACCAGAAGGCTGCACCTAGCAAAAGGTGACGTTTCCCTCTGGAAGCACAAAAGGAGAGCGCATTGCTCAGCAGCTAGAGTACTGGGTCATAGGAGACCCTGGACCAGGGGTTGGCAACATTTTAGGACAGAGTGCCAGAAACACCCGCACGCTCAGCTTGTAAGAAGTTGGTGTGCCAGGAGCGGGTGGCAGGGGAGCTGCGAGGGGCCCAATCCTTGTTGTGGCAGCGCAGCCCTGGCCCCTTCCTTGCCGTCCACCCCAAGGCGCACATGCCAAGCAAAATGCCTTCGCGTGCCACACTCTGGCACCTGTGCCCGGGGTTGCCTACCCCTGCCCTAGACTGACCCTTGACAAGTCACTTCACCTTCCTGGGTCTCCGTTGCCCTCTCCCACCTTCTCCAGGATGAAGCTGGCATTACTGGCCCCATTGCAAAGCACTTTGAGGGCTACTGGTGAGCCATAGGCAGGTGCTTTCCTGAAGCAGATGGTCAGTGGGCCGCACTCAAGGCAAGCAAGGAAACGTGGTTTAGATGTTAACTGGAATCGTGTAACATTTAACAGTCCTGAGTCTTGTTTTGTAATACAGGGGTTTTTTTTTAAACCTGGCTTATCCCACTCATCCAATTGGCCGCTTCATGGGAAGCCACTCTCAATCCATGACATACGGAGGATCTAAGCAGGGTTTAATTCAGCTGTCTTGACCATATATAGCTGAGAAAAGGAGGGAGGAGAGCACTCACAATGAGATGTCTTGCCTGGGAGTGACTCATGGTCCAACTCTGATCAGTATTTCTCAGGGGGGAGTCCCTCTCTAGACACACACACACATGCTAGAAGCAGTTAACTTCAACCTGAATGGAAAGTAGCTGAACAAGATTAACAGACCTTGTCACTGGGTATCAATGGAAAGTCTGCTGCTGGCGGGGGTGTGTGTGTGGGGGGGGGGGTAGTCAGCCAGTGGAAAGATGTACACGCGCAGGTGCTGATAGCAGCACTAGGTAGAATAGCAGTTGTGATGTGAAATGGTTATACAGCATCATATCAAGTTCCCAGGGGCAGCTACTGCAGGGGAAGATGCAAGAATTTCTTTAAATGGGTATACCTAGTATAGCAACTCAGTTTGATCCTCATTAACAAGAGGCTGGATCTTGCCGCCTTTTATAAACCCTTAATGTTTTATTTTTAAATACAAACACTCCTCTTCTGGGTCTTGTTCTGTTCCTGGCCTCAGTGGCCTCCTGGGACTGAGGATTCAGGGGCAGCCTGTACATTGTGTAAGAAGCCTGGCCGGACTTGGAGAACAAGTGTAATCAGAGACCGAGAAGGGCATTAAGAGGAGCCCTGGTGCAGTGCAAATAAATAACGAATCCTGTTAGTTGCTGTGTAGGACACTTTACTTGGAGGGAACTTGCAACGTCGTCTGCCTTTTTCTAACACGGCTTATAAAGCCACATGGAAAAAGGGAATTGAGCCTTCAAGTCGGAGCCACAGGAACGAGGTTCAAGGGTCCTGGGTGCCATCCCAGGCTATTCTGACTCCCACCAAAGCACTTCAGCTCTGGACCTCAATTTGCCTCTCTCCACAATAGAAGAGGGGTTTTCCACCACTCTTTGTCCTTTGAAATGCATGCCATAAAATGCTGGATCCTTGTACCCCACGGATTCCAGCGTTTAAGAACTACATTTGGACGGTGAATTTGCAACAGGGAATTGCAAAGCCAAATAAATAAAAACATTAGCCTTTCTTGCAGGTTAGGCCTCAGAAGACAGACATGCTGGGATCTGTATGAGCCTATATGCCTTTACATACATCAGCCCCTTTCTGCCGCCTGTTGAAGGACTCAGAGACTGACCGCGGGGCTGTATAAGGTTGTCACATGTGCTAAACACCTGGACTGCCACACCATACATTTTCCTGCTCCGTCTAGCACTCATAGGAGCAGTAAGCTGGCGATGTTGGGATCTCTCTTTGCGTGCCGTCCATTCTGCTCTGTGCAAAGGTAGATGGCACAGGTTAAAAAGGCTAGTGTGTCCTGTCACTGCCAGCAAATAGGCCAGGAGCAGGGTGTCTGCAAAGAGGCTCTGCCCATTGTAAGACATTTTTAAAAGCTGTTTCTCCGAGCTCCAGTCCTACCAAGATAAAAGCGCATGCTGTGAATAGCTCTGTTGACTTCAATGCAGAATGGGGTCTTCAATACTGAATTTCTTGCTTCTTCATATACCCCTTAGAGAAACAGCCTACCTCAGAGTAAGCACCTGTGCTTGTGCAAACAGGCCAGGTTTTTACTTCGCAAAAATGCTGCATTTGCTTTGGGACGGGTCTCCTTTGTGCTGGTGAGGACACTTCGGTACAACAGCTGGGAGTTTTAAAGGAGCCTGAGGAAGTGAGGCACCTAAATCCTATTAGAATTAAACCGAAGATAGGATACGTGTGCTGTCCAGCCTCACGGAAAGGACCATTGTACATACATGGGAGCTGACCTCCCTTGTGAAAAACTCCTATTAAATATAGAGAGATTAAATAAACAGGGCTGTATAGAAACGGCTGTTTATAGGAGCCCCGTGGATTATAACCCCGAACTGTATCTTTGCAGCACAGCTCTGCGCGCCGGCATAAAAATTTAATAGAAATGTTACTTTTATGCATTTCTTTATGCAAAAGAAAAAAAAAGTCTTATTGGATAGTAAATGCTATGCAATGGAATAGTTAGCTGTCTTGATGCTAATTGCTTTGGGGAAATGAAAATATTTACCCGTATGTAAAATTAACTAGTTTTGCTGGGCATATTTATTTCACACAATCCCTGAAGGCTAAGCTTGATGTTATTATTCTCCTGATGGGATTTTAATTGAACCAGGCTGGAAAGAACAAAAGATGCTGACTTGTCTTTATCAGGCCTAGGAAACCTTCTATGCAGGCACATGTATATAGAATAGCTGATTATCATATTAATACATAAACACTAGTAGTATACCTGCAGCACTTGCTATACAGCAAAAAAAAACAAACAAACCAAACCTCTGGCTGCTAAATATGCCTCTAATATCATAAAACAAATGGGTGACTTCTCATGACTGTCTTTATTGGAGGCCCATCTTCTATGCAGAGGCTAGGCAGTGACAGTCCTGGAGTTTTGTGTTTCCTGCCTTTCCCGACTGTGCTCTTGATGCTGCACGCTTTCCCCTTGCAACTCAGCAGCTTTCGCAGGCAAGGAAGTTACTGGCAACGTGTGATCGGGCAGGCGTCTGTGGGTATGAGTGTCATCGTTTTCCCATCGAGAGCTGACTTGTAGGCTGTGCTGACCGAAGATCAATTGTGCTCTTACACAAGGGAGGGAGAAAAATCTACTAATAGAGGAAGTTAACAGTGAGGCAGTGTCTGCTTCTTTGCAAATTTTAAGAGATGTGGGGTGCCCCTAGATCCCATTCATGGTCCACAGAGGGTACTTAGGCCTTTCTGGGGGTCTTGAGCATCTCACAGTAAGCAGCCCCATCAGGCTGGCTTTCCTTCTGGATCTCCCACCTAGGGCTGCCAACCTCCTGGATGGGGTCTACTAGAATCGGCATCCATCTCCCAGTGACTATTGAAATAGTTCAGGAGATGGATATTGTGAATGGGTTGAATAGTGCAATGAATGACATTGTGTCATGGTGGGGGGAAAAAAAAATCTCCTGGAATAGCTTCAGTCAGAGTTGGCAACCCTGGTCCTGGCCAGTGTGGGGTATGAGGGCACACATCGCCTGCAGCGACTGTTCTGGTGCTATATGCACAGCCCCTGGCACGCTCCGGCTCTCAAAACCAAGGCAAGAGACAGCCCTTTGCTGGCTCTGAATTTCACACGTTCACGTGGAAATGAAAATATGGGGAGAGGAGGATTTAAAATTCCCTTCTCGCGGAAAACCAGCCTCTTTGGGGATTCCAGCTCTCACTCCCGCGCCCAACCCAAATTTCAATAAAATCCTGCATTCTCGGGAGTGACTTGCAGGAGCCCTACACGGCCTCCAAACCTCTGCAAGGCCAGAAAGGCTTGATACGTTTTCACACGTTGCAGGGCTCAACATCAAAACGTCTCTCTCACGTGTTTCAGGTAGGGCGCACAGTTCGTCCTTGGCGGTGGACGTGCATAGCGGCGGGGCCTTTGGGGACTCGGCCTCTGAGCTTTAAGAAACATCAGCACGGGTGGAAGGAGTCCGTGCGACAGTTATCAATCGTTTGCTTTGCAACTGGGATTGCCAGGCAGTTTCCTTCCCGTTCCCTTTCCAGATGCCTCCTGCTCCCCCACCTTGGCTTCGCGGCAGACCTTGCCCGTTGCTATCCCCGCTTTGTTGGGTGTAAATGACTTGGTTCTCATCTTCCTTACTTCAGTAGCATCCAGCCTCAGTATGGGGTGAGCTCCAAGCTTTAAAAAAAAAAATCAATTTGCACCTTTACAGGTAACTGTGAAACCTTACGCTCATAAAATTCCTTGTGCAGAGGAACCAAGTACCAGGCCTACATCCCACGTGAGCCCCTGGTATAGGGCTGAAACAGGGCGCAGGCTTATGGGGACTTCTGCGTACAGGTGTGACGTTACCTGGGATCGGACTGGCACCGTGCTTTTTCTCCTCCATCCCTTACCATTAAAGGCAGTTTTTAGCTTGCAATCTCGGCTCCCATACACGCAGCCTAACAGACCAAGGATTCATTGAAGATTGAGCATGTGTGTGTACGTGGCAGAGTACCCCCCACGCCAACACATTCGGTTGACCTGTTTCCCTTTTGAGAAAGGTGTACATTTCTCTCTCTCTCTTTTTTCTCCCTCTTTTTTCCCTGCAAGCCCAGGTTTTAAACGTTGTGCTGTCCTTTTGCTAGGGTTGGTGGAAAAAATCCTACCCTCGGCATCTCAGGATGAGGGGAAAAATGCTTTCTGAGCTGTGGGGAAAAGGTAAAACTGGGAAGGCCGTCATCTGGGGTACTCCACTGTCACCTTCTCCCCCAGGACACTTCACCGGGTCTCTTGACGGTGGGAAACTTCAGATATTTAGTGCTGGCAAAAGCAGAGGCAACTCCAGAGACGTCAGTGGGACTACACTGATTTAAGAGACTTTTAATGGGGAGCAGAAGCTCCGTATGGCCTCATACATGGGGGTGGAGGAGGTGTGAGGTTGGAAAGCTAGGCCTTCTGGCTAAGGGCCTCAGCCTCCTTCAAGGTCATGGGAGGCCCCCTCTTTATTTTTAATTCTTTGCTCACGTCGGTCCAAAAAAATAAATCCTGATTTTAACAAAAATCGGGCAAAAAATGATCTACATTTTGGGGCTTTTTTTGAATTAAAAAAAAAAAATGCTGTTTTTCATCCGTCCCTGCTCCTCCACCGCCCCCGCCGACATGCGAGCCAGTTTACATTGTTCAGCACAACATCTCTTCCGTGCTCGAGGGAGGGAAATGGGGGTTTTGCAGCGTTTTGTTGACATTTGGTTTCGTTTTCCAAAGCTTGGGTTGAAAGTGTTGGCAGCTGCTGGGCCAGCGGCGGCAACAGCTAACCTCACCCAACCACTTTTCCTCCCGGGTGGCTGATCCGTATCCACACCAGTTCCTGGGGCCCTCGTGTAGACGAGGACGAGCTGCTGTTTGTAACTGAACTAACTGCGGTTCCGAGGACGTACCGTTTCCCTCTGCTCGCGATGAGGTCCGAGCCAAGGACGGGATCACCTCTGCCACCCCCCCCAGCGGGAAGGGCTCGTTTTCAGTACCATAATGCAGCTAATGGACCGGCCTTATTTGAGCGAACGCTGTTTTTAATGTGATACCGAGGTCTTTTTTTTTATTCTACTGTCCAGTTGGCAGGCGGCAGCCTCCTCTGGGCCACGCTCGGGCATAGGCTGCTACGTGCCTTGCAGCTGCCGCGGGCTGGGCTTAAATGAGGAGCATAGGAAGGGAAAAAGGCTGTTTAAAAGGGGAGCCTAGGTGTTTGTCCGTGCAGAAGAGCAAGCAAAAAGGCTGACGCGGCCGGAGGAGCTCAGCGAGGTTGCCTCGAGGGGAAAGTGGTTGTGCCTATATCATATTCATTGCTTCGCGTCCACAAGGCTGTTAGTCATCCCAGGTTTTCACAAAGGCCTTTCTGGCATTCTTGTGGTTATCAGGCCTTTATTTCTCATTTTGAATAGGCTGAGGGCTGGGGTATTACTCAGCCTGGCTTTCAGCTGAAACAGAGACGGTCTCTCGCCACGTTTGCTCAGTGGCGCTGTGCCGGTTCCCATCCAGTCTGAATCACGCAGCCTGTCCTCCCCTCCAGAAAGGGACCAAGCAACATCCTTTGGTGGACCGCCCGCGTCTGGCGCGTGTGCTGTCTTCTTGTTTCCCGGCTTTACGCATTTCCTCGAGTAGCTCCTGAGAGGCACCTGAGGCTTGAAGGGCGGATATATAAAACTTTTTTTTTTTAATTTAAATTCTATTTCGTTTTTAAGTGAACCGTGGAGGAAATCTTCATTTCCTCATAGAAAAATCAAGTCCTGCCTCAAGTAGATTTCCGCTTCGCATAAACGCCTTTAAATTGGCTAGATCTCTCTCTTGGTTTGTTTGTGCAAATTAATTCTCCTGGGCTAAGTTTCACAGAACGAGGGAACGATTTAATAATTGCACCAACGCACCACTTTCAAATGAAACACACCGTTTACACAAGGGCGCTCCTGCAATGGTTAGAGGAGCAATGGTCTCGTATTGTTCTTGCCTTTCCAAAATATGGCAAGACTGTTTATAAAACCTGTGCGTGTTCGTGTGCACGCGTGAGTGTCTTCCAGAGGGCTGAATCAAAACCTGAGGTTCAAATATACCACAGAGTGTTTTTTATTCCTCACATCCAAATCTGCATAGCCCATGCATCACATTTAGGGCTGTTTTATACTACTTGTTAGTAGCACAGCATTACTGGTTGGGGGTGTGAATTTTTTTTTTTCTCTTCGACAAACTTATGCCAGTAAAAGCCCCAGAGTACAATACAGCAATAGTAATATAAAGATCCCGTATGATGACGTGGCTTGTTTTAAATTCAGGAAACAAAAAAGCAGCAAAAGCACTTCCAGACTGATTATAATTCAAGTGAAGGTTGCTACTTTAAGCATGAGTGTATGGTTAAAGCAGCCACACTTTCCAAAATAGAAAACGTCTTGCCATACACAAAATATAGGCATCTTCTGTGGTACTCACAAATAAAGAAGCCGGGGTTGGTTTGGGTTTTTTTGTCGATAATTTTGTTTTTGAAACTGAACTAATATAGAGGGAAAAAAATACCATGGGACTTGACCTTTGGTGCAAAACAGTCATGGCTAGCTTTGGCCTTAGTCACTGTAACTTTTCAAGAAGAGAAATAATTTGTGGAATGGATGGAAAGCGCAGTCAAAAAGGGCGTTGCTTCTGAGCAGGGCCAAAGTTACTCCAGAAGTCGCTTCCGGTTTGGGGGCATTGGCCCTCTTGTACCAAGTCCGACCATGAAACTAGATGGGATGGGGCTTGATGGCTGTGGCTTCATTTGTTTGAGCTCTGTGAAAGATTTGGGCTGGAGCATGTGCTTGGAGCTCAATGGGCAAGTCCTTAGGTTTCTGCACAGCTGCTCCAATAGTGTACGGCTGAGGGCCCGCCTGGCAAAAGCTCTCTGTTCAGGAAATGGAGCTACCGATCGGAGATAAACTCCCTCTTGAAGTCATGCTTTTCATGCTGCGAACCTGCCTTCAGTTCCTCGGCTCAGAAGCAGGGCTTATCCCAAGGCTATTCTCAGCAAATCGCCCCTCCTGCACACAAGTCTTTAGAAGATGAAACGAGCCGAGAGGTTCTTTTTTCCCCGTCTCCCCGTGCCGGGGTGGGGGAGTTGTAGCTTGTGAACTGTGGGAGAAACCTGCTAATGCTTGGAAGAGATTTTTTTTCTACTGCCAAATTTAGAAATTGGCCTTTCCTGCCTTCTCTGTTTATGAGGACCACCTAGGTTTTCCCCTCGGCTCGGCGTATGTGTGCTTCATGTTAGCTAAACAACAGGCGCACCGGCGGTGCATGCCTGCATTGATTGAATCTGGTCCAAGCAGCAGGAGCGACCACAAAAAGGAGCTTTGGTGGCATCTTGCTACAGCTGAGCATAACCGAAGAGCAAAGGGGACATGCTTGAAACTCCATCCTTCTTGTTACCCCTTACGGGGGCAGCTCCCATTGTGGAGTGAACTACCCCAAAATTGTTGGTGATGCCCTTGGAGAAGCTCCTATGTTCCTTTGGAGGTCTGCCCCAAACCTAAGGCAGAGCTGCTAAGCAAAGGTTGAGGCACGAATGAGTGAAAATGGACCTGTCCTTTAGCTACTTTCTTCCAAAGTCCTCGTAACAGTCATGAGGTCCCACACCCAATCCATCATATACTGAGTCATTAACAGTGTGACAAGCCCTCTTCCCACCATGTTCTCAGGCCAAGCACCAGAGCATTTAAGTGCAAAGCCCCCCAGTGCCTTTGCCATTAAGAACAACCTTAAAGCCACCCTGGCTTCCAGCACTGAAAAATGCAGTTGCAGCTAAAATGCTGCATCCAGAAATTATTATTAAAGGTTAGCGAAGGGCTATATAGACTTGTATTGTGTGTGCATGTGCATTTTAAGTGATACAGGCATATGTCCTCGATGCAGAATATGCCACACAATGCATCAATTCTGGGACCTGGATTTAACCCAGCCAAGTTTGAGAGGAGGTTCCTGCAGGAGGGGTATATCAGGCCCACTGTAAGGATTTGGAGACCTGAGTAACCTGCCATATGTTTGCCTAGATAGAAAATTAAAAAAAAAAAAAAAAAAAGCCATACAGCTTCACCCCGTCTTTATTGCTGTTATGGTCTCCGTTAAAACATTACCCATGACATTTAGCAACTGTGCCTTGTCCCCAAGCTCCATTAAACTCCATTAGAGCCGTTCTTTCCTCTGGCTGCAGCAATTTTACAGAGCACTTTAAGTACACGGCTCCCACACTCTATCATAGCGGTATAATCACCAAAGGGGTGTCACTCCGTGGTCTCAGAAGTCGGAGGCTCTACAACGTGCAGCTCCTCGTCTCCAGGCGACCTCCCCGTGCTATTCTCAAGGCGCGCTCTTTTGGCTTAGACACAGGGAAACGTTCATCATTGGAGCATTTCACCGAGAAGGGAAAAAGATCCCTGACCGAGAAGCAAAACACCACCTTTCTCAGTCTTGTCTATTTAAATCTGTGAGGTGCATGTGCACATGCACATAACACACCAGCCTAAGGCCAAGTCAGTCCGGTCCCTCAATTTCTCCCCGCTTCTGCAAAACAGAGACAATTTACTACTTCCCGGAAGGCTTGGGTAGTTCATCTCCATTATAAAACACCTCTGCGCAGGGAGCTAGCCTGGAGTATCCCAAGACCCGCTTTTCATTTGGAGACCCTGATTTCACTTTGATTTGAAAATGTGGCGCTGCCTTTTGGACTCACTTTGTCTAGCGTGGTGTTATGGCCGGTTCCACACCAACGACATCTCGTACAAAGCCATTCTTTATCTTTGCAAGGGGACCCTAAGTGACTGCAATTTTATCTTTTGTGGTCTCCATTGCCTCGCTGGATACAGCTTTGCATTGTTATGCAGTTGGCTGGAGCTTAGGAGAGGTGCAGCGAATGCTGTTCCAGTAGCTGACTTGCTTGAGGGTTTCTTTTGAATAGGATTTAAAGGTGTGGCGTGAGGCAGCCTTGGTTAGCATGGCCCAGCTAGCAGCCTCTAATAAACCTCTAGATTTCCTAAAGTGACTTGTGATGTTGCTTCTACTTTTTTAGCCTCGCAACTCAAGACCTCTTAAAGGGGCCCACATTTCAGAGGGCAGATGCGATTTCCAGTAAAACAAGTTCTTGTGCTATGCCAAGTTGCAACCCCTACAAATCAGTCGGGCCTGGAAAATCATGGCCTTTAACCCTATACGCATGCATTGGGTACTGCTCTGGGGAAGCACCGGTATCTTGTGATTGCATTGAGACCTTTTGATAATGACTGATACCACAAGGACTAGGGCGAGAGGGTGGTGTGATGACACTTAGAAGCCAGAGATTGCATGAAAATATGCTGAATCATGAGGAAATATTTTCCTCTTGGTATATGGGGAAATGTCTCTCCTATGCCCTTCCACAAGCACTTCCTGTAAAGTACAGAAGCTACCGTCAGGAGCCCCGAGAAGCACGGTTTCCCTTTTCTGTTTTGTCGCTTTCTCTGTTTTCCCCAGAAATCCACCTGCTGGAGAGGCTCTGCTTTAGACATGAGTCTAAGCATATTTTTAAGCATCGCTTGTGGGATGGCTCCCATTCCCACCAGGGAAGGAACAGGGGTGCCCCAAGATCTATAAAGGCTTCTTCACCAGAGCACAGAGAGGGACCTTGCAGTGCATACTTGCCGATGGGTTGCCCTTTAAAAATCCCCGTCTACCCCACTGGCCCAGTAAGCTGCTGGCCAGGCCCCATGCCCCCCCTGCTCTGGCAGCAGACTCCAGGTAACAAGGCTGGCCTCCTCTCTCCAGCCATTAGAGCTCTGGCTGCAGAATGGGCATGGGGAAAGCAGACGGCCCCGTCCTTGCCTTCTTGCTGGGGTGCTTTGACAATCAGACGGCGCAAGAAGATTTGTGCTTTTGCTATTTTGGTTTCTTTTTGCTGCTTTTCCATCCCAAGAGACGCCCACACCAGCCCTTAAATGAATACCACAAGCACAGACGCATCTGGTATTGGGCCAAATTGATTTAAGGTGGCAGACTGTTCCCAGGGATAATGTTAGCTTGATGGGTGACTGCTTGCCTAGGGTCCCCCCCGTGATAAATCTGTCATGGCTGGAGCCTGAGCATTACTTTTTCCCAGACATTTATGCTTCCTGAGGAAAAGAAGACGTCCTGTTTCCCTAGAGCCGAGAACTTACAGGAACGTGGGCTGATGGGGAAAAAGAATAATTGTCGCTGGGCAAGTGGCACTGACAGGTCATTGAAATCCAGGTGCTGCTGATGGTGTATAATTGCATAGAGCAAGATCGTGTGCATCTGTCTATGTGTTTGTAGAGAGGGAACATCTCCCCCTCTCCTGCATCTCCAGTCATGGAAGCCCTTTGACTCGTGTCCTTTAGCTTCCCACTGATTATGCAGAGAGATAAGGAAGTGTGTCAATCTCCAACTTCCGCCCACGTCGTTCTGCAACACTCCTGACACACAGCCTCTCAAGTAGCATGCGATACTTTCTGTTCTTCCCTTTTGAGGCTGTTGTGAGGGAGGTGGTGGTGGGAATTGCAGTGGTAGGATTCTGCCTAAATGGATGGGTAAAGGCCACAGAGGGATAGGTCTCAGTCTGCAATGAGAGAGCACATTGCATGCTCCTTTTCACACTCCATGTTTTTGTTGCAGGTGGTTTCATCCCAACATCAATGGACTAGAGGCAGAGAAGCTGCTTCTGACCAGGGGAGTCCATGGGAGCTTTCTGGCCCGGCCCAGTAAGAGCAATCCAGGTGACTTCACACTCTCCGTCAGGTAAGGGATGAGCTGCATAGTTTCATAGTTTCATAGTAGCTAGAGTCGGAAGGGACCTAGGTAGATCATTTAGTCCGACCCCCTGCCTTAGCAGGAAAGAGCACCGGGGTCAGATGACCCCGGCAAGGTGCTCATCTAACTTCCTTTTAAAAATCCCCAGGCTAGGAGCCTGCACCACTTCCCCTGGAAGCTGGTTCCAGGCCCTAGCCACCCTGACTGTGAAGTAGCGCCTCCTAATATCTAATCTAAACTTACCCTCCGCCAGCTTGTGACCGTTATTCCTGGTCACTCCTGGCAGCGCACGGGGGAACAGGGACTCCCCCAATACCTGCTGATCCCCCCTGACCAGTTTGTAGCAGGCCACAAGGTCCCCCTTAGCCTTCTCTTGTGGAGGCTAAACAGGTTCAGGTCCCGTAGCCTATCCTCATAAGGCCTGCCCTGCTGACCCCTGATCATACGAGTGGCCCTCCTCTGAACTCTTTCCATATTGTCCACGTCCCTCTTGAAGTGCGGCGCCCAGAACTGGACGCAGTACTCCAGCTGCGGCCTGACCAGTGCCGCATAGAGGGGGAGGATCACCTCCCTGGACCTGCTCGAGATGCATCTGTGGATGCATGACAGGGTACGATTGGCCTTCTTGACTGCCTCCCCACACTGTCGGCCCATGTTCATCGTGGAGTCAATGACGACTCCAAGATCCTTTTCCGTCTCCGTGCTGGCAAGAGGGGAGTTCCCCAACCTGTAAGTGTGGTGCCGGTTCTTCCTCCCCATGTGCAACACCTTGCACTTATCAGTGTTAAACCCCATCCTATTCTCATCCGCCCACCGTTGCAACCTGTCAAGGTCAGCTTGTAGCCTATTGCACCCTTCTAGTGCACCCACATCCCCCCACATCTTAGTGTCATCAGCAAACTTGAACAGGGTGCTTTCTACCCCCTCATCCAAGTCACTGATGAAGATATTGAACAGTGCGGGCCCGAGGACCAAGCCCTGCAGAACCCCACTGCCCACGTCCTTCCAGGTCGAGAAGAACCCATCCACTACCACCCTCTGGGTGCGGCCCTCCAACCAGTTGGCGACCCATTTGACCGTGTGGGCATCGACACCACAGTCTCCCAGCTTTTTGATGAGGACAGGGTGAGAGACAGTGTCGAAAGCCTTCCGGAAGTCCAAAAAGACTACATCCACAGCAACCCCTGCGTCTAATGATTTGGTGACCTGATCGTAAAAGGCCACCAGGTTGGTCTGACAAGACCTGCCACTGATAAACCCATGTTGGTTGCCCCTGAGCATGCATTCCCCCGCAAGGCCCTCCTGGATGTGTGCCAGGATAATTTTTTCAAAGAGCTTACCCGGGATTGAGGTCAGACTAACTGGCCTGTAATTTCCCGGGTCCTCTTTTTTTCCCTTTTTGAAGATAGGGACCACATTGGCCCTCTTCCAGTCCTCCGGCACCTCGCCAGAGCACCACGAGTGCTCATAGAGCCGCGCCAGGGGTCCCGCAATGACCTCGGCCAGTTCCTGCAGAACCCTAGGGTGAAGATCGTCCGGACCAGCGGACTTGAACACGTCCAGCCTCTCCAGAAGTACCCTAACTAACTCCTCGCTAACCCTTGGCCCAGGCGTGTCTCTCTCGGGGCCCGAGGGGGGCCCAGCAGGGAGGTGGCTGAACTGGTCCCTACTTAGGAAGACAGAGGCAAAGAAATCGTTAAATATGTTAGCTTTGTCATCTGGCGTGATGACTAAGTTGCCCATCGTGTCCTGCAGGGGCCCCACATTACCCGGGACCCTCTTTTTACCCCCTATGTATTTGAAGAAGGACTTCTTATTGTCCTTAATCCGGGAAGCTAGTCCTATCTCCAACTCTGCCTTGGCCCTCCTGACTGCCCCCCTACATCCTCGGGCGACTATAACATAGTCCTTCTTGGCGATGACCCCATCTCTCCATTGGGTATATGCCTCCCTTTTAGCAAGGAGACATTCCCGGATGCTCTTAGTGAGCCATGGGGGTTTATGTGCCCTCCTGCTCCCTTTGACCCTTGTTGGGATTACCTCCCTTTGGGCATGGAGGATCGTCTCCTTAAGGAGCAACCACTCACCTTCGACATCTGATTCCCTTCCCCTCTGGGTCCTCAGCGCTTCCCCAACGATCCTCCTTAGCTTGTTGAAGTCAGCCCTCCTAAAGTCTAGGGCTGTTGCCTTGCTGCAGCCCTTTGCCACCTTACGCTGGATGGTGAATTCCAGCAAGCGATGATCACTGTCTCCCAGGTGGCCCATCACCCGCAGCCCCCTCACCAGGTCATCACCCGTGGCCAGCACTAGGTCCAACAAGGCGTCTCCCCTGGTGGGACGGCGAGGTTTGTATAATAGAGAACAGAGGTTGCAAGTGAGCACTCTTGCAAGCCCTTGGTCTAAGCACACAATCCCTGATGCACAGATGCACACAAACTTGGGGGCTGTAGATGACTAGATCCAAAGGTTACTGGGAGTCTTGTAGTCTTTGAGTTGGGCCCTCTGCGTGCACGATCCCCAGTGTGGGGATCTATGCTGATGGTGCACACACCTAGCCTGGACATCTGCAAGGTTATCAAGCCCCAATTGCATATGCTTCAGTATGTAAATGCCAGAGGCGGCAGGTAAGCATGGAGCCCAAATGTCTAAACTGGTTCACACGCTGGCAGGACTTTATCATGCTAGGATAATAGACCGGGCTTTGAAATAAGACCATAATAATATGGCGATGTCTGCTTTGCATGGAAGTGACAAATCCAAAGGCAACCTCCATTCAGTAATTTGATTGCCTACCTATTATATGGGGTAGGGGCTGCCTCTACCTTAAAGGTGGCCACATCTCAGTACAGCTACACCTGCAGAACCTGTGAAGTGCTTTGCAGTCCTCTGGGATCAAAGCCATTAAAGATGCCCCATTAGGATGGCCAGTTTTCAAACAGGGTCTTCCAGGAAACAACAGATCAGATTCTCCCTTGTGTAGCTGCACTGAATCAAGAGAGAGCACAGAGATGCAAAGAATAAATTTGACCTACTGAGCTCGTGAAGTGGAAGGGCAAGGCAGCATGTTCTGCGTGGGAGTTTTCCCTCTTATGGTGGCATACGCTCCTGGCGCCTTATAGACACGCAACCCAATGTCTCTGCCCCCAGGCATTTTTAATACAAGGCCTTTCGAAGGTTGTTATTGCAGTTAGATGAGGCTGGTTTCTCTGTAATAACTGTTTATTTGAGGAGCTGTAATCCATTTGCAAGGTATTACCCAAGGCCCTTTGTTTAGAGCAACCTCATGCAACTAGGTCTAGGTTGAAATTTTTCTGAGTATTATTACGTTACAGGGTGTGAGCATGTGAAGGACAGAATTCGACTTCCCTTCTCACCTCTCCCCCCGACGCCCTGACTTTTGGTAGCAGTTTGCAGGCCATAGCATCATGCTGGAACATTTCCAGTGAGAATTTTCTCCTTTGCTGCAGACCTAACCCCTCCGAAAACCCTCTGTTTGCTTTTACACTTCACTGTTTCCCCTATGAGGGCTCCAGCATATCTACAAAGGTTAATGAGTTTCCTAGCCAGATCAAAACAGGTGGGTGGTGGGGGGTCTCTCTTTGCATTTGCTTTGAGGGGTAAAAAAACATGCAGCACTTGTTACCTCTGACTTCTTTAACTGCACAAAAACGCGGTGCAAAGGGGAGGTGCGGGGGGGCCGACTTGGAAAGGAAAAAAGCTAAATTTTCCTGTGTATTTGCTAGGTAGGGAGTTTCAGGATCCGACTTGAACGACTCACTAATAATTTTTGCCATCAGAAGCTGTTGCGAGTTAACGAGAGAGACAGGAAGTGTTGTCTAATTAGAATGGAAAATATAGTTAGTCACACATGGCTGCCTTGAGCAAGCCGATGATAGGGACAGCATAAATGTAAAGCTGGGGTTTGTAGTTGTGCCTGCTCAGTGCCTCTTTTTCTCGTAATTTTGTGACTCAGTTTGTTGTCTGCTTTTCAAGCGAGGCACTAACTGGCTTTACTTACAGTCAGACTTGGGATACAAGCAGGCGGCGAGCACATCTGTACACACAATGCAATGCTGTGTAGCAATACCCACACCAGGGTGGGGACTGGAAGCAGAACAGCCATGTTAATTTAACCCAGAGAAGCAGGATAAATTATAGCCCAGGAGGAGTATCATGCTAACGCAGGTATACTGTTGTACTCCTGCCGTGTGCTGTGTGGCCAGATACTCGCTTCTCCAGGGCTCCTGTACACAGCTCTGCCCACCGCCTCCATCCTTATCTCCTGTACAGCAGCTGCTGCAATAGAACAGTTATATCCTCAGCGGCTTGCCCCAAAATAGCCACGGCTGGCCCAGTCTGCCTTGATCCTTTACAGAGACAGCCGTACCCCTCGCTGGCTTGTAGAGGTGTGTGTGTGGGCAGAGGGATGGACAGATGGTTTGGGATTTCAGTCTTCCAGGACCGCTTTCCTTTGGAGGAAGACCCTGGGCTTGAAGATATGTTGCATGCATGAGGAGCAGGTGCTTTTTCACTGTTTGGTCTAGGAAAAAGGGACCGTCACTCTGCTTGCAGAGTGCCTCACATCCCAGGCTCCCATCCCAGATGATGGGGCCAACTCTGCGCCCCACTCCAGTATAAAAGTATTTAATAATAACAGTACTGCCTGTGGGGGTAAGTCCACCCCCATGCCCCTCGCCCATAGCCGGACCTGTCACTGAGAGGTGCCCGTTAAGCACACGGCTCATGGTTCTTGCCTCGACATCTTTGTATTTTAGATCTGTACCACCACAACCCACTGACACTTTTGTTTTTTCATTCACTGGAAAGTCTGACCCAGGCTCTAGCACAAAGCACTAACTTCTAAGCAAGCAAAAGACATGACTGTATTTCCAGGAAAGTGACTCTAAGATTGTGCGTTCTATTTAAAACAAGGCCTCGTGCTGGAGGGAGCAGAATCTTAAGACGTGGAAACAAATATTTTTTTTTTCCTATTATTTTACCTTTGCTCCCTTCTATTGTTTTTCTTGCTGCCTCCCAGCACTAGCTGACAGCAGGCAAAAATTGCTAAGAGTTGCCTAGTAAGCTTGACGTGTGACACAACACAAATTCTCTCTCAACTTCCCTGCTTCTGGAAAGCAGATGCCGAACCTGCACCCCACTCCGTGGCCCATTGACAACGATGACACCCAAATGGGCAGCAATGGGCTTTTGAAGCGGATGCCCCGGAGCGTAACCGCGTGGAAAGGGTGCCTTTCCGTCGTGTGAAATGAATCCCAGCCCATTGTGCGCACGTATGCACGCGTGCTCACTCCATCACCCCTGGCTGGATTGCATCCTGGCAAGTGACCTTTCTGCCAGGCGCCGAAGAGCTCCGTGCTGCTTCAAAAACAAGCATTTTGCAGAGGAAACGCCTAACCCATCCTTTAAAGAACAAAGTGGAGTCAAAATGTCAGGAACAGAAAGCACCTTTTGGGAAAGCAACCCACAGCCTCTCCCCCCTGCCTTTGGCTTCTCCCAGAATAGCTGGAAAGATGGGATGTGGGCTGAAGAGGAAAGCATTAGACGTAGCTCTGACCAACTGGACCACACACCAAGTGACCCATGTGTTGGTGGATCTCCAAATAAGTCCCCTGAGAGATGCTAGGAGCTGTTTTGCAGAGTCTAAAGATGCTGCTTCTGTGTGCAAACCCCTTGTCCCTCCCCACCCCACATGTTTTAAATGAGTTGGCCTTTACCATTGGGCTGTACAGAGTTCACTTTGGAGTTGGTCTCAAGAGGAAAGGATAGGCTGTGCGGAGGAGAGATGATATTATTGTGAGAAATGAAGCAATGCCTTTTTTTTTTTCTACTTGCATTTACTTGGCAGCTCCTGCCACTTCTGAGCGAGTCAAGTGACTCCTTTCCAAATCAGTAAACACTTTCATACTCCATCTCCAATCTTCCACAGTTCCTTCCTTTCCTCCTTCCCCTCTGCCCCCTCTTCATGGTTTCACAGCTGGTCGGAACAACATTTTGCCCCTCCTGGGATCTCGCAAGCCCGTTTCATTCGGCTGTCAAAGCAGTTGGAGTTTTCTCGAGAGCGATGTTTCCGAGCGGGGTTCGTGCTTCAGTATTAGAGGCCTTATTTAGACGCATCGATTGTTCCCATCTCATCCTATGTGCCCTTTATTAAGATCCGCGTATTAATGCATTACATCAGCTCGCTAACAATTTGGGGCAGAAAGGAAATGGGCCTGGCAGCATCAGCTGAAGAAGCGATGCTGTAACGAAGGGAGAGAGAAAAGCCCCCCACAACTCATGAGCTATCCCCATTCTGGTTCTCTACGGTGCTGAGCACAACAGGGTCCTGCTCTCCATCAGGGGATATAGGTTTTGCCAGAGTAACGAGGGCTGCCAAGGGGTCAGTTAGTACCGAAAACTGCTTGATCAGGAACTGGCTCACGTGCAACTTCTGGTTCTCTTCCCAGGGAATTGGCAATCTTTTGTTTTATTTAAAGAAGACATACACCATCCAGTAGAAATGAAGGTGCCTGGGACCTATTGTTACCTGGACTTTAATGGGCTGGGAAAACTGAGTGCGTCTAGAAGGACAAGGCTGGAAAACGTTCTGGGTGGCAGGATGGTGACAGTGGAGATAACGAAGTCAGCCATCGCCTCGGTGATGCACGCCGCATTCATTTGCATATTGCAGTTTGATAGGAACCAGTTCCAAAAATATTGCAAAGTTCACCCCATTTTCTCTCTAGGCTTAGTCACAACTCGCTTTTTTTGTTGGTCTTTTTCAGTCTGCTCAAAGGACGTGAGGCTAGTTGCATTATTGATCCGCAGCTCGGTTAGTGGTTCTTAACAGAGCCGACCTCTAATAAAGAGGATGCTGTGATGACAAGAAAGGTTAATTGGAAGAAGCGGGCTAGACAGAGGCAAGAAGTGGGTACTCTGCTGTGTTAGGCCTTCTCTGATACCACGTAGGAGCTGGAGTGCGTGTCTGCTCTGTGCTTACGGCTTTGTGAAGCATCCAAATATTTAGACTCACCTCCGAGAGTAGCGAGCATCCGCTTCCAGATCCAGCCTCTTCTGTGTAAATAATTTGAAGTAGGGGAAACTATATGTTGAAAGTTTCCTAAGATGCCATTGGCCTTGGGCTGTACAGTCATACAAATGCCAAAACAGTTAAAACCATCTAATAGAGCCACTATTATCTTGGTAAATGGGTCACTTTTTTTTTATGAGGCCAGATCTTATCTTAGCTGGCTGGAGGCAACACAAAATGCTTCTGAGTATTAAATCTTGTTCAAGTGGTGCTCTCTCCTATAACATTGTCTCCGTTAACACTTCTGTAGAAAGTTCTTATTGTTATCTGTACATGGGGGGTGTGGGGTGTGGGGGGTGTGTGTGTTTGTGTATGTGTGTGTGTGTGTTCACTTGGTTTGGGCTTTTCTTTCCCTTGTTTTTAGCAAAATGTTCTCTGTAAAAATACTGCCCATCTGATACTTGGGGGAAATCTAGAACCACAGGACTCCAAATTCAATATAATACCCACAGAGCAAATCACACATTACGAATCAGACCCTTCTGGATAAGATGCTGTTTGTATGAGATGTAGGTGTGCGGAGGAAAGAAATGTCTGGGAAGAGAAGTTTTGGAAAAGCTGTATTTGTTCTTGTGTTTTATTATAAGAGCACAAAAAGAGGTCGGATCTCGGGCTCAATCAGGCTGTACACGCACCGGGTAAAAGAGAGGCCCAGCGTCAGAGTTTACAGTCTGCAGACAAAGCACACATTCTCTGTTTTACAGCTTGGGAACCGAGATACAGAGTAAGTGGCTTGGCCAGGGTCACGCAGAGAGCCTGTGGCAGTGCTGGGAATAGAAACCAGGTCTCTGAGTTCCAGCCAAGTGCCTTAATCATACGAATAGTCTTCTCATCAGTGATGGGTTTCTTGCCTGACAAGAAGTACAGATCGGATCCTTGTCTTGTAAACGGCAATCATTCTCGGAGGTAACTGAACTGAAACCAAAGACATTTTTGCCACCGGAGATTGTCCTACCAGCACTTACATTGGTGACTGCTTCTTGCTGTGCAAGTTCAGCTCAAAGCTGTAGTTTACATGGAGGGAGCCGCCTTTGGGTCTAGGATGAGACAGATGCACGCTGCCCTTTCCAAATCAGATTCAGCTAATAAAGGGCAGGAAGTGAGCGTTGCTTCGGGACCAGTCGGGAGGGAGCTTGCTCTGTTTGGAAAGCTTTCATCAGAGCAGAAAGGAACATGCACAGCAGAAGCCCAGCAGGGAGACTGCTGCCAAATGATGACCTCATTAATTGTCTTGATGTCCTTGATCTCTGTGCACCTTCCCAGCTCCCTAATGCACCTCTCTGCTCATTAATGTATCTATGGAGCCTGATAATGCACTGCCGATTCCCTTAGCAGTCCCCGAGAGCGTCCTGGGTGGGGCATGTGGGATCTGGCAACGTCCAGGAACCTTTCCAGAAGTCCCTTTGCTTTTGTGCAACGTACCAGGGGAGCTCCCAAGGAGAAGGAAATGGGTCTCCTGCCGGTTGGAGCACTCCATGGTGCCCCACGAGAGGAGGAAGATGCACCGACCCCTTGTTGTGCACCGTGCCTGGGTGGTTTCAGGTGGCACCGAGCACTCGCATCTCCCCAGTCCTGGAAGTGCAAGTGTTGGGTAACTCCTTGCAAGCCACTACCCACCCTCACCCTTGAAATGGCTCCGAAGGAGCCATCTGCTTCCATGTCATGAATGCTCCTCTTGTGACTACAACACACAAGCAAGTCGTCCGGCTGTTGCATGAAACCCTTCACTGCTTTATGCAAGGAGGAGATGGTGTTCAGTCCACTGTGCAAGCCATGGTGTTTGGCGGCGCTCGCTCAGCGTGGCTGGGGGGCATCTGGGGTATGAGTTTGGGGTCTGGGCACCCATCTAAAGTAGGGGAGAGGCTTTCAAGAATGTCCCCTCAGTGCCCAGCTCTCTCAATTGCCTGAATCAATGCAATGTTGCAAATTGGCCCTGTTAAAAATCAACATAGGAACAAAAAGGTCCCCTCCTAAATGAGCCCAGTGCCAAGGCCACCTCCTCCACAGGAGAGACCGAAGGCATTTTCTAGGTAAATAAGTAGGTACAGCAGCCACACTGGCTCCGTGGACTGCCAGCCTAACTTGGGGAGGCACAAATTCAGTCTCCACATCCATTTGACTGCTGCCTTCACTGCTGAAGTGACTGCTGTGCTGCAGACACTTGTGTAATGAGGAACAGGATTGAGATAATCGCACTGGCCTCTGAGATGTCAGGTAGGGGTTGACTTCTGGTCATCTTGCACCCTAACCCACTGGGATAAAGGCACTGAAGCCCTTCCCTGAACCATGCAACTCCTCTATCCATGCCGTTGGACGTGCCTCTCAAAATGCAAGAGTGCCATTTAGCCACCTCCAACTTGACTTGAGGGCAGAGCAGCTTTTTGCAGAGCATCCAGAAACCAAAGGCTCAACCAAGTTTCTCAAATACGTGGGAGGCTCTTCCTGTTTTGCATAGACACCATTTTGGTGACTTTTGCAGTTTTGGCAAGTGGGGTCACACACTGTGAGATAAGTGCTAGCCTGTCTCTGCAGTTGACTCTGCCAGGAGAAACATTTGACCAGAAAAGATTCTGAGTTGCAGAGCCAGCCGCCGCTCAGGCTGCGACTTGTAAACTCGTTCTTCTGCCTTCGGCGCCAAAAGCGGCTCTGTTTCAGCATCCTCCTGCTCTTTGCTGTTCAATACTTTGCGCTGCAGAGAAGAATGAGCTGGAAGTCCATGCACCCGAGGATTCAAGGAACTTAAGCTCTTCAGAAAAGCGGGAGATTCAGAGACGGTCTCGAAGCCAGCTTGGGAACTTAATGAGAGCGATCTACAGGAGCTGATAGCTCTGTTCTCAAGAGCCAGTCTACACACACCGTGGAGATCATATCTCCCGTGGTACTCAGGGAAATCTAAAAGTTGAACATAAATACCTAGTGTTCTCAGTCATCCAAAAATAGGTGCATGCGGGTCATTTTGGGGCAAGTGGAATCAGGCTGAGCTCTTATATATCCAAACAATGCTGGCTATACAGCATCCAAGTTACCCAGGAGGTCTCTGCATCCCCGTGGCTCTGAGCGCTGCATTCGGCGGGTGGGTCATGAAGCTGCCGTGACAGGGAGGATGGCCTTGTGGTGAGCACTGGGTGGGTATCAGGAGACACCTGCCCAAACCCTGACTTTTTGCCATGCTCATTTCTTACGTGACCTTTCGCAGCTCATTAAATCTCAATACACCACTATTCCCTGGCTGTAAAATGGAGGAGGAGGGCAGAGGGGGGGGGTCTGAACACAAAATCTCTCTTGCCTTTTATTCGTCTTGCTATGGAAGTTGTAAACTCATCAGGTCAGGGACAGTCTTCACATTTGTGCGGTGCCTAGCATAGCCCAGCCCTTATCTCTGCAGAAGCTTTCAGGCATCATCGTCCTATAATGAAAGGAGTGTCATGCGGCGTGCGGCAGGCGTCTCCTGGCTCCGCGGCGGATGCTGACTGATGGCTGACTCCATCTGCATGTGCTTGAGCAGTGTCCAGGCGATTCGGCCACCAGGGACAATGCCAGAGTCAGATGCAGCTGCAACTCCGTACACGTCTGGGTCGTGCGCCGTCTCCTATCCAGCGAGGCACCGGGCAGGGAGGTTCAAATCCACCCAAATTCTGCTCCCCAGCTTGGAGCTGCGGAGCAAGGCTCTTAAACAAAAGCATCACTCAATATCCTTCATGATAGGCGTGACCTCGAGGGCTGCTGGGATAAATAGCCCCGATTGTCCATTTTCCCTTTTCATCCATGAAGCCCCAGCAGCCTTCGGATGTGGGGGGAGGATTTCAGTCAACTGAGGCTTTGTAGGTTTTTAAATGGGGCTGGGGCATGGGGGGAGCTGCCAATGAAGGGATCTTTTCAGAGCCCAGGCAAATGGAGAAGACGCGGTTTCCAGCTGGTGCCCTTCTGCCCAGAACAAAGGGTCCTCACGTCCCGCCGCTGGCACGGAGCAGCTGGAGAGCTTCATCAACCAACTGCAATGGGGACAGCCATGCCGCTGGCCTACTTAAGACAAAAAGGCTATGGTTGCTTCTACACGGCAAGGCTGTAGCACTGGGAAGAGCAGCCTAGCCATCTCCTTTCAGTGCCGTTACAAATGCACAGGCTTTCTTTGCACAGCCGTGGATAAGGGCCAATGCCACCCTTATCCACGTTGCCCCCTTCACAGGAGGGAACAGTTTTCTGCGTGGGGTCATGCTCACTGTGTCTGATGAGGGCTCAGAGCCCCCAGAAGTCAGGGAGAGACCACTGAAAGACTTTCCACCTCTCTTGAAAATCCAGGTGTCAGCTGTGCGGCTATCTGGAAACCAGGTCCTGAGCTCTCTTGAAACACCTGGCCCTATTCCCACAGCCACAACAGTGCACCTAAACATCTGAACTTGCATTTGAAGGGTCTTCCCTGCTGGAAGGAGAGGGCTTGCCATCTGAGCCTGGGCCTGCATCAGAGTTTCGTCGCTAGCTTCTCTTCTCTCGATGCCTCCAGGTCTGAGCCACCTCCAGCCCCGTTTACAGTACAGCCCGAATAGGACTCAGAGGGCTAGTATCACGGCAGATTTAGCAGCTGTATAAATGGGTGTGACCTTGTTCCAGCCAGGACTTAAAAGTTTCTGTCTTTGTAGCCTATTAGTGGCAAGCAGAAAGTTCAATCCAGTCCACATTATCCCCATCAGCTGAGCTGGAGGACAACTATGCTCATTATCCAGATACATATTTTGCATCTCAGGATTGCTTAGCTTCAAAAATCAGGGAACACACAGAGTATGTGGCACAACTATGGATGCCACTTGTCCCTCCTCGTACCAAAATAGCTGGCTCCACAGTAACATAGGACATTGAATTAGGGGGGTTCAGAAACATCCTACACACCATAAGCTAGGACAGAAGGAAGCACGCAGGACAGTCTGTGCTGGGGCATCATGGAGTTCCTTTATGCCCCATTGGCAAAGCTCTTCAGTGATGCAGCATCTCTTCTGCACAGCCACAGGTTGATTAAATCTCTACCTGTGGTGATTAGAGAGACCCAAACACATGTGGATGTGGCAGAGTCCGTGACAGCGGTGACACCGAACGCAGCCCCGGTTCTGGGTAGCCGACAGTGTCCCAAAAGGCACAGTGAGTTGCCTTCCCTGCGCAGTCCCAGAGATGCACGCTGCTCTCAGACTCACTGGGCGTCCCGTGCTCTGCACCTAGAGTGCCAGCAGCCCTCCTCCTCAAGGACGTGGTTCCTCCTATTGCTGGAGCAGAAATGCAATACTGAAAATCCACCCTATGCATCAAATTGTCTTAGCCATGGCCTAATTCTGCATAGAGGACTTTGCCACCAGCTCAACTGGAGCAGGGCTAGCGAGCTAATAGCAATGCACCCCCCCCTTTTTTTTTTTCCTTTTTTTTTTAAATAAAATTTCATTTAAGGGCCAAATCAGTACCAATTTTGACCGAGGAGAGCCCAGTCATTCAACTCTTGTGGCATCACCACCAGCAAGTATCCCCCCTCCCAGACTTCAGCCTGGGGCTTCAGATGCTCCCAAATCCATGGCAGGCACCCAGCGTGCAAGGCCTACGCCTGGAAGCCTTGGAGTTCAGATGCCTCCCTAGTTTCACTTGCCCCTAGCCAAAAGGGCAAAGACACAAGCTAGAGGGAAAGCCTGAAAGCAATCCCCCATTGCCATAATTTGTGTAGCCAAGATCCTTGCATTCGGAGGTATTGGTAGACCCTCGAAGGGGTCAACCTACCCGCAGTGCAAAGGACAGGCCTTCACCGTCTAACAGCACTTGTGTCATTTAAGGCCAAGAAGATAACATCTCCCCTGCCAGGTACGCACCTTTTTGGGGGGGGTTTGTGTGGAAATATACATATACACATACACACACACGCACAGAAAAAGAGAGAGAGAGAGAAAAATCTCTAGATAGCTCTCTCTAGATAGATAGACAGACGGATCAATCTCGAGATAGATAGATAGATATAGATCAGGAGCAGGAAAAATGCAGCCCGTGGGCTGGATGCGGCCTGCCAGGCCATTCTGTCCAGCCAGTGGGGCCCCTAAAATATTTAGGGAATTAATATTTATCTGCCCCTGGCTGCCTGTTGTGTCCCTCGATGGCTTGCCAAAACTCAGTAAGCGGCCCTCCGCCCCAAATATTTGCCTGCCCCTGCTATACACACACACACACACACACACACACACACACACAGAGCATCTAGCATAAACTTCTCATCACATGCTTTTTTTTTTTTTTAAATAAATTTTGCATGTTCCAAGCCAAATCAGCAAAATCAAGTCCAAATCTGTGAGTCAGTCCAGCACCATAAGTGGCCCTACAAACAGCAAACATCCTCCACCCCCACCTGGGGTTTCAGATATTTCCAAAGCCTTTTGGCAGGCATCCTACATGCAGGCCGAAGCCCGGCGGCTTGGGGTTCGGACGCCCCCAAGTTTTGCCCGCACTCAGCCATACGGCCGCAGGAGCAAGCTAGGGAGGAGCCTCCCAATCCTTAAAGCGCATCACATTTCTGTCTCGGGCAAGGCAGAATGCAAGCAGCCAGCTCTCGCTACCTGGAGTAAATGAGCCCAGTGCTACATTCATTGTGAGCTTACAGCAGTTTACCCGAGGCAGAGGTCTGGCCCCACAGCGGGGAGGCTGACATACGGTGGAGGAGGCGGAGTTGAAGGGGAACGCGTGGGTGCTGCCGTGTTCCTGGGAGCTGGGATTTTGCTGCGGGTCGCTGAGGGATCAGAAACAGTGACAGCGCTTCGAACGCCTCTGCTGCTGCTGCTTCAAAAGCTTTGCTGATGCTAAATAATTGGCGGGTGCAGCTCTGTGCTCAGAAGGGGCTTGCTCTGCAGAAGCATGCCTGAAGGAGAAGAGATGCTCTCTTGCAAAAGCCATTTGTTTTGACCTCCACTTTTATTCCCTTTCTCTTGCTCGGAACAATTAAATCCAATGTCCCCATTTAATACGTGCTGCTGCTGTGATGTCACTAGCCTCCCTTTTGACCTCATGGTCTTGGGATGCCCAAGTGATTGGGCTGCCAGTGCTTCAGTGATGAAGAGGCAGGAGCACAGATGAAGGGATAAATTCTAGGGTGTAAAAAGGTTGACAGGCCAGGCGTGGACAGTGAGCTGGGGTAAGCCCATGTGGCTTCATCGGTGCTGGCTCCATTTCGCTGGTGGGGCATCCCATGCATGCTTGCCGAGGTTCATAGCAACGCAGACCGATGTTTTGCTTGCATCCCGTACTGAACTCTACAGCTGGCTGGAGAGGAATATCTGATAAGTGCTTTCTCCTTCCCTGGGAACCACTACCTGCTACTCCAAGGGCCAGTCTAGAGTGAAGCGGGGCTAAATATTAGGTGCAGACAGAAGTGATCATTTTTGCTTGATTTAGCCACTGGAAAGTGTTCTACAGCCGTGACCAAACACACGCATGCACATTGCATGAGGGTTCAGATGAAGATGCTCCAAAACAGAGCGCCTTCATTACCATCTGCCTGCAGGCGCTGGGAGCAGCAGTGGGCTGGCACAGCTCTGCCCTGCTCCTGGTGCCGCCTTCAGACTGGGAAGGGAGTTTAGTCTGGGGTTTTATCAGCTGGCACTGGAGGGTGAGGTGGGTGGGTTGGAGCCCCCTCCAAGGTTGGGGGGCTCCAATCCAGCTGTCCCACCCTCCAGAGTTAGCTAAAAAAAACCTAGACCAAACTCCCTCTGTTCCCTCCCCCCACTCCCATTTGGAAGACAGAACTGGGGCTGGAAGAGGAGGGGAAAGCAGCTGCAGCCCTGCGCCCACTCCACATTGCAGCTGAGTCCCCCAATACCATGAACCCAACAGCAGTTTCTGTTAGGTCCAGGGGATCGCTGCAACTCATAGTGCTTCCTGCAAAGCGCTATGAATTACACTGGGGAGCTGTACTTCTGTCTGCACCTATAATGAAACCAGATTGTCAAAAGTGCAAACCTGAGCTCAGGCTGGTGCAAGTTTGAATCACTTTGGGTATAGACCTGTGGTATAAGCCCATGCGCCCACACTCGCACTGTTTTGGGAGTAGCTTATGGGAGGCAACCCTGCCACTGGCTTCAATGAGCTTCGTGCCTGGGTTGCATTGCACATTGCAGCCTGTCCCATCTGAGGCCAGTGGCTCTTCCGCCATCCCTCATAGCTCCCCAGGCTGCTCCATCTCGCTGTAGTGGTTGCTTTGGCAACAAATGGAGTGGGCTGGGAGCCACACCATGCTGGTGAGCTTCTCTTTCTCTACTGGATTTTTAAAATCTTTCCAGCCCAGCTCGTCCATCAAGCGATGGGCTTCCAGCCACTGCGCCTGAGCTCAGCAGGGAGGCTGCTAAGTGCATTTAAAATGCAATTAGCCTGCCTCTCAGAAAGGTTAGCGAGGGCTTCTGAAGGAGCAGGCTGGGTTTTATGAGGGCTGAGGGGCTCTTGGAACAAGCTGATAACACACACATGCATGCACGCACACTTATGAGGCCCAGGAGCAGAGCAAAAGCCATTAACTCTTTCGGTGCTGTAAATCAAGAGGAGGGCAAGGGGCAGGGTATGTTTGGATCTGCCAGTGTTGCTGGGGGTATGAATCTGGGCAACACACCTCTTTTCTCGTGCCTTTGTTTCCCCCATCTGCAAAACAGAGGTAGTTATCATCACAATGACCTACATCAGTGATTCTCAACCAGGGTGCCTTGAGATCCTTTCAAGGGTGTCGCGGTGTCAGTGCTGTTAGGTGTACAAACACGATTCACGAGACAAACCCAGAGTTTTCAAAGAGGGATCCATACTGCTAAAAACATCCAGACCCGTTGCTGTCTTTCCGAGTTCTTCTGCAACAGAAGAGTCACTCTTTTATTTTGCTCTAGTCAAAAAAAACAAGAGAAAATTAGGAGCTGGCATTTGCTGAGGGGTGCTTCAAGTCCATCAAGGAGTGCCTTGAGTCTGTTGAGGGGTGCCTCAAGAGTGAAAAAGTTGAGACCCTCTGAGCTAGCCTGTCGCACAATTCAACTAGGTGCTGCCCAGGGCAGAAGAACGGAGGGGGCTGCATATCTAGATCTCGCTGGCGATCAAGGGTTTCTGACTAGCCAGCAGAATTAGCTGCGAGTGCAAAGGAGAAGGCAGTAAAATGTTTTTGGGAGGTGAAAGGGCTGGGTCTGTGGAAAGTGCCCACCAGGAGCTAAGCGTCCTTATTGTTGCTTGTATTAGGTCTGAATTGTGGCAGGGTGGTGGGGCATTGAAGTCTCCAGGTCCTGAGCTTTGATGCTTACAGTGTTTTACCCTCTTCCTTCACCCCCCACGCCAGGCGGAACGACGAGGTGACGCACATTAAGATCCAAAATACCGGCGACTACTACGACCTGTATGGAGGGGAGAAGTTTGCCACGCTCGCGGAGCTGGTGCAGTACTACACGGAGCAGCAAGGGCTGCTGCGGGAGAAGAACAGCAACGTCATCGAGCTCAAGTACCCTCTGAACTGCCAGGACCCCACCTCGGAGAGGTGAGCTCATAGCCTCACATCTACACGATCCCACGCAGGCGCTTGCAAGGGCAGATCTCCATCCGTTGCCCTGTCGAGGCTTGCTCAGTGCCTGGGGTCAGACTTGTGCCAGGTTTGAGACAAAGCCTGAAGTCGGGCACGTGTGGGTCACACAACTCGTTATTGGCATCTGACTGTCCCTCCCCTGTCCCAGCCAGCCTGGTTTCTTTCCTGCGTAGCAACATCGGAGGGTGCGGGGTCCCCTGCCACCTGCTTGCAAGGGTGCTGAGCTCCAAATTAGCAGCCGCCCATAGCGAGGATCTCTTTAACCGACTGGAGTAATTTTAACTCATCTCCTATGGCCTCCAGTTGCTTCCCCAAGTCCCTGCTGGTGACTCTCCCACCCCTGGGGCCTTGCGGTCAGATTTCTACCTCCTGGACTTCCCCAGCATCACATGCCCGCAGGAAGCTGACAAGCCTGGACTGGAAAGGCGAAGGCATGGGCAGGCAGGCAGAGATGCCCCGGAAGGATCCTAGTGACTCTAACTTTAGCAGCTACAGTCAGTCGGTGCTGCAGTCTCACTTCCTGAAATGGAGCAGAGCTGCTCCCTCCACCCGATCATGTGAGCCGCCCCAGCCCAGGGGCAGGGAAGTCCCTTCAGCTCATGTGCTAGGAAGGTTTATTTGCATATTCCAGCTTGCAGTGTGAAAAGCATCAGTAGTTCATGCCAGCCAAAACCCTGGAAAAGTGGAACCACCCCGCCCATTGATTTCCACTCTGGCTGGGAAAGGTTTCTGCTCCGTGCCAGCGCCTAATCAAATCGGTCATCCCTGTGGTGTTAGGAAAGCGGGGGGGCCAGAGCTCAGCATACGGGGGGCAGGGCTGTGTGCGGGGAGCTTAGCCAGGGGTCAGGATTGAGGGACAGCATCACGGGGGCATGGAGCGTGTCTTGGACCGGACGAGCGGCATGAAGACTCTAGCAGACACTGGTAGGAGGGACGCAGAGCAGTGCCGAGGGCGACGTGAAGTACCCAGCCCGCTCTCCCCGAGCACCGTCGTTCCATCACTTCCCCTGGTAACAAAATCCATGCAGACACGCAGCCCGGATCCCATCTGCAGCGCGCACGAAGCCATTTGCTTTTCAAGCATCTCCCAGGGCAGGCCGCCTAGAAGACGTGGCCTCGCACGCCGCCCCTCTGCAAACTCCGTCCTCTGGGACAGAGCAGCCGAGACATGACGTGATGCTGTTGCATCGTCCCAGGAAGATTATTTTGAGCTCTCTGAATTCCTGGCAGCTTGGCTTGCAGGCCAGGAGGCAGCCTTGTCCAAGAGGGGCCCACAAGGCATTCGCCCAAAACTGCTAACCTAGCACAAGGAGGAAATGCCCCAGATAGAGGGGAAGCTACTCTCAGTGTTGATACAGCAGACTGGAGGGGCCTCGTTGCCCTGGCTGTGATATGGACACCAGCCCTGGTGGGTCTACAGTCTAACAGGTGCTGGGTACCAGTCACAATCAAGCTATGGCAGCATGGAGCTCGGCTTGGGTTGCAGAGCCCACCTCTCTTACAGGCTGGATCGGCCACCCGGAGGTCTGCAGCTGTGCAATGTGACTGCCAGTTCCTGAGCCGGCCCCAGGAAAGCTAGTCCAGGTGTCTCGCTGACTGCCGGGCAGACATACCTCCAGGCTGGGAGGCTGTACGCTCTCTTTCCCACTTCCCAGACGGACACCCGATGCGGAGGAAGATGAAGCGAGTGGGTCCGGGGCACACGGGGCGTTCCAGCCCGCTCTCTTAATCCCCAGGCCAGAACATCAACTCCGGAGGCCATCCGTCCTCTTTGCAATGCCGTTGTCCCAGCTGCCCGCTCTCAAAGCTCGAGTTCACGTGCAGTAACTAAAGCTGTAGTCCAGGAACAAAGGCAGCAGAGCTCAGTGGCTGTGATGGAGAAGTAGCAGCTGGGAGGAACTGAGTTACTTCTCAGCGACACTTCTCATTTACTAGGTAACCTAACAGGCACCTGGGTATAGAGCCGGAGGTTCCACAGATGAAAGTGCCATTTCGGCACCATCTCTCCTTTAATTAAATCTTGCCTACCCGCAGCCCGGAGCATATTGCAGCTGCCATCTACTGGAGACGGCGCGGAACAGCGAGAAGCTCACACCGGCCCTCCAGGCACCGGATTGATTGCAGCGTCTCAAAGCCGACGGGGCTTAGCTGTCATTCCCAACTCTCAGCGCAGCGGGAACCAGAAGCCACAGCAGTTATTTGCGCCCGTCGGATCCAGAGGGGTGTTTCCTGGGCCGGACAGAGCAGCGGGGCTGGCGCCGCGCAGGCTCGCACACCTCCGTACAGCGCAAGCAATGCACCGCGCTCCTGCCCTCCTTCCTCCAGGTGTGCGCTTTCCCTGGCTGCGGACTGCTAGCTCGGCACTTGGCTTTAAATACAGAGCTTCCCTAATGAGTTCTGCCGAAATGATTTCACCTGCAACTTAAGTGGAGTCTGATTCCCAAGGTGGGGGATGGACTAGGCTATTGAAGTGCTGTGTGTTTTGAGGCTGCGACTGCTATTTCACCTTAGCCCAGAGGAACAAAGCAAGCCCTAACATCTGATGAAGCACTGATGGAGAAATGCAACTGGGGCATTGCTCCCCCAAATGTGTAGTGAGGATGGGACTCTGCAGACCACGTCCCGTGACTGCCAAGGACATGCAGGCGGTTCAGGTCTACAAATGTGGCCTCCTCACTTTGCCCAAGAGGCTTGTTTCTGGGTTTGGGCAGAGTGGGTGACACCTCTTAACTCTTCTCATCTCCGTTCTCCCTGCTCCAGGTCTCATGTTTGACTGGCAGAAGCTGGGTGAGATTTTGGCCTGGTTTCCAGCGAGCAGAGGAAATGTTTTAGTAGCAACTGAGTCACCATTGCACCATAGAGGGGAGGGGAAATCAGACGCTTGGCTGTCCTCTGAGGGCTGCTGCGTCTGCGAACCTGCCCCCACCACCCTGACCTCCCTCCCTGTTCTCTAGGTGGTACCACGGACACCTGACGGGCAAGGAGGCAGAGAAGCTCTTGACTGAGAAAGGCAAGCCAGGGAGCTTTCTGGTACGGGAAAGCCAGAGCAAACCAGGAGACTTTGTCTTATCGGTGCTGACCAACGAAGAGAAGATGGAGACGGGCGACCGGAAGCCTCGAGTGACTCACGTGATGATCCGCTACCAGGTGGGAAACCCCAGGCTTCCTCTTAAGAAGGGGAAAACCAGGTGCTCCTTGCTTGCCCCATCCAGCTCCCATGAGAGCCGGGTGGGGAGAGCCTAGCCCACTTCAAGAGGAGCTGAATCAGCCCCAGGGTGATCCCCCTGACCATCACCCGCTTCCTCCCACAGCTGGATGGGAAGTACGACGTCGGAGGAGGCGAGAGGTTCGACACGCTCACGGACCTGGTGGAGCACTACAAGAAAAACCCCATGGTGGAGAAATCCGGAGCTGTGGTTCATCTGAAACAGGTGCCCAGCCCGGCACGCCACAGGCTCGGCGCGCACGAACCACCTCTATCTGCAGCTTGCTGTATGAACAAGCATTGCCCCAGCGATTGCTGCGCAGACGCAGCATAGCTTCGTGTCTCTCTCACCTGGCCTATAGGCATTTCTTGACCTAGCCCAGTGGTTCCCAACCTTTTTAGGCACCCCTTGTTAGACTCAAAGCACCTGTCCATAGCTTTTGTGAATTGAGCAGCACCCTATGTCAAAAACTTACTTATTAATTACAATGCTGACAGCCTTGCAGAGGGGCCGGGCAGTGGGAGCAGGGGAGCGGTCAGGCAGGGAGAACCTGAACCTGCCCTTGTCTGCTTATCTCCTCGTTTCCTCCAGCACCCTTCAAAGCATGTCCCGGCACCTTGGCTGAGAATCACTGACCTAACCTGGGCTTATTTCTTTAAACCTGCAATAGCACAGTCTCCAGTGTTAAGATCCAGTAATCAAGGATTTAGTTCCAGTAGCCATTACCCCATCCAAAGGCAGCCAAGCCAGCATGGTAACTGCAGGGTCAATCCAAAGCTTTAAGGACGGAGGATCTTGCTTTAAAACATGGGGACCCTCGTGGGAGAGGCAGGCATTTCCGCCTCCCTCCCTGCTTTGACACGCCTTCCCCCGCTCTGCACCCTCTTGCCTTTCAGCCGTTTAACGCCACGCGCATCAATGCGGCCAACATCGAAAACAGAGTGAAGGAGCTGAACAAAATGGCAGATCACAGCGAGAAGGCCAAGCAAGGGTTTTGGGAGGAGTTTGAGGTACCGGAGCTCGTCTCCTCTCCCCGTCCATGAAGCAGGGCTCTTGCTTGCTCTTGCAGCCTACCCTAGTTTTTTCCCCACCCAAGGGTTTTCCCTCCCAATTCCCCTCCTCTCCGCTGAGGTTTGAAGTGTCCTGCCACTGGAACTTCTTCCACTGTGAAGGCTGTTTGAGCAACCCATTGGGGCCCTAACTTATCCTGTATATCCTGAGGCTGTGTCTCAGGGAGCTCCCTCCTGGTACCTTCTCCCTCCCCCTTCCCTTGGTGGCATGTGGGGGCACCGGTGTTTCCATGTCACTGCCCATTCGTGTGTCCCCTTCTCCCCAGATGCTGCAGCAGCAGGAGTGCAAGCTCCTGTACCCCAGGAAGGAAGGACAGCGCCTGGAGAACAAAGCCAAGAACCGCTACAAGAACATCCTGCCCTGTAAGGAGACGCTGGCTGTCATTTCTCTGTCCTCCACAACTTTCCAGGGCTCGATTCACCTTCAGTGGCCGGGACTGTGCTGTGGTGCTGGGAGAGGCTCGAACCTACGGGATGTTCCCCAGTGAATCATCTGCTTAGGAATTGGGCAAAAGCCGTATTGAATTTGGGAGCGGGGAGGAAATTGCATGAAACCAGAGCTAAAGCACCCTACACAGGAGACCTGGATCTGTCCATCTCAGGTTATAGGATGCTGCTCCTCACCGTGGTGTCTTGGCCTAAATTATGGGGTTTGTGGCATATCCCAGGCCGGGTGGAAGAGCCTCCTGTTGAGCATCACTAGAGAGGTGGGAAGTTTCGGCCTCGGCATCCCCCAAGCAGAAAGTAGCCCAAGCCCTAAAATATGCAGCTGGTCATGTGCTGACCTGCTCAGCAGAGCTCTCATGCCCAGTGCTGGGAGCCCCTGCAGGTGAATGCCCGTGTCCCGACGTGGAGCAGTCATGTTCATGTGCATATGGCTGGGGCGACCCCTTCAACGTGGTATCTCTTCTCATCCAGTTGATACCACGCGGGTGGCACTCCGAGAGGTGGATGAGAGTGTGCCAGGGTCTGACTACATCAACGCCAACTACATCAAGGTGAGTGTGGAGGACGAAAGGGGTGGTGTCTTAGGATTAAGTGGGGCTCCCTCAGCCTGCAGCAGCTGTGCCTGTGGCAGGTGGGGAGACATCACGTGGGGAAATGGTGCCTTCAGAATAGGACCTGCAGCACTTTGTCCCATTGCTCAGAGGAGACACAGTGGCCATGGCGCAGTCACTCTAGGAGACGGCCACGGGGAGGAGTAGGGTGACTGACGGGGGGAGCAGGAGCACTTGGCTCGGTTTTAAATTGCTGGCACTCAGGCTGCTCGATGGCTGGGCTGCTTCTAGCAGTCGCCCTGTCCTGCCTGACCCCACACAGCTCTTCCAGCGAAATCCCTCCTCCCCGAGCCGATTGCATTGAGCAGGCTCGCTCTTTCCAGAGGCTGCCTGCAAGATCAAACTCATTGTCACCTGTGAGCTGAAACTAATATGAAGCCTAGTGGAGCCACTCAGGCATGTACGCACCCAGCCTTTGCAGAGCGATGCGATCGCTCGCTTTCTGCTCTGGTTCAACCAGACCCCTCTAGACAGCCTCGTAGTCTTAGCTTGCTGGAGAGCAAACTGCAACCAGACCCACCACAGACCTGCTAGGGAGGGAGTCACGTTTGAGACTAAGCATCAGGTATTCGGAGGGTGAATGATTCCAGATTGCTGTGTAGAAGGCGTTCTGCAGCATCAGGGGGCAGAAGCCTTTGGAAGGGCTTGAACCCTTCAGGTTGCTGCCTCCTTTGGGACCCCCGCTCCTGTCTGCCCAAGAACTGCTATAGCGAAGCCCCGAGCAGTCAGCAGTCATACCCGTATTTTCATCGCTGCCCTCTCCATAGAGCATTCTCGAAGACGGAAGGAACTCGGAGCACTGCAAGGTGTACATCGCCACCCAGGGCTGCCTGCAGACCACAGTGAACGACTTCTGGGCCATGGTGTACCAGGAGAATACCCACGTCATTGTCATGACGACTAAGGAAGTGGAGCGAGGCAGGGTGAGTGTCACCAGCTCGTTAGCCGGAGGTGCTGTTCTCATACATGAAACCACGGGCCCCACAAGCGCTTTCCCATTACTCTCCTTCACCAGACCCTTCGGGGTGATGCACAGACTTGGCACCTTGTGACGGGGACCGGATAGTGGTGCAGTGCGAGCAAAGCACGAGCTAAGGGCTGCGGAAGGCAGGTGTGGAGCTGCTGGGAAAGATAAACCCTCGCACTGCACAGCAGACACCCACACCTCCATCAAGGCACCTCTATCTTGTCCTTGGGGTGCAGCACGCACCCCAAACTTACCCAGCCCGTGCCTGTCTGGAGCCCTAAGCAGCTGCAGCCAATTGTGACAAATTCTGCTTGGGGAGAAGACTCAGATTTCAGCCTTGGCATGAACCCAGTGCTCTCAAATTTAAAGGGCTCTGCATCAGCCCACTGCCCTAGACCCTGAACTTGGTCGGCATCTCCTACACTCTTGCATCGCTGCTGTCAAAGCAAATACAGGGATCGTTTCCTCATAGGCATTCAGCCTCTCTCAGAGGTCGCCTGCAGTGGCAGGTAACAAAGCCCTGTTGCTGTAAATGATCTGGTCTAATTACTATTGGCTTTTTGGGAGCCTGAGCAATCACTAAGAACTTGAAGGGCAAACAGTGCAAAGGTTGTTAACTTGCCTGCGTTGCCCTGTATGGCAGCTGCATCTACTTGCCCATAATACTGCTGAAATATCACAGTTCTCCCTTGTGCAATTGAACTCCACCAGGGAAGCCGAATTCTTTTGCTTTGTAGGGAAGAGAATTCCCTAGGATCGAGAAGGCGGGATGCTGCTCCAGCCTCGACCAAGGAAAAACACTCCAATATCATTTTTGCCAGCACCAATGCATTGAGAGAGGCACTGGCCTCTCTCCCTACCTGCTTTGCATGTCATTGTCTCTCCATTGCACTGCTCGTGAAAGAAGCATGATGTTCTGCTCTTCCCAGCCAATGCCATACCATAAATATTTATGGCCAGCCCTCATGATCCAGGCACTGTACAGATGGGAAAGAGAAGGGAAACTTTGCATTTCATCCAACAAACCCAGAGAGCATGTGTAGGGTGGTGGGTTGCAGGCAGCTGGATGAGGGATGAGCTATGGTTATACAACCTGGCTGAGATTCACCTACATACATTTCCATAATGCAGACAAAGGTGGAGGGATAAAGTAATATGGTAGATTACCAAAAGAGCTATTTAGCAGATTGCTGCCACTGATGAGAGGTGACCGAGGTCTAGTTTGCACTAGCAGTGCTCCATCTGGATGTGGTCTCTCTCTCTCTCTATACCATGTTTCTACACTGGGATGAAGGCCTTGTGCGGGAGCCCTGCTAGGAGCCAGCAGTTCCACCCAGATAATGCTCTGGATTATTTACCCTCCTGCAAAGGCATGGCCGTTCCCACTGGACTTTGGCCGATGAGACTTTCTACTGAAGAGATTAGGGTGATGCTTAAAGCTGGGGAAGCGGGAGCAGAACGCCTGGGTTCACTTTCTCACTCTGCTACTGTATGACTTTGGGCAGCTTTCAACCTCCTTTTCGACGTGGCAAATACTTACCAACTGAGATGCAGAGTCATAGTCTGAAACCCATGCAGGTTTCATGTGGCTGAGTGGTGCATCCCCACACCGGGATCCTCACCGGAGCCAAGAGACCCGCAGAGTAAAGTGCCGTTCTTCCCCAGCACGGGCTTCCATTATTCTCTGTTCAGATGCACAGAAGTGGAAATACAACCCCACCCCGCGTGCTGCTTAGTTTCTTGTTAGCGGAAGCCGAGCTGCCTGCACTCCATGACTGAGAGGAGGGATCTGAGCACGTCCAGAAGGACGAGGGCTCTTTCATTCAGGCCTCGCTACCCACAACCTGCTTGGGGGTGCTGTGTTAGAAGTGGTGTCCTTAACACTCAGCAGTACAGCCGGGTGTCATTGGGTTTCCAGCCACCTCACCAGTCCTGAATAATGACCCCAGTTCCTTTGTGTCCCCCCCAGAATAAATGCTACCGTTACTGGCCGGACAAGAACTGCACCAAAGAGTACGGCCACATCTGTGTGCAAAATGTGAGCGAACGTGAAGCCCAAGGCTACTACCTCCGGGAGCTGGAGATCTCACGGACAGACAGGGTGAGATGCCTCAGGGCCATCCTACTTGCCAGGCTGGCAGGGACCACTGCTGGGCTTGCCTTGGGTAGAGCATGGGAGGGAGCCACCTTGTCCCCTTGGGGCTGTGTGCTGCTAGTATATAAATATTTCATCTTATTTTATGGAATCACCCCAATGATGACAGCTCTGGCATTAATTGGCTTTTTAGAGCCTGCTGGGCACTGGCTCACTGCAGGCTTCCAGAGCTGCTGCCATGGTGGGGAACACTTCTCACGATTTGGCTTTGCATAGAGTCCTGGTGAAGTCACGAGCATCGGGAGCATTTAACATTGGGAGGAACAGCCTCCTTGAACCCAGCCTTGCATGCATCGGTGCCTTCTCGTTTGCCTGCTTTGCTGTGTAAAAGGACACAACATGTCCCTAAGCCAAACTCTGGCCTCAGATCAGCGGGCATCAGCCAGCTGGGAAGGTCTAACTGGCAGCCTGTGTGGTGGGGCATGGTGTCCCAGTGAGAATATAGGTACAGAAAGGAAAATTATGGACAGCATAGGACACATGGCTCTGGGGAAACCACAGAAAACTGAGCAGAATGGGGGCTCTGCAGCAGAGAAATGAAGATGTTTGCTTTCCATCTGAATAGAGAGTGGGTTTCCAGACTCTTTTGGGGGGGATAGAGGACAGGTAAGTCCCCTATAAGACCATCCAGACAGAAGAATTGCTGAAAGGAGCCCAGGTGCCTTCAGTGTGAGCCTGTAGCATGCAGTGAGTTCTCACCAAGGCTCTCCTCCCTGCAGCATGAACATCCCCGCCTGGTCAAGCATTACCAATACTTCAGCTGGCCGGACCACGGCGTGCCCAATGAGCCAGGGGGGGTTCTCAGCTTTCTGGACCAAGTGAACCGAGCACAGCGAAGCATTCCAGACACCGGCCCGATCATCGTGCACTGCAGGTACGTGCCCGAGAGCCTTGGCTTCCTCTTGTTTCTCCCCAGTCAAGATGGGGCTGGTGGTTGTTGCACATATGAGCAGCTTGTGGTCAGTGGAGGTAAACTACATTAAGCTGCTTCTTCAGGCCTTGCAATAAGCTTCCTGCTTCCCGGAGCATAGTGCTAAATATGTAACCCTCCTATATGACTTTAATGGATGGGCAAACTGAGGCCTAGCACGAGTATTAGAGCTAGGTCCAGCACTCAGGAGCTCCTGGCTCCTAGTTGAATGCTCAGATGAGCCTATGATGCCTCTCTAAAGGGCTCTGCTTTGGAAAACTCTTGTTTTTATGGCGGGTGTTACAGATGTCAGCCTTGATGAGCCAGGTGTGCAGGTGGAGGGCACACATGGCCCTGGCTCATCATCTCAGGGTGAGGGACATATTCTGAATCTTCCCACACTGACCTCTCTCCCTCTTCCCCTGACCCAGTGCTGGAATAGGACGCACGGGCACCATCATCGTGATTGATATTCTGGTGGACATTATTCACAGACAAGGTATGAATAAGGATCTACTCCATGGCTGTTGGTATTCCTTTGCCCCAGTTGGCCCAGTAAAAAAAAGCAGACAGTCTAACTCATTCCTTCCAGGGATGCAAAGATCCTGAAGGTCTCCAGCTCAGTGAGTCCAGACTGCCCTTGGGCTTTGGTCTAAGAGTAGCCAAGTAGCAGATGGGGTGAGGGAGATACCTTCCCATACTGGAAGGTCCTCCTCTGCTAGAGGAGGCAGAGCTCTGCATCCCTGGAGGAAGAAATCTCCCCCTCGCCAGACAAGGACATGGGCAAGGAACAAGCTGTGGATGAAGCACAGGGCAGCACCCCAGCCCCACCAAAGTATTTGGGTTTTGGGGATTCAGTGGGGCCAGGACTCCAACCCGAGCATCTCCTTTAGGACCTGCTCCCTTTGTGCATACAATACAGATGAACCCTGCAGGGCTCTATAGAAAGTAAAGTCACCTTTGGAAAGTCATGGGGAATCATCTGCTTTCTATAGAGTTTGACCCATCTGCTGAAATGCTCAACCCAGGAGAGAGTTCTCCATCAGGTCCTCAGGATAGAGCCATATCCCTATGGCGGGGGAGTTGCGTGACATGGTTGTGACAAGGGGCTGGACTCAGCAGCCCAGTGCTTGTCCTGCGTTCCTAGACGAGGGGATCTACATTACCCGTAACAGCTCATCCTCATGTCATGTGTTCCACAAAATCATCCCGCACAGGAAGGCCTGGGTTTGGCAACAGAGCGGGGCTGTTCCCATCACCCCCTCTGAAATCTCACTCCATTTCTGATCCTTGCAGGGTTGGACTGCGACATAGACATCCCCAAGACCATCCAGATGGTGCGCCGGCAGCGCTCCGGCATGGTGCAGACTGAGGCGCAGTACAAATTCGTTTACATGGCAGTGCAGCAGTACATTGAGGCAGAGCAGAAGAGGCTAGAAGAGGAGCAGGTGGGTCCCGTGAAAGAGCAGCCATGCTGGGGGTACCCAGGGAACTGTATTAATAGCAAGGCCTGTCCTGAACTCAGCTCCTCAGTTGGAACGGCCAGCGTGAATGGAGACCCCTGGAAGTCACAGGGAGGATCCGAGCCCCGGCACTGAATGCATCGAGGGCAAATCCAGAATGAAACTCACTCTGCGTCAAGCGTGTGATTGGGTCTCCTGCCATAAATCCTGACTGACTGTGGATCTGAGCAGGCTGGTTGGGCTGCTCTTTGTTCAGTGGCAGAGCAGTTGAAATGTCCGCGTTTCATGGCATGCCGATTTTCACTTTTCCATGAAATGCAACTTCTCTACTAGGTCTGGTGTTTGCAGTGGGCCAGCCAGCGTCTCAAAACATACT
Source organism: Crocodylus siamensis (assembly GCF_052110815.1). Lineage (NCBI taxonomy): Eukaryota > Metazoa > Chordata > Crocodylia > Crocodylidae > Crocodylus > Crocodylus siamensis. The sequence goes on along the minus strand of NC_143406.1, from coordinate 7,956,910 downwards.
CTGGCTCCCTGTAGCCACCCTTCCTGCATGCCCACCTAACTTGTCTTCTCTCTTGCAGAGGAGTAAGGCAAAAGAGCGAGACTACTTGAATATTGGATATTCACCAATGGAAAAAGGCAGAGCCAAGGCGCAGCCCCCCTCACCCCGAGCCCAGTCTGCGTAAGTTGTGCATGTGTGTGCGTGTTAGGAGGTATCAATAGGATTGCCATTCTGTGCTGATGAGGCCTCAGCTGCAGTGGCGTGTCCAGTTGTTAAGCGCTTAATTTTAAGGGTGATGCAGAGAGATTGGAGAGTGAAGATGAATAAGGGGCTGGTGCATGAGGAAAGTTGCTAAGAACTAAGTTGGCTTCGTTGGGAGAACAGGAGCGTGGCGGGGGGGAGGCGGAAGGGGAGGTCCTGACCACAGGTCTCGGATATGCCAACGGCTGTCATGAGAAAGAGGACGTTCTCCTTTGGACAAGACACAAGGCAATGGGTTTAGAGTTGCAGCAAAGCAGATGCAAAATCAAATCTCAGGGAAAACTCCCCGACTGTCAGAGCAGCAGGACAATGAAGTAACCCCCCTGGGAAAGTTGCGGGATCTTCTTCATGGGAGTCTGTCAGGAAGAGGCAGGGTGGGCCTGTGTGTGGGATGGTTCAGGAGCAGCCAACCCTGCATCGGTGCAAGGGGTTGGAGTATAATGATCCTTGAGGTCCCTTCCAACCCTGTGGTTCTCCAACAGGGAGCACAATGACCATAGCCCTGGTCGTTGCCAGTTTTCACCCCGCTGGCTCTTCCCGCAGCTGAATGCTCCTCTTAGAGAGCTTAGAAAGAGGAGAACGATCAGTACTTACACAGGTGCATTAGGCAAATACGGTCATGTCCTGCCCTGCTGATGTGTTCTGTTTTTGCAGTACACAGGGGAGCAGCCAGCCTACGAGTATTTAATCAACTGCTTTTTCTTTTGCCTTGCCAAGGAGATCCGTCTTGAGCCAGGCAAACCAGGAGAATAACAGTACTATCATGTAGAGGGGGCATGCAGTGAGATACGGGGTTAACAGGAACATGGAGGGTGAGGGCAGGAAGAGAGAGTGACGGGGTGAAGTTTGGGGGTGTGAGAGGGTGGGGGAGCACATGGATATAGGATATCAGAGGCCTTTAGCTGCAAAGGTTCCTGAAGCACCTTGATAAGATTGTAAAATCGCACTTGGCTAGGGTTCGGCAGCGGCAGAGGGCTGGCTGCTCCCATGGAGAGGTGCTAGTCCACCTGTAGCACGGATGCCAACTCACTTGGGCACCAGCCCAAGTCTCATCTGAGCTGGGAACGAACTAAACTAATTTCTCACACATGCTCATACCTATCACTCGTGCGGCCAACAACTGCAACCAGACAGTGGCACTAAGAAAGCTGGCGCCTGTCAGCACATACCCAGTGCATGAGCGGAGGTCGTGAATGCACAGGCCATGATGTGCTCCCGGCATCAGGACAGCCCCAAACCCTCCTTTCAAAATCACTCCCACGGATTGGGAAAAAAAGAGCTGAATTGGAGAATTTGAGTCCGTCTCCAGCAACACGTCCGGGACGGGGGCTCTGCAGGATGCGCTAGAGGGCAGCAGATGGTAGGAGAGGCCACTTTACCACCCTAATTGCAAGGAATGAATGGGTGATGTTTCCAGAGCTGTTCCCCTTCATTAAATTACTAAGGAAGTGGTCAGACCCTGCCCTGAAGTGACTTTGCCCAGTCTGGATTCTTCACTAGCTTCAGAAACTTTCCAAGTCACTGATTGGAGCCTACTCTTCTCTGGTCTCTAAATGTGACAAATTCTGGAGGTTTTGATTCCAGTTATTGGCTTCTGTTGAGCTTGGAACTGGCAGTGAATCTCAGGACGAGAGCATGTGTGCTGGGAAGAAGCCAAAGAAAAAGAGTGGCTAGCTGCTGAGCATTGCACAGTTTCATGAATTCTGGGCTGGATTTCAGGGAAGTTCAGGGTTGTCTGGATGTGGGATTTTTTTTTTTTTAATTTTTTTCGATTGGCTAGTTCCCGAATGCCAGGATTGATTTGTCAAAATCTGAATTGGATCCAGGTTTCTATCCAGCTCCTTGCTCCAGAAAGCCCAAGGTTGTGTCTCAGCTCTAGCTCTTAGGCATATAGGAAGTGCCAGACGTGTTCTTACCCACAGCACTTACGGTTCGTATGCAGGCAAAAGCTCAGGTCTTGGATGGATGCTGAGGGCTCAATCTGCCTGAGGTACAGCTGGTGTGAAATGCAAAAGCATGTGGTGCTCATGGAGGAGGAGGCAGGTAGTTGTAGGCCTTGCATTCAGAAAGGTTACAAGGGGAAGGCAGAGGAATTTGCTCAAGTGACCCCCTTTCCCATTGCCCCGCCGCCAGCAGCCATCTCTTTGGAAAGGACCCAGAGTTAGCAGCACCACTCACAGCAAGGGCTCATATCTCTTCACAGGGTTGACGACGACCCGGGCACGGTCTATGAGAACCTGAACATCAAGAGCCCAAGGGTTTCAGGAATGAGCAACACAGGGCGATAAAGGGACTGGAAGGAAAGCTGGATGGAGGCCATGCAGGTATGGATGCTTCCCTTTGGTTCGTAGTGCAGCTAGCAACCAACCGAACCCCCCCGGAGGGTGGTGGTGGAGGAGGGATCCTCTTGATTCCAGTCCAAGTTCAGCATCTTATGTGAAGCACGTGTAGCTCTGTCTGTGGCCCCCCTGTCTACACTGGGAAAAGCAGCCATGATCTTCTGTTTAACATGCCCTGAAAACACTGCAGCTCTTTGGCTGCTCTTAGCTCTGATGGTAAGAGGAGGAACAAGGAGTGACGCTCTCAAGTTGCAGCACGGGAAGTTGGAGTTAGATATTCAGAAGAATTTTCTCATTAGGAAGGTAGTAAAACACTGAAACAGGTGATCCAGAGAGGTAGTTGAATCTCCATCCTTGGAGGTTTTTAAGACCCAGCTAGACAAAGCTTTGGCTGGGTTGATCTAGTTGGGGCTGGTCCTGCTTTGAGCAGGGGGTTGGACTACACGTGACCTCCTGAGGGCCCTCCCAACCCTCATTTTCTATGATTGTAGGGGAGGAGGGAGGGAAAAAAATTTTCTCTCTAAACAAGACAATTATTTTTGGGAACTGCGTAATAATACCACCAACATTGGAAGCCTGGGTGGTTTTAAGATCACGGCCCAATCTCTTGGCGTGAACCCCTAGCAAGGACAGCCTACTTGTGTGGGAAGTTCCTCATCCGTGCCTGCTACAAGCGCGTGTCACTATTACACATCTCTTGACACCTGGTTTTTCCTCCTCTCATTTTGGGCCTCAGGATTTACGATGTTTACGTCCACACTTCCCCGGTTCTGCCGCTGCAGACGTCTCCTTCCTGCCTTAGCCTTGGCCTCTCTCACGTACCTTGGTTTCAGTGGGGCGCGCCAGCCCCAGCTCCCCCGGCCACCGAAGAAGGTGAAGCAAACACCTTAGGAACGTGCCTCGACCTAACTTATTCCCGAGAAAGACCTTCTCAGCTTCCTGAAAAGCATTTAGGCTGATATTTATGCGCAGGTGCCTCCGGATAGGTCCGTAGGGCGTGAAAGCTCTGTTTCCATTTTTGTTTTTTTTATTTAAGATTTTTTTTTTTAAACCAAGAAAAAAATTGTTTTGTAAAAACTGAAGATGACTCCTTTTTTTAGGAGCTTTCCCTGGGCTTGCCTGTGAAGGGTATATTCAGCAAGGTTGTTGCTATACCTCCAGGCTTCAGCAGATCCGTCCTCTCTAAGCCAGAAGTGCTTGCCTAGGTGAAGTTCATCATGAGGGACAGGGCACCCAGCCTGGACCCAGGAACAGTCTACGTAACAGTTGTACTAGATCTCCCCCACCACCATTTGGCTGTTTCCGTCCTGTGCAGCTCTGCCAAAGCCCCGGGAGCAATCCATGCTACCGCTGCGTGCTGACGGGATGGCCTAGGGTATGGACTTTTGCGTGTGTCGAGAGAGCATCTAGCGGCTGCACAGCACCTGGATAGGCTGCAAGACAGACAAGTGGTGAGGCATGATTAGACCTTTAGTCTTCAATTATGCCAGCATGTACCACTTGAGCTAAATGAAATCCTCCCTTACTGGTGGTAGAAGTAGTCAGGAGTCATGCATTTGTATGCTCAGCCATCACTCAAGGGCAATGCCTTACCCCTACACGCCCATCCACAGGCTGTTCAACTGAGCCCCAGGCTCGGAGCCGGGCGCTTGCGATTCCCACTCCCACTGCCTCACAGTATGACCCGTCTCTGCTTCCCCTCCCCTATAGCTACGTGCCGAGGCAAACGCTGTGTATACCAAATAGGTTTGCTCCAGGGACGGCTTAGTATTTGTACAGAATAGTGAAGGAGGAGGGAAAAAAAAAAAAGGAGAAAAGCGCTCTCAGTTTGGAGTATTAGTATTCCAGCTCCATCAAATGCATCTCAGTTTTGACTGGCGCCACTTCCTGCTCTCCGAGACCTGGGATTGCAAGCCGCTCTACCAAAGAACCTCCTTTCTGCAAGACTGCTTGCGACGGGAAAATGCTCTGCAAGGAGCCTGGGGTCTGCCTGCCAGCGTCCAAGCCTGGAGACCTTGCATGCAGCAGATTTTAATGGGGGGGTGGGAAAAGAAAAAAAAGGTTTTCCTTGTCTCTGAAAACAAGTAGACTTGCTGCCCCTTTTATCTGGTCCGGGGCAAGAGGGCTCCCTGTGGGAGCTCTGCCCCCCACAGACCTGCAGGGGCTGAACAAAGAGCGCAGTGACATCTCGCTGGGCTGTTTTTACCGACTGGCATTTCCAGTCATGTGTTGCAGGGACAGGAAAACTGTTTATTTTTATTGCACTTTTAAATAAATGTTGAGTATTATAAAAAAGGCGTTTTTCCTTTTATTGATGTTTTTAAACGAATTTAAGTGCACACAGGAGCAACCGAGACCTGGAAAGCAAGGTACGGTGCAGGGAGGTGCCATGAACCTGCTGGCTCTAATAAAGGGCTCTTTATTATGCTCCGAGTCATCTCGCTGTCAAGGCCCAGATAAGACTTGGTTACATGTGAACTAGGGTGGCCATCATAGAGGACAGTCCCGTTGTCTATTGATACAAAACCGGACACCTCAAAGAGAAAAATAGGGATATAAAAGCATCGGGGTTCATATCAATAGAGGGCAGAGTAGCAGAAAACCCAAATGTCCTTTATGATGGCCACCCTAATGTGAACTAGCAGCTTCAATACAGGAGCTCATCTCAGCAAGACCTTTGACCCACGTTTCATGGCCAGCTGGGAAGTAGGTATCGATAAAGGGCAGCCTGAAACTGGGGTACCATATCACTTCCACCTGGGGTTGACCTCCGGAAACTTGCTTTGTGGCAGAACTAAAACTTGTCCTCTTGGCTGTCTTTTACCTCGCACAAGTCAGTCGCCTGCAAACAGCTTTTGCACCACGAAGGAAGGCTTTTCAGCAGTGAACTTGCAGGGAACTGGACAGGGCAATGGGAGAAAACTTCTCCCCCAAGCCAAATGATCTTGGCAGCAGCTGTGTTCGAAGACCCAGAGCCTCCTGGCATCAGTCCCGGGGCTGGTACAGGTAAGGCCACCATTTGACAACTTCATATTCACCGAGCTGCAAATGGAGCCCATGAGAGAACAAAACCCTCCTGAAATGCTGCCTGGCAAACCATGCCCTAAATCTCGTTACAGGCCATCTTCATACCTCAGTCGGGGGGAAAGATTGGTGACTGGGAGGTCTGGCAGCCCCCTCGCCTCCCCCCATGCAGGAAGAGACAAAGCAAAGAGCAGTTTCTCCATCCCCTCCGTGCAGGTGGATGCAGCCCTGAGCTCACCGGGACACAGGTTCTGGGGCCACTGAAGACGGGCAGGTGCAAAAGTAGGCTTGCGGCCGAGTGCAAATATTTACAGATTACTTTTATTTGCCTCCTTTCGCTGGAAGCAAAGATACCGCCGTTCCCCAGGCTGTCCTCACGTAGATACTCAAAAACAGACGTCACATTTGGGTCAGTTTTAATTGATCCAGTCAAAACCTGGGAGTGACGGAGCTTGCCCAGATCTGTTTTCACCCTCGGAAATCCAACTCAAATCTGCTCGGGGCAGAGTTTTTTTTTTAAACATAAGCACTTATAAACAGCACTTAGGAGAAAGAAATGTTGTGGAGGAAGTACTACTGACACCATCATTATATAAAACAGATTTATTGCATACAAATCTGGTACTTGCATATGATGCTGTCTGCCTGGTGAGTAACACATATCACGAGGTGCAAAGCATTACTGTTTATGAAGAACGTTGTGGCTAAGCAACACTGAAAGAAGCCGCTGCATCAAATAAATATACATATAGTGTCAGCAACTGGCCCGTGTCTTAATACTGATGCCATTTAAAACCAAGCTATACAAAGAAACTTTTTTTTTTTTTTAAAGAAAAGCAAAAAAGTAATCTCTCACATTTTTACCATCTTAGCCATGGTTTCAAATGGTGTAAAATGTGTTTAAGTTAAACAGTTAACACTGAAATTTGAAGGGGGTTTTGCACGTCAGAAAATGCAGAGTTCTTCCTGTCAAATGCAAAGCCTCCACTCTATAAAAATATGCCTAAACCAATTTTTACCCCTCAACTCAACACTGAATTTGCTTTCATTAAAAATAAATGGGGGAGAAGATTCTTCCAAAAATAATCTTCTTTTGAGAAATCCCACGCTGATACATAAAGATTGGATTCAAGTGGAACAGTCTGGGGTGAGGACGGGTGGAAAAAAAATAAAAATTAAAAATCACCATTGTCTTTTTCACAACTTCAGAGCAATCTTACAACCTATCAGCAGAACAGGACTCAGTTCAAAGAAGGAAAGTGAAAAGTAAAAAGAAATCAGAGGTTTGACTATCAAGAGGAAAAGGCAGTGAAGTGACACCTCCAACAATATAACGCTAACAGAAATACAATTGAAATGTTTAATAAAGCGCAGAGTATAAAATTAAATATTCTCCCTGACATATGTACATTCTTGCCAAGCTCTTTTCAAGTGCTGATACTCGGTCTGCCAACACGTTCTCCTTTCATCCAGCAAGCCTCTTCAGAGTCATTCGCTTTCAAGAAAATACCCTTTTTTGTCACTTCCAGTCCATTGACGAGTTGAAAGGGAAGGAGCTCAGCTCCCTGCCAGCTCTGCCTATATTCTCCGGAGACGCAGCACGAGACACGTGCACCTCTCTTGCGTTGCTGCTTGCTGCCTAGATATATGCCCTTGCCCCATCAAACCTTGAACACGTTTTCAAGGCTCAAGCACATCAAGGAAGAATTTAGGCAGTGGGGTTGTACGTGTTGCCCCTTACACAGCACTTCATTTCCAAATGCTTTGGCAGAGGTGTGCAGCAGTACCGGGGTGGAAGAACTGCGCGTTTAGCCGAGGCTCCAAGTGCACGGGCAGAGCAGGTGCGTAGGGAGAGACCTGAGCTGTTGCGGTCGATACGCAGACCGCTGTTAGAAAAGCACAGGCCTTGAAGTGACATTTGGGTTGGAGGTGCTTTGACAGTGCTGCGTGGAGGAAGCTGCCCTTAAAGGCTGGTGGGTTCATTAATGGAGGGGCGCCTCGGTCCCAGGCACTGGCGTGGTCGTGTATGTCAACGGTGGGATGTTTGGCCTGGCGAACGTAACAGTCCTAGTGAAGCAGCGGAGGTTCCCGGTTTTCAGAGCGCATTGAACCGGCCACAGGATGATGCACAGCAGAATGATGACCAAGGCTGAGAGGAGGACGACACGCTTCCAGTCGTCACACACGTCGCAGCGGGACAGCCTCCCCATGAAGCCCTCATCCGGCGTCTGAGGGACCTCGGGCTTGCTCATGGCAACGTCGAGGGAGATGCACGCGTTGGGGTCTTCTGGGTCGTCTTGGGACGACTGCCGGTAGCAGAGCTTGGTGCCCTCCATCCAAACCACTTTCTCGTGCTGGAGGTCCGGGGGCAGGGTGGCCAACAGGTCCTTGCTTGTCTGGAGGGCCGGAGGGCCCTCGCGGGGGATGTTGGTCAGCTGCCGGCAGAAGGGACAAGGCAGCTGGTCCTCGACTTGGCTCGGAGGAAGTGCCGTGGCCAAACGGGCCACGCACTCCAGGCAGAAGACATGGGAGCACTGGAGCATCTTGGGGGTCTTGAAGATGTTGTCGTAGGTGTTGAAGCAGATAGAGCACTCGATGGGCGAGGTAGGCTTGGGGGAGGCCAGCTTCGGGGACCCAGGCTTGTCAGTGGGGGACCTGAGCTTCCTCTTGCCTTCTGTGGGCGAGGTGATGACGATAGGGCTGAGCGGGATGGGGATCTCGCTCGGCGATGCGGGGACGGGGCTGGTAGGCGACTCGGGCACGTCCGTGTGCCACATCTGAGAGAAACACGACATGACCGAATCTGGGGGAGCAAGCACAAAGAGCCCTGTGAGACCCCAGAGGAGGGAAACAAAGGAAGTGCATGTGCAAATCCTCTCCTAAATGCCACGGCACTTTCCCCAGGCCCCGCAAAAGACAGACAAGCATCAAGCAGATGTGGTTAGTAGGCCCAGAGCTATGGCTGCAAATGCTAGGAGGAGTGAAATCCGGGTTGTTAAGTATGAAAGGGTGGAGGCACAATCCCAAGCCTACAGTCCTCCTGGAGGGGAAGAAGTTGTCTTTTCCAGAAAGTTGCAAGGTTGCCCACAGAGATCCAGTGCCTGGCCAAATCCTGTTCACCACAGCCGCCATGGTATGCATTCATAGCTACGGATTCCCCAGACAGCGACTCTGAGGAGAAAAAGAGCCAAAAAAAAACCTACCCCAACTGTTGCTTCCCAAAACCTGAGAAGGCAGAAGAGCAGAAGACTCCATGAAGTCACCTAGCGACCTCCTATTAATCTGGGAGGCACCCGTACAAAAGCCTAAGGGATAGATAAAGGTGTTCAGTAGTTGAGGAGGCCGGGACTACAACCTGTCTTTGAAATGCATGGACAGCAATGGTTTAGTTGTGGATTGCAACGCCGTATAGGGCCTAACAGGTAGGCGTGAAGCCACCTGCTTCTCCCAGAGCCTGCACGGTGCACCTTGGCCATCTGCTGTAGGGTCCCAAGGGCCTTCAGCGGCCCAGCCAAGTCAATAGGAGCCCAGAGCAGCCTTGCAAAGTCAAGTTGGTCCTCTACTCCCTCCACTCCAACAGCCTGACACCGTCTTCCTTATAACCATGACAGGGCAAAAAGAAATAGTTTCCTGGAGAAATTCCCTTGGGGAGGAAGAGGGAGCAGCAACGAGAATTTTCTGTTCAGCTATTTCCTCCTCGCCCTGAGGCTTTCCCAGAGGAAAGCCTTTTCTGCCTTGTCCTCAGGAGGAACCAGGGTGCCAGCTTACCCACAGAGCTGCACGAGACTGCGGTGGCTTTATGCTTCACCCTGCCCCGTCTGTGCCCGCGGACTAGCAAATTCACTCCCATTTCCCAGGTGGACCCTGGTGTACATGTGGCTTGCTGTTCAGGACTACAACTGCAGGGTCATGTATTTCAAAATAAAAACTCAAATGCTAATAATTGTACCCCGTGACAATAGGACAGCAACACGGAGCAGCCAAACATTGGTCCTGTGACGCTCGGGTGTTTAAATGGAGACTTCCCTAGTCAAAAGACATGCTGCATGCCAAGGAAAACATTCATTTTGGGCAAGTCACCGAACTGGCTGAGCCTGATCCTCTGCTTGTTCGGCTGTTAAAGCAGGGGCATTCAAAGCACAGCCTTAATTATACAAGTCAGCCCAGAGCTGCCTCATCAGCCCCAGGCAAGGATCAGCTCATCTGAAGCTGTTAATTTTTGAATGCCAAAGAGCCTGAGTTTTCCTCCCGGAAGCGTGTGCCCATCTCTCATACTCCTACGTTCTGGAAATAAAACTGCCCTTTTACAACCCATTTGGCTGAGGCTGTGACTAATTTTAGGGGCCCAGATGATGCTCACATGGGCCAAAACCTGGGCACTTTCTGGTGTCAATGAGACCAGAATTTGGCCCCTACTTTAAAGCCCCCTCTCCCTCCCTTAGGACAGGTTAATTTGGTACATTTTTGACTCTACGAGTCATCCTGTGGCCTAAGATAACATCTGATGAGTAGGCTTCTCCACAAATCCTGGCATCACTACATTCTGCACAAAACCTGAAGCGTGCCTGGCTCCTAGTTTTATTTTCAGTAAGTTTGTGCATTTGGGTCTGAGCTGGAGCCCTGATTTTGAAGGAAAAAATACACAAAATGTGCTTATTTTGCAAAACTCCATCCAATGAACACAGCCATTTCAGCTGCGCTTCACTGTCAGAGTTCGGGGCACTCTTCAACACACACAGTCCCGGGGCAGAAGGACTGAGAGACCTCCCCACGTATCAATATTAGAGGAAAGTGTTTGCTTTGGCGTCTGAGAAATCTCGGTGAGCTCTGAGTGACCTGTTACAGCCTGAAGCCTAGAAAGTCTTATAAAAAAAAAAAAAAAAGACATATTAGGGTTTTCTAAAAGTAACTTTAGCCTCAATAACAACCCTGATGCTCTTGAGTGGTAATAAAATGGCCCAAACCCAGCACAAATCTGCAACTACTTCTGCTACTACTTTTATAAAGACATGTTTATTTTACCTGCATCAAAGGCATTTGGGCTGCCTTTTAGGAAAAGTCCATAACCATATTTAAAAAAACAACCCAGTGCATCCAGAAACTAGCATTGCTTTGTCGTGGAACCGCATTGTAAATTTAAGCTCTTGAAGATATTGAGATTTATAATCTGTTACCAGTCAGTTACCCCAAAGGACACTAATAAAAACCAGTGCGTTTAAAGCTGAAAATGCCAAATCAACCCAAGGGATTCGGACACCCCCATTTGCTTGGTAGCTCCAATCAAAGCTGTATTCAGAATTCACCAAATGGATTTCTTCCCTGTAATATTTGGAAGTCCTCTTAAAATCTATTCCCGCTGGCTCCTTGTTGGAAACGGGAAAAAAACTCACATGCATTATTCCTATAACTTGCTCTGGTTTTCCCTAAATTTTAAAGAGAGTCAGTAGTGACGGTGTCTGTGCGCGTGCCTGAAAGAAGGATGCTCTTTCACAGGCATCCATCCCTCTGTTAGCATCTACCCCTTTGCATCAGAAGTCAGCTGGATAAGACATGCCTGTGATGCGAGATGGCCAGAAAGGATGCTGATTCTCATGGGGAAAGCCATAGAGGACAGACTAGGATTCTGGACGGCAGTCAAGAGATCTGAAGGCGATTTCTTACTGTACTATTGACTTGCTACATATGTTCTTGAGCAAGTCACCTCTCTTTCCCTCTGGCTTTAAGTGTTAAAGTCTGCAGGGCAAGGACAGTCGGTTATATGTCTGTACAGCACCTTGCACGGGGATTTGGATTTCTACCAGGGTTTCACAGGGTGCTGCTACACAAATGATAGGGATTCAGAACCCAATTAATTCAATACTGCAGAGCACACAAATGGAGCCCAATAGAAAGCCCCCAGGATAGAAGTGCTTGGTTATTTTGCAGTGCCACAGGGGCTCATGTACCATGTTTAAATAGAGGGATCAATCTTCAGCTCGTATAAACTCAGCATTCAATCCCATTTAAAAAAGGAGACTCTATTTCCCGCAACTCAGAAACTGGCTCAGAATGGCTTTTTTCATCATTTCCCAGAAATCTTTTGCGCCTTAGTAAATCACCTGTAAAAAGGGGAGAAACTCAAAACTACTTGCCTAGTTGAGACTGCGGGGGGAAAAAAAAAAACGGCTGAAGTGATCCAACGACTAAGAAAGTCCCCATAAAACTACAACAAAAAAACCACAGCCCCCCATTTATGCTCTACAATACGATTCCCTAGCAATGCTCAACTCGCAACAACTGATGCACACAGTTATGAGATGTAGAAAAGGGTTTTTTAAAGTCTATAATTACCTGTACAGGGTGCAGTTTTAGCAGAAGACAAGCATATTCAGAGTCTTGTCCTCTCTCCTTGAAGAGTCTCCTCCACTGAGGACAGACCTTTTTATTTGTAAGCCGTCAGTATTTGAGTTTCCTGGTAGTTTCTTGACAAGGGTCCAGGTAAGGGAAGGTTGAGTGATCTCTGGCAGTTCCCTGTGTCTGTGTATGAGTGGCCCTGCCTCTGTTACTCAGGTGTCTTTTATACCTTCCTGTCTGGAGGTGACTTACCTGCAGTCACCCAATTATCTTTGAATCACTCCATTGGCTGCAGGAGCATTTCAATGAGAGGCAGGTTTCTCTGTTGACAAACAGGGCAGGTTGGAATGTTTCTGCCGCGTTACAGAAACACACTTTTTTTTATTGTTCGTGGTATATTCTTATTTATAGACCTGGACAAGAGGAAACACCTATTTTCCCCACTCTATCCAAACCCGTAGGAGATTGTCCGTTTTCTAGTAAATGGTTAGCATCTTGTCCAGTTCAGTCTAGTTTTAAATAGCTCCTGGTAACTGCACATAGGTTTACAACTTGGCCACCTTTTCAGAGGACAGCAAATCAGATTGGGGGGGGGGGCGGAAAAACCCTTGGGCAGATCTTCAGAAGGGGAATTGGTCTCTGAATTTTCCATTGAGGAAAAAGTATTTGAAATAACTTGGGGTCAGTATAAGAAAATGGGATTGTCTCCTGGCTTTGAGCCAGAGAATGTGATTCTTTAGCACTCACCCTCCCCCTTCCAGGGTGAAAATGGGAGTTTGTTTAAATGCCCAAACCCCATAGACTCAGAAGAAAGATAAGCCTGTCACGGGACCAGCCTGCAAAAAAACTAGCTGCCTGCTAGAGAGCTGTTCAAAGTAACCCTGTGCAAAGAGTCTCATGCTCTGCAGGGCCTGTAGCAAGTGCTACTGCGCTATTCAGTCTGTGCAGGGCCGTGATCATTTTGTGGGACAGCAGAAGCCCAAATCTTATTAACTTTCCGTGAGAGTTGGGCACCTACCTGGCTTGTGCCTCAGACAGTCCCTCTCTCTTCTCCCTTCTCTTTTACATTTTAGGGCATTGTCATTTAGGGAGGTTTCCAGAGCAAGAGACATGTTACGGGTTAGGATTGTGACTGGGGTTAAACCTGAGAGTGGCCTGGTTTGTCCATAGTCCTTTCTGACCTGGCCCATGAGACTGCTTCTCAGCCTAAGCTATCCTTGTGATCATGTTTGGAAATGGAGACAAAAATCTGTGAAATCCTACATTGCTTTTCGCCGGCTGGAGGTTTGGCCCTCTTTGCAAGGAGTGAAGTTACCCATCACAGTGTAATTGGTGCCTTCCAGCCCAGCCCCAGCCACTGAAAACCGTGTAGGTGCTGCTGGCATTTCACAATTTTGTTTTGTTGATGTGCGGTTCCCCCGTCCTCCCCAGCGTGACCAGCATGTGTGGAAGCAGTTGAATCCAAGCCAGCGGCTGACTGCCGGGGGGGGACAGAGTCTGTCTCATCCGTGCCTGACGCACTAGCTAGGCAACGTGCTGAGTATGCTCAGACCGATCAGCACACGGAGACAACCTGATCGGGCCTTGGGCTTCAAAAAATGAGTGGGAGGCTCTGTCTCTGTCTGTCCTTTTTATCCCGGACTTCCCTTCAAAATGGGAAAATAACGCAGTTGTCACGATCAGGCATTGATTTAGGTGGAAAGCTCAGAGGGTCATTACGAGCCTCCCAATATAGGGATGTATTAATTATGTTGGACCCGAGAGGCTGATCAGTGGTGCCCAAGTTTAAATAGATATAGGGTGCGTCTGCACAAGGTGCTTACTGTGCATTGGTCTAATAACCCTGCGCAGGAGCGCGTCATGGCAAAAACCTGTGCTCGTAGCCTACTGCGCAGTGTTATTAGGCAGTAAGCAATCACTAAATAACCATGCACCGGTGCTACCGCGCAGTAACTGTAGGTGCTTCACATTTAGTTAGTGTTTTATTAAGGAAGTAGCAAACGAAATGTGCAGTACCAAAGGTGCATTAATGAACGTGTAGAAGCGCCCACAGTTACATAACTGCAGTAGTCCCTTGAACTGTGAGTTGCATTGAGATCCTCAAGTAAAAGGCACAAGGACAGCATAGCAGTTAACTCCAAAAGCTTAGCTAAGAAAATTAATAAGAGGGCAACTCGGCGTGGGCCACATGCATGTATGAAGAGCAGTGTGGCAACATTTGCTCCAAGATGACTTTTGCTATAGTGCACGGTCCAGGAAAGGCAGTGCTATTGTTCAAACTCAGGTGACTCAGAAGATCTGGAAACAATCTCTTGCTTTTACCACTGACTGTGTGATCCTAAATTCCCATCTCATTCCCAACGGGCCTCCAGTGCCCCTCGGTAAATCTGGAGGCAATTGCAAATCATCCTTCCTCTCTCTGCACACTTTATCGACTTTCTCCATTTAGACTGGAAGATACATGTAGACCAGGAGGTGTTCTCCACTCAGATTGTAAGATATACATGAAGGAGGGTGGGGGCAGTCATTTTGATTTTCATAGATTTCATAGACATTAGGGCTTGCTAGAGTTGTTTGCCTTGCAATGTCATCTCTTTTTCCCATTATACTCCAGTATCTGGGAACGCTGGGGGCTCAAGTGGAAGCTTTGCAGGTTGGGTGGCGGGGGTGGGGAAACAAATGCAAGAAAAGCCAAAGTGATTCTTTCCAGCAGCAGCCAAACAACTTGATTCACAGCCCACAGCTGGTTTGGGAGCGAGGCAGTTTAACACGAATGTGCGTCTAACGTCCTTCGGGCTAAAGCAAACAAGTGTATGGCATAGCAATGATAAAACGAAAAAAAGGAACTTGGCTTAATGGCTGTAGCCGACCAGCTCCCATGGCTGAGCCAGCCAAATCTGCTTTGCTTTCTCCTTGTGACTGTGCCCTACTTCAAATCAGGCACAGCCAAACCAATAAAGTGCAGACAAGAAGTACACAGCAGGGGCCAAAGTACCTATTTTGATCTCTTCCACCCAGGCTGGCAGGTTTTTAGGGACTATGGACCTGTTAGGCTGCTTATCTTATGGTTATTTTTTGGGTACCATTTTGCAGCGTGGCTCATGACTCGTTGGTCTGCTGCCCAAGGTGACAAAAAAAAAATCTAGCTCTCTTGGATCACCCCAAAGCCTGGGCTGTCTTCATAATGCTTCCCCACCCTTATAAATGCTGCAAAAGTGCTTGGAGAAGGTGAAATAGAAACGTAAAGGTCCAGAACCCTTCAGCCCAGGCTTGTCTCTCTGATCCCAGCCTCAGAAGAGCAACGCTCCCCAAGCCCCTTGAAAGTTATCCCTCCCCCTACAAATTCTTCCCTGGCTTTCTGCTGCAGCACATTGCTTCACCCAGAAGGATCAATTCAGCAGTAAGGACAGGGGAACCGGATTCTTCCCCAACCAAGAGCACGCTCGAGCGAACCTGCTCCGTTTGTTCCGCATGGCATGGAAAGGCTGAAAGGTATTAATCGTGTCCAACCGAGGGAGATTGCCAAGATAACATTTTCCACTATGCTTCAAGGGCCTGCTCTTAAAGTCAGTGGACATATTCTCCCGTCGAGTTCAGTGGGTTTTGGCCGAGACCCAAGTCCGCATCCTGGTTCTTCAGCCTACCCAATCTCAGCTGCTAAATCAGTCTTCACGGGATGGAGCAAGCAGTGGCAAAACACAGCCAGCTTTAAGTTTGCTTGGCAAAGAATCCTTTTTCCTTGGCCCCCAGGCCGGAGTCCCTCTTTGATTGCACGGCGTGCCTCCAAGTGATGAGGCTGTACGCTGAGGGCAATTAGAGCGAGAGCCATGTAAACAAGATCATTAAATGATCTTTCCCATGCTAGCTCATGGAGCCAGCTTTGTGTGCCTGGCTTCACGTGCACATTTCTAGATAACCAGGTGCTTGGGAGGACGATTTATAAATCGCAGCGGTAGCTTGCACCTAGGGCTAGATGGGAGCATTTGAATTCCTTGGCATAAATGGGCAGGAAAGGGCTTCAGTGAATCATCAAATAAACTGGAGGAGAACTCAGTTCAGGATCCTTTTAATGTCCTTACATTTTGTCCCTCCAGCTCTTTTCACCGGAGGATCTTAAGATGCTTTATAAACACAGTGGATTAAGCCTGCCCATACCTTTGTGTAGCAGGGATGTCATCTCACTTTACAGATGAGAGCGCTGCATGGAACAGGGAAAGCCAATGCTGCCCCGACAGGTAGTGCCATAATGCACATACAAGGAAAGGATAAACATTTACATTTCCTTTAATACAGCAGAGCGCTCAATCTGAGCACTGGGAAGGATCTTAAACAAGGGTGCTAGGAAACAGGAACACTCAAGGAATTAAAGGGGAAGAAGCAGTCAAAGGATGGCAATCAGGGAGGGAGAAACCAGTCAAACGCCGTCTATTTGCATAGTTTGAGCCTTTTATGTTCTTGGTAGCAGTACTTTCGTAGTACATTAGTGTCCCGGAGTGTTGATTGATAGAAGTTAGAGATCAGCTCTTGGTGGTTTGTGGTGCAAAGTCCATAACTGTGCGCTCCTCACTTCCAGTAAACCAGCTATGAACCTCAGGTATCTTCCATCTTGGCTGCAGACCAAAACCAGCTCACATTCAAGCTCATTCACACTCTGGAGCCCAGGCTGAGCCTTACCCAGCACCATTCCTTATTTCCTGTAGTTAGTGGGTAAAGACATTGATTAGATAACGATTATCAAGCATGGATGTGACATAAAATTAAGCTGATGCTGTCATAGGCCGTGTGACTATTACTGTCACAGCTCCAGGGTTACGTGACTCAGTCATGGCTGGATTCCCAAACAACAGGAATAGCAGCTATTCTCTAAAGATGAAGTCAAGGCTTTCCCAAGCCAATCGCTGCAGAGAAGACATCATTCTGCCATCATTCCTATCCTCTTCCAGAGGTGATGAACACCTGGCCCTTGATGATGTAACTGCTATAGATTCCAGCCCTTAAAATGGGTTCTGATCTATTTTCTACATCATTGTTCAATCCATCTCAGCACGGTAGCTTACAGAGCCCATATCCATGCTGAGAATCAGTCTGGGCAAAGCGACCCATATTGGCAAAAGGTGGAAATTGCATTGGGGTGGCTGAAACAGGTGGAGCTGAAATTGCTCCCTCTACTCGTAGCAGGTGTGTGTCTTCAGATTCAGGGCATAGTAGCAGTCAGCGCCATCTGTGACAGACGTTGTTGCAGCAAGGGAGGTTTAGGCTGGATTTTAGGAAAACCTCTCACTAGGAGGGTGGTGAAGCACTGGAACAGGCTACCCAGAGAGGTGGGGGACTCCCCATCCTTGGAGGCTTTTAAGACTTAGCTAGACCAAGCCTTGGCTGGGATGACCTAGTTGGGGATGGTCCTGCTTTGAGCAGGGGGTTGGATTAGGTGCAACCTCCTGAGGTCCCTTCCTACCCAGATTTTTTATGATTCTTTGACCTCTCTCAGGGGAGTGGTGCCAAACTCTGGAACAAACTCCCAAAGAACAAGACGACCATCAGAGCTTCAGGACCTTGTACCCTATAAACACCAGGGTCAGGCCCTTTTCCCTGACCTGTCTTCTCAAACACAGTGCAGCCAGAATCATGCAAGTCTGAAGACCCAGTCCTCTCACTTCCCCCTAAATGAATCGGGGTTGGGGTGGACTAAAGTGTGTGAGGAGCACTAGCATAACAATGCAGCTGCTGCAAAAGCCATTTCTTTCACGCACACCTTTCCCCCCCAGCCCCATACTTGTTGGCACCTGGGGCAGCTGCCCCCATCACCCCACCGTAGTTGCACTACTGGCGGAGGGGAGGGCAATTTGCCAAGAGAGGTTTTTCTCGTATTTTGTTGTTGAAGGCCAAAAAGCAGCGAACATTTTCCAAGCAGCTCTCGATGAAGAATAATTCCCTTCAGGTCAATAGAATCACCTGGTGTGAAAGGAGAACTGGGGGATATCAGTAGGGTTGCCAGCTCTGGGTGAATCTAGTCCGGGAGGTCTCCAGAATGCCAACGTGCCCGTGACACCCAACCCATCCTGTCCGTGTGCTAGTGTATATCCGTTATGGATTACGGTGGGTAGACTTTTACGTCAGGAAGGCAAATGCACATTACTACTGCATTTAAAAAAACCCCACTAGACTACTGTATAAATCTGATTCCACATTTAATATTTATTTTAATGAACAATACCCTATCATTTGTCTCCCGGGTGACTCTGTACTCTTCTGGAGATTTATATCCAATTCCTGGAGATGCCAGGGCAATCCTGGAGGGTTAGCAACCCTAGGTATCAGCCCCGGGTTTAGATGGTGTGGAAGTGGGAGCAGCTCTTCTAGGCGGCATTAGACCCTAATATGGCCTACAATGGCCACTCAAGAAGAAAGAGTGGAAGTGCTACCTTGTGCGGCAACCAGGAGTTCCTGCAGTTGCTGGGGGCATCTTAGGTCTGACCCGACACCAGGTGGAGAACTTCACTAGAGGACTGGAGAGTAGGATATGTCAGTGGACTGTAGTTCCCACTTTTCTGGTATGATGATCTTTATTTACCTTTTATAACTGGTCAGAGTCAGCTGGACACGGGGCATAGCACTTGTGCAGTGCACAGGAACCGAAGTAATTACTGTGCGGAGGTATGGACAGAATGTTCTGAGTCATGAACCGTCGAGATGGCTGGCATTACTGACAGCAACAGAATAAGCCCTGCAGCAACTCCGGTCATAATTGCTCGACTATGAAAGGGACTAACAGCAGGACGAATGAGCCAGCATTGTGCTGACAATGGAAGCAAGGGCGGAGACCAAGATCAATCACTCGTTGCATTTCCAGGTGCCTTCATGGCTGTCCTTTCAGAGAGGCCATGTTCTTTCAGTGTTACTCACCCCCGTGAGCCATGTGGCAGCCACCTGAGCTTGGAAAACAAACTGGAGAGCGAGAGGGGAGAAGGATGTATTTTCAGGGATGCTCTGGATTTCTTATGTAATAAGCAACCTGCCACCCAGTGGCCAAATTCTCCTCTTCACCATCTCACACCTGCTCATACATAGCAGGAGAGTCTGGTCCCACTGATTTCATCGTTTTCATAGACTTTAGGGGCTAGAAGGGACCTCATGAGATCATTGGGTCCAGCCTCCCCGCCAGAGTCGGGAAGTCAGCTGGGATCAAGTGACCCCGGCAAGAAATATATCCACCTGCTTTTTTGAAAGAGTCCAGAGTAGGTGAAGTTTGTCAAGTCAGTGCTTTCGCTTCCCCGCCCCCCTCTCCTTTTCACGGGGGCTGGGTATTTTAAACCCAAACTGATGGAAGAACTTGTCCAAGTTTGGAACATCAAAGGTTTTCAAACCTGCACTTTAGAAAGCAGAAAAACTCCAGAATGACTTTTTTTTCCCCAAAAAAAGAATGGCCCTTTCTTACACCAATCACTGCAGAAAACGTGCTTCCCCTCAGCACTACTGCCATGCAAATATGACACGCTAAAGCAGAGGCGGGCAATTATTTCAGGCGGACGGCCACTTACTGAGTTTTGGCAAGCCATCAAGGCCCGCATGACAGGCAGCCAGGGGCAGATATATATTAATTTGCTAAATGTTTTAGGGGCCCTGCGGCCTGGATAGAATGGCCTGGCGGGCCGCATTCGGCCCACGGGCCACATTTTGCCCACCCCTGCACTAAAGGCTATGGGGGCAAGCTCAGGTTAAATGCCCTGGGCAGCAAATCATTTATGTTTTGTATCTCTGGAGTCTGATGGATGGGCGAGAACCTAGGAGGTGTTCTTGGGGTTTTTCCTGGAGGAAAAATACCCGATGCTTGATCCACCCAGGTCCTGAAATAGCATCTTCCATTGTATAAACCTATGAGATAAAGGGCTTTATTGGCATCCCCATAGCTAGGTGTAAGCATACTTTGTGCTGGGGGAAAGGAAAGTCCTATCACATCAACTCTACCTTCAGATGGCTGAAGAATTTTAACATGGGAATCTCAGGACCTTTTAGCTCATTTTTACCTGAAACATCCACTTTTGGGAGAGAAGGCAAATCTCACATAAAGGATTCAATCTGGGGCTGTCTGCAGCCATTATACATCCATTTTTCATCATCGTCTACTTTCTAATGTTTTAGTGAAGTCCAGCGCACTCTGCAAAATTGTGTGGGTGGTTGTCCGCGGGAGCCACCCTCAGCCCTGCCATTCCCTCCCACTGCGAGACCCTGGCCTGGCCATCCTCTGGAAGCACTTTTTAAAGACCTTCCTATCTGAGCAGGCATTTAGCAGGCAAGGCTAAACTAGGATATTGTTTGGGGACGGGGCGGGGAACGGAGGTGTCTGCTCTACAGGTTGTTTTAATACTCTATAGGTTTGTAGAAAGTATTTGGTGTCTCCTTTTTTCATAGTTTCACAGTATGTAGGGTCAGAAGGGACCTGAGCAAATCACCAAGTCTGACCCCCTGCCATGGGCAGGAAAGGATACTGGGGTCAAACGACCCCGGCTTTTGTTAACTTACTTATAACAGAAGGCAATAAGAGATTTTGCTCTCTTCTGTAAGCCACCCAGAGTTTTTGCTGGGAAGAACATCGTATAAATCTAATAAATAAAATGATGGCCTTTTCTAAAAGCTCTAGATACCAATGTGAAGTGGCAGTTGTGTGAAGGTGTTCAGCTAGAAGACCCTTGCAGCAAAAATCCTCCAACAAGGGACACCCACTATGCTGAAGCCTCTTCTGTTTTTTGTCCAAGTGCCGCAAGGAACTGCTCTGGGGATGTTCAGCCCATTTGGCCCTTGACAAGCCGGTGTTTGTACAGACAGGACAATGTCTGCTTTGTCCCGTTGAACAGGCTCCCCTTTCTTCTTGCATGTAAATATGCCTGTAGGTCTCTGCCGCCCGGGAAAAGCCAAGGCCTCAAACACAGATACAAACTGCAGAGTTAGAAAAGGCACCCCTGTTAGCTGCTGCCCAGCCCCCTCTCTGCTATTCTTCTAGCATCTATTTAGATGTTAAATAATACACCGCTCCCTCTTTTCTACCGAAATTTGTGCTGCACCGGCTTCAGGGAGGAAGCCTATCTACTTATGAAGGACTTGATCCCTGCAGGCCCTCTCCAGTCTTATAGACATCAGCAGGCACCTGAGGGCACTCAGGACCTCAAAAGGAGTGCTTGGAGCCTTGCATTGAGTCTTGGGGTCCCTCTGCTCAGCCAAGTCCTTGAGCACATGCAACAGCACTTTGGCGAATAAACACTTGGTGTTAGAAGACCTGGACTCTAATTTGCACCTGGTTGAGTCGCATGCGCTCTCTGCAATCTTGGTCTCTATAAAGCAGGTCTAATGCTTTGCACAGCCTTGCACAGGACTTGAGCGCCTAGGGGAATAGGGCTAAATCCTTCACACCCTGCCTGCCCTACTTCCACTGAACGCTACTGAGTGGCTAGCGCTGTTAATATGTACAATAGGCACAGCTGAAAGTGCTGCTGCCTATTAAGGGTGCCTTGCGGTCTGCATTATGAAACCCTGGAAAGAGAAGCCAGGCAGGGAACGGGACTACTATGTGGTCATATAATGGGTGTGTCACAATGCCTTTCCATGAGGTTGCAAAGAAAGCCTGCATAGGAAACCCCCATTTTTATTTTTATTTTTACATTTCCTCACCTTCGGGGGCTTGACAATATTTAGCCTTCTATTTATGAAGGGGGCCTTTCTTGGAGACATAGTGGGGTTGATATGTCTACAAAGTAAAAATCCTCCTTTCTGCCCTACAGAACCAGATTTTCAGGCCTCAGCTGGACTCTGCAGTCCTCATTAGCTCGTCTGCATTGAAATAAAAAAGTAAGTTCTTTGTTAGCTACTATATCCTTGCTACTATGAGTGAGGGCAGCATCTTTTGTCCCACAGAGAAAGCTTTCAGCAGTGAAAAGGTTCAAAATAACACTGGCCCTTCACACCATAAACTCCTTCCTTCATGGTAGGTCTCACCCACTCCACTCTTCCCTTCTCTGCGGTGATATGAGCCATAGTCCTGCTGCAGTCCTCTCCCTGCTTCCCAGAAATAAAGAAAGGAAGCCCACAAACAAGAGAGTCCTTTCATTTCTGTTCCTCCCTAGCACCCCATCACAAAAACAGCCTTCAAAGACCTAGCCCCAGGCCAACCCTCTCCCTACTAGCTTCTGACCAGTGGCAAATCACTCTCCTGCCTTCCAGCCTCACTCTTTATACATGAAGCCAAGTGCCCTCTATTTGCAGTAAGTAAGTACTAACTGGCCACAGGTGCCTTGGGTTTGCTAATTGTCCAGGACAAGCTAACCCCCTTGCACACAGCAAGCTCTGTTGACTTGTTCCAGCTGGGATGAGAATGGGCAAACAGAAAAATAGCAGCTCGTTGTAAAATTGCCTCCCTACTCACACTGAGCTCCTTTCTCTGGAGCTCTTTGTCCCCAGCTCTGGATCCCTTCCACTGCAACCCTCCTGTCTGCATCGCTCTGGGGAGAGCAATTGTGCTGTATGGGGTAAGCATATTGGACCATGCAGCATGCTCGCTCTCTCCTTCTCTCACGTGCAAGCACACGCAAGACCCTGCCTCTCTGAACACTCGGAGACGAGCCTGTTGACTTGGGCTGTGCAACTTTCCCTTGATGTAATCTGTGAGAGCCTAAAAACAGCTGGTTTTAAATCAAGGGGGGAAAAAACCCCACAATTCTCAAACTGCCTACACCCTGTTTTTATTGTCCGTGTAATACCCAGCCCTCAACCTCCAGTTATTTCTCATAGAGGGTGCCCTCATGAATTCAAGACCCAGCTGCCCTCCCCTTCCAATCCGTAGACTCTCCCCCAGCCTGACTTTTCACTATGACCCAGCTGTAGTGCGCACACATGCTCCAACACGCGTACATCCATGTGCACATGCCCCGTCTCGGCAGGTTGTCCGTATAACTTGAGAATCGCAGTTCTGGCTGGAACATGATTTTGCTGCCCCAGGGGAGATTTCCAGTCTGCCCGCTGGAAATGGTCGGTTTTGTGTTTACCTGTATAATTCAAGGGTTATAAAGAGAGAGCTCTTATCTCTTCCAACTGTTGTGGTTCAAGAGAATTCATTCAAGAACTGATGCAGTTCTATATTTTTAAGAGAGGTAAACAAAGATGAATATCTCTGACAGCCTCTTTCCTGGGATTTAGCTGTAAAACTTGTTTGCAAGCTGATTTTACCTCTTTAAAACTGATGAGCATGCTAAGCAGAGCCCGACTGACAGCTCCTGCGAGGAGCCCGGCTGTTAGCTTGGAGCGCCGATTGGTTCGACTTTGTGATGTGGGGAGCAGAGACTACAGCACGCTTGGTCTTACCCGCCGTGGGGGGGTTCACAGGGCACCCTCCATCCCAGAGGGCAGCAATGGAAATGGAGGTTTGCTTCCTCCCCCCTGCTTTCATTGCAACTGGACATAATAAGGGAGGTTAAAGGTTATGAGTTACAGCTATTTCTAGGATAACCCAAGTGATGTCAGTGGGGTTTGGACCTGACACCCTGGGCAGTCAGAAAATAATGAGCTGGTGGACCCAAATCTGTAGTTTTTTCCCCCTAAAATGATGAAGCTGGGGTTCTTTTTCCTTTGCTTGCCTCTTTCTGAGCTTTTTGCAGTACTCCACTCATGCTTTCAAACTCTTTTCTGCAGGAGCTAGACACTTTCCCCCCTCTAAATGAAAGCAGAGATGCTCACTTCATCCCTTGCCTTCAGACATGGCGTGTGAAGTCAACACCACTATCATGGGAATCAGTAACCCTGGGAGTTTTTCCAGGCAGAAAACAGACTCTGGAACCAAGGTTGTTTAAAAATGATCGGTGAATTGATTTGAAAGAACTTTAAAAAGAGGCCTGTGTCCTCAGCGTGCGCAGCCCTGCAGGGGAATCTGGCACCGTTATGGGCTCCCAAGCTGGGCTTCTCCAAATGTGTTCCTTAGAAACCTCAGCCTATGAGTTTTGGGGGTAATGGGAACCAGTCACCAAAAGGCTTCTCTCACCACTTTCCTCCCACCGCCCAGCCAGATAGATCCGCAAGCAGCAAGGATATGGATGGCTTTCTTTGAGTGACTCAACATGCCGTGATTATTGACAGGAGAGTTAGTGAAATTCCTCCGGGGAGAGTGAGAGCTATTCAAAGTTCGCCTCCCTGGACTTTGGGTCAGCTGGCAGTAAATAGCTTGGTCCCCTGTGTGCCGTGCAGTAAAAGAGCCCATCAGGATATCCCTCCTTTACAAGCCGTGTTTATTGTGCTGTTGGTAAAAGCCAGAAAAATCAGGCAGGCCCTGCAGATAATTCCCGAGGCGGTGGAGACTGCATCACACAAGAAAGAGCTGGAGATGCTCCCTGCATACGACAGCAGGGGAGCACAGTCCAGGTTACCAGGCAGTCAGATACCTGACATAACCTCTGCTGTTGTGGGCTCCGATTAGTCACGTGGGGAGGTGTTCGCCATGCAGAAGGCGTATTATAGGCAGCAACTGCTAATGCAAACCAGAGGAAAATAGGCTTCCAAGAGGTGCTCCTGTAATCCCAGGCTTAAGCAGCAGATTCCTCGTGCACTAAACCCAGCGGGCACACGAGACAGAACTGGCAGTAGGACGGTTGTTGTTGGGTGTCTGGTAGATGGCGAAGAGATGGGGCAGGATGCCCAGACCTGTGCAAGAGATCTGCTCGCAGATGGCGGAGCCCGGGGAAGAACCTGCTGCACCCGTGGGAGGATTTCAGAGAGGCAGGACAAGCTGATCTGCAGGTTTGATGCAGCACCGCTCTATGCCCCTTTCCAAAGTTGCACGCAGCAGGGTCGGGGCATGCAGATCCCAGTGTGGACTGAGTGTAACGTTGGTCCTCTGCAAGCTGGCACTGGGACATGGAACAAAGTGCTTTGTACGGGGCAGCAGGCAACTTAGAAGATACTTCACCTGCAGGTAAATTGGCACGGCTGGGGAGGAAACCAAGGGAAACGGATGCGATCCTTTCTAAAACTCCACATTAAAAACAAAGCACAGGCAGCTCATTCGATAACCAGCTGTTGCCTGTCTACCCCAATGAATTCATGTGGTATTTGGTGGGCAAGAGGATCCTGCAGGTTGGCATTTGAAGAAATGGGCTGGCTATCCTGCAAGCCCCTTAAATAATACAGTAACGTGGCTCTGTGCTGCTCCCTGGGAGTCCAAAGGATTAGCAACAGCCTGCTCCTGTGACTTGACATAAATATTGAGTTGAACACCTCAGCGGCAGGATTTTCTGAGCCGAGCCCTGGCCTTCAGCTAAATCAGCACGAGGTAACATTTACTCAAGCACCGTGCCTTCTTAACGCTGGTTTCTGACAATAACCCATTTCATAAGGGCATCAAGCTGCGTGAAGGGTTACTCTGAGCCATCGCGCTGTCTGTCTCGATGAAACTCAGTGCACGCTCCATCAAAGGGGAAAGGGCCGTGAAGCAGCTCGTGCCATTATTATGGGAGCATTCAAGTCTCGTTTGAGCTGGAGCTAATGAGTGTGCTGAGGCCAGTCCCCAGTACAAATCTGTAACAGTGCAAGCCACTGAAAGGTCAGGCCCTCGCACAGATCAGGGGCCCCAAGAGCTCACACTGCAGAGGAAACCCATGCTTAGTTTTGGGAGGGCAGCAGACTTGAGTGTGACCCCTCTGAGACAAGGCTGGGTGTTTGGCTTTGTGCTCTTATTAGTGCACACACGGTGTGCTGTGTCATTGGGTTTATCATACGCTTTAAATTTCCTCCCGGCACCCTGAGCACATTAGCGGGGATACACGCCATCTTTCGATACCGAGTTAGCCAGAATCTTTGTGCAGAGAGGAAGTGGGAAAAGGCCTTTCTTTGAACTCTCTGGGATCTGTAAGGCAGCAAAGCTCCCAAGGGCAGATCTCATGTTAGAGGCCAAATCCAGTTCAGCGGCAGAAACCCAAAGGATACAAAAGAGAACCCATTTTCTGTGGACTATGCCACCAAAACCAAAGGTGACCTCTGAGAGAACTGTTGTTGAATGGGCAATCTCCCTGTACACCAGGGCTGGGCAAAATGCGGCCCGGGGGCCGGATGCAGCTTGCTAGGTCATTCCATCCGGCCTGCAGGGCCCCTAAAAAATTTAGAAAATTAATATTTATGTGCTCCCTGGTGGCTTGTCATGCAGCCCTCGATGGCTTGCCAAAACTCAGTAAGCGGCCCTCCGCCCGAAATAATTGCCCACCCCTGCTGTACACCCACCCAGCACTGAAGAAGCAGCAAAGTTACTCAGAAAGGGTGTCAATGGTATCTCTACTTCTTTTAGCACAGATAAGCAACCCAGAAAGGTGATTTACCTCTTCGGTCATTCTTGAGCAACCCTGGTGAAACTGGATCCTCCCTAGGAAACCAGACATACTGGGTTTTGAACCAAGTCTCCTGCCTCAGCTCATCTGCAACATTATGTGCAGCTGAACACCGGGAAATGAACATCTGTACCAGAGTAACTATCTGTTGTTCATCTCCCTACTCTTGGGGTGCGTCTACACAAGATGCTTAATGCGCAGTAGCCTAATAATGCTGCACAGTAGTGTGCAGGGCCAAAACCATGCCAGTATGCTACTATGTAGTAGTATTAAGCTACTGCGCAGTAAGTGTCACAAAAAAACCCGTTTGCCAGCACTACTGCTCAGTAACTGTAGCCACTGCACATTTAGTTAGTACTTCGTTAAGCAAGTACTAAACTAAATGCGCAGTAACTACTGCACGTTAATGAATGTGTAGATGTGCCCTTGGCATCAGAATTCATTATGCCTGATGAGTCTAACTGAGGGAAAGATGTCCCAATTTTTACCTCTGACTTCACATGCTCAGAAGGGGAAAGACAGAGGGAGAGAGATAAATGAGCATCTAAAACCTGTCTGAACCCAGCTAGGTTGGCCAGAATAATATCTAGTAGAAATAAGATCCACTGGGTTCTGGGTTGGGGAGTGAGAAAATGCTTCCTCGCAGCAGGATGGAGTTTGGTCTTTCAATTTGGTTAGCTGCTCCTTTGTTCTTGTGTCCCCTGATGGGGCAAAGAGCAGATATTTGGCTCCATCCTCTGCACACTGAGTCCAGACAAGCAATTCCCCTGGTCTGCCCTGCCCTACGCTGGCAGTACAAGTGTTAAAGCTGGAGCCCCATCCCCTGTGGGGGAGCCACTGTGTTTATTACTATTCATTTCATCTCAGTCTCTGATGAAGTGAGAGAATTGCTAAGTGCCGCCGTGATAAGGCGAGCTCGCCTGCCTGCTTTACAGATAACAATGTGGGCATTGAATAAATTGCAGGCACTCACAATTAAAATAGAAAGGTTGCCGCACACTCGGGGAGCATGGCAGCACCTAGGAGAAGGATACAAACCTCTGGCCCTTTGCAGAGAGCCTTGTAAATCAGGGAAAGGGAGTCAGCATTTCTGCAGGGGTAAATTACAGGCTTGCAGGGAGCCACCTGCTGCATCACCGCCCACCGTGGGGGCCCTGTCAACACACCTCCACCTCCACCTCCACGCAGACCTGCAGCTCCCCTGTTCTAGCAGTCCAGATAATGAGCACTACTCCTCAGCTCAGGCTTAGACACAGCATCGCCAATGCACTTCATCCCGGGCCTTCAGCACAGACCACCAAATTCTTCTGGACTTTGGTCTGTCCATTAGAGCTGCATGGATGATGACTGATGCTTTCTGGAGCACCTTTCCAGGGAGGGAATGCGAGCACAGCTGTGTCACACGCACCATAACTTGCTGAGGGGAGCAGGCTGTGCAAGTGGGGGGTCACACCAGCACCTGCTGGCTGGTTGTTAGGGTTCAGCTCTGTGGTTGCAGTTCAGGCACCTTCATAGGAGCTGATATCACTCCACAAAACCTTTCAGCCCCAATGAAATGCCACTGTCAGGACATTTTCATCACTTCTGCTGTCAGGTTATGGCCCCCTCAGCCTTGCCCTGGAGTATGCAGTCCTGCACCCGGGGCTAAGTTGGGGTTAACAGTGACTTAAAAGTTGAAGTGGAGTCATCCTCTTCAGGGTCTGCTCATGGATCGCTCTGCTTCTCTGGGTAGGTAAAGAGGGGCACCCACTGCTTAGGTCACACCACAAACCATCCACCCCATGCAGAAGGGTCTCCAGAGCATACCTGGGGGAGCCACAGCAAACCATCTTCCAACCAGGCCCTTTGAGGAACTTGCAATGCAGCTAAAATACAGCCCCAGGGTCTGGACCAGGGGTAGGTGAAATGTGGCCCGCGGGCCAGATGCGGACCACCAAGCCATTCTATCCAGCCCGCGGGGCCCCTTAAAATTTTTTAAAATTAATATTTATCTGCTCCTGGCTGCCTGTTGTGTGGCCCTCGATGGCTTGGCCAAACTCAGTAAGTGGCCCTCTGCCCAAAATAATTGCCTGGCCCTGGTCTGAACTCTGGAAAAAGCTGTAGTCACACCAAGGGCTGCTGCGCCAGAGAGCTGAGGCAGGAGGATCTGGGGCCAGTGTAGAAGTAGCTAATGTCCATGAGGATGACCCCATGCATCCAGTTGACTCAACACAGCCTGTTGGCGGGGGGAGTCAGGACCAAAACCTCTGCTTTTCTCGGGTAAGGCTGTGAGTAATTGCATCTGCTCAGTGGAGTGAACTGGAAGGGGGAACTTCACAAAGTTCAACCTAAAGCCCCCAAGGGCAGATCCAGAGCGGGGTGCAGGGCTGTGGTCTCACCACCCTTTCTCTGTGCCTCGTCATGAGCTCTTGGCCCAGGGTCTGGCCTGAGTGCAGGGGGCGAGTGCTGCTGCCAGGTGCTGAATCCCACAGGGAGGAAGGATGAACAGCAGCATCTCACCCGTAGGCCCCCGAGCTGCATGAAAGCAGGGGCTCCAGGCAGACCCCACCCCAGACAGCTGGTGAGCTCAGGGCTCCCTGCTCACACAGAGATCTGGCTAGGAGCCCCAGTTGGTCAGGCAGCGAGCTCAGAGCTCACAGCATACATGTGGTACACCCTAAGTGTGTGTTTGAGGGGGCTGCACCCTGCTTTGCCCTCATCCTGGATCTGCTACCAAAAGCCCCTTCTCTTTGTGTCAGAGTTGGGGTCAATTCAGTAGATTGGAGAAGGGTGCCTGCTTTACAGTAAACGTTTAATTAAATTGGTGGTGCCATGCCCCATCATTTAAAGGGGAAAGATTCTGGCTGTTTCTGATACAGTGCGACTTGCTTTATTGTTGCCTCTATTAATTAAGCAGCAGAAGCGCTTCAAAGGGTAAAAGGCAGCGGCACGGCACAGTGCATTAAGGAGATCTGCTCACTGTGGAGCTGTGGGGAACCGGGTTGCACTTAATGGATCATCTTCCTTTGTGCATTTAAATAGCAGCATTAAAGGCAAGGCCCAGTGCTTTAACTCCTTTTGGAAGGGCCAGGCCAGGAAAGGGAGCTGTGGTGGAGGGGAAGACAGCTTACACCACGATGCTCTCCCCACGGCTAGACAGGGGGCTTTGCAGTACAATCCCATCAGCCCTGAGGTACCCAGAAGCGGAAGGGAGCATCCTAGAAGGAGTTACAAGGAGGGATGCAACTTTCCCCCCATGGAGAGGAAAGCTCTCTTCCCCGCCTTGAAGATCAGTTACAGTTTAAGCACAATTAATAAGCTGCCTTTGCAGGATTTGGGAGCTGGATTTGCATTTAAGCCCCTGCCTATCATTCTTCCTTATCCCTGCCTGTCTTTCTCAGATCCAGGGCACGCTGCAGCAGACTCCTTACCTGGGATCTCTCTACAAGAAGAGAAGAGCTGCCCGCCAGAGAAGGGCTCTCCGCAGGCCTGACCTCCGTCGTTTTCCTTACTGCTGGGATTCATTACAATAATTTTGGCCATGGACAATAGACTTTCCCCCTCTTTTCATCAGGCTTGAAACTAGCTCAGCTGCCCGGTTGCCCTCTCTGTTGGCGCATCGGCACCATTGCTGTTCCACGCTTGTATGCAGTGATGCCATCTCACGTGGTCTGGGCTGGTCCGTGGCTAAGTACACGTCCCCTGGGCACGCATAAGATGCAACGTTTTGCCTGGCAACCCCCCTGGCAGGTGTTAGGGGCCAAAGGATCTGCCCACATTTGAGCCCCAACAGGTACGTGGTAGGGGCCTTCACCCAGGAACCCCAAGGTCTAGGTTCCCCCTTACCCAGCAAGGGTGTGAGCCTGCCTTTCTTGATTTCCCAGAATAGTGCTCCCCAACCACCACTGCAGGTATAGGCATTATCCAGGCCCCTCTCCAGCCCTCTCTTTGAAGCTGGCTTCAAGGGCAGGCAAGAGAGGGAGATAGAGATATATGGGAAGAGGGAGGGAAAGAAAAGGAGGTGGGAAGAGCAAGCCAGAGGCTGGGATGGCTCAGTGAGATGGATGCTGCCCTGGAAGGGAGCAGTCCTGCGTGCTAGCTTGGACCATTGCTACGGCAGAAACTCCCCTGGTGAATGCAAGAGGCTGTGGATTAGGTTCAGGAGTTAATGCCTGACCTGGGATTACAGCACTGTGCTGGGAAACCCGAGAAAGGTAGGCTTACCTTGTGGTGGCACAGCCCTAGACGCTGGATCTCCTGCTTCCCTAACCACTCAGCTGTTGGAATTGAAACCAGGCCGGGCTCTGCCCCACATCAAGCAATTGGCTATACACTGGCTATACACCATACTCCGGTGGCCAAGGCAAGGGAGCTAACCACTGCCCTTTCCTTCCTCTCCACCACAGGTCCGTGCCTGCATGAGGGGATGCTCCTTGTACCCCAGGAGAAGACATCTGGGGTCCCAGGCCTGGGTGGTGCAGTGCAGTACACACACCAATGCTTGTAGCTTCAGGTCATGTTTAAAAACACCGGTTAGACCCAGTGATAGTTTCTATCAAACAGCTCAGCCTTCCCCAAGCACATCCATTCTTTTCATTACTATAAAGTCCCCTCCAAAGTCCTTTTTACCAGTAAGAATAAAATTCCAGCGTGAATCCCTTTACAGTTCCTCATTGCTTTGCCTTTGTGGCTCTCTGAAACCATCCAGCAAAGTTACAATGGCAGCAGATGTCAGCTCACTTTTCAGGTAGTATCAAAGCAAACCCCCCCTTTGCAATCTCTCTCTCTCCCTGTGGAAATAAATTAAAAGCTGTAATGGTGCATGTTTAAAGGATGGGGCATCAACGTGGGCTTTGAATTTCCTGGTCTGTGTCCGCGTGCGGTGCAATCTCCAGGAAGCGCGGCGCTAACAAAGAAGGGCTTAAAATTTAATTTCCCCATTTGAGGTTATTTATTTAACAAGAAGGAAGAAACAAACAAAAAAAAAAAAAAAAAAAAGATAATTCTCTAAGTGCTCCGGGTTATGAAATACCCAGTTTGGTTCAGCGCTCCCTCTAATCTGTCATGCAATTACTTCGTTAGGATCTGTGCCATTCTCCTTGGAAATTGATGAAAAATAATTAACTGTGGCTGTTCAGTTCATGCAGCTAAAAGGTGCCAGGATGACTGACAGCTCCCAGAGAATTAAAGGTCTTTCCATTTACTGAGGAGCAACAGTATAGGCAGCACCCACTGCCTTGCCAACGTACCCAAGGCTTTCCTCTAGGAGTGAGACGAAGTTGGCATCCCCCACCCCATCATGGCCACTGCCAGGGCACGAGCTGGGGCACGAGCCCAACAAGGGCATGAGCTAGGGCAATTCTAGATTTTGGGTGGTAGAAAATTCATGTTCTCCTGAGGTTCCCCATGTATGTACTGGGCAGTGATGCCCCCTGACCCGTTGCAGGCAGGTTTGTGAACTGGTGACCAGAGGTAAAAGGCTCCATGCCTTTGAGCTGTAGTGCCCAGTGCACTGATGGAGTTAGATGCAGGCCATAACTTTCGGCAGGACACACAGACCATGTTCCCAGCCAGCAGAGCACTTCCACCCACCCCTGCAGGTGGAGGCGGCCACGCTCCAGGACCTGCAGCTACTAGGGAGAAGCCAGAGCCAGAGGAATGTGCGGCAGACAGTCTGCCGTCTGCATTAGATGACTCCGTTTGGCTGATGGGCAAACCCAAGACAGCCCCACACAAGGTTTTGGAGGGACTGTTAATTAAGCTGCCTTGCCTTTATTGGATTTGAAAGGGAGGAATCCCTATGGGACAAAGGATCCACTCATGTGAATCCTGAGGTTAGGAAGCTAGTTGGGCTCTCACCCACCCCAAAGGAAGAGTTTCAGTGCAGCAGGAAAAAAAAATGAGTTCTGTCATGATACATTTTGCAAGGGTGAGTGCCATATTTTCCGACATAGAGCACACCCCGGAATAAAATATTCATCTTGTTTTTGAAAGGCAGAATGAAGGAAAAGAGATCTTTTCACGTAGGAAGCAACTGAGTCGTTGCAGCTAGGGAGCCAGCTCTGCTCGCTGTTCTGCCGTCCATGAATCCCGTGCAAAGTCACTTTTGCTTTTGCGCAGCAGAAGCTTTAGTGGCAGAAACTGTTGCTGCCGTAATTTCTCATGTATTGTGTGCACCCCAATTTCCAGCAGCTGGTTTTCAGCTAACAGGGGTGTGTCTCATGCAAGAAAATACAGCATTTTACCCTTCAGGGGAGTCCTCACGCCCCTTTTGTTCACTTTTCCAGCCTACTTTTGAGGCTGGGAATATTAAACTGGGGTATGGATGTACGCTTTTAGTTTGAGGGAAAAGATACGCCCATTCACCTGGAACGCTTGAAGTAAACTTGTTACTGTGCACAACCCAATTGGCTTCTTAAGGAGAAGGGCCCAGATTGTAATTGTCACTGGAGCCATGACCAAATATTTCAGTTTAAGTCCATTTTTTAATGCTTTGTCTTGCAAGAAATGCAGGCACTCTGGGGAGGAAATGGAAACTTTTCCAGAGCCAGTATGATCACTGGGGAAAATAGGGCTTGGACAGAGTTTAGAAACAGCAGGATGTGTCTACTTGAGATTAGAAATGAGCCTTGAGCCTTTGTATACAAAAGTAGTAATTCATGCATGAATCCAGGCGCACACACAAACAGTCCACTGGGGAGAGATTGAAAGCCAAAAGATAGTTCAGCTGAAACACTGTGCTTGAAAGAAAAGCCACAATATTTGGAAGAAGCATGATCTTTTTTTGAGCCTTAGCATCACTTCAGAGCAGAGAGTTTGACAATTGCATCGTGACCTGGTCCCGCAGCCAGCTGGATGAGCAATCTCAAGAAATAAGTCTCCAGAGCACAACTGTCAGCCAAATACGAGAGAAGCGGGCGTGGAAAAGATCCAACCTGGGGAAGAAAAAAAAGGTAAAAGCACAAAAGGAGAGCTGGTGACTTTTGCAAGAAAGGGTTTGATCAACAGATCACTGAAGTTAACGGCAAGATTCAACCTGCTTTGGAGCAGGTTGTGAGAAGCAAATGCATCCAAATACACTAGCAGGTTGGGTATCACAGGGCAAACACATCCACAGCCATCTAGAGCTACACTGAGTTTTACTTTGACTTCACCTGGTACTCTTCAGTACCTCACAGTGACTAAGGGAAGTAGACTTCTTCCCCTCTTG
The DNA here is from genome assembly GCF_052110815.1 of Crocodylus siamensis. Lineage (NCBI taxonomy): Eukaryota > Metazoa > Chordata > Crocodylia > Crocodylidae > Crocodylus > Crocodylus siamensis. Next base: position 7,923,431 of record NC_143406.1, on the reverse strand, counting down.
CTCAGACGAACACATTGCTGGAGAATTTGCTCAGCAGTACAGGGCCTAGGATACACAGATGAGCAGTGCAGGGAAGCATGAAGATGGCTCATACACACGTACATACCTTACTCATTACCAGGGAAAAACAAGGAGGAGGAGAAAGATGCCACTTAGGAAAAGCATGGCAGTGCACAAGGAAGACCTTAAAATCTCGCATGTTGAGATGCGTCTTGCACTAAATTGACTTCTTTGCACTTTATGCAAAAGCCACTATTGTCAGTGCTCCTTGCCGAAGATTTCCAGCTCACAGATTCATGCAAGAACTAGCCATAACCAGGCTCTTTATCTGAACAGCCCTTAATTAATTGGCATGTAGGGACAGGGCAAAGGAAGGAAGGGACAGCTTGGATGGTGTCCACCTACAGACAGGCACCAGAATCACAGCAGCCAACAATTACTGCTTGTCATTCTGACGGCATTTGGTTTCACAGGCTCTGACTAGAGGGACCCCCACGAGTCAGGCCTCACTTGGTGGTAGGTTATAGGTTCAGGGGCTGAGACAAGCTGCAACACATTCAGCACAGCGGACTCGTCCATTTGGCCGTCCGATTAGAGCACATTGCTAGCAATCCGTGAATGTACCGTGTCCCTGCTGTGACAGGGGCTGGACAGACAAGGCAAAGGCTGCAATTTTTTTGCTCACTGGGAGTTTTGCCCAAGTGGAGACTGCATGGCCCGGCACGATGTGTCAAGGCCTAGAAGCAGTGGGAGGTTATTGAGGTACGCTGTGTATGTGGCACCAGGCTGCTCAATGTGCGAATGCATTGCAGATTGCCTGTACTCACACCTCAGTGCTGAGATGTAAATAGCTTTCTCTTATTTCTCTCTGTTAAAATAAGTATCTCCTGTTCTGGGCCAAAAAAATCCCTCCGCAAAACACTTTCTGGCTGATTGCTCGTGTTTGGAGGAACACATGGTTGTGAAAGGTCCTCTCCTAGGCAACCATTTGCAAATTAAACTTAAAATTGGCTTTTAGAAAGTCCTCTTTGTTCACAGCCGTGGCCAAACCCCATCCTGGGCATCTCGTGGGCAGCAAAGTGGGTCATCCTGGTCCATGGTGTTCCCAAGAGGCGAAGCAAGCCCCAGCCATATTAACTAAGACAACCCTATTACACCCTGAGCCCTGTGCCACAATTTGCTCGTAAGGATTAGTTATCTATCAAATTCCCAGGAGTTAACTTCATTCCCAGGTGTACGCTTCAGTGCCTAATTCTCTTAAAGCTCTCTTCAAAAGTTCAGCCTTAAACTTTACCAGCATTAGTGATGACATTTACACTGCATACAACATTCTGCATAAAACCTAAACCCCTCAAGCCCCACCTACGTATGCAGAACTCCATATCAAACTCCTTCGGTTTTTCCAAAATCCTGGGCAGGAATCTGGAAAAGAAGGACAGCCCCTTGTCATCAGGAGACCAAGAAGCTTTAAATAGCACAGAGCATGATATTGAAATGAAACCAAGTAAGAGACATCGCAATGGAGACACTATTTAGTAATAGAGAAATTCGCTGGAGAAAGAGACCATCACATCCACCTTGCTGGAGTCATCTGATCCCATCAGTCTTTCCTGCCCGAGTGCAGGGGGGCTGGACCTGATGATCTGTAAGGTCCCTTGCAGCCCCTAACAACTATGAAACTATGAATCATGCAACCTGCGACCGGTGTCAGTACAGATTGACCAGCACCATGCGAGAGGGGCAGACTAGATGCACAGAGTAATGGATCTGGTGCGTCACGCCCGTATTACATCAAGGATGCTGTTCATCTTTGTTGCTAGAGCAACTGTGATGTTGTTACGTAACCATCATGAAATCCCGAACTCTCCTGCTCTGCCCAGTTCTTGAGTTACACATGCAGTAAGCCTCGTCATCAGATGTGCATCAGGGTTGGTAATATTTAACCTTTGTTGATTTTTCTGATGTTCTGCCAACCATCCTCACTGCCCAAATGGTGGGCTGAGCCCCTTTCCTGAGAACCGAGCTGCCTTTGGCACCCATAAAAACTTTTGTCAGCGCAATTCGTCATCGCCAGCAGCAGAGCGCCGACTCGAAGCAGATCCCGCAGGCTCGGTGCAAGAGGCAGGTTGGAATACAGCCTGCCTGTTGCTATCTGGTCCCTTGGCCCCGTGCAGTCAACACCACAATGGGACAGGGATTGTGTTCTGCCTCACTTGCCCGTAGTATAAGCTGTCACCTGCGTTGCAAGAGCAAACTCTTTGTTACTCAGGGCAACACGAGCAGAACAAAAAGCAGTGCTCTGGCTTTAGCAGCAGTGAACAAGGGGGCTTTTGACTGGTGAGATAAATGAGTTTGGAATCACAGCAGTAGAATAAATAGGGAACCATGTCACATCACTTTGCTCACTACAACTATGCTTTATTTTAAACCTGTCTAACCACTGCAGCCATAATTAAGGCTTTTGTTGAGCTCTTTTTTAGCAACAGTTGCATGAAATAAAGGCAATTCCTCCCTCTACATAGCAGATGAGATGCAAGGCAGCTGTCAGGAGAGGGAAGAGGAGATGCATACAGCATCTCTGAGGGCTGCCATGTTCTGCACGGCGCAGGGCACCGAGATGCCCGCCACATGCTCCGGTGGGTGGAGCCAGTAGATGGATATTTCACTCTCTGAAGTCAGGGGAGGTCCATGAGCATAGTGTTAGGCCTCTATTCAGGAGAGCTTTTAAATACATGCTTATAACACACTGTGCTGAACATGGTCTGAATTTGTATCTGCCCCCAAATCAAAAATTGAACAAAGCCATCAACATGAAGGAGCTTTTTTTCAGCAATCACCCAGGAGCGTGCTTTGTGGTCTGAGCAGCACCAGTACTCCCTCATGTTAGCAGTCCCTAAATAATTAAAGAAACCTGCCATTTCCCCATGGGTACATACATGCCCGTCTGGTCTAGACCAACTGGATTTCTTTGCAAGCGTCCTTTTATGAAACCACCTCCTGCTTTTGGGTGGTAAGCAGGTAAGGAGAGATGGTGGTGACTTCTACTCTTGTAATAAAAAAAAATTTACTGCAATTTATAAGCCAGTTACACGGAAAGAAATTCCACGAAGTGCAGGAGGTTTATTGGAGTTAGTGACATCAATCAAATCTTTTATGGGCACCCTGAAATGGAAAGGTTATAAAAAGATGACAGACGCTTTGAACTGACGTGGAAGCTTTATTATGGCCGTTCAGCTGGATCAGATAGTTATGAAAACTACACGGCAGATCAGAAATAAGGAAGGGGAAAGGAGATAGTGTGTTGATACCACTTTACATCCCTCCTCTAAGACAAACAGAATTGCCAGGCATATGTTGGTTTTGCAAAACAGGCAGCAGGAAACCATTTGATGCTTGGATATCACAGGTGATGGCAGAATAAAGCAGAATTGAATGAGATGGCATACATCGGTGCCTAGACTCCACACCTAGCTACCTTCTTGCTTAAAGCATTATAGCTGGGGAACTGCCATGAATGCCAAATGGAAGGAGAAGGTGAGGACAAAGATTTGGGGCTGGAGAACATTTAGTAGAACTAGCAATAGGCTTAGTTTCAACATGATTGAATCACTGTAATGCTTTGGGTCCTGGGGAAGGGCTTAAGTCTTTATCTCTGTTGTTTGCCAGGGCCTAAGTCTGCGTTTGCTCCTCATATAGTTAACAACAGTTTCCTTTAGTTTTCCCACTAATGCTCACTTCCTGCCTCTGTTGCAGGTTGCAGCGCTTCCCTGCTGCATCTTCCGGGTGTGAAACATAGTATCACCACATTACCAAGCACCTGTCAGCCAGCAAGCTCTCTTTGGACTGTTGACACAAGGTTTTACACTGTATAGTGCAAGCTGGGACATGCTAGGGGAGCAGCGAAGGAGGCCTACTGCACTTAGGAAGGCACAAGTTGGAAGTCTCACTCTGGTCTGGTGTCAGGGGCTGCCCCAAGTCAACCCAGATGGTCATTCAGGCTGGACTTCATGCCAACCATGTCACTCTCTTGGATGCTGACAGCTAGAGAACTGGCATGCTTTAACACTGCTACGTACGGCTTGAGTAAGCCTTTACCTGGTACAGTGCAAGTGCCTTATTGATAACTTAGCCATGTTGGTCTAAGGACATAGGCAGGCAAGGTTCCTTGAGTAGATGTGGTATCTTACTATCTTTTGTTAGACCAACTGAGTAGTTGCAAAAAAAGTTCTTAGAGAGCTTTTGGGTGCAGCCACTCTTCATCAAGCTTAGGGAGTCTCTGCTGGTCTCCAGCTTCTCTCCTTCCTTGGGGTCTCAGACCAGCAGAGACTCCCTAGGCCTGAAGAAGGGTGGCTGCACCCAAAAGCTCGCTAAGAACTTTTTCCCTGCTACTCAGCTGGTCTAATAAAAGATATCGCATCTACTCAAAGAACCTTGTCTGCCTTATTTATAACATACGCACTTGCCGGCTTCTCTTGCATCAATGTAGATACAGGAGAGTGAGAATGCCACTTGATTTTTCTCTTGTTAGGCTTGTATAATAGAGAGGGATGGCAGGAGTGAAGGAGCTTGGAAAGGATCTTTAAAACATTTCTCCTGGACCTTCTTCACCCCTCTCTCTCCTGCCTTTTAGCCTTCTTTTTTCTCTGTGTCCCAACATTTTCTCCCCCGTTCCAGTCCCAGCGATACTACAGAAGTCCCCAAGAGACTTGATACTGAGTCGAACTCATGGAACAAAAATTAGCATGCTTCTAAGGCATCAACCCTGCCAGTGGGGAGCATATTTATATCGTACATTTTCCAAATATATAAATATATACTATATAGCTAAGTACAGCAGGTTTCCAAACATGCTTTTATTATACACACATGAAACAAACTGTATTATATGATTCTGGTTGTGTTTTATTTGGGATCTGCCTAAGAAGCTCTCTGACTCATTATTAAATCATTAGTCACGGCTCCAGGGACAAGCTTATCAATATTTCCTAAAACACTCCTGCATCTTTATTACTCCTCTCGCTATTAACAGTTGTGTTTGCCCCTGCCCCTTGTTTCTGATCTCTACAGCATTGTGCAGATCAGAGAAGCCAGGACGAAAAGTTCAGAAGATAAACCACTGAACCATATCTGGTGTCAAGTCATTAAATCATGGAGCTATTGTGCAACTCCTTTCTGATACAACATTTTTCGCATTATATCAGCGCTGAGATGGGAGCACAGAGGCAGGAGTCATTTGTTGCAAAACTCATCTCTAAAAGCTTTCAGGTATATTTAGCTCTGATGGACACGCACGCTGTGAAGGCCACCACACGTTAGCAGGCATTATGTCATCTGCCAGCAACGCTTTGGAAATCAGAACCTGTGCTTGCAGCATTCACTTGACTATGAGTTATGCTTCAGGTTTTAATCTACTCTTCCAATTAGTTCACTTAAGAATAGACTCAAATGTGTTGAGACGCATTATTCCTAAAGGTATCGGTGCTATACAAAGCACAAAAACCTGATGCCTCCTGTCCCAAAGAAAGTGACAACCTAAAGGTAAAAGCCTTAGGAATATATTACGGGTTTGCTATTTTCATGATCATGAAGGGGGCATAAATGGTATCCTTGGAGACTAAGGGTCTGCTCCTCTCCTCCAGCATTTGCAGTGGTTTAGATCCATTATGTTATTTCCCAGTTATACAGAGAGGTAGAGTTAACCTTGCTCATCTGAAGTCAGGCAGAAGGCAAGGTAGATGATATGTACCTTATAGACTGAGATACAGAGTTCACAAAAGCTTATACTCTTTTTTTTTTTTTATCTAGTTCATCTAGACTATAAGGTGCATATTTACTCTGGATTTCCCATTTATAACAGCATAAGACTGTCTCCCCCACTGCTCTTGGTCTCCGTATGGTCAGAGACTTGCAAGATAAGCCGTACGAGGAAAGGCTGAGGGACTTGAGACTCTTCAGCCTAAAAAAGAAAAGGCTGAGAGGGGACTTGGTAGCAGCTTACCACTACATCAGGGGAATACCTCAAGGGCTCGGCAAACAACTGTTCACCAAGGCATCCTTGGGGAAAACCAGGAGTAATGGCCACAAATTCCTGAAAGGCCATTTTCAGCTTAACATTAGGAAAAACTTCTTCACAGTCAGTGTCCAGACTGGAATAAATTCCCCCCAGTGGTGGTGCAATCATCTACCCTGGAAATCTTCGAGAGGAGCCCGGATGGCCACCTCACTGGGGTCACCTGTCTTTCCTGCTTAGTGCGGGGGGCTGGACCTGACGATCTTGCAAGGTCCCTTCCAGCCCCTTACAATCTATGAATACAGCAGCTGCTCCCCCAAGCTCTCAGTCCAGACCCACAGGGTCCACCTCTCCTGATAAAAGCACATCTTGCATTCATTCTTTGGCCGCCCTGACAAGGGTGCCAACCCAGGTGCCAGTCACGACCAGCCCTGGCAGCGAGTTGCGACACAGGTGCTCATTCATCAGGAAATTGACTCAGTCTGTCAAACACATTTCACACCAAGCAGTCATCAGATGGCAACGATTTACAGTGAGCAATGGTTTGGGCTGGATGCGAATCGTCAGCAGATGCTGAGGAAGGCTCTGTTTCTCATTACAGTACATCTCATTACAAATGCCTTGAGCCAACTAAGCCTTACTATTTATGGCTCATTTCCCAACGCTTCACGTGTTGGTAGCTTATTACATAACATGCAGAACAGCTTGCAAACAAGAATTCCTTTCTCTGGATAGCCATCTCCAAACTTCAGTGTTGTCAGGCTATGTGCTGTTAAAGACATTTTTATAGCACTCTAAATGGCCTTCAAAGCGCTCAGAAAATTGCAGCCATTTACAATCAACGTCACCTCCCAACAAAGGCTCAGAATTTCCTATGCAAGGCTGGGAATTCTGAGTAGACTGGAGCGTATAAAGGCTCCATTTTCTGTCCCCTCCGGTCCATATTTCTGGGGCCACAATGAACAATGAGCAATTTTTAGGCACCATAATGAATATACTTGGATAGGAAGAGTAGGAGTGGGAGCCATAAATAGGATCAAGGCCACAAAAGTCATTGTGATATTGTGATGTTGGCATGTTAGGGGAGCAAATGGAAATCGAAACTTCGTTGGCAAAACGGTACAGGCAAGAACATCGTGGCCTAGCCATTTGATAAGCTGACAAAATGTCCTGCAGTGCTGTGGATCAGTCTGAGCCCTTGAGGAAGCATTCCCCTGTTGATTATAGCCGTGTTGGTCTAAGGATCGCACTCCTGTGGGGATCAAGGCGGTGAAACAGAGGAGAACATTATAATTTGATGGATGGGATGGTGGAGGCATAAGGGGCTTCCAAGGAAGTGAACGATCGATTTATAAACGATGCTCATTATACAAAGAAACCGACAGGCCGACTGTCTAATCCCTCCTATGTTAGTCCCATTACAAAGATACGGGCAAATCATAAGTAAAGCCCAAGTTGTTTGTAACAAAAACCTGAGACACGCATCCACATTTATTGAAAGCTATTGTTTACACACATTTTTTTTTTCCTTTTAGCTCTTTGGCTAAAGATACATGAATACTAGGTGCTGAGCTAGGTAATGTAATTATCTGAGCCACGTTTTATCCAATCGGCATGTAATAAAAAGCATGTCAAGGAATGGATTTAAAATGATAAAGTTTCTACCATTTCATTTTTCTTTGCTTGCTAGGGAGCATTAAAAATAAATGACAAAGATGCAAAATAGTTTTTTTGCCATGCTAACAGGCCTCACCGCACCTCGTGGCAGTAGGTTTGCCAGCATAATTCAGCACGGTTAAAGATGCAAGGCATGTGCCTTCAAACGGTTTTATACCCACAGCAGTGCTAAAAGTACACAGGCCCAAAATGCATCCTCAGGTGTGAGTCTTATTGAAGCCAATAAACATTGCAGAGACTCATTTTGCAGCAAATATGCTGTGGCCCGCCTGCCGACTAGGCTTGGGGAGCTGCATTTGATAGCATGTGTGCATGGTCACGTCGCACTCTGCTGTCAGACCCATTCCACAGTGTTACGTGGCACTTTATGAATGGGGAGGGCATTGGACCTGGTACCATCCCAGTAGATTCAGTATCCCCCCATCCTGCCAACTGTCCATTCACATATCCTTTGTGATCTCATGCAGGGATCAAGGGAGCAAGAAACTGGATGGCAGCTGTAATGAGGTGATAAGTCATGGGCATGCCCTTTATCTCATGAGACAAAAGAACAGTGACTTTGTCCTTTCTTTTCCCCACCTGCGCAGAGTCTCAAATTATAAGGATGTCTTTTTTCCCCAAAGACAACTTCCTCCCGTCCCTGAACTTTTATCTTGAGGAAGTTTTTGAAAACCTTTAGTCACTCATGTTTTTTTCCCCAGAAATACTCCCCAGGAAACTGTCTTGTTCTTGTTCCTCCTAGTGAAAGACTCAAAAGGCCATTTCAGGATACACAGTTCCCAGCAACCTAGGTCCAACCTCACTCTGGGCTTTAATCCAAGGGGATGAGCCTTATCAACTCATTGCATGAGCTGCCACTGCACTTGATGATAGCTCTGTGCAATGTCATTCCTGCATTAGTTAGCCTAAACAGCAGGACACCAGCACCTGATTTGCAAGAGGACATAATTGGGAATCAGATTTTAGTAAGCCACAGTGGCTTATGCTTTAAAGCCAGCCAGTCAATCTGTCACATTCTCTTCACAGTGCAATGTGCAGTCACCTTCAGCTGGTGTCATGTGTGTATCTTAGCAGGGAGACAGCTCCTCTCAGGTATGCAGAATATGCTGCCTCAAATTGTCCTCTGCTGTTGTACATTTGCTTGGTTACTGCTCTCCTCGGTTCAGTTGCTTCCCATTCCATCTATTGAATTCAGTTGGGTGGCTAATGGCTCGGGCACTGACACTTCATCTTCTGGAGCTGGCGGCATTTTCAATGTGCACTGTGGGCAGAGCGTGGTTAAGTGAGAAATCCTCTTTCAACCCCCCCCACCTCAGTCCCAGTGGAATCATTTCAGTGTTGATTGCCCTTTATATGATGCACTGTCATCTTTGCTTTGACAACAGTTTATTGGCGTTTTCACAGTGCATAAACACCAGGTATCAGCATTTGGTTTAGCTTTGCTAAAAAAAACAGCACGATTTCTCCTCTGTGGGGTCGCTTCTCCACTACTTTAACTTGTGCTTTGCAAGGAAACAAACACCTTTGTGCTTTCACTGTCTGGAGTTTAGATGTCTCACAGCGCACTATGCTTTCCATTTGACGCAGCTCTTGCTGTTGCATCGATTATTTTGCAAAGCAAGTTTTAAGGACACAAGAATATCTCTTCTACTTTTGCACCATATTCCTTGCTCAAAAGCAGCTCTTTGCTACTAAGGAACAAGAGATGGGGAAAAGCCTGCTTGTATTTCAGTGAAGTCTATTATGCAGCTGCAGAACTATTGATGGATTCACAATTAAGCAATACACTGCACCCCCTTCTTTGTGTGCGTTTGTGTGCATGTACACGTGGGAACTTTTACCCTACAGCCTTGTCATGTTAATTTTTGTCCCTTTGGCATAAGATTTGAACTAGCTTATATCAATTCAGGGACCTGCAACTCTACTGTCATTTGCATCAGCCTCAAATTCTCTGTTAGCGTAAATACACTGACTTCAGGAGGAGTGAATGCCAGTAGAGAATTCAGGCTTAAGTGGTTCTATCTTCCAGTCCTTGTAAATGAGTACTTATAATGGTGAGCAACTTAGAGAGGACAGAAAATTTAATGCTTAAAGAGAGATTGTCGGCTAGTGACAAGGAAGTCTGCCTTCCTCTTACTATCTCTGCTATCATAGTGCATAATTAGATAGGAGCATTATGAAGATTTTTTACTTTCTCCTGAAATCTCCAATCTGGTAGAGGCAACATGCCAAATCAGATGGACTAGCGATCTGCTTTATGTGCTAATTTTGTCCCTTTCATCCTGGGCTTGGAAAGGAAATACATACGTGACTTCACAATGGTAAAAAAAAGACTCAAATATATTTATTTTGGCACAATTTAAAAATACCCCAGTACATTAAATACTTTCCTATGTCCTTGAATTAACCCATTAAGTTCAAGACTCAGAGAGTGAGTGTTTATTAAAGCCAGCTGTATGAGGGGTAAATGAGAGACCCAATGCCATAATATATATATAAAAAATAACACCATAAGAGACACAATAGTGGATTCTGCCTGGGGAAACAACTGGGTCAGATGCATTAATGAAATCAGAGCAGTTTCTGACTGCCAATAAGAATAAAATTTACTTCATTTGAACAGAACAGTCAGCATTGAGAAGCCTGAACTCTATCTTCAGAAAAAGGTTCTAGTGTATCAGATACTTGCCCATTTGAGGGTCAGGCAGGGTTCACTGGACAGATGCCTACGTAGGAGTCACGTAGGTGACTTGCAGTCCCAACACGGCAATGGAATGGATGACCCACCAATGATTTATGTAACAAAAGAATAGATAAGCATCTATGCAATTTTAGCGACAAACTCTTAAGAGGAAACGCCCTGCCTTCAAAAAGATGCAATTTCTTTGCACTATATTATTGCATAGTTACTTCTTTTCCTATAAGGTTAAATTTGGACTTTGTCACTTCATAGCTGTTATGTTTTCCTACTACCTCAAACACTCATTTGTACCAATGATAAATCCTACTGATATGAGGAGGAGAGATGACAGACTAACACTGGCAAAGCTGATGTCACCTGATGGAGGAACAGGCAGACAATACACATAGTATTTAAGAGTGAAATCTCCCCCTCTCATCAGTGCCTCACATTTGCTGTGGCTGTTCAGTTTGAGCAGATGGAACAATGTAAAGTAGGTACAATTTAAACATCGTATGAGTCAAAGTTTTATATTTCATAAATCAGTTTTTGTGGTCAGCAGGCCCCACTCCATCATGAATTCTCTTTACCCCACTATCTTGCTTCTGGCTGAAAGCTATTAAAACAAGACTGGCAGCTCCTCCCTGGCTCCCCCATGAAATTTTACTGTATGGCTTTGAACAAGCCTCTGACCTTGGGCAGAAAGGAATCTGGATCCAGAGGTTTGTATTGACTCGAGACAACTATTCTGGAGATAGTGAGGGTGAGTCCTTATTAACTCAAACCAAATCACTATGTTCCCAAAATCCTGATGGCCATACTGCCAACTGATGACAAAGTACCATAACGTGTCATTTCATCTCTGGACGTAGAAGGCCAATTCTGGTAGCGAGGTTCAAACAAGGGCAGGTGTGAATATGGAAACCCAAAGCCTGCCAAAATCTGCTGACTTGTAGGTCTAACACACACTAATGAAGGGCTAGATTGTGAAACATGTTATGGTACTGTCCAGAATTCATGATGGCTCTGATTGAAATCAGTAAGTTGACGCCCACTGAGATGACTACGGATCATGCAACCTACCCAAGGAGCCTTTCCTTTCCCAGCCCCAACCACCCTCAGACATGCTAGAATTCAAGCAAATTGTAGCAGGAGAGAGGGATGAAGCGAGTCAGAAATAGTAGCTTATCAACTGCAAAACCACAGCAAAATGGTCTCAACCAAACTGATCACTGGAAAGTCTCCCATTAGCCTGGATCTGACCCATACCAATCACGGCCTTTGTCAGCACCTAAGATGACAGTACCCTGGATAATAACTCCAGGTTTGGACCCCAGTTGAAGAACCATGGTGCTCCGTGCTTAAGAGGTTGAAGATGCTTCTGAAGGCATCGGTTTTTGCATTGAAAAACACTGCATTGTAAGTTACATTCCTACTTTCTTGCAGCTTTAAAGTTATGGCACTTAGTCTTAGCACTAACAAGTGAGTCCTTTACAACAAGCCCTCCTCACTGAGTAACCCCACTACTCTTCATTGGACTGTGGCATCAAGGTCTTCAGCTCCAAAGCCAGAGATGCAATCACGCTGCAGGAAAAAGGAACTCACCAGAATAGAGTGTACCAAAAAGGCAGATTCTTTACAGGATTTTAACATAACATCTATTAGGAGACGCATGAAACCAGAAAACTGAACAGTGCATTTCAAACGCAACAAAACAGTTCACAGAACTGGATTTGGCCAAGCATCTTTGCATTAGTCTGTCTTCCTTGGTCTGCATTTGGCACACACCCTTCTGACACAGTAGCATTTACTCAGTTGCTTGCGATGCTTTCCTGGCACTTCTGTAGACACAGAAAGTTTCTTTGACATCACGGACACTTAAGAAGTCCTCCGGTAAGTACTGAAGGCTAGACATTGCTGACCCTGGTTTCTGCAGAAGAGATCATGGCAGCAGATGCAGACATCGCTAGTGACCGATCTCGCCTGACGTAACGTGGCTTTCGAACTGAAAAGATGGTAGAAAATAAAATTCTATATATGGCACAATATTAGAAAATGAAAACAGACTACTAAATATCCCTTCTTCTGAAGAGAACGCTTGCTTGAGTGATCAACAGCTCCAAATCTTGTAGATATTTCCACTGTCAGCCTTACAGTGATAGGCCACATATTAGTCATATTTCATAGTGTCCCTGCTTACTGTTTCTGCAGCTAACAGTATTGCCAAAGGGCAGGCAGGGCCCAGGTATCAAGAGCTAGAGCTAGCCTTAACACACAGAAATTCTGGATTCAGAACAAGTTAGACTAAACCTGAAGGAAGGCCTAAAAATGAATCTTATAAAAGATTCAAAATCTTAATTCTGGCACCTCATTTAAAAAAGATCTACACATGCAAATTAAAAATAGAAATCAATAATTTAGCTCATTTAGAAAGACATTTCATCCAGTTTTTGCAGTTTGTTCCATTGCCCTTTGAAGTAGATTTGAATTTTGTCATTTTCTTCAAAAGACCAGGCATTTAGGAGTCAGCTAGTTTTTCTTGTACTGCAGCGATTATACCGCTTTGTAGCCAATATAAAAGTTGCTTTGATAACTTGATGCAAGATTGGCAGGTACAGTTTTGAAGCATTTATAAGCTGTATTATGTATAACTGACTTTTAAAAATAAAAATAAGATGTTGCTGTGTTTTCAGAAATGTGCAGAATGCAAGAGAAAGCTTATTTCTCCCTTTTACAATGAGACCGAATTCCCCTTCTCCCATGTCTGGAATGAAGAGGTAGCCATTGGGGTCTCTGCCATTTAACTTTCTTGTTTGCATGTTAGCAACCTTGAAAACAGCGTTCATTAATTTGTTGCTGTCTTTGGTGGCATTTGTAAGCACTTGCTTTTCCCCCCCGCCTTAGTGCTTTTTTTCTTTTAAATTAAAGCCATTTCCCTAGAATGGATGATTTAATTATACACTCAGTGCTACTTGTATGAAGTGCTTGTTAGGGGAGAGAGAGACCAGTTAGATGAGCTCCTCTCCAGGGAACAGGTCGCAGCCTGAACTCTTCATGCTTATTAAAAACTGCCTTGCCAAAAATCCCAATTTTTGTGTTCCAAACAGCACAAGTGTCATTTGTTTCAGGAAGGGTGACATGCTTCAATCCAGTGAGCCTGAAAATGAGCCATCCAGGAATCCTCAAGATGGTTCCAGCCTAAAAATATGTTCCAGCCTGAATAATTCATTTTTTTTGAATACCTCTGAAAAATACCATCGTGCTAAACTCTCACTCATCTACTTCTAAGCCTTCTCTATCTTAGCTGTCAAAGCCACCATTAAGGAAAGTGTGCTTTTTACAAAGTAATATGGTATGCCTACGTTAATGCCTCCAGTTATACCCAATTAAGAATAATAATTCAGGCATTGCCAGAATTTGTACCCTCAGCTGCCTTCATGGTTTCATTTCTGGAGGGTTTTTTTTAGTTTGGGGCTTGTGGTCTCCTCTTGATACACCAAGTATTTCTATATTGTATGGGATATTTTTTAATTACTTTGTATTTCCTACCTACTTTTAAACAAAGGAGGAAAACAAAGAAATGGGGCAAGTTGTTTGACATGAAAATATTGGTTGTAAAATAGGGAACAGCTGCCTACCTGAAGAAGTAGGTGGAGGTATCATTGATGCCTGCAGAATTAATAAGGAATGAGTCAGATACAAAACAACTTTGTCTTTACAGTTTCTACTACAAAAATTAAAAGTTGATACTGTAAGGTTACAAAAATGCAATATTCAAGAAGTGTCATCATAACTTTCCAAGATAGGAAAAGCTAATGTGATGCTTAAAAAATCCATTTTCTCATTGTGAAATGCTGTCTTTAACTTGTTTTTTTCCCCCCCTGCATGCATAATGCAAATTCTCTATTTTCTGAACAATTTTACTTCCAGTTTCTTACATGTTCATACAGGGTAGCAACCCACTTTTCCACATCCACAAGGGAATGTTTGCTGGGTTGACAGGATTCTTTTAAAGTAATTCAAGGACCTTTCTTATGGGTCTTATATTTTGAAAGACGTTTCACTTTACAAAAACTAGATTTGGGGCTGAACTAGCCCTGTATTCAACCCTGTGAAGAATGACATCGGTGCACATTAAAAAGAATGATTTTACTTACTGTTTCACTGGGCTGCAGAACAGATGCTAAGGGGGAAAAGAGACAGAGACCATCACTGCTTTAGAAGGTTAGAGCTGCTCATTTCAATTGTGTAGATACTGTTGGAAACACTTCTGTAGTAAAAGTGAAAGAATTATTTAAATCTTTCAAACTGAATAATCAGATCAGCCCAATATTTCTGAATTGAGGCAGAAATCTCTTGCATTGCTTTGTGGGAAGCAACAACTGAGCCACGTTTGAACTTTTCATTAATAAAGCTCATTGCCCAAATAACTTTTGCAGCATTACAGGGTTACAAAGCCTTCCAAAATATATATATCATTCTTACAGGGTTCATCCTGTTCTCAGTTTGCTCCCAGAGCTGCCAGAAAAAGGAACACATGGCAGCCTTACTATGCTTAGAACAAGCTGCAAGGAAGAAAAGCAGCAGTAGCTGGCTCTCAGGAACAGAAGGCAGCAAAACAGTTTGGAGAAAGCAGCAGATATAGGATCATACCAACCTTTCTGCAGACTATGAATTGCTTTTGTGGGCAGCATGCCAAATATTAACCCCCAAAAGTTAAAAACCAAGGGAGACACCTCTAAGAAATGCCTTCCAGGGGGTCATAATTCTCCTTCAGTGAGAAACCATTGTTTCAACTACTTGGGCTTCTTAGGACAAACAAAGGAAAAATTCTGCTCCACATACCGTTGAACCCTCTGTGCTAGTTTGGTGCCCTGCCAAGATTAAAGATGTCACAGCATGGAGGCTCTTGACCCACTTACAAACCCAAAGCGAGTCCCATGTTAACTAAATCCACTGAAAGGGACACCTAAGAGCAGCTTGCAGATTTCAATTTGTCCGTTATTGTGACACGCACAGCTTCTTTAACACTAAACCGCTTAGACCCTAGGTATCTGTTATTGTACACTTCATATTAAAAGGCATCACATTCACTGGAACTCCAATATATAATTAAGTTACTATGGTTAATCAGAAGATTTCTGATCTAATTTTTGAAGACCTGTTTTTCTTTGCTTGTTTATCACTCTTATTTAGTGATTTCTGTGTAGACAGTTTGGCTCTGAATTGGCTCTGTTTGTGGCTAATTGGAGGTGAATGGACTACCAAGCTAGTTAACAAGGTACCGAAACCTAAGTTTGCTAAGACAGAAGCAGCTCTCAGATGGTAACCACTGCACATGGGGTTGGACAAAGAAAGTGCTGGGGAGGCAGATACATTTCAGCTTCTTTTTATGTCTCTAATGGTACCAAAGTTACTGATCAAATATAACACATTTGTTCCCTAGCTTTGAAAGGCTGAAGTCCAATAACATTCAGATGTGTTACATAAATCTATTGCAGCAGAAGCAACTGAAACAAAAGCCCAGTAGATACCATAACAGCGAAATACTGGGGAAGTTTGCCCCCCTGTGTAGTACTATTGATTTCAATAGAGATACTTCAGGAACGAGTTCAACTCATTGCATCTTAGCTATATAATTGAATTTCAGATTCACATTACTTCCCAACACTGTTGTAGAAAGGCAGAAGCAGGAAAAAAAAAAATCTTGCCATAAGAAACAAACAAACAAAAAATAGTGACAGGTTCACATTATAATTGTCAGGTGATCGATTCTTGAGAGTCCCAAGTCACCCTACACACAGGACAGGAAGATGCAGAGGGATGGTGGATTTTACCCTGTTCTACTACTGCTACCTCATCTTGGGTAAATCCCATTACCCTTCTGTGCTTGTTTTCCCTATTTGTAAGAACAAATAATGCAGCAGGGTGTTGCGAGGGTCAGTCAATGTCTGAAAAGTGTTTTGAACACATTGGGATGAAAAGTAAGTGTTATACAGAATCACAGAAAATTAGGGTTGGGAGAGACCTCAGGAGGTCACATCTAGTTTAATCCTTGCTCAAAGCAGCCCCAACTACAACATCCCGGCCAAAGTTTTGTCTTGCTGGGACTTGGAAAACCTCCAAGGATGGAGCTTCCACCACCTTTCTGGGTAACCTGTTCCAGTGTTTCACTACCCGCCTAGTGAAAATATTTTTCCTAATATCCAACCTAAACTTCCTTGCTGCAACTTGAGCCCATTGCTCCTTGTTCTGTCATCTGCCACTACTGAGAACAGCTCAGCTTCATCTTCTTTCAAACTGCCCTTCAGGTAGTTGAAGGCTGCTATTAAGTCCCCTTTCAGTCTCCTTTTCTCTAGACTCAATAAGCACAGTTTCCTCAGTCTTCTGTCATAAGTCATGTCCTCCAGCCCTCTCACCATCTTCATTGCCCTCCACTGGACTCTCTCCAATTTGTCCGCATCCTTTCTGTAGTGGGAGGCCCAAAACTGGGCAAGGTACTCTAGATGTGGCTTCACCAGTGCTGAATAGAGGGGAATAATCACTTCCCTTGAGCTGCTGGCAATGCTACTAATGCAGCCCAGGATGCCATTAGCCTTCTTGGCAACAAGGGCACATCGCTGGCTCATATTCAGCTGATTGTCCACTGTCACCCCCAGGTCCTTTTCTGCAGAGCTGCTGCCCAGCCAGTCAGCCCCTAGCCTGTACTGGTGCATGGGATTGTTCTGTCCTAAGTGCAGGACTTCAAACTTGTCCTTGTTGAACCTCATGAGATCTCTTTGGGCCCAATTATTCCGCAATGCTCTCTGTACAAATAGTATCAGCTAATAAATCTGATCTAGAATGTTTAGTGACATCTAACGTGACATGCTGGACTGTCAGACCCCTTTGCGTGCTACAGACCATAAAAGAATCAACGTTGGTCTGGGACAAGACTGTACTGCTGCACTACAAAAGTATGCACAGCCAGTGGAGTGCAGATAGAGTGTTTATTCATTACGTTCTGCTTTGAATGGACAGCTTACAACAGCTACATAAAAATAATTTAGAATGCTGAACTCTGGAAGTTATGGAAATGGGGTTGGCCTTTGCTAAATTTCCCTGCTAAACTTAAGATGAAACAGGTAATTATTTAGAGAGACTTTACCTTTGTTTCTTCTGTAGAATATATTTGGAAGTTTATTGGCACGTTTGAGGTAGAAGAACGAAGCCACACACAGAATTAGGAATAAACTGATGAAGAATGTCCCTAAGATGAGCGAAGCTGCCACTTCTGGACCCGCTGTGAAATCAGAGGAAATAGCCTATTATTCACTAGAAATTGCTTACAATACAAGGGGCAAAGCAATTTGTTCTCTCATTGCTGTTATGGAAACTATGGAGTAACTCCTTCCTATTTAGAGGAGAACAACATTATCTTTGTATACCAAAATCTCTCTCACGAAAGCCTTCTTGAAATGGTTAGGAATCATCTTCCAATACTAATTTTACCACACTACAGCCTGAACCAACAACCAATGCAATGGTGTTTTTCTGAAAACATCCATATACTTTTGTTCTAAATGTTTCTACTTTTATGCTTTTTGAAACCAGTGTTGGCAGGCACTGAGCAAAAGCATCCAAAATAAAAAGAGCATTTTAGATTAACTTAAATTGCTTCATACAGAACTGGCCAAACTACATCAGACTACTTATCCACTGTACCTGGAAGCAGCCTACATGCATCTCCTAGGGACACTAGTAACATTTTTCTTCCAAAATACTTGCTCAATTTGCTTCATTTTTCTTCATCGAAGTCATTATCACATGAATAGGCAACAAATTATTTTAAGCAAAGGAATGCTGAAATTCTTGTTGTGATTAGGATAAAGAATCAACAGATACACCACCTCCAGTGTTTACTGGAAAACAGACTTTTCTGCATAAAGAAACCGCTGTGGTATCACTCTATTTTCAATCTGTTGCATTCTGAATCAGGGTAAAAGACTGTTTAGTGAGATTTCTAAAACTGCAAATATTTTCCGAAAAAAATCTGTATACATGCGACTGTACCTTCCAATGCTGGTTCCCAAAAATTTGCGATGCGTTACGAAGAATATTCTGTTAACGCTTCATTTTCCTAAGCAAAATAGCTCTTCTACACCATCTGGATGCTAACTTCTCTATGATATTTTTGTAAAGAAGGCTGGCCTCGATCACATGAAGGACTAAAAGAAATTCAGTACTTGTTTGATACGTGTATGAAAACAAACTTGATTGAGAAACCAGGAATCATAATGGACTTCATACGAGTACGATGGCACATCCTACACTGCCTAGTCTCCTGAGCAGACCGCAAGCTAACAACTGGATGTCTTGGGTAGGTTCTGCTTGACAAGTCCAAAATAATGAAGGTGAAACACGTGTCCACTAGCAAAGCTGTCTAGAAGCAGCTTGAGTAACACCTAACTGTATGTGGACCCAGATTAAGAAATTGCACTTAATCTTCCAATGCATGAGTACTAACACAAAGTAGTTATTTTAAAACCAGTCCAACAAGTCACTTGTCTGGGATTCTACCTCCAATGGTGACCCACACTTCAGCAGTCAAATATATCTGCTTGCAATACATGCAAAGTAACCAATCTGAAGTGATTGGTGAGCAATCATTTGTGGGTTAAAATGGCCCCCAAAATTAAAAGTTTCAGCCTTTATTCTAGGGCTGTAGTGCCTCAGATTTCATCAGAATTAGTAACATTAAAATTGCATACAAAACTCCCCATGAGCCTTGCTGCAGCAAGGTTTAACACTCAACTGGCAAGCAAGCGGCATAATCTATACATCTCTCTAAACTAATCTCTTCATGATTTGCTGCAAAAGGCTAGGGTAACACTACAGGTATTTGACACCCTGAAGTCTTGCTTTTTAAGAAAAGTTCTACAAAATACAGAACGAATTAAAGGTAGCTGCAACCCTTACGATAGGGGATAAAGCTTCTCACAAAAAGTAGCAAACAGAATGATAATGGGGGGAATGGAAAAAGACAACATAGAAGGCTGCCCCATTATAAGACATTTCTATTTACGTACCTATATTTGGTAGGATGGGGGTTACAGTGCTTACATTCATTTGGAAATGCATTCCTCTGGTAGGAGGAGCTATGTGAGGGGGGAAAAAAAAACATTTTTTTTAGGAAGCACGAAAACTGTGCACATTCATTAATGATTTTAAGTGATAAACTTCATCATATTTGACACCAGCTAATTACTGAGAAGCTTGAAATCTGTTTTCCCCCCACGAGATAATGCTATTTCACAATATCACCTCTGCCACTTCCAGACAGGGGAAAAAAGAAAGAGGTGTTTGATCACCCTCTTCTGGCAAAGGAAAGAACAATTCATTCCCCAGAACCTTTTGGATCAAGCTTTTTTTCTCCCCTTCCTAGTTTGGCTAAAAGATTTAGAGTCAAATAAAAGCATACCTCAGCGAGGAAAGCAAAAGAGGGAGAAATCTAACCTCTTCTGTGAGAGAGAGTGCAGCTGAGCTTCCTGAAAGAAGGAGCTATTTGTGCTCAGGAGGGATCCCTAGCACATGCCTACACCGACTGCCTCTTTCCGACAATAGAGGATAAAGCAACCAAGAAATAAAGTGTTCATTATGTTGGTCCATGCAAGTCTTTTCCTTCTTTTAAACATTTTGGTATTGAAGAGTTTGCAAAAATTCACACAATGAGAGTTCTTACTGCTTGTAAAGATCAGACATTCTGGCATGTACACAAAATATGTCAAAAAGGAGATTATGATCTTTTGTCTCCTAGATTCTGGCCTGTTGAACCTTACATGGTTCCCTGACAGCCTTTTATGGCTGATTTTAGGGAGACTGACAGGCTCTGGAGGGAGTTTGAAACCTCCATCCAACTCAGAGACCTTATTTTACCCTTAAGTAGCTTTGCAACCAAGAAAAAAAAAATGTAGAAACCAGAAACCCTCAGCCTCTTCTAGGATAGTCTTGGCTGGACAAAGTGTGTACAAATAGAGAGGCTGGCACACAGGAAAAGAGGGCGATAGATAACTTACTATTTTTGCAATCACTCAGATTGTAAGCTGATGTAACAGGAGTGGTGTCATTCTTGCATTTAATACAGCTGCTACTACCATCCTCGTTCCACCTTCTGTAACAACCTGCACAAGAACAAAAGTGTATACCATGCAGGAAATAACTGTCAGGAACATGCTCTTTTTTTTTTTTTTTTTTTTTTTTACAATCAAGCATCAGAAAACATGAACTTCTGTTCAGTAAAGTGGTCTTGCTTACTATCACACTAAGCAAAACAAAGCCCTTTCATTTCTAAAGCTCCCATTGTAACAAGATGTACCCTTTATACAGGAAACTAAGGACACATAAAAGTTGCAAGCAAACAAACACAAGAGGTTATTTTAAGACAAACCCATTCACCACTTAGCTTTTTTAAAGTACATTATAATTTCCTCTATTCAATCATTCCCTCAGCCACCCTTAAAGAACTACTACACAGAAAAAGCCCTGCCCTCCTTTCATTCTCCCTGCATCTTCAGATTCAGTCACTGCTAAAGAAAAATTTAATACCAAGAAAAATAATTTAAAAACTCAGAAAGGAGGGGAAAAAAATCCTTCGTGAATGAACGGATACACGAGACTCAGCACTGTCAGTCAGTCAGAGAGCAGGCAAATTAATAGCATCAACGTAGCCCATAATACAGATTTTTTTTTTTTTTTTTTTTTTATGGCCAAGCCTTCTCTACTATTGTGTAATTTGTTTCAGGTCAAAAGGACCAAAGCCTGTTTCAACTATTCTGTGACAGATGGTGGATCTTTTATATCAGCCATTCTACCAGATAGGGGTGGAAACTGATTAAGCTTTTGTTGTAGGAAATGTCTTTGGGTTCCAAGTTTCTCAATTTATGTTTCAGGACAAAAGTTTCTCGCTCTCTGATATAGAAAAGGGGGAAAAATGTTAAAGACACACGTTCAACACCAACTCTATTTAATAGACTAGAGATGCAATCGTTTTCTTTTTGCCTTGTGTCCTATGACACACAAACCTGGAGATTAGTAGGACATTCCTACTAGATCATATTACACTCTAGATTTTAAAGTTAAAACTCACTGTGCTGGCTAAAATCCAGTCCTTCTGAGCCTTCAGCCAAACTGGGATCAATTATCCCATAAAGCATACCATTAGTAAGGCGCTGATTTGAAAACAGCTCTGCTGTTAGGTTTTCCTCAGAGGGAAGCTGCACATTTGATGCCCTTAGTAATAAATTACATCTGACATTTAATCTAAACACAAACAGACCCACTGTAAGGGCAAAGCCTTTCTACAGTAATGGGAAGGAAGTAAGAAAGCACTTTATCTGACACCAAAGATTTTGGTAGATTAACATTTTACAATGCAATATAAGAGAACGTGATTCCATAACTTATGGACCACAGATTTGCCATGTTTTGCATCATTTAAGAACAGAAACGGAAGCAGTAATCAAGTAATGTTTAAATAAACTAAAAGCAAAGCACTTAGATTAGATGCGTTTAATTGGCATTTTAATATCTACTGCAAGGAAAAGACAGACTGCAGGGTCTGTGTCTCAGGTAAAGGGATAATATGATTTTCAACTCTTTAGTTTTAAAGCAGAGTCAGTAATGTTTGTGCCTGCACATTCTTACACTGACTTGGTGTCTACAACAGATTAATTTAAAGATTTTAAATTTGTCTTAAACATTAGATTGCCAATTTATTTCATAACATTATTGGAGAATGACAATAGCAGAGGGAATCAACTAGGGTTTCTCTGAAGGCCTACTGTGACAGAAAGAGAAAATGCAGCATTTCCCTGTAATAAAAAAGATAACACCGTTGTATCATAATAGCCAAGTCAGAAGTCTGTCTTTCTGTTCCTTTGGCTGCATGCTGCTGTGTTTTTGTGATACATACCCAACACAGGTACTTGTAAATATTAATTTACAACACATTTTGTATCATATGACTTGTACCAAGTAAGAACCTAACAGGTATGCCAATGGAAGGCTACTTTTCTTCCCCTTGTGAAAAATCTAACTTCTATAAGATACACATGGCATAGTGAGAAGAGAAAAGCATTCCTCAAAATGCTGATATTCAGCATCTTCTCCTTCCTTCTCCAGTTAATTAAATTCTGTTTTGTCACTGGCTACAGAAAAATACTTTGGGATTTCCCTTGAGCAAGGTGACACTACCTGGACTGCACTGGTTGGTGACAGGACAAGTACTGTTGGCATCCAACACATCGATGCAACACTCTGACTGCGAAACCTAAAAAGAGAAAAAGAGCATTTTTCCCACAGCATTCTCTGCACCGCAAGGGCATGCTGTCCAAGTATATGCTGCTCCAGGGTTTTTTTCCATGGTTTTTTTTTTGGATCCCTGGATACCCAGGGGTCAAAAAAGAAAAAAAAAAAAAAGCTGCAGAAAAAAACCCGGAGCAGCACACACCCGAGTAACATGCTGCTGAAAAGCAGAGCTGGGGTGCCTGGAGCTGTGCTGCAGCTGCCAGCAGGTTTGCCACAGCTGCAGCCCTGAGAGACCCCCGGGACACCAGGTAAGGCTGCTGGAGCCCAGCCTCCCCTACTGCCCCCTGGTGTAATTTGCCATGTGCCAAAGTACACATGGCACGGACATTCCTGGGGACAAGTAGCAGTAGTGCAAGGTGCACCACTGCTACTTGTCCCTGGGAAACCAAGTGTCCATGCATGTCTGGATGCACCCACTCAGTTTATATGAATGGTAAAATACAACAGCAGGTGATACCTGTGGCAACAGTCAGTTCACCATCACTTTTTTGGGATAAACAATACTAAGGGATGCAGAACAGGCTGTATTGTTCTAACATGACACACTTAAACTTGCCCAGGCCAGGTTTTTGGGGAATGAATTTAAAAACACTATGCATCAGTGCTGACTTTGGATATAGCTTCCACGAATGGCCCTTAACAGCACTGGCTAAGCCAACAATGTACAGCTATTACCAAAGATTTTTCTCTTCTTTGGTAAACCCATGGAAAAGAAATCTCAGCAAGTTTCCAATAATAGATTTTCCCCTGGCCACTTCCTTTGGGGAGAAGAACAGATCATAGGAGTGTTGATAGTGTAACAGATTCTAAAGGACCCTTCATTACGAGAGGCTGTACTTCCAGAACAGTTCTGGTCCCTGATGGCCCCAGTCACATCTCCTGATGACACAAAAGATTCACTGGAGTTGTGCGACCAGAGACTTCCCCAGGCCATGACTACTTCAAAAACTTTCCTCACACGGGGGAACCCCTCTAGAGAAGGAGTCCACAATTTACAGTTAAGACAATATATCCTCTACCTTGATTAGCCCAGTCCTCACCCTTTTTTCAGAGACGGCAGCCTAGCAAAAAGTCCGTTGCAGGATGCAGGAACCTGCTGACAAGACAGCAGAGCAAGGCCTCCTCCTGGCACAGATCTGAGGGTCTATCTTTCTCCCCGCACTCTAAAGCAAGGCAGCCTGTTATTTTGTCTATGCTTCACACTTTTGGGTAGACTCTTAATTTCACAGAGCACATGGAGAAATAGGGATCTTTGCATTGATGTTGTAGTTAAAATAAAAAAACAAACATGTAAGACTGTCAGCATCACGGCAAGAACCAAGCTCGTGTGCGACAGCTCACTGAATTAAGCTGCTCTTTTTGACTTGTCTAGATGCACTGACAGTAGGACTCAATTATGAAAAAATAAACTTGCTCTCACTCTTAGGAAGTCTGCTATAAAAAAAGCACTCATTAGAAAACTTGACATTGGTGTAAACAAGCCAATTTCCATATGGGAAATTTTAAAAATAAGTGTTTTTGCAAGGAAAATGTTACTAGCAAAATAAGTGGAAAAGCCATTCTGTCGTTAGATACCCATATTGCAATAAACAATAACATCCTTTTCCATGTTAAAAGCAAAACAGCCCAAAGCTGAACAAGCATCTTCTTTACAGGGTTAAAATGTCCCTGAAGACCATTCTTTCTTACTTAATTATACACGTTTCTTAAAAACCAAAACAAGAAGGAGAATAAAAGAATGTGCTCTATTGGTCTGAGCAGAGGTAGGAGTTGGGAATTCCCTAGCTTTTTCCAGCTCTGCACAGGCTCACTACGGGCACATACCCATCTTGATCACCAGTCAAAGAAGAATAACGCTACAAAACACCCCTATGAAGTACAAGCCTGCTACCATCTTGTAAGCTTGCTAGGTAGCATTTTGTATAACACTGAGGATACTAAGTATGATTAAGTGAAATTCTCCTGCAAAAATAGCGAGCTAATTAATTTTCAAATCATAAAGACTGAAGTGAAATGGGTAGAAAGTAAAGATTGACTAGTACCCAAGCATGACAGATCACACAGGTGATGAGAAATAAGAGTATCAGATAGTGTGTCGTTTACTCCTGAGGTAGTTGAGATAATAAAGTTTAATTACAGGGACGAACTTCACCGAGTCAGTAGAACGTGGGAGGGAAGGTTATGCTACAGTAAAGAACTAGAAAGAGTCATCAATGAGAAAATAGGCTGTTTAGTGCATATAAAGGCTTGTAGGTTGAATTTTCCTGGAGAGAGGTTATAGGTTTCTGTCCACTTGTTATGGAATAAAGCAAGAGGCAGATTCTTGGGCAACTTTTTGAAGTCACTATATTGCAGGCCTTAGTATCTAGCTAAGATACTACCATAAAGTGTGAAAGATGGAAAAAGCTTTTAAAATCATGTTTTTCAGTGGGTGTTCTGCTACCAGCTGCCTTTCTTCTAGCCAAAACGTGTGCCTTGGGTGGGTTCAGTACTTTGATAGACAATCTGTTCTCAGGGCAAGTTCAATCTCACTGGGTACCTAAGTTAATAGCCGGATACAGCATCCAATCAAAAATGTTGTTCTGAGGGCTAGCTCTTCACCCCTGTTGGACAAGGTCTGCTCAGTTTAACAAATGGCTTGTTTGCCACAAACTCTTCCTGAGGAAGAACAAAAAGGGTAATGACATTTAGAGCCGAGATCCTGGTGCACCAGTTTTCCTGCAATCAGTGAACCCTCTCTAAGCTACAATGCAAGGGAAAATGCACCTACATCCCTCCTGGCAGAAAATCAGCACATACATGGGGCAAATTTGAACCCTCTTTCCTTCAGGGCAGCGTGACTATTTGTGCAGTGCTATGGCATACAATACGTACCGAACTTTCGGTAGATTTGCTGGTAACTTCAGCTACGAGTCCAGTTAAGAGAAGGACATATGGCACTGCCATGCCCAGGGATGAGAGATGTCTAAATAAAAAGAGGACAAAAGTATAGCAGCATTAAAAGACAAAGAAAGTAGAACCTCTCTCCATCCAAAAGGAACTTCTGCTGAAATGTTATTTAAGCAAATATAAACGCTTTAGATCAAGTGGATCTGAGGGGAAAGACTTACCTCAGTTAAAGGTACAATTTTGAGACATTCAGTATTCTCATTCCAGCTGCAGAGGGGCAGGTTCTGATTATGGCAGACGTGTGGTTGCTAGGAAACAAGGAGCCTTATCAGTCCGCTCCCAACAGGGCCACGCAGAGACTATTCCACACCCAGGATCTAAAAATCAATGTGATTGCAATAGGAACAGTTACTGCCTGGCACTGTCACTGATAAAACCTCCCCACAACAACTAACTCCGGCTGCAGCACTGAACTGGGAGGGATTGGGACCAGGACAGAGAGCGAGCAGCTCTTCAGAAAAGCAATGTCATAGTTATTCTTCCTGCACGGACGGCCCTAAAGCGTAAATCAGGATGTGAAGGTGCAATATTACTAAATTGAAGCAGAGGATCAGCTAGCAAGGATTTCTGACAGCAATAATTTAATGAGGTTATTTCCAGGCTATTCATATTTAAAACAGAACATAGTTTTTCAAGCTATGTACAGTCTCTTTTCCCCACTTTTCATACCAAGCCTCAAAGAACCCTTGTGAAAACCTATTCCATTCTCCCCATAAGATATTCAAATAACCAAAATGGGTATTCCCTATGCCTTTGTGTTGTTCAGATCCTTTCTGTGTCACCATCATGTCATCCAAACACTCTGCAGCCAGACTTATTTTCTCCGAACTGCTATGCCTGCAGCTTGGCCACTTTTAAAATTTCCGCTTTCATATTAGAAGAGGAAAATTGGAAACATGAAAGACATCCTGATTGCGGTTTAATAAGAGGAGAAAGTTAGAAGTGGCTGACTGCAGCCTGAAAGCTCCAGGTGGGCCTTCACATGTCTCGTTTCACAAACCAAAACTTGTATTAAAAAACCTGTTTTATAAAAATGTCCAGTGGGTGACTTTTAAATAACTCACAACATTACTAAATTAGCATGAGTCATGTAAATGTAGCCCCTGACCAAGTATAAGAAAGCACAAGGAATCAATAAACTGTGCTAAACAACTTTGACTTCAGGTAACTTGGAGGAAAACAAAATGTTTATGTATTAACTTTTGTAGACGCTGGCATGTGCATACAATCCTTTAACTCCAAAAATTGGACTAGTTCAGTTTTGTGGGAAAGAAGCCTCCACTTCACATTAGCAGCCTTCACAATTTGCACCCTCGTCCCCAGAGGCTCTCTCGAGCTTAAAGAGCAACAACTGAAGGGAAGAGGAAGAAATACTCCTAGATGTGGTCCCTTAAATTAGGGCTGAATTAGGCACTTTGGCAGTGCTGTGTGGGAAAAGCTTGCACTGCTTCAATACCTATTACTGTGCTTAATCAAGTGATGTCAAGTCTTTGGTCGTGTCAGTCTGACACTTTGCATGATTTCCTCAACTCAACTTTAAAATTTGTACACATGAATAAAATGACACTACTGCCAAATGATAAGCAGTCAGTGAGTTCAAGTTCATTATGCCCTTGGCACTAGGTGACATTGATAATTGAAAACTGCAGAAGAAGGCTCAGCACCTGATTAGACTCGCTATTGGTGAGGTAGATTATAGCAATTGGAGGATATAAGTGGTACATTTCTACCATGAATGAAATAGTTCTCCAGAATGAGACACTTACAGAGAATTAATGAGCCTCAAGAGTGACTGGATTAACTCTGCCACACTCGGCCTTCCTATTACAAAATGTTATTGAATATTCTGCACTGGGAAGAGAGAATTTGGAGTCATCTTAACTTAAGACAATGGGCTCTTAAGATTTTGGGGGAGAGAGTTCAGAAATAAAAGTGGTTATGAAAGAAAGCGGAAGATTCAGATTTTGATAAGTAGCTTAAAAGCAGGATGGGAATAAATGTATAACCCATAGTTAGGTTACCAAATTGCTGGTCAACGAGTTATTTAGGAGCTTGTTGGGTATCAGAAAGTCTTTACTGTAAGTTTTATTCAAAACTGCATTTTCAGCATTCTTCTCAGATAACTGAAGGAGACAGACTGTTTCGAGATTAGAGCATAGGACCTAAATTACAGTTCTGGTTCTCCCAGTTACTTGTGCAAGACACAGAGTTGATCCATGCTGCAATTGACATAATTGTAAAGCAGGGAACACACACTCCCACTCACACATACCCACTCTGGCCATAAAAATCTGCGTAGGGTTATCACTATAGAAAGAACACATTTGCTCTGTGTTGTGGGTTCATCCTTGTTCACAGGATAGGATTCCACAAAGATTTGCTTTAAATGTCCTTCTGCTACAATTCAACTACAAATTTATCAGCTGTACAAAAAAACCAAAGTGAAAATGGACTGATAGTGTAGATGAGATGCATATGGCGGTTAGGTAAGATGGCCAAGCCCCTCTAGCAAAATAGTGGAATAATGAAGATTACCTTGCATGCACCCTGCACAAAGGATAAATGTTGCAGAATTACACATCTTCATCGAATATATTCTAATTGAAAAAAAATATCTTTGGTATTGTTTACATACTTACAATTTTAAAAGCCACTGGGCTTGTGATTCATAGTGGAAATGACAAATAGGATTCAAAAACATCAGATTAGAGAGAAAGTTTGTCACGTTATCCAAACACTTATCAAAAACAAAAAACCCCCAGATTCTTTATGGATTTAAAGGAAGCACCCCAACTAGAGTTTTCAGATGGCAGCAGACCTGTTTCTGGTTTCTGAACACCTGGCCTATAGCTAGAATAATAGAAAGTGAGGGTTGGAAGGGACCTCAGGAGGTCATATCTAGTCCAACCCCCAACTCAAAACAGGACCATCCCCAACCTGGTCATACCAGCCAAGTTTTTGTCTAGCTAGGTCTTAAAAACTTCCAAGGATGGAGATTCCACCACCTCTCTGGATATACCCAGCACAAAGCTACTTATAAAGGGCACACACATCAATGTTCTGTTACAGCACTTTTGGCCAAATTTTAGCTGCTGTGAATGAGCACAGGGGAACCAACGCTATTTTTTATGTTTTTTCAGATCAATCCAGCCCAGGAAGTCAGATCTAAAGCTTTAAATCATTTGATAACAGTGCATATATTTTAACATTTTCTGAGACCCACAAAATACACCAAGAGAAGTTGCTTTATCTATCAATCATTTTTTACATCTCATCCCCAAAAGACAAAATATTGCTTTTATGTTGAACTAGACCTCCATTGAGAAAATGTCCTTGGTTGCTATAGCCAGGTGAGGATCAATTTTCATTATTTTGGCACTGTGTATGAGCACCCGTCAATACTTCCTTCATTAGTATAATAAAAGTTAAATATTGGGGAGAAGCAGAGGAGAAATCTATTTATTTGAACAGGTATTTTCTTGTCATCTAAAACATATTTATCTTTCAGGAATGAAAAATCGAATTCCTTCTGCAGAAGAAAACGTTGGCCTAACTAGCTACTTTCAGAATGACTGATGCTTATTCTTGTGGGACACAAATGGCTTTTCGGGATAGGTTCTACATCTCTTGTATTTCCATTCCTGAAATACATTAGGCTACTAATCAACAAGACCATTGCATTTATGGACAAATACTTGTTCACAGCTGCTGCGGATTGCACTGAACTAGAACATCTGCCCTGCAGCTGTTCCTGCAGAAATAGAACATGAGATTATCTGCCTCTGAACTGTCAGTGTGATTTGATCTTTCTTCCCTTAAAAAAAATACAAAAGGCAGCATTTTATTTTGTTTGAACCAATATTTGCCTATAAAAAAATGAGACCAAACACCAATAACTGTTTTTAAGACCAAATACCATTTGTAATGTTCTATGCCCCCTCCACTTCCAAACTAGAGCTCAAGGCACCAGCTTATTTCTTGTAAACTTTATAGTAAGAAAAGTTTTGCAGCACTGGACTTGGGGTTAGAAAACACCAAAAGTAATTTGAAGTTTGTGCCCTAAGAACATTCAGACAATGAGTGATACCAGTAACCAGTATAAGGACATATAAATGTTAATGAAAGGTGTCAGACAGAACAAGAAACTCAAATTTATTATTTGTATACATTTGTGCAGAACATATGCAAGTTTCCTGAAGTTTTGCTGCTAGTGCATGGATCTTTCCCGCACTCCTGCTTCAGCATGGTTAGAGAAAGAACCAGGTCACAATTATGACAGTGGTTTTGTGCTGCAGACACTAATCCACTAAGAAATAAATGAGAGCACTTTACTCATTTTGCACAGGCTCCCAGTCATGAAATAGTAACAGCTTTGTTACCATCACCTTAGAAAACACTTTTAAGTAGTCATTCTGACTTTAGAAGAAAGACTGTATGACCCTTAGAAGCCTCCTTTATGGGACACTGCACACAAAATCTCAGTCCAAAGGAGGAAGAAAAATTAGAATTTGCCATTTAAACAGGAGGGGATATAGTTTGGTCAGGATGTGGGGGGGAGGAATCACAAAACAATTAGACAAAACACAAACCCAAAGCCAAGAACACAAACAAAAGAGCTCCATTTTGAATATGCTGTACATTTTTCAGGACTTCTACTTTCAGTTTAAGAAGTTAAGAGCCCCAAAGAAGACTATTTATGGTTTAGACAGTAACATATACTTATAAACAGACATAAAATGAAAACAATGAATATCAAAATACTAAAAACATATGCTTAGACATCATCTTGAGTACAGTAAAGCATTGAAAAGTTTCAAATTTTTACTAAAGCTGTACGTTCATTGCCTGTACCTTTGTTTCCTTTAAAATCAAACGACCAGATGAGCAAAAAAATTAACCCTTTACTCCAATGAGGGCGCCGTGTAGGAAACAAAGAGCTAATTAAAAGATTTCATAGCTAAGAACAATCAACTGTGTTAGCATAGGTGTGCTTTCAGCATCTATTCGGTTTACAGAATTATGAAGAAACAGCATAGGCATATGCTCTTATTTTATTGGCCACGTCTAGGCCAAAGAGAAAAGAAAGCAGAGAGAAACTTGGTGCATACATTTCAGGTGGCTTTCGTGTCTGGTTATTAGATCCAAATGTGAATTTTTATCATGTTCGCTCTACTGCCAAGTGCACTCTCCATTCAGAAGTGACTGAGTCACTCATCGCTCTCAGGAGACCGCACAGACAATACATTTGTCCCCAGCTTTATAAGCCACAGATTTAGAAATGCCAAACAACTCTCACTTACCATCTTTTTCAGAGGTCCACACTCAGTCTGGCATCTTCCCTTTTTATACAGAAGTTGACAGGTTGCTGCCAATTTCTCATTCGAATCACAGCTACTTAGCCAGAAACCTACACGGTAAAAGAACAGAAATCAGCATCTGAGCCGAGCGTAGCACAGTCCCTTAACAATGAACGCTTCGAGGCAGACTTGTTTTTCCAGCTCTCCTTAACACACCCATGAGGTGGTGGGAGTTGGGCCCACTTTAAGCCACGCTCCCAACATGAGGGTGGCACAGCCAAAACGCGCCCATCGCAGACACGGGTGCTGATGTTACCCCTAAATTCGGTTTAGTTTCTAGGACAGGACGTGGCTAAACGACGTTGACGCCGGCAAGGTTTTCTAAAAAAAAACTTCTAGACACAAAGGTGTTCAACCTGCGGCCCCGGGAGCCCAGGGCGGGTCGGAACACGCCATAGATTCCCAGTTGTTCAGGGCTGGAAGGGGCTTTATGAGATCATCGGGTCCATCCCCCTCCCCTTGCATTTGGGCAGGAAAGGCTGATGGGGTCAGATGAGGTCAAGGCGCTTTTTGGACATTGCCAGGCCTCCTTCCAGAAACGGGCCCTTGGGCCCCTTCCTCTTCCCAGCCCACGAGTGTCACTGGGTTTGGGGGTGCGAGGAGGAGGAACGGTGCAAGCAAGGGGTCTCCCCTACCCCCACGAGGCCGAGAGGTCGCCCCCAGGGCCGCTGGGCCTCGAGTGCCGCCCCCGCCTCACCTGGGCGCGGAGTCGCCGGCAGCAGGTTCCCGCTCGTCCACCCCGCCCTCCCGTGGCCCCGCGCCTCCCTGGGACGTGTAGTCCGCCCCCGCCCTGCGGCCGCGGCGCTCCAGGCCTGCCGCACTACAACTCCCGGCGGCCTCCGCGGCAGCACCACACCTGCGCTCTCCTCCCCGCAGGTAACCCCCCCTCGGCTAGAGGCCCCCGCCGCGCGCGGGGCCTGCCGGGAAATGCAGTTCCCGCGGCCCGTGCTGTGCCCGCGCCGCCGCGAGGCGGGGACTACGCGTCCCAGGAGGCTGTGCGCAGCGGGCGGCCATTTTGAGCGTTGCTAGGAGACGCAGACGCCCCTGGAGGAGGAGGAGGAGGGGGGAGCAGGTGAGCTGATGGCTGAAGGATGGAAAAAAAATGGGAGGATGGAGGATATTGGGAGGGGGTTGGGGATGGAGCTGGGCCTCTCCCTCACATCCTGTCCATTGCAACATGGGTACATGGGTGGGGGGGCTTGGAAAGGGGCAGGGGGGGAGCTGCGGCAGCATGACAAGGGTCCCCAGTTCCCAGTGCGGGGGCAGGGCAGGAGGGAGGGAGCAACGCCCTTGCCCTGCCTGGCCCTGGCGACGCATCTTGTGCGGAAATACAGGGCGTCGCACGTGCAACAGGACGCTGGTGCGGGAGGGGCAATGACAGCACCTTCTCTTTGCACCCACTGGGCCATGCTCGCTCAGAAAATCATCGTACAAACTGCTACGAGACCTAGAAGTAGGGATTGAAGCCTATGCAGGTGCGGTGTCGCAGACGGGCTCTCTCTGGGATGTGATACGTGTTCATTCTGGTGGAGCTCGTAGCCCCTGGGTTGTTATGTTCACCCCTGCATGCTAGCACGTTTCAGTGATGTAAGAAAAAACCCTTGCCTACTCAGAAAACCTTGCCTGCCTTACGTGGCTTAAAGCACATGCTATGTGGCTCAAAGTTACGCCCCTCCGGGGCAGGATTATCTCTTGATCCACATTACCCAGCTCCTGTTGCATTGAGGTGGGACCCCTCCCCGCAGATGTGCCGCCCAAGTTGGAGGTGTGACTGCGAGCTTGCACTCAGCCAATCAATATTTGTGCAGCTCGTAGTGAGTGTAACGTGTAGCATGGCCCTCAGACTGATGCCAGCGTCTTAAACGTGATACCTGTCATCACCAAACCATCGCCCGGCGCAGGAAACCAGCAAGGAGGGGGTGATCCCATTAGGTACACAATACCGTAGACAGCATTTCATTTTGTTCCAGTGAGTGAGCAAAGGCTGTTATACTTCCTGGGCCTACCTTTCCTCCCTCATCTGACTACCGCAAAGGGCATGGTGACACCATGTTCATTTATCAGGAGCACAAAAAACAGCAGTTACCTGCAGATGGGCAATATTACAGCAAGGGAACAAAAAGTTGTTGAATAAGACTAACTGGTACAGGAGACAGCCCAAAATCTAGGTTATGGGAGACTAGAGAGGCATTGCCCATGGGGTAATTAACAAAATTCCAATTTGACAAACCATTCCTTAAACTTGGAAGTCCAGAGTACATATATTTAAAAGAAAATCCTTGGAACATTGCTTTCGTCTGGATGTTTAAATGGGCCTTTCTAGTAAAGGGAGAAATAAATTGACAATAAATAAAAATAGTGAAACTTGCTTTACAAAAAGCATTTCCAGATATGCATGGATTTCCAGTAATATTTTCCTGGCTGGGCAAATAGGAAGATAACTGGAAAGCTTAAGAAAATTTGAACAGTAAGCTGCTGGTTTACATTTTAAAAATATACGCCTTTTGAAGTTTCCAGATTAGTAGCTTTGGAAAGCAGCCTGGTATCGAAGCTGCAGTGCCCAAAAGCTAAAGCAAAAATCTTGCAGGAAGACTCCTTTTAAGTGTACTCCCTGAGAACAAGGAAGACACTTAGCACAAAAAGATGCTGGGGAACCTCTAGAGAGCACTCCTCGTGCTTCACCCACACTATACAAACCTGTGGTACCAGTCAGACTAGCTTGCCCAAGAGGCATAAAGAAGGAAAGAAAAGAAATAAAAAAGATATTCCTTGAATTTCTGCTGTCAGCTCTGTAATTCTATTTGACACTTTTGATAAATATGTCATAGCTTCTCATAAACAGATGCCCAAAGTAAACACTGAAAAATAGCAAGAATTTCTTTGCTAACTTCTGTTGTAGAATATCCTGAGGCATTACTTGTAGTTAAAGCATATACCTCTTCAAGCTGTCTGTATCTCTACAAATGGACTTTGAGGTTCTCTAAAATATTGAGGAGAGGGCATACTATAATGACCCTGAATTTTAACTTACAGGGATTGTCTTGTTGATGTCATACATTTTCCCCCCCTTTAACCAAGACAGCAGCCCCACCCTTCTCTCCACTTTCTATTCTGTCCATCACTATAAACGCACAGTGGACATAAGTGCCAAAAATATATATTTCCTCTCCTGCTTTGCATTGTTTACCGTGGTTTGCGCTAAAGTTCAGTGAATATATCACTTTGAGCTTGTTCTGAAGCTTCATAAGCTCTTTGTAGCGTTACCATCCCCTCCCATAAGAATTTCACAAATGAAACTCTTGCTTGAATATATATAATGAAAAAGGAGTCCAGTCACATCACAGTACCAGATCAAGTGTATGCAAGAGCCAGTCCTTCAAATCCTTTGAATAGTTTAGCTTTTACAATACCCAAACTTATTGCATTTTTCAATAACTGGGGACTTTGTAAAACTCTCAGTGTCATTTCTATGTAACGTGCCCGTGCTGAGCAAGATATGCTACTTTCAAGTTTGTAGATGGAAAATTGGGTGCTTTTTGAATCAGGAATCAGCAAAACATTTCAATAATTTACAAGGTAGAAGGAAATTCTATGCGCTGACAACCATAGCCAGTTCTTTAAATTGTTCTGTTTGCATAATTCAGAGTCCAGCACTGCTGTGAAATAGAATTGCTGGAAAAGAATCCCAAATGTTGGCAATGTAAATGAATACACTAACTACCTATCTTGGCTGCTAGAATTCCCAAAGTCATTACTACTGCATCACTTGAAAAATCAGAGGATGGTCCTTCCAAACTAGGTTTCTGTCCATGGACACACATTTCTCAGCATGGAAGAGAAAGCTGGCTTTAAGTAGATAAATGAGGCATGCAGTCCAGCCAGATTTCTGCAGTAATCTTTCCAAGTGAGGATGGTATAAGGTCTCATCCTGTGCGTGCACTATACAAGCTAATAGACATGCTGAGACAATTAACTAAATATGGGTGCATGATTTATAGAAGCTGTTTTTGCGATAGAGCCAATGCTGATTTTTTTAAAGGATTATGTAGCACTATTGAAGTGTTTCCTCTGCTCCTGCTTGTTTAGTTCTCCCTATGAAATATGTCCAGGCAGCTCTCTGAGATGGTGTGGGGGGGATCATTAGAACAGATAAAAGAACATCTGATAGAAGTATGCTTGACAGGAGAGTTGTCCAAGAATGTTACATGTTCTGGAGTAGACATAAGGGAGAATTGTAAATTGCCTTTAAATGAAAGGAAGTAGCAGCTGGGAGATAAGACCCAAGATAGTAAAGATGTTTATCAAAGCTACCAGAAAGGGAGCTATGGCTTTTCTGGACCATATTATCTGTAGTTTATCAATGGTATTTTATCACTAGGAGCCCATGGGGGAGTGTTTGTGTTGCTAGCATGGAAAGGGCTTTTTTCTGCCACTTGTGGGCATGAAAGATTAATGTCAGTCTAGTCACTTCTCTAGTATTTAAATAGATGTTCAGTTCTGGCCTCTTATTTATCTCTTTCTGCACAATACAGTTTCCTGTCATTTATGACTTCCTGATTTGGTGCACCGAGCTGTTAGCTGAGGCCATTACTCACATTGCCTCTGAAAGTGAAAGGCAAAGCAGGTCTTGGGTATAGCAAAGCAGTACCAGGAGTGCTGAGAGGAAGGCCTCCAACACACAGAAGGGACAATCATACACAGGCTCATCTGAGGGGCTGGCGAAACACCACCATGCCCATAGGGAGACCTAATTCTGCCTTGCTCACGTACGGTTGTGCGTGCAATAACTTTTCAGTCTATATGTTACAGAATGCTGCAATTACCTTTACAGAAGGGTATATACGAAGGCATGCTGTAATGCTGCTAAAGACAAACTGACATATAACCTGATTCCTTTTATCCAAGGCAGGAAAAAAATCCAGCTTGCTTTATGACTGAAGAGATGCTGTGATCCTGAAGATTTATTTGATGTATTTTTGGAGGATGGCAATGAGACTGAGGGTTATTGTAGAAAGCTAGAGGTATCTGAGCATAGTCCATCCCTTATTCATTATCTTGACCAATGGCAGAGCTCCGGTGAGTCTCACTACTTCTAAGGCAAAAGATTTGGGATATTAAAATCAGATTATGAGAGATGCACAACTTCTAGTCATGCTGGCATTATTTTGGAAGTGTTTTATTCTCCTGGTAGGTAATTTGAAGGGGGTGCAGCAATGTTCCACTTGACAAACTGCTGATCGAATCCCCCTCCCCAGGCTACTGCCATCCTGTGCTGCAGTGCAACGCTTGACAAAAGATGCAGCTGTACCATGCAACCTATAGGACCTGAAAAAGTGCCAACCCTTCCTTATAAACACCCTCACACTACCAAATTGGCCAAGATAAGTCTCAATCTCTGGTATTTTTACTTTCTAGATTGTGTCAATTAAGTGAATGGATTGGCAGGCAAACAAATATCTGATATTCAAAGCCATTCTCTTAAACTTATTATTTCTCATTGACCATGCAGGGATGCCTATTTTAGCTCAAACAGAGCTAAAAGATAAGCTTCAGGCTTGACTCTGTTTTCTCTCTCTCTCGCATCCATTTTCCACTGTTGTAGTTCCACTAACTTCAGAGGATTACACTGATACATGGGGGAAAAATCAGGGCCTCAGTGTTCAATAGCAATTCTTACAGAGTTATTTTAAGAGTCTGCAGTAGGATACATCAAACAGTACATGCCAGACAGCAAATGATACTTTGTGTTTTTGCAAATGAATTTGCTTATCCTGTTACCTTCCTACAAGATTACTTTTGTGACATGTAGTTGGGCACCCATGCAGAAAGTTATCACACTGGAGTAGAATTGACCTACATAACCAAAGTATAAATACTAGTGGTTGTAATCTTTGTGTCTTGTCAAGAGAATCTGTCTCTGGTTGCTATAATTTTGTAGTCCACTATAATGGTAGCAAAGTTTCTGTATGACAGCCAGGGAAATGCACATATTCCTTGCTTATACAGAAACACCCTTGGGCAAACTAAATTACATATTGTATTTGCTAGAAATGGTTTGATTCTTACTGGCAAGATTATACAAAATTAGGCAGTTTACACAGAAAATTCAAAATATAACTGCAAAACTGCAACAATTGAGAAGTAGGTGGGAGATTACCTTATATCTTTTGCATAAGACAGAGGAATCACAAAAAAACTTCCTAAGGCAAGTACTCCTCCATCAAGACATTAATGTGCTATACTAGAAATTTGAATTAAACTGCATGTTTATCAATTCACATTGACTGTTTCTGTAAAGTGGAGCAGCTCACCTGTGGAGTGCCTGCCAGATAGATTTCAACCAATGAGCTCTTTCAAGTGGGTGATTCTACTTTAGAGCCTATAAGAATATTTCTAGACCACTTTTTATGGAACATCTGGGTATCTTTGTTCCACTATTTCTTCTAATTATACTATAAGTACCAAAAGGTCTTTTACAAGCAGGATTTATTGTAATGTAATTTAGTCTTACAAAGATATCATTTGCCTTTCCAAATGGCTTTCAAGTTACAACTCATTTATGTAGCTAACTTTTTCATAACTGCAGGTCCAAAATAGTTGCCTAGAAAAAAGCGTGGAAGCAACAATGAAGAAATACTGCAGTTTCACAGTGTATCTTGAAGATGTAGATCAGGAGAAAAATAAAAAAGAAACAGAGATCCAGAGCATACAGGAGGCATTTCAGAAGTTCAGAAGAAAACGCCAGGTAAGATGATCTGTATCTAATTTACAGTGGGGAACTGAGATTAGTAATCCATGTGATGCAGTTTATATGACAAGCCACACAACAAAAATGCTACTATGACAGGAGAGTGGTTTGGGGTGTTAGTATCAAATATGCTAATAGCACAACTCAGGTACTTTCCTCCCCCTACAAGATAAGATTTCATGGTATTTTTTTTCCTGCATATTGGTTAATTTTAAGACTGTAGCCATCATAAGGAGTTGTTTCTATTCCAAGTTATTTTTAGGTCTTCCTTTTAAATAGCTACTATCAGTACAATATCAAATATATAGCAATGGAAATTTGGGGATTGGTCCTACAAATGTACATAAAGGATTGCACATGAATACACGTCATAAAAATTAATGAATGATGTGGGAGCCTCTTAATCTTGTATTAAGAAGGTGCTGCTATGTAACTGAGGGAATCCTGGTTACCTAACGAGAGTAAGGTCAAAGCAGAAAGCATGTCACTATGTGTCTACTGATAATTAAACACACATCTCAAAATCTGCCCATCACATTCTTGACTCCCATCCCTTTTTTTGGGCATATTTGCAAGTAAGGAGGCTGTTCTGTAGAGGTGTAAAAACTTATTAATGCTCAACATAAAACTGTGTCTAGCACTTAACCTTACTTGTCCTTACACATAGCATCTGCTTGAATTTGGACAGGACTGCAAGAACATTATGCATGTGGGTCAAGTCCTCCGTGTGTTGCTAGATTTGTGAAAGGTTTTCAGAGGCCATAGCTGTACTTGTAATCAACTACATTTTCTGTAAAGTACATTGCCACTTGAGTGTTATCCCTGCTAGTCTTCCACGGCACTCTCTTCTATTGTATTTCATTGACATCAAGAGAATGTCAGGACATACCCAGCATATTGTATTGCACAGTCGGTTTGTTCTACAGGATTTTTTAACTGTTATTTTGTGTACTTAGGAGGTACCTTCAGGACCAGAATGGTCCCTGGTAATACATGGCTATCTTGTCACTTCATACTGTTCATGATTTTTTAAATGTGACACTTCTGTCTTGGGATTTTTTGAGTGAAAACCTATTTGCTATCAATTTGAGACTCTTTAGCTATGATAGCTGAATGACTGACTGCATTACTAGTGAAAAGCAAGAATCAATTGTGCAGTTGAATTCACTGTTTTTTTCAGTGGTAGTCGATTGGCAGATGGAGTGCACCTGAAAAGTGATACATAAATTAAAAGTCTTTTAGATTCCACTTGACAACGAGGTTTTAAGCAAAAACCTCTCTTATAAATAATTGTATAGACAACACTGCCTGATATACTACAGAGGGTTTGCTTGGTACACACAGTTATTTGGAGCAAACGATGATATTGGGATGCATCTTGAAGACAGTCTGTAAAATAAGATAAAAAATCATGCAAATTAATCCTGTATTCATGTTGGTTTGGGATGCTCCACTATTGCATCAAAATACATCTTCTTATTGACAATAAACTTTTAGCTTTGGATATTATTCATTTTCTTCATTTATGGTCCTATTTTAAAGTGTTGACATACATTATAAATACTCCTACAGAAAAAAAAAAAGCTTATTTTTCATACAGCTATGAAGGATAGAGTGCAGTGTACTTGCCAGGGGTATACTAGCTTGGCTATTCAGTGCTGAAGTCATGCTGACAACAGATAGAGACATATATAATATAGTTCTTACAGACATTTGGAAATGCTTACAAGCAAGAGCTTACTAATAATTTTAGTTCAGCAATAAGGAGTAGGTATGTTTCTTTAGGAAGGACTGGTAAATCTGTCAAAGGTTGGGAAAAAAAATTGTAAAAACACAAAAGTTACATGTTATAGTTAAACTTTAGGATTGATCTGGCGTGCAAACTTCCAAGTATAACAGAGCAATATACTTTTTAATGCTAAATGTTAAAGTCCCTTCTTGCCTGGAGAAATATTGAATAAGAATACAGACTATTCTTGAGGCTGTGTAAGTGGGTAAAATTTTGAATAGATTGATACTAAAATAAGAAATCTTACAGGGTCCTTGTTTTTAAGCAAAAATAGAAAAAAAAATTATTGCATTACTTGTTCCACCATGAGTTGTATTTCAACTCCTCTTAATTTGAGAAACCAGAACAGTATAGCCAGGAAATTAATTCTTTTCCATCTTGCCTTTTAATACCTAATCTCTTTTTAAATACTATAACTTTTATTCAGCCAACTGTATTGTGATAATAGTAGCTTTCCTCCTTATGGACTTCTGAACTGTAATACAGATCAAAAGCTTTGTATGCAATTGTATGGGTTGTTGGTTTTTTGCACACAATTCATTTGTTAATGTGCACAGTGGTCAAAAATGTAAAACTGCAGGAAATTTAATTAAACCTGATGAATATATTATTCATATATCATGCATTTTACGATGCATTCCTCACCACAGAGGTATAATTATATATATTGCTGTTAAAAGGACTTCAGCTTTTCCTAGTTCTCCGGGTTATGTCAGACATGACCTATGTTCCATTTGGGGAGGATGGAGAAAAAAGAGGCATAAGTAGATGCATTAGAGCAGTGGTTCTCAACCTTTTTTGTACCAGGACCCATTTGTAAACATCGATGGCCAGTCTTTACCCAGTGCTCCTCACTCCCGACATGCTGGCCCCCATCCCCAGGCCCATGCCCCACAACGTGTGGGACAGGGAGTGGGTGTGTGGGGCATCGGCAGCCCCAGGGTGGAAGTCTGATAACCTGTAAGGGAAAAGCCATGGATCCCCACCTTTTTCTCCTTTAAAAGGAAAATCCATTTTTAAAGTTCATTTGCAACCCTTTCATATATTCTTGTGACCCACTTTTGTGACCCATGGGTTGAGAAACGCTGCATTAGACTCTCAAAGCTCTTGCTACAAGTACAAAGGTGAAATACAAGAACACGTTTAAGAAAACACTCTAGGACAATCATTAAAACTTAACTTTTTCAATACCTTTAGCAATATATAGGTTCTATTGTTACGTTGAGCAATATATTGTCTCTTATTTAAGCTTTATTGAAAAAAATAAATTGTGTTTTGTTTGAGTGGGGTTATATTTATCTGGTGTGATGAGCACAAAAACTAAATAGCAATGGAAGCACACTTGGATTATGTGGGGATGTAAAGGACCTCCCTAGGTCTAGTATGTGCTGGTGTTCATTGTATATCTTATAAAAAATTGAAAAATGTGCAATATCTGGTTTTGCAAGGTAAATAGCATGGTGTGCTATGAATAGGGACCCACCTAACTGGCATCAAGAGAAAGCCATTTTCATGGCTTGGTCAAAGAGCCCAAAGAGCCGATTTTGCAGTCATTTTGTGGCAGCCCCACCTCTCAGCACTGATTGGCAGAGAGGCCTGGGGGGGTGGGGAAGGGAGGAGGGCACAGCCACCATCTTGACTACTGGCTGCCCTTTGTGTAGCCTTACCCCTTGGCACTGATTGGCGGAGAGGCATGATGGGGCAATTGCCATTTGGCAGCTTCCCTTTCTGCTGTCCTGCCTGCTGGTGCCTTCCCAGGCAGGCTACAAGTTCTGGCCGTGGTAACAAGAACCTCTGCCTCCATTGGGGAGCCAGCATTTTATTTTTATTAAGTTTGTTTTGGGTTTTTGGGCTGATTTCCTGGGAAACTGCAGCCGATGCCTTTTTTTGCAGTGATCACAGACTGCCATTTTTTGTGGTTTCTGCCAAAATCGTGAAACCGTGATTTAAGTAGGCCCCTATTTATGAAGTTGTGGGTAGGAATGACTGTGTGATATCCTTGGGGAAATCCAGAAATAACTCTTATGGAGTTTGAACAACAAAGTATCAAAATTCTTTTGAGCACTAGGGTTAATTTTGCTCTCATATCTGATTAATTTGACAAAGTACTACTGTACTGAACAGCACTTCTTGGAAGAAACAGGCCAGTTTTAACTAGATTTGCTATTCACTAAGCGTACGTCTAAGCACAAGTGACAGAAGAGCCTACAGAGAACCATTTATAGGAAGTTAGAGAGATTACACTAATTTCATGGTCCTTCCAAAAAGGCCTAACTGGATTTAGAAGTCCTGACATGCAAGAGAGTATCCCTCAGGCAGTGTCACTCTTCTGCTCCAAGATCCTTTCTTTCAGCAGCCTGAAACAGTGGGAGCTTGATCTTTGCAGAAGCAAAGCATTGCATTTA
This sequence comes from Crocodylus siamensis, assembly GCF_052110815.1. Lineage (NCBI taxonomy): Eukaryota > Metazoa > Chordata > Crocodylia > Crocodylidae > Crocodylus > Crocodylus siamensis. The sequence goes on along the minus strand of NC_143406.1, from coordinate 7,881,471 downwards.
GTTGCACCTTCAGGTGGTCTGAGCACCTCTCTACAGCTTTTGAGCCATGAGTCCCCTGCCCCCGGCTCAATATTTTCCGCTACACAATACTAAGGATTGTAGCTCTGCTTTCATTTTTAAAACTGTCCAGCTACATAAAAAACTTACATGAACTTATCAACCTAAGCGATAATAAGCTCTCATCTGTAAAAGCAGCACATGCATAACACATAATTACTGTTGATTGGCTACACAATTGTTCCCATGTTGCAGAAATTCTGTCTTTTGCTTTTTAGCATTCTGGATGTAAGGAGAGTTAAAGTCACAGACTTCTGCATGCTGTAGAGGCTCTCTTTCTATTAGAGGTATGCTATGTAGTTAGGTGTCAACTGGAATGTTCTTGTTTTCAAGCCAGAAAGAGAAAGAGAGAGAGAGAGAAAATCATAGGTTTCTGACAGGTGAACATTGTATGGATACACGTGCACAGAAGCAAACATCTCTCCTACTATGCCGCACCATAAGATCTCAGCGTCAGCTCAAACAAGTGTTTTGTCCCCAGTACAGCTGAGAAATAATCAGAACAGCACACCTCAAAGTGCTTTTGGGAAAGGAAAAAAAAAAAAATCAAAGCACGTTTCCTTTAAGGACTTCTCTGATCTGAACTCCAGTAAGTCTTTGCCCTACCTGTCTACATTTACCAGGATTCATCATCCTTTTCTTTTTCAGAGTCTCCTTCACATTTCACGCTCCCCTTACAGAACACTTAATGCCGTAAGTCACAGAAAACTCAGCTTGGAATGCGAATACTTACAGATTTCCCTGAGTGAGCAAAAAGAGCACTAGAAGTGTCTGGGAGAAACTGTCTTGAACAGCCCTTGGCTCTATAAAAAGGACCTTGGGAACAAACAAAAAAGTCAAGGAGCACAAAAAAAGAAAGTCCTTTAAACCCTTCGCAGAGCTCATGAGATTGATTGTTTCTGATGAAAAAATAACACTGCAAAAGGAAGTAACAGGAAAACAAAGATCTGCGCAACAGGATTTCCTGCCAAGGGGCTTCTAGCAGCTACTGAACTGGGTAATTTAATAGCTCTCCTTCTGTATGGGTTTATTAAGCATGAGGTTTCTGCCATTTATCATGCTGCCCTTGGGGTTTACTTTTTCCTTTCCTGAGCAAACAGCTGATAATCTGTAAATGCCTCTCTCCTACCCAGAACATTCACAGTTTAATTCAAATGGTATGTGCGAGTTGCATACAGAATAAAGAGCATGCCATCCTTTTACAAAAATGGACATTCCCCCTCAATAATCACGAGGACAGATACAGAGTGCCAATATTAATATTCATGGTTGTGCCATGAATTCACACCAGTGAAGCTGAAGACTCTCTTTCAGCCCCCCTCACTAGAAAAGAGAATGGGCTTTTTAGTAACCTGGTATTTACAAGCGGAATTCAACTTAAAACCTTTGTGCTGAATAGTGAGGAGTCTTCTGCCACCTCCAGTATTTGCATTTGTATTCAAAAGTGGTTTAGCTTAAGATGACCCATTCATGAAAATTTAAATCCATAGTATCCCTCATTAACTTAAGAATAGTAGAAGTCAAAAAAGAATGGCTGTAAGTCTGTGCCATCCTACAAAAGTTTTTGCATTATAGGATATTTAGTGTACACTTTCAGAAACAGAACCGAGTCTGTCTGTCATGAGGGGACTGAGTAACAACAGAAATAACTGAAAGGTGGAAACTCTAAAGAGACAGAAGAATTTGGTGTGGTTTCTAAAGATGTAATGACAAGAGCAGAAGAAGTTTCAGTGGTAAAAATATTCTTACAGTAAAATGATCATTTGGATGGTTGAAAGGCAGATTAAGAAGAAAAAAAAAAAAAAAAAGCACTTTTCCCATAAAGTATATTATAGACAGTCAGCCTGCATTTGCTGCGTAGTAAGAACATTGAGATGTTTGGTTTCCCTTTTCAGTTGTCTTGCTATCATACATGCCTAGAGTGTAATATTTTCCCCATCCTCTCTCATAAGTAATTTGAAACATCCTTAAATCGTTGTTAGATACCAGGTGTCCACTGAACCCAAAGCTTCCCTCCTAGTCTATAGTTCCCATAAATTGACCTTGATGTCCACTTTCAGAAACAGTGTTGAGAGATTATGGAGAGACTACTAAAAATGAAGCAGCAGGATGTTCTTACATTTTCTTCCCATCTGAACATACATTAGAAACAAGACATAGTTGAGAGAAAATCCTAGAAGGAAATTTGATGATCCCAGATATCTATAGTTAAGACATCTTAGAAGCATGATGGACTGATGGGTAAACTGCAAGGTTTTGCAAGTGCCTAGAAAACCTGAGAATGTAGCAGAATCCTGCTACTATTTTGGATGTTTCCCAGTATTAATAAAGCTATGATAGATTCCTAAGCTTACATAATCCCCCTCTTGTCAGCCAGAATCCATTTGTAGCTCAACTTCTTGAACTTTAAAGCCTTCTAAAAACCATATGTAAAAAGCAGCACATAACTAAACATCTGTTTTTTTCAGTTCCTCTTATTGCCCCTTACACTGATCTTATTCCTTCATTGACCCTTACATACCCCTCACCTCCACAGACCTTCCTATATATTCTCATTTGCTAACCAATTAACGCCCTTTTAGTGGGTGCACCTGCAGTAGCTTGAACATCAGCTCGGCTGCTCTGGAATGTTTAACTCTTTCCTTACATTGCATTACACAAAAGAGAGGGCTGTTTCATTCCCTCCCTGCCCCAACCCTTACATTTCTTTTTTTTATTTTACAGCTAGTGAATCAGGCTCCATATACTTTTAATAGACACTGTTCTTATGTTGGATCATACCTGAATTTTTCTGGGTCCAGTTGCAACATGCTGTCCACCCACAAGACAGTATTTCAACACTCCCTGAATCGCTGAAAGATGACTTCCTGGGACTTTCTCAAAATATGCAAAGATCTAACTAAAGACTTAAATCCGAACATGCTAACATAAGTATAAAAAATGTAACCACAGAGATTCATTTTTCTCATTTATAAAGCATGGGCGCTCATAGTAATGTCTGTGTTTATCTGCAATTTAACAACAGGGTTAATGCAAGTGAACACTGGCTACAGTTTATAGACACTTCCTTAATAACCAGGATGTATTCAGTCACTCAGGAAAAACAGGAACAAAAACTCTCTCCCCTAACTTAGGCAAAAGCATATGTCAGTATTTTCAGAAGTGACTTCAATTTTCTGGCTGTCCTGGAGCATGTTCTGTGTTTTAGCTCTGCAGAGTCATTCTTGAACCAGCCAAGTTAGTGAGAAGCAGCTTTGCCTGAAGGACTGAGCATGGGACTACTAGCTAGAAGCTCCTGGCCTCTAATCCTGCCTCTGAAAAACTCTTTGTGCCTTATTTCCTCTATGTGCACCAGGGGGATAATAGTTCTGCACTCCTTACTGTGGCTTTGCAAAGACTAATTGGTTAATGAGCACAAATGCTATACAGTACAAGGCAAGAAATGAACAAAGACAGCAGGAATTATTCTTGCCACCTTGTGGAATCCATATTACATAACTATTATCACCAGGAACTTGGGCCACACTTAGTCATAAACAAATTGATATATTTTTGGATAGTGTCTCTGACGAAAGAAGCTCTGATTAAAGGTACTTCATATAAATGATAATCTTCCAACCCAAATCCTGTCCCTGTGATCACTCTGATTATAGGCTGTATCATTTTTTTTCTACCTTTCATGTCTCTCTTATTTATTCACAATGTGGTTTCTACAGGGCCAAGACCTCTTCTGCCTGTATGTCTTCAGACTGCCTAATACTTTTGGGTGGTACAATAAAATGAATTGCACAATACTGTACTCTGTTTTTGCTACTAATAATACCAGTGCTATTAAGGCCACTGGTAATGGAGGAGGTACTGTCATTTAAAAGAAAACTGTGGAGATAACTTATTCTCTTTATGGACCGTTTATCCCATCTTTCTGCAAACCACTGTTGTTTTGTTCTGATCAGGCATCACAATCTTACTTTTATGACATGACAATCTCCTCCCAGAAGAATTTTATCACCAAATCAGCACTGTGATCTTAGTACAGATGAAACACCAAAAAGAAGAATATATGCCAGGGCTGGGGGGCCTGTGTATTGCTTATATTGGTTCAGTAAAATGTTAATTAAACATGAGCTGTGTTAGCAAGAAATGTAGCCATAAACCCTGGGTTTGTTGCATTCTGTTTTATTGTCAAAATCTCAATGATAGAAATTGGCAGCTCTGCAAAAAATGGAAAAAAAGTCTTCCTTTTCTTTTTTAACAGCCATAGCACCTACCTTCCTCTGCTTTCTCAGCGAGCCTGCCCTACAACTATTTAAATATATACATAATGTTTCATAAATGAGTTGAACCTACTGTTCTGTGGACAAGTGCGTGGGTTAGTGCTTTAGCCTAATGCCTAAACTGCATACCTGGCACTCCAGTAAGGAAGGATGGTCCAGAGGTAAAGGTGCTAAGTCTAGAACCTGGGGAATGCAGGTTCAGTATCATACTGTCACCTGTTTCTTCTATGATGGTGGGCAGGTCACCTGTTCTTGCTCTCTGGGAACCTGGGGAAAGTGTGCTTGTTGTGGATTACTTGTAATCCGCTATTCTTTTGACACCAGTGTTATGTTGGTACAAATGAACCTGGAATTCTGACTGGTAAACTGCAGCATTATCCAGATGCAGTTCAGCAAACCCTGTAGGATATCAAGGACAGAGTACAGAAAAGCTTCCAAACCTCATACAAATTTGAGGTCTCATTTATGATCATACTTGAATGCCCTCCAAATTTAAACAGAGGGAGGAGTTCTGCTCCCTTCTCTCTCCTATTAGCACTTAGCAGCCCAAAACTGCCCCTCATCACAAATTCAGGTGTGCCAGGTGCAGATGGAGTTGATCCATATGACAGTGTGGTAGGAAGTATTCATAGATTCATAGATGTTAGTGGCTGGAAGGGACCTCTCGAGATCATCAGGTCCAGCCCCCCTGCTCTGTGCTTCTGTGGTGTGCAGAACAATTCACAGTCAGTTTTATGGAGATTTCTCTGAATTCGAGGAGTCCATTTAACCATCCAGAATCTGTGGGTGCAAAGACTGCTTAAAACCTCCTTTTGCCCTACTTCTCACTGGCCATGCTTTCTGTGACAAGTTCTTGAAGCACAGCAGAATCTCAGTCAAAGTATTAAACAAAACAGATCTCCCTAAAGTCACTGCAGGTGGATCAGCCTGAATTTAGCCAACAAAGATGCAACTCCTTGCCCTAAATGAACACAAATAGGGGCCTTTCTTTACCTCAGATCCTGAGAGAGATTCTACTTAGTGCTAAAGTGGGAAAGAAGGTAGCTCATCTGAGAAAGAACCAGTTGACATCAAAACTACCAACAATGGAGCCACGTTCACCAGGGATGCCTTACATATGAAATGGGATTCTGGGACACATTTCTATCTCAACTGTGGGCAATTATAAAGCATATGAATGGTTTTGTATGGAGTCTTAGAGATATGCAGAGCATTAGAAATATATTTTATTCTGTTTCTTCTTCTTCTCCATTTGTCCTCTTCATTGGCAAATCCACTGAGACCTTCCTGGATTTTCTTTCAGTTTCTCTCCTACCATGATTTCTGTGTTGATCAAAGATCTTATGTAACATAGAGATCTGTCCCCTGCTGACACCTGCCACATCTAATATTTATTTTCTGAGAAGAGACTGTGTTAAACTTAACTTAAGCTACCCACAGATCTGGGAACTTATGAAGTATCTTAGCTGGGGATATGAAAAAAAAAATAGACCTCATGAGACCATGGGAAGTTTGAAGATCTTCAAAAGAAATCATTTGTTTATTGCAGACATAATGGACCACTAACAAAAGTGGCAAGAAAGATTACAGAAAACCTGATTGTTTATTGAGTGTTGTTTGCTGTGCATTGGATAAGCATCTAAGAAGGTGCTTGGGGAAAACAGATAAACATATAGTTAGTTTAACTGTTATTGCTAAATGCACTGCTATGACACCTATTATTTGTGCTGAATAGTGAAAATAAGCTTTAGAGAGTCATCAGATTTCTTTTTCATCAATAGAGCTAGATTCTGAATTGTACTCTCTTCAGAGAGAACTACTTACTTGAATGCACATTAAATTCAGGTGTTGGCCGTCCAGAAGAACATTGCTCTGGTAGTTATGTACCAGGTAGGACAAGGCCCAGACAAAGTGATGGGTCTCACAGTGTGAGCTATTGGGGGTCCTGATTCCTGGCAGAAGTGAAAGTCAGTAGCCATACTCAAAGATTCCCCAGGCCTAGGAATTTCGCAGTAGGGCATGAGAGCAGGAACCTGTACTTTAATGAATCTCAGATGGTTATAGTAGGAATCTGATGTGACTACAGAGCTGCTGGGTCTACTTTGAAAATCTTTGAAAATTCCTGGTGGTTGGAAGATGTCCTGGACAATTGGAAAAGAGAAAATATAGTGCCCGTTCTTAAGAAAGAGAAGACGGAGGATCCAGGAAACTGCAGAGCAGTCAGCTTCACCTCAGTCACTGGAAGAAGCATGGGCCAGGTCCTCAAGGAATCTTTTTTAAGCACTTGGAGAAGAAGGTGATTAGGAACAGTCAGCATGGATTCACCAAGGGCAAGTCATTACTGATCAACATGATTGCCTTCTATGATGAGATAACTGGCTCTGTAGATATGGGGAGAGCAGTGGATGTGAAATACCTTGACTTTAGTAAAGCTTTTGATATGGTCCCCCACAACATTCATGCACGCAAGCTAAGGAAGTATTGGGTTGGATGAATGGACTTTAAGGTGGACAGAAAACTGGCTGGATTGTCAGGCTAGTAATCAATGGCTCAATGTCTAGTTGGCATCTGTTATCAAATGGAGTGCCCCAGGGGTCAGTCCTGGGTCTGGTTTTGTTCAATATTTTAGTCAACAGCCTGGAAGGTGAAGTGGAGAGCACCCACAGCAACTTCACAAATGACACCAAACTGGGGGGAGTAGTAGATACGCTGGAGGGTAGAGCTAGGATTCTGAGAGATGTAGATGCATTGGAGGATTGGACCATGTGAAAGAAGAGACCCCCAGAAATGGAGAGAAACCGGGGGGGTGACCCTTCCCTTTTACTTACCCCAGGCAGGAGAAGGAACCCTGCCAGGGAACAGAGTACCACACCACACTTCCAGAGCCAGTGCTCGGTCTGTATTGGTGGAGGTGGAGCCCAGAGCTGTACCTCCTGCACTGGAGAGGGGCAGCTGGAGAGAGACAGCAGTGCTGGGAAATAGAAGACACAGGAGGACTCTCAGGTTGATGCCAGCTGGCTGATACTGGTGGGTGAAGGGAGTGCAGCCACAGGTATGGGTGGTCGGAGGACCAGCCATGAAGACTACAATCTCCCATGTGAACAGGTAGGTACCTGAGTACCTGGGAGGTGCGGCATGGGACCCTGCTGGGGAATGGGCAACTTGAGCCAACTGATATGAGTGCCATCTTTGGATTGATTTATTTTTCTTTTTTCTTTTTTCTTTTTTTGTGGGGGATTATTTAACTAAATTGATAAAGGTGAATTACTCCCCTGTCCCCCTGAAGAGGGAAAAGAATAAGTTGATTTTGCCCCTTTTCCTGTTGGGGATTCCTGAATGAATTTGATAAGAAGGGAGAAGCTGTGTGTGGAGGGGGAGGGAATCAACCAAAGAAGAGGGTTTGGACTCAAGTGAACTCACCTGTCTGAATCTGCTAATGAGGCTTGATACGGGGCAGCACCCTGAATGGGAAAAGGGACTTTATCTGCTGTATCTTTCTCACCTGATGTATGAATGGTATAAAGAGCCTAAAGGGGCTTTATGCTGTATTTGTCACAAGGGGCTTGTCCTCCAAAAGAAGGAGTCAGTCAACAACAAGGAAGTGGTAAGAGTAAAGTGTAGGGAAGAAGGAGCCCCACAAAGAAATTCCTCCAACAGGCCTGACTTATCACCCATTGGAACCAGCTCCCTAATTAAAGAAAGATCAAAGTCGAGGCAGAACAAATAACACCGGAGTGAGGCTGGGGGATAGCATCAACCCTTCCATATCCTGACACCATTCACTGGGAAGACACCAGGCCAGAGGGGGCCTAGGCCTTGAAGCACCTACCCTGACAGACCAGAAGAGTCAAGTCCTGTACTTGGAACAATCCCATGTACTGGTACAGGCTGGGACCAACTGCCTAAGCAGCTGTCCTGCAGAAAAGGATCTGTAAGTGGACAGTAAGCTGGATCTGAGCCAACAGTGTGCCCATGTTGCAAAATAGGCTGATGGTATACTGTACTGCATTAGTAGGAGCATTTCCAGGAGATCAAGGGAAGTGGTTCTTCCCCCCTATTCAGCATGGGTAAGGCCACATTTGGAGTACTGTGTCCAGTTTTGGGCCCCCCACTGCAGAAGGGAAGTGGGCAAATTGGAGAGAGTTTATTGGAGGGGAACAAAAATGGTTAGAGGGCTGGGGCACATGATTTCTGGGGTACCTGAGAGGGTGAGGAAACTGGGCTTATCTAGTGTGGAGAAGAGGAAATAAAGATGGGGATTTACTAACAACCTTCAACTATCTGAAGCATGATTCTAAAGCGGATCGAATGAACCTGTTTTCACTGGTGGCAGGTGACAGAACAAGGAGCAATGGTCTCAAATTGCAGCAAGGCAAGTTTAGGTTAGATATTAGGAAAAATTCTCTCACTGGGAGGGTAGCAAAGCACTGGAACAGGCTACCCAGAGTGGTTGTAGAATCTCGATCGTTGGAGGTTTTTGAGACTCGGCTAGACAAAGCCTTGGCTGGGATAAACTAGTTGGGGATGGTTCTGCTTTGAGCAGGAGGTTGGACTAGATGTGACCTTCTGAGGTCCTTTCCAACCCTAATTTTCTAAGATTCTATGATCTCTGAGATAGCTAGTTCATTTAGACTTTAAGGCATGCATATATGTATATGGAATGTATAAAAAATGATTGCTGAGTTGATGAATTCTTTTATGAATTCAGAATCAGCTCTCTGCTGCTTCATTTTCAGAATCCAGGACTATCTGGTAACTTGCTGGATATGAAACATGATGTATTGCTGCAAAATTTCTATACACAAACCAGAAATGTCTTTCTATGAGTGGCAATTATATTTCAATTTCAGAAAAACACATGATACTGTTGCAGAAGCAAGTGACAGGGATTGATGTTTTGAACTCTTAGCATCAGAAGCTTGATCAGATGAGTTGTCAAATGCCCCAACTTTCTTTGAATTCAGTGGTGCCCCGGGAGAGAATTTAACACCTCAAAGAATTAGGTCTTAAGGGAGTCAGAGTAAATATTCAAAGCACTGAGGAGATTAGACCGCATGGAGCCTGTCTTTCTGGAGAAGTCTATAGCCCTTGCACATCCATTGCAAGAGGATTTCATTTTCTAAAGCATGGAAGGAAAGATGGAATTTGCATTAGGCATGTAAACTTATGTTGGTAAGAGCCTGTAAACTGAGATCTCAAGAAGTTTCTACATGGTATACAAACAGATCAGTCCCCCCTTTCCTTAGTTAAGTGTACATGGCATTGTTACAGTCGTTTATTCCCTGAGGGCCTAATCCTACTCCTCTCTCACAATGAATACAGAAGGGCCTAAATGCAAAAAGTTTCTTTATAATACTGCTGTGCCTAGGACAGATGGAAAAAAGTACTCCACAGATCCTGGTTTGAGGCATTTTTCCCCATTGTACAAGCAAGGGGAGTTGTCAGCCTGTAGAATAGATGGATGTAGCCAGTAGGTTCCCAGCTACCTGAATTAATGGTTACTACCACCCCACAGCACAGGCATAGGTCAGTAGCTGGTGTATGACTGCCCCAAGTTGTGGGAAGTGAAGATTTTGTCCTGCCCAGATCTCAAAGACCTTTCACAAGGCCCAACTAACTCACCTGCAATTCCTTGCCTAGAGTCACACTGGAATACCTTCATCTTATGTTCAGATAAGGTTCTTTGGGTAAATCTGATGAATTTTATTAGATCAACTCAACCAATTAGAAACATTCTTCTTATGGTTGCACCCAGAAGCTGCTTTCTTGACTCTTCCAGGTGCTATAAAAAAAAAGAGAAAATATGGTCTCTGCTACACAAAACTTTTCATCTGAGGCATATAGAGATATACAAAGGATGTGACAGTGGGAAACAATAAAAATAAGAACAGGGAGGGCTTGGTTTTTTGTTTTGTTTTTTAAGAACAATGGATGTGTACATGTGGAGAAAATATACAAGATGCATCACTCTTATCCAATTGTCTTGTCAGTCGTCAGCCTATGTTGCACCGCGCGTGAAGTCCAAGATCCAGATCCTCAGCTAGTGTATACTGGTGAGGCTCCATAGACTACAGTAGGGTTATACGGATTTACACGGGCTGAAGGTTTGACCCCTTAAGTCCTATTTTTCACTCTGGTATCACCATCACTAAACTCCACATCATGAAAACACCCCATGCTTTTCTATGAAACCACCCTAGAGTACCCTCTAACCTGACATTAGTCATTGAGAAATGCATAGGCTTCCTGGGAGCGATAACCCCAAAGTGTTTTGTTATCCTAATCTACCAAAACAGGACAATAAATACGTATCTGAAAGGTAGGAGAAATTTATTAAAAGGGTGTCACTCGTGATTTCTCTTCCCCCTTTGGCTCATTAACTGAACTGATGATTCTTGCCAGCACTCCAAGACAGACACTGTTTCTCTAAAGGGGATCCGTATGTCAAAAAGCATTTGTGGGTAGAACCAGACCCTACAATGAAGTTATAAATTAAGCTTTTATGAAGGCACAAAAAGCATCCTGATGTCCTTTTTATAGCTTCATATAAGGGTAATGGCAATAAATTATTTGACATGCTGCAAGGGCATTTTACCCTTGTGCCAACCTGATTGCTTTTTACTTTGCCGCATCTCACTGGGGTTGAGTTTATACCAAAATGTTTCTTTACACATTTATAAGCTCAGATTATGGTATGATTTGCTTAGTTTCCCAAATAAGTTCTTTAAAATTAAAGCCAAACATCTCCTCTCAAACACAGATATCTTACCGATATTTTCTTCTCTTGTCCTTCCTTACCAGCATCACACCTAATTTTAGTGACATTGCTGAAATGCAGCTTTAACAGGTGAATAATTAACCGTATATTATGATAACACAAATGAATATCAAATTGGAGGCATAATTGCAGGAACCAAAGCTATGAATTCTTTTGAGTTATGTACTGGCCATAACTAAAGCGTCACGGATGAAATAACAGCACCACTGTGCATAGAAGATCAACTCTCAGTATTGCAGAGCTCAAGGAGAGCAAAACACACACACACACACACACACGTATATATATTTGTATAGTGGGCATAAAAATGACAGCAAGAACTGTATTCTCTAAGTGTCTCCATTCCATCCATCATTTCTATTCAGGGCAAGTAGGAGGCAGGGAAGGGGCAATCTCTCTTTGTTATGTCTGGGGATCTGGGAAAATCAAACAACACACATCTCATCCCTGCTTCAAGTTTTAGGAAACTGCTGTTTTTGAACAGGCTAGAGCCAAGCCGCTGGGATGAGATAAGGGAAAAAGAAAGTGTGTAGCCTGTGTAGTGATAGCTAAGAGCATTATGTCCACTTATTGCAGAAGTAGTGTCAGTAAGGGAAACTGTGCTGACTTGTGATTATTACTGTATCTATATAACAGGTGCAGGTTGCAGAGAGTATGTCAGGGAGGAGTCACAAGCATTCCTCTCATCTGAGGTTTCCATGGAAGTACCAACTTGTCTCCTATCCTTGCTTTTTTAAGTGCCAGCAGACAAATAATATCTGCTTCCTCCTTAAACCAAGGAGAAAAGGGCTGCTTGTGCCCTTTTGCCTTCCAAGTTGACCTTACAAAGAGGCCATAATCTGTTCCTGTGGTTTTTAGATACACTCTGAGCCATTTCCTAGCATCTGTTTTTCTAAGCTTCATAATAAAAAGGTTAAGGATGCTACTTCCCTACTACTGGAATCAGAAAGTAGGATTCTGTGCGATAAGTAGGCACCATAAATACCTGTGCAGTCAGTAGGAGCTGAGTCACTCTGTGTCTTTAATGGGCACTCAGCACCTTTCAGGACTGTGCTCCAAAAAATTAGCGACAGAAAATACCTATCACTGGTAGGTCATCTTGTCCAGGTGTGTGTGCTAGTTCAAGATTTATCCTACTGTAGAGTCTCATATGCTTCATTGAATCTAGTAGCAAAATGAGTCAGACATTGAAGCTTCTGCCTCTTCTTCTGGGAGACAATTCCTCAGGCAAATAGAGTTCATAGTAAGAAAATGCTATCTGATCTCTAAGCTAATGCTCCTTTTCTCAGCTTTAATCTCTTGCTCTTACGTATGCCACCTCTGACCACCCAATACGATATCAGGAGCTTATTTCAAACCGATTTCCAAGCCAAGAAACTTTTTGTATGGTTTGCTCACTTTCTTGGAAAAGATGTTTTGCTCTTGCAGACAGGAGCGCTAAATCAATCCATGTCAAGGGCAGGGTTGAAATGGCCTGGCACCTGGTTGCCTGATTTTTGGTGGCTTCTCTGTGCTACTTTGGGTCCTGTAGAATGACCTTAAAGGGAAATGAAGTTGTTCTTAATGGCCAAAAATCTTTCCCTGTTGCCTACTCTGATTAATTCAGCAGGGCACTGGGGAACTATGTGGGTGGCAGCAGAAGAAACCTAAACTGACTAATTTCCTCCTACTGCACAGATAAAACTTTAGTTTCCCCCTTCTCTCTCCTGTTCGTCACCTGTAGCAAGGTGGAAGGTTTTTAACAGAGTTTTTTGTGGATGTAGTGGATTACAGGGGTTGAAGTAGATGTTCTTCTGGGCCAGCTTCGAAAATTGGTTGCCTACAAATGCTAGGGACTAGATTTGATAACTCAGGAAACCCCTTCTGGTGCTCTGTTCCTATGGTCCCCATCAGGCTACTGAGATAGAAGTAAAACCACCCCAGGGCAAGAATAGTTTCCAAAGCCCCAATAGCTTCCTATGACGTTTCTTGGCAGGATTAACAAGACGTAGATTTCTCAGCTGCATCCCTCCACCATGCTGGTCCTTTCCCCATCCCAAACCACAGCCTAGCACAATCAGAGCATGAATAGCCTGTTTACCCCCCTTCATTCCTTCTCCAAATGATGCCTGGGGAGCAAAAGATTACACTAGTTGTACTGTCACAGGAACAGCTATGATTGTAAAGAGAAAGGGGAAATTTGGTGCTCTTTGTGGTCCAAAGGACAAATAAAAAGATGTGATCTGTGTAGATTTGGGCTCCAATGAAGGAGATTCAGAAACAACTCGATTTTCCAGGAGGCTGCAAGAATTTCTGCTGCATGAAGGATGCAAAAGCAGAAGATATCCACAAACAATGTGTTGGGTGTAATCTAAAACAATAATAATATAAACTGTATGATAAGCAGACTCTTTGGGGTTGTGCAGACTTAAAACAGATGGAGCAAACGCAGCCCTCAGAGTATCAAAACTTTCTGACCAGACGCTTCAGCGAGATGACTCATTCTGCAGGGGTAGGCTGGAATGGTTAGCAGTGCTGGAGAGACCCCTCGTGGTAGACCTCTCATTTACAGACCAACATGCTAAAAGCTGTGGCATCATTTTCCTATATTTTGCAGAATGAAGACAGACACAGATAGCTTATAATTCTTTTGGTTGCTTGTATTTCCAGACATATCCCAAATGATCTTTATCATTCTAAAAAAAAAAAAGAAACCTCTGTGAGTCAGAGTCTCCTCTCAGACTGGTGTAAATCAAGAATAACTCCACCCAAGTCCGTGGAGTTACAGTAAGAAAATCGAGCGCTTTGATTTTTGGATGATTGGCTACACAGTCCGTTATGAATCTGTGTTATTTTGCATCATATTGTAGTGTATCACTGTTGTGAAATGACACGGTGCAAGTTATTACACATCAAAAAGAAAATCAATCTTTTGATTAGGTGTCTCCAGATGACATTTATAGCAGATCAAGAATTAATTCAGCAAAAGTGAGTATTTGAAATTTTAATTGCCTTGGTCGGTGAATAATTCTGCATATGTGCACTACAGATATAAAATAACTGAGGTTGTTTTATTTTTCCTTACAGATGGTCTCCTTCATCTACAATGCAATTTCAGTAAGGAAATTTATTTCTGATTGAGAGCGAGAGTCATAAATAGAAACCTATTATCTGCAGTGATGATAGGAGAAGGGCCTTCTGTTAAAATGATCAAGAATGAGGAGAGAAAAGGCCTAATGTTGCAATTAACTTCAGTTTGCGACCTGTCAAAAGCCTCCTACTTCATGAGAAATTCTCCACTGTGTAAAGGGAGGATGGGTGGAGGAGATACTATTTGAAAATCTAATTCAAAGCACATGCTGCCCTCAGATAACACAGCAAGAGGTAATCTGGTTCTACAGGTAAATATCCTTTCAAGAGATTCAGAACTGAGCCATGATTAAGCTAAACAGAGCATATAATTTCATGAATTATCCACATTTCCACTCATGATTCAGTAGCGAGGCTGCTTTATCTAATTCCACAACCAGAGGTAAATAAATGCCTGTGAACTTCTCTCATACAGATCCTTCGTTGTTTCTGTTATTTACTTTTAAAGGAAATTTAGTGCTCAAGAACGGTGCTAGGACTGACAGCTCTGAAGACCTCTAGTTATTCATAAAGCGCTTGCTACAGGGTCAGTGGAGCATATGTTCCCCACTCCTATGCACCAGCTTGCTTTTGTGCCTCAGTCTGTGTCGCTGTTGTGGACACCTGTCCACTAGGAACTGAGACTCATCAACTCATTTAACATAGGCTGTTGAGCAGCTATTACTCGATAATGATTTTTTGTTTAGGAGACTGACATGGGCTAGATACAAATTGGTTACCTAGAGCTGAAATGTTCCATATCACATTATCAACCCCTCAGAGAGATCCATTCCTCTCAGCTGAAGAATTTTCCTATTGCTATCAAAAGTATAGCAGAAAAAAAAAGACACAGCCACTAAAAACTGTCCAGTGTTTAATAGCCAATAAACATTGATTTAAATTATTGTTACCTGTAAAACACCCAAATGGAGACTTGTTTTGATGCAGCAACCTGACTATAGAAGCAGCAGTAATAGTAATCTTAGTAATGTTCAGATACAGATCTCAAATTGCTTTTCAGAGCTCAGTAAATATTTTCTCCCACATTTTAAAGACAGAGAAATTAAGGCACAGAGGAATTAACACTCAAAATGGTGATTCTGCTCTGAAAACTCAAATTCTAAGTGTGCACTCAGGTAGGGAAGCACTCAAAAATTATGGTGTAAATGTAAAGAATGACATTATTTTCAATTGCCCATGGACCAGGCGTTTAATGGACATTTTGGGAAAGTTTGGGCATTGCCCAAGGTTACACATTATGTCAGTTTTAAAGCCTAGGTTATATCCCAGACTTCCTGATTCTACTCAAGTGCCCTGCCTCCTATATGACACTGCCTCCTTATCTTCTTATTGCACCCTTATTCTATGAAGACAGTCTTCTACTGTGAACTTGAGCTGGTGGTGCGAGAGAGCCTGTATACCTAATAAGCACGCTGAAGCAAAACTTAGGTAAGGTTAGTCTGACCCCATACTGTTCAAAAGCTGACTACCACGACAAGAAAACATAAAACAAGCAATGACACCAAACAAGATCTACAATATGTAGATTGTGTTTAAATGAGTTCTCCCTATGCAGGGGCTGCAGTAATTACATTTTTATGAGGGAGTAAATGTTTAATAACATTGTTTAATAGTGCGTCATAGGCTGGTAAAACCCGCTTTAGAGACTGCACGTCCTATTGCTGCTTCAGTTCTTTTCAGCAATGATCAGCACAGAAGGGTTCCTGCTGTAGTTCTCTGAGCTGCTTTTACTGGGATTTGCAATGATCTATCTACTAGTATATACAACAGAAGGTAAAAGAGAAAGACTCCTTCTTGGGTGGCTACTTCAAAACTGGTAGCCCCCAGATTTCACCTCCATTTCTTGGTGTGCACTGTCCATGTAGTCCTTTAAGGTCATGAGCCCATGATGCTGATGTAAAGAGGAATTTTGTCAGTGACTTAGGGATTGGGCCCTAAGTTCAATTCTGCAGCTTTCCTAGGCTCAGCATGATTTCCTATCAAAGCCTCCCTCAGCTTTACAAGAAACTTGTGGTTTTTCATAGTTTTTCAGTCCCTGAATAGTAACTGAGCCATCATGGGCAAAATGAGCCCATGAAGCTAATGACAAATTGCCGGGCATCTCAGACACCTAGCCTACAGACCAAGTCCAATAGCTCAGCTTTCCCTGCCCTCTTACTTGTCACATGTCCTAAAACCAACTTTGCTCCTGCAAGTAGAATCACACTAATAGGGGAACAGAAAGGAGAAGTGATATTATTAGGTTGACATGAAGGAGGAGTGGTTGCCCTTTACTTTCCTGTGTACTAGCCTACATGAATCAAAACTGTCCCCTATGTGTCCTCGGTCACTGTTGCCCTGGCTAGTGTTTGCAGTTTTGAGTTGGAAAATCCAATACATTGCACTCAATCAACCCTCTGGCAAAAACAAATCCATACTTGGCATGGGACTGAGCTGCAGACTTCGGATCTAGATGTCAAACCCCTGTGGCTCCTGGGTGTTTGGAGTTATGTTTGAATATAAGGCCATCCCAAAAGGAGTACTTTATAAGGAAACAGATTTCAGTATAATGCCTACCAATGAGTCCCTGGAAGCAGGGAGGAAAAGGAAGGTTTTAAACATAGTGACTAAGCCCTTTTAAATTATTGGCTGTCATAGAAATTGGTGCAAGGAAGACCTTACATGAAACAATACTGTGTCCTTGTTCAGACCAAAGCCGTCATTTTTAATTACCACTAGTTTACTTGTTAAAGACATGGTGTTACACAACTGGGTTAACCCTTTGAAAGAAATATGGTAGGAGAGAAAAACAGCTCTACAAAATGACTATCTGCACTTAATTAGCATAAAAATGTGAAGAGAATGCATTTTGGAGACAGTAAGGTGGTTTTGTATGTAAAATGAAACGAAGCAATTAACAGTACATCCAGCAGTCGACTAAGGGTATTCAAAAGTGAAGGATCAATGACACTTGAAGAGAAGCTCCTTCTAAATTCTCAGTCCTTTAATAGCATCAGTTTACATTCTTCTGCTAGATTAACTTCCTTTTTCTGCACGCTGCAAGTCATGCTGAACTGAGTCTAAATGATTTGTGGCATGCTCTGAAGATCAAGTTGAGACAAATAAATCCATTGCCCTGCTGGGCTGCAAGTGAATTCAACTGCTGCCCACTGCTCGTTTTAGTCAGACCATGAGCCCAGTGGCAGAAGAATGCAATTACATAGCCCCCATTCTCCAGAAGGATCACAGAGCGCTTTACCATCTATGTGTTTATTTCCATTTTTCAGGGTGAAATGTGGCAGGAATTTTAAAGCAATAATGTAGCAGTTTATATCAGGAAATGACAAATCATCAGTGTATCCTTTGAAACCAGAGTTGAGTGTCTAGATAAGGAAAGTATATCTACCAGATGTCTTAGAGTCAAGAATGAGCATTCAGGTTCTTAGGAACAACTGCTTGAAGTTTTTCTCAGAGGTTTCCCAATCAGTTCTTGATCAGGCCTAAGTTTGAGGAGACGACCTAATGAGATCCTAGGGCAGAGTGGTTTGGCAGCCAACCATCCAAGCACAGCAGGATTTTTTAAACACTCCTACCAAAACATGAAAAGAACACAGGAACTCATCATGTGGTTTTAGCCCAGGATGCTTTCTCTTTTACTATAGTATCTTTGTCTGTTTATGACACGGAGAACGAAAAAATACCATTGTAATATATGAAGAACTTATTTTAGTTATCACGACTCCTCAAAGCTACCTTTTTGACAATGGTGCTCTACATTTTTAGTATAAGGTCAACTGTTGAATTTAAAAGGAAGCCTTTGTTAAAAGAAACAAATAGGGTAAAACTGAGTCCTTCAAGCCCCGTTCTTGGAAACTTCAAAACTGATTTCAGTGGAGCAGGATTGCGTCTGTAAGAATCAACAAAATCCTCTCACACATAAAAGGGACATCTTACTGTCACGTAATGAGCTAAAAAACTACATTTGGGAAAGAGTGAGGCTCAGGGTCAGTTATGTGTAATATGAACAATATAAGATGTGCCTCAACAGTTCCCTTGTCATATTATCTTCAGTTAACCTTCTCAGTTCCCTTCTTTAGCTCTTTGGAAAAAAAAATCTACTACTACTACCTGTCAAGCATAAGGGTAGTAGTTAAAGAGTGAATAATAATATTAATAATAATACATATGCAATAGTAGGGGAATCTGAGAACTCCACCTAATGAGCAGGTGAGGGGATTGATAACTCTCCTGAAATAAACCCCAGTGATTATTTAGGGGTTGCAATAATGTAAAGCTTGTAGCTCAGAGGGTGGTTCAATTATGTAGTATACAGTACAATTAACTGCTTGCAATTAGAACAAGTGCCTTAATTACTGTGTTTACATTTTGTAACCTCTTTGCTGAGATCAAATAGTGCCTTCTCTGCATATAAAGTTGCACGTAAACATATTTTACTTTCCACTGCTGATTCCTTACCATATGCTAATTTAAAGAGCAGAGATTGAGTTTAGGGAATGATAGTTATTTGGTTTGGCTGAACATAAAGCAATAAAAGCAGCAAAGTTTTGACAAAGGCAAAACCCAGACTGAAATGATTTTATGCTTAATAAATATATATTATGATTTCTAATCTTTTCACACAGACACTCATAACTATTCCTTCTGTTTCTAGAGGTTCATAAAATGGACTTTATAGTTTAAATCCTCTTAAACTATGTGCTTTCTGATACTAATTTCTCATCCCTATGCATGTTGGTTAAACTATAGCTTTATCTGCCAAAGGCATTTTTGGCGATGTATATAAAAATTGCCTTTTAAGATTTGTGATATCACGTCACAGAAGTAATGATGCAATATTTCCAAATCTTGTCAAGCTGTTTCTGAAGTCAATAGCAGAGCTTCCAAAAACTGTAGAACAGTAGTTTTCAACCTGTGGACCATGGACCCCTTATGGTCCACAGACAATATCTAAGGGGTCCATAAAAGATGACTATGATCAATCAAAAGTATGTGAATACCCACATTTACAATTCAAAGGGGTCTGCACCTCCACTGAAAAATTTTTAGGGGTCTGCAAATGAAAAAGGTCGAAAATCACTGCTTTAGAATATAATCCACTAAGCCTACTTGATCATTTGAGGAATATACAACTAATATGCATTACAAAAAGTAGGCACCTATACCACATGTAAATATCAAACTGGACAACAAAGTGCCAAAACAGTTTTAGGTACTAGAGTACCCCATTTAGCTCCTGAATGTAAATGAAATGGCTTATGCTTATGACCTCACCTTTGAAAACAAGGTGCGTTTCCATTTACTCAAAATTACTTTATGAACATAAAGGAATCCAGCTGTTCAGAGAATGTACCTTCCATTCCACATTAGTTAAACAAGTGGCTTAGAGAGAAGAGCTCCTTTGGAGCCCAACTCTACTGCGCCTTTTATAGAATAGCACTCAACATGGCCAGATTTTGCTTAGCAGCTTTCGAGGAGATCCTTACAAAGAAAGCTGTGAGGTCTTAGGTAACAGGCAAAGGTCAAGTTCCATTCCCTTTTATTTTCTTATGCACAGGGTCATATTATTACCTGCTGCATTTTCTGTTAGAACTTCGCCATACAGAAAAGATCAAATGGGAAACCAAACATTACAATAGGAAACTCAACGAGGAAATGTCTCGAGGTTCATAAACCTGACCGCTAGATGTCACCAGTTATCAATAAAGCTAAAGCCAAAATGGCCGTCCTTAAGCAATTTCAAAAATCACCTATAAGATGTCGTATGAGCATAACCAGGGCATAACGTGGCTATGTGAATTACCCAAGCTCACATAAAAAGTCAGTGGAAGAGTAGGGTAATGTAATAGAGGCCTTTTGCTCTAACCACTAGACTGACAATCCTGTCTCTCTCTTTGATCCAGATATGGATTATTACTTAAACGCTTTATGAATTTCCAAACAGGTACGTTTTACTTTTCTTCATGTCGTTTTTCTTTAATTTTTTTTCTTAAAAGACATGAAAGAAATGGCTGTGACCTTGATTCACCTGAGTTTCACGCAAAGAAGCCAAGTGTTGGCTCTGTCCTTGTGATTGGAAATGCACTAATAACCTTTCATTTTTGTATGCTCACACACTGGAATATAACAAAGTTCACTCACGTTCTTGAGTCTGAAGTGTAGTTAATGGGAAAGTGGGCTGGAAAAACAAGACTTAGCTAGAAAGTCACTCTTCTTATAAGAGGAAAGTAGCTTGGCATTTAGATCTGTTCAGCAGGCTATAACATAATTTGCTTTTAGAAGAAATGTTATTACCCTGGAGCTTGTGAATTAATGTTACTTGGCTGTTTATGAATTTCTCATGCAAATTGGCTGTTTCAAAAGCAGTTTTTTCCCCAAATTCTGATTGATCACATTCAACTTTATAATTGTTAAAGACTCTCCTCAAGTACCCCTAGTACCTCCCTCTATTGCTGTTGTTGTTCAATATATAGATGCTGAAGCATTATGGGCCAACTGCTCAGTTAGCTCTAATGAGGTCAGCATACTTACACTCACAGTCTGTAGTGACAAGGCGGACAGAGGTAGCAATAATAAAAGGTATTGTCCTTTATTTCACAGCGGGGGAACTGAGGCACACAAAGATTTGTCACAGTTTTCTCAGAAATGCATGGAGGACCCAGGAAGTAAATCTAGACTTATTAAATTGCAGTCCAGTACCTGAAACACAAGACGATTCATCTGGATGCAAGATCTAAAATGTTGGGGTACCTACTCCTCCCTGCCCTGCCAATGGACAGGTCTGTGCAATTTTAAATTCAGCCCAATCCAGAGATCAAGTTTGGTTCTGAACTTCCTTATGGTTCAGGGATAGTCATCCCTGGGGTTCATTTGACTATTACATTACATATGATAAAAGCCATTTAGAGAAACTGTTGCATTCTCAGAGAGAGAGTCATTCTGTCCTACTCCATTCCTTGCCCATGGCTAGCTGATAGGAACACATTAGATAGAGAATGACAGACATTGCATGCAGCAAAAGTTCAGTGGTATCTCAAAGTCTGTGGGGAAAAGGTGAAGTGGGATGATGTATCCCACCTTTGGTGCTTCAGGGCAACAGAAAGTGAAAACCAGTCATGTTCCCATGAAAAGGCAACAGGTAACAATGCAGGTATGTTTCCTGAAGACACATTGAGAAATACAGAGAACACACCTTGTACTTAGTTTAATTGGTTTCATACTTTTGTCTGTACTTTGTCAGGTCATCATATGGCCACCAAGATTCAGTTTCAGGAATATCTTTGCCTCTTTCATCAGATTTAGCTTCACTTGAACTCCTGGCTGCATCATACTTTGCTTATCACTAGAACTGCATCTGTTGTTAGACTCTAGCACTAACCTCCAAAATACTGATTCAGAGGTTCCAAGGTATTATGATCTGACCTCCTTCATGACACGGACCATAGCAATGCATCCAGCCATTTCTGTTCCTAACCTCAAACTTCTGTTGGAGTTAGGTTATGCCTTTGAGAAAGACAGCCTGTCTGGATTGAAAGATATGAAATGATGAAGAACCCACCACTTTCTCAGGCACATTGCTTGGATGACCTCTGCAGAACTGTAATGTGTGCAAAACACCTTGCAAATTCAGGAAGGATGAAGAATGACCTGTCTCTAATTGACCCCTTTGTATGCAACCCCAAGCAGTGGATGATACCCACAGGAGCAAATATTTACTTTACAAATTAGGTTAAACAGGATGAAGATACAGAAGTATTTCATGCTCTAATTGGAGTAAACTGTCAGATTATACAGGTAAATGGGCAGGTGAGAGGTTACTTATCTATTTGCCTTATCTTAATGCATACTCACCAATGAGGAAGGGTGGTGATAAGGATGGCCTGGAAACAGGGGGAAAAGCAGGAGAGGAAGAGGTTAGAGAGCAAAGGGGATGAAAGTGAAGCAGGTTATATCTGAATGCCCAGAGTCTTAAGGTTTGGAATAAACCTTCCATTAGCTTTAGACATGGGCCCAGTGTCCAAACCCCTTAGATTTGGAGAGGAGTTTGGATCCAGACCTGAACTGTGGAGGTTGGCCTCAGAGCTTATGAACATAGATCTATGCTCTCAGAAATGACTACTGATTGTTGTATGCCCAACTTGAGAAGCTTTCAAAGAACCTGATTTTCAGAGTGTACCAAGCTCTTGCTTTCTCAGGATCAGGGCCCTTCAACATGTCTTGAGCCACTGAGCCAAAAATCGAGTCATCTAACATTGTTGGTTCTAAAAATGTAGGTTAGCATTTATTTCACTGATGGCACAGTGTAGAGAATAGCAAATATGTTACCTTTCTCATGTTCTTGCCTTCACTGAACAGCTCCTCCTCTGTAAAGCAGCTTTATATATAGCCGGTGTTCAATGCCCTCCTAGCAAGAACAGAGGAACTGGGCTTTGTAGAGGAATGGGTGAATGTGCTGATTGCTTCTATGACTTTTTTGTTTTACTAATCTGAGTTGAGGCAGCAGATCAGAGAACGCTATCACATGCACAATCCATATTCTTTTTCCATTGCTGAAGATGGGGTATTTTTGGAGACTCTGTGACAAACACATTGCTGATGTAACTGTGAGTCAGGGATGGATGTGTCCTTCTTAGAGAGATGGCTGTGATATAAGTCATGAGAACCAAATGCCAAGGACATATAGTTTGTGCATTACTATCATGTTATTTTTTCTTTGTATTAGGGGAGTTTCTGGAGTTCCAGATGAGATGAGGATCCTTTTGTGCTAAGTGATGTACTCCCATATAGTGAGGGAGAGCCCATGCTTCAAAAACCTTATAGTCAAAATAGATAAAAAATAGTGGGAAGGGAAACAAAGGAACAGAGAGAGATCAAATGACATGCCTGGGGTCAAACAGCTGATCCGTGGCGGAGCTGGAAACAGAACACAGATCTCATTCCACCTTCACTGTTCTAGCCATAACTGAATGCTGCCAATTTCAGAAATGATCTTTGAATATTTCTGGAATATATCTTAATAAAGTAAAGCACTACAACAGTCTTAAAAATCTTGGATCAGCTGGTACAGTATTGATCTCTCTGGTAGTCATCACAGTGGTGTTCCAGCTGTTTAACCTTTTACATTAAACAGAATATTATCACAATATATTTCAGGTCTCATATAACCTCTCTTCATACATTTGTCTTGCTTAGGGAGGTGTTTACACATAACGTCTACCAACCCTGAGGGGAGTTACAGCCAGCACATCCAATTAGCCACGCCTACACGAGATGCTGACTGTTCAGTAACTGCGCAGTAGCATCATGTGGCACGAAACATGATGCGATGCTACTGCACGGTAGTAACAAGCTACTGCACCATCAGCATCACCTAAAAGCCATTTGGCAATGCTACTGCACAGTAATGCTGATTACTGCGCGGTCATCTAAATGGCTGCGCAGTAATGAGTACGTAGTCAGCATCTCATGTAGATGCAGCCATTAATCCCCATTTGTTCTGATGGGATTTTACAATGACACTAGTAAAAAGGAACTGGCTACTTGGTTCAAAATACATTTTCCATGGGGGTCTCCCACTGAAAAGAATGGGAGAGGCAATCTCTTGCTTCTCCTCCAGCTCCTTGTGGTCTCAGTAGTTTTTCAGCAGTATTGTCATCATGTTTCCCCGTGTATGTAGAAATAGTACGCCACTGAAATCAGTGGATTTCAGATCAGAAGTGGGGATCTAGCCTTGTGTGTACTGGCTCAGGACAGAGAAATAGTTCTCTGAGCTAGTATGGCACCCACCTGGGCTAAATCAGCTCTGCTGAGAGACAGGGCTGATTGATTAGCCCAGGCATAGCCCTGGTGTAACACAACTATATTGCTTCCAGCTTCAGATCCAGTGTGCACAGTGGCAGTTCAGGCAGATTCAGTGTGGGTTTCAATCCACTTGGTGAAGAAAGTGTCTCACTACGGGTTCAGAGATGCAAGTTGCAGCCTTGCTCTGGACTCATAGCAAAGACCACCTCCAGCTGTAAATGTATAAATGATCATTCAGGTTGGGGAGTCAAAGGCAGCTAGATGTGGTACTAGCCCCATCACTGCCTTGTGTTCTACAGAAGCCGGCGTGGTTTAACTTGCATTTGTCTAATGGGCCAGCTAGGCTCTGGGGGACTTCACACTTTGATCACGTTGATTTGCAAATATGACAAGACAAGCCAAGCTGTGTAGTAGAGACAGAGAGCTTTGTAGTACTAAGGAGTCATTTTCTAGCAAAAGGGCTCATAAAACTGATGAGAGCAACCAAAAAGGGAAATGTGTAATTTTAAATGGGCAGCCAACAGTATAGCTAGGAGCGGGTGATCACCAGCCCTGGGTACCCACTTAGAGGGGCACAAGAATGGTGGGAGCTGCCACTGCTACCACCATTTCTGCCCCTGCCACAGCTGCCTGCCTGGGCACAGACCCTAGCTGCTAACCCTTTGTGAACAGAGCTGAGGAGAAGCATGGCTGGCTTTGCTCAGCACAGTTTGCACTACAGTATAAATCATGTAGGTCTGATTTTCCTTTGTGAGGTGCTTGTGCCCATCCTTTCTCTAGTCCTGTTCTGGTGCAGCTTATCAAAGACCTTTGAGTCCAGTGTTTCCAACCAGATGCTACTGATTCCCCTCCAGAAGCTTTCTTGACATAGTGGCTCAGCTGAGAGGGAGGCTTTTTGCCCATGTCTTCCTCTTTTGCCCCCTATCATCTGACTGTTCTGTCCTTCCTTTTGCAGCAAATGCACTCACTGCTTGTTCCCTGCCTTCATGCACATTTTTGGCACTTCTTGTACTGACCACCCAGGGGCACCAGCGTGCTAGGCACATGGCCCTCTGTCTGTCCTGAAAGAGCCGGAGTGGAAGCAAGGTACTAGAGATATGCTAAAATGGGGGAGGACTTGATTCCTTTATGGTTTGATTTGCATAGCAGGTTTTTCAGCTCACTGTATTTCTCAGAACGTTCTGGGTGACCTCATGGCAAGCCGGTGGAAGCAAAGTGCAAAAGAAAATGAGCCAAATGCTTCTCAGCTGCCGCTCCAGTGAGATGAATGAAACCCAATGTCTTTCACCAGGCTGGCTTTTCTCCAACCTCTTTACTGTCTGGTTTGCAGCATTATCTGTCCCTGATAACAGGCGACAAAGGCAGGGGCCTGGACTGCAGCCAAAACCGTCTTGTCTTGCTCTGGTGTCACATCCTACTTTTGAGCAGTGTCCTCCGTGATCTGAGGCCCACTAGGATGCTTTCCCAGAGCCATCTGATTTTCTCCTGATCCACTACCTGCACCCAACCAACAACTCAGGACACTAAAGTGGGTTGTTAACTGACTGCTGGTGTTTCCATTTGCTTCTTGGGAGGAATCCCCATTGCTTGCTCAGAGGTGATGGCAGAATCAGAGTTTGATTGTCAAAATGAAAGACTCGGGGCCACATTCCTGAAAGGCAGTGATCAGCCTCAGCCTGGGTGTCGTGGAACCTTAGCAGCTCACAGGATTAGGTCTTACATTGGAGTTACTTTTTATGCCCTATCCCAAGGTAGTCCTGGAATCAAAATGCAGATGAATAATATGCAACTTGGCTAACTTGAATTAGAGACTGAGGCTGGTGAGTCAGGGGCTTTGGGGTCTATTCCTGCTTCTGTCTCTGACTTCCTGTGTGAGCTTGGACAAGTCAGTTTGTTCTGTGTCTCAGCTTCCCCACCATGACTTGGTTTATCTACTTAGACCAGGGGTGGGCAAAATGCGGCCCTGGGGTCAGATGCAGCCTGCCAGGCCATTCTGTCTGGCCCACAGGGCCCCTAAAAAAATTAGAAAATTAATATTTACTTGCCCCTGGCTGCCTGTCGTGTGGCCTTTGATGGATCAGGAAGTGGCCCTCCGCCCAAAATAATTGGCCGCCCCTGACTTAGACCATGAGCTCTTTGTGCCATACATGTGTACATACGGCTCCTAACATAGTGGGGCCTGATCTTGTGTACAGCCTTTTAGCTCAGCAACTGTTAAGAAGTAACTCTATGGAGCATTAGAAAATAAGACATCTCTCTCTCAGCACCCCCCCGCCACACACACACACACACACTAAAACATAACTGCCCCTTTAAGACATTACTCTCCCACTACCACTCCCTAGCCCTGGCAGCTGTCAGTTTATACCCATTTCCTCTTTGTTAATAAGGCTCTGGAGAGCAGATTCGTTAATGTGCTGATTGCCAGGCTGTGCTTTAATGAGCTCTTTCTCAGTGCCTCCTATCTTATCTGAAGCACAATAAGTACAAAAGGTCCCCACAAAGTCATTATAAATCATGTTTTATTGATGCATCCTTTCATGCAAGATGGCTGCTTGCAGTTTGGCTGCGTGTATTTGCTTTGGAAGAGGCGGCAATGAACAATGACTTCTCTTGAGCCCTGATGGTGACATGGTGTCTGGGGAGTCTCTGGGGAAATAGTTTCCTCTAGTTTCCTCTATTGGTGGATGGCTTTTGCATGGATTGGAATTGTGCAGTGAAACGCCACTAGCTGAGAGGGGAGAATGGGCAGCTTCCCTTCCCTTCCCTTCCTAGAGAATAGACCGGCTCTACATGGTCGGTTGTTGCCCTAGGTTAATGCTTAGCATCAATTTAATGCTAGGTGAGTACTAGCGTTCCACTTCTGGAGACCTCAATGTAAATCTGTCTTGTGGCTAAATAAAAATTAACTGGGTGCTTTCATCTTAGTTCTCCTTCGTGTACATACCTAAACCACAAATTTAATATAGCCTAGCATGACTGATGAGACCGGGTCAAGATTAGATTCCTGTACTAGGTGTGAAGTCCCGATGCAAATCCAGACTCTACTACCTGAGCAGTGGTGAAGCTAGAGGCTGCTCCATTGTGCAGCCTTTTCCTCTTTTCACAGTTTCAACTCATGTCTAGTAGAGGTAGAGCACAGCGGTAAGGTTGAAATGAGTGAGACAGGAAAAAAAAATACAATGTAAGAAATGTTAATACAATGCGAGATCCAAAGACCACATTTGCTGTGGCCTCTGCTAAGAAAGAATTTACCCAGTTTGTGTGGATTTACCCAGTTTGTGATCATTTGAGGCACAAATTAGGATTACAGCGAATGGCATTCAAGAGATTGGTGTTGTCTTGGAGGAGCAGAGACAAGAGGGAGTCTCTCCTTTCTCCCCAGTACATGTCTGTCGCAGTTGGACAAACTTTCATCCTATTCTGGCTCACTGTGCTTGGTGGCTCTTTGTATGTCATGTTCTAATCTGGGATAAGCATCAGTGCCGCCATTGACAGGAGAGGTCGGGAGCAGGGAAGTGCCCTATTCTTTCTTGGGGTGGCTGCACGTATCCACTTCTCAGAGGTGTCCCCGTTTTAACCCACTTGGTGCTGGTTGGATTGCTCATGGATCTTCCATTTGGCCACCGCTCTTTGTCCCCATTTCCCTCATGTTGAAGAACAGCAAGAGCCAGGTTCTTTCTACACATGGTATCAAGAAGCCTGCACAGATACCAATCTCAACCACTCCTGCCTTTAACAGTCTTTCCCAAACACATTTATTCCACAATTTAGAAAAGGAAATAGAAAAATGGAAACTAAAAGGCCAGAACAGATGGAATAAAAGATGTCGACTTCTCTTGAGATTAATATTGGGATTCATTGACCGAAGAGGTAAATATTGACAGAGGCAAAACAGGCAGTAATATTTGGACTATGACCATTCTTTAAGCAGTATTAGCATTACAGCAGCTTGCGGGCATCCAGCTTTTAATCTGTGCTGACTGCCATGGCAACCAGCAGTTGTACCGAGACCCCCAGCATTGCTGATGTCCTAATATCCCAATGAGTGTAATGCACAATTGCACATGTTCTCCTCATTCCTTAGCCCATCTTCCACATATTTGGCTGCTTACAATGTAACTTCCTTTACTGTGCTCCACACTTCTTGGTCAAGGTTTCCAGGCTCTTCCAAGGAAGCACCATGGAAATACATATCGGGAGGACTGCCAGGGGTTCTTGACCTATAAAGAGAGCAAGGTGCAAGTAAGCAAGCATATTTGTTTCATCAGAAAGAGCACAGGCAGGGTTAGGGATCAGGGGTCTCCTTAGAGCCACAAGCTTAAAACCAGACAGCTGCTGGCAATCAATTTGGGATGATTCTGAGCCACAGTTTGAGACTTCCTGACAGAAAGCAGAGGAGAAACCATTCAGCAGCTGCCCCTCTATTCATCTGTAATAAAAGCAGAGCATGGAAACGCTTCGAAATATTCCAATGAGCTTTGCTTCTCCAGAAGAAGGGTTACAGCGGGTTGTGAGGGGAGTGAATCATCCCTTCAGTCGGCAAATATTATTTCAATCAGAAAAAGTCGCACTTCATCTGGAAAACATAAAAGAGCTGTAGTAGCTGTTGAAACTGCTCTCAGCACAGAGTCCCCCTTCGGCACATTTTTATTAACAGCACAAAAGTGGAGGGATTATAGCATATTGCTGGATTGTGGTAATAGCAATACCGAGCAGATAATAAAAGTTCTAGTTTCCACTTTGTTTGATTGTAACTCAAACACATTTCAGATGAAGGGAGCAGTTGGGAGGATACTCATTCTCCAGAATATTTGTACATGGGCCTGCCAGACAAATAAGCAGTTAACCAGAGCTCTGCTTAATGTGAGAATCAGAAAGAAATGAGGGGCCAAGATGATTTTATAGCAGATGTGGTTCTCCCATACCCAAGACTGACTCAGTACAAAGGCTGCCCTAACTCACAGTGGCCTGCATCCCCTGGCCGTCACCAGAGTGCAAGGTCTTCTAGCCATACTTTGCACTCTCTGACATGATAAGAAAGCAATCGATTCTGCTGGCAATGCCAGGTAGCTGCTTAGGCCATATTTCTGCTTCCCTGGAGTTGCACACAACAGCTTTGTTGGGATGGGGGATCTGGTCAGATGAAAGCTAATTTTCAGATATGCCATGACAGTCAACTTCCTATGGTTAAGTGTTCAAGTTTATTTAAATACCTGTCATAAATCTTCTGTACCCATAACAGAAACCTAGAGAAACAAGAGCTTCTGCCCCCCCATCCACCATGACAAATGAACTGTAATTTTGAGTTGTTCACAATGGCTGTTGCTTAGATTAGCTTCCAGTTGTTAGAGGCAACATCTGTTTGGAAAACCACCTGTGCGCTTCTTACCAAGCTATAACCAGAGACAGGCATGGCTGGATTTACCCTAAGCAAAGGCAGTCACAAATGTTTCAGGGTTTTTTTGTTTCAGTGCTTTCTCAACCCATACACCTTCTTATTCATGATGACGAAAATGTCTCCCAACCTGAACAACAAGCCAACCTACGATTTGGTCTTCCCAAAAGTGGCGTTTATTTCCAATTAATGCAAATCCTAATGGATAACAGGAAGCAGTATTTTAGGAGTTTTGTTGTTTTGGGGATTCAAGTTGACATGCAATGAAAGATTTGCTATTCGCATAGTGGCTTTTACCAATGAAAATTTGCATGTGCTTGCATGTGTATGTGGGAGAGGGAAAGAGGAAGAGAGAAAGATTGTGTGCTTTAATTTTTTATAAATGGGATTTCAAAGATAATGGCATACACGGAGCTCTGGGTATATACAAGTCAAATTGCGATGTTTCCATTAGTCCCATGTTCCTGAGATTTCATGAACATGCATTATTCTCATACTTTCCCTTGATTTGCATCTTGATTAAATCTGGTTCTTGTATGCAATTTAGACACTGTATGATGTAAAAAAGTTACATTTATCTAACTGACAACATTTTCTGGATGTTCAATACAGTCCTTCCCCAAAGCTTTTTGAAATCAGTAGGACTTTTTCTATTGACTTCACTGGTGATTCACTTCATTCGAGTAATTCCCATCATTTACTCATAATCCCTGAGATTAGAAACAAATTCCATGTATCATTTTGCCAGAGGAAGAGCAGCAAATTTCAACACATTGTCAATTAAATGACAAATTCAATGTCCATCTGTTCTTCACGGTTTCTGGACGTCTACACACAATAAATTCTGCAGTTTATTGCTTCCGGGAAGTTCCCAGGCATGTAGTTTACACATGCGCCCAGACCACAGTACATTGAGCCAGGTTGCAGCACCCTTGGCTGGGAGGGGTTTGAGGGGTCAACCTGCCACCCTGGGCTCAGTGTGCTGCTGAGGGGCTGGCTGGGGCACAAGGGTGCTACAATGCAGGACTAGTCAGCAGGCATCCCTATGCTAAAGCACCCTCTTGTCTCAGTCACCTGGGACAGCATCTACACGTCTGCTGCTGCGCACAAAAAAAACTCTGCAGCAGGGCAGTACTTTTATTTACAACAAGTATTACCCTGCTGCAGCGTTTATTAGTTTTGTGCACCTTAATAGGGGCGCGTGTGTAGACACTGAGCCATTTACTGAGCAGCTAATTAGTGAATTGTGCAGTAAACATCTCATGTAGGCATGCCCTGAGAGATATTTTTGTTTCCTTCACTTTGGGCATATAACTGACCGCATCCAAAAAAGTCTGCCCACATTTTACAGAAATATATCATTTGCATTTGCAAAATGGGACTGTGCCTAACTTTGCAGGGGCAGCAAGCTATGTGTGTGCAAAAGTAGGTAAGAGAAATGAAGGTGCGTTTGGGCCTAAATTAATGGACTTGCTCTCTGAAAGTTTGTATTTTCTTCTCTCATGCAGCTTTTCTGCCTACGTAATTCCCAGTCCATACAATATGCGAACTCATGAGCGAAGGCAGGAATGCCTCTGCTTTCATTTTGCTAAATTGTGGATGTTCCTTGTGCTCTGTGCAGAAAGCCACCCGAGTTCAAAATCAGAGAGATTTTCATCTGATTAATTTCTAACTAGTCCAAGGCTCTAATTTAACTGAACGTTCTGATCTAACATGACACAATCATATAGAAAATGAATCATTTTAAATGGTTATCTTAATGAGGCTCATATGGTAATTATTGAGCACCTGTATTTCACTAGCCCTTGAGATGTAGAAGAAGGTAGCTGCTAACTTGAATTTAAAGAAGAGATAAATCCTGGATGTAATGTAAAATAACAAAGGGTAATGCTCTAGGAAAAGACCAGGGTTTTGCGATCAAGCCTTGACGGTGTTTTATCATTGTGAGTGAAGAGGTAGTGTCTAAAGCAGGTTTTGTTGAGAGAATAAGCATCTGATAGCAAGAGGACTCATGAAATATTTTGAGTCTTATTACGAAGAATTAAGGAGTTAGAAATATGTGAATGAAGTTCTCTCTTCTTTTTAATTCAGACATTAAACCATCTTCTTTGTCAGCCTGCTGGGAATTTGACTGCCGTGTCAAAAAGCATGCTTGAGAAGCAGCCTTGGGTTAGTGACATGTGGGTCTGGGGCTCAAAGACTTCTGGCTTTGATTTACTGGCTGGCCACTGAATTGTTGTGTGCCCACACGTAACAGTCACCTAACCTCACTGCCTCAAGTTTCCTATCTGTATAACCAGGATATTTTTACTCATTTACCCACCCGGACAGCAGGAAATACTAGCTGTGCAAAATGCTTTGAACATGGGGTGGGGGGAAGATTTTTAAAAGTGTTACACCTCAAACTCCAGTGGACTTTTAATGGGAATTGGACATTGGATAGGCTTGATCTTCTGTAAATATCATTAGGATAGTGATTGTGTCTAAAATTAAGATGAAATGCATGTTACAGAGTGACAGATTAAATGCAGTTTAAGATTAAATGCATGTTACAGAGTGAGGACATATTATCATTGCAGTAATTGTACTCTATGCTTGTTTAGGTCTAGGGGCAGCATGTTCCTTGGACAGGGCACCAGACTGGAGTTTTGGCCTTTGTCTGCCACTTACTTGACATGTAACCTTGGGCAAGTTACCTCACCTTTCTTATGCCTCGATTTCCTATCCCAGACATTGTCTGCCTGGCTTATGTAACTTCTAAGTCTTTGAGAGCAGGCAACATCTCTTACAATGTGTTTGTACAGAGCCTAGCACGCTGGGACCCTGATCTCAGCCAGTGTAGCAAGGGCTATCATAACAATAAC
This sequence comes from Crocodylus siamensis, assembly GCF_052110815.1. NCBI lineage: Eukaryota > Metazoa > Chordata > Crocodylia > Crocodylidae > Crocodylus > Crocodylus siamensis. The sequence continues at coordinate 7,849,173 of NC_143406.1, read as the reverse complement.
AGCAGCAGCAATAATAATCACGCTAAGTCTTAAATTTTAAGTAAATCATATTTTATTAGCAGCGAATCAGTGAAACTAGCAGTACTGAATGACAACTGGGAATCCACACAATAATCTACACTTGTTAAAACCTGCAATCCTTTGCAGTCTGTGTATCTGTTTTATTTTCCCTGAAAAGTGAGCATCATATGTTAACTATTTTTTTTTGGGGGGTGGGGGGCGTGATTGGATGGGGTGATGCACCTTCCCCTTTATTTTACAAATCCTCTTTGTGTGAAGCATCTAACCGAGTGGACAGTATGTGCAAGACCCTGCTTTGACTCCCAGAGCTGAAGTTAAAAATTATTCAATGTAAAATTCCTGGCCTGTGAAACAGAGGCTCCGTACTGTACCAGGCAAAGATTTTCACCAGCATTCTCTTGCTTAGCCAAGGCTGAGATAACAGACACAGTAAAGCACTTGGTGGAATAAATCTACTCTCCTGCGATTCCATCGGCGTGTTCATCTTCTACCTTGTTTTTCCTTTGGTTAATAAAGTATTGCCTGAGCTTAAGGTTGAAGTTTGACTTGCCTGTTTTTAAAGGCACTCGAGCCTAAGTGAAGCCAGATCTTTTTTTTCCCTTTTTTTCTTGCATTGAAAATGACCAGCACGACTGCAAAACAAGTAAGTGGATGGCGGGTTCTTTTTAAAAGCAAGGTTGTTTTTTGGAAGCCAGAAAGTAATTGTACTTTGCAATGTACAGTTGAAGGTTTGGGAATTGTTTAAGGGGCAAAAGACTGGAAATGACTCTACCCAATGTGAGATTCTTAGGTGTAGTGACATGGAGCTGAGTTCTAAGTTTTTTATGGTCCAAGACGATTTGCTTGGGGCAATGATTAGTGGCATGGTGATTGTGGTCACTGGCCCTTGTGAATAAATGTTCTGCCCAGAAGTTTTTTTCTGGTTTTCTGATCTCTCCTGGAAAGGGTCAGAGACAGAGACGGTTTGCCTGCAGAAGAGTCATCAAGGTACAGAACTGAGGGAAAGAACTGGAGTGCTTCTAAAACAAACGCTTGTTTTTAAGTACAGCTGATGTGTAGGGAGTATTGATTATAACCAAACCTTTGCTATTTACTTTGTGAACTTCTAGTAGCAGCTTTATTACCTCAGTCATCCTGAGAAACCTGTCCCTGTTGAGTGTGGTCTTACATTTCTCGCATTTAAAGTTTTAGCAGAGAATTGCAGTGATTTTCACTGCTGTATATATTTTAGGGACAACGTTTGGCAGTGCCTCCTATTACAAAAGGAGAGCGTGCTAATTTAGCACCCGTATTCCATACATTCCATGAAAAAAAATTATACACCAAGAAACCTGGTTGGATGCATTTCTTCCTTGGCCTGACAGTAAAAATTTTGGAAGTTGTAAATCTTGTGGGTGTTTCCAAGTTTCTGTCTGGAAACCAGCTGCTACTGTGATTTACCTAACTCTGTTTACCGGGCAGTTTTTATTTGTCTGTTCCAATGAGCATTATGCTGTGAGGTCATTAAAAGGCATCAAAAACTAACAAAGCCAAATAGCTTTCTAGTTGACCAAAAAAAAAAAGGGAAAATAGATTCAAAATATGATTTGGCAGGAGGGAAGAATCTGAATTCACAGAGCCTACAAACATTAGGAGTTACTGGGACAGATTGGTAGAGCAGCAATGATTTAGGTCTCTTGAAGATGTGGTACCAAAGGTTTATATGCAATCATTCAAAAAAGAAACATGGCATTATATTAATTTTAGAATGCTCTAAAGAACATCTTAAGCATGACATGTATTTTATATCACAAATAAATAGTTCAGAAGTCTGAGGCCCTGCCTCATCCTATTCCAAAGTAACACGTGCCTGCAAAATCGGTGCCTGCAACAGTGGACCCTAACCGATTTCCTTGTGCCTCGTGACTTACAGTCCAGCCAAGGAAATTAGGGGAACCAGTTTGTTCTCACAACTAAAGTGAAGGGGCAGATTTTGTGGCTGTAAGTCACACTGGCATCTCTGTGTTGTCAATTCCTTATTGCATACATTTAATATTTAAAAATTGAAAGCATGCAGAAGAGAAGTTTGCAAGATTTGTGAGGCCTGTCCCATTCCTATTGTCTCAGAAGCATTTCCCCAAGTCCTTGTGCTTCTGGTCCAGTAGCATTTCTAGACAGCCTGTCCCCCAGAATAGAAGACTACTCTCTGATCTGCCTTGTTAACATATCATGTGCATCTTCATAGCGGTGACTGTGACCAGGATGATGACAGGTTATGGAGTACACGAGGAACATCATCTTCTTAGGATTCACCAGGCTACATTTAAATTTCAACACATTTGGCCAGAATCAGTGCGAGAGTAAGGGGACAAAGTTTCACACCAAAGATGGTGGTGTACCTATTCAAACCAACTTAAATTGTAGGCTGCTCAGATTATCCTTACCTCTTTTCATTAATCAGCCAGCTGGTGTTCCTCAGGAGTCTATATAATTGCATTAAATTATCAGATGGACCCTGATCCTAAGCCAATGGAAAGACTCTCCTCAACTTCAGGGGCGCTTGGATCAAGTCTGAGCTGAATATCTATAGTCTTTCTTTTTTCCTCAGAAAATTAAGATATTTTGAAATCTTTTGGAGAAGGTATTTAGAATAACTGTTTCGTACGGCAGCAAGAGCTGAAGCAAACGCTTGTGTCATGGAAGGATTTTGCCTTTTTTTTAAAATGTTCTAAAATCCCATATGCAACAGTGTGACTGCACCGAGCGTGTTATGAAAAGGAAATATGCTCCTTTCAGCCTCTCTTGTTGGACTGGTTGGTGGACATCCACATCCATATGACAAAGTAGCTTCACTGACATGAGTTATAGATCCTTTTCTCAATGATGGGACATTGATTGATTACATGTCCTATACGCTTATAACCTGTCTCTTCCAACCAATCTCTCTCTCCGCCTCCCTCTACCCTCACCATCTCCCTGTTCTCTCATTCTCCCTCGTCCTTTAATCTCTGATTGAGCGTTTGGATGGTTCTTCAAGCTCAAAGATTGTTGCTACATTTTTCTGACATACAGCCTCAAAGTTTTATTTCCCCAAATCCTGACTAATTGCCAACAGCTAAACTAAACGGTATGCATTTCTCTCTCTTTTGTTTAGTATCCTTTATTTCCATATAGGTGCCTCTATCCCAGGGGCAGGCAATTATTTTGGGCGGAGGGCCACTTACTGAGTTTTGGCAAGCCATCAACGGCCTCCTGACAGGCAGCCAGGAGCAGATAAATATTAATTTTCTAAATTTTTTAGGGGCCCCGGGGGACGGATAGAATGGCCTGGTGGGCTGCATCTGGCCCACAGGCCGCATTTTGCCCACCCCTGCTCTATCCCTATCTCCATAGGTGCACATCTGTGTATCCGTCCATCCATTGTCAGAGGTACTTTTTCTTTTTGGTTCTCAGTAGTGGACATCTCCTCACCAAACCGCATCCCTCAGAGTGTATCAGTGCTGAACTTTCTTTGATCCCTTGAACGTGCTCAGATGTAGGCAAAGGGAAAATCATTTTACAGTACAAGAAAGAAAATCCTGATGCTCGTTGAATGCTATAGCTTAAGTTTTGGTATCAGCTCCACCAGTGCAAATTAGGAATAACTTCATTCTTTTTGTTGGAACTTATACCTAGTTTGTACTTAGCTTAGTCTTACCATCTGGAGCATCTGATGACCTGCTCCAAAACTCATTGAACTTAGTAGGAGTCTTTCCATTGGCTTTGGTGTAGTCTCAATCATAAATGAAAATTTTTTAAACTAGAATTTCTGAGGATAAAAATTGCAGAGAATGAGCTAAAAGGGACTTTATTCCTAGGTGTACAAGAAGCCTTTTTAGTTTTCATGACCTCTGAATTTTATTGGGGAAAGCAAAGTGGTGTCAGTGATTGGAAGCAAAAACGCTGCCTATTCCAACAGAGTGTGATTACACTTTAACTGACCAGGGATTGCACTCCAGGCCAGTCACACAGTCTCATGATATCATCCAACACTATGTCATTCAAGATAGCTAAGATGTGTGTCAGTAGGAATTAATAAGTTTGTTTTGACAAGCAGCTCTTAAAAGTAAAGTGCCCTTTTCATTTCAAAACAGAAGCAGAGTGTATAAGCTCCTGGTTTCCTTGCAGTAGATGTATCCATTAAAGTCAAAGGGGGCTTTTTTAGGGATCTTTGAAAACCCCAGTCTCTTCTGTTCAATCCTGCTTATTAATTTAATGCAGAGCATTTGAGTGTGTCATCATGACTTGTGTCTGGTCATGAGAAGGTGACAGTGGCCTCCTGTCTCCCTTTGTTTTTCTAGGATAGAAGGATGTGTTGTAGATGTATGCATATTGCAGGTAGACTAGTAACAACTAGTATTGACAGAAAGAAGATAAGGGATCCAAGGTCCCAGAAGTCATTTCCCATTATAGTCCCATTGCCAGGATGAAAGAAGTAGGCTGGCAGCAAGTCATTTTCTTGCTCACCAATCCGGTTGTTGGGAAAGCAGAGAGTACAAGAACATATTTTGCAGATCTCCCATGATGTACCTGGCTCCAGAAATGTTAGGCCCAAGCAACCACATGTTCTGTTTGTGCTTAAAGCTAACCTTGTATGTATGTGTGCACACACATGTCTGTCACATAGCATTTCCAAAATCTCCCCTGGGTTTTGAGCCACAGATGTCTTGAGAATTTCTGTGTCTAACAGTTGGAACCAGAGGGTGTTTATACACGTGCTTTGGGAATGCAGGGGAGGCACTTTAATTAGAGCCGCTGTCATCAAAGTGCTTGGAGTGTCACATGTATCAGCGTCCTCATGCTGAAAAATGGGCTCATTTAACTCAAATGAGCTGCCTCGTTAACCAAATCAGGCCAAATCTCCTCCGAATTGAATCACCACCCAAATCTTTGCACAGCCCTAGTGCGTAGGTGCCCGGAGAGTGCATCTGAGAAGAAGAGGAAGGTAGCAGTGTTAGGGAGACAATAGAAAGTGGTTCTCAACCTGTTTGGACTTGAGGCACCTCTCATTGTACTTGAGGCACCCGCTTCCTAACTCTTGTGAATTGAGTGGCACCCAATTTCAAAAGATAATTTAGGTACTACAGTGTTTACCTCCTTAAAAAGGGGCTGGACAATAGGAGTGGGGGATGGATCAGAGGGACAAACCTGACCCTGGCATATCCGCTAAGCTCATCTCCTCACACTCATGTCCTCAGACCTCCAGGCATCCTTCAAAGGATCTGGTGGCACCCCAGGGGATCCAGCATCCTAATTAAGAGTCAGTTGGAACAGAGTGACTATGGGCGCTTCTACACAAGACACTTAATGCGCATTAGCCTAATAACACTGGACAGTAGCATTGTGGTTAAAAACTATGCTAATAGCTTACTGCACAGTATTATTAGACTAATGTGCAGTAAGTGCCACAAAATAACGGTGTGCTGCTTATAACTGTGCATTTACTTAGTACTTTATTAGCAAATCCTAAAGTAAATGAGCAGTATCTAAGGCACATTAATGAATGTGTAGATGCTCCCTGTGGCAACTAGTGCTCCCTGTGCAAAGCAGGTAAGAGAGAGGTGTATGTAGGAGTATATAAGGTGACTGGAAGCTGTAATACAAGTCACACAGTTGCAGCCCTCTGAAGTTGGAAGGTAGAGCAGGGTGGGTGTCTGGGCAGCCAAATACCAGCAATCGAGTTAAGGCTTTTGACTACAGAGAAAGACCAGGTCAGCTCCCAGTAGAAGTATCCAGTTGAACAATAGAAAGGAGAGAGGGAGGACTCTGTAGGTGACACCTTGACTACACTGTACATGTGGTATGTCAGCTTGAAGAAGTTAAATGCTAAGGTGGTCTCTTGTGCAGTTGTTTAGCAAGGGAGTAGAGAGATCTGAAAAGAAAGCGAGCTGAGGGCAACAAGATCACTTAAGGATCCTCATGAAGCCAAACCCTCTTGTGCTCTAGGGCCGGGATCTAGGCATATATTTCAGGCTGCTTGCTCCTTAGGGGTTAACGCAATTACATTGGGAAACTCTGCCTCCAACTTAGTCTGCTCTCTGCCAGACATTCCTCCACCCTGGTTGATAACTCACTGGCATGGCTTATGTTTCCCAGGTGCTCGGCCAATAGGCGCAGAGTGCGTGTCAGCTCTGAGTCAGCGAATGTCGGTTTGAAACCTGACGCTCGCTTCAAGCGTGCCCCAGGTGCACAGGCCAGCCTGGGTTATTGCTACTCAAACAAGATTTCTCCCCCACCCCACCCCACCTCACCCCCAACAGTGAAAGAAATTCCACACATTTCTTCCTTGAAACGTTTATGATCTTGGGTTTTTCCTTTTAATAATCTGGCCATTATTAATATGGAGAGGACCCAGAATTCAGCCTTGCAGTGCTGGTTCAAGGGAGAGGTGTTGAAGTGACTTACTTCCTTATAACAGACGCAGGCAAGCAAAATATATTGCCTAGATCCTGCACGGGCACAACTCAGAATAGCTGTGTTAAACTCAATAGAGCTATGTTGATTGACACCATTGCATGCGGTGTGGCCCAAGTGGTCAGGGCTTAAAAGACCTCTCTGTACAAATGACATGTGTCTGGCTCCTACACTCATTTCAGGACTCTAGTTCCAGTCTTGCCTGCACCTTGGAATCAGCTTCTTTCTGTGACTGCCTACAGGAGTCTTTACACAGGGTTGGTTCCTGTTGTCTCAGGGCATAGGGTTGCTGACATAGCTATGATGCCCAGTCACACTGCAATTCCTTCCTTTGGGAACTGTCTTTCAGCATGAGGTCATGAGTAATGACCCATGGAAGGCACCTAATATTTGAAAAGAACATTGTTAGTGCTTGCACCTATACTGGCCTCCTTCTTCTGTGAATAAAAAAGGCAGATCCTTAAGCTAATACCAGTTTGAGTCAGTGGAGATACATCAGTGCATAAGCCAGCTGAGCACATAACTCTCAGCTTGATAGCTCTCCATTTCCCCTTCTGATCGTGAATGTATTTATGAAGCATTTGAATTTAAATGTATAAAAATGGTTACAAATGCCGTGACTTGCAGAAAGCTGTGGTCATGTTTATCTGAAGTGCTAGAACTGCAACTGATTTTCTCAGGAATCAGACAGTACAAATCCCCCATATAAAAACTGGTTTTGCAGACAGAAAAGTTTCCCAAGAATGCCAGGTTCTACCTTGGGAGCTGTTGCAAACAGCCGCGACACAAGGCTGTTACTGAGTGACATAAAAACTCTTCTAATGACCTGGTACCCACCCCTTACAGATTCCAAGGAGGGAATTAATACAAACACTTTAATTAATAGAAATTGTTTCCCAAAGAGGTAAGATGGCCCAGTTTTGCCCAGATAGTCACTTAATTACGATGTGCAAAAAAACCAGCAAACATTTTTGAAGGCTAACAGTCTGATACATATCTGCAAAGCACGAGACTAATCTAATTGTAGATCAAAATAGCCCCAGACAAAATGATGTGCTTAATGTGATGAATACAGTGCAATAAGGAGTAAAGGGCTGATATCTTGGACTTATATGGAGACAGAGATATTAGTCATTTTTTAAAATCCATATCCTGTACATTGGCAGAAACTAAAAAATGGCACTGAAACTTTCTTATTAGTCATTCCTCCTATTTACCCTGACAGATCTGTTTGTACCAAGGGAAATATCTCCAGGTTACACCTATGTTATTGCCTCTTTAAAACCCTACATGTCCTCCAGGGGGTTTCCACCCCTGAGGGTTGAATTCCAATGAATAACACCAAGTTCCTATTAAAAGACACTCCTTTTTTTTGTAGGAAACACGGCATTTCAAAGGGCCAGATCTGGTATAAGCAGTGATACCAGGAAACCCACCTGGAATTTATCTATATATTTTTACCATTGGCGGTAGATTTGGACAGTGGCAAAATGTAAATCTAGCATGATCATTTTGTATGCCTCGTCGTTAGTCACAGATCACCCACACTGGTCCAACTGCCCTTCCTGTCCACACAGAAGTCTATAGGGAGTGTGCTGATGGCATCAGTGGGCCTAGTGCAAAGTTACTGGATGACCTCAAAACAACCAGCCCGTCATAGGGAAGTGTTTAGTGTTAGCAGTACTAACAATACAGCATAAGGAAACCTATTTCTAGCTGCCAGGTCAAGTATCTGGAATAAGGGATGTCTATATTTAGTAGCATTTTGGGGGCATGGACAACTTCCAACTGCTTTTAACAGGGTTCAAGTTGCAGCAGTTTTGTTACACTTGTACCACTGCTATATCACACCATAACCTTGTGTTGGCATCCTTTGATTTTGATATAATAATTGCTAGGTGTGTCTCTATCCTGGGTAAATCCAGGTCCATTCTGGAAAAAATCAGTATTTGTAGTAGCTAAGGCAGCCACCAAATTTGTTTTGGGGTGACCCAAGCCAGGTGCGAAGCCCAGGGTTGGTGCGCCAGCCAACAGATCCCTCCTGTTTACAACTGCACCATCATCCCTTTAGAGGGCTAGGTATAGTTAAACTAATTCCTACCCCACCCTGCTGGGTCTAGCCTTATCTGGCAAACTGCAGGTGACTCAGACCAACTCGGGGCTGTTTGTTTTAGGCAACATTGCTGCAAAATACGTTTATTTGCCACCTCTTCTCCAGTCCGACCCATGCCCAATTTGTGCCTTGCCGCTCGGATTAGAGATTAGGTAAGCATTGAAGCCTGACCTATTACCTTTGAGACTGCCATGGTTAGAGGGATGGAAACCTGGTTGCCTAATGGGTATTGAAGGTTTATTATGCAGTCTGATTTGAAACGGAGAATCCCCCAGATAGTTGCTTTGTTTTGTGCCAGGCATCTCTGAAACAAAGCTGCTCATTCCCAAGGGCAGCAAGGGATTTATTTATGAACAAGACAGTGCAGGTGCTCTATCAAGTCTCTGCTGGCCATTGTGGAGGTGGCAAGCCCTTTGAATTGCTCTTCCTTATCAGCATACAGGGAAATCTGGGTTGATTAATGCCCCTGAGCAGAGTTTGCGCAGCCTTATTTTAGTTAAAACTGAAGAACTCAACCTCTCCGCCCCTATTTCTCCTTGCTCCTAATTCTTCTGTCTAACAGGCACAGAGGCTGCAGATGCTTAGGTTAGGATTTTACACAGAAGGCTGAGTTCTCTGATCTGTCCAGCTGCTATGGACATATGTACTGCAGGCTGGGCTATGGACATTAAGAGTGTGCAAAGTGGGCCCTATTTAATTCGGATTGGGCCCGAATTAGGGACAGTTGTCGATTCGGATCACTGTCCCTGATTTGATTCGGCTGAATCCAAATCTGAAGATTCAGTGCTGGTTCAGAGAATCAGCATTGTGTGACTGATTTGCAGGTGCGGTTCATGATTGCTGTGATGCTGGGGCACGTGGAGCGTCCCACAGGAGTGTGGAGGGGTCCTCCACGTGCTTGGCAGCGAACCTGGAAATGGACCGGAACTACTTCCAGTCCACTTCTGGGTCCGCTGGGAAGCATACTGGCCTCCCTGGGTCCCCCCAGCTCGGCAATTGCCTGTGGGGGGACCTCAGGTGTCTCCCCCCGAGACCCAGGAGGCACCAGTCACTGAGCCGGTGGACCCGGAAGTAGACTAGATGTGCTTCTGGCCCACTTCCAGATCTGCTGCTGAGCATGCTGGGGAGCCCCCTGCACTTCTGTGGGACACTCCATCCACCCCAGCATTGCAGAAATCACGAGCCGCCTGGTACCTTGAGGTATGTAGAAAAAAAATTTAAAGCTGTGTCTATGTCCGAATCACCAAATCTTTGCAAATGGATTTGGAGAGATTGAAGGGTCCTCTGATTCAATTCAGATTTGGAGATTCAGCCATCGAATTGGGCCAAATCTCCGCCGAATCGAATCAGGGACCAAAGCTTTGCACAGTCCTAATGGATATATGTACTGCAGAGTCTAAACTGGGTCTCGTGTGCATATGTGCACGTGCGTGAGTGTGTGTGTTTAGCCACCCTTTGCTCACCGCTTTATTCTCTTTTCTCCTTGACCTTTCAACAGTTCTTAATATCAGGTATTAGCTACAAATGTAACAATAGATTTTGACTGCTGAGACAGTGGTTGTGTCCCAGGCCTTGTCAACTTCTTAGAGGTGCTTCTGTGTTCACATCTAAGGAGAGAATGACATATTCAGTGAAAAATAAAATTAAAAGTAGACCTAACTCACATTAATTTTCCAGGTTTCCCCTGAGCAAAGTGAGATGATATGCTACCCTAGGCCATGTTCATAGCCTGCCCCTTTGCCTTCTCCTTCCCAGAAGGACTCTGTGGAGAGCTCCATTATGAGATGTTGGAAGGAAGGAAACTGGAAGAAAGAGATCACCACATACACAGAGTCCTCTCTCCATACGAGTTACGATGGAGTGATCTGGCCTATTGTTATTAAATCCCTGTGGAGATGGACTATGACTGATACACAATAAAATAACTGTGCTATGAAATATCAGTTCAGTGGGATGGACAAGGTACAACCATATGAGGAATGGTATTATGAATCCATGCTTGGTCTGTCACCCCAGGAAATGGCATACAGAAGTAGTGTGCTTCACACCACATTACTGATCCCGCTAGTTGGCTCAGAAGCATTCAAAACTCCTGGAGGAGTTGAATCCAATTGTGCAGAGCTGGGAAAAATGCTGGTTGGAATATAAAAGGATAGACCTAGGGAAGAGCAGGTTTGGACCACTGCAAGGGACTGGGAGGGAGAAAAGATCTGGCTTCTGATGACCGTGATTGCTTAGAAAAAACACCTGAATTTTCACAAGACTGATGAGAAATTACAAAAGAATTAGATTTAAAAATACTAAATGAATGTATCATAATTAACCTTCTTGCCCTGATCACCAAGGAACCCTAATTGATACTTGTTTGCTATTTAATGTAAAGAGCGGTTAAGCAGTTGAAAGAGGAATCATAATTATGAGGAAATCAAAGTTTCATTGGAGATATATTGCAGAAATTATGATAGCAAAGTATTACATTCAAGTTGCTTTTTCTTTTTAATATTGTCGCTCATTATGCATATATTTGCTTTTTCAGGGTAATTGCTTTGTTTGGAGTGTTACTGCTAACAACCTTGCATTTTGAGTTTTGCTGCTATGATGAGTTAATCATTTGTAGAATTAGATCTTCCTTCAGCAATAAACAGCAGCTTTTGCAGTACCATTCATAAAAGGATCCTAAAGTGCATTAGGGTGAACTTCAGGTTGTGGGCTTGGAGCATTTTGCCAAGAGTTTTCTAGGCTGTTCAGAAGCAGGTACAGTAGAGAAGGTGAAGATGCGAGTCTGCTCTTTAAGAGTAATGAAAATAAAAACAGCATATAAAAATGGAATATTTATAAAGAGCCTTAACCCCAAAGCTTTCATCACTGTTTTTTAGAGAAAACAATGACTGAAGTCAATGGGAGACTTGACTCAGGAAGGGCTTCCAAATGTGGCCCAAATTCAATAATAGTAAATTATAAATACAGTTTGGAAATAAATAAAATGGATAATAAGATGAATGACAACCCTCCACTGACTCTCTCAAGACCTCAATTTCATACTAAAGTGTTAGCTTTCACAACTGCTTGAACTCAGATTACAAATGAAAATGAATTCAGTTTATGATGTTTTAGTGAATGTTTGACCTTTATATGTAAACTTTCAACCAAATGGAAACTGAAAAAGTTCATAGGGCAACTCTGAGAGGTTCCACGGAGACAGCTAAATTAACATGGCTGAACTGCTCATGTTCACTGGGTATTAGAGGTGTGTGAAGCGGGCCCTATTTGATTTGGATTCAGCCCAAATCAGGGACAGTGATTCGATCAGTTGATTCGGATCACTGCCCCCGATTTGATTCGGCTGAATCTGAAGATTCAATGCTGGTTCGGAGAATCAGCAATTCGGCCATAGACTCAGCTTTAAATGTTTTTTCTCCATACCTTGAGGTAGCAGGTGCAGCTTGTGAATGCTGCAATGCTGGGGCACATGGAGCATCCCACAGGAGTGCAGGGGGCTCTCCATGTGCTCGGCGGCAAACCCAGAAGTGGACCGGAAGCACTTCTGGTCCACTTCTTGGTCTCCTGGGGAGCACAGTGGGGGACCCTCCCGTGCTCCCCTGGCTCGGTGATCAGCTGTGGTGGAACCCTGGGTGCCCCTCCAGACCCAAGAGGCACCAGTGACCGAGCCAGGAGGTGGAGGGAATGGTGGTGGGCCCCCCATGCACTCCCCGGTGGACCCGGAAGTGGACCGAACGTTGCTTCTGCTCCACTTCTGGGTCTGCTGCTGAGTGCACTGGGGACCCGCCCCCCTCCCCCCGTGCTTCTGTGGGACACTCCACGCGCCCCAGCATTGCAGCATTCACAAGCCCCTGCTACCTAGAGGTATGAAGAAAAACATTTAAAGCTATGTCTATGTCCGAATCTTTCCAAATCTCTCCAAATCGATTTGGAGGGTTCCGATTCTATTTGGAGATATTAAAGGGTCCTCTGATTCAATTTTTATTTGGAGATTCAGCCACCAAATCAGGCTGAATCTCCCCCAAATCAAATCAGGGACTGAAGCTTCGCACAGCCCTACTGGGTACTTCAGATGTCTTTTAAGATGTGCATGTTGTGTGGTTTTGGCCTTAAAGGGGAAAGAAAAGTTCCTACTAGGGATCACACATCAGCTGGTATGATCTTAGTGCTTTTGCATCTTCTTGTAGCGATACAAATGAGTTAAAAAGCTCTACCTTTGATCTTCAATGAAGCAGGGTCATAACTTAAGTGGCTTTGTCATACTTTTATCCTTACAGAATCAGATGGATGCAACAGTCCCCTCATAACAGTGGATATCAGTATAATTTGATATCATGACACTTGTTAAGTCTCTCTAAACCTTTTTCCCAGATCATCTAAATGTCTTTCCATAATGAAATAAATCACTAATTTTGCCCATAATTATTCTCTGCTTGTGGGTATTTATGGTGTCTGTTTCTATGTTATCTTAGTTTTAAAAAATATATAGAATATTTAAAAAAAACAAAACAATTAAAGTATCCATAAAAGCAAATATTCATTTATGTAGTACAATGTCCATGAGTGATTGCCACTTTCACAGTAGATAGTACTATAGATAGGGACATACTTAAATTGTGGTTTTGCAGTTTTTGCGGAAATCACAGAAAATGGTGATCTCCACAATTACGGCAAAAAATGTCATTCGCCATGATTTCCCAGGAAATCAACCAGAATAAGAATAAGAATAAGAATAAGAATAAGAATAAGAATAAATGCTGGCTGTTCAATAGGAGCCAGCAGTCCTTGCTGGCACTGCTGCTGCAGCCTCACAGCCCACCTGGGAGGGGAAGGCACCAGCTGGCGGGTGGCACAAAGGGCAGCAGCCAAGACGGTGGCTACCCCTTTGTGCCTCTCTGCCAATCAGTGCCAAGGGGTGGAGCCACATGAAGAGCCGCCAGCAGTCAAGATAGCAGCCACCCCCTTGTCTGTTCTCCCCGCCGGGGTCTCTCTGCCAGTCAGTGCTAAGGGGCAGGGCCCCCCCCATCAATGAACTTGAGGAGCAGGGCCACTGCTAAACGACCATGAAATTGGCTCTTCAGGCTTCGACCAAGCTACAAAAATTGCTTTCTCTCCTCGCAAGTTAGGCAGGTCCCTAACTATAGGTAGGTTAATAGAAAACTGGATTGTTTTATGTCTAGTAATAACAATGGCACCATTGCAAACTTTGGTAATAGACTTTAGGGGATAAAGTGGTGACCTGGAAGGATTGGGAATAGCTCTTCCGTGTACTCTACAGCATTGCACAATGGCCGCTTGCATTACAGATCTCTTCTCAGACTTCCTCAAAGGCCTCACGTACTGGCCACTGCCTAAAGCAGAGTACCAGAGTCAATGGGCCACTGATGGCATCCAGTTTGCCAATTTCTATGTTTCTTGTACACACCAACACCTACATCTTACGTGACTTGTTTGGTTTGATTGCTTCTTTTTCAAAAGTGATTCCCCTACATTTGGATGCCTATTTCAAGGTGTGCAGTGAAATGTAACTGAATTTAATGGATCTAAATCTAGAGTACCTGCATGACTTCATACTACATCAGCTCTTCTAACAAAAAGCTCCTACCTCAACAAGGCCCATGTAAGCTCACACCTGTTCCATTGCAAGAAGCTCTGAAATCTGAAAGCTTTTCTGAAAGCTTTTTGTTCCCAAATTCTGCCTTTCAGATAACTTACATGACCCTCACTCAATTTTGGAGTGTATCAGAAAAAAATACTGCGTCAACTGAACACAAAATGTAGCCAAGGAGAGCAAGAGAATGCAAGGCAGGGCTGTGCAACTTTTCCACTCCCTTGATCCTGAACTGATGAAAGTCAATATGTCTCCAGTGTAATTTGGGACATGCAAGTGTTTCTCCAGTTTATGCCAGTGGTAGTAGTCCCATAGCAGCCCCTGTGCCAGCCAGTGAGGCACTGTACTATCTTTCCCATTGGCCACCACCCTTGGTATACCCCCATTTTATGCCCTCCACGGCTACGGGAGGAGTTGACTTAGGGACAGTCAAGCATCTGCTATTGTTCTTTCAGGCATCTTTTTGCTGTCTCAGTAGCAAGATGGTGCATTGTGGATCAGAAACATTTTGGGAGCTGGCATGAAACAAAGGAAGAGACAAGCTAATGATAACTGGTAGTCTGTATTTCTTAATAAGAAGGTTAAAGCCATTCTTTTTCCTTGTATTTTTACACCAGTGGCTACAAAAATAGCTTCTCCTTTTCCCACCCCCTGAGCAAGGTCAGGCTCCAAAGGACGTGTCTTGATTTGATAAAGCAAGTGCAAGACATCACTGTTGCACAAAATGTCTGGTACATATCTGTGTAATGGCCAAATCCTTAGTTGAAAATGAAGGGCTGAATCTCAGCTGATCAGCCCTGCCCCACCGAAGTTACTATTATCATCCTGATTTACTCTGTCTGAGACTATAGAATTAGGCACTTTCAGTACTGAGGGAGAGCAAACTTGAAAGTACATGCAGCTGGGATAACAAAACCAGGTTGTGGGGAGCTCAGAAGTGAAGGGGAAACATTTCTAAATGAGGGAAACAGGAAAGAGTTAATAAGCTCTAGGATTTTGTTTTGTCTTTTTCCAGTTCTACCCAAACTGCCAGTGGATCCGGTTCCAGGGCTTGGTTAAGTTCCTGTACAAGCCCTGATTAAACAGGAAAAACCTGTGAACTGTTGCTTTTGAATCCTGGATGGGGGGCAGGGTGCACTCAGGTAACGCACGTGTCATGTTTCATTTGAGTTTCTAAAGACTCCCAAGAGGGAAAGGGAAGGGAAAATTTGGATGTTACTATAAGGAGGAAAAAAAGATTTAATCTGTTTACACCCTGCATTCTTTACATTCTTTTGCTAGCCTGATACTGAAAAGGACCGTCAGACCCACATACAGTGCAAGCTGAATTGCTCTATGGCAATGTTAAACCTTTCTGTAACTGCAAAGCTGCAGTAGGGGTCTCCTGGGGCTATGTCTGCATTAGACTGAAGTTCATCTAAGTGTGGTAAATGATAATTCAGTGCTCTGAATAGATCTAATTTCTTCTTCAGACGATGCACGTGTACCTACCTTATTTCAAAAGACTATTTTCCCCGGTAAAATCTATAACAATGTCCCAGTACAAGAATGTCCTTTTTGGAATATCAAGCTCATTTTCTTCTATTTGAACATGATGATTCAGAAAACTGGTACAAATCCAAGACAAAGAAAAGGTGCAGGCTTCTATGGCTGGTTAACTCCTTGAGGCCCAGTGACTGTGCACTATGCACACAGGCACATATTCCTATATTCTCTCCTGAGACCCATTTCAAACGACTGTGATCTAGGCATGTCTGTCTGGGGCATGGTGCTGAAGGAGTTAATGAGAACTGTTAATCTGCTGTTGCTTTGGCCATTGTAAATTCCTTTCCCCCTGAAATGTGGCATGTTAGAGCAGTAGAGGAAGATATAGCAGCCTATTCAGTGAATATTATCCTCTTCTCTCCACTACTCTTGGATGAAGCAAGGGCAGGGCTGCTTAAACATTTACATTTTTCATAATTTAAGACCTGATTCAATTGTCTTTGAAGTCAATGGAAAGATGCCCATTGAAATGGGTGAGAACCAGTTATTCTGGGAAGTGACTCCTTAGTGGGTGTTGAATATTTGTATTCGGCACTGCGAAGACAAGAAGGCTTGCATTTTGAAAAAGACAGCAGAGTGACTAAACAAAGGGCCCATGCATGAGGATCCTCTGTGATAGGCAGGCCATTAATATATTCAGCATATAAATAGGTTATTGGAAGAATAATATCCATGCCATGTAACAAGGATGAAATTGCTCAGAAAATTATGGTTTTTGAGATTGCTACAATCTCAGAAACCATTTGCTAACAGTAAATCAGGATACAGGAGTTAGCTGTGCTATAAGCAGAGAAATAGGAGCCAAGCTAAATTAACAAAGGGCTGCCTGAGCCTCACAGCCCTTCAGGCTACTAGAGTTCAGACCAGTTTTTATAGCTGCCAGCATGTAGGAGTATCACTTCTTGCCATTTTTGACACACCAGCCTTTATGACCAGGTACCTATTTGCATGTGGATTGACTGAAAGCAGCAGCCAGCAGGGCTTGAACTTGTGCTTCTGGTACTACAGCAGGATGTTTTAACTGCCTTGCTATTGTGCCCCGGGAGCACAGTTATTAGATGTGTCTTACACAGATATTCACATTGGGTAGAGGAGACCTAATAGATGTTCCTGGCAAACCTGTCCTGCTCAAGAAGTCTTACATCATCTGCTACTGAAGTTATAAATGCAGGGAATGGACTGGTCTCTTATTTATTCAAAATGGAGCTTTGTTCACATCATAAAAGCATCACACTCTTTGCAGGTGACACAGCCTCTGCCCTTAAAAGCCACTGGAATGTGTACAGGGGGTCAGAACTGAACGGCATTGGCAGCTCTATATTGACAATGTTTCCCGTATCTATACTGTGCCGGATAACAGCCAGAGTCCTCTGCCCTTCACTTTTGCTCAGAGTTATTGAAATATTTCATCTCTTTTCCAGCAAATTTCAATGCGCCCATTCTAATTAAAGCATATCCAATATCTACCGGAGACCCTAGGACAGGCCTGGCAGGCCTGAAGTCCAAGTGTACCTATCCATAGTTTCATAGATGTCAGGGGCTGGAAGGGACCTTACAGATCATTGGGTCCAGCCCCCATCCACTTGGGCAGGAAAGACTTGGGATCAGATGATCCCAGGAAGATGAGCGTCAAGACGCTTTTTGAAGATTGCCAGGGTGTTATTGCTTGGGCTGAAGCTAGCAGGAATACCTCACATTGCTAGTGGTGTTGTCTAGACATGCAACAGTGAGGCTCATATGTACTGGAACATGTCCTTTCTACAACTGAGTAAATGATGAGTAGAATATGGAGTCATCATTTATCCATCACACGGGAATGGAAAAAAAAATGATCATTTGCTTAGTGCTTGACAAGTACCCATAGTAAATTTTGCTACTGCTTTATCCAGTCTTATGTTTAATGCTGCGCTTAACCAGCTAGTGTGGGTGTGAAGCACTGCCCTTACTTGGATGGAGTTGAAACTGCTTGGGGCACATCTACACAAGGCATTTATGTGTGTCCCCATTAGCCTGGGGCAAACTAATTTACTCTGAAGTGGGATAGTACTTGTAAATACAAATATTATCCTGCTGTGGAGCTTTTACTCTGTAGCAGTGCATGTGTAGATGATGCCCCGCCTGGCTGGAGCACAAGAGTGCTTTGGTGTGGGTGCTGCCTGCTGGCTAGCCCCATACTGAGACACCCTCGTGCCCTGCCAAGACCCCTTGCAGCATATAAACCGGTGGGGAGCAGCCCCAGGCTGGCAGGTTGACCCCTTGGAATCCCTGCCAGCCAGGGCTGATTTAACCAGTGATGGATGTGCTGTGATCCTGGGCCCATGTGTAAATGTGTACCTGGGAACAATAAACTCCAATGCGATAAGCACCAGCGTTTATTGTGTTGCATTAATATACATGCGTGGATACTCCCCTTATAAGCTCTACGTTCTCAACAGCCAATGAAGATTCCCAGCTAGATGGCAGGAGCTCATGTTTTAGTAAAGCAACAGCAGCAGTGTCGTGAGTATGAACCTACAAGTCCCCATGGGTATAGCATAGGCACCACTGTGAAGTTTCTGGGTGACAAGTGGTTGCAGTGATTTCATCCCATATTTTAAAAGGCAGCAGTACATTATGTCTTTGCTAGATTCACTGGAGCACAGAGATTGCCTTTTACCTCAACACAAGGACAGAAATCTCATTTACCTTTTGCTTTGCTTCCTGGGAGCATATTTTCTCATTTTACTTTTGGAAAGCCATTGTAGAAATCAGCGACTCTAACAATTAACATTGGAAATAGAACTGCACTTTGCATAACTAAACATTAATATTCTGTCAGGTGTCTCCGAAACAAAGCCAGTGAATGACAAAAATGCCAGAAGAATATCAACTGCTTCCATCAGAGCTAATCTATGCTCAGTGATCAGCATTTCATAACCAAAAAGTAATTTGAATAGTAGAGCTCTGAATCACAGCTTCCTTCCCTTGGCTACTTGCAGCTTTGATTTTATTTGCAAATTAAGGCACAGGTACATCAATACTTGTTGCTTCAATATTACCATTTACAGGAAAACAGCCTAAGTATAATACAGCAGATCCCCAGCTGGTGGGAATCACCACAGAGCCACTGACTTGAGTGGACCTGTGTCATTTTATACCAGCTAAGGTTCCTGCTCAATCTCTTCTTATTTCAAGTAATTAGACAAGAAGGGCACACATGAATTTGCTTTGAGACAAGGATGTTCTCCCCCTGCTCCCAGTACTCCTATTCCTTTTGGATGTCACTGCCAACCCATTTTGCCAATTGTAGCCTAGCAGGTCAGATTCAAGGCACTTGAGCTTTGGCACACAACAGCAGTTCCCTATCATTTGATATTCAAAGGAACTGGAAAAAATGTGCTTGAAATGTGAATGACAGGGAGACCTGCCTTCTGCCCACACTGTATTTCTCAGCTGTCAACATTAAGAAATGAAATTGCTGCGTAAAGGGCTGTGCAATCATTCCCATGTAAAGAATGCAGACCGATTCACTGATAACGACTGACGGCAAGGGGCATATCCTCTAAGCTCTGGGCAGAATAGCTATGCAGCTCCCTTTGACATTAAAGGTAGTCATGCGACCACATTCCCACACTCAGTGCTTTGAACACTGACAAGACCGGGGCAGTCACACTGGTACAGCTAAGATTGTGTGCCTGAGAGGTTTCTATTTGTTCACTTGCTGTAAATCGTTGTAGCTCCGTTGATGCCCAGGGAGATACACTAGCTGAGAATCCAGTTCTAAGAGCCTAACAGCAAATCAATCTTTATTTCTTGGGAGGAATGTAGGTGTCCCTTCAGGACTGTGGGTTTACTTCCCTGTCCCATGCTCTTACTCTCTTAAGCTTCACAGGGACTGCATTTCCTTTTCCTAATGCTCAGTGCACTGGTATGATATATGTCTAGGGCTTCACCCCACACTCCTGCTCCACCCCAGATGAGCTATGATCATAAGCAGGTTGCTGGGGTGGAAACCAGAGCTGATGTGGAGGCATATGTGTTCCATGTTGCAGGCCCCACTGTATCACACAGTCCTGGGGATCAGCCAGGTTTTGGGGTCAGGCCTTGTACCCACTGCAGGACAGTAAGAAGGTCCACAGAGATTTCCTCCCACGGAGCTATGTCATAGTGGTTTTCTGGGGACAGTTTGGTATTTTGATTGTCCTCTAGTGCAGCATTTCTCAACCCATGGGTTGTGACCCAAAGGCGGGTTGACATAATATTTCAAATGGTCATGAGCCGAGGCAGGGCAGAGCAGTGGCAGGAAGGCGCCTGTGCCTGTCCCTGCCTCTTCCAGTGGGGGAGAGGGGTTGGGGAGAGCTGCATGGCTGGCCTGGTGGCACTGGGGGCAGTGTCAATGCTCGTGGGGGCAGAGAGGCTGGGAGACACTGCTTGGGGAGCCAGAGAGGCCATGACCAGGCTGCCTGGCGCAGTGCAGCAGCCCCAGCCCAGGGCAGGGGGGGTGCCACAGGCCTCTCCTCCTCCCTCCACCTTGTGCTGGGGCCAGACTCACCCCACTGCTGCCCACATAAGCTGGAGCCACCGCCACCTGAGCGGGACGTGGGCAGCTGGGGTCCCTCCAGCAGGGCTGGGAGAGTAAGGGGCAGGGGTCACAGTAAGGAAAAGGTTGAGAGCCACTGCTCTAGTGGTAACTCCAGCTATACCTCCTCTTTGAACTAGAGCACTGGGCTACACAAAAACCTTAACAGGAAGTTGGGCAGGTCTGTATTTGGGCAGCTGAGGCAGGTTGGTAAGGCAGTAGGAAACTCGTAGTGGTCTCACCCAACCTCTCCGTGTTCTGTAGAAAAGCAGAGGACTTCAGTTTCCAGGGCTGTCAATCCTATAACTTTATCATCAGGATGTTCCATTTTTTTTAAAAATTGGGGTTGAGTGTTATGCTATTTTGCGCTGAAAAGGATGGAATCAATGACCAGGGGAAATAAAAATATATATTCACTGATCCTTAATTCTATTGTTCAAGTCTTCCCTGTGGGTGATTCTCTTAATGGTACAGCTCTTCTTCCTAGTATCTAGTGTCGGGAATGATAAGGTTCATTAAGAACACCAGGAAAAACAGCTTGTTCTCTTCCCTCCCTCTCCCTCTTTCAATTTTTCCTTCATGGGATCAGATAGCAGCTATCACGTTGGGTACCAAGTACCAGACTGGAATGTTTGGCAGCAGATAGACATGCTTCTTGGCCGCAGTCTGCCTGATGGAGTACAATTTTGCTGCCCACATATTTTCAGAAAATAACCCCGGAGTCAGGAAAACCCAGAGTTGTTGGAATTTGAACTGTGGGTGGTTTTTGTACTTTGGATCAATGTCTACCACAATCGAAACTGAGTTCAGGAAACTTATCCCATCAAAATGTGGCCTTCAAAGTGAAGAAAGAAAGTCCCATTGAGCTATCCTAGGTCCTCAGACTCTTTAGATTTGCTCAGAGTTATTTATGGCTTAAATAAATGCAGGTTGTTCACAACATCATCAATTAAGCTTCAGCTTCCACTAAGACTTAGCTGATTAATGAGCAAAAGGGAGCACAGTTAAAATTCTGTCCAAGACTGATGAGAAACCTTTTAATTTCTATAAATTAAAAATTAAGCCTGCTCCAGTCTCAGTGCAGGAAACCTTTCATTTCTAGTGCTCTGGCTTAGGACAAAGCAACAGTTTTGGCTGCCTGAACTCCCTGAGCACAAGGGCAGAACTGGGGACAATGAGGCAATGCCAACAACATTAGCAAAGGTGGCATGCCAGGGAAAAGCAAAAACATTCATTGGTTGCTCCACTGTGGAGATATTGAGGGAAGCCTATGATTCATGGCTGTTAAGTGCATGCTCCACCATGCCCCATATATAGTGTGTCTCCAACCTTTGGCAATTGATAGCAAATCAAGCAATAACTCAGTACATCCATCTAGTTCTCTGCATTGTCGATCTCTGAATTCAACTTAGGTTGATGATGAGTGAGTTTATTGGGTATTTATCCCAATTGGGAACACTAACTCTAATGTGTATGTGTCAGAAAAAAACTAGCACTCTGGACAGTTGGGTATAGCTGGCAGGACGTTTCTCAAGAAAGACCTCGGACTAGTTTAATATTGCCAATGAAGGATAGCACTGAGAGTATTGAGTATGTACATACTGTACTGGGGTGCAGCAATAAAGTAGTTGAGGTGCTTGCTATCAGAGACCACATCAAAATTTTGTCTGGACTTTTGCCACAGGCTGCCCTCAAATAGCTTATTGCAACTGGGTCAATGAAGCTGGAGTACCAAAAATGGCCGGTCCTGATGCCAGCTCTGTTACATCCTTGTGAACTGCTGGTGATGTACCTAATGCACCTGCATCACACTAGCTTGAATATAGTCTCAGGCTTGGGCAGACCTTTGCCTTTGCTCATCATGTTGGGCCGACTGCCTGCCCTGATATTATTTGTTGCATTTTTATGAGAAGTAAATTCACTCAAAAATGTTAATGACTAAAATTATATATTTCTTTATGGTCTTTTGATTGCTTAATCTGGAAGAATCTTGGCCAAGATGATAGTTAATTACTCACTAGCAAATGGAAAATGTGACTAGTGCATTATTAACCTTCAGCTGGCTCCAACGTACTGTTTGGCAAATATAGTTAACTTTTTATCGGTTTTACTCAGAGTTGTTCATTGTGTAGCTTTAAAGAAATAACCTGGCATTGTAAGCTATTCCAGGAATCCCACAAGAACACCCCACAGGAGACGAGCCAAGTTTTAGTAACGTTTTTTATTTGTATAAGGTTTGTCTTTTTCTTTCTTTCTTTTTTGTCCCTGACTGCTCCTGTTGGGCCTGTGAAAATATGGTTATTCCTTCTTCTGGCATCAGTGTCCCATTCTGATGCCAACTTCATACCCAGGCAGGGCAAGTAAGGTGGGGCCAGCATCCCAGTAGAGGAGAAAATAATGACACAGAGCTTGGGTATATTCTAAGGGTAACTTGTAGGGCTGTGCAAAGCTTCGGATGCTGATTTGATTCAAAGGAGATTCGGCCCAATTCGGTGGTACCAAGGGCGGGGGGGGCGTGGAACTAGGAGGGGACCATTGGAGGACCCAGTGCCCCCATGGCTGTCTTCACCCACCGCAGCTTTTCAAGAAAAGCGCTGGTGCTCTGCGGGTGCTGCTGGGTAGGGGGGTGATCCCTGCTGCCCCCCCACTGCACTACGTGGCATGGTGGAGGGTTCTGCACGAGCCCCCCAGCCCCCACATGGGTGCCCTGCCCGAGCCAGCTCCAGCTCTTTAAGGAAAAAAAAAACAAGAAAAGCCCTGGGACTCACCCCTCCTGCAGCAGCCTCTGGGCTTTGGGGGCTCATGCAGAGCACCCCACATGGTGTGGAGCAGTGGGGATCACCCCCACCAGCAGGAATGGTGAGTCTGGGTGGGGTCTCGGGGGTTTTTTTCTTAAAGGGCTGGAGCTGGCCTGAGCGGGGCACCCGTGGGGGTCTGGGGGCTTGTGAAGACCCCCCATGCAGCCTGGGGCAGTGGGGGGCAGCAGGGATCACCCCCTGCCCAGCAGCACCCGGTGAGCACCGGGGCTTTTTTTTAACAAGTGCCCGAGCTGGGACAGGTGGGGCAGCCATTGCCAGGCTGGGAGAGGGAGTTGGGGGATGGGCCTGGCCTGGCTGATTCAGCAGCAGCTGAATCTCTGAATCAGATTTGGCCGAATCGAATCGGGACACTGATTCGAATCACTGAATCGAATCACTGTCCCCTGAATCGTCCGAATCCGAAGCGAATACTAGCCACTTCACACAGGCCTAATAACTTGTGTTATATCTGTATGCTGGACCTAGATCAAACACATGCAGGAAATTTTTATTTGAGAATCTCAGGTCATGACCAGAAACCAGTACCACAGAAGCAACTCTGCCTCAGGAACCAAAGCTAATCAGTTTGTCATATTCTAGAGTCCTACCCCTCATTTTATTTAGACTTTCCTCAGATGATGTCTGCAACTACAAACCATTGTTGGTCTGCTCTCAGGTCACATCCAGAGACCTGTTGTGATCAACACATACATACCCAGGGTCCTGCAGGGATACATCCTGTTCAATAATCCATATGAAACCATTAAAGGAGACAGTGAAGCAGCATGCATTAAAATGATACTCTCTATACTCTGCCTAATCTTCTTATAAGACTATGCCACTTGTCTTCTGGGCTCACTCCAGGCTACATACATGCTCTTGTATCACCAATATGTCCAAACCAGCCTATCTATTAATGTACACCAAGTACCTGCCTCCACAGGCTGCCGGAGACATCCAAGTGCCCTTTGGCCTTGTGGAGTACGTTGGGTGAAGCAACCATCCAGCAATCCAGGTGTGTTTGTTATTGTACCATAGCTTGCTGTACCTTTAGACCTAACTGTCTTTCAGGCAAAATATCCAGCACTTGTTTGACACATTTTGCCAACTGTATGTTGCTATGAATACAAATAATGATGATGATGAATAAACTTGCCCACAGCTAGCCCCAAACCACTTTGCTACACACATCATACTCTGGTCCCACACTTGTTCATCTTTTAAAACGTATTAAATTAGGGCTAGTGTTAAGGAACACAAACATGATATGACATATTGCATTGCTTGAGATACAGCATATGCACATATGCACGCTTCCCATTACAATGGAAGTTGTTAATGAGCATCACCTAAGGGACTGTTGGGATTTTTTGGCCATTATGTCTGCCTAATGCAGTGAGATTATTTCTCCATTTTATTTTTATAGCAATCCCTCACGTAGGGTCACTTTGCACCATTGTTAAAATGCATCATGAAATACTAAAAAAAGTTGTTATGCAAAGTCCATTTTCTTCAATAAACAAGTGAAGAAAGCAAAATCCATACTGGGCTTCATATTCTGATCTTTGGTTGATCGAGTTATCTTAGGTTAATTTTTGCAGAAGTAAGAGAAGAAGTTGGCTTGAGGAGCTCAAAATTAATTTGGGGGCCACTTATCATTATTTTTAATATGTACCCCTAAATATTTAGGAATATATATTCACTGCCATAAGGAGATTACACTTACTGCATAACATGAGATAGCAGCAATCAGGCTTTTAATCTACTTTCATAGTGATAACCATATATTTTATTTTACTTCTCCAAGTGCTTAAGATCAAGTTAAAACATTAATGTTTTTGCAGTTAATTTAATGTTCCTTTTAGTGACATCATTGACAGGGTTAATAACTGTGACTGGCATCAGACAGGATAGTTTGGCTGTTCTTTTTCCCCCTGCTGCGGTTTCCTGAGAAGAACAAAGTAAATCTTAGGAGTGAAGGATGAGCTAATCTATCGTTAGGCACTGAAGGATAATATTTTATTCAATTAATCATTTACAGCATGACTGAGTTTGCCTCAGTGGGGTGGAATGCACTATCATTTTTTTTAAAAAGAGCGAATGTTCACATTTGATATGAATTTCTACAAAATATTTCAATGGGCAAGTCTGAGAGAGACTAGTATGTTCTGTACTGCGTCCTGAAGACACATCATCTCAAACAAATACTATTTGTTAAGTAACCTTGGGTCTGCAGAATTGTGGGTAGTTCTGAAGATAAAAGGTAGGCTGGAATTTTCAAAGGAACCGTATGATTTAAATGGCAATTAGAATGGAATCTGGATGCCTGAGTGTCTCAGATTATTTTGAGACTCCAATTTATAATGCCCCAGAGCTGTCTCCTCCGAACCTTAACCAGGACTTTAAAATAATCAAAGCAAAGACCTTCCCAGGGAGGCCTTGCCTGGCTTTATCCTGAACCCACAGTGTGCAGCGCCATGAGATTAGCTAGTGTTACAGGGATGCCCAAGTAGAGCAGTAATGGTCATCAATAAAGCACAGAATGGACCTTTCAGCCAAGGGGCTGATACATAAAGTTTTGGCCCCTTGATTTACAGAACTACCAGTCACCCAGGGCATAAAGCAAGGCACAGGGAGACATAAGTTTGTTAACTCCTTGGTTACATGAAACAAAGATTTCTTTTCCAGAGGAACTTATGTGGAACACCAGACACACTGCCTTTCTTCTCCACAACCTGGGTTCTAACCACATAGAAACGTCCATAAGGGAAATATATATCTTATTTCAATACAATCATGAGACAAATACCACGCAAAGCAATAAAAAAAAATATAAAATATACTTAGGGTGCTTTGAAAAGTCTTTCAATACAATGTTGTCCATTTGTCCTCAGAGTTGCTATAATCATCTAAGCAACAATTTGGTTTGATATTACCCCTTTGGTGTGATATTACCCCTTCACCAGAGTTTTAAATCAGGTGGTGTGAATCCACTAGAATATGCACAATGCCATTTAATCTAATTTGAAAGCACCTGCCTTCTCCAATAATAGCTTTCAAGTAGTTCTGAAATGCCAGCATCTTTTGAGCACCACTTCGAATGGTAAAAGGAAAGCAGGTGCTCCACTTTTTCAGGTAACCAATGTGACACGGTCCTGTGCTGCTGAGTAACAGTTGTGACATGGATTGTTCACAGATCTCATGGAAACCAAATTCAATGGATTTTAACTGAATCATTTGATGCATTTCGTTTGCAATTATTTCTTACAATAAGATAGAAAATGAAAAACTTGGAAACAGTCCCTAACCAATGTTATCATAGTTATTTCAAGAGGCTCATTGTGTGTTAAAATGCTGTAACCCCCTTCCCAATCTCATTTGCCTGTGAGTACACATGCACCTGCATGTGTGTTTTCAGGTGGATCAAACAGAGGGAATTTTACACTGGGATTTTTAAAAAGAACCAAGGCAGAAAAATGCCTGGTTCCCATTGAAATGAAATAGATTTTAAATGCCTTTAATACACTGATAAGCTAAGGCTTATTTATTGAAATTACATCAGAATTTTAGGAGTTTTAGGATTCAGTTCTTCAAAAGCATCTAACTCTGATTTTCAGAAAGGTCACTGATTTCAATGAGAGTTAATACCCTTGATGGTCTGGGCCCATATAAGTGATTAGCACTTTTCAAAACAGGACATAGGTTCCTAATCACTTAGTTACTTTTGAAATATTGCCCTTAGTTTGGGGGATTCATTTGTTGCATTGCATCCTTTGTGCAGTGCCTGCCTCTCTGCAACATTTTCAACTTGCTGGTCTGGGTGAAAAAGGAATTTCTGTGTTTTCAGAAAATAGGCTGTAAGAGCTCAGAGAGGCCATAAAACAAATTACCACAAGGCCTCCAGGCGTTTGCTCAAAACATTTCATTCCTTTGAGATGAGGCCCCTCTGGGGAAACAGGAGCAGCAAACAAATTATAAATGGAAGTCGGGAGATGAAAATGATGAAATAAAAACAGAAACTGCAGGAAAGTAGACAGTATCTGAGCACTGCAATTGCACTGTACAATGTCTCTTCTCCCATTTTTATTTTTCTTGCTAAGCGAGGATTAGAACACTGTTACTGAGTATGCTCAGCATCAAAAATATCTAAAAGCAGGGAGTGCTGGTCCTAAAGGGTTAATTACATAGTTTTTCTGAAGTCCATTCTACCAATGCAAAAACTGTCCTCCAAGTGAAGACTGAAGGGCGAATACAGTTATGGGCCTGATCCTGCTCTGGTTGGTGCTAGGGATCAGATTATAAACCACTGACTATAGATGGAGATTAGTCATGAGAGGAACACTGACCTCTGCTCCACAAGTCTTGTGAGATTAGAGACCTATAATCAGGGACAAACAAGGGGGTGCATCAGATGAGAAGGAACATGGTGCCCACATTGGCATGGATGCTGCATAGGGCAGAACGCCAATAAGCCAGTAGTGGGGCTGCCCAGCTGCTTCTAGTCAGCAGGCTGTGTTCCCTTGGTCCTGGAGTGTAGGAGTCCTTTGGACAACATAATGCTCAACAGCTAGGTTTAAATCTTTCCATGCTGTTGCATAGACTGAATGTTCTCATAGACTCTCTGCATCTGCTAAAACACTTGCACAACCCAGGACAGGATCTTTCCTCATATAGAATCATAGAAAATGAGGGCTGGAAGGGACCTCAGGAGGTCATATCTAGTCCAACCCCTGCTCAAAGCAGGACCATCCCCAACTAGATCATCCCAGCCAAGGCTTTCTTTGTCTAGCCTGGTCTTAAAAACCTCCAAGGACAGAGATACTATCACTTCTCTGGGTAACCTGTTCCAGTACTTTACTACTGAGAAAGTTCTTCCTAAAATCTAACCTAAACTTCCTGTGCTGCAAACTTGAGGCCATTGCTCAAGTTGCAGCAAATACTCAAGTACTTGCTCCATGGTCAATATTGCCTATCTGAGAAGTCAAATGCAGCCTTTTTGTGCAGGTAATACCAGGATGTCTTGCACATGACTTAAGTTTTTCAGGCTCAAAGGGGTTATCACACATTTTGGGTTACATTAGTTGCTCGGGCATTCTGTGTGCTTTAAAGAGATTGAAAAACAAGGTCATAATTGGACCATGGTCTCATCCCATATAGTCCATTTTATGGGGGAGTTAATAGGAAAACAATGAGAGTGAGAGAGAGGGAAAGAGAGATCTGTTTAATGAAACATCATATTCTGAGCTACAGAAAGCAGAAAGGGAAAAAAATATTGCCTGCTGCCCCCTCAAGGGCATAGCTCTTCTCATCTCAGACTTGTGGGGGAAGAAGGCGTGAGCTCAGAGCCCAATTAGGAGGCCTCCACTGAGACGGTTGCACTGCAACAGGTGATCTGACTCCAAAAACAATAAAAGGAAAATCGGCAAATACTAGATATACAGTTACACACCCTCCAGGCTTATCAGCAGGAAAATCGGAAAAAAAAATAAAACCCAATGGATTAGCTACCTTTGCCATGGGAAAATGCATTTTCTGACAGCTACACAGGAATTATTTTGGGCAGGTACCTTCTGGTTTCCACTTAACTATAACTCCTTGAACCATTTTGATTTGGTTTAAAGGTTGTGCCACCCTACACCTTCCCCCTAAATGAAAAAAAGGCTTTTGTTCAAAAATACTGAAACGCAGAGAGCTGGTTCATCCCAGGTGTAAATGAAGTGATTGCACTGCATTTGCTCCAGTGATGTACTTGGCTAGTAAACTCTTTGGGACTGGGGCCATATTTGTTCTGTGCGTAGCACCCAGGACAAGTGGGGCCTGATCCCTGGCTAGAGCTCCTTAGCACTTCAGTACTTTAAATAATTAATACCAATGATGAATTTTGGCCAATGACAAATTTTGTCCTAATTCTGCACTGACACGTCATGAAAATTTCTCACTTCACCAGAACTGCGGAGAGCATAAGGCAGGGATGAATTTGGTTTTATCTACATAAGCTGCTACTTGTTTTTATTTCAGCTGTACAAACTCCACAAAATGCAGGTTTTCCTTTCGGCTGCAGATACCAGGGCCTATTGTATATGGAAGACACAGACTATTTTATACAGCACTTGATACCGCTCTGACAGTGGCTTTACTTTGGTGTCACTACATTGACTACATAGTAATGTTGTTCCTGCTTAATGCTGATGTAAACACAGAATATGGTCACCTTCTAGGCAATATAAGACAAATTTCATTCAACCCTTGAGTAGTGACTGAGAATAGTCAAAAGCAGTATGTTAGTACCTAAACACTTTTAAATAAACCCTCCATTATACTTCTCCAGCTAACTAGGAGTAGTGTTTTGGGTTGAGGTTTTCAGAGCCAACAGGGCCAGGGGCTCCTGGCATGGAAGTCTCAACCCAGAAGGGAGAGTAACAAAGGGTATGAGAAGGGGAAATGGCCACTTGGCCCCTTCTGCAGTGCTAAATTAGGAGATAAAGAGGAACTTTCTGACTAGGAGGGTGGTTACCCATTGGAACAGGCTACTTTGAGAAGTTGTGGAATCTGAATCCTTGGAAAATTTTCAAGAGCAGGTTGGACCGATGCTTGGCTGGGATGATCTTGCCTTGAGCAGGGGGCTGGACTAGAGGTCCATTCCAGCCCTACTTTCTTATGACCCTAAATGAGAAGGTAGGGAGGGGATGTTGGCTGGATGAGAGGGGTGTCTCAGGAGGTTTGTGGAAGGGAAACAGGAGACAATATGGAAAAGCCTGAGGACCTCTGGACTAGAGCCACACAACTGTTTTTAACTTCATTGAGAGCTTTGGCTGCTGAACCAACTGTTCAGTCTTGAACATATCCTTTCTCTACAAATCACTGTGTTCAAATCAGTGACACTGTTCATTGCCAGATACTGGCTCGATAGAGTCAGGTCAAAATAAGTTTTCTCTCCACCCTCCCCGCCCCCATCAACCCATTTCCAGATTTTCTACATGCTGCACCTTTTATTATAACAAGCCATCAAAATTCAAATGAAACTGGGAGTCTCTTTACTTTCAATTTAAAGTCTATGCATTCAATTAGCTCAATAGCTCCTATCACTAACGGCTGGCTTTCAAAAAGAAATAAGCTGGGAGGGGTAGCAGCACAGAGCCTGGCTTGTCTAATGAACTCGGCTAAGCAAGGGCATGCCAAGGTTATCTAGGTATCGTTGTGTTTGATAATGACTCACCCAGGGAGCTTCTAAGATGGCCAACACCCTCCCTTGCTGACTGCTCTAAAGAATGAACCATGATTCCAGCTGTATTATGTTGCCTGCTGCTGCTGGAAAGGGAATTATATACCAGCGCACCTTTCTATGTAGGGCCATATGTAGACAGGCAACCAAGTAAAAGAGGCATGTTCTAACAAGCTGCATTTCCTGAATGAGGCATTTATGAAACACAAATCACTTTTGTTTGGTTAACGTACAGTTGGAAAATAAACCAGGAAATTCAGAGTTAATGACGATGCTATCTTCTTAACCAAACCTCTCT
Source organism: Crocodylus siamensis (assembly GCF_052110815.1). Lineage (NCBI taxonomy): Eukaryota > Metazoa > Chordata > Crocodylia > Crocodylidae > Crocodylus > Crocodylus siamensis. The sequence continues at coordinate 7,818,575 of NC_143406.1, read as the reverse complement.
TGTTTTTGTTGAATTTTGTTGTTAGGCTGTTTCTTAGCAGAGCTTCCTGTTGACTTCAATGGGGAATTCTGTGGCGAATACCCCTAGCACAGCGTGGCCTGTCTTATTTTTTTGGTTTGGGATTCGTTCTGGTTTTAGCTGAGGAGAGAGGAAAACTGAAGTAAGGGGAAAATCCTTCTCACATGAGCACAAGTCCCAATGATCTTTATTCTGGATTTGCACAGAACAAATCTGACCTTGAGCTGACTTCAAGTGTTCATTGTCTTATTCTCAGCCCAACCCTGAGGTTGTCTGTCCTGATTAAAAGAATACTGGACTCAGAAAAAACAAGTGCCATTCTTGGCTCAGCTGATGGCCACATATGTGACCTTAAGGAAGTCATTTCTTAGCTCCCTGTCTCAGTTTTCTCTTCTGTGAAATGGGAGAAATGCTTACTTCCTTTGTAAAGTGCTTTGAGATGTACATGTGGAAGCGATGTACAAAAGTTATTGTTATCCCACTACTGGATATAAATAACCCCTTGTGAAATCAGTAAGGGCTGCACATGTGGTCTGAGGAGGAAAAAAACCCAATACTACACCCATATTCATCTCAGCTATGCTAAAGCAGAATTTTAGCTGCAGTGGCAGACTTTAAAGTGGTTTGCTGTAATTCCAGAGCCATGCCAGCAGGACTTGCATTAAAAGTGCCTTCAGCTGACCAAGCTACGCATGAGTATCTAGTCATTCAGGCTGGGGAATCACAGGAAGCCAGATGTGATGCTTACCCCATCACTCCCTTGTATGCTGCTAACTACAAAAGCTGGTGTGTTTTCACCATGCCTAGGCTTATGCAGACCTTCTGACCTCAGTGTTAGGTTGCAAGGATGCTGTTAGTTCAACACCACAAATGAAGATATTCAGGGAATGGTTTTAAGAGCGTGTTTTCGAAATTCAGTTGTGCATCTCAACAGACTGTTTTGATAAACGTTGGAATTAAACAGCAGTGAGCCAGATTGCCCACCCCTTTCCTCCAGCACATCATATGAAGTGCTATTAGACATTGCTGGCACTAAATAATGGGTTTTAATTATCTTGTTATAATCAGTGAAAAATGGAAGGCTCAAGCCTTCACTTTTGGATTAAGTGCGTTGCTTCTGGGTTTTCCCCATTTGTTTTTCAGATTCTGTTTGGTCTTGTTTGTTTGTTTGTCTGCCTGTTTCTTTGCAAGACCAGACGACGACAACATTTGCAATAAAAAAAAATTCTGTGAAATTTGTTAATGCCATCTGCTATACTGACTTGGCAGGTTGATGAAAACTTAGATGACAAGATGCCTGGCATTCTGGCTTAAGATACAAACTGATTATCCCTTCTGTACACCACTGGGGGGGGTTCCCCCCCCCCAAATAAAAAAATCTGCCATCTCAGATCTCTACTACAGTGCCAACAATGATGCATTTCAGAGGCAAGTTTTGAGTGTTGGATATGAAAATGTACAACTCCAGTTAAAGCAAGTGGGGAAATGAATGTTTATGGGAGGGCAGTATTTTGTCCTTGTGGAAAATAAAATCGCACTTATGAGATTATAACTGTTTATTATGATTAACCTAAAAGGTTCCTTATTGCATGCTGAAAAATTAGAGGGGCTGAAAAATCACCCTCTTGGCCAGCTTAGTGACAGACACTGAAACAGTTTGTTGCCTAACATATGTTTGCCTATGCTGGACTCTAAACACAAAGTAAAATCTCTACAAGAGCCTACAAATATTGCCAAGCTGATTTTATTGAAAGATTTACATTTGCCAGTATGTGAGGATGAGGCAGGAGCATAATGGATAAGACAGTTTGCATGGAGAATGACTGGAAACAAAAAAAGCATCTAATCCAAGCCCCTCTAAAGCTGATGCAGGTGTTGACTACAATGGACCCGGCCCACATCCCAGCAAATGATTTCGGGAAAATGAAGGGCTCAGTTATTTTTAACCCTCTCGTCCTACAAAACAGTCATTTGTAGATTCAGTGTTCATATTTTGCTGTTTTTTTATTGCCCCTTTTGCACCCTGTGACATCAGAACTGCAAAACAGCCTTTGTGTGATAAAAAAAAAAATCTGTATGCAATCACCACCTTAACTTAGTGTTCGAGCTGTGCTGACAAGGGACAGCCCTTAGTTACCACGAATAGTCCCATTTTCCCTACCCCGTGAAATGGGGACAGGAATGCCCTGCGTTGTACTCTAAAAGGCACAAGACCTGCCTTTTGTGAGCTCAGGCTGGTGAGCGGGTGCTCTCTCAACTACAAATGCTTTGTCACTGGCAGTTTATGGGATGGCAATAAAAAATGCAGCAATAGCATATGGAATTAATGAAAGGACAGGCAGTGTTTGGCATCTTCTAAAGGTCAGAGGTGGAGGAGATTCAACAGAGAAGCTTCCCCCTTCCATTGGCTCCTGTGTCCAGCAGCAAGATGTAGTAGCAATAAATGGAAAACTAGTTATGGCAGCAGTGCTACCATTATTTTTCCCTTAAACTGGGCAGCAGAGCAAGCCTTGTATAGGAAGACTGCCCCTAGCCACCTGTAAAAGCACACAGCAAGGGCCGTTGTGATCAACTCAATGTCTCCACGAGATCTCACTTCAGAGGGTCTATCCTCAGACCACATGTATAGGTGTAATCTAGACCTAAGCAGCCAGCAACACAGAAGAGGTTGTCTACTCACTAGCCAGACCAGATGCAAAAAAATGGTGAGTGGGGGTAATTATCTGAACCTCACACAAGCTGCTGTTTGATTTCAGGTGGGTTGGCTCTTATCTTTGGACTGAGTTGCTACTCCCTTGGCAGAGAGCCCTTGAGTGGTATGAATTTGCAGCCTGGCTTCATTTGGGCTCCGCTGTCAGTTTTTCCTCAGAACGGCTTTTCATCGAGAAGTGCTGTCAATCTAAACGAAACCTCATCTAAATATTTTATTTACGCAATCTGCTGAAGAGGGTCTGTTTACATGACAGAGGCTGGGAATGAACGGTCTTCCCATCTGTTTGTTTAAAACATAAAGCCCATTTGACAGCTGATGTAAAGCTCAGCCTCTGTGTAGCAATTAAATTCATCAGCAGAATGGAAAAAAGAATTGGTGTTAATTTTCTCCACTCTCCATTCCTTGCAACCCAAGGCAGGTTCATGCCGTTCTCCCATCCTTTGGAGACCAATTACCTCAGGTGAAGTCAGATGCAGAGGCAGTGTTGCTAGGAGTGGGAAAAGGGGACCTGGGGCTTTGAGCATCTTCTTAAAGCTGGCAAGATGCAGAAAGCTGGAGTTAACCCTTTGTCAGCCACAGGAGGAGTTTGTACCTAGGGTTTGTATTGGTCCTTTTTAATACTGTAAGAACATACTACCTCACTTATATAAACCCTGTTGGTGACCTAAACATAGCTATCTGCCCATGGGGATTCAGATGAGTGGCATTTGGATGAAGATCCAAGATTGCCCGTAGCCTGTTAGGAACCCAACTTCTCTGGTGTAATTCTGGAGAGGGACACTGGGTAGGAGCTCATATGCTGGAGATGTATGCTGTTGGGCTCCTTAATGCCTCACTTGCACTCTTGTAAAGCTGTTGGGCTCCTTTATGTTTCCAAGCTTGTGAAGCTTGCAAGATCTGCAGCAGCAAAGCTTAAGTTCTTGCAGAAGTCCTGTGATCCTTCTGGCAGGTTGTTCCTCCAAAAGCAGGGGGCTCTGGATGTCTCTCTGTTCAGCTGTCCAGGGCACCTGGAGGACAGGCCCCACAGCATGATCTCCCTGATAGTCTGAAGGGTCTGTGATTGCCCTACATATACATTAGGCCTGTGCGAGTAGGCAGCTATTCGATCCGGCTTTGGATCGGGCCACTTTGGATGCCAGGAATCCGATCCAGAGCTTTGGACCGGGTTCCTGCTTTGATCTGGACATGCTGCTTTGGATGCCGAAGTGTCCAAAGCTTCTCCAGATCCGAAGCACGGTCTGAAGCCTCACACAGCCCTAACATAAATGAGTGTGCATTGAAAGCAACTATTTGCCTTTTGGAAGGCAACACACAGGGCAGGATCTTTTCCCCGTAAAGACAATTCTCCTCCATATAGAGCCCATTCTGTCCACCAGAAATGAATGCTGAAGTTCCCATGGTCTTTAATGGGCCAGCATTGGACTTCCTATGAAATAAATGACATATAAGAGCGTGCACCAATTCTTAGCATGTTTTTATAACCCTCAGACAGTGCTTTGTGTTACCACTTTCATAGGCAAATGGACATTGCACATGGGACACATGACATGTTAGTCTAATAGTTCAAAATGTGGGCAAGAGAAAGGTTCTGCATTGAATTCTTTGCCTTGTCTTTCCATCTCTTCCATCAGCAGAGACTTTGTCTGCTGGTAGCAATAAACACTGCTCTGAGGTTCAAAGCTCTGAGCAAATGCTGCTCCCCCTCCCATGACTGCACCCATAAAGCTACCCAACGACAGCCAGTGGAGATGCATGTGTTCATCCACCTCTGAAAAACCTTGAAGGCCATCCAAGCCCGGCTAGGGCTTCGAGTTAGCAGTGTGCCCAAGTGGAAACCACTAACTTCCTTGCAAGAGAAGGAAACTTGGACCCTCATGCCTCATTCAAGCAGCGTGCCAACCTTGGTTGTCTACTCCATTTCGCTTCTCCAACCCCACCTTTGCCCTCAACTTCCTGAGCTGATACAGCCCATACTTTCGTTTTCATTAAAAAACAAATCTTATATACAGGTCTGAAAAGATGCTCTGATACCATGTGTCCACTTTCCTGTCAGCTTTGCAGGGAAGGAGAGAAGCAGCGACTGTGAAGAAAGGAAAACAGTGACGATGTCAATTCTGTTATCTCTCTTTCTTGTTCCCTTTTTTCCTTCTCAATTGTCTCTGTCACAATCTTTTCTTATTTAGGCAGTATGGGCACAATTCCCACTGACGGCACAATGCAGCTCAGGGCAGTCTGATTCTACGCAACTGCATCGCAACTTCTTTCCTGAGAAAAAGCCCATTTTTTTCCTGCTTTGTTCCTTGTAATTACAGTGCAGCACAGGGTATATTGGGATAGGAGGACCATAATTAGGATTTTTCAAAAAAACATTTCCTGTGCCGATTACTAATCTCCTGCCAACCCTGCCAGTGTTGCCTCCTTTATAATACCTGTTCCCTCTCTGTGTTTAAAGCCATTGATGGGGCCAGCTGCCATTGAGACACAGATTACATCCTCCCTTCTTTATATACACAGCAGATTCCCCCTTGTCCCTTTTCTGTGATGATGCCTTCAAATACAGAGTATTATAAAATAACAGCACTTTCTACTCCAGTAGCACATTTCAGCCCAGACTTCAAAGTGCCATGTAAGCATTAATTAAATTTATGTGTGAAATCACTCTGCTTTGTTATACTCACCTTGCAGATGAGAAAACTGAGGCAGGGTATGTTTCAAGGTGACACAGTGAGACCCAGGCAAAGACAGAAGAACAGCTCAGGAATCCCACATTTCATTTTCCTTCATGCCATCTTTCGGCTTTGGGTTAAACCAGGTCTCCTGACAGCTTCTGCAATACCTTTATGTGAAACCGGGCCTCTTGCTTTCTTTCAGGCATTAGCTACATGCTAAGAAAACATACTTTACTTTGTATTTTTTCAATGACTGTCAAAAGTGACTGCATTAACTGGCAGTAGAGGGAGATTTAGGGACAGAAGAAGATCATTTTACATCAAAGGTACAATCCTCCAATCTTCCTGTTTTGAATATTTTTATTACAGAGCCTACTGGCCCTGAAAAGCTACTAGGTGGGGATTTCTTGAATGTACTAGTAGTCCAGCCAAGGCCTCTGCCCTGAGCCAGGACCAAATGGTGAGCTGAGGTACAGGTGTTGTAGCAGCTCTGTGGCATGCAGTCAGGTTCTTCCTACACAGGTGGGTTTTCCTGATAGCTGGGTAATTATGGTTATTTTCCTGATAACTAGGTAATAGTTGAATTGGATGCATCACTCGGGCTCCTCTGCATAAAATGCAGCACAGAGACGGTACCAAGGCTCAGGGTCCAGTCTACCAGCTGGTACCTAGGCCCTTTACTTTTCCAGTGATGTATTCCTAGAGAGGGGTGCTATTTGTATCATGTACATTTTTCAGTACAATGAACAACAAGGCAATCTGACATCTGACATTTATGAGACTGATATACAGTTCTCCATTGCATTATAAATCATTCTACTGCAAAGGAACAAGCAATGTCTGTCCATTCCCAGTGAACTCGGGGATGTTACCCTTTCTTCTGCCAAGTGTTTTTGAAACTGTGTTGATTTGTTCAAGCACTACTTGCAAACTTAGAATTATCCTCTAATACACAAGTAGCTCAGACAGTCTCCTCCCTAATTTTTAGGTCAATTTTTAAGTTTCACCTGGCAGTTCTCACAGGCTAAGAAGGCAGAACACGATGCTCTCAGTTAGCCTGTAAGATACAGTTTGACTTCCTGTTATAACTTTCAAATCTCTGCTATTCTAAAATACACTGTAAAAGACTGTGTTTGACACCAGTGGGAACTGCACAGAAAACCAAGTAGCTATCGAGTCCGTGACAATACCTCACATACAGTTTTTGACATTCATACAGTCACTTTCTGAGCCAGATTGTTGGTCCAGATACCAGTGTTATCTCCAGTGGGATCCTCCCTTTCCACCTGGAAAGATAAAGTCATCTTTGCCAACATCCCTTCAAGGATCAATCATGTTCAAGTCATGAGCCAAGTGCCTTGGCAATGTAACTCATGTGTCAGTGGGAGGGGGGCCTCGGATACTACAACAGTGTGAGTGAATATGCTCCATCTTAGATTAGGAAAGGACACTGGGTCTTTGAAATGCTTGGATTGAATGCAGCAAAAAGACTCTTATAATGATTTTTCTTTTTTTTTTCCTGTTTACACTGAACACTTCAGTACAGCTTTGAAAAAGTCAGCATCTGTCGGAACATGATGCTTACTTTGCTTAGTCATACTCACATGATAGTTACTTGCATTTTCTTTGCACTATACTGGGAACCTGCCTGCCTTCCTTCCTCTCTCTTTTTCTCTCTCACTTTTCTTTTCTTTTCACATTATTTGGCATTCAAATATATGCCGTCAACAAGGCACCAGTCAGTTTCCTCATTTGAATTAGCTATGCAAACCTGATTTGTCTGTGAAAAGTCATTTCACTGCCTTTGTTTTTGTTTTGTTGGTGGTTGATGACCCATTGCATGTTAGAAAATGTAATTTTCCCATGGGGGCTGTCCCAAATACATGTTTTCCAGACACCAGAAGTTTACAAGAGAAGTCATGAGATATAACAAGACACAGCCATTGTGTCTGACATCCTTGATTTAGGCCAAGTGGTACCTGCATTTGCATCTACATCAAGGGTAGTAGAGATAACTTAAAATCTACTCACCCTGCTCGTATGTCCCCACCACAAACCATAAGAGGGGAATGAAAGCTAATACCACATCCTATTTCTTTCTGCACTGAGCCTGTCATAGCAAGATTTTGTATAGAATAGTCATGCTAAGGAAAGATGGTGCTGGTGAGAGAGTGCTCTCACTCTTTTTGTTCTTGTCATCATTACCATTTACTGCTGACAGTGCACTCTGGGCTGTATTATGCACAAAAAAAGACAAACCCTACCCCAAAGATCCATGCACAGATAACAAAACTAGCATCTAGTTCCTGCAAACCAAAACCCCAGGTACACACATATGGATCTCCCTAGGGGCCTCCTCCATTCTATATTATGTGGGTGCCATGCGGGCAGGCATCAGAGACACTCAGGTCACATTGGGTGCATCTACATGTGCCCCTACAGTGCCATTGTTACACCATCATTTAGTACTTCATTTTGGAAGTACTACTGCTATGGTGACATAGCATCTTGTGTAGACGGGGCCAGTGTCAAGCATTTCCTTGCATTTTTAAGGCCTTGAAATCTAGTAGGAGGAGGAAACAGTTGACCCTCTGGATCATGGTATACATGTAAGAGATCTAGTCAGATGCCTGATGAATCCATTTGTGGTTGACAAGCTCAGTTTGAGAGTGACGCAGTTTGTTACAGGTTTTCCAGATCTAGGTGTTGTCTGAGTTAGAGTCCAAGTTTATGGCCAGCTCCTTTCTTCTTTCTCGCTTTGCTTCCGTCCTCTGGACCAAAGCTACTTCATGTTGAGCTGTATCCATTGCCAGATGTTCCCTCCAGATCAAATGAGATTTTCTGCACTCCTCCCATATTTCTACATTGATGTTGATTAACTTCCTATAATTTTTGCACACATCAAGGTACCGCCAGAGGGGGTGGCTCCACTATATAGAGTCATCTCGCTACACAGAATGTTCTTGGAAATATGGTCTTCTTCCATTCTCCTGACATGGCCAATCCATCACAACCTTTTTTTCTTGATAGTGGTTTCTAAGTGTGTCAGTCCTGTGCACTCCAGTACCTCTGTGTTTGGTATTCCCATTTTATTTTCAGGCAGTGTAACAAAGCCATCAATAAGGCTAATCACACCTTGTCGTGCATTAGCAGATGCATGACCAGCAGATCAAGGGAGGTGATGCTCTCCCTTTATGTGGCATTGGTTCAGCCACAGTTGGAGTACTGTGTCCAGTTTTGGGCACTGCAGTTCAAGAGAGACATGGAGAATCTGGAGAGGGTTCAGAAGAGGGCCACTTGCATAATTAGTGACCTCCGTGAAAGACCCTACGAGGGGAGGTTGAGGGATCTTGATCTCTTCAGCCTTCATAAGAGACATCTGAGAGGAGAACTTGTAGCCTCCTATAAGTTTATCAAGGGAGGACAACAGGGAATTGGAGATGCGCTATTTACCAATGCACCCCGAGGAGTAACTAGGAATAATGGGTGCAAATTAATGGAGAGTAGATTCAGATTAGACATTAGGAAGAATTTTTTTTACACTAAGCATGGCCAGAATCTAGAATGGGCTTCTAAGAGATGTGGTGCTGTTACCTAACTTGGAGGTCTTCAAGAGGAGGCTTGATAGTCACCTGGCTGGAGTCATCTGACCTTGGTCCTCTTTCCTGCCAGGGACAGGGGGTCGGACACAACGATCCTTTGTGGTTGGTCCCTTCCAACTCTACAATCTATGAATCTATTAATCTTATGCAGACTTTTCATGTGGAAGCTGATCAGTCTCTCAATGTGCTTAGCATATGTAGTCCACATTTCTGAACGATAAAGCAGGGATGAAGCACAAAAGTCTCGTAGATTCGTATCTTCACCTTAGCTGATAGTTTACCGTTATTGCATGCACGTTTCTGTAATTGCCTCATATTCTTAGCTGTTTTTCCAGTTCTGGTAGGCAGTTCACTCTGAAGGCCAAGAGTCCTGCTGGTTTTAGAACTCAAGTAGCAAAAATTGGCAAAGACACCAAGAGATTTATCCTCCAGAGTGATGTCAGGTATTGGTTCTTTCACCAATACATGACCACACTCTTCTTGAGACTAATTGCCACCCCAGAGCTTTTGCATGATTCAGCAAATCTGCCCAAAAGATTTTGCAGGGAAGATTCACTGGAGGCAACCGAGGCCACATCATCTGCAAATAGGAAATCTCCAGAACCAGTTCTTCCATCTTGGGTTCTACTCTAAACCTCAGTGTTAAATAAGCTTCCATCTAGTCTGGTTCGAAGATAAATGCCATTACTGCTGACTTAAAACATAGTCTGGTTTTACAATGAAAGGTGTTTCTGATCTCATCGCAGGACCTCAGGACCTGAGATATCAGGCACAACTCTAATTCCTTTGCCTTCACTGAGTCCCAAGCTGAATATGCTGAAAACTACACTGCTGGAGATAACATATTCTACATTTATTGTCGTGCCATTTCGTGGATTTATAATACTTAGAGGCTGACAGGACCATTTTGATCCTTTTGTCTGACCTCGGCATGAGACAGGCCACATAACAGTTGCAAAGGATTGTGCCCATAACCAAAAGGGAGGGCTTTTGTTCAAGATTTTGGATGTATTTCTTCTACCCGATGGGTCAAAGAAAAGCCAAAATCCTGAAGCATCTTTGATGTATTTTCATGGAGAAATTGTCTTGCACCTTGTTTTTGCTAGACTGATGGTTATGTCCCAGCAACTTAGTAGCAAGACATTAATACAAGTGGTAGTAGACCACCACATCTGACTGAAAAACTTGAAAAAAGGTCTGTTCTGTATACGGCAAGCTCTGAAGGGCATATATGCCAGGTCATACACCTTTTAAAAGCTGGTTGCTCACTGAAGGACAAGGAGGCCTGATTGTGTTAATGTAAGTACAGTCTCTATCCAGGGACGATGACAGTGATAATAAAAATAACGTAGGCAGCCCATGCAGGTAGCATTGATCAGGAATGCTGTGGTCACAGTAGCACGAAACAGTGAGCAACAGTGCTTCTAACCGAGCTTCAAGCACTTGGAAATGCACCTTATATAAGGATTGACTCAGAAGCTTAAATTAATTGTGCAGTGGGTAGGAGGAGGATTAGTTAACTCCCTTGGAGTTTGGAGTCACTGTGCTATAGATTTTCATCCACTGTAGCCTTACCACTTTCTGGGAAGAAAGCAAGGTAGCAAGGTGTGATTCTCCTTTGTCTTGTGACTTAGGCAGCCACCCACACTAGGACAAAAGAGATGCAAAAAGCTCGCATCCTAATGCAGTACTGTTTGAATCTCATTGTGCAGCTGTTTTGCCTATGTGAAAATTACAACCTAGCATTCAGTGCAGGAGAAATGTGGCTTTTCAGTCTTTCAAGGCCCCTGTGTATCAATTGATAGAGGGCTCCATCCAGTGCCTTTTGACACCTATGGGAGTATTTCTTTAGTTTTCAGTAGGATTTGGATCAGGCTTTCTGTTATTACTCTAATATGGAAATTTCAGATGATCTTTGAAGAACAATGATGAAGAAATTGAAAAGTTTGGGTCTGATTCTCATTGCACTATTTATGATCGCACTACTACTACTTATGATGATCCTCTGACTTCAGTAGATTTACTTCTTATTTGCATTGATGTGACTGAGTGCAGAATCAGACCCTACGCAATTTGAATTTAACAAGAATAGCATGACAGAAGCATTTTCATGAACTCTTCTTCACTCCCTAAAATTGCCGTAAATACTTAAAAACAATCTATTGTGTGGCCAAGGCAAGGAGGGTGAAAGACCCAGCAAAATAACATGCTTTCCTTTTATTTGCTTTGTTGTGTTGTCCTCCTGAGACAGTAAGAGCTAGTTTGGAGAAACCAATGTATTTGTATTGAAAATGCAGATGGCTGAATAATCAAACAAGGGCTTCAGCTTTATTGTTTCCAGTACACCTGCAAATAAAAAAAAAAAAAAAAAGAGGGAGGAGGCTGTGTTCTCCACTACCCTATTCCAGCTTCTTTTTATGTTTGCTCATGTAACATTATATGTGACTTATTCAGCTACTCCATGAGCCTTTGAAACAAAACCTCTTGTTTGCTGTTGTAATAAGACGAGCACTTTCAGAGTATCTGAAATTTATGTGCCAGGAAGACCTGAGCTACCCTCACCTTGGTAGTGGCATCACTCAATGCACCCAGCTGGACAGGCACATGCATTCAGGCCAGGAAATCTCGAGGTGGCTGGGTTCAGCAGAGCAGCTGAGTCTGTGTAACAGATGCCGTCGTGAACAGTATAGGCAGCTGTGGGGTAAATAGGTGTAAGGTATCCAGAACCAGAAAATTTGGGTTAAACTTAACAACTGGTCAGAGCTGGAATAATGGCAGAGAGAATGCTCTGCAGAAGGATTTAGGCTTGTGTTGGTCTTTGATCCTACAACATGATGAACCCATGTAGTCAAGAGAAGGTGACAGTGCTCAACACCTTACCAGACTAAGGCTGGGGATCCTCACCCCACTTCAAGGCTTGCATGCAGTCTTATACTATTGGGACTTATTCTTCCCCTGTGAAAGGAAGGCTCTCTGGGCACTGAAACAATCACTGACAGCACCTGAGCATTCCTACCTCCAGGAATTGAACCGAGCCTGATTTGTTAGCAATAGTTTGTGGATGCCAAGATTTGGTGGCATAGGGCAGTGCTCACAATTTCTTATGCCCTTTGCACATAGTACTTTATAAGCTTGTAATGAGAAGGTTTCCTTTGTCTGGACCTGGCATCTCATTTGCAGTTGCATGTTAACCCTCACCCACGCCCTCACCACTTGCTGTGATTTGAATGAGTAATCCCTGACATTTATTCTGAAGCAGGTGGCTCCTACACACCCTGACTCCTACATTCAAATGCCATAGGGAAATAGAGGAAGGCACATAGACTGTAATGCATTCCATGGGGCTGAATAGAAGTATCAACCCAGCCACTTAATATGAAAGGTAAATGTAACATTGGAAAGGTAACATTTACTCTGAATAAATGTGCCTCAAATTCACAGTGAGACCCAAGAGACATTTTGCTATTGAAGCGGTTGATTGCTGCAGAAATGGTAGGTTTTCACCTGATCTTTGTCTGTTTTACATTAAAAAATGGGTTCAATCCAAAACCTTGGATTTTAACTCCTACCCATGTCAAAGAGATATAGATAGCATCCTGCATCTGGATCAGATCTAGATGTTGCCAATGATCACTAATATAAACTCTCCGTTGGGGATATCCAAAAAAAACCAGAAATGGATTGCAAGTTCAAACCACTTTTAATGGGCAGTTAGAGTAGCATTTAGGCTGAAGCAAAATCATTGCCCCTTGAAATCACTGTGCTACCTTCTGTTCCAAAATTATCTCTAAGTGAATTAGTAGTGACCTACTGAACACTGCATGAGTTAGTTATACAAGGGTGAAACGAAGCAGAGCAGATTCATGTCACTACTTCAGAGTAGATGCAAACTCAATATAAAGTGGTCTAATTGACATCTTGTAGAAGTAGTCTGGCAAACTCATAGAGATTAGAAGATAACAATGATTATGAAGTAATCTAGGCTACTTTTGCCCCTGTGCTAGATTGCTACCTGTCATTCATTTCCTCATGTTCCCTGCAAGGCCATTCCCATTGTTACAGACCATCCCATTTCATGAAGAATCCTGATTCTGGCCTCCAGTCCAGTGGCTGTAGGGCTGCAACCTCCACATAAGGGTTTGCAAGGTCTCTGAAGCTGGTAGCTTTAGGGGCAGAGGGGGAAGGTCCAGATAAATCTGGATAAGCCCTGCATAAATACTCCTTTTCTTAGCATCCACCCTGCTACTGAGAGATACAGGATTCTGGGCTTCATAGACCTGGGGTCTGACCCAGAATGGCATTTCTTATGTTCTTAATCTTTGCACTGCTCAGGGTTCCCTCTCTATATTGAGATTGCATAAGGCTGCCACAGTAGCGGTTTTGCTTCTTCCTCTCCTGTCACTTAATACAAGGAGACTGGTGTGCATGGGGCATCCTCCAACCTCCTGATGGTTCTTAAGGCTAGGGCAGCAGATAGAATAGCCCTCTGGCTGCCCTAATTTGCACCCAATTTACACAGAAGCCAGCCTCCCTTCTGCCTAGTTTTGAGATCAGAAACACAGAAAGGTAGCTTCAAGCCACTTTAGCTCACACGTTCCCGCTGGTCCTGTGCCAGTACAAACTAAGCTGGACCAGAGGCTCTGATTCACAGTCAGCGAGAAGAATGAAGGAAAGCAGCATGCAGTCCCCACCTGTGCCTAGACCTAAGCATGGAAAGTGCATTTCTCCACCCAAGGCTAGTAATCAAGCAATCCAGATGCATATTCAGCCCAACCCAAAGACACAATCTGTGCTAAACAAAACAGCAATTGCCAATCCAGTAGGACAAAACAGTTGTTAACTCTGAAGGGCTTACACAGTTAGACGTGTCCCAGATCCTTACTGTTGGAAGCACAAACTGAATTGGGCTTTTGATCTGCATTTCTTAGGTAGCCAATCTTTTACTTAAAGGTGCCTCTGCATATCAGGCTCATGTAAGAAGCTACCAGGAAATAGAAGCTTAAAAGCTTCTTAGGGTGGGGATCTCATGCATACATTTGTTTGTTCAGTGCTGTGTGGTGTTACATGTCAGGAGTGCCAGAGTTAATAACGCTGTATGTGCCCCGCTATCCTACCCTACCCTTTTGTTAAATGAGCCCCGAATGAAACACTCTGAACAGATATTTTGTATTGAGCTGAAAGTGCTGCTTTGGCCAAGTTGTTTTAAACCTGCCAATAAGACAGACTGTGTAGTTTCCTTTAATTGATTTTGCAAGGATTTGGAATGAGGGATGTTACGTCAACCGATCCCCTTTGTTTCTAGCCCTATTTTACATAGGGCATTGTGTTTAGTGCAAAGCAATTGTACCTGCTAGACTGATCACAACATTTCGAAAGCAAAGTCAAGCCATGTAGGTACTGTGATGATGGCCTGGGTCTGGATACTAAAAAAAGATCATATGATCAACTCAGCCTCCCATTTTGCTTCATCAGTTTTGCAGGTAAAATGTCCCTGTGCAACTGCTGTTAGCTGTATAAGGCTAAGAACATTAAAGATTGTGAAGTGCTCAGCTGATGAAGCTGTGCAAATATCTTAGACAAGTAGATGAAACAGCAATGAAAGCTCTTAGAAGCCACATCAGAAATGGTTTAACTGTTTAAACCATTAATTGGGTCATAGTCATTCATATACAGTAAGCAACCATATGCCATCATTCTCAGTAAAAGGAAACAAGAAAAAATGTCAGTGAAGTTTCTGGGCAGGGGGAGAAAGAGCACAGTGTATGCATCCCCCAGTGACATGCTGCACTGATTCTGCATCCCAAAATGGCAGTACTCCCAGCAGGAAGGAAAAGACTACACATTCAACGGTGCAGGGCATGAAAAACCAAGCAGTAAAAATGTGCATCAAGAGTAGGTATATGCCGGTATGCTACAAGCACATTTAATTTGATTTCTTTCCTCCTTTAGTGGGTGTAGGAGTTATAAGAGAGGAGCAGTGTTAGCTCAGATCAAGTGTTGGCTTTCTTTTTCAGATTTGGATGTTTGAATATAGAAAGGGGATAAACTAGTATAATAGATAAGGCATTGCCATGGGTTGCTTACCAAAGGCAGTTCTAATGGGAGGGGAATGGTAGGCATAAATTGCAACAAAGCCAAATGACTCAGTAGGCTTAAACTTGCTTCCCTTGAAGTCAGTGATAAAATTTCTGTTAGCTTGAATGAGAAGAGGATCAAGCCCAGCAGTGTCAACAAAGACATGGGAACTGAATACAGTCCACAGATTAGTAGATTGTTCCAGGATTTCACTGCTTGGTGTATCGTGCCTTTCACGACATATCCTCTGGTTCTTCAACTGACACAACTTTACAAGAATTCAATTCCCTCAGCCAGTGCATCCCTAATCTTGATATGATCTGGAGGTTGTATGCTCTTGGGAGTAAAAGCCATGTTCATTGTTGTAATTTTGTATTTGTTTACCTTGTAACACGGTGACCTGAGCCGCCATGAACCTGTTTTAACTGCAGAGCTAATGGGGAAGATTTGTCAGAGGGTAAGGTGTGTCCTACTGATTAGCAGAGATGAAAGTCACCTGACCCCAGACAAACAGCTCCTGACCTGAATTTTACTTTAAACTTATTTACTTAATTGAGAAATGTTAAATCAGGTAATAGCAAATTGTTTTAACTGCTTCCCCTCCTGCACCATTCATTGCTTTACAAAGATTAGGTGTTGGGTTTAATTCCATAAAGTTTTTGATGAGAAATGTTGCCTGCTGCAAAGATCCCAGCTTCTCTCTGCAGAGCAAGTGGGTGCATATGAAGCTGACCTATTCACTGAAGAATATTGGGTGCTGACAACTCAGACTTCTGCACGTCATTAACTCTGCGGCATGAGCTGCATCTCGCTGGCAAACCTGGTGTGGCGACTCTCTTATATGCACTTCTAGCACCAGAGGCTGGCAAAGTCAGGGCGATGGTTTTAGAGGATATCTGCTCCCCCAGTGACTAATCCTTGAATGTTTAACATGTATGTGGTATACCACCTCTATATGGGCAAAGAGCTCAGCGTAACCAGTTTCTTATCAAGTAGGTGCTCCATGGTCTGAGTTATCTGTGCAATTGAAATGCACGCTCCATCCCTTTCTTTGTGATTATGGCCAAATCATTTCACTTTCTGAGCCTCCCTTTCTCTATCAATAACATGGGAATAGGGATTTTTGCTTGCTTCAGAGGGGTTTATAAAGATTAGTCTCTGTCAGGTGGTCAAAGAACCTCAGCTGGAAGGTACTAGAGAAATCTCTACTGTTTCATCATATCAAACAAGGGCATAGTGTGGCCTCATTTATCCTACTCTGTTCCACGTAGGTCTCTTTGTTTTCCAAAAGACACTCTTGAAAACTAAAATGCCTGTTTCCCGTCACTTGACATTTACATCAAGGCTTGATGTCTTCCTATAAACTATGTTATTGCTCAAACACACGGTTGGCCTTGATGCAGGAAATAATGGATGAAACTCAGTGCAAGATATCCAAGCAAAACGATCGTGAAAGTTCCTTTGAGCCTTAGGATTTAACATCTGTGAATCAATAGCACTTGCAATTACATTAAGCTAAGACAGGGGTAATCAAATCTCATGATTCAACATTACTACCCAGCTAGCACAATCTACCAAACAGAAGCTGAACAGGACACAGAAAACGGATGGGGTTGTAGACAGGCAGAGAAAATTAATTTTTGTATTAGTAAGAGAGCAGGGAGGTTTATGTGGTTAAAAACTCCACTGAAGCCTGAAAGAGCTGACATTTTATTATCAAAAATAGTCTTTTCTGTTGCAATTTGGGTATGCCCCCCCCTTCCCTTCCTCATGAACATGATGAATGAAAAAACAATGAGAAACACCTGGCAATCCTGCAAGTACATGGAAAGCTCACCAAACACTACTTTTACTTTGCCAGTGTTGAGATCCTTTTGGTTCCCCAGTTCATTCTTCTCCCTCACTAGATGCTGCGCCTTGGATTCCTGAATCCCCATCCCTAGCCTCCCTGATTTTCTACCCCTGAAAACTAGGGCTTTGCAAAATGTTTGAAAGAAAACTTGGACCAGAGTGAAACTTGTGTGGTTAGGAGTTTCCTTACCAGGTTAGTCATCAGAAGATTCACTGAGCTCACAGGTCAGATTCTCTTCTCATTTAATCCACTCATGCTGGTGGGAGCTGGCCCATTTACAACAGCAAAATACTTGGTTCTGTGCAGCCACTCATAAATGCCTGGGTGCATGGATACACATACAGCCAAACTGGCTCATTGGCTCTAGATAGGTGCTTGCATGGCCTTGCTGGGCCTATTCTTATTTATGACAGTGTAAATCCATGACAGCTCCACTGACTTCAGTGGAGTCATTTTATACTAATTAACTGAGAACAGACTTTGGCCACATGTCTTTGAATGATACAAATATCAACCCCCCAAAACTAATTCCCATCTTAAACTAAATGTTTATAATAGTTGGACTGAAAACATTCGAGACAGGAAGTGTAAGATTTATGCATTAATACAGATCTAATGCTAAATTACTACAGTGATATCATCAGACATTCTTCCCCACTTGTTTTGACAGATGCATTTTTTGCGAATATGATAATATGCAAGTTTTAGACAGAAGAGTGACATGTAGGGCCAGACAATATCTAATCATACATAATCCGGGGTCCAGCAGGTCATGCCATGCTGTCTGGAGATCTAAAATCACAGATGTGTTACCAATCAAAGTGCTCTATATCTGTAAGATATAATTCCTTCCACCCCTAGATCACTAGCTTAAATCCATCTAAGAATTATCATGGTGAAAAATAATTGCCAGCTGATCAGTATCTCATGTTAACTAGATTGGGTGAGTCTGCCAACTTTCTAGTGACTAGCTGTCCAGCATTGTTCCAGGTTGCCCGAATCTGGAATGGGCTTCCCAGGGAGGTGGTGCTCTCCCCTACTTTGGGGGTCTTTGAGAGGAGACTGGACAAGCGCCTCGCTGGAGTCATCTGACCCCAGCGCTCTTTCCTGCCCAGGGCAGGGGGTCAGACTCGATGACTACTGAGGTCCCTTCCAACCCTAATATCTATGAATCTATTGTTCACCGCAATTGAAGGTGTTGCCAGAGAGAGGCTGAATAGATTGGGACACTGAACTCTACTCATAATGGAAACGGTTTCTCCAGGAACATATGGAGGCATGTCAGTAGGGACATATATACTCTTCACTTTCCACTTTTCAGGCCTCTTAATCGGTCAGCTTCCCCCTCAATAGTTACATATGGGGCTTTCATCATCATGGTCAACTTATTGCCTGCAAAAATGTCACTCCGTAACTCCTTCTAAGCTGATTTCAAAGCCCTGAGACTTTCTTATTCTAATTTGCTTCATTTAGAAACAGTTTTGTTTTATTTTTTTAAAAGCTTTATGAAAATGAAACGAGGGGTTGAAATTTCTTGCAAACTAGGGGACACTGAGAAGGGGCTTTATGTAGAGCCACTGCCTTCCACTGCTGCTAGGTATCTGGCTCCATTTACCTGTCTGGGACACAAGAGCTTTTGCTGGGACAATGTGAATGTACAAGAGATTAGCAGCGTAGGAAAACACCTGCTTCCACTTAAGTGATCAGAGGGGAAACAAAGGGCAAGAAAAGCTATAGCCTGAGCCGGATTGGATGAAAACTAATACAAAGCCTGAGATTGGCAGTTGGCAGCCCTAACCGCCAATTTAAAGCGGTTGAGAGCACCAAGACTTTGGATTGGGACTTTTGCTGCTATGAAGATAAAAGACTTTTTCCCTCCTCCTTTTCCACTTGACTGGGAGAAAGGAGAGCTAAACAGGAGCAGGCAGATGGGAGTTAGGAAAACCAAGGTGCCAAGATGTTATGGTTTATACCAGGCAATCAGGAGCTGCTGATAATGTAGCAGAAGAGGAAAGGGGGCAACATTCAAATCATAGCTCTAAAGTTCACTGAAGTTCTGTTCTCATTTTAAAGAGAAGCCTGTCCTTAGATGCTATTTGGGCTATTTGAAACAGAGAAATTGCAGCATGATCCTTGCACATTCTGCAAAACATCCTGTATGTGCCCAACCTGAGCACCCGGAGAGGCATATACTGCAAGGTCCCATTGACTTCAGTTAGAGAAGTTATTCCAAAAAGGGTGTGCTGTTGAGAGCAGTGGACGTACGCCATGAAAAATGGGCTGCATGTGGCCCTGGCTGCTTCAGCTCTGTACAGAGGGATTGGGCCCCTGCTGGCTTGGGCCCATGAACCAGATCCAACCCGTGGACTGTAGGGCCATGCGAAGGTTCAGGTGGTGATTTGATTCAGAGGAGATTCAGCCTGAATCTCCAAATCCGAATTGAATCAGGGGACCAATTTAAAGGTCTGAATCAATTCAAAGCTCTCCGAATCTTTGGAAAAGATTCGGAGAGCTTTGATGATTCAGGCAGTCCCCGGTGGCTGCAGCAGAGAGCTGCAGCCAACTCCAAACTGGTAAGTACTAGGGGCAGGGGAGGGGACCATGGGACAGCCATTGCTGGGCTGGAGGGATGGGCCTGGCCTGGCTGGTTCAGAGATTCAGCAGCAGCTGAATCTCCGAATCAGATTTAGCCAAATCGATTCGGGACAGTGATTCGAATCACTGAATCAAATCACTGTCCCCTGAATCAGCCGAATCTAAATCTGAAGTGAATACCAGCCGCTTCACACAGGCCTAGTGGACTGATGTGCCCCAGGTATCAAAAGTTTAGGAAACCCTGAATTAGAGTCATTGGTGTTCAGCACCTCTGAAATTAGGTCTAATGTGAGTATCTCAAGCTGAACTCCAAACCAGTAAAACAGAGAGAACATTATATACATACGTGTGTGCGCGCGCGCGCTTTACACTTTATCTACATCCGCTTCCCCATCTGTAAACTTGATATAAGATTTTGACCGTCTTTATGAGGCTTAATGAATAAAATGGTTTGAGATCCTTGCAGCAAAGTGGCTTTAGAAGCACAAAGTATTTTTAGGTTTCATTGTCCTCCTCTCTTGAATGTTTTGAGCAGGAACAGCATGTGCAGCTGGCAACAAGCTGGTTGTACCAACAACACCCACCACAGAACACCCAACCAGGTCCCTTCTGGGATACTGTACGTGGGCAGGCTGCTAGCACATCAGGCAGTGGCCTCCCAGAATAGTCACTTCAGTGCTGTGACGGGGTCTACTCCCGGTGTAGGCACAGAGGACCAAGGCTGCCTTTGCCTTCTTACCCCTACCTTGGGCTCCAGGAGAACACAGCTCAACTGCACACCTGACTAGTGAGTTTGCCAGTCTTATTTCAGCATTTATGAAAGGCAAGTGGGCAAACACCTTCTGTCGACAGAATTTAGATGTTCCTTTTTCCTCATTCAAGCAATGAGATGTTGGCTCAACTTCCCTGTTCTCTTACTAGATGTTCGTGCAGCCTGTAGGACCAACCAGGAAACAGCTCCCAAAGCTACCTGTGACCTTATGCTACAACGCTGGCAACATGTTGCAGCTCTGGGTGTTTGATTACGTGTACTCTTTCCCTCCAGGTTATCGCGCCTCTCCAAACGCTGTAAAGATCATTGTGTCTCTCCCCTCCTCCCTTGCTTGCCTAATATGTTAAGACACGGAAACCAGTTGGTGCAGTGACTCTGATACCTGACCTGACAGGTGGTGCCTTGAATTGAACTTTGCTCTCACAAACACAGTAAGGTTTTACATACAAATCTCCCATTTAGTTGACTCACTTGACAGCATAGAATTTAGTTCTTCTGGAAATTCAGATGGGTGCTGTTGCCTTAATGGTGTTAAGGATCTTTGTTCATGTATGCAAGCCCTTATGCGCAAATAGAGTGCCCACAGGATGCCATACTTACTACTCTTAGTATCATACCTCTGCCATAAAACTTGGGCTGGGATCTCATACCTTACCACCGGTTGGATGGGAGATGACCAAAGAAAACTGAGTTATTGTAGGAAGGAGTTCCAGTGAATTTGTCCCAGACAGAAAGTTGGACCAAATTCTTGAAGTTATCAAGGCAGCTGTGTGCTTCTTTGCAGTAGGCCAAGGCTAGGAGCATAGATTTATCATGCTAGACCAGCTGTCCAACCTGCCTGGTAGTCTTTCCCAAAGAGTGGCCAATACAAACTGCTTCAGAGGAAGGTCAAAGAACCAGTGGGAAGGATGACTATGAAGTATCACCCTATTGCCCTTCCATGTCACTGGATGTCACTTTGTGTTTTGGGGAAAGGGTAAGATGAGCCATTCTGCTAAAGGTGCCACCTGTTCTATGAGTCTCCAAAGATCCTAGAGCACTGTTCCTTTGGTACTGATTTTTAACCTTAGTGTTTCACCTGTACTGGAAGTCAGGCAATTACACTGGACAGAATCCAGAGACCTTACCTCAATGCTATTCATGGAGAAAGACTCTCATTGATGTCAGGGTTTTACCTGAATAATGGCTGAATATAGACTTCAGGATTTGGCCTGCTGTTGTTTAATTCTGATGCAACAGACAAAGCCAATGTCTTTTAACAACATCAAAACTGAATTCATTTCACTAGCAATTGTAATAGTATCCAAGTTAAATCCAGTGGGAACCTCTAAGGTTAACAATGCAAAAAGTTTATATGTATAAAGCTTTTATTATTGTAATATTTGGCTGTTTTATGGAAGCCAGAGCTAGTGTCTTTAGAAGACAATGTAATATGACAATACAGCATAGGTCAAAGTTCATTTTATGGAAAACCCATACTTCTGAGGCTAAAAAGAAAACCCAGTGAGAATATTCCTCTTGTACAATGCAGTATTCAGTGATGGTTATTGCTGGTATAATGGCAAGTTTTTAACAAAGGCTCTAAATCTGCATGCCCATAAGCATGTCAAGGTTTTAATACATCCATAATTTGCATGTACCTGTACAAACTCTTTCTGTATGCGTGAGCTAGCTAATGGCTAATTAGGTGTCTCATCTTCACAACACTCCCTCAGGTGAGGGGGTACAACTTTGGGTATGGACAATGGAAATCTGAGGCTCATGCCATCTACAGCTTTTTCTATCAAATGTTTCAGGAAGGGTCTCTTGAGCTTGATATTTACTAGGAAAAGAAGGAAAGAAACCTGAAACAGGTTCCTGGGAGTTTTAGAACAGCGCCTAAATCTCCATTTTGAGCCCAAGGCCTTCTCTTTTCAGTCTGATGCTAGGTCGCTGCTCTTCTAGCTGTTGGCTAACCAGCGGATTGGAATGACAGTACTTTTTCAGGAGCCTGATGTTCGGGGTCATCAGGGCCAGAGGACATGCCTCACCTCAAAGAGAGCAAAAGGATTTGTTTATTATACTTGTCACTGGCCACGTGAGATGGCAACTTTAGACCGAGTTGGTCCAAATCTGATCCTTATGATCATGGCATGGCACATTTCACTGTGTATGCCTTGGCTGTGTATTAGGAATCTTGCTTTTCTATTTAGTCTTCCCATTTCAGAAACCATTTCCTGATCATCCGTAAACTTCAATGACACTAATACATTTCCTGTTAATTGCTTCATTGGCCATTTACAGCTTAAAACAACGAAGGAAGATTTAAAACAAAGTCACATAATGTCTAGCAATACAATATACTAGCTGGCAAACTAGATTGAATACAATGAAAGGAGCAAGTGGTTAAGAAGATGAAGAATGGATGGATGGTTAAAGCATTGGACTGAGATGTGGGATTCCTGGCTCTCCCACTCATTTCCCATATGACTTTTGGCAAGGCCCTTAGTCATTCTGTGCTTCAGTTCCTCAGCTTAAAAAATGGCATAACTACTATTTCCCGAATCAGAGGCTTGGAAGCCAAATTTGTGAATGTTTGCAGACTGCTCAAATTGCATGGTGATGAACATCATTAAAAAGCCTACACAAGATCAATGGCAGCTTCTGTCAGAATGATTTCACATGGCCAATTCTTTTATTAACAAACCTGTATTTCCTGCAAGTCCAGTTCTTAGGGAAGTCGTTAGACATTTCTAAGGGACATTTTAGTTAGAAATCTCATCAGTAGCTACGTGCAGTTTCCGATCAGGACCTCTGTTCACTGAATGTATTGTGGTTTGCAGATATATTTTCATCGTTTGAGAAACAAATGACTTAAATGCAGAACTTTAATCAGCAAATAAGTGGGATCAACATCACAGAGAAATTTTCTGTTTGGCATGTGTAAATACAGTTTGTTAAAAAACAGGAATCATTTGATTGCACACGAAGTCTGAAGACAATTTCTGGTTGATAAGTTAAGAGTGGTGGAAAAACAAAAATCGATTTATATTAATGTCATAACTGATTTCCAAAGGAGATAAATAATTATCCTATCTTGCCATTGTGAGACTAAGTCAGTTCTCTCCTAATTGATTCACCCTAGTGGCCCTAGTACCACTATAATGCAATAGTAAATTAATGTAGGGCACTTAACTGAAGTGATAACATGAATGTCTATAGAGTGACCTGTTCTCATTAGAACTGTATCTCTGTTGTTATGATCTGTAATGAATTTGTGGACTTAAAGGTTTCACAGGAGCAGGTTTCTTTTACCTAGTACAGTTTGAGAACCAATAATGTATTAGCAAACCTTGCCCTCTTACCCCCTCAGACACTAATTAGATTCCAGTGCACATTTGTGTATAACAAATTCAAACACTGTCCAGATCCAGTACTCACATCACTCATGCTAAGTTGATTTGCAGTAGTTCAGCATCTCACTACCAGTTTGAGTATGTTATCCCACAGGATTCTAGCATCTAGAACTTGTAAAATATATTTCTTCTATTACTGTACTTCACTGAAGGCCTTTTTGCAATGGGTCTGGGCAAGAGAAATCATTCCAACTCTATTCAATGAAGGTTCAAGTCCATGTATGTTATTTTAATTGTGATTTAAGTTCCCCAGAGCCTGTCTAGATTAGGAAAATGAAATGCATTTATAGCAGACATGGCAGCTAAACTTTTAATTCAATTGGTTCTAAACATCTAAGGTTGCTCATGGCCTGCTAACACAGTTTTAAACACTGCTGGTCTTGTCTGAAGTACACATGCTAAGCGCAGCTTAAAATGTGTTTTCTCCGCACACCTGCTGGAATCTGTGCTGTACCTGATCCTCCAGTGCTTTCCACAAAGCACTGTGATGCTGGGATGCTCTACTTACAGACTCAGCCACTTTGAAGATTATACATGGGATTCAGAAATGAAGTGGGATGCTGACACGATTTCAACTGTGCATTCGGCATACAGATTTAAAGAGCAGCCCTTGTGGGCCACATTTTACATGCATATTTTTAAACCTGTGTTGGCAGTTTTTGCATGCACAAATTCAAAGGTTGGGCTGAGGCAGCTCTGAAGAAGTGAGTCTCCATGCCTATGAGATTTGGTGTGTCCCATGAAATGTTCTGGCTTGATTATCATTTTTAAGATAAATCCTATTGCCCCTCACTATCATGCACTCATCCTGCTCATTCTATGCAGCAGCAGAAGGCCCCAAAGACACAATAATTTGTATCATTTAGTAAGATAATTTGCATGGAGGTGGCATAGGTTTCTGAGGACCTTGAGGACTTTGAATATGAAGGCAAGCAGCTTATGTCATTCACACAGAGACAGTAGTTGGACTTGTATGCAGCCCACATAACTCTAGTTGTGTGTTGGGAACAGGATTAATCTCTGCTGGGCACATTTACACCTGTGCTGGCCTGTTTCCGCAGCTTGTGCATGGGTTGTTTCCAATGCTACTCCACAGTAGTGGTGGCATCACAGTTTGTGCTCGCCAACACTATGTCATCGTAGCAATAAGCTACAGTGACATAGCTCATTGCTACAGCAGCCTAGTGTCTCATGTAGACGCGCCTGAGAATTAATCTGGACAGATCTCAGGCTTTAATTACTGTCATTTTCCTAAAAAAGTAAGCTAACAAATGCTTTAGTAGGTGGAGAGGTTAGTTGACAGAGTGTAAGACCATTACTTAATTATAAAGAGAAACAGTGTATTAAGAAACTAAAAAGGGGAGAAATACAACTCCTTGGTGTTGTCAACAGGTGTGATTGTCTCCAGTAAGTCTATTTGAATGTTTTGAGTAATCACACAGATAATCTAATGATGGGTGCCTTAGAGACACCAGAGAGCAAGATTGCTATACTCGTGGTTTGGCATCAGGCCCCTGCTCTGGCCTAATACTAAATAAATACCATTGCTTGACTGCTGTCCTTTAGCCAAGCCACTTGGACAATCAGATTTTGGATTTATCTGCACTGTGATCGAAGGCGTGAATGCAAAAATGTGTAGACTTACCCAACCTAGCATTAGTCAGGCTAGCTCAGGTATAAATAGAGGTCAAGATGCAGTCATAGTACAGACTTCAGCTACTAACCCAAGTCCCAGAAATGTCCAAGTTCTTTGGTGGCACATGTACTGTTGGGATTACGCATTCAGAAAGGTAGCTATCTTTTTGCTCTCACAAGTAGAAATAATGTATTTAAGAGCTCCTCTCCGCAAACTTGCACCTGTAAACTATGTTACTGCATATACAGTCATGTGCAGATATTTCAGGCCTCAGTTGATTGGGCTTGGTAGGATTGGGCTTGGGTCAGGTGAAATGTATTACATAGATTCCAGCTTATGTGCCTGGCAGAAAAGAAATGCAAACCTGATTTGCTGAGATACAACAGCCAGAGGCTGATATGATCACTAAGCTGCAAGCTGTATAATACGCTGGCTAGAGAAATCAGTCTTCTGCAATTAAAGGTTTCCAAGGTTTCTGCCTGAGTAAGTTCTGTGCATAAGTTGTGTCTTAGGGGAGTTTTTCTGCCAGTTGGACTAATTAGCTTGATAATTTGTCATTTCATTAACCACTTCTTCCATGGGAAACAATCACGTTTCCTTCATAACAAGAAGTAAACATTTGATTTATCGTTTTCTTTCTCTTTTTTTTTAGCTAAATTGTCAACATAAATAAATAAATTCCTTGATATGGCCCCCAAGATTAGATTTTAAAAAGCCACAACCTCTATCTTTTGTTTTGCTATTGCTTCATGTTTTGTGCTGCTATTTTGCCCATTTTTATTTATGCAATAGAATTGAGATTCATCCCTGCTTGGGCACTCCCACACCAGTTGTTTCCGAGTAAACACTGTCCATATTTTTCAAAAGGTCACTCAGCCGTTAGTCACTAACTTAGCGCACAGTCCACAGGAACGAGAACTATGATGTATGGATATAGCAATAAAAAAAACCTGTGTTGTAATGGCCAGACATGTCTACACAAGACGCTAAAATACACAGTAGACTAATTTTATTGCGTATTAGCATGTCATGGCAAAAGCTGTGCTAATATGCTAATGTGCAGTAGTATTAGTCTACTGCGCATTAATATCACTTAAGAAGTGTGCGCCAGTGCTACTATTCTATAGTGCCACTTACTGCGCATTAATTTAGTACCTAGTAATATAGGGCATTTTTACACATGCTCCATGGATGTGGGGGGAGTACTTTAATTTGAGCAGCTCCAAGAGCCGTTCTAAAGCACCCACAGCATCTCATGTACCAGCATCTCTGCACTTCAGACTGGTGGCAGGGGTGCTTTAACTAAAGTTTGATGAACGAGCTTTAGTTAAAGTGCCCCTGACGCCATTTTAAAGTGGGAACGCTGATACTCGAGACGCAGAGGCTGGCTGGAGCGCAGTAATTATCACACTTCAGCAGATTTGATTAATCGAGTTTGCTCTGATGCACTGTAATTGCAGTGTGTTGGAGCAACCTCCCTGTATGTCTACAGGCACCCACAGGTACTTAACTTAATGCACAGTAACTACAGTGCTTTAATGAGTGTGTAGATGTGCCCACTAGGAATAGAATTTTTCAACAGCACCTGAGTAATTAGGACTAAAAGTCACAAAGGTCTATAGGCTGTGTTGAAGCTTGATAGCCCTAATCCTACCGAAATATGGAATGAAGAGCATTTCCTTTTTTCAAAAAGAGAGTGACGACTTATTATTCTAGACAGTTTTCCCTGAGATTTTCTAAGGAGTTTTGGCTGAAGACCTGCTAAAACTAAGTGGGAGTTGATGAGTATCCAACTTCTGTTCATGCCTTCGAAAATCAATCTTCTCTGCTTAGGTCTACCAACAAGTTTCTGACTTTTGGTCTGACTTTGGCAAGTCACTGTATCTCTGCTTCTTCCTAAGATTCCCTGTCTATATGCAAGATATATTAGTGGGAATTCTTTGAGATAGGCATGCAGCAAACATGGGTATGTTGGATAGTTGGAAAGGGCCTACATCAGTTGAGATCAATTAGAATAGTTCTTACTAAATACCAACAGCCAACAGCTTGTCCAATAGGTATCATACTTCTACTGGCTTAATGTAGTACAACACTCCTTTGGCTCTATAAATATCCCATTCGCTGGCATTTGGTATTCATGACCGTGGGAGGATAGAAATGACTTCCTAGCAGTATTGTTTGTCTGAAGATTGTCATAAAACCTTGGCCATCAGTTGGTCTATATTTTTAAGCAAACTTGCAGGGCAAACGGGCAGAATTTGACTAAATTTGTACAATATGAAGAACCTGGATCTGCACATCTTAAAGACTTTGTTCTTTCCTAAGCCAGCAGTAGAGGCGGGGAGACTACAATGCCCATTGAGAGTCCCTTCTCATGAAAAGCGTGCCTGCATCACGAGGCAGTTTCACTTCTGGCCTATCCCAAAACTTCAGGACACACCTGTTAATGGCTAGGGGCAAGGAGATTGGTCAGATGTAAAGAATGCACCTGCACAGGGAGGGGTGAAGAACTACATGTAAGCTGAGCTCTTAGACATTCTCTGTCTCTTCTCAATTCCAGCTTAAACAAGCAACATCGCTCTGGGCTGTGAAGACAACCCTCCACGTTTTGAATCTTTGCTTTCCATATTTTTTTAGCGTTCAGTTTTCTTTTTCTCTTTTTTATTTTTTTAAAAAAGGTAGACGTGTTTTACTTTCTCATATCCAGTTGATTTTTGGTTATTTTTGCTTTTAGTTCATTTCGTAAGCGTCATGCCGAGAAAGCCGCTCACTCCAAGATCGTCTTTGCCAAGACACGGAACGACCCGAAGACAAAACTCCTTGCGTACTTGCCTGATGATCGTTACGCCCTTTTTGTTACCCACTTGAAGGTTGATGATCTTGGTTTGGCAAAAGGTTACTGTGCTTCCAGTACTGAAGTTACTTAAATGTATGTGTTTTCATAATCCTGTATGCCATAGTATCCAGGTATTGTTGGGTAAACAGATCAGACTAGCACTACGTATGATTTTGCAACTGTGTACATCAAAATTCTCCTTCCAATGGGTTGTTTCCTTTAGGAGTCTGTCTGACTTTCCTCTTTTTCCAGGTAGTCTGAAAGGGGTTTTGTTAAACAGTATCAGGTTTTGTCTTTTCAGAGTTGTGGGGGAAGGGTACAAAGGCACATGAATTCAAACGTTCATTTTACAACTAGCCAAACCAGTTAGGGCAGGTGAAAGCAGAAGCAAGAAATTCAATAGGAGGGAGCCAATGAGAAAAAAGCCAGTTTCACTGAGAAGTTATGGGGAGCTTTGAAAAGAGACGCATTTTAGAAAAGTGATTGCGAGTGAAATGCAGTGATTGGTATGGAATGAAAGGGGACAAGCAAACTTTGGTTGAGAGATGAGGAACCAGAAAGATGCAAACAAGACAACCCTTGTATTGGTAGCTATTGCTGTATCTCAGATATGCTTCTGCTATGGGCTCCCCCGCTCAATTTATTTTTATCTATTTCAGTGCTTCAGTTGGTTTTAAATTATGGAGGGGTAAGTGGTCTTTTAAAACATGTTGTAACAGTGTTGCAAAGAACCGTAGCACCTCAGCTTTAGACGCACAAATAATTATTTTAATTTTTTTTTATTAATTGACATGAACGCACAAAGGGTTGCATAGGTGATGGATGGAATGGGGTTGAATTTTCCATTTCTTACCATTTTTGCTCAAGTGAAATGGAGGTAGTCATCCGTTCAGAAGCCACACTTTTAGCTGAAGGAGCCATTTTGGGTTCCCTTGTTTATTCTTTCCTTTCCCGGGACTTTTTTTGTATATGACAAAGTGAGCGTAATTGAGTCTTTCTGTTTCTTTCCAATCGTGTGCTAGTTTGCTCTCGTTAAAGTGGGGTGCCTGTGCCAACTCAGACTTGTCTTGACTTGTGCTGTCTAGTTAGACTCGAGAGACATGTAAGGCAAGCAAAATTAGCTGCCTGAGTTTAAAGTCTAAAGCTCGTCTCCGGATCAAAATGGGATGGGAGGTCCAAGCGGCTTTGTTGGGGCCCAAACCGGAGAGTCATTGAAACAACAGCATCCCAACAGTCCCGTTTTGTGTTCGCATTGGCCCAATAGCTGTTGGATGAAGTGGTCGTCACAAAAAAATTCGGTGAGAGAGATGTGTGTTTTTTGCAAGTGAGAAGGACTTTTCTCATTTTTCCAGACTCATGAAGAGGTGGTTAGTCCAGGTTTGTGGACACTGGTGAGTAGGAGGAAAATGTTTGCTCAGGCTTTTCCTCCACCCCTTTGGAAAATGGCCTTCTAGAAGGTTCCTTCATTGTACAAAGCTAGGCAGAAACCTTTTCAAAGGGTTTAACCTTTTGTAGAAACACAGCGCCAGAAGCTGGCCTGATTTAAACACTCTCTCCCTTTGATTTCAGCAAGGGGCTTCACAGCTTCTCTCTGAAAACTGTTGTCCTGAAAAGAACAAATCTGGGCAATTTTATAAGTATTTTTTTTCCTCCTCAAGTTCAGTGAGTCCAGCTGATTAAATTGCACCAACATTTTCCTCTCGCAACCGGAGGCATTTCTAAGTCCAGCTGAACGATATATTGTAAAGGAAGAACCACTTTGGACTTCTCTTTAATACAAGACAAATTTGTGCACATTTGGATCCCGCACTTAATATAGATATTTTGGGGGGAAACAATTATTTCCACCGGTATCTACATAGAAATAGTCATTCATAAATTAAATAAACGTGCTTCTTGGTCGCTTCATTTTAATTTGAAACGGTATGCTAATTTTTATTTGTAAATTGATAGATCATCTAAATCTTCTCAAATTTTTGATAGATTTGATATATTTTTGCTTGAAATTCAGCAAGACTTTTCTAAAATGCCAAACTGAAAGCTCATAAATGCAA
Source organism: Crocodylus siamensis (assembly GCF_052110815.1). Lineage (NCBI taxonomy): Eukaryota > Metazoa > Chordata > Crocodylia > Crocodylidae > Crocodylus > Crocodylus siamensis. The sequence continues at coordinate 7,788,358 of NC_143406.1, read as the reverse complement.
GTCCCTTGGAATCTGGGCTCCTAACTCGCTTAGATGCTTTTGACAATGTTATCCTAAATCAGCATTTAGGTCTCCAGAACAAGTAAGTGGCTAAAATTCAGATTTATGCAGATAATTTTAGGAACTCCACTGTAAAAAATCGACCCCTTCAGAATGAGAGAGAGAGACTGGGGAAAAATCGTTTAATAAAAGGCTCAGACCTTGCAAATACTTTTGCTTGACTTTCCCTTCTTGACCAAGCCTACTGACTTTGATGGGGCTACTCACATGAATAAAGTAAGTTTGCAAGATTTTTTCTAGATCAAAAAAAGAAAAAAACTTTTAAAATCTCATTTTGGAAGGGGAAAAAAAATCTCCAATAATCTGATTTTCCCTTACAGTTAATGACAATTATATCTGACGCAGAGCTCTGAAATTCAGACCCGAAAGTATAGACATAATTATATTATTCTAGCTTTTAGGTAGAGCAGAAATTTGTGCGTGGTTAAACCGCACAACCCTGATTGTGATGGTCATCCCACCAAGGCTAGGAAGACATTTGATCGTCTCAAATTCACCGACTTTAAATGATCAGCTTATAAGTGAAAGCAAAATTTGTTCTGATGAGAGCACTTCATTTATACAAGTGAAGGTTATATAAAGATGAAGAAGAGAGTTTTCATATCTTAAAAAGTGGGGGGAAAGTGCTGATTGCTGCTGCTTCAGCAAGAGACTAAAATGAATTAAATTATAAATTAAAATATGCTTTAATTATTACATGCAACATGCTGGTGAAGTGTTTGCAGATTGCTTCAATATTATTTCAAAAAAAGAAGTCAATTTGCACTCGAAACTTTTCTTAGATTTCCATTTCCTTTGGAGGTTTCTATCCTGGTGGTCCTCCTCTCCCCCCTCCCATGTCCTTAGAGCAAAAAAAAAAAAAAGGAAAACGAAGAAAGGGCACTGGAGTGATAATTTACAGTGTTTCTTATCCAAAGGCACATAATGAGTTTTAAAATTACAAAAAATGCAAATTGGGCATAAAATATGGATGCAATCAGATGTTAATTTGTTTGATTTTTGTTTGCAAAACCAGTTCATTAGAGTGTTCTTAACATATTTTGGGCAGGTGGATGTGGCCTGAGGAAATTACGTATTACAGTTGGGATACACATTTTGCTTTAATTAGATTTTTTTTCTAATGGTGTTATCGCTAGAATCAGATGTGTCAGTTCACAGGTTTTTAGCCAGGATTTAAAAAAAAAAAAAATCTCCAGACAGTCAATAAATAGTCTGAACTTTAGAAACAAAACATAGCTTGCATTCAAGCTTTTAAGCTTACAAACAAGCCTGCCTGTCCTTTTAGACTCCAGGTATAGCTTATCTGATGGAGTGCAAAGATAAAGGCTTAAGTTTCACATGCTTTGTTCTTTTCATAGTCCCTGCCTATTGATTAAGGCTCAACCACACAGGTTAACTAACAAGTTAGTTTTTCATGCTAAGGAAACATTCCTTTCCAAAGCTGCAGCTACCTGGGTACAAACTGGAGTCTCCGCATTCCCAGTTGGAGAGATAATTGATACCTGATTGTTTTAAAGCTGGTGGAACTTTGCCTGACTCTGTATTTGAGAAAGGCGGGCACAGGGAAAGGTGAGGGAGTGGAGGAGGGAGGAGAAAATAAAGGTACTGCAGGTACAGTAGCTAATTACTAAAATAAAAGTGGGGGGAAGGGAGGGGTTTGTATAAAGTTCCTTGTTTTCTGCTTCTCTCCAGTCATTCTTTCCTTTTTTCTCAAGGCCTGAGGATTGGTAATAATGGTGATGATTAACTAAATGAAGTCGGTAACCTGGGCGACCATTAGGGTGGTTTTATATTTCATGGGTACCGAATGCCCAGAGAAAGCGCGCTATCGAGGACTCAGAAAACTGAGAGATTTTTTGGGGGGTTTTCGATTATGTGTGTTTTTAGCTCTACGGTCTATGCCTTGATCTTTCACCATGGTAAGGTTACAGCCATGTTCTTATTCCAGCAACCCCTTTCCCTTTCTTTCTCTCGTTCCTCTCTCTTTACAACTCTGTTGCCTTATTTAGGTAATAAGGAGGGGCTCTTCCAGCTTTCCGCTGAATATAGGCCAACCTGTAAGAGGTACCATGTTGGGGGCTGGGGGAAGGGAGGAATGATTAATTCCTCAATGTATTTGCCTGATGTAAGTTTATTCCGTTTGGAAATTTTTAATTGTGTGTCTTGGATTATGACTGCTTCTGCCCTAGCCATGCTGTGCTATCTTTTCAGGGAGAGGATTTATTTATTTTTTTGCTACAACCACATTTGTGTTCAGGACACTTTAACTAAGCTGCATACTTTGCGGAACGAGAAAATTCACCTTGCTCTTAGGCCTCCGATGGCCGTGAATTGCTTAATTCACTGGCAGCGTTGAGAATCAGAGCAGAAAGTTGGTTCAATATTATTTGTCTTCTTTGTCAGTACTGATAACTTTATGGGCTCTGTGGGTGTTAAATGAGACACGCTTAAAGCAGAATTTTGTGGAAGTATGGAATGAATTCTGTTATCGGTCCAAATGGAAATAACTATCTTCGTAGTTTTTGAACAGATAGCAAATAGGATACAAATAAATGCATGTGAAAATTTTAATGTAATAAAACTAACGCTTTAGGGTTACTCTTGCATGTGGAATAAGGCTTCACCTGAGTAATGCGTACATTAAAAGTGGTGGCTGCTTTCATTTTACTTCCTTTCCTCCAAGCTGAGTTGGTTAATGGAATCCATAATTCATGCGTATAATACTCCACACCTAGTGGGAAGGTCTTTGCCTTTTAGTTTGTCTGTGTAGGGCTGTGGCTAACAGGAGACTATATGGCGTGCTAGTCATCTAGTAGTGCTCAAATTACGGTGTGCCCTTCGTAGGGAACATTAAGCAGGGCAATCTTTCAGGCAGTGGAATTCCTGGCAGTCTCTTTAAACAAAGGAAAATCATTGCAAATGTTTTTATATCATTAAAGGAGGGTGGATTGAGTTAAAATGAAGATCAAACCATACGTAATTGCTCAAGCAAAGAAATAGCATGACAAAATGATTATGTGTGCCTATCCAGTAATTATAAATGCATCGAGTGGTTTATATTATTTGCCACTGAATTTACAACCATTAGCAGACAGACTGCATACAACAAGAATGAAGCAGTCTCTCTTCTAAGAGGGGTCTGATAAAATTCTAGGCATATCTTCTAATCTCTGTTGCACCAGTATAAATCCCGTGTAACCCATGGGAGCCCACGTAACTTTATTAGAGTTACTTTGGATTTACAGCAGCAGTGCAACTCAGATCAGACCTTGGTGCCCAGTCCTTTACCTCTCTACACAAATAACTTAAAATTGCTACGGTTTTTATAAGCAATATTCCTTTCTCTCATAGCTACACTAGCATTTCCCCTATACTTGTTATTCCTTATATGGAATATCTCTCCAATTGTGATTGCAATAATAGGAAAAATACGGTAAACAGGTACAGCATTGTGTTGAAAGAGACTCAAAATGATTTTTTCCCCTCCTGTCATGTGTGCTACTATTGTCTGCAAGTTAGGCAAGACCATGCAAGGATTATTCCTTGAATGGGTTAGTTGTAAAATGGCTACAGAAAGAGCCCAGAGAAGGATTCAGGCTTCCTCTGAAACCATTTCATGCCTGTTGTCTCTTACAATAATAGACTTTTGGAACAGAAATCAGTTTCCATTGTAGAACACCAGTGTGCAGGCTGTAATCATTACAAGTCTTCAAAAGGAAATTCAACAGCCACTGTGCGAATGAATAATCATTAACACAACTGCAAGTTATAAGGAACACTTTGTTTGCATTGCAGAACATAGTTAAGAAATATATACATTTCTGTAAGCTCTTTGGCACACTAGCATTTTCCAGCTTAGACATGAAACATGTTTAGAAATGGCTTTTTTTTTTTTTTTAATGACTAATTCCGTGCATCTAGTTAGTTTAACCTCCAGATGCTGAGTTCCCATTGAAGTCAATGTAGGATAAGGCCCTAAATGTAAGATTTGCTTTAGTTGGAACAGACTAGGTCAGTGCAGATCTGCTGCAACCTTATGTAAGCTTTGGGAGGAAGAGTTTGGGCCTCTTTTGAGGGGCAGATGAGCTGGAATGGGCAACATTTTGCTACAATTTATTCTCACCTTACTACAATTTTGTTCCTATCAAGGATACCTATTCATTGATTTTATTGTAGATGTCACCAGGCCCACTAAAAAAAAAAAGTAGGGTAGCTACATAGAATTTGCTTTTCATTAAGAGTATGGTGAACTTTAAGGAGTGTTTGTGGCATTCCCCCATCTCTAGGGGTAGCTCTGGTTCTTTTAAAGCAGACAAACTAAGATAGTGTGGTGTTGTGGGCTAGCTTTGATGAGGCCCAGGAGGTATCTTCCCATTAACTTCTCTGATTGTATAATATGTTAGAAAGGTACCTTCCATACCGTGGTGATTTCCCCAAAGTGTGGGATGTTCTATCCCAAGCTAGAATAAGGCGAATTTTGCACTCATGAACAGAACTAGACTCTTTTTGTTACTAAATTGCATCTCGTATGACCATTTACACTAAGGAGTAGGCATATAGTGCTAGCAGATCACAACTCTCCATCCATTCGCACCACGGAAAACCTTATACATACCCTTTTAACACTTCCTTTGCATAGGGGTGAATGGAGGTGTGAAGTGAAGGGCTAGGAAGAATCAGATACAGAATTTCGGTACATACAAGAAGATTAATACATTCTGAATTTGAGCATTACAATGAAGAAAGAAATAAAAACAGAGGTCAATACTTCTCTTTAATTTTATATCATTGCATTGTTGATTTTCCATTGCTATAACGAAGTATGGAAGTAACAGGGGACTACGTAATGGGTGATGGAACCTGTTTGCCTCTCTAACTGACTTGAATTTAGATTGGCAGTTAGTTAAAGACATTGCCTGATGATGTTCTCTTGTGGCCTGTGTGTAATAAATTGGTGGGTTACAAGCAGATGCATCCTGTCACCAGGCCCATCAGCAGTTATTCACTGTCTTGTTGTACAGAAAGGAAGCTAAGGAATGAATGGGCATTATGTTTAAATGGGCAACTAAATTACCCTTCAGCTGTTTGAAGTGGCGCTTCCATATTTGGGTTGAGGGACACTGGGAGAAACTGAAAAAATTAACATATTGCCCATATCAATAGGAAACTTTCTGCTATTTATTTTTTACAAGCCACGCAGCTGAAACATCTTCAGTACACAGAAAAAAAGATCCTCGTGCTCCAAGATGAATTAGCTGTGGAGTATTTCCGAAGAAAGGCAAAATTATGTTCAGGGGTTAAGTTCACTGCAGTTTTCCCTACTAGGAAATGATTGAAATACAAGGCCTTCTCTCTTATGGACTTAGGACCACACTTTCATTTTAGCAGAGAAAAGAACAGCAGACATTTCTACAATTCCCACCCTTTGAATCTTGTTTTTCTCTGCCCATAGATCTAATAAGGGGTAGGTTTTCCAAAACTGCACCAAACAGGGTAGGGTCTGTTTAACCAGGTAAAGAAGGGTCTTTGGGCAAATGTGATATCTTGTATTAAACCAACTAAATAGTTGGAAAAATTGGGCTTTGCAAGCTTTTGGGCACAAACGCCCTTCTTCAGGCATTGGGGAGAGTCTGTCTGTCAGCACACTCTATAGTACCATCTGCATGTTTTTCCCTGCAGGTCTACCTTTAAATATTTTTTGCTTGCAGATCTAGAAAGAGATTCCTGATTTACTGGCCATAAATTTAAACTTCAGGACCCAAATGTGTTAGTTAACATGTTTAATATGAAGTATGAGCCAGATATATAATATATGCATGCAAAGTCACTGTTCCAAGTCTTCAGTTTTTTATTCATTGCTCTTAGATTCACAAGCCCTACAGAACCCAGAATATGATCTATGTAAATATAGTACAATTTTATACCCAATGTCACTTCACTGAAGTCATCGGGGTTGCATCAGAGGTGAGTTTGGGCCATTCTATTGAAGCAGTTTTCAGCATGTTGTCTGAACAGGGTGTTTGGCAATACGAAGGATGAAGACCAATCCATATCGTATCTATGACAGGTGAATGAACTGAAGAGGCAGCGCAGCTCAGATGCAAGAGCTGAAGAGAGAGCAGCTCACAATATCACTGACACCTAGATATAAATGCGGGGAGTGCGTAAACAAATCATTGGTTATTAGCCATGCACCTCTGCAAGATTTTACAGAGCAGTTATTGCAACCCTGAGTTGCCATAGTATCTCACACATGTTAAAGTGCCCCAGATCTATGTCTTCCAGGTGGTGACAACCATATAATTTTGGGATTCCCAGTCTGACTTCATTCTAGTCGATACTGGAGTGAACGAGGAGTAGGTCTAGTCAATGAGTCAAATCCTCAGCCTGTGGGGAACAGGAAGGCTCTGCTGGGTTCCCAGGAATGATACTGATTTGCGCCAGCTGAGGAGCTATTCCAGAGATATTAGATAAATAGAAAACCAGTATTAGTGGTAGTATTGTGTAACTACCTGATCCGCAGTACAGTAGGCAGTAAGCTGTTTGATCACTTAATGGGATCTTGCTACGATTGTCTTCTTGTCATTCTCTCCATGGTGAGATCTGTCACCTTTCAACTAAGCCCAGGATTTTCAATTTAAATATGTTGACCCCAAGTGCAGTGGGGTCTACCAGACTGCCAAACCTACTGCGCCCATCTCTAGGGTATCAAAGAAACAGTGCTCAGCTTCCATTTTCCTGGCTGAGATGGCACTACTAGAAGCTGTAAAGCCCTGGGAGTGGGCATCTTTATTTATGGCAACGTGTTCAAATGGGCATTTGGGCACTTGTCTGTCTGTTTTGATGAAAAGAGTTTGTAATCTCTGCTAGTGCTATAGTTGGACATTTCATAGGACAGAACATCAGCAGCCTGCTTAGACCTGCAGAAGTCGCCATTAAAGAATATCCACATTTGTCAACAGTTAAGACATCCTAGCTACTTCTTACCAGGAGGTTAAAGGGGTATCTTGGATACCACAGTGGGATAAATACAGACAATGCACAGATTTCCTAATGGTGACTTCTGTTCCTGCACCAGCTCTCATTAACTGCAGCAGGGAGGGGGCAAATGCATTTGAAGCCAGTTCGTGGGAAATTCAAAGTTGTGGTCCCGACAGAGATTGGTCCTCAATTGTAAATTGATCACATTGCATATACACTATGTAGTAGGTTACATCCCCATCACCTGCGCACAGCCCAGCAAATAAGATTTTGGGGGTAAGACTGAAGTTAAGTGAATGTGGGACTACACCTAGTATCAGCTCCTGCATTTTGCAGCTGTTACATAACTTCACAGAGTAGAGCAGCAGCCGAAGGCCACACATTGCTACTTACCTGGGCTGTTGCATTCCTGGCCCACAGTTTTCCATAATCTGTTTGCCTATTGACCTATCTTTCTCTGTCAATAGTGTTTCTAAGGCTCTTATAAAACATGTAGCCAGTTTGATGTCTTGAGTCTAGAACCTGATGTGATCTGGCCCTCCCTTTGCTGTCTAAATCATAATTACATATCACTCTTCTGAGATTTCTCTGTTTCCTCCACCAGCATAACTGTGGCAGTTTAGCTGTGTTTAGGCTTTTTATGTGACTGCAAAAGAAGAATGTGATTTGGCTTCCAATAACTAAAAACAACAGTATTCATAGCTATAACAAACTGTATAGTCAATCAAGTTGCATCAGTTTATACTAACAGAGAGAATTTGACTCATTTTGCATACGTAATTTCATTGTGATCACTGCTTAGTGCTTACTGCTCATCTTCCTAATCTTGCAATCAACATCAGGTGCCAGTCTGACATTTCACAGATATCACATGGTGACCAAAGACTGTGCACACCATCTGATATCATGGAGAATTTCTTGTGGCATTTAAGAATTGGGACATGTGTGCAGGCTTTTATGATGTGATCTGAAGCACATGTAAATACAACCCAGTCAATGCAAGGTTTGTTTTCTTGCATTGGCACTTCTGCAATGTCTCGAGAGTGGCACTTCTGCAATGTCTCGATAGTGCCACTTTTGCCCTCCAACCATACAGAGATATAACGACCCAGGAAATAAAGGGGAAAATTGTGATGCATTCGGGATCTACACTGAGCCACAAACATAAGGAAGTTTAAGCTTCAGGCTGCCATTTCACCACTTACCCAGCCCATTGGGCGTATAACAACAGAGTCACAAAAGAGGTGCTTCTCAGTACTCGAGCCTTTGCAAGATACAGTGGCTGTATACAAAACAGGGAAAGCTATCCAAATTCTTAGCTATCCCTAGAATTGCTTTTGCCAGTGTGTTAACAATATTTCCTTTGGATTTCCATTGCAATAAGCTGACATTTCTATTCCCATTATAACAAAATACCATGTAATTTTTTAAACCGTGGTCATTCTAGCAGATCATTTATCTAATATTACATGGATAATAGCTCCAGATGCCATATATCAAAACACTGCGCAATGCACCTTGGAGTTTTATTTTTTTACAAATCCTCCATAATAATTACACTTTATTTGAGATGCAACTATCACACCTACCATCTAGACTATTTTATACACAGCATTATTGCCTAACATTCCCTTCTGCTTCTTTTTTAATTCCATGAATTATTGATGGGGGGGAAAAAATGAAACCATCTTTTGTAGCAGCTAAATGGAACATGTCTATCTGTCAGCTGCTTTTGCTCTGCTTTATCTTTCTTGACAGTGAGCTAATAGCGCGAAAGAGATGGGGTGCAATATGTTCTAGGAAAAAGGCAGAAGTTCTTCTGTAGTTGACTAGTTAACCATTTGCAGAATGCCAGTGTGAAGTAGAGAAAAGGATATGCAGGTGGTTTTCCATCCCTTTGAGGATGTAGGAGCCTGTTATACAATACAAGGCTTTAAAAGGCGTACAAGGAGGGGCACAGGAGGGCAAGTGTGACATATGTATCAGAATTTATTGGCTGGAATTTTTCCCTATCTGAAAATCTTTGTAAATCTGTGAATTTTAATAACTCATACTTTCATTTGCAAGTAGTAGTGGGTAAAGTGCACACCGTCTGCACACAATAAGAGTGTCCGGGGTGGGTTTTTTCTGACTTCTGTGGTTTGACAGTTTAAGTGAATTCAGTTGCCAGTGGTTTTAATCGTTGTTTCATGGGTCCCTTTTGATGCATCTCCCTTTATGACTTCTGTTGAAATAATCTGTATTCATAATGTTGTCCCCTGATGCTTTAAAGAGCATTGTACAGTTACAAAAGCGATGGGGTTTGGCTCTCTGCTCATCAGGCATTAGAATTTGCTACAAAAGCAGATGCATTCAGGGTTTCTGTTGATGCCGTGGTAAATTAAAACTTTAGAGCTTGCATTCAGGAATTCAGCCATTCTCCCATGACTTGGAGTCGGTTCGAATGAAATGCTAACTCCTCTTCCCTTCCCCCAGCCCTACCTGCACATTTTGCATCCCTGCATGCTTCCTGAGCTAAACCTGGAGGCCATTTTACTGCTGTACCTAGTCACTGATCAAAATGGTGGGGGCTTGGCAAAGGCCTTAGCAACTGAGCAGGGAACGAGTGGAAAAAAAAAAATCTCTACCACCGCCAGTAAACTCTGGCAGCTTTATCTGTCAGCAGTGTCTGGCAAACAGGGATTTCCAGCTTGTTTCAGAAGGCAATGGAAGGCATGTTTGTCAGGTTACAGGTCTTTACTTTTCAAGGGTATTAAATGTCAGTGTTGAGCCTCTTTGTGCTGGACAAATTGCGGTAATTTGTTTAGTCACTACACAGATTTTTTTAAAAGACCGCGTTTTTCTCGCGCTCTCTTTTTAGCCAGCGACACAACACTAAAAGTCCACACGGGCAAAAATCGTCTCGAGGTGTAGTCGGGGGCTGCTGATGGTTACAAAGACCCCTGAGCCCGTGGCGTTAAGGATTGTCTTGTGACAACTTTAGCATTCAAAGTTTTCTATGAACTTCAAGGAAAAAAAAAAGGGAACTTTTTTTATAAGATGACCCAAGAGATCAGCAAATATCACTGGTCTATTCCACGCAGAAGTAAAAGTCAGGTGGAATTGCATGGCGAGAGACATTAAGACAGTGGGACCTGACAGTCATTTGCCCATTGAAGTTGGGCCTTTGTGAATTTTTATCATAGTTTGAGGAGCAAGAGTTTATTAGGTCTTGCATTTCACCATATTAACTTACAATAGGAGACAGAATGAATTACAATGTCTGCGATGCTTGGCTGTACCTGATTTACCGTTCCATTATAGTCATGCTGCATTCAGATGCGATCTACCTGACATGATCTATCAGGACAGGAGGACACTGAGGCCTGATATACAGTTTGAGAAAGCTCTGATTTAAAATGATCTGAAAGCAAAAATAAATGCATGTGTGTGTTGCATTTTTAGAAAGTTAGCATTTAATCCGCCACGTCCAAGTAATTATAGATCGGTAATTATTAAAATCAACAGGATGGCCATTACCGGGTGGTATTCTCTTTTTTCTCTCTCTCCCTCTCTTTCTCTCTGTCATTGTTTTCTTCTCCAAGTAATCAGGCGTTCAGGCTAGCGGTTTATCTGCTGCTTGTACAGTACGATCCTGGGATGCCGTTACCATCTTACTGGGCAGCATTGGATGTTTTCTGTGTTTCTAATACTGCCTGGTAATGATGATTATGGTGTCTCGCAGACAACGTGGAAAAAGTTCAACAGCAAATTTGGAACCAGAGGCTAGTGGCCAATATGGAAACTAATAGAAAGAAAAATGGTCCTTGACTGAAGATCCCCCCCAGGCACAATAAACCTAAAGTGACATGCTTTGGGTATCTAGATTGGAAGCTAAAACCAAGCTTTTTCTTAGATTAGGTTTTGAAGATTCTTTTATACTGAACCTGTAAATATGTACCCATAATGCAGAAAATATAAAGCGGAAGACACTTTTGACATAACAATGACAAAGTAAATATTTTCAGACAAAACCACGAACGCTTGCAGCTGCAAGAATGCCAATTTAATCTTTTCTGCCATTTAAAAAAAAAAAAGTCATCTAGTCTGTTGAAATTTTACAGCGAGTGCATTGTGTACAAGTAAATACAGATTTATTAGCATTAAGGATGTGGGTTGCTAGATTCTAACTTGGCTTCATAATCAAAGTGATGTTTGCCAGCCAGCACAGAATTATTAAAAAGGCCTCACAGCCTGACTCGTTGGGGAGAGCAAATCTAAACACCATTAATTTTTTAAGCCTTGTTTTTGTAGGTTGCTTTGCGTTATCTTATCACAGCAAATCACAGAGATCCTTCCTCTTTACATTAGTATGCTAAGTCTGTGACAAATCCCCCTACTCACCACCCCCACTCTGTATGACATTTCATTTCATTAGCTGTCGATCAGAAACATAATCTTGTATCTGGATCAAAGCTGCACAACGTAGAGCCAGCCACGAGTTTTAAATAAACTGATTTAAGGTTTCTCTCAGCACTACTTTACTATTTGGGAGACTTATGATGTAATAAATAACACATTAAATAAAGGAAACCATCAGTGTCTCTGATTCTCTTTTATGCTAAGGTCCCTTTGCATCACTCTGGAAGCAAGTGGGTACAAATTATATTACACCTGCTTGAAACTCTTAATTGCACTGTAAATGGGCCTTAATATAAGAAAGAATGTGATCTAAAGAAGGTCCCAGGTGCCTTTTGACCTTTAATTGAGAACTGAAACACTACAGGAAGTCTACACCTTCTTTCAGTTATCAGTTATTAAAAGGTACTGTAAATAATGATTTACAGGGATATCCTTGAGAAGGTATTATTGTTGTTAGATATTTTAATCTTACACATGGCTTTGTAGACAGGTGTTTCAGTACACCTGGAGGGTGGCAAGCATTCCAAAAAGCAGTGGCAACTCCAAAAACAACTGCAAAAAATAAAAATAAAAAACGCCTATAAGCATCTTTTACACATATACTACAGGCTGTCCATTTTGAATACCTGGACTGCCACGTTATGTCAAAGATGTATAAAGGATGAACAGAACTGATTCACTCATTAAAATGTACATCGAATGATATTTATTCAAGACAGGCTAAATATTATTAATTATGTTACGATCAGGTATAGAGGCTTCTCCTGAGATCAGAGCTCTGTTGTGCTGGCATATAGTGAGAGGCTGTTCTTGCCCTAAATGCCATACGAGCTAAAGAGACAAGACACGTGGTGGGAGGACCTGAGGCACAGAGAGCGAAGGTGACTTTCACCCATTGTCAGCAGGTCAGAGACAAACCCTCAAGAAGACTCCAGAGCACTACCTACCAGTCCATTAGCTGTGGTTGTTGATGTGGAAATGTATGGGGTAAAATGCGGACTATACTAGCATCGACCTTCTCTTCCTATTGCCTCCTGCATCTTCTACCACTGGCACTCTGCTTAAGACCTACTGTTCCCTGCCTTCCCCCATCTCAGATTTCGAATTATAAATTTTTGATGTTGGAAATGCCACTTGCACAGTTGAAGTGCTGGAAAGCATTAAGCCGCCGGTCCATTCTTGGAAGCTTCCCTCAGCAATAGTTTCCTTGTGTCCTGTTCTTCCATGCATCTTTCGACCTGCTGGGGAGGTTGAAACCCTGGTCCTTACTGTCATTCAAGGGGAGGGGAAAACGTAGCAAAAATGATGTAATTGCAAGCAAGGTGGGACTGCAATCATGGATTTTTATTTTAGACCACCAACTTCTTGATTTTAAGGTCTTTCTCTTCAACATAAGATTTGTTCCCAGAATTCCACATTGCTTCTGCTTTCCATTAGCGCCAAAAGTTTATGTTCTTACACTCATCAGATGTACAGGACCTGGTTTAAATGGCTTCCTATTCATTCAGGGAAAAATGCAATAACTCATTTCCATTGGGACATTTGCGTCCTGAAGAATACAGGAACATTAAAGGATGCTCCATTTCTCCGGTGGCTGGACAGACTATGGTCCTCTGTGGGCATCTTACTAGACAGTGCTGGATATTTTGGATCTACTCTAACACTGTCTGGTAACGATGTTTAAAGGGCGAACCAAACAACTACGTGCAGCAGAAGAAATGCTTCCAAGAACAAGCGTTTGCACCACGGCTTAGGTGAAGGTGGAACCCGTGGACAAATGGGGTAAGATGTTAGCACTAGCATTACAAGTCTTTGACGATACAGCAAACGCCTGGTGATTAACAACAATAGGCATGATTTCTTATGTAGAAATCCTTTAGAGGCTTTGTAGGAAAGCACTCCATGTGCTACAACAGAGAGGTTTGTAAAAGAATATTCACAATGGTGTGTAGCATAATAGCCCTAGGGTTTGAATGTGGGCTTCAGCAGTAGACTGGCGAAAAATGCATTTGTCTCCCATAAGAGACACTGAAATGCATTCTCAGTTAACAATAGTGGTAAGACCTCTGAAGTAATTACACTGCACTTCTCCTGTCTATCATGCTGAAGGGCTTGCTTGTGCATTGCCATTTTTGGCCATTAAAGGTGGACAAGGGCAGGGCGCTGGCTGTAAAAGGTCTGTCTTCCCAATTATGGCTCAATTATCTCCACGGTTGAACTTGATGTGAACTCTCATTTTTATTGCCACCTGCCCCTGGTAGAGGCCCTGCTTTCCATTTATGGAGTAGAAAAACTTCTGTGGCAGGTGGGTTAATTCTTCTTATCATTCCTTGTAGAAACAAGACAGTTTCATCCAACTGAAGAGCAGTTATTATAAACTCTTGCCTCTACTGTACATAACAAAGTGGTAGAAGATCAGGAGCCACTCCCTCCTGGGAATTCATTTTAATTGCGTAGTGACTTGAGCAGAAATATGTTATTGCATTCAGCATGGGGTGGCATAAGTTTCTGTTTAGCAGGTGATGCCTCTTCTGTTTAACAAAGGAAACAGCCATTTTAAAAGCTGGCTACCATGCTGTTTTATGAAACAATCATCGGGGGCGGTGTAGGAGAAGGGAGACAATAAAGAAGACTAGTTCTGAATATATGTGCTGAATACTAACATACAGTGACCTACTGAGTCATGCTCCTGCTCACATCTCAAGTGGGTGTGGGCCATATTTCGCTGTCTCTCCCCAGGGGATTTATTAAATTCAGCTATGAATAGACAGGGCCCCACCCTGCTTTAGATTAAGAATGGTTGCTGAGGACAAAGCTTCCAGCTTGACTTCTGGCAGATGAATTCAGTACAAATGTGGGAAGCGAAAGCACCTAGGACCCCACTGTCAGCATCCAGATTTCAGTTTGTCCATGACTGCTGCGAGCTGGCTCCACACTAACCTCCAAGGCATCCTTTTTGGGGACTGCCCATCAAATTGTTGCTGCCTGTAGAATTTTTGTTTTGTTGAAAAGAAAAAAAAATTGAGTTTTTCATTTGCTTCACTTTACCAATAAAGAGACTTTAAAAAACTTGCTAGCCAGTGTAGTTGGATAGTCAATAATTCAGAGAAAAAAGGCCCTGAAAAAGCACTGTCAACCAAAGGCTAGTCCACACCACTGGCTTTAATGGGCAACAAAGAAGTGTACGTACAGCCCAAGTAATGAAACCATTGCTATGAGGCCCTGATCTGAATGCACTGAACTAAGTGGGACTATTCCCATGCTGAATGCAAGGCTTGCAGGGTGGAAGTTTAATTAGGAACAACTAGCCTCCTCGGGAATTGTGGGGGTGGAGTGGCACGCATACGGTCTGAAGGCACATTTTGGCCCTTTACCTTGGTTTACCACAGTTCACAGTCCTTGTCTGCCTTCCTGGGTTTATGTAAGCAAGCCTACATTTCTGCCCCATAAAAGCACAGCCCCCAAGGACCGGAGGTGATAAACCAGCACTTCCATTTCAGAATTTTCTCTCACTAGATAGAAGCACTTAGTTTAGTCACCAAACCCGCAGCTAGTGTAAATGAGTATAACACTCCTGAAGCCAAGGGGATGATCCCAGCACACATTAGCTAAGAAGTGAGCCCTGTACTTTCAGGTTCACCAGTCCCCCAAAGTTAGATTCCAAACTAAGTGTCTGTGGGAACTGCATCCACGCACTGAGAATAAACTCCTTAGCTGATAGCAGAAACTCGGGACCTAACTTTTGCATTCTTTTTCCTGAGTTTGGAAAATACATTGGAACAGATTTTCTGTTAGGGTCTGTGCTTGGTCACTGCCTTGAAATCAGTGGAGGTCCACTGGCATAAAACTGATGCAGTGGAATGGTGAATTGGGCCAATTAAAGATAGAAAGTCACCCAATAATTCAGTCCCTGAAGCTTAGAGGAGGGTCTCAGCCAACAAGCTCTTAAACCTTGGCAAAACTTAGGTTTACTTCAGACTTTATTCCTGTCTATGCCTCTTTGAGATGTCAAGATTGAGAAATGGATCCAGCCAGTCTAAATGTTGTTGAAGTGCAGTCCACATGTGGAGGAACTTTATGGTTTGGGCCATCCGGATTACAACAGAGAAGGCGGCTACAAGAAATTAGTATCCGGGGAGGCTATCCTGTCTGTGTTGTAATCTTTCTAAACCACTGATTCTCAACCAGGGTGCTGCCAGATCCTTGAAGGGTGCCACGAGGTGTGAGGATATAAGTGAAATTAAGAGAGGTGAGGAGGGTGAGGTGTGAGAAGCGTGCCAGGAGGTGTAAGGAGATAAACACATTAATACCAGCTCAGGCTTGTCCCCTCCTGGCTGATCCCCTATTCCTACTGCCCAGCCCCTTGCAAGGAAGTAAGCACTGTAATATATAAAAAAAATAGTTTTTAAAATTGGGCACCACTCAATTCACAAGAATTATAGAGGGGTGCCTGGAGCCCAGTTGGGGGGGGGGAAGGTTAAAGTCCAAAAAGGTTGAGAGCCACTATATATTCACCTGTTCAGAGAGCCAGCCATGAGATTTATGCACACTTAAATTTCACGCAAATCTCTCCAAGTTTAGGACATTTGGATCCTTCCTAACTACATTAGCACAGTGGCGCTTGGGCTTTTTTTGCACAAGGATGAATTCTACCCCTTGATTTTACATAGTCTTTTTAACCAGCTGCACCATACTCCTTCCTCCATCATACCTTTAAAAAGCTACCCACAAAAAAAAGTCTTTTTATACATGAATGCAGAAGCATGGAATCAAACCCAGTATGAAACCCTGCATTCTCTGTCCTTTGGTCTGATGCCCTGGAGGCCTCCAAAGATATTCAGTGATATTACAACGGATTGGGAAGGTGACTCCATGCCAAAAAACATCTCTGGAACACAAGACCAGTGGAATATGCTTAGTCAACTTTTGGTGTTGAAACACTTGCACATCTGACAAAGAGAACCTGCCTGGACTGAAGGGGCCTGGTTGTGCCTGCTTTAAACACACAGGTTGAGTCAAACCTGGAATCAATTTGTACCCTACTAAGTGCTGGGGTCTCCTTTGTGGGTTTATCACCCTCAGTAAAATAAATTAAGATGCAGGAGAGGTGGGCAGTGAGAAGTACCCTTTAGCAATTAGCCTTGGTGTTACTTATTAACCAGTTTGCAAGCAAGGGAGGAAATGGTGTGAAATGTGAGCTGAGGCTGCAAATCGCCTTTTAACAAGCATTTAAAGGAGACAAACTGTAGAGCTAACTCACCCTCCTTCCTTATTAAAACAAGCTTGGAAGGGTGCTAAACTGGGATTGATGGGACTACGTCCGTCCTAAAGGAGATGACCATAGATGGGCACCCAGTGAACACACAGAGGTGCTTGCTTGAAATGAATGTTTCTATTCCCCCAAGAGCTGGTTTAGGTCTAAGAAAGCCTCCAATTGCTCTTTTCCTGGAGAGTCTATTATAATTGAGGGTGATGCATTGCAAACAGCAGGAGAAATCATGAAAGTCCCCACATGGAGCCTCATGTGGTCTGGGCTCCATTCTCTTCTGGCTCATGTTGTTTCACAGTCGAGTAAAATGTTTTAAGCATGAGCTCCTTGTCTATGCTAGGCTTTGTTTCCTGAACCCCCGCCCCCCCCCAACTGTTACTAACGCTGATGGGAACTTCAGCCTGGACAAGGCACAGGAGACATGGTATACTATTTGCTGTGCTGTGAGAAGGACTAGGTAGGCAGGTAGGATCTTTTCTATGCTGGACCCCTTATGTTGCAGCTGCACTGAACTCAGTTATGGAGGGAATTTCCTGGTAAAATGGTGGCGGCGGGCACAGCAATTGTCTCTAGATAAGTTCAAGTTCCTCCGTGTTTTCTTGGGAGTGGCACAGCCCACATACCAGTTACCTGGTAGAAATCAGATTTTTTTTATCAGAAAACACATCAAAGTTAAACATTTACAAGATATTTGTGTGTCTGTGTGTCTCAGACCTTCCCCTCCCTGCCTTCTGAAACAGTCCCATTAACATTGGTTGCATTTCCTCTAGCCTGAGTGCCTGCTGATTGACGTCTTACCAGACAAAGTTAGATCTAGCTATTTTCGTCTAATACTGTCTGGTAATGCCGTTGATCGCACTGGCAAAATCTTCGCCTTCACAGAAATATGGAGAAAAAGGTTCCTCGTGGTTTGTTTTAGAAGGGCCAATGAAGTCCGAGCTCTGGGCCTTTGCACTGGAGTTTGGGTGTATTTTAGAAGCCCATTCAAGTGTACTGGTTCAAAGTCTGCCTTTATAACACCCTGCATTGTAAAGTCTCTACAGGTATAAAAGACTGATAAGGATAAACTACAAAACTTGCATGCCCATATTGCATCAATACATAATGGTTATCTTGTTAGGCTGCTTACCTGCATTGACCCCCAACACATTTCAGTGTGTCAAAGAAAAGAGTACGGTTTCCGTACTAACTTGTAACCAACTGAATTCTGCAAAAGGGAATCACAGCCCCGGGGAGAAGAGAGTCACAAGACAGTATAACTTTTTTTTGGTTGAAAATAATCGTTGCAATAATTTAATTAAGAGCTGTGGGACCCAGGAAGAAAACAACTCAGCCTGGTCCAAAAAAACAGCACTCGGAGGCTGCATCTACACAAGACGCTGACTGCACAGTTGTTACTGCGCAGACATTTAGGACTTGCATACACAAGTACTAAATGACTGTGCAGTAACTGGAGTTACTGCTCAGTAATGTCCCTGAATGGCTTTTGGGTTACACTGACTGCGCAGTAGTGTCACATCATGCTTCATGCCACATGGCACTACTGCGCAGCAGTCATGAGTTACTATGCTGCACTAACGAGCTATTGTGCTGTACAAACGAGCGACTGCTCAGTCAGCTTTTTGCATAGACACAGTCAGAGATATCTTTCAGGCCAGATCCTTAGCTGGTGAAATCCAGCATAGCATGACTGACCAGCAAAACTAAACCAGCAATCTGGTCTAAATCTGTATTGCTTTCTTGGGAAAAATGAAGGTCTGAAAACAGACGAGTATCCCAAGGCAACATCATGGGAGGCCCATGTCTATGACCTTAAAGTCTTTCTTGTCTTAGGGACAGAACTGGTCCGAGAACGCTCTTTCTTTAACAAAGAGAACTCTATTGAGGGTTTTTAAAAACAAGGGGAGCTGTGTTTCCATTTCATTACCCTGCCTGGGCAAACAAAAATCACTCCTCTGAGTGAACTTGGGCCATTTTGTCATCCGAGATTGCTCCTGGTTTCATGTAGCTGCTGTTATTTGGAAATTATTTGTTAAATCAGCAAAACCCATCAATAGGCCAATGGATCCTGTTACTGCATTGTGACTTTAAATAAGAGGTATTTTCTTTTCAACTTGAATAGAAAGGTGGTTAAAAAAAATAAATGCACATTTTTTTTTTTATACAAGGGGGTTGTTCTTTCCAGCCTGCAGCTTAGCAGGTCCTACTGTTTTAACAGTAACCGGGCATATGATAGAACTTGAATCCTTGTAAAAGTGTAGC
Source organism: Crocodylus siamensis (assembly GCF_052110815.1). Lineage (NCBI taxonomy): Eukaryota > Metazoa > Chordata > Crocodylia > Crocodylidae > Crocodylus > Crocodylus siamensis. The sequence continues at coordinate 7,769,385 of NC_143406.1, read as the reverse complement.
GGCGTTAGGTAGAAAAGCTCTGCTTAAGCAGTTTAGTGTTATCCAACTAATCTAATTTCTGCTACCTCCCACTCTGTATTCAACCTGCTCTTCTCTGGTAACAAATAGGCCAGCCATGCCAAACTGCATGGTGCTTTTCTGATGCAAGAAGAAAATGGAAGGCACAAATGTTTTGCAAGTGCCAACCATATAGTTAGATATGTAATGTTTGTGTCTTGTGCCTGCAATTTCCTTGTGGGTATATTTTTAGGATATATTAGGAGGCCAACTAAGGTAAACAACCTAAAGACCAGACTGAGATAATTTTTTTTCCGAGGTCACCCGTGGGGCTTGATTAAGCCAGATCTCTGTTTAAATGAAAGGAAAGTGCATTTACTCATTGTCCCAGCACCCGTAAGCTAATAGTTATGGAAAGGTGCTTAGAAATTGCCACGCTCAAAAAATAAAATAAAATAAATATTCCGTCTTGTTGTCGATCCTGTTGACAACAAGAATCAATACCAGATTATTAACTTTTGTGTGGGTTAGTTAGGTATGATCCGGTGTTGAGCAGAAGGCTGTAATAGATGACCTTGGGGGTCCCTTCCAGTCCGACTTTTCTATATGTTCCTATAGTCCCAAGACAATGCATCTGTTATACTGGAAGGAGCAGGAGTAGTTTTGGACGGAATATGGCAGAATTTCTTCCTGGCCCCAGTGAGAGGTTACTTTATATGTCCTGAAGCAGGACGATTGGGAATTCATCATTTTTATAATATATCAGTGCAGTCTGACTGAATTATTATGACTACTTGCAAGCTCACAATACCTCTTTGTCTGCATTTGCAGTGAAAGAAATGATGACAATGCAAACAATGGCAATATTTTACTTCCATTTTTAAAAGATAATGAACTCATTGCTGGACAGGCAGAATTTTGCCCAGATGATTTTGTGTAACTGCAGGTGCTATTTCTCTTTCATTCTCTTTTTTTTTACATCTTACTAATCTCTCTCGCTCAGTAATATCCTACAAGAGATTACATTTTGCATAGCATTTTACCAATCTACACAAATGTGTTATCTTTGAACTTTGAGTGAGTTCTCACTCATTTCTTTTCTATCCTCCTTCTGTCCATCCAACCGTCTGACACTTACCCACTGAATTTCACTCAGGCCAGACTCTCCTAATTGGATCTGCCCTGTTTCTCTTTCCTGCTGCTCCTGACCTAGCAGTTTGACGTGACTCTCAAATGTCTTTGAAGTAGAAAATGAATCTTGAGTTGAAGCAAATCTGACATTTCACTGACATAGCTCTTTACCAAGTTCCTACAGGAAACGTACATGTCTTTCAGTAAAATATGTTCTTGGGTAAATTACTAGTGAAAATCCTGTATTTGCCATCTTGACCAGCCAATTTTCAAGGGTGGGTGTGCATGAGAAGTGCTTTTAAATTTTTCAGTGGTGGAAGGAAAGGAAACTGAAATCTTTAGAACTCCACTCTCAACGCCCCATTACCATTAATTATTGTATTTACTATGTCGGGTATTCTGCTGCCAATGTTTGGTCTCCACTTTATCACCAAAAAACCACATGCTTGGAACAAACATGTTCTCATCAAGATTTTTTTTTCCCTGTTCCCCCAGCGAAAGCGTGATTGCCTTTGCTGCTATTGTATATGTGCATATTTATATTGCTGAACTTGTTGTAACACTGCTTTTGCATTTGGATCATTATTTTTAAACCTTCAATTATATATGCAAATAAAAGAACTCAACTGACTCTCCATCCAGTTCTGAATTTATTTTTGAGCCATGTAGATTGTTGTGCGTGGTTAAAAAAGAAACGCTCAAGAAAGCTGTGTTCCACAGATGTGCAAATTTCAATTGAATAAATGCAGCTCAGAGGTGCTGATAGCTCTGCTGCTTTTCAAGGGCTATGATTGGCTTTGTCAGGAAGCTTCAAAAACTGCTCCTTTCTACAGCTGAGGTCAAGATGTGGTCCCAGTACTTGAGATCATGCTGAATAGGACAACGTCTTGTCACTGCCACTCAGAGTGGTGGTCCGTATCCTGTTGCCTTAAAACTGGAGTTCTGTTTTAGCACAATAGTTTTTTTTAATGAAGACCCTTCTCAAAAGCTTGCTGAAACAGAAGAGGGAAGTATTTCTGTCATCTTCAGTGAGGTTTGAAGCAAGTCCCTGGTGCTAAATATCTCTCTGTAGAACATGTCATTTGATGTTCCAAAAGCAAATTCATTTAACAACTCAGCCTGAGTACTTTAAGGCAGAAAAAAAACCTAGACTGCAGGCTTGGACCCATAGCACCTCAACAGCTAATGAGTTCATAAGGATACACCGGAGGCAGGTAACCAGGAATGTCTGGGAGGAAGTATCGGTGTTCTGCCAAGTCTTCCAAAACTGAACCATGTACAAGCTCCCCCAACGACCGACTCAGGAGCTGCAGCACAATTTACACAGCCAGGCTTTTGCTCATGGTAGCCTCTTGCTCTCTTGGTATCCACATGACTGGACATAAGCAAGTCCTACACAAAGCTTCATGAGCATTTGCTGCCTTCACCACACCCAATCCACAGATTTAACTAAGCACAAGCACTTCATACATAGACAGGCCAAAAATAGTATGCAGAATGCACTCCCCCCTGACGCAGGGTGAATGCTTCTCCACTGATGACTGCAGCAGGGCACCATTATACTGTGCATTGGCCCAATGTGTGATATAACATTTAAGTAGAAGTGTAATACAGAAAGGCAACCAAGTTAATATCAAGTCGCCCTGCATGCAGCAAAATGGGACTGCCTGAATCCCTTGGGTTATGATTACTACTAGTAAGATATCCCATTTGCAAAGATTTACAGTGTGGTAACACGTGACACAGTTAAAATTATCTTAATAACATAGCTGCAACAAAACCTGTGCCTTGCATCATGTATAGGCAGAAAGGCATTCAAGCACCTTCATGTATTAAAAAGCAAGTCTGGAGCAACATCAAAGTAACGTCACTGCCACCTCTTGAAATGTGGTTTTACACTTGGAGAGCTGGTATTTTGTATCACTGCTGATCTTACCCCATCATTTTCAGCCTATTCAACAAATTCAGTTGCTAAGAAAAAGGTGGGACTGATCAGCATTGCAAATTGTTCATTAAAATCTATTCTCAGTATCGGGGTTATCCATATTTGCCTAAAGAATAAAACTCTTTTGATTTTTACAGAATTGTCTGCAGCTTGTAACCTGTGGCATCTTCTATATTTTCAGTAGAGATAATGCCTTTGCACAGAAAAGTGCACCCATAATGCACTTTGTTAAGGCATATTATTACCTACACATATTATTACCTGCACACAATCTTAGCCCACAAGAGCCCGAGAAGTGAGAAGTGAAACTACATTCAAACAGAGACTACGTCCCTTATAACTTTCCAATATACCCATTTATTTTCATACACTGCAGTATAAACACGATGGCTCCTGAGTCTGCAATCAGGAATAAATCAAGGCGAATTTGCCTGGTAACTCCAGGATCCTAGGAGATGAAGAGAGTGCTCATTTTCTTTACACAATACAGACAAGAGGCACTCCAAAGAACCTCCTTCTGAAGAAATGGTTTCCAACTTTCAGCAAAACATCTGGTTCCCCTTGATTGATTAGTAAGGCAGAGGGAGCGAGCAGACACGCACCGCATGGGTTATTTGAGTACAAATAGCAGGCAGTGGGAAGGTGTATCTCCATTAGAACAGCCTGCCCACACAGGGAACAAACTGAAGTCATCCAGGTTTCTTGCTGGTATAATTATACCTTCCATTGTTGCTCAAGGACTTCTTGCAAGACGGCAGCAGGTATAATAAGAATCTCTCACATGCATTTGTCCTACTTTTCCAGCTTACTTTCCATGGCACAGAAAGTTAGTGAAGTTTGAGGCAACAGCGAAAGGGCTTTACGTTTTGGAGAAAAAATCTTTGCACCAAGCATGGAATTAGCTTTGGGCGAGACTTCCTAGGTTAAGGAGAAGAGGGGATTCCTCTTTTTGAGCAAGCAGATGTAGAATAACTCATACACACCTGTGCAGAGTCAGTCCCTTCAAGCATTTTTCTTTCTTTTGAGGCCCGACACAACTGTAAATATTTCCTGTGTCTGTCAGAGTCTCAGCCTCCTATGACAGTGACTGATTTAGAAGTGAACCACCTGTAATGCTTTTGGCAATAAACACACCAACTGCACCACACAACTGCAGGAACAATCTACAATTACCTGGTTCATCTGGGAGAGGGAATCATCTTATACACACACCTAAAAAACTCTTTATTAGAATCAGTGGAGCCAGCATGTTTTAAAATTAATACTTTAAAATTTCAAAAATCACAACTTGCAGGATACACCCTAAACTTGTGAAAGATATGATCATTTTCCTGATAATTCTGTCTCAGATCCTGAGATAAACTGAGGACCTGCCATAGGAAAAAGAAAGGGTAAAGGAGACATGACAAGAAATTATTGGCCACCATGCAAATTATAGATATATAATGTCTATCAGGAGCTAAGGCTCTTAGTTATCAAGTACAAATTCTTTATCCTAGATCTGTCTTTCCTCAAGCCAGATGGATTTTTTTTAATGAAGTTGGTGACTTTCTGGTATAAAAACCCCCAAAAAACCAACTTCTTTTTGTGAAAAGCTTTCACTTTGGTCAAAGTTTGCTTCTATTTTGGTAATAAATTAGAAACAGAAAATTTCTCTCTAAAATAATCACAGTTCTTCCTGATTATTAATAAAGTATCACTAATTTATCATTTATTTCCTCAGTTTGGGAACTGAAAATGACTTTCAAAACAAGACACGTTTATTGGGAGCGGGGCAGAGAATGCCGTGTTGCCTCTTCCTACCAAAATGGGTTGGGTTTTTTTCAAATCAGTTCAAGTGTTTTGACATCTCCCTTTGATATCTTCAGAAGACACTTCCTTGTGCTAAAGTAGTGGTCTTCAACCTTTTTAAGGTGAAGATAGCTTTTTGAAGTAAAGGGCAACCCAGGATCTACCATAGCCCCCCTCTGCCATGCAGGTCAGTCTGGGGGGGAGCAGATCAAGGCCCCCACGGTGAGGGAGGGAGTGACGCAAGGGCAGGGGTGAGTTGGGCCCTGGCCAGACCGAGCCAGGACAGTGTGGGTGGGGGGCTTCTGCTACTGCATGTACCCTGGCAGAGGCCCACCTTGATCTGCCACTGCACACTGGGCTTTGCACCCCGAGCCCTGCTGCAGTGCACCAGGGCTCCGGTGGCAGGGGGCGCAATGGGGGATTGTCCCACTCACCCAACCCAGTCCCAGTGACTGTCAGAGGCTCCCCAATTGACTAGTCTATCGATTGACCAGTTGGTGACTACTGTGTTAAAACATCAGTCAGTGCTGTATTATAGCTGACTTATTACAAAGCCAGTGGCAGAATTCCCATGCCCCAAATACAGTTGCAGACCATGGACTGCCTTATTTTCCATTCATGATTCACATTAGGAAAATGCTCATCTACCCTCGGTAGAGTGTATCCTCATCATATATAAAGAAAAGTGTCCAACATCATTTATTGAAGATAGTGCTATTCTGAACATTGTCACCGAGGAATGAGGAATTTCCTGCTCACTGACCTACTGTGAATGCAACCACTTGCTGCTTCTATTCTGGCAAAAGCTTCAGAGCTGGTTTTCTTTGCCTTCATAATGCTGTACAGCAAAAATTTCACCCAAAATCACACAGGAAAGAGATGGTAGACTCAGGCCTGGAACTCATATTGTCCAGACACCTAGGGCGCCTATGCATGTGCTTGTGGATGTAGAGGGGGGCACATTTTAATTAGAGCAGTTCCCAGAGAGCCACTCAAATTTAAATGCTGAAGCATCATTTGTATGAAGCCCCCATGCATTTAAAAATGGCTATGAAATTGCTTTAACTAAAGCTCACTTGACAAGCTTTAATTAAAGCACCCCAGCAGCCATTTTTAAACCCACAGGGGCTTATACATGTGACGCTGCGGCAATGCTACAGTGTGCTAATTGGAACACAGTGCGGACTCAATTAATCGAGTTAATTATAGACACTCCTAGTCTTTTGCTTTGACTGTTTACTACGTCTAGCCTACAATTACCATCTTAAAGAAAGGTTGTTTTTGTTAAAAACTGAAAACTTCCTACTGCTGCAGTTAGTGTTAGAACTGACTGTAGTCAGGCACTGAGATTCCCAAAAGCAAAACGTGGGAAAAGTAGACTTTGCCATTCTTAATTTTCTATGGTAAAAAAATGTTGTGGGGGAGGGCAGTTTAAATCTCTCCAAACTTCCAGGCTCTACATATATAAGCCTAAAGCATAAAAAACCTTGCAGATCACCTTCAGGTGGGTGGAAAGTATAATCAACAAAAGAATGGGGCCTTTTTTCATTGTTCTACAAGCAGGTTTTATGACATCAGCTTTGATAGCAATACTGGAGTCTAGAAGGAAACTCCTGGGGGAGAAAAATCTCTTCTAAGGAAAGGTTCTTTTAATATCCTTTTATCAATTTATTTTAGCTGAAGACGGATGAGATAGGGTTAGCTCCCAAGGCAGTAAATTTAACAAGTGGCTCCTGGCACCACCGCTGTAATCTAAATTGACTCAGAAACAAAGTTCAGGGCATTTCGATTCTCTGAGAATTTGGAATATATATTTTGGCCACTTTGCTCCATGGAATGGATTTATGTTTAGAAATAACTCAGTGAATAATACTATTTTCTTCAACTGTATATCTCTCTCTAAGTGGCAGAATGATTTCTCTGAATAATCAATGGCGAGCAAATGGGTCAAATTCACCAAATCATTCCAGCCAAAAAAAAAAAAAAAAAGGCAGAAAAAATTCTGAATGTTGTTATATCATTGTGCTTGGACATTTGTACAAATGTTCCACTTCAGCAAAACTGGGATGTTTTGTTTCAGCACTGACCTGCAAAACTTTTGAACGTTTTAGATAAAAAATGCTACCTTGAAATGAAAATTGACTTTAATGGGGGGCGGGGGGGTGGGGGTGAGGAGGGCGGGGAGTAGGAGGCTTAACACACCTGGAAATGAAACAAAACATTTCAGTTTTGGTCAAACAGAATGCTTTTGGTTTTCTAACTTGATATACTTCCCCTGTCCCCACCAATAACCATTTTTGGTTCAAAAAGAACCGACTATTTTCTCCAAGTTTTCAGCCGAGGCACTAAACCAGTGATTCTCAGTCTGGGTTCCATGGCGCACACCTACTCATGAGTCACAAGATAAACCCAAAGGGCACCTACATACAAGCAGCAAGGCTGCTCTGACACGCTGTAAATATAGCATGTCAGAGCAGGCTTGCTTAATCGAGTCTGCTGGAGCATGGTAATTACTGCGCTCCGGCAGACCCCAACATCTCGTGTATCAGTGTTCCTGCATGGGGGTACTTTAACTAAAGCTCATCAAATGAGTTTTAGTTAAAGCAACCCTGCCACCATTTTTAAGCATGGGGATGCTGATACACAAGACACTCCAGGTCCTTTAATTAGAGTGGCTCTCGGAGCTGCTCTAATTAAAGCGCCCCCCCACCCCCACTCCTCGCCAGCGTGTGTATAAATGTCTAAAAGTTTTACATAAGAATCCATAGTGTCAAAACCATTCTGACCTGTTGAGGTCTTTCTGAGTTCTTTGCAATAAAACAATTGCACTATTTTCCATAGTCAAGAAGCAAGTGAAAGTTAAGAGCTGGCAGAGTCTAAAAAGGTTGAGAACCACTGGCACTAAACTAAGGCATACATTAATCACCCAGATCTGCACTCACTTTGTCTCCCCGTTTCTCTCCCTAGTTCCCAGTTCAGCTTACATGGTCTGTTATGAAGGCCCAAGTCATAAATTCATAGTTTCATAGAAAATGAGTGTTCATAGAATCATAGAAGTCAGGTCAGAAGGGACCTTGTAGATCCTCAAGTCTGATCCTCTGCCTGGGCAGGAGAAAAAACTAGGCTCAAATGATCTCACCTAGGTAGGCATCAAGCCTCCTCTTAAAGACCCCCAGGGTAGGAGCCAGCACCACTTCCCTTGGAAGTTGGTTCCAGATCCTAGCCACCCTAACTGTGAAGTAGTTCTTACGGATGTATAATCTAAACCTCCTCTCCAACAACTTATGGCCGTTATTCCTTGTTATGCCGGGGGGGGGGGGGGGGGGGCTAGGGGAAACAAGGTCTCTCCCAAACCCTTCTGGTCCCCCCTAGTGAGTTTATAGACAGTCACCAGGTCCCCCCTCAGCCTTCGCTTGTGAAGGCTGAACGGGTTTGGTCCCGCAGTCTCTCATTGTAGGGTCTGCCCTGCTGTCCCCGGATCATGTGGGGGGCCCTCCTCTGGACCCTCTCAATGTTGTCCAGGTTTGGGAGGGACCTCCGGAGGTCATCTAGTGCAACACCTGCTCAAAACAGGACTGTCTAAGCCGAGGCTTTGTCTACCCAGATCTTAAAAACCTCCGAGGATAGAGATCCCATTACCTCTTTGGGTAACCTGTTTCAGTGCTTTACTACCTTCCTAGTGAGAAATTTTTTCCTAATATCTAACCTAAACATTCCTTGCTGCAACTTGAGGTGAGATAGACATGGGAGGGTGGTCATTGGACAGATAAAACACCCTGCTTTTAGGGCATTTAAAATACCCTTCTTTAAGGGCATTTGAGAGGAACTCTTACAGTTCAGCTGAATCTGGTGTACCTATTTCATCTATCTGCTCCTATCATAAGTAAAGTTAAACCTCAGTAATTTAATGCTTCATTCAGGAATAACTTACTGTGGTTTAACTTCCACTTACTGTGGGTTAAGAGCAGACAGATGAATCAATTGATCAATCCACCTGAAGAGTACGGCTGTGTGAAATTTCACCGGCCATTTCATTTCAACACTGTTTCAACCAATTCTGAGGTCGAAACAGCAAAATCAAAACAAAATAAAAGCCCTCAAAATAGCCTTAAAACAAAACAAAACTGGTCGAAACGTTTCAAAAATCAAAGTGTTTCAACCGTAGGCTGGGGATAGGAAGTCAGTCCAGCTGGGCTGACTTCCCATCCCCAGCACAAGATCCAGTAGGGGGCAGCGAAGCAGCCCAGTTGGGCTGCTTCCCTGACCCCCTGCGCTAGATGGGTAGCTGGGATGTCTCCTGCCCCCAGCTGGATCTAGCGCTGGGGATGGGAAGTCAGTCCAGCTGGTCTGACTTGCCATCCTCAGCAAAACTCAAGACAGCCTCGAAACAGCCTTTCTGTTTCAACAGAATGGAAGAGCTGTTTCAACTTGAAATGAAATTCAAGATGAAACACTGTTTCGTTGATCTGTCGAAACACAAGGTGAAATGCAACGGTGCCATTTTGTACAGCCCTACTAAAGAGGCAAGCCCCCACTCCCTACTCTATAAAACAGTGTAATTGTACATCTTCCCAGTCCCGGTGTGTTGCGATGGATGGAATATTGAAATCTTATTGTCAGGCCAGAATGAGGTTGAAAGGTATGGGCATGTCACCGTAATTTCTGGAAGAGAAAATGTTTCTATAGTGATTCATGCCAAAACTTTTAGGAAGTCAATGGTTTTAAAGGGACCTAAATTGTTGTCTTCATTTCAGGGAGGTTGAGGAATGCTCCTAGAGGTATACTGAATCTACAGTCAGTGGGAAGAGTGGGGATTATTCATTACACCCCAAGTCACTCAGCTGGAAGAAGTGTTCATTACCATTTGAGTGGGAGGGTAGGCATTGTGTCCAGATCTCTGAAAGCATGAAATGTGCTCTGAGCTCAGAGCAAAGCAGGCCAGAGGAGTAATGAGGAAGATGCCACTATAAAAATGTGCCCAGTCAGAGATGCCCTGGTTCCACAGCAGGTTCAAGCTCTCAGCACGCAGCTCTTTAGCACAATGTTCATGCTACACACAACACAGTCCCATGGACTTTCAGTAGGATGGGTGCATCTACTTCTATTAGGTGCTTCTGAAAATCGCCCCCTATTCAACTTTAAAAACCCTATGGGGTTTGAATGAAACTAACCCAAACATTTCATTTGTGATCAAAGCCACATTTAAACCTTGGTCTCCAAAGGTAAATCTCTTAATTGAGTATATTAAAGCATTACTGTCTCTACTCTAGCCTCAGAACCAGGGCCAGGGAGAGGCTAAGCAAACACTCAGTGGAAGAATAGCTTCATTTGGATTGCTAATTTTATTTGCATACCAAACATCCACTTTAAACAGGCTTACTCCTTTTGTAAGCTGGGCTCATTATCCCCTCTGATATTTGATGTGTGTGCGAGTGTATCGCTTTGAATTGTGGATAAACAAATGTAAAGGGAGAAAGAAGGGCGTATGCATCAGTGACTAAGGTAACCCTAGGACTGTAGGATGAGCTAATAACATTTGGCTTTGGGAGCTCTGTTTACTCTTCTTTGGTCTTTATCTCTTTTGCAGTAGGGCCTAGAAGCCGTTGTCATTTTAGAATCACTAGAGTACAAGGGAATTATATATAGAAATATAGTACTTAATAACAAAATTATAGACCAGTGGTCTGGAACTCATTAAGCCAGCTGTGTTTGTATGGTAATCAAAGCAGATAAAAGGCAGCCCTGGTTTCAAACCCTGTACTGCAGTTTTCCTATGGTCATGATTGACAGGTGCCCAACCCCCTCGTTACTGGACTCGATGAGAGCACAATGGTATTGACAGACTTAGCTATCACGATCTCCCTTTAGGTGGTACATCTGACTTCCCTTCCTTTTGTCTGTCTTGTCTGTTTAACGTTGTCTCTCGCTGTGCACCTGTCTAGCACTTAACAGAAAATAGGACCATCAACTGAGTTGGTTTCTAGTGACAACCTTAACATACCTGATTAATAATCAGGAAGAACTGTGCCAAAGGAAACCAAAGCTCTTATATTTTGAGCAAGCCTAAGTCCAATTTTTGAATGGATATGGGCTTATTTATAGTTCTATCACAAACTTAGAGAGTCAAATCCCCCTTCATGCTGAAGACCAGCACTGAAGTCCTATTGCGGTCTTAGGTTGGGTTTGGGTATATAACGACTTATATGTCCTGCATTACAATAGTATCCAAGCACCTTGCATTCCTTAGTATGTCCACCCTCACAACACCCCATCAGAAGCAATATCCCATTCTGCCAGCTGCGTCCAAAGTGTAAGTCTTGGCAACCCCACCTAACCCGCAGACACTACCATCTTCACCAGTAAAAGCTGCCTACATTCATTCTGAGAAGCCAGCTGATGTTCTTATCATGCAAATCACCAACAGGAATTCTATACAGGAAGCAACAACCAGACTCCACCTTTACAGTTGCATAATGTGTGCAGTTAATCATTCCCCCAGCGCTGTGTTCATTGGTTCTGATGAAGACATACAAGGCCGTAGTTGTTTCATGATAAGTTACCAGCCTTCCGGGTGTTTTCATGTATGAAATGCAGAGCGCTGAAGTATCAGACCACAAGTTCTGTTTTAATCTGTAGCGAACAGACCATGGATGACATAAACCCAATTTGCATCGGGAATGATTCACAGAGCATACACCCTTCTATTAAGGGATTATTGTCTGGTCCCAAGGACCTGACAGCCATGAGCAGAAGTAATAATAAAACCCAGGCCTTGCCTAGAAAACATCATAGAGGTACTGAATATATTTCAAGATGTCTGTGCGGAGGACTAGATGCTCATGGATATAGGGCCTTTTTACCTCTGGGTCATTGGTTCACAAGTAGCTCAGTTGATGAAGATCTTATCATTGTTAGCCCTTATGGCTGTCTATGGGCTTGCACAAAATTAATTTCCCCTTAACCTAGACCCCAGTGGGCATTCACATTAACAAGGTCCACAATACAACCCACGCTAATAGGTTATTTTGGCTGTCTCAGAAGGAAGCAAAGGACTTTATTGCTAATTAGAAGTGGTCTCTCCTCCTTAGTCCCCCTTTTGCTTGTCCTAGCTGGCTAAAAATAACCCTTCAGTTTACAGGGCTGTGCTCCATTCACATGCAGAACACATGAGCAATGTGGTTCAGATTTTCAAAGGTAGGCCTTTGTGCTGTGTAACATAAGTACAAATGGCAGCTATATGATTTGTTACCTTGAGTAATGTAAAATTACATTACTCTGCATACAGATTGGACAGTCAATGACCTCAATTAAAGCCATCAAAGACTGGGGGAGGGGAGAAAGGGTAGTTTTGTGCCTGCAGCTAACGATGCTGGCAAAAATGGGGAGCCAGGGGAAGATTAGGAAAAAGTGGTCTGTTTTAATGCTCTGAATTGACTCCTTTTTGAACCACGTTTTGTGAGGAACTTGCAGTCCTTGCATTGGGCTCCAGATATCCCAGCTTTTTAGGGAGTACAGACAGCTTTAACTTGGGAATGACATATATCTAATAGCGATGTGTTTGCCCTTGACAGCACGCTGAAGTGATTGTACTGCAACAGCCTTAATAAAACTACAAGGAATTTGGCTCTAATCAAAGGTTTCATCCCAACCATGAAGGTGTTGCTCTTTCCTGCCCCACAAGTGCAGGCTGCCAGGCCATGGGTGGAGACTCCTTATTTTACCTTTCACTGACATCACCCTAAGTTCCAGTATGCATCCAAGAAACAGGTTCAGACTTGAGGAACTGTGGCTTGTCAAGTGAACCCAGGGCATTTTTAAGGAGGATCCAAGACTACTTAAGCCTCAACTGTGTAGCTAAAGGAAAGTCTGGTCACTATTACGCAAGAATCCTATCAACTGTTGATTTGTATTCTCAGAGCTTATGAGAGCCTCCCAAAGCACTGTGCAAAGCAAGGAGCACGGTGATACCAGACTATACATATAAACCCCAAAGATGTAGCTACGGATGCGAAAGGATGTGTTACAGTGTGAACGGTGCTTGATTTACATAACTAGTTTCAATGCAAGGAAGTAAACACAGGACTCAGGCATGCTAGCCCATAATACAGGGGCGGGCAATTATTTTGGATGGAGGGCTGCTTACTGAGTTTTGGCAAGCCATCGAAGGCCGCATGACAGGCAGTCAGGGGCAGATAAATATTAATTTTTAAAATTTTTCAGGGGCCCCGCAAGCCAGGTGGAATAGCCTGGCAGGCCGCATCTGGCCCACAGGCCACATTTTGCCCACTCCTGCCATAATACCTTACAGTACCTGGCCAGAGCTCCATCACTAGCACTGATAGGGGTTACCCACTCACATTCATCCAGCGTCAGGTTGAATATGCCAGAGGATCAGAGTCAGGTCTCACTGACATCAAGTTGAACCAGGAGAAAATTCAGTGACTTCCTTGGATGCAGGGGAGCGCAGGAGGAAGAGGAGGTGCACAAGGCTGGCATTTGTGAGGGAACCGAAGGTAACTAAGTGTGTTCCAAGCACTCTGAAATTCATTGGGTACCTAACTCCCCCTGCGGTCCCCATCTCAAATGCCAGCCTAATTTGCTATGGGGACACATTCTACAAATGATTCAAAAGCCTGCACACCTCATCGCTGGTGAGCAAGTCCCGCTGATGGTCTTATTACAGCTCCATTCCAGCAGTCTCTCCTTTTTGCTGGAGTTTGATCTTATACAAGCAGCTAAACTCCTAAGCAGTCACAGCAGTTGGAAGAGAACCCGTGCAGCATGGCTACTCCTCTAGACCTGTTGCAGACACGACCCATGCCAATGCAAATAACCTTTCAGAAACACTGTATTATGTCCCTGGTTCACAACGGGTCCTTGAGTTTCTTGGGTCAGATTCTGAACTCAGCTATTTTGGAGGACGCCCACTCACGTCACTGGTGTGCTCTTTGTTTGCACTGGCATTACCTGAGATAAAAAAACACCACCCTTTGTGTCTTTCACTTCTTTTCCCACCCTGATGTTCATTAAGTCACGTTGCCATAGTACCCAAGCCCTCCCTTTCTATGTCCTGCCAATTTTCTGGGCTCCACATTTCTTAAGGTGCAATATTAAATTCCTGTGTGCAGATAGTTGGTACATTGCCCAGTTTGTACGAGAAAGGCATTCATAAAACAGACAATGTCTGCACTGAAAAATCTGTAATCAGCAGCCAAGGTATTGTCCATTCTGTAGTTTGGGGTTATGGCTTTCTTAGTCGAGTGGAGGGCACTAAAGTAAATGCTTCTCAAGACATGCCCAGCAGTTTGCAAGATCATATCCACTCTTTGCAATCCTTTTGGATACTTGTTGAAGGAAGCTGTTCCTGTGCTACCCGATAAAGTGTGCTGCAAATACAATTAGACCTCAAGGCTTTGGGGCACCAAACAGCTTCAGTTTCCAATCCACTGCATCAGGAGTCATGTAGGTTCACAGCACATCACAGGGTCAGGCCCAGAGAGATGCATTTCTGTCTGTACTAAGGATCAATGCCAATAATATCTTAAGGCAAAATTTAAAATTGCTGCAAACATTTCTAAGCCACCTCCCCACATCAGATCCAGCTGCCACCTGACTCCAATTCTGATCATGCAATCCAAAGTAAATCTTTCCTCTTGTTTTCAGGGGGAGAGGGGTGGAGGGAAGGGATAGCGGTCTTTAAAGCTCTTTGCTCATAGTGGGAGTAAACGTAAAGGGACTAGGCAAAAAGCAGACCAATGGGCTCTATGCAGCAGGCACGGCTGTGGGTGAAGTCAGGGGCAAACGATAAAATGGTTCAATAGGACATTTCAGGCAAAAGTTTCAGACATTTCTTTCCGAGGCAGGTTTCATGTTTTGTGTATTTGCTACCTAATGGCCACTTTCAAAATCAAGGCTCCTGAAATGAGGAGCTCTGCACCCTTTGGAAGGCAGTTCTGTCTACCAGTATCAGCACAGAGTTAATGCGTCGCTATGGAAGAGCAGCTCAGGTTTTGAGGTTGTGACTGGAAAGTAAATAGCACTTTGGCCTTATAGTGTGATAAGTGGTACTAAAAAAAAAGGTAAGATCTGAGGATGGATCTAGTTGTTTTCTGCATTATTGGCTTGTGAGTGTAGCCCAAGCCAGGAGGCTACCAGATACACACAGGACCCTGTGTCATCCCATAAGGCTGGTGCATGCTCAATGACCATCTCTGTCCTATATCTCTGTGGGATGGCTGTGACACTTACGGATGATAAAACAGGCTTACCCTGGGCTTCTTCCCAGGGATGAACTTTAGCCAGTGGCTGTTAAAAGCAGAGCACAGCTTTGCACCCCAAATACTAGAAACGAGCAGAGCTAGAGTTTTGCAGCTGAATATCTGTTCTTTTTTTCTGACTGAGTAGGAGAAGCGACAGGCCTAATACAAAACAACCCCTTCCTCCCCTTGAGAGTGTCAGCATCCAGTTGCTCCCATCCCCTGCTAGCCTTGGTATCAAAAGGCCGGGAATGGTATTCAGACTTGGATCTGACATACGGCAACGCAGCGTCAACCCCTGCGCCAGCCCATGCTGCTGTTTAAACATTTGGCATTGTGTGTAAATAGCAGAGTTCTTGCTCAGCTTGGAAGGGGATGGGTTTACAATCTCTGGTACTGGACCCAGCTGTAAAAGACAGGGTCCTGGGAGACTGATTCAAAGACTGCAGGGTTTGTGAGCACAAAATAGGATACACAAATGCAAGGGGCTTTTTTATGTCCTATGGGAACACCAGAACATGGGTCGTCTTGGCCTCTAGCTGTTTTCCCCACATAGTCAAAATGTAAGCAAGAAGAATACTTGGCATTAGAGTGAAGCTATACCACAGACCCCTCTGATAGCACAGACTGCTGCAGTTTGGTGTCCATCTTGATGACTGAGTCAATGAGAAGGCTTTCATGGATGCCAGCGAGCTCCAGTTCAGGACATGTCAGAGGATATGGCAGAGACCTTCTTAACAATATTCAGCCCCTCACTAAACACAACACCTGGGCTCCTGAGAACAGAACTCAGAAAGCCAGGGTCTATAAAGATAATGGACATAATCAAAAGGCTAGAAAACCTGTCAAACTGTGGTGCTTTTTGTTTTCTGTGCCCTTTACGTTAACATTTCCTAGCACATTCCCAGTAGGCAGCTTGCAAATATAGCTACTGGTACAGAGCCCTGTATGCTTCCATCATGAAACAACCAAGATTTTTTTTTTTTTTTGAACAGGGAGTCTGATTCAGATTATTTCTTTAATGCATCACAGGCCATTGAGCATGCCATTAGGTTCTTTAAAGACATCTTTTCTATCCTGCTTGGAACTTAGCGCATAGTGCTAATAGCACCAAGGCTGCAGGTTTGATCCTGGGTTGGACTAGATGATCACCTGAGGTCCCTTCCAGCCTTACTTCTCTATGATCTATGACACTGCTTGATCATCAGCATTAGCACACTACTAGTCCTGTTGGCCATCTTTTAACTGCTCAATATTCACTTGACCAAGCTGTATTACATTGGCCCTGTACAGAATGATCCATGACCTCACCTGGCAACTGCTTTTCTCATGAAGAAAGCATGCCATGCCTTTCCCAAGGGCCACTCATTGACAGCATTTACCACGTTCTTGACATTTCTGAATGGCTTTTTTTCTAGGATTTTGTAGTCCCCAGCAGGCCCCCATTGAAAGGCAGTGCACAGCCCTAGTTCTTCTGGACCTATTCTGGAGAGCAGAGCAGAGAATTTCATCCTCTCCACTTCCTTCACAAATCCCCTCTGCTGAAGGAAAACTGCAGGAGCATTTCAACCACCCCCCTCCATTTCTTGGCCAGAACCTCTGTGATTTAGGTGGCTGCATTTGCTACGTTATTGCCAAAGATTGTTTTACCCCTATACACAGTGCCAGGAAGAAATTCAGACAGGCAGGCAGGCTGTGAAGAGAGTGGAGCAGGGGTTGGACCCGATGATCTACCAGGTCCCTTCCGACTCTAGAAACCTATGACTTTATTTCCTGGCTTCAGTCAAATGTCACAGATTCCTGGAGAAGCTTCATATCATAGGTGAGCCCTTATGAGCTTATTAACAAAGAGTTCAGAGACATCCTGCAGTTCACTAACTGCCCTCATGCAACATGGCCCCAAGGGCACCCCCGTTTGACAGAGTCCCAGGAGTACTATAGCAAGAAGGGTTACAAATTAAGACCAAAAGACATTAGCAAAAAGTTGTGGAGGAAGTCAGGCAGGACTAGTAGAGCATGAGTATTACAAGCTGGATCTGAGATGCATGGAGAGTTTTGCAGGTTAGAATTGAGGCATGTTGTCAAAGCTGCGTAGGCTGGTTGGAGCTGCTCTCTCACAGGTGGTGCAAAGCAGGAATCCAGTGACTTAGCAAGGATCTGAGTAAGGAAAGAGATGTATATGAGGGTGAGAGGACTAAACGTTTCCTGCCTGCGATTCCCAATTCAAGTATATCGGGCTCGGCCCAAATTCACCTCTTCTTCCACACAGCTCCTGAAGATGGAGCATCAGGTTGTTCTTGATGAGCAACCAACCTTCTGTACTCATCCACGGTGGACTCCGTTTGTACTGGAAATGCCCTTTGTCTTTGTTCTTTCCCAAGCCATCGGTTCTGCAAAGAGCCAGCCTCAGGAAAAGGCGGATTCAGTGCTCTTGAGACTGCTCTGTGTTTCACCCACCACTTGCCAAAAATGCACCTGCAACAAAGTCAACCCCAAAGTCCTGCCAAATGTGGATTGTGTTAAATCACCTGAAACAGTGCTATGAGCTCCTGACAGTCCATGCACAAACAAAAGGCCTGGCAAGCTTTGCTCTGAGCCTGAGGAAAGGGGCAGGTCAGAGTAGCAATGCTGGAGACTGACTGGAACATCTCATTTCTTTTCTTGAAGAATACGATGTATCCAAGAGAGGGAAAACCAGGTGGCAAAGAAAGAAGGGAGATGTTTGAAAACACCTAGCTGTGAAAGACTAGACCAAGGTTGTTAGGAAGGGATGGTCAGCTTCATCCTTCATTCTTTGCCAGCACACCTTAGTCATTGACCTGCGGCATTTCCAGTTACTCCAATACTGTTGCCCTGGCACCTCTCACACCCTGGCACCTTTCACACCCTGGCACTTGGGTGTTAATGCTCAGCACCTTTTGCTACTTCAGTCTGGGCCCCTGACCACAAGCGGCAATGCCCATTAGCACTGAGCTCTACCCAGTGTTGCATGATGACATGCTGAGGCCCTAAGTTATGTCCAGCTTTAGAGGCCCCATACGATAAAAATAATCCACAAAAACGGGTTTTCATTAAATTTTAAGATAAATTATTGTTATTTCTGCACAAATTTATGAACTCAAGATGAAGAATAACTGTACAGCCATATATATGTATAGTTTTGTCATATTAGAATGAAAATGTTCAGGGTTTTTTTTTCTTATTTAGAGGCCCCTCATATTGTGAGGCCCTAACCTGTAGTTCAAGTTTAAGCCTAAATCTGGCATTGGCTCTAACTGACCCTAGCTGTTCCACTCCTACTACCCCCAAATCTGTCTGTGCGTCTGCTTGGCAGTTCTCCCCAGGACTGCAGATGTCAGCCACATGTTTTCAGTCAACTGCTTTCATAGGGTACTCATCACTCCACAATCTGAGGGCCATATCATCTATGAATCAGGACATTGCTCCATGATAAGCCAGTCCTGGGGTTTGCAAACCCCCCAGGAGCCTTATAATTCCATTTTTGGCTCCTTCATGGCTCTACTGAATATTTATGTCCTTATTCATAGACAATGTAGGAACAGGGACCTAAGAGAAACCTCCCTGGTAAGGGTGCAGTCCTCTGCTATCACTTCAATTAATCAAGCTCCACCTTGAATTTTTAGAAAGATTTTTTTTTGTCCTCATGATCACCCTTGTTGAAAAGCTGTTCCAGGATCCCTGAAACCTCCTTCATCATTACATGAAGGAGTCATGATTTTACATGGAGGTGCCCCAGCTTCCTGCTCTGTGAAGAGAGAGAGGAGGGATGAAGTAATGAATGTGGGGGAATGCTTGAGCTGATCTCTTTGCTGTGACAACTCAGTTGAATAGAGAGGACACAGAAGAAAATTGCCTCTTTACCACTATATCTCTGAGCCAAATCATTCACTAAGGTACCACCCGGCACAAAACTGCATGTGGAGACCACAGGGAGCAATCTGCGATTGCTCAAGGCACTTGGAAAGATCAAAGGGTTTGCTTGCCAAGAAAACCTTTCCATGTTATTTCCTGCTCTGCCCTGCTTGCTGCCCGAGACTGCATTTTAGTTCCTGTAGGTCCCAGTCATGTGTGCTGCAAACCAGACGCGGTAGATCCAGTTCTGATCTCAGCTGCAGCAAAAAATCCAGGGTAACTTCAACAAAGTCAGTGGGGTCATTTCAGATTTATACCAAACACAGAGCAAGTCAGACTTTGGCCCTTCGTCTCCAGGACAGGAGTGAAAAGGTTCAGGGAGAATCCAGTATAAGTCACTGCAAAGTTCTCCATCAGCTATATCAGAGACCCAAAGGGTGCTGAGTATCCTCCAGCCAGAGCTAGGTGTACTGAGCTGGTCACCAAGGGAAGAGGAGTTGGAAGGAAGTTACTATGTGGTAGAAACAAAACGATTTAGCCAAATCATGCAGCGCTGCTGACCCAGTTCCTACATCCACACCTGCTTTTACTCGGGACTTACTGTGGCAAAGTGTCACAAGCATCACTGGAAGCTTTGTGAGAGTCAAGTTTTAAGGTGCTGGCCATGCAATGACAATCATCATCTTTGCAGCACCTGTTGTCTGAAGAGATCAAAAACCTTTGCAGATTTATGATGCTCACAAAACCTCTGAGCAGCAGGCTTTGTACATACTAGCATGCCTACTACATGGGAGTTAAGGACCTGCAGATCAGAGTGACTTGACCCACTTTCCATGGATACCTATAGATTCTATGGGTACCCATACTTTCTCGTGCTCTACAGACTTGCTTTCACCCTCACTGAAGTCAGTGGGGGTCTTTCTACTGAGTTAAGTGCATCGTGTCTTTTTAAAGGCGATGCAGTGAGGCAGTCTCAGGGATTTAGAGTGAGGTCCTACTCCTATCTGCTGGTCTCCTTCCTGAAGCACTGAGTTGTTTGCTGGTGGTCTTGGCTCCTTGAAAAGGATGCAGCAGGATGGCGAAACACTCATATGGCTGTTAGAAATCTATTCCATGGAAAGTATGCTATTTTTGATAAAAGCCATGTGTTTCCTTTCTTTTTTCTGGATGCAGGACTGAATGACCAGCCCAAGAAATCATAAAACTCAATCAGCTCGATATGCAGTTTGTGCTATCCTAATTTGGGAGTGCCCCTGGATGGAAAATAGCTAGGCTACTGCATTCAGTATAGGGTTTGGGGGCTCACTCTTAGTCATTGCCAGTGCCCATCAAGGGGGATGAAACTATAATATTCCTCAGGCTAAAAGCAACCCCATCTCCAACTACTGGGGCCAAGTTAGCCCATAATTCTCTCCGTAGGATGTCCTGCACTCTCTGCTGGAGCAGCTGGTTCTGGTCACTGTCAGGGAGAGGACACTGAACTTACCGGGGTGGGCAAAATGCAGCCCGGGGGCTGGATGCGGCCCATCAAGCCATTCCATCCAGCCCATGGGCCCCACCCCCCCAAATTAAGAAACTTAATATTTATCTGCCCTGGCTGTCTGGCATGCAGCCCTCAGTGGCTTTCCAAAACTCAGTAAATGGCCTTCCTACTGAAATAATTGCCCGCCCCTGACTTTGACTATAGGTCTGAGCAGTTTGGCAAGTGCTCTGCCCCTTCCCTGGCAGGCCAAGAGGCCGATGAGTTGCTAAGAAACAAATGACTGAAATGCGCTGAGCTGTAGCTGCATAAACCTCCGTTGCTCTACTTCTGGAGGAAAAGGGGAGTCCAGTGCCTTAATTACACAATGTCAAAGTGGGAAGCGGGGAGCGTCATGAGGTCCTTTCTTAGCTGGTGCTAGGACCCATGGGCACATGCTGGAAGTGAACCACGTTTCTGGAGAGACACCTGCCTGGCTTCCTGCGTGCTCAGCCCTGGCTGTGTGATTAAAAGCACTACAGGTGACGTGCATCAGTTGCTATGAGGATACACCACATAGGAAAAGGAGCCTAAATGTGTATCTGCCAGGAGACGCTCAGGCAGGGCAGGTGACTCCCACATAAACAATGCTACTGGGATTTTAACCTCTAGCTGCCAGAAACCTGAGCGCTGGCAAAGGCAATACACAATAGCTGTTGGCTTTTTTTTCCATTTTCTACTGCCACACCTCAGCCACCAATTTTGATCCCATTTAAGCTGGACTGCTGGGCTGAATTCAGCATTTCTGTAGTGACTAGCTAGTTCTTAGGTTGTGGTCTCAATTCACGGTTCTTTTTGGGCATGCAAAACAGTTCAGAAAAAGCAGGGAGAAAAGAGAGAAAGAATTTGCTAGTCAAAAGACCTGTGTATTTCAAAGGGCCTGATCCCAGATCCATTGAAGTCAATGGGAACTGTTCCACTGACTTTGCTGGGCTTTGGATCAAGCCCTGACAGGACAAGGATGAGTAGTGCTATTAAAATGTCTTTAGCCATGGATGAAAAAGTCTCTGTTTGGGATTGATTCTGACAGCTGCTGGGTCCCGAGTGGAGTTCTGGGTGTTTGACAGCTCTGAAAACCAGCCCCATGGTGATAAAGCTGGTTTGAAGGAACTTGGACTAGGGATTTCAATGCCAAGTTCAGCTCAGAAGTGAGCTGATCTTAGTGACAGGGCACAAAGTGAGACCCTCCTCCCACTGCCAGCAGCAAATGCTTGTGGGAAGGTAGTGGGGCACGTTTCTTTGCATACTCGCTTTCTTGATGGGCTCTGTTAAAGGTGATGGGAAAGGTATGTTGGAGTTGAACTTGGCCAGTGCACTAAGGCATTCATATCTGAGGTTTTGGATTGAAGCCACCTTGAGATTACTGCCAAGGTTACTGTTTCTGTGTTAAAAAGCAACACTCTTCTAAGCACATGTGCAGTTGCTATGCATCCTGGCTACAGAATATCTCAAACCTTGGATCAGGGATATATGGAAAAGCCACTCTGGTAAACTTGATACCCATATTCTATAGGAAGAAGACGCTTTATGCTCCTCTACCACTAGAATGTAATAAAAAAGCTCCTTTACAATTTTTGTGAGTGCATTCATCTCTATTGTACAGATGGAAAAGTTGAGGCACAGAGGGATAAATGGCTCATCTTAGGTAACTCAGTACATTGGTTACAAAACTGAAAAGAGAGTTTGGGGTCCCAACATCCTCTCCTCTGCTTTAGAGCATGCACCCCCCTTCCTCCAATAAGCTGACTTTACCCACCTTCCAAAAACTGCATCAACTTCATAAAAAGGCATGATTTGGACAAGATTGCTGCTGCCAGACAATGAAAATGCAGTGCCTCAAAAAATAAAATAAAGTAACGCAGCCCAAGAGATATCTCGACTATTCTTCTCTTGTGTGTGGCCGGCTTCCAAACATTATTAAAACATTGTTTCCTAAGAAACATATTGTACTGACCCATAGGTTAGCAACAAAAAAAAGGGGGCTCTGAGAATGCATGAGCTACCATCAC
Source organism: Crocodylus siamensis (assembly GCF_052110815.1). Classification (NCBI taxonomy): domain Eukaryota; kingdom Metazoa; phylum Chordata; order Crocodylia; family Crocodylidae; genus Crocodylus; species Crocodylus siamensis. The sequence goes on along the minus strand of NC_143406.1, from coordinate 7,746,864 downwards.
ATGAGTCACTAATAAAAAATCTCTGAATGAAAGAGATTCTCTAGATAGTCCAGTTCTTGCAGGGCTAGTGATAAGAAGAAACTCTGTGCTGTCACCCAATGGCTGAAGCTGGTACATTTCTATCAGCCCCAAATGGCCTTTGCTGCTAGTTGCACGCTGAAATGCTGATGTTCATTTAAATGTAAAGATGTAAAACTTGCTCAGACCTCTTACATAAACTACCCAAAGAGCAGTGTTTCATCCTCGGACGGTATCCCTTCAGAGTAGAAAGCACCCAAAAAAAAAAAAAATCATAGTGTTTCCACTGAAATTTTAAGCCAAAAAAGAAGTGCTGATCCTATCCAGGTGTTGTCTTTCCAGCAGAAAAAGTTACTATGAGGCGCTCACATTGCTTGCTCAGGACAGAAACATTCCATGAAATCAATCTGTCAAGCCACTAACGGAGTAGAGAGGTACGCAGGACACCTGGGTCCTATTTGCATCTCTGCTACCTGCTTTCCAAATCTGCTTCAGCAAATTAGTCTATGCCTCCACAACTTTGTTTCCCTATTAACTTAACAGGGGTAGAGAGGTGGTAGTAACTCAATTCTTTACAAAACATTGTGATCCAGCATGAATGCTGGTGAATACACACAGAGCAGTATATTCATTCATCAACCTTTAAGAAAATGTCAAGGAATCCTTCAAATGATGATATGGAGTAATATTTTATTGGAATTTTTGTTTTATTTGGAGTATTAATTTTGTTTTCGACCAACGCTCTTTGCTTTGGACAGCTTATGATTTCATGAGAACCCAGAAGAGAATTTTAACCGTATTATCGTATTTGCTGCGGAGGATATGTTATTCCTGACATAAATCTTGATGATATGCTTTGCAATCAGAGAATTAGGATATAACACTTCTGTTTTATATGTTGCAGCCTTAGCTCCCATAAGACATTGTGGAACATAAACAGACATTCCACATAGAAACGCTGCAGCCATAAACTTTTAGAATAACTAATAATCCGTATCAGGCATCCCCATTGCAGGAGTCTGCAAACAAACTACTCAGACTTGCTTTTGTACCTTATCATGTCACTGAAAAAAAAACCCCTCATTGATGGAATAATTTTCTTGAATTCCACATTTGCTGTTTCTACTATACCTTTTGTCCTGTTTTTCCTGTTGCTGTGTCTGTAATATCTGTATCCGATTCTTTCCATTTTTTATTATTTTTTGTACATCCATTTATACGGCGTGTTTTTATACAGGATCTCAAAGCACATTCAAATGAGAGGAACGCTTTGCACAGATGCAATTTCTTAGTTGTATAGGTGGGAAAACTGAAGTACGCGATATTAATGGGAAAGGCAAACCAACCCAGTAGAACCCAGAAATCCTGACTCCTCGACCCCTCCTGTGCTCTAATTATTAGGCAATATTTCCTAGAAGGTGTGGCATCCACTGGAAATATATGCCCTATCATGGCTTGCAATACTGCTGTCCTCCCACTCTGTGCTTATGACTGCCGAGATTAAACTGGGGGTAGGTTGACCAGGAAGTTGGAGGTTAAAGCAAGGACAAGGTCTTGGCGTGGTCTTTATGAGCCAAGCACTGAAGCTAATCAAATATATTGTGCATGAGAAGAAAACTACAGAGAAGGTTCTTGAAGGTCACCGTGACCTCCAGGAAGGAATGTCAGTGTATTCACACCAGCCTGGCATGCCAGTGCTGCGGGACAGGGGGCCAAGCCGGAGTCGGGTACTGGGTTTGGGCCAGTTTCCAGCATTCACTGACTCTGTCCATTCTTTCTCGAAAGAAAAAAAGTCATCTTGAGAAACAAAAGGTGGGGCTGGCTGCTGGGTTTTCACGTTGCCTTCCTTATGCTTGGATGTAGGAAGAGCTGCAGATGCTCCAGGGGTGGAGATTAGCCATGCAGAGCCGACTTGGAGACCCTGACTGCCGGTGGCAGCTGCGGATGAAGTTTCTAGAGCAGGCCAAGTGCTACATCGGAGTGCCTTATGCTAGGAGGTATCACGAGCCTGGCAGTAAGTGCAAAGTGCAAACCCTTTCAAGCTTGTTTGCACACTCTTGGCCTTCAGCAGCAGGCATTTCACTCCCAGAAATGAGCTCCTTGTACAAGCCCACCTCACTTAGGCTGCAAAGCTAAGTGAAATTTTCTTCCTCTGATAGTTACAAAAAATAGCCAAGGGGCAGAGAAGGGAGATGTTCACCTCTATTCACAAGCGAGATAAAGAGGAGCCTACATTAGTCCTTTAACATGTATATATTGTCCCAGTTAGATTCCACTGTTATCATCTTCATTTGTGGTGATATTGTGGTAGAGGCTTAAAGTCCATCATCAAGCTGAGCAGCATCGTGCTACACTGTACAAACATATTGGAGTGGCAGTGGGACTTGTGCCTGGGAATCCTGATTTTGTCCACATTAGTTTACCCTGCCTTGTTTCTCACTGAATTTATTCTCCTCTACTTCTGCTGAACCAGAGAAGAGGGATTCCTTTGTCAGATGGTTCCTCTACTGGTGTTGTACTTGCTTTGCTTCACAGCTCCAGAGTACAATTCTCCTCTCTTCCTGGATTGCTGTGGATTGATTCGGAGAGTAGTGCGCGACTTAAGCACAGAATTCGGCTTCCTTATCGGCCCTGGAAACCAGGCGTATCAGTACGACCTGCTCCCCATCACTCTGCCCAGCACGGAGCACATGAAGCCAGGAGACCTCGTCTTTATTTCAGGAACATACTTCAACACAGAACGTAATGTTATCAAAGATACCGTCTTTCCATCCCCATCTATCACACTCCACCTGTTAGCCAGCAGACAAGGCAAAACACACACACAGAGAGGTGTGGTTGGGCAGTCCAGCTTGTAAAAAATACCAGCCATCCCAAGTTTTCTACACGTTCTTGGAATCAGACTTGAAATGAACATTTTCATAGATTTCATAGACATAAGGGGTTGGAAGGGACTTTGCTTGATCATCGAGTCCAGCTCCCCTGCAATAGGCAGGAATTCTGCTGGGGTCAAATAGTCCCAGCAAGACAAGCAATTTTTGGAGATCTGAAGCCGTCATTTGGGATATTTTTCACTCCCTGCCCTCTCCACCGCCATCACCTGGGACAAGACCCAAAAGGCTTTTTCCTTGAAATTTCCAGTCCCAACTCTAAATTTTCAGCCCATACATGAGAATGAATTGAAAGCCTGATATCTGATGTTGTTACCTCTAGGTAGCTGTTGGATGGCCTTAGCATAGTGCATTTACTGGGCCACATTTAATGGTCCTCAAGGTCAGGCTTCCAAATCACAAACATCAATCCGTGTGGCTTTCTTCAGCCTTTCAGTCGGCGGGGATGAATGACTGTTTAGACACAGATACTGAATAGCCTCTCAGTGGTAGAAGTGATCTCTCTGGCCCAAGTTGAGACCCACTGATTGAATAGTCACGCTGTACATCCAGCCCGCTCTGGGTCTCGCCACTCTCCAGGGCTGTCAGCCCAGTACCTTCTAGATTGCCAAGCACATCCAACAGTTTCTTAAGCCCTCTCTTAGAGACTATGTTGTCATGCCCTTCTTGTTGCAGGAAAACGGCAGCTCCATGACATTGTCCACGTAGAGATCTGGCTAGGGGATGGTGAGCGCAGCCTTGGAGCCAGGTGGCACAGGGGCAGAGTGCAGATCTTTGATTCCTACAAGTTTGTTTCTACCTCCTATGGACACATGGAATATCACTTCAAGTCCATTGAGACATGGCTCCAAGGCACTTGTGTCAGGTAACTCGTATTGTTGGCTCCTGGTGTTTGCATAGCACAAGCTACCATAGGACCTTCAGTCTATGGATCTTCCAATGCTGTCTCACAAGGGGTTGCATTGTGACCCCTTTATTCAGCTCTGGCAATGCAAAGCAGGTATTATATGGGATCCAGCTGCCTGGGGGTTCTCTGGGTGCCTTCAAGTAGCTGGATCAGCTCTACCCTGATCTTTTTTGAAGCATCCTGTGTTTAGGATATGTCCCAAATAAGGGACAGAGGGACAGAACGTGGATAGAGCGTGCTGCTCTCTGGTTATTTTTGGCTGGCTGAAGGAGGTGGTTGGGAAGGGGCTCAGCCTGATCCCTCCTTCCCCTTTTTTTTTTAATTTTTAATTTTTTTGGCAGGAGTGTGCCAGCCCCCTGGCAAACCCTACAAAATTGGTCAGTGCTGGGCAATACACTGAGAGTTATTCCAAGACTTTCCAGTTGTTTGACCATGAACTGAGGCCAGAGGGTTCAATTTACCAATAGCACAAATGGTCATGCCATTGACATCTGCAGAGAAGCTTGCTTTCCAAAGAGGTGAACATAAGAAATAATGTTCAGTCGGTAAAATTCACCCTTATGGAAGCAGAGTGCATCAAAGTCACAAGCAGCATGGCTCGCTGGTCAAAAGCATCAATCAGAAATAATCCATATGGAGTGGCTGGGCAAGATCATTTACTTAAGATCTTTGCTATCCACCCTGATTTCCAAAGATCGCTTTCTTTAAAGTCTTTATGCTAGCAGTAAAAAGACCTAGTAGGGAATACTTACTTAGGCGTAAAAGTGCTATTTCTGCTAATTCATTGTAGGCTATAGGATAGATGGTGGTCCAGAGCTTTTTGATCACATTCCTTAGTTGGAGCTTTGTAGTGTCCTATAAGCAGCCTTTTATAAATCCAAAGCAATTGTTGCTATTCTCCTGGTGCGTGCTGTATAATTCTGCAAAATCCCTGAGAGCGACTGTGTATCCAGTTGTCCTCTTTTTGATGTCTCACCTTGCAGCATCCTGGGCTTTATCAGGGGATTCAAATCCAAGGGTGTCATTATGACTTCAAAGACCTTGGTTACTATTGAAGGATGTGGTTTAGCTATTGCTACACAATTAGGTAACAAATGAAGATGTGAAATTCAATTGAAATTAAATTCAGGTGGCTCTATGAAACTCATAATAGCTACTCCTCCTCAAAACTTAATTGGGAATGCTTCAAAGCACAGTTAGAAGAGCAGTGTTTCTTTTTTTTTATTTGAACTTTGGGAAATGGAGATATTAATCTTTTTTTTTTTTTAAATAGTAAATGCTCCATTCTTCTGCAAACAATGTTTATTTTCTACCAATTGCTCATTTCAACTGTATTCATTTTGAGGTTGCCAAGTTTCTTTGCATTTTGCAAGCCACTAATTCTCCTTCTCTAGTTATTGTAACTAGGAGAAACGTATGACACATGTCTCTTCACATGACAGGGCTGGATGAAATTTGAGGTCAAATATTTTATTGCACTGAAAGAAATGCAGATTCAGGCTAACTGAAAGTATTCAGCAATTCACAACATTCACATTTTTTTTTTCAGCTGCAAAAATGAGAGTGAAACATTTCAGCTTGGCATTTTAAAATGCTTTGCTCTGACAGTTATGAAAATTAAATTTTTAAACAGGATGAAAGACACGCCCCCAACCCTGAAACTCCCCCAAATGTTAGGTTAAATCAAAGAATTGTTTGGCAGAAAAAGCTAAAAATGTTCATCTTGGGTTAGCCTGAAATACATTTTTCTTGCAGCTTTTTGTTTCACCCAGTGATCCAAAAGAAATAAAAATAAAAAAAAATCAGTTATCCACATCGCTGTCATTATCAGACATTGGTGTGCCCATGAAGTTATGCATATACTCCGGCAAATCTAGATATTCCGGCAAATCTAGGCGTTGCAGATATTTTGACGCCCACTCATATAATTTCAGTGTGTCCCACATTGGCTCTGTGCCTCCATAGTGTTAATTTTGAACTGTAAGCACTCCAATATCCTGGAAAGTACCGGCAGAGAGACTTGTGCAAAGTCAGGAGAGGTGAAGTCTTGAGCAATGGAGTTGCTAAAGCTGCACTTGGTGGGAAGATACACTATAATCAAGAGGCCTGTTTGCAGCCCTTCAGCGTCTAGCTCTGTCGGGTGACGAGTGAGTGGTTGTGCAGTGGAGAGGAAAGGAATTGGCTTTTGCAGCTTGCTTGCAAGTAACCTCGAAAACGGGAGGAGTGTCTATCAGCAGAGGCGAGGCCTGGCCTTTCCACGGCTTGGAGGCGACCATGGAAGACCGAGTGGAAACAAAACCAGTCGGCAGAAGTTCCAGCAACTGCACTGGTTTCCCTATCTCTCGGCTACACACCTGTGCGCCCACTCGCCGGGCGCCCCTCCTCTAGAGCTTTAGCACCATGGAGCTTTATCTAAAAAACACACACATTTGAAGAAACCACTCCGCATGCTAATACCGGAAACCCTTCCACAATTAGCAACCGTAGCTAGGCAGCTGTTGCTAGGAGACAAGCCCTTGTTTATAGAATTAGGATTTTTTTTTTACCCCCCTTTTTTCTGAACCTGCCAGACAAGTATTATAAACCTGGGTAAATACAGTACAGGCAGGTTCGATTTCTGGGAAGTTATTGCTTCTTCTGCAGTGCGACTGTTCCCGGGATGGTTTGCTTTCTTTAGAAGTGTTTAATGGCACGGCTAGGAGCCAAGCTCTTGAAGCAGAAGGAAGGAAAAGGGGCCCGTTAAAGCTTTGCTAAAGCATTTAGTGCCTGCTGAGCGAAGGTTAGACTTTCCATTATTTTACTGCACTGTAAGATTTGTCTCCCTTGAAAGAAACAAATAGGCAGCTCTGTGTGTAGCTCTTCTAAAATCAAAAGCGGAGATAAGGAAAGGGACTGATTTACAAGGCACTGCCTGGGTTTTCAATTAGTGAGACAGAGCGCGTGTGATCCAGAAGCAGAGCGACAGCAAGGAACGGCACCAAAATTTTCGCCAATATTTTCATGTGCAAAAGGAATGCTCCAGGAGCGGATCTCACTGGTGTTGTGGCAAAGCTCTCAGCGCCTATACTCTGGGCTGTGATCTTGTCAAAACCTCGCGAGCTAAGCCGGCAGCTTTGACAAGCTAATAGTCTTTACTTCCTGTCTTAAAAAACTGTTGCATGGTGTTGCACAGATGCTGTGCATCACCCCACGCGTGGCGGAAATGGTCCTTAAATATACTGTGCGTCAGGTGCTGCGCAGTACCGTGGGGTGAAGTGAAAGGCGCTGTGTAAAGCCTGGGTAGGAAATTATGGAAGCGTCTCCCCTTTCTTGATAGCTAATGTCATTGTACATATTTAGGACCTGTTATTTCTACAGTGTCACTGATGCATATATTGCCGGGCAGACAGAAGAGACTGTTTATTAGGAGTGTGTGAAGCTTCGGTCACTGATTCAATCTGGCAAAGATTCAGCCCGATTCAGTGGCCGAATCTCCAAATCCGAGTTGAATCAGGAGACCCTTTAATCCGTCTGAATCGATTCGGAAAGATTTGTAGATTCAGATGTAGTATTTATGCCTACCCTGCTTTTCCACCATATCAGTGGCATAAAGGGGCTTTCAAGTGAATGCAGTCAGGTATAATTTTCTACCACTTTAGGGTCCTTTACCCTACAAGAGCAGCATGGAAAAAAGGCCCTAATATAGCTCAGAATCTGGGTCCCAGACAAATTGTGGGGCGCACCTGCCTGGGGGAATGTATGGAAATGTTGGGGGGGGCAGGCAAGGAGTTTGCAAGGAGTTCGCTGCAGCCTCATAGGGGATGCAGGGGCAGGGAGCCCCAGGAAGCTCTGCCAGCGGGCTGCTGCATCTCCAGGAGCGTGGCGCTGTGCGCACGCAGCCTAGAGCCACGGCAGGGCCAGGGCAGGAGGCGCCGGAGCCGCGACAGGTGGAGCCCACTCCACCGAGCTGAGCCGAGTCGAGTCACGGCGGCTGCTAGAATGAGGGGCGCCCCTGTGCCTGGCTGCACTGGTCCTTTGCAGGGGGCCAGGAACAAAATTGTAATGCAAAGTGGGTCTCAGCTCAAAAAAATTGAAAACTGCTGCTCTAAGGTCTGCAGTTAACCAAAAATGAAAGTATTGCAGAAGGCTGGGGACAGGAAGAAGAGCAGATGCCAGTAGGGGTGGCACCAGCCTCTTCCTGGTGGGGGGCTGAGTTAGGCTAGGCAGAAAATTAGGGTGCTGCATTATACATCTTCTAGCCAAACGTATTTATTCAACTGAGCCGGGACCACTGCACCTCTGCCGGCTGTGGGTGGGAGTGGGGCAGGCTCAGCTGTGCGGGGCGAGTGGCGGCAACCCCGAGGGGAGGCAGGATGCTACAGGGGGGCTAAGGTGAATTTTGGGCTGGTTATAGCCCCCCCAAAGCCTGCCCTAGTGCCACCCCAGGATGCCAGAGGTGGTGGGCAAGCTTCTCGTGGCTAGTATCTCTGTTTTGATGTTTGCCATAGGGTGCAGGAGTGGGGACAAAGGCAGGAGTGTGTAGCTAATGGTCTCATTAGCACAGCGAGGATCTGTTCATGGGTGTATCTTCACTGATGTGCCCTAATGGGCCTGCGCCTTGTGCACGTGTGAGCACGGGAATGTGTTCATGCCCAGGGGACTTGAGATTTACTCTTGCAACATCTAAAAAGCATGCCTTGTGCCTAACACCACTTATTTCCTCTTCTCCCTCCTAGCACAGTTTTTGCGCCCTACTATATACCGCTCAAGGACTCACAGAATTGAATCCCTCGTAGCTCCAGGTTTCCCTGAAACACTTTTCCACATTCGTTTCATAGTAAATGCTGCTTCTTACGGCATCTTGGTGCTTTACCTACTGTCACTGTCAACATCCCCTCAGCAATATCCTTTGAGTGCCAGTCATGATGATTAATGCCAGCTCCCTCACTACCAGCTTCCACTGGGGGGCTCTGAAGTCCCACTGTTTTTGTTTTTTTCTTTTAAACTATGTAGAGGGAACATAAGCAGAATGGAAATGGTCTGATTTTGCATTGAAAAAATGCTTTTCATTACACGTTTTTGAAAAATTGAATCTTTTAAAAAAAAAAAAGGCAAAATCTGAACAAAAATAAATAAATCATTTTACTGACCCAAAATATTTCCACTGACCTGAAACCATTTTGTTTTAAATGTTATTATGTGGGAATGACCCAATTTGGTATATAAACACACTCGGAAAAAATGGAATTTCCTGCAAACTGAAAATTGCCATTCCCATTTAGTTGCAATTATCGTCACCCTAATACGGGTGGTGAAGCTGAGGCACAATGTGACATTGTGACATGGCAAAACACACATGATGAGTCAGTGACAGTAACTTCACATTCATAAATTACGGGTCTCCTTCTGAAGAAACAATTTGAACTAGGTCCTTTTGAAGGCTTACTGGCATTGTCTTTCAGCCGACTGTATTATGACCAGTTATACAAGAGCACTTAATACAGTGACACATTTCCCATCAGTCCTGCTTTTACACTTGAGATTACGTAGTGTATTTAGCCATGCCATTTACATGTTTCCTGGAGGAACTGTATACCATTTACTGATCCCATGCTATTTATTACCCTTGCTTGGAAAAGCTGCATTTTCCCTCTTGTTCCAATCAATGTTTCATCTGTTCCTGGCCTTTCTGAAGCAAGCACATTTTCATGAAAATCTCCGCTTCCAGGCTTGAGTCTGTCCCTGCTCAACAAAGCATGGAGACTCACTAAGATTATTCTGCCTATCCACAGCCTGGAGAATACTCCTGATTATGATGTCAGTGCCATAATGAAACATCTCATTTGTTGTCTTCACAGCCATTGCACAGAACATAAATGGGCCTCGGCTAGAGCGCTTCCCGGAAAGAAGTCTGTCTTTTGTCCTGAGGCTGAACGACAGCAACCTGCTGATGAAGATGTAGATGTCCCAGAAATGGCAAGCAAGACTGAACTGAAAAACAAAGGGAGAGTTTTCAGATCACAAAATGTAGTTCCAGTTGGGCCGAGCAGCCAGAGACCAAGCGAGAGTGCTCAGATGGATTTATGTGGCATCGCAAGACCTACATCTGCTGCCCCCAGGGAGGATGAAGTAGAGAAGGGGACTGATACAGAGGCAGGTGGCAAAAGCCAAGGACAGCTGCTAGCCAGCACATCACTGGAGACCAGCCTTAGTAACTTGGACTTGGAAAGTGAGAGCTGTATCCCTCCAGATAGAAATCTAGATCAAAGTAAAGGTCCTGATGAACTTAAAAAAACAAGGACAACAGAAGTCGTTGAGTTCAAAGCCAGCAGAGTGCTTGATAGCAAAGTGAAAAACATAGGTCTCCAGCTTTCCCTGACCACTCACAAATCCGGCAAAAATTCCCCTTCCGGTTCCAAAATGAACTTGAAGGTGGCCTTAGCACCTACCAAAAGGAGAAAGAAAACCAAGGCCATGACATACAGAGAAGATCAGCAGCTGGTTGGATCTTCAACAGCTGACACAGGTGAATCTTGAAGCCTTAAATGTTAGTATTGAGTCCTCAGTTGGTGTGAACGCCGATAGAATTGCACCATTTACCACAACTGAAGATCCAGCCCCTAGCGTACAGCAGGCTGGCAGCGGCATTACATACAATTATTACCTCCTGCTAGTCACCTTCATCTTACATTTCCCGTCAATGTTTCATAAACACCTAGTGAAATTAAAATTATTTAAAATTAAGCTTTAAGATAGGAAATTGAAAATGTGGAGAGAAATATAACTTCCCCATTAGCAAGCTAGTTGTCTGAAGGAAACATACTCTCCCCATTAATAGGTCATTTGCCTGAAATTGCCACAAATCTGTTGGCGACACAAACAACGATCAGCTTTATTTTCTGATATTTTCACTGTTAAAGGCATGTAGCTTCACTGGCAGTAGAAAGTATGTTAGGTTCATTTCAACGGGAAACACTTCAAATCAAAAGAGAAACTCTTTAGGGGTATTTTTGTCTCTTAGAAAGATGGTTAGACCATTTATAGTGAGTGAACAAGGATCACAGATAGATTCAAACTCTGGATTGAACAGCACAAGCACTTAGATAGCCCCTTGTTAGACCACCATTCAGGTGCAAGTTTAAAAAACAGACCTTGTGTCATCAGCAGGGATTCTAGTTTTCTCTGATTTAAAAAAATCCCCAATTTTTGGATTAAAAAAAGTAATCCCAAATCCACATTTTTATATATATATATATATATAAATTAGTGCTGTTTCATTTTAATCACAGGAAAATGTGGATTTGGGGTTACTTTTTTAATTCTGAAAATTGGAGATTTTTTTAAATCAGAAAACCAGGATCCCTGGTCATCAGTTCCTGGGGCTATTGGATTCTAGTGATAATAAATGTAGCAGAATACAGAATACATCTTAGAGCTAATCTTAGCCTCCACAGTGAGTACATGCAAGGTAATTAGAGGAGACAAGGATGAAGCGTGACACATTAAGGGCCTTAACCAAACTTACTGAAGTCAGGTAAGCATTGCCGTTGACATCAATGGGCTTCATATCAAGCCCTAGAGCAGGGGAGTAGAAAACCTGGATTCAGTCCCATTATCTAACATCAAGCATATATTTAACCTCTCTGTGCCCTCCTTGCCCATGTGGATAGTATGGGTATTACTATCACTTATCCCACAGTATACGTTCGACATATGAATTCGAACGTCTAAACTGCACACAGAGCCTGTGCAAGCATTTGTCTGTGCATTTATAACCCACATTTGCTTAAGTTTCTGTGCTAAATAATATAGATCCCTGCATGTATCAATATCCTTTTTAGGGGGGCTGTGCCTTTGAAGATGTGTGAGGCACATTTCAGAAGACCCCTCGGGTTTCTGTGGCAGCTGCACAGGTCAAGAGAAGAGCTAAATTTGGCCCTTTGTGTATCCATCCGTCTGTGCATAGGGCTTTTAGTGAATATCTTGGATAAATTTGAGGAAGGGATCTCTTTCCTTATCCCCTTTAATAATTAGCCATCCAGAGAGGCAAAATACAAATAAGGGGAAAGTAAAGGGACTTAAGCCTAAATGTTGCATGTCAAAAGATTCAACGAGCATGAAAGTTCATCTTTAATCTTTATGCAGAGACCCAGGGGATGGGATTCTTTGATCTTCTTTCTCTGTGTAATTATGGAATCTCCCAGTATTAAACAGAGACAGGTACGTGTTCAGACTAATGGAAGAGTATCTTTATCTATACTTCAATCATTACACCGTATTTCATGAGTTCGTGTCTCAGGATAAATGGGATTGTTTAAAATTGGTTAATTTCTTAGCAACCCTGGCAAGGAAGGGGAGGATAAAAGAGCAAACGGTTCCACAGAGAGGCACGAGTGAATAATTAAATGATAAAAATAGACATATAAATATTTACACCCCCGGTTCAAAGAGCAATAGTCACAGTACTGCAAACGCATGCCTGGCAAACCCAGAGGGAAGGGACCAGCGTTCACGCTGCGGGCTGAACCTCCTCTGTGTCATGGCACGACCGTCTCCGCACCCACTGGTCATGGCACGACTGATAAAGCTGCCCACATCGTTGCTGCTGATAACACTTCCCCTCCAGTGTTCCTGAACTGCATTTACAAGCACAGCTCCTTGCATCTGTGCTGTTCTGATAAATTTGCCCACATAAACTCTGAAGTCCTAGTAAAAGGCATAATACAGAAGATAAAAGAAAGCAAGAGAGATAAGAGATTAAATAGATGGATCTGCGGTTCAGCTGGAGATCCTAGTGGTTAGGATGTTAGCCTAGGGCTTCCAAGACTTATCTTCAGGCCCCAGTTCAGGCTCAGACTTTCATAGTGACAAGTAAGCAAGTCCCTTCATTTCATTGTGCCACCACTCATGTACAAATGGAGGCTATTTTGAGGAGAAATGCACTGAAAAACACTGAAGCCGTGACACTACCAGACGAGTACCTCAGATAAGTGGAGGAGATGTTTTTGTCTTGCTGCTGAGCAGAGCAGCTCACTCTCCGCACTTATCCTTCCTGTATTCGTTTGCTCCCATTGACATATGCTGGTGCAAAGACATCATCCTCTGCGTTATTCAAGAAACAGGTGCAGTCATGTTCCTGCAGGTGATATGGATGAGCCATTAAGGCACACTTACCAACAAGGAGATAACCTGACTTTCATTCTGTGTTCCTATTTTATTCCAGTTTTAGCTAGGTGATGAAAACATGTTCCTACTCCACCTCCCTCCCACCCCCAACAGACTTGCACGTGCATATTGGTTACACCACTAGATATCTTGGTCATCAGAGACTGGTTGATGGAGATCATTTCCTGTGGGCTTCACAGAGTGAATGATAAGACGTTTAATTCACTTAACTGTCTGTTCTTGAAGAGGAAAAAAGTTCACGTCTTGGTGTGTAAATTTAAACGCTTGCGTTTGAGAGTGATCAGGCACTGGTGTTACTTTATTCTCTTCGTGCTGTACCATGCTGTGATTTACAATTATGTATGTTTTGTATTTGTGTGAATTCTGTGTTTTTTGAAAACCCAAATAAAAGTAACAAGAAAAAAAGTCAAGAGAGTTAGGTAGGCATGCAGGGAACACATTCGGTATTAAAAATACCATGCTGTCCTGGATAAGGCACGGGCCTCATTTATGCAACAAACTATAGAGAGAAAACAGTTAAAAGATGGTTCTTGCACCAGATATTTTACAACCCATTTCTTTGACCCCAAGGAATGACGCACGTAGTCAAGTGAAACAAAATGGTAATAAACAGCAAGGACAAATCAGACAATTTGCTGTGGATTTCATTTGTGCTAGGAGACAGAGTCCGTGACAAGTATCATAGAAAACAGTGGTGCTCAACCTCTGGCTCATGGAGGCATGTCGTCTGGCCCACAGGGCTCCCCAGGAGTCCAGAAATTTGGTGGTGGGGGAATAGTGGTGATTAATGCTGCCACTGCTCCCTGCCTCCATTAAATTCCAAGCCCTGCAGCCGGATGACTTAGCCCCATGCACTGGATCAGGCCAGCACAGAGGACAGGGGTAACAGACCCAATCCAACACACAGGGCCAGGACCAGGGTGTGCCCTATCCAGCATGTCAGGGGTCAAGCAAGGAGCCTGGGGCTCAATCGGGCACACAGGGCTCAGGCCATGCACCAGATTGCACCCATGCACCAAACCCATGCTGGATTGGGCCCATGGATCAAGTCTTTGCGCTGGATCCAGCCTTCAGTCAATCCCACATCACTAATCTAGGCCACAGAGGTTGGGCACTACTGTTATAAAGTATGTGCATTAGGGCTGTGCAAGGCTTCGGACCGTGCTTCAGATCTGGAGAAGCTTCGGACGATTTGGCGTCCGAAGCAGCATGTCTGGCTCGAAGCACTAGATTCATTAGGCTTCCTAAGTGGCTCTGGAGTAAAGCATCCACACCTGAGGACAGAAGGATGATCCAGGCAGACCTTGACAGGCTCAGGAAGTGAGCAGACGAGAACCTGATGGTGTTTAACACCAAAAAATGCAAGGTTCTCCACCTTGGGAGGGAAAACTGCAGCATGCTTATAGGCTCGGCAGTGCTATGTTGGATAGCACTATGGATGAAAGGGACTTGGGGGTCATGATTGACCACAAGATGAACATGAGCCTTCAATGCGATGCCAGGATGTCATTCTCTTGTTGTACTCGGCTTTGGTGAGGCCGCAGCTGGAGTACTGCGTCCAGTTTTGGGCTCCAGAATTCAAAAAGGATGTGGAGAAGCTTGAGAGAGTCCAGAGGAGAGCCACGCACGTGATCAGAGGTCAAGATAACCTCTGAGTTATCAATATTTCATTGATTCCCCATTATACCCTATGGCCAGATCTCTGAGGCAGCTCTGAATCTTCGGAGCCACTTCAGCCAGATCGAAGTGGGAACCCGATCCGGAGCTCTGGATTGGATCCCTGGCATCCAAAGGACTCAGATCTGAGCCAGATTGAATAGCTGCCTACTCGCACAGGCCTAATGTGCATGCTTACAAAAGATGAATATTAGAAGCCAATGGGTGACATCTTGACCCTATAGAAGCCAATGGCAATTTCCATTGCCTTGGACAGGATCAGAATTTCATCTTGTACAATTATAAGTGAATTGTGATGCACCATATACAATGGTAGCAGTAGGTGTCACAGGAGAACAGGCCACATGTGTGACAGAAAGCCTTGTCTTATTATATAGCCTGCCTCTTGGAGTTTAGCTTTGGCAGCCTTGAGAATAACACTGGCCTTTGCTATGTTTCTATTAGATAAGCCTTTCTTCTCCTTTGCCCAGTTTTATTCTGAGGCCAGCTGAAGCAACTGTACTGGTTTCAGTAGAAGTTTCTTAGATTAACCAGTCCAGGATTTGGCCCTTGATACATGGCTTTCCTGTTGCTCTGGTTTTCAGCTCACTTTGGCGAGATATTTTCATTCTCCCCCTCCCCGCCTGCTGCTTTGGTTGCGGTAAAACAGGAACCCGACCGTGTCTTAGTACCAGCTGAGCTTTCCAAGCCACTGTGAGCAAGGGAGGTTGAACGCTGGTCACATTGAGCTTGCCCCTCCCTATTAAAGATCACTTCAGGAAATGCTGATAAAAGAGGGTTTCATCTCCCTCCAATTAATTCACTGCCTCTCAAGGGAGTTGGAGCAGTCTCATTGAATAAAGCACTAAGTGCTGTTCAAAAGGGCATGACCCTTAGTCTCATGAATCATCAAGCTTGGTGGGAAAAAACACAAGGCTGTCACACACCCTGTGCTTTACTGTAAACAGAAGCAATAGCCTGTATTCAGTCAGAGCACTAGATTGACCCCGTACAGATATGCTGATTATAGGAGGCTGAGTAATAGATCTTCTATTCGACAAAACGGTCTTCCTCTTCCAATAAAAGAGATCTTCCTTTTATTGAAGAAGAATGCTTTCTAATGTGTTGTTGAGGACAAGTTGTCTTTTTTGTGCGTCCTTGCAATAAAATGCTGATTTATCTGTTAGCCACGGTTTGGGAGACTGCCAAGGCCCTGATTTCGGTCCCGCACTTATAAATACCATCAGGAATCTTGCAATCAAATGACGTTACGTGGGCCGTTGGGTGGGGCACAACCAATTCCATTTGGCATGAAAGGCAAACAAAAAACTGGATTGGGCCCCTTGCTCAAAATATTTTGCAGACAGGTCTTTATCTGAAGAATGGAGTTAAATAAATAAGACAAAGCCTTCTCCGTGGAAATGCTCATCTTTTTGCATTAAGCCATTTCCCAATCCCAGGCATTTTGCTGGTCAGTCCTGTTTTCACAATCTCAGTCCTATGTCACATGAAAAACCTAGGAAGCTTTGCGACGTTGCTAAAAAACGCCATAGCACTCTGTGTTCTTCCTTTCCCTTTCCTTCTCGCACAAATACCCTAGATGGTTTGGAGGTGAGGTCACGGCTTATTTAAACAGGGTGGTATGACCGACTGAACTGCCATTGTCTTCTTCAGAGATGCCAGTTTACATGGAAATTGTAAAGATTGGGTCAGAAAGATCTAAATTGGTACCACTATACTCTGTCACCTTGTGATGGATACAGCAGGGGCACAGAGGACTGTTCTTTATGCCCCTGTCTGTGCTTATGTGATCTGGTGAAAAACCTCTCTCTGTTTTCTCTTCTCTAAAATGGGAATTATTATTTCCCAATCTCAGAAAGAGAGTTGGAGGTACTGAGATTTACTTAACAGCTGTCTGCTAAATGATTGAAGATCTTTTGAGAAATGATGCAAGGCCACGGCAGGAGATAATAATTACAGTAACCAGAAGTCTTCTGTTAACCTCTTGACTAGGTACTGGGGGGGAGGTGGGGGAGATTGTGAAACCCAAAGAGGAAAAAAATTGGCAGAAAGGAAGAGTCCAGAAATAGCCCCCAGGAAGATACCAAAACAAAAAAAACAAAAATGAGGAAAGAGTGGGGAGCGTCATTTTTGCAAGAAAAGAGGAACTGATTTTGTCTCAACTCTGCCTAGGAAAACCTACTTGCCCATGGAGACAGCATATTCATTAGAGAGCCTTCTGTAAACCAACGCCTTAAAACAAAGAGGCAAAAATGTGGATCGTAGTCAACGGGTGAAATCCTGGACCTATTCAAGTCAATGGCAACATTCCCACTGGTTTCAGTGGAGCCAGTTTTTCCCCCTAAAGAGATTAATATCCTGATGTCTCAGATATCATAAGTTCCATTATAACATGATCTTATTGTGCAAGTGTAGCTGGAGTCATATTCATTGTCATCTACCTTGTAAACACACAGATGTTTAACCTGAGTACAATTTATCTTGGTGGCAATCTCTGTAAAACTCCTTTGGAAAAGAGGTGTCGGTGTCCCCGCCCCGTGCTCAATTCTAGATTTCTAGGCCATGCCTGACTGATGTGGAAGATAGCCGAGGGAATTATTCATATCGAGATTATATAACTCTGCATGTTACAGGAAGGTTTCAAATAAGTGATGCAAAGAGAATATAGATCATTCAATTTTTTTTTTTCATTTTTCATTAAAGTTTTTTTGGCTCTGATAGAAGCTGACAGAACTTCAAACTCTCAGCCCTCTCTCAAAATCAGGCCTTTTTAGTCTATTTGTGGGAGTTTAAAGGGTAGGGAAGAATAGTTACCTAGATTTTAAAGAACTGGGGCCTCAGGTTTTTGCAACTCTGGGAAAAGAAATTGAGAGGGATAGCCAACTGCAGGAAAAGGCTGTATAACTCCAACAGTCATTGGGAATGGAAACCTAATGCAGTACAGGCTCAGGATAGCCAAAGATCATGGCTGAATTTTGCAAGAGGTCCGAGCTGGATCCAGAGTCAAGTTTCATAAAAAATACCAAACTCTTCAGCATCTTCTCATTGCAGGAACCCTGACCTTTGGCTGCATTCAGACCAATATAGGCAGATAAGGTGCTTTGGGTTTAGGCCAACATCAAATTTCACAATGTATGCACATCTCCAGCTTGGTATAACCTGGTTGTTCATGGAAAGTGCAGTCACCATGGCCTATCCAATTCTTGGTCTTTTCTGCCAAGAATAACAAGAACAACAAGGCAATGATTATTTTTTTGTGAAGTGGACACCTGGGCACCATCTGATGCTGGCCTGAAACTCCCAACCTATTTCATGTAAAATATATCACTGCTGGTAAAGGCTTTTGGACTTCACTGGCCCAGCCAAGATTCAAATCAGCTTCTCAAGGGATGAAAGAGCTCCGGTCTGAATACACCTGAGCCAATGAATCTCTAAGCATACAGAATAGCAGGGGTAGTCTGTTTTTGAGAGTGAATTTAGACAAAGGTAAGGATTGCTTAAATCAGAAATTGTTCACTTAGGAAGCTGTTTCTTTGTATTCAGGTTGGTTGATTACTTTTTGTTGAAAGTGAGCACATTGCTTTTGGTATTAAAAATGCTTGGTTCTGTTCAGATTTGCCTGTATGCAACAGTTGCATCACTTTATCTATAGCAATATAGCTAAAGTGGTACACACGCATGCCTGTACAGGTGTCCTTGCCCTGATATAGGGATAAAGGCGTCCACACCAGAATATATTATTCCGTCAGCTCTCCGTTAGAATTGACTAGAACATCTTAGCCAACTCTAATAGAGATCTAATACGAGGAACCTTTTAACCCACCAGCTCTTTCCCATCTTTTTCATATCGCAGGCACCCAGTAATATTATGTGAAAGTCATAGATGACATCACACTTAACCTTATGATGAGTGAACCAACTTTTAGATGCTATGGCTTCAGGGGGAGATGCAGATACACCATCTGGTCCCTTAACAAAAAGTGTCTCCAAGGAAAAGCTGCTCTGCTTTCCACCCTCCTTAACAATCAAAAGGCCCACATACTTCTCAGGTAAGAAGGAATGAATAAGCTTTATGGTAGGGTTTAATGTAAAAAGTACTATGCAGGTGAAACACTCGGGTCACCAGTGAGCGTGGTTTTTTTCTAGCATCACAGTCAAATAATTCTACTCAAGTCAGTGAAGCTCCCCCAGCACAAATCTGGAGGACAAGAAGATCTAATCATGAAATAAATGGTGGCGTCTTACTGCTTGAGGCATAAAAGGAAATCTTTTTCTTCTCTCCTTGTTAGACATGGCTTGAAAAAAGAAAGTGCATGCTCTTTGACCAGGAGGATCCTCAGAACTAAGCAGAAAAAGACAATGCTGTTAGGAGGGAAAGCATTAAAGACATGTTTGAAAGGTCTTTCCTGCTCAGCGTATGTTCTGCCAGACCGGTGGTTCTTGACCTTTTCGAACTCGAAGCACCCCTCAGAAAACTCCACCTCCGTTTTCACTTGTTTCCCGACTACAGAAAAATACTAGGGCAATTCTTCTGTTGCAAAGATCTCAGAAAGACCACAACAGGGCTGAAAGGGTTTTTTTGACACTGTGGATTCTTATTTGAAATCTCTTGAGTTTATCTTGTGAATCGTGTGTAGGTGTTTGCCCACCTAACAGTGCTAATATCACACAGGTACCCAGATTGAGAATCACAGTGTTAGAGGTTCTTGCTTTGAATATTGCACAGGTTGCCTGATGAACTGTTTAGGGAATTCAGAATTTCAGATGACAACTCTATCTTAACTGGGATGGGATCTCTACTATAGATCCAGCAGGGTTGTGACAGCAGGGGTGGAAGCATAGCCTGGTTCTGGAAGCAGCCTCAGTGTATCACATCCTTTTCTTCTGCCAGAAAAGTTAAAATTTATGTTGACCAGATCCTCCGCCATCTATTAGGCACCTAATAGGATCTACCTACCTATCTATCTACCTATCTAATATAGATAGATATATTATCTATATATATTTTATGATCTGCATATATTACATATATAGATATATAATATCTATATTCATATCTATATAAAAAGGGATTTTAGTGATTGCATCTTAGTTTTCAGGCTAAAATGAGGGTGCGTTACAAAAATAGGTGCCCAAGTCACAAATAAAAAACAAACAACAACAAAACAGTGAGGAGGTTAAAAGCTTTGCCAGGATTGGAGCAGGGTGAAAAACACCCTTCAGCATCTAATAGACTAAGATCTGACTCCCCCGCCCCCAAATCAATAATTCTTAGACATCTAAACACTTGATAATGCCACCAATAAGGTACTTTGCCAGTTGCCATCCAGGTGACATTAGCTGCATTAAAAAAAAATTGCAGGATGAAAAAAAAAATAACCAGAGGACCACTCGACAGCTAAAAAAAATCCAATACAGAGCACCTCTTTCTTCCCCCTGCATTTCATAATCTTCTCGTGTCTCCACACTGCATTTGACCACTTTAGCTGCTTACAGACATGAATAAAAAATAAATGGTGCTTTACTTTAGGCTCAGTGAGACCTGAGCCCAACGCATGCCGAAAAGAGGCATTGCATTAATTGGACCCAGCCCACCCAACCTCTATAGATCGAGCGCTTCAGCGGGGCTTCTTGGTGCTTTTATCTAATAGCTGATTGAATCTCTTCACCTCTTCTGGTGAAGTGCTGTTTTGTGGGTTTTTTCCACATCTGTCAGGAGCCTTTGTTGCACACGCGTGTGCTCTTTTATTGTACTTTGCATGCAAGATCTTGCATTGTAAACATGCCTTTGAGCAGCAGGGATTGCAGCAGGTGATGCATAGTCTGAGACTCTGTGCCAGTCGCAGGTGGTTGAACCAGTGGCATACCCCACTTCTTCATTAGTTCCTTGAAACGTCTGACTCTGGTACAGGTACGTAGGTAGTGGAGACATCGCCACCTGTGCCAAGGTTTGTCAGCCCCTGGCGGTAAGGATTCAGCCGCTGGAACATCCATTTTTTCACTGTCTGGTATTTTCTTCAGCCTCTCATTCCACATCTGTAATTGTGTCTCTTCAGTTGTGGGATGGAGAGGTTGGGTGCTGGCGAGGAAGCTCCCGCATGACTTCAGACGTTGATGTGCTGCGGGATGGTCATACAGCGGGTGTCTCACATCTTCCGCTTGTCTCAGTTGTTCTCTCCTGCTGACCACTGCTCTTCTGAGGTTAGGCCAAGCGATGCCAGCCAGCAGGCACACACCATTTGGGCTGGTAGGCTTCAGACAGCCAGTGATGCATCGGCAACCATCATTCAGGATGGGGCCGAGGCACTTAGCATGTACAGGGTGTGCATACTCGGCAGAGGAGAAGCTGAGTTAGTTCAAAATAGCAACTAACTAATGCAGACTAGTTAGTGCAGCAGGTATTTGACGAAGTAGATCCTAGGAGTCTGTTTCAGCATCCTTAAACTTCCTAACTTTAACCCTCCCAGCTTCAACCTTTATTTAGCAAAAAAATCTAAGGATTCCTTTGAGAGGGTGGAAAAGATGCATGCAGCTCATTCACTTTCTCTTCTGGACAAGACAGCCAGCTTCATCCATCTCCTACAGCTGAGAATCCTTAGTTTATGGGTCTGCAGAAAGCAGTCTAACAATAAGCCCTTAGCCACAAATAAGGCACCCAGGGAATTGTCCCTTCAGTTAACAAATCTTAGAGTGGGTCCAAGACTTAAAAGATGCTATGCAATAAGGATTCATCTCCTGTGTCACTTGGCTGACAGGCGATCAGTACCTTTAATACTATGGAACTCCACACACAGTAATGATCTTGAGTAGCTCAGGGACACAGAGGAAAACCCATTGAGAAAAAAAAAAAGTCAAAGCCTACTGCACATGTGAGCCAGGTCTGATGGCAGGAGGATGTGAAATTCAAAATCCTACGTGTAAGGATTTTCTTCTTGGCAGGCTTCTTGCCTCCATACTTCTCCAGCAAACACAAGAACCCCACCTCTCCCTGCCCACTCGAACAATAGCTACAAAATACCCATAATTAATAAGGAGCAATTCATGGAGACCTGCCCTGGGCATGAAACTTTCCCTGAGCTGTAGAAGGGCCCTGAAATCCCACAAAATGAACTATCCGTGAGGCATACAACCGTCTCCTCCCCTCCACAGCACAAATACACTTCTGAGCTGTGTCCTGCATTCATAGTCATAGACTGTAGAGTCGGAAGGGACCACAAAGTATTATCGTGTCTGACCCCCTGCCCCCGCTGGGAAAGAGGACCCAAGTCAGATGACTCCAGCCAGGTGACTATCAAGCCTCCTCTTGAAGACCTCCAAGTTAGGTGACAGCACCACTTCTCTTGGCAGCCCGTTCCAGATTCTGACCACCCTTACTGTAAAAAATGTCTTCCTGATGTCTAACCTGAATCTACTCTCCACGAGTTTGCACCCATTATTCCTAGTTACTCCTATGGGCACTCTGATAAATAGCGCATCTCCAATTCCCTGTTGTCCTCCCTTCATAAACTTATAGGTGGCTACAAGGTCTCCCTTCAAACGTCTCTTGTGACGGCTGAAGAGATCCAGATCCTTCAACCTCCCCTCGTAGGGTCTTGCACGGAGACCACTAATCATATGAGTGGCCTCCTCTGGACCCTCTCCAGATTCTCTGCGTCCCTCTTGAAGTGCGGCGCCCAAAACTGGACACAGTACTCCAGCGGTGGCCTGACCAATGCCGCATACAGGGGGAGCATCACCTCCCTCAATCTGTTGATTATGCATCTGCTAATCTATGACAAGGTGCAATTGGCCTTGCTGCTGGCCTTGTTACACTGCCGGCTCATGTTCATCTTGGAGTCAATTATGACTCCAAGATCCCTCTCAGCTGCTGAGCTGCTGAGGAGGTCTTCCCCCAACCTATAGGTGTGCTGGGGATTCGTCCTCCCTAGGGGGAGTACCTTATATTTGTCTTTGTTGAATTGCATCCTATTTCATTCTGCCCACTGATCAATCTGTCCAGGTCAGCCTGTATCTGCTCCCTGCCCTCCGGTGTGTTAACTTTGCCCCATAACTTGGTATCATCTGCGAACTTGGAGAGGGTGCTCTCCACATCCATGTCCAAATCACTGATGAATATATTAAACAGCACCGGTCCAAGGACTGAACCCTGCGGGACCCCACTGCTCACCTCATTCCAGGCTGAAAACAACCTGTCCGCCACCACTCTCTGGGTGCGTCCCTTGGCCGCCCACCTGACTGTGTAGGTGTCCACTCCGCAGCCTGCTAGCTTCCTTAAGAGAATAGGATGCGAAACTGTCTCAAAGGCCTTCTTAAAATCCAGGTAGATGACATCTGCCTCAGCTGCCATGTCAAGGCAGTGTGTGACCTGGTTGTAAAAGGCTGTAAGGTTTGTCAGGCTGGATCTACTTGTGACTAACCCGTGCTGGTTTCAATTTCAATTTAGTGCTACTTCCTTGTATCAAAGCACTTGAGAAGGGTCAAGCTAAAGCCCAGGGTTTGAGCAATCTTGGACATTGCAGAAATTCAGCCCGGGTTCACGATCTGAACTAGGAAAGCTATTCTCATGGAGGTTACCAACAGTGCTCAGAGATGGCTCTAGGTGGTTCACCCCCAGACTGTGGTCATTAGTGGTGAATAGCAGATATTGTGTTTTTTTTATTTGCAGCTTCCACATGCTTAGAAATCAGAAAGGATAAGTTCAGGTGCACATTTGAAAAGGAACCACCAATAATCATGGGTAGTAAAATAAGCAGAGGCAGTAAACAGCTTTCCCCTTTTCATTCTTCTCTCCTTTCCTTAGATAACTTCAGAATAATTAACCCCTTCATTGTGCCATCCTTACAGCTTCTGGGTGCACTTGATATGGGTCATTACTGAGAGTCCTTAATATTCTCAAGTGGAGGAAATAGTCAACCCAGAAGAGCACACGAACACCAGCAGACTCTCCCTATACCTGAAGAAGGGTGTTTGTGCCTGAAAACTTGCACAGAACATTTTTCCCAACTATTTACTGGGCCTAGTAAAAGATATCACATTTTGCCCAAATAACTTTGTCTGCCTCAATCCAAGAGATGCATTTTTGTATACCCTTTTGCAGATAACTATACTTCAGAGCTTATGGTACAAGATTGCAAGCGAGATGTAAAAAAAAAAATTAAAAAAAAATTAAATGTGTATCTGAATACTTAAATGTAGCATTAGCATGGATTAGGTAGGTCTAGTCTGAAAACATGGCATCTAATTAACCCATCCAGGTCACATAGTGAGACAAACACTTGGACACAAAAAATAGACATTGCCTTGCCCAAGTTCTTCTGTGAGCATCCAAATGAGGACATCTGTATTTGAAAACTAGTCTCAGTCCTTTTTTTTCCAAGCTATCTCATAATGCAAGGCAAGATTGAGGTTTTTATGCCTATGTTTGTGAAGGGTCACAAATTCATTCCAGTCCTCTTCTCAGATAATTTAGACTATTCATTCATTTTTATGCTTTACCACCTCCAGACTAGCTCACTGGCCTTATTTATGGTTTTATTGCAGTTGCAATTACTGTTTTAATCTCATAGTCTCTTAGGCTCAGGCCCTCAGCCGGCATAAATCAGGACAGCTCCATTAAAGTCAATGGAGTTACATGGATTTACACTGACATAACATCTCGCCATCAGTCTTTAGATTTATTGGAGAACATGTAGAACCCTTTGGAGGACAGATGCTTAGACTATTACCCCTCCGTCCTTATGCTCCCACTGAAGTCCATCTCAGCATCCCTATTGACAGCATCTGGGCCAGTCGGGAGAATCATCATACACTTTTGCATTTAGCATCTCGCCTAGCGAAGCAAGCAATTGGCTTTGGAGACTGTGATGGCACTGAGGTTCTGCATGTAGTCTCTATGGTAAGGTAACTGGTCAATAGTGGTGCATAATGTGGCTGAAAGAGCATTGTCTCCTGTGTGTGCTATAGAATGGTTCACCCATAATAAGAATGGTTCTCATGAGGACAGGGCTGACCTGCATGGTAACAGCACCTAGAAAATCTTAGCTGATATTAGGGTAGTAATTTAAAACCTCCGACTGAGATCAAGGCTTCATTCTATTAAGATACTGACAGCTTCTATCGGACAGTTTGAGATCTACAGATGAACACTGCTAGGAAAGCCTCGTGTTAACAATGACGGGTGTATAAAGTTTAACCAACTGAACACCAGCCACAACCACCAGCACCAGAGAGTAGCATAATAGTAGGCATAGGCACAGGAGGTGGCTCCTGTCCCAATGAGTATACAGTCTACATCAGTGAAAGATGGGGGGAAGAAATCATTATCAGCCTCCTTTTGCAGATGGGAGGCAAGGCTCCAAGAACCATGAATAACGGGCACAAGCTGGCAGAGGGTAGATTCAGACTGGACACCAGGAGGCGCGACTTCACAGTCAGGGCGGCTAGGGTCTGGAACCAACTTCCAAGAGAAGTGGTGCTGGCCCCTACCCTGGGGGTCTTTAAGAGGAGGCTTGATGTACACCTTGCCGGGGTCGTTTGACCCCAGTACTCTTTCCTGCCACGGCGGGGGGTCGGACTAGATGATCTGCTCAGGTCCCTTCCGACCCTAGAAACTATGAAACTATTAAACCTTGCTCAGATCGCAGAGGGAGGCTGTAGGAGAGGCAGGGACCAACCCCATATTTTTTGAGGCCTGGTTCAACCCTCTCAACTACAAGTTTGTCATACCTAGTAGAGGCAAAAAAGCTAGCTATCTGTCTCCTGTTTGCTGAAACTGTATGTTGGCCCTGTCCGTTCCTCCAGAAATCAGACTGCAGCCCTCGAAAACGAGGCAGATCTCATTAGTGTTGTTCTGAAAATCATTATCATCCTCTGCAAATTCATTAGATTCTGAGCCCTAGGATCTCAGAAAAAGTAACAGAAGCCTGACAAGGCCTGACCTGATTAGTTACCAAGCTGAAGCAAGCTGAACATTTCTCATTCCCACCCACGTACCCACTACCACTGTCGTCCTCACAATTAAATCTGTACCGTTCCATTTCCCGGCTGCCTGGCTCTGGAAAAGAGACCCCAGGACCGTCATGTCCTGCATGCTTGGCAAAATTTGAGAGGCTGTAAAACAGACACACAAACATCTGCTTCCAAATGCGATTAGTCTGAGTGGAGCCACTGGCAAAACAGTGGCTTAGTCTGTCCTCCCTACCCAAGCCAAAAACGCCTACAGACTTCGTAGTTTTGCATTTCTGATAGGGGTGACTTACTGCTAGGCATTTTACAGCCCCGTCTTGCTAATATCTATGATCCTGCAGCAATAACAAATGTATCCATGCAGTCCCCCTCTATCCCTCCCCCCCCCCAGGGATATAATAATTGCAACCAGAGAAATTTGGGTTGGATATTAGATGTAGGTCGTTCGGCACTGAAACACATTCCCTGGAGGGGCTGCGAGATAGTCATCGCTGGAAGATCTAAAGCTTGGGTTTGGCAAACCTTTGCCTGGGCTGGTTTGGGCAGGGAGGATCCTGCCTTCAGTAGGAGCTTGGTGACCTCCTTGAGGTACCTTCCAGCTCTGTTCTTATCCCCATGTGCAGATAAGGACCTGGGGCACAGAGGTGAAGTAAAATTGCCCAAGGAGTCTGTAGCAATGCCGTTCTCCTGAATTTCAGCCCTGTGCTTTAACTGCAACCAAGTCCCGTCTCCGTTTCACGCTGGGCCCTGGCTGAGCACCGTACTTAGAACAGACCAGCAAAGATGTCTTTGCACATTTTTCTGGTACACGTCCATCCTATGCTAGTGGTGTTATTACACCCAAGTATCTGCCCTCAGAAGAATCTCCAATGCCTCCTCTATCTGGAAACTGTGCAATGTGATGCCACTTAATCTGTATAGCACAAAGTCTTCGCCATTCCCAGCTTCCCCGCGGTGGCGGTGGCATGACTTCATTAGACAAGTTGTCTTCAGGCTGGCTGAAATCTCCCCAATTCCAATTCTTGCAGTTGCTTCCAATACTTCTGAAGGGAGGCTGGTGGATGAAGCCAGGTGTAAAGGGAATAAAGGAAATGAGAAGACAGCTACTGAAGCGGATGAGCCAGAAGAGAGGAAGCCGGAGCCTCAGGGGCCGGGGCCATTCTTTTACATTGGTGGTGCTAACGGAGCAGGGTTGTAAGTAGTTCTTCTCCTATGGTACACCAGCTACAATCCTCTGACCTCCTGTTTAGGACAAGCTGTAGAGCCTCCCACCCTCATCTCTGCCTCAAGCCTCTGTTTCAGCTGTCACTTAAAGGTATTTAGTCTGAATTTAGGCATTCCCAGTGACGAAGTTCTTCCTGGACGTCCTGTAATACTGCTTTCACTGCTAAGGAAATAGTCATTTATTCTTTTCTGGCTCTGCCTGGCTTTAACTTCCAGCCTCCAAATCCTGTTGTGTTGTTCAGAAATCACTCAGAGCCAAGCAGAGTCGGTGCCCCGCAGCAACCCTAGTTTTAACCCATCAGCACTGTATAACATGAGCTCCTGCACAACATGGCTGGTATCATCTGGCTCTTGTGAAAGCCTCTGAAAAGTATAGTTCCCCCCACTTATTATCTGTTTTTTCCTGCTAACTTCAAGAGCCATCTGTTGTTATCAGTGGTCTGTTCTGTAGGTGGGTATTGGCAAACTGTAGCCAAACCATTGCTCAACATTGTCTTTAATAAACTTCAGCATCCCTATTTATTTATGGTGCCTAGGGAACCAGGCCTTGTTATTTTAGATGATCTACAAACACACAGACCATAACCGACTGAACTTTTTAAATCTTTGCCTTGAAGGCATTTTTTCCCCCAGCCGTCACATCATTCCTGTAACCTGTTTTCTGAAACCTTTTTCACCTACCAAGATCTGCTTTGACACATGAACCTAAGAACCTTAGATGCAAACTCCGGTGGGGTGGGGGATGTATCAGGCTTCATATTTACTGATTTTCCCCCTAACTACCCAGACACCAGCTCCCTCTACAGGTTTCCCTCGCTTTATGCTGTAGGTGCGTTCCTGGAAAACGGTGCATAACTCGAATTCACATACCGGGAACCCACTTTACAATGTAACAAATAGGGATACGTTCCAAGATCTCCACTGTACTGACGTGGCATAGCGCTGCTCCCGGGGCAGCTGCAGCTCCAGAAGCACAGGCACCCGCCACCTTGAGCGGTGGCTGCGGGCACTGCTGCCAGGCGTCTTCATGGCTTACAGCTCCCGGGGTGCCGTGCTGATGGGCCCGGGCACCGCCACCCACCAAATATTTTTTTCCTCCTCCTCCTATGGCATCAATGCACCGCACAAAGCAGCTGATTGTCAGCTTCCACCCCACCGATCGCATAAGTGAATTTACCTCGCATAGAATGAATTTTTGGTATAAAAAGGGTCATCGCATAAGAGCGAATTCGCACATACACAACCCTCATAAAGCAGGGGAAACCTGTTATTTACAGTCACGTGTCTGTCCGTCCCGTGACAACTTCATCCCCTCTTTTTGAGGTCTTTGATAGGTTTCTGGCCAAGCCTGGCACTGTGCAAAGCAATACAAGATCCCGTGAGGACCACTTCCATCCCAACTACAATAACCCTGTTTGATATATCAGCCTTCATTAAAGAGGCTGTTACTTCCCAGGAACCGTGGTACCACCCCACTTGCTAAGTGTGAAGTGACAGTCCCACCAGCATACACTCTAATTAGCTAGAAAGGAGGGAGAGAAATTGTTTCCCTCCTCCTCTCTTCACCTCGGGGCTCCTAGGTGTTGTTGAGTCAGCCCTCCAAGAGACCCTTGGGGAATTTAAGGCCCCTGAGCTAATTAAGTCTTCATTAACAGCAGAAGCTGCTTTGCTGTTTTGTTTTCCTTGTAGGGTGAGCATCTACTGCAGAAGCAAGGGCTGGCAGCGTATCTATGACAACAAGAGGGAGGATTACAAACTGAAGTGGTGCGAGACTAAGTGTCGGGAGACCTATTACAACTTCAAAGAAGGTAAAGAGGTCGAAGTGGGCTGTAAGGGAAGTGGTGACTCAGAGAGGCCATAAGGAGAAGAACCGTTCTCTGGCTGGGCAGCGGTGCCTGGGCATCCTTGCAGGAGGACAGAGGGGGGAAAGACACACAGAGGTGAACTCAGACGAGGGTAAGCTGGTTTAAATTGGCAAGACGAGAAGATGCCACTGTATTGGCTCAGATAGCAAGATGAAGCAGGTTGTGTACATGGTGAGAGTCAGAGGCAGCATCTGGGCAAATCCTGCTCTTAGCCATAACATTGCAACCCAGCTTAATAGTACATGACACCAAATGACTGAGTCACGCCGTACATCTGGACTTCATGGTACCCCCTGCCCATTTCTTACACGCATGACCCAACACACGGATTGTTGAAACGATCAAGTGATGTGTGGCTGTTGGCAATGTGTATATATGGCCGCAAATACTCCAGGACCAGCCGTTTTGGGATGGATTCGGCATAGTCCAAAGACAGTCTGTGAGCTATTTCATATATAGCTATTTCAGGGCAACAACATTTTTCGTTTTGCTATGTAGTGTTTACACAACGGTTTTAGCAACAGGGAAACTGAGGCAGAGAAGAGCTAAGCTGGGACTTCCTAAGGTGTTTGTCCTGTTCATTCAGAAGGACGATAGGAGCTTTTGAAGGAGGGGGAGTAGGTGCTCATATTCAGCTGATGGTTTCCTGCTCCCTCCTTTCAGCTCCTTGACAAGCCCTTTGTTGTGCTGGGAATCCAAAGTGGTGATTTCGTTAATGATAGCCTGGGAATAAACACAGAGGGCTCAACTCAATGGCCCAGGGCCCCCTCCCTAGGTTTTTTTTAGCAGACCCAGACTGTGCTGTGCAATCCATTAAAGAGAGGGTTTGTTGTTTTTAATACAGGTGAACAGCTTCTCTACCAGATCCCCAACAATAAAGTCCTTACTACCAAAGTTGGCCTTCTGTGCAGCCTGCGGGAGTATGAGCGGGTGATGAGCAAAATCAGCAAGACCTTGAACACCAAGTAAGGCCTCTCCATCCTATCAGATGTGGCCATATTAGAAACCTATACTAATTGGAAGGGGTACCCCAAGCATGACCTGGCTGGACAAACAGCTACCGCTCTGGTTGGGGGTCACCCAAACATTAGAGCTGGGCTTGGGAGATCTACCACAGGAATTCTTGGTTCATCCACTATTTTGTGGCTAAAACAACTCCTTCCTCCTATTTGCCATGATTCAGGGTTCTCTCTCTCCTCCTCAGGCATCTGGATTACGCTCTAATCAAACTTCTCTGCTTTGATCTTATCACGTTTCAAAATCATTAAGCGAGTGATTCAGCCCAGGGCGTACAACTCCCCTGAGGATGGATAAAGCAAGGACTGGCTGAAAAGCTACCCAAGCCACTGCATTTAGCCTTGGTTTCACTAGATAGCATGGTAATCATGCTGCATATCCTACCAAGTAACCCAGCACAATCAGATCTAGTGTTTAGTGTGGTTTCTCTTCACTTGTCTGCTCTTTTCTCAGGTTCTTTAACCTCTGATCTTTCTTCCCTGTTGCTTCCTTTTACTCGGCTTTTAAACTCAACACTCTGATCCCAAGTTCAAAGGCAGCAAGGAGGGTCTTTCTACCAACTGGAGCAAGTTCTGGACCAGGCCCATGGTGACTTTGAACAGAACAAAGTAGTCAGCTTCTTGCACTCAGCAGCAATTCGATTGCTTGGTTCAGATCTTTTGCTTCACCTCTTCTGATCTAACCTGCCCTAGATGTTCGGAGACACATGTTTTTATGGGCCTTAGCTTGGTCTGCAGTTGTGTGGGCTCAGCTGTTTCTTCTCCTGAAAAAAAAAGGAGCATGCATTTTGCTCTTTGCTTGTAGATGTGCTAAAAACCACTTCCCCCCCTGCTCTGTGAGCTCAATCTCTTTGGGTTTGAAAAGGGAGACACAAAAAGGTACTTCTTTCTTAATTTCTTAAATTATTTTTGTTCCTGAGCCTCAAAAGAGGGAGTTAGGGGGGAAAAAAAACCAACCCTTCTTTTGTATGTTCCCGGGGCTCTAGAAACACACGATCCCCAAGGTACCCGTTGCAGTAACCCCCTCACGTGCTGCAGGTGAGAGATGAGATGGGAAGTCTGGAAGCTGTGGAGCACTGGGTAGATATCAGACAACAGCACATTACCACCTGTGCTCCTGGGCTATGTGATCTATCAAAAACCCCCTCTGCCATGGTTACCTGAAACACTCTCAGTGTACAGCAAACCTAGCATATAGAGCCCATCATCGAGGCCAACAGAAATACTCTAGAGCTTAAGAAAATAGTTGGTCCTGCAGTAGCACATGCTCTACCCCGAACCCCAGAGATGGCTTTTTCCACAAGATGAATCTGTCCCAAGTGCTAGTTTTGCTCATACCTCACCTGCCACTGATACATTATAGAAAACATATATTCACCATTGTCCCAAAGCCAGAGGAAACCCAGGATATTATGCTTCTAGAGGGGTTCTGAGTTCAGACCCAGATTTGAACTTTGCTTCTTTTTCTTCTTCATCTCATGTCCTTGTCACAAACTAGATGTTTTTTCCCCAGGATTTTACACCAGCAGTGGCTCTTTCCAATGCCCCAGCAAGGTCCTCCTTGGTACAGGTCTCACCAAGGAGTCAGCAAACAAACAGGTGCTCCATAGTCTGTGCTTCATCACATGCACAAATATTTGTGTCATTAGAGTAGCCCCATTTGATCATGTTTGGTTTCGATCTTCCAGTTTGCATCCACAGGTGATTCAGGCATTGCCATGATGGCCAGTCTAGATCAGCCCCTCTGGGATAGTCCTCCTGGGGCTCCAGGTCTGTGGCAGAGCACCTGATTGCACATAATAGGCTACATTTCACTAAAATTTGGAGGGGTTTAGAGTCTGGAGTTTAGACTCAGGTTTTTCCTTCAGCAGAGAAGGAAGACAGTTCTTAGGAGCAAGAACATTTGGGAATGCAACTGCAAAAGGGAAAAAGAAAAAGAAAATGCCATAATCCAAAGTTCTGCACAGGCGCATCAATGTCCTTCCCATCTCTTCCCTAAGAAGACTGCAGATGGAGATGGGGGGGTGTGACTTGCACCCATTTCTCCCACAGGATCCTGAAGATGGAAGATTTTTTTCCAGAATCCTATCGGCTGGACATAAAGGATGAGAGAGAAGCCTTCTTTGAGGTCTACAATGGTGAGTAGCCTTGGCCCTGTGAGCAGCCAGTGAGGAGGTCAAGAGACCTCATGCTGGAAATAAGACTTTAATTTAGCTATCAGGGTGATTCCCAAGAGCAAACGCGCATTACCAGAGCTTCCCTGGCCCCTTTGCTCCCCACATCCCATGCCTTCCACTGAAGTCCTTTACATCACTGGTGCATTCTCAGGGTGCCCCTGTACCTCTCCAAACTGCCCCCAAGTCCACTGGGAGAAAACACCCTGCAGATAGTCCAGTTTCTGATCTGTTCTGACTGGAGCCTGAGTAGTGAGCTCATGAGTCCCTGTGAATATCTGTGACCTATGGCAGGCAAGACTCTTTGGGTAGATGTGATATCTTTTATTAGACTGACTAAATAGTTGGAAAAAAAAGTTCTTTGCTTTTTGGACACAGGCTTCATCAGGCATAGGGAGGCTCACAGCTGACAACCCAGTGACCTATGAGATATTCTTCCAAATGCCTGCACTCCTGAAGTTTGGGTCATTTAGAGATCATAACTTGCTCATCCCCAGTTTCTCTGACTCGGAGGATATTTTTCACTGAACACAGAGTCTAACTTCAGGTTGCTGAACTGACCCTGGAGACTGAGTTGCATCTTGGGACTCTGACTGTCAGACCCAGGCTTCCCACCTACTTATGTCCTCAGTGGCTTCCTTGACTATCCTCGTTAGCACCTCTGGTCAGCTGCTTGCTTGCTTCTCCACCCACCCACCCACCCAACCAATGCATCCTGGAGGCCTGCTGCATATGTATGCATATGCCCCACCACCCTGCAGCTGGAAGCAGAACTCCCTTCAGGGCATATTCTGTATTCACTGAAGTTAGTAATGTAAGAAGGAAATGGGTGCAATTGAGGGCAGGTTTCCTGAAAGTGGGCAATGCTATTTCCTTGATATTCTCAGCTGCTGGTTGTTTAGACCAGTTCTGAATTTGTGGCTTGAACCCAGAGCTCAACACTATGAGAGATCGCCTACAATCCAGTAGCCACAAATGTAACCCCCTCATTTAGCGCATGTAGCATTACACTGAGCTAATGTAATCTAATGGTATCAACAGGTTCTCAGCTGTATTATGAGAAGTGGCCAAAGCAGCAAAATTCACTTCCAGCTCCCTCTCTCAAGTGATACAAACACTGGGGAGTATTCACAGCCCCAGATCCCTTCTCTAATTGGGGTAGACAACATTTAGATGACTATCCAAGAAAGCATATTTCAAAAGCAGTGTAGAAAAACAGGTGCTGGTTTTTTTTTTACTTCCCCCACTAAGTTGGCACCCAGGGCACTAGCCCCTACTGCTGCCCACCGCTCTCCCAGTTGCACCACTGCATTTCGAAGCTCAATACAATAGATTCTTTCTTTTCCACAGACAAACAGATCTGGATCTGCAAGCCGGCGTGCTCCAACCAAGGTCGAGGCATCTTCCTGCTTATGAACCAAAAGAGCATTGACTCACTTCAGGCCAAGCTGCAGGGCTTTGAGGAGGATCCCACCTACAAGAAAATGCCATACAAGGCTCCCCAGGCAAGAATAGTGCAAAGGTAGAGAACGAGGCATGTGGACACACTGTTGCCTTGATCTGCAATCCATAGGGAAGACAAGTTTTCTCATGATCATGGTGCAGAACAGGAGATGAGGAGAACTGGGTTCTCTGCTGGAGAAAGCACTTCTCTTGGCCAAATCCAGAGCCCCTTTTCTCATTTTCTGGTCGAGCCTTGTTGATTCAGGCTCCTACTGGCTTCTGCAAGGGAACCACTTCTGGTTTAGCTGTCTGTAACCCATGTCATCCATTGCCATGAGGATTAGGCATCTCTCCAAACACAGACCTACTGGAGATCACGGCTCTCGGCTTGTTTCTGAACTCAGTGGGAAAGTGCTCATGGATCTCCATGTGAATTTGATCAGACCCTATTGGTGTTACTATCCTGAAGCCTTTCACAGCCATTTAGTGAGGTTCTTACCATATCTTCTCAATGGCTTGCAACTTCTCGCATTTTCTATGCAGGGGGTATTTCTTAGGGTAGCATCACAATGCCCCCACGTCTGTCATTTCCAAACATACCTTTTCCATCAAAAAGGAGATTTGAGATGATCTCTGTCTGGAAATTTGAGAATGACTTCAAAAGACCAGATGCCGTAAGCTGCATGCATGACAAAAGCATTGTGCAGAGCCATTTGAATGAGGTATTATCCCAGCTTCTTATGCTGTGCCAAGTTTTTGCATGTTGTACAGCTGTAGCATCTGTTCCACCCAGTCTAGGCCAGTCTAGGCCTCCAGTATATCTGTTGAAGTCTGCTTGGTCACATGGCATATTTTCCTAAGAATTTCACAGCCACCGGGTTTGAGGGCAAATCCGAAATGTTCACCAGCTATCCACTGCCATTGCTTTTTTCCTCTGATGTTTCTGCAAATGCCCCGCATCAGGGTCATGCAGCCAGACTCTACAGCATCTCCCTCACTGGCCACATCCCCAAAGGCTTTACAACATTGACCACAGAGGGGGCAGAGTGAAGCCTGACTGCGGAGGTTTTCAGAGCTGATGTGCAGAATAGACACCACCAACAGCACAGAGCAGCAGTAGTAGCAAGACAGGCTCTCGACCCCAGAGTGTCTAGGCTATGTGGGAAAACAAGGCATGGAAAGACCCAAACAGAAAACCAGGTTGATAGCGACCCTAGGACAAACAACAGGCAGAAGTCGGTCAGGCTTACAAGTTACTCCAAGCATCTCAATACTCAATGCCACACCCTCACGGCAGGACATAGTACGATTACAACATCAGTGATACATGCCAGGTGGTTATTGTGGTGCAATCCACTCATGGCATCACCAACTCATCCCGAAGGGCCGTCAGCGTGGTCCAAAGATGATGATCTGTGCATATTCCCACAACAAGACTGGTTCACTGCTCCAACACTTAGATATTACAACTTGGCAGCTCTATTGCAAAAGGAAAACAATGCACAACCCCCCCCCCCGCCCTTTCCAGAAAAATTCCAGGCCAAGTCAAGCCATTATTTAGACCATGCAAGGGATAATTTCCCCCTCTACTGGGTCCCATCCTGACCTCCAAAACCTAGAAACTGGCTTCAACCTTGAAACCCAAGCTTTATTAGCACTTCCAGAAACACTGCTATTGTCAACCATTATATTATAACTGGGTATCGTTATTCACAAAAGCATCTAACTACATGCAGTGAAGAGGGAGGACATCATGTTGCACCATGTGTTTCTCTCTGGAAATCGCTGCCAGGGGTAGAGTATGACGGGATCTCTGTGTTCACACATACACTTTGTCTGCTCTGTAGCAACTACAGGTAAACTTCTAATTCCCTCTGACCGCTGGGATGTGGCAGGAGCTTTTATTCTTCTTTGACATCTGCCTTCTCCTCCTTGCATTTCACTTTGCTTTCCAAAGAGTGCCCTCTGCTGTCACTTGTCTCCGAAGACGCATCATGTTCGAACAGAAGAGACAAATAGATTTGCTTTGTGATGTGCAGTGAGCCCAGGGTGCCTGGAAACCAAGTGTCAGGCCCATCGTGGACTGCAGAGCTCAGCACCTAATAGGTAGAGGGTGATTTGATTTATCTGAACGTGTCAAGAAATTTAATATTTGCTCCTCTGCCTTCTGCAAGGTATCAGCAGCATCCAACAGCAGAACCAGGATGCAAGGAAATGATCTAGTATTACCTGCTGTCTTAAATTCCTGTTTTGTGAGCTGCCCTGAGTGCTACAGCAGAAGTGGGGAGAGAGGGAGGTTGAAAAGGCAGCGATGATGGTTACAGCATTGTTCCATTTAGAGGGGATTCAGTGGCCTGTGCTGAACACAATCAGTCTGTGATATTTTCCCTTTGCCCAGCATTGTACCTTGGCACCCTTATGAACTGCAGAAGCACTTAGTTCAGGGCAGTCTGAGCAAGTTAGATTTTGCTTCCATTTAGCCCTTACTTTTCTTTATGGGACTTTCTGATATTCAGAATTTCTCAAGATTTGTCCCGGGGTAGCTGTAAGGCTGTTCCCACTACACTACACCGTTATTCGGGCAACCCAGTAAAATCCAGACTTTGCAAAAACACAGTCACTGCAATGAGAGACTGAATCGTGCTCTCTCTGTAAATGATTGCAGGCGTCAGGGATAAAAACTCTTGCAACTGGGGGAAAGGCACAGAAAGAAAATTAAAGCGTGGGGTCTCCTATGAACCACAGCTTTGCTTAACCGCCCCAATACACTTCTTTAACCACTCTGCTCTATTTCAGCTTATAAAAGGAAGTAGGGATGGGGGGACGGGGGGTGTTGCTCCTTGCCTTCATTGCAAATTCAACCCAAGATGTAAAAGCCAAGCAGGTTTCTTTGTTAACACTTCTCTTAATGATGCTTGAGTCAGAAAAGAATCCAGATCACTCTCCTTGTTATGGCTCTTTGTGGTTGAGATGAAAATAAGTTACCACTTCTGCTTATCAGTAACAGCAGCAGTTGCACTGTAATACCGGATGCATACCCTGGCAGTAGACCTGTATCGAGTAAAATGATGCAATGTTAAAATGCATTCACTTTCAAAGCAGACATGCTCTTTAAAGGGGCAAAGCTATTTCTACACTGAGGGACCTAGTGTGCACTCCTCATTTACACCACCCTCTCATTTGATTTCCCTGGGAGTGTGCCAGAGTCTGGAATGGGGCGCTAGATCCAATTGTCAGGACAAGTGCTAGGAACTATAGAAGTTGTGAGTAGTTGTAAGTAATGGGTCTCCAGAAAATGCCCTTCCATTTGGGTTTCTTAATGTACTCCTGTTGAATAGCAGTGCACACCACCAATAATGCCCCTGATTTCATCAGGAATATTTCTGGAATAAGGTATTGGTAATTGTGAATAGCCCTGTCCCCATTTGGCCTTTCAGGTCTGATTCATAACCCACCAAAGGCAATGCCAACCTCCCTGTTGACTTGTAGAGGATGTGAGTGAGCCTTTAATTCCCATTTTAGAGCTCTGTTGTTGAGGTCTCATCTTGCCACGTTGCTCTGGCAGGTATATCCACAAACCTCTGCTCCTTGAAGGGAAGAAGTTTGATGTCCGTTCCTATCTCCTCATTGCCTGCACGGTGCCTTACGTGCTGTTTTTCGGCCATGGCTACGTCCGGCTCACCTGCGCCAACTATGATGCTGCTTCTGAT
This sequence comes from Crocodylus siamensis, assembly GCF_052110815.1. Classification (NCBI taxonomy): domain Eukaryota; kingdom Metazoa; phylum Chordata; order Crocodylia; family Crocodylidae; genus Crocodylus; species Crocodylus siamensis. Next base: position 7,709,809 of record NC_143406.1, on the reverse strand, counting down.
GATCTCACCGCTCATCTGACCAACCAGGTAAGCTGAAAAAGTAGCTATTTAGCTAATCTAGATGTGTAGCTAAATGCAGTGAACCTTGATTGGTACCATAATAGCATCCAGGTACCCCGCATCCGGGCTGAGTGATGGACTACAGCAGTCAAGGTCTGTATGGATGAAGTGGGGAGAGGTTGGCTCAGGGGCAATTCACTGAGAGATGGTGCTCCCCCAATCTCTCCAGTCATGCAACATGAGTGAGTGATTGTTGCACAGTTGCTGGCTGGGGGATCAGGGCTGTGTACCATGCCTGGCATCGTAATCTAATGGATAGGGCACTGGATCAAGTCCAGTTCTATGCCACAGTCCTGTGAGACCTTGAGAGAAACAGTTTTCCATCTCTGCCCTTAGTCCTTCTTGTGCCTATGGCTTGTAAACTTTATGTTGCCATAATACAAGTAATGGACTGTGCACAAGTGAGCCATGGCTCTTGAAATTATACCTTGATCTTTGCCAGCTTTACACCTCCCAAGTAAAACCTGGGAAAAGGCAGCCTTCTTCACGCCTGGGCTCCATCCTCTTGGTCAAACATCCTTTTTGCCCCCTTCTCATTAATATTAAAACTCTTGTGCCCCAACTGTACCAGGCAGGTGAATGATGTCAGGAAAAAATCTCCAGCTGAGTCTATCCATACAGAGTAAAAAGCAAGCAGAGGGAAGGGAACTCTTTTGCTTGCAGTGTGTTTTCTTCTTCGGGTATACTGCTACAGTCCTGGTGGCCCAAAGCAAGAGGGAGCTATCCCCCAAGCTGGCCTGCTTTGGTTCTTGCAGGAGTTTTATTGCTGCGGCAGCAGGGCAGTTCAGGACTGCATATTGTACGCGCTTCCTGCAATAGACACCATTATCAATGTGCCACTTGTTTTCCTGGAACAGAGTTGTTTGCTCAGCTCTAGGGCCATCCACGGGGGAATTCAGGTGCTCAGGTGAGACCCCCCTGGCACAAGTGACATCAAACAAGGGACAGGTGTTTATTAGCAGAGCATAAATTACCGAGAAACCTGTCGGGAGGTGGGGAAAGGAAACTTTCCAGAGCAGCTGGCAATGACTAGGATTGTGCAAATTGCACTCGACTCTCCCTTCATTCCCTTTACTCCCCAGCCCCTGAAAGCAGCTTTTTTTTGTTCCTTGTATGCTTCAAATCTAAAGCTGATCCAGTTTCTGCACAGCACTTCTATTCCCCCTGCCTGCCGACAGGTAACAGGGTAGCAGCGTGTTGCCATTCTCCAGGTAACATTGCTTCGCCAAACGCTGGCACCATTTGGGTCTAAGTGTTTGGTACTGCTCGCCAAAGAGGTTTCCAATGTATTATTTTTCTTTGTGGGTCTACACATTGCCCTATGCCTAATTTGGAATAAGTATTACATTAATTTGACAAACCTGTCTCTGGTGTAAGTCCGCTGAGGCTAATGAGCCTACACTTAATCAGAGACATTTGGTCCCTGTTGTCTCGAGATAAGCCAAAATCCCCTCCCTCCCCCTCCCAGCTTTGTGTTCAGAAATTTGGTCATGATTCAGATTTTCTCTCTTAAATAGAAACCTAACTTGCTTTGGCAATTCACCTTTGTCTGCCTTCGCAGCTGAGCATATGTCTGGGGGAGTAGGGCTCTTTGTTCCAGGATAAATCTTCCCTTTCCTTATATTACCCTAGTAGTATGTCCCCTGCCTTTCATTGTCCAGTGACTTTTCATGGCATGATTCAGGAAGCAGGCGATAAACAAAGAGGTTTTTTTATCCCTCTTCCCTCCCCACCCTGCAACTATGCACAAGTGAGTCTGGAAACTGGACTGAGAAAGCTTGAAAGCTGCTGCTGCTGGGGCCATGCCTGTTCCCATTGTCAACCTGGGTTTCTTTGTAGAGCTCTGCAGTGTCTTATAACCCAGCTGGAGGGGTGGACACACGTTCTCTTTCGCTTGATCATTGACAAGTAAGATCTAAGCCCCCAAATAAGTGTGTGGTTATTGGGCCAAATGATTAGCATAGGCCAGTGCTGCCCACCGGAGCAAATGACTCCAGAATCTATTGACTCTGACTCACGTTATTATTATTTTCTCTTCATCCACTCGTCTTTTCTTTTCACGTCACGAATTTTGCTCCTCCCGAGGCTTGAGGCTGGGAAGAGCAACTGAGGGTCTTCAGCAAGTTTCGGGTCAGGTCTCTGTTTTCAGCAGGCTCACACGGCCCAAAGCCAGCATGCCCTGATCCTGGGGAAGGTTAGGAATAGAAGGACAAAGGACTCCCTATGTGACACTTAGGGATCAGCAAGGGTTAGTCCTCATCTGCCTCTTGACCACCTTAGTGCCTTAAACTGGAACCATGAGAGGCATCAATGGCAGCTCCACCAAGCAGAAATTTTGCACCTTAGCACTGATTCTGTTGCAAATATCCTTGCAATCCAGGCTGGCTGCTGCATATGGAGAGCTCCCCGTGCTCACTAAACTCTTACCAGGGGATGAAGAAGGGAGTGGAATGGAAAATCCCTCTCCCTGGGTCACTGGAGACCCACACACGGAGGGTTTTTTTGTTTTTTCCCAGACATGTTTCCCTCTTGCCTTCCCCTGCCATCAGCCAGATGCTTCAGCGAAGAGTTACCCCAGGTCTATGAAAAGACCTGGCCCTGCCTGGCTTGTGCTGGGCTGGAGGCTTAGTGCACACACATAGAAACAGCACAGTTTTAAGAAAAATGCAGCTCCCTCACAACTGGGGGGTAACAGACCCTTTGCTTGCGAGGTCTCAGCTGGACAGTGGCAGCCAATGGCATAAGTAAGGAGAACAGGAGTCAGGGCTCTTGGTGGCTGATGATTCATGGTCACTGTTGTAGTGCCTGAGCTGGAAAGGGGAAGGGGGCTAACAATGTTTTAAGCCGTCCTTTCTGGCCCGCAAACACTGCTGTAACCTAGCTCCTGGTTCTCGTGGACTCAGATTGCTGAAAATGGCTGAAGTGCACTGCCATTGGGGTCCTAGTGCACTGCCTAATGGGACCCCAATGCATTGCAAAGTTCGGGGGCTTGAAGCAGGCCTGGAGAGACCACTCGCACAGTGGGTCTTCTCAGGGGAGAAGGGGGGCATCCCTGCTCACTGGAAGAAGTCACTGGGAAGGAAGTTCAGTGTAACTGAGACTCAGGCCTATAGGTTCTGTTCATCGATGCATCGGTTGCCCTTGGTCAAGTGGCTTCTCTTTGTTATTCACTACTTATCGAGACACTTGAAACATTGGAGGAGCCTTGTGTGCAGGGTGCTGCAGGAACACGAAGAATTATAATAATTCGTTACTAATGAAGCTCCAGGCTGGGCTGCAAGTGGGCTGCGGGGCCTGCCTATATAGAGAGTTGTAGTGGGACGTCTCTTTGCTCCATATGGAGCATGAGGTCAGCTAGTGTAACTGTGCCCGAAAACAATCCTGCTGGGCAAGCTAGGGCCCCCAGCTCCAAGAGCTAAACCCTCTGAGAAAGTGTGACCACCTTCATGGCACTGCCTTGGTGCCAGGGGCCTGCCCAGTGTGGTTCAAGTGGTTCCTTGTTAGCATCCCTCTCTCCCCCCTCTCCATTCCCTGCAGAGGGGAGCAGGGAATTTAACCATCCCTCTGCTTTCTCCCTTTCTCCCCTCCCAGTACATGCAGAAGAAGAACCCCCTGTACAGCCAGCTGAAGGAGGAGACGGTGTGGCGGATGGAGCGTTTTAACAGCTATGTTAATGAGAAGTTCAAGCAGACCAAAGGCCTCCCCAGAGACTGGGTCCTCACTGTGCTCACTGTGAGTGTGTGGCCAGGGCATGTGTGTAGTGTGTGTATGGACCTGGAAGAGAGGGGAGGGGGCAAGCGTGATTGCTTCTCAGGAGCCCGAGGGGAAAGGCAGGAGCACTGAGCAAAGATTTCATAGATTTCTAGGGTCAGAAGGGACCTGTTAGATCATTGAGTCCGACCCCCTGCTCTGGGCAGGAAAGAGCGATGGGGTCAAGAGACCCCAGCCAGGTGCCTGTCTCACCACCTGATGGGGTGTCTGGTAGCAGCAGAAGCTGAAGGCAGCAGCTACGATGCGGGGAGTTTGGTGTCATCCATCACAACCCCCGCCAAATCCCTGTGGAAACAAAAATGATGGGAGTTTTTCATTTTATTCATGTCAGTCTTGGCTTCTGGCTGGTTAAATAGTTCACTTTAAATGTGCTTTGGGGGGGATTAATGAACGAGGGCAGCGGGCGGCAGTACCGGTGCTCTAGCATGCTTCACGTTTCCAGTCCAACATTATCATGCTCCAGTGCATTGAGGACCTGCCCTACATTGGCTAGTCTCAGTCTGCACTTTTGAGGGCCTAATACTTTGTGGTGTGATTCCTTCCCATTCACCCTTCTCTCTGTGAGCCACCGAGATAGCCCCTTCTTCCACTGAAGTGGAGGCAACCTTGTTTTCCTGCCATCTTCCTGCTAGCAACACAAGAACGAAGGAAGAGCCTCGCTCTCCGGGCCCCTGCAGCTCACCAGCCTGATGCTGATGGTATATTAAGGCTCTAATGCAGCTTGGGACACCTGTTGTGGGTAGAAATGAAGGGGGAAGAAGGCAAAAGGGTGTTCAAGCTTTCAGTTTGGATTGTTGACCAAAAAAACAAGGGAAATTAAATGCCAAGAATATTAAAATGCCCTTTAGCTTTTCACCCAAACTTTAGGAAACCAGGTAGGAAGCATCTTAGGCTAAACCTGAGTTTCACTGAGATCTAGCAACATTTCACCAGTCTGCTCTCATGTTATGGTTTCAGTCAGAAATAGGAACCACACTCATTTCCACTGCTACAGTTTGCTCTGTGTTATTGCAGCCGGTAGCCCACGCCCTGCAATGCAGAAAGGTGGTAACTTGTGAGAGAAAGAAATTGCCATATTTCACAATGACCACATCCCCAAATGCCACATCCACACATCAGTCACTAGTAGTCTCTTTAGATGCTCACTCTGCAGAAGGATCTGGGGCTCCAGTCCTGCAGGGCAGCGTGACAGCAATATGCAGAAGCCAGATGCAGGACTGTAACAACATGAAGCTGAGAACATCCCACATTGAGATGTGGGTTTTTGTCTCATAGTCAACATATGGTTTGGTTCCACGGCTGGATCTAGGATCGTGAAAAGCGGGGTGCAGGTGTTGTGGTGCATCATCCCTATAATCCATATCACACAGCACATATATTTTTCTCCAGGTAAAAAGAAACTGGAAACTTTAGTAATATGCTGGGGGGGCTGGGGTGTTCTACGGCTATATTATTCAGTTCAACGTCAAAGCAAAAATAAATATAGCTTTATTGGAAAGTGCGCTCATTTGCTATATCCTATATTATGTATTGAAAAACACAACTAGGCCAACAATTCAAAAGATGCTGTTTCTTTAGTGCTGTAGTCATTAGAATTAAATGTATATCTCTTCCAGATTCATAAAGCAAAATCAAACCTTCTCAAGCATCCTGACAGTGCATCCAGTGCTTAACAGAAAGTTATTTCTGCACCTGGGTTAGTTAGAGTTAAAAACAGTCTGCAGAGCTACGTTACCAGAAGCAGCCAACAGACAGGGAGTTTGCAAAAGAAAGAATAGCTTGATTAGCGGAACATTAAGACCATTAAAAAAGGAAAGAGGGTTATATTAACACCACTGCACACTCCCCTGGAGCCACCTCCATTTGGTTCCCAGACCCTCTCAATTTGAAAATGTAGGAAATCATCTCTATGGAGGCAGGGAGGAGAGGATTTGCTGATCCAGGTGGCTCTGCCGAACTGATAGGTCACTGTGCCATGTCTTATCATGCTGTGGCCCTGTGCATTTAATGCTGATCCTAAACCGCCTTTCTCCTGTGTCTTTCAGAAGAAGATGCAGCAGATCATGATGCAGTGCTTCTTGGCTGTCAAGGCCAAGCTGGAATGCAAACTGGGCTATTTTGATCTCATCGGCTGCGATTTCTTGATAGATGAGAACTTTAAGGTATGAAGCAAGACCGTGTTCCCTCCATTCGTGTAGCCACCTCTGAGAAGCCAAATATTTAATAACACATAGCTGCTCTGAGTTCATACTAATTCTTGAGCAATTTAGGGAGAGCATTGCATGCTCTACAAAGTATACTTCATCTGCTTAAAACTCTGATTGAAGTTTGGATAAGAGTGGGATTAACAGGAAGAAGTATCATGAAATCGGTAATTGCCACAAACTGCCTGGCCTTGATTTTCCACCCCACCTGAAGGCAGCTAAATGTATCTACACAGAACCTCCTGTCACACCGTGCTGGGGCATCACTCTCAGTCCTGGGTCAGGGGTGGGGGGAAGGCATCACGAACCGGAAAAGTAGGACCATGTTCCCAATAGCCCCACTACATTTGCCACCCAGGCACCAAGGCATCCCAGCCTCATGTAGCTTGTGGGTTTTGACAGAACAAAGCTGCAGAGTGACTAAAAGGTAAGAGAGGGAGACAGTCTTGCTAAGAACAGATGAAACGATGAACACAACAATCACGTCGCTTCGATGCAACAACTTCTCGTGGAACCACCTGGCCTCAGCATAATGGACAGCCATCTGGTTGGTTTCCCTTTTGTGGACCTGTCGCTAAAGAAGGAATTAAATACAAACATATTCCAGCAAAAAAAGTGGAGGGGAGCAGCAAACCCTACTGCAGAAGTAAATGTATGCAGCGCAGGACATGGCCCCCAAACAATAGCCCCCTTTGTGCAGGAAGTCAATGGTGAGAGAGAGTAAATGGCAAAGACAGAGAAACTGGCACATCTCAAGTTTCAGCAGCAATTGTCTTTTGCAATGTTGGCATGCAAAGCCCCGGCTGTGTAAACCTGAAATAGAATGGGAGATCCAATATCACTCTATTGTGGCAATCCCTGTGTGGTTAATTAAAAGCTTTAGCTTTGCTTCAGTGCAAACATGGTCCCTGGAGTCTGTTCCCTCCCTATGTATTTTATAGAGGGACAGATAAACAAGATACATTTCTTTAGGATTATTTGATCTAAAGCCAGAGTGGGGGTTTCAGTGCTGAGAAACTGGAGACTTAGCAATGTGGGACCTGGCTGGGAATTGGTTGAAGTGCATGGGAAAGGTGTTTGTGAAATGTGTGCGCTTATTTGTTTGCTAGAGACTCTTCCAGGTTTTCCTGCCCTGAACCTGGTTCTTCTTTCACTTGTACCACTGGAAACAGGAGAGGGTCCACTGGGGTCAGTGGAGGCACCTCAGTGTTGAACCGGTGCAAGATGCAAGAGATGCAGGCCCAGGGACTTCAACTCATTGTTCCTACAAGTCTGCCACAACATGGTAGCTGGGCTGATCTCACAGGGTGCTTGTAGACATTATGAGTTCCTGATTCGGCACCTTCTTGTGTCTGCTGTTGTGTCTCTAACATCTTTCCAGCCTTGGGGATAGTCCCTCCGGTCTAAAAAAAGCAGTGTGAAGAGGGGGTGTGCAATACCAGTTCTTGTGCGGTACCTGCTCTGTAGGGTCTCCAGCAGCTTCCTCCCCACAGCTAACTTAAGACAAGCACGTGAAAGGGATGAAAAGTGTCTGTGGGTAGCTCAAGCCCTCCTTTCTTCCCTTTTCTTCTGAGACACAAATGCCTGCATCCTTCTGAACTGACACCCCAAGAGGGCGTCTGCCTTGCCCAGTCTCTGAAGGGCATTTTCTTTTCCAAAGCTCTGATTGAGACTGCCCATGTGTGTGAACAGGACCTGAGAAGCCACAACCCCATTCAGCACTGACTGTGCTCATGTTTGAGCTGTGAAGAGGGGGAGTGAGGGCAGGCAAGGGAGGAGGGAAGTGGAGGAAGGGCTCATTTTTCACAGCCATTCTGTCTCCTCTTGAGCCACCCTGCAAAGACCCACAGACACAGCGGGCCTCCGGGCTGGTTTCACGCGAAACGGTCTCCCATCAGGGAACCTGTTTACCAAAAAGGATTGCATCAGTCTTACAGAGGGGCTCTGGGGAGGCTCAGAAGACAGATGTGGACTGGAGGTCTTTTACTAGCAGTAAAAGGATTCAGCTCTCCAGCCAGGGGAGAATATCAGGTTGGCTAGTCACCTTACAGTAGAGGGGCACGATGTGGATAAAGGGCGAACATCCCTCGTTATAAAGCTATGCAGTTCTACCCATTTCAATGGCCCTGCTACCTATTCTCCTTGGGGGCATTCAAATCCCAAGATCTCCGGGCTTGGGCCTGCATGTAAGATGCCTGCCAATGGATTTGGGAGTATCTGGAGTCCCAGGGTGAGAGCCTGGGACAGAGGATGCTCGCCGGTTGTAGCGCCGTACATGGTGTTTAGAACGATTGAGTTCTGCCTGCTCAATCGATACGGTTTTTGGAACAATTACGTTCTGCTCAGTCAATATGATTTGGAACTGATTTGGCCAATTTCACCTGGAACATGAAATATATTAATAAAAAAAAAATTCTCCCCAGACGGTTGGGGTCCCTACAGAGATGGATGGATCCACACCAGGCCCCGTGCCAGGAGCTCAGTATAAAACCTACTCATTAGCATCTACCTCACCGGGACAGTGAGAGGAAGGAAAAGTCCACCAGTTATGTTTGTGACTTTTGCCGCTAGCAATTTGGGGAATCTCAGCAGAGTCGCTTCAGTGACTCAGTGCCACCCTCAATAGTCCCTAGAGCAGGTGGGGCTGGGCTCACAATTTCAGGCACATGGGTATGGGCACAGGAGAATGAGCAGCTTTATCATCATCTTTCTTTGCATTGCAGCAGACCCACAAAGTCTAGTCATGGAGCCCCAGCACAGTACAAACCCAGAGCATAAAGACGACTTCTCCCCAAAAAACATCGGATTTGGGTTTTCTCCATACCTCAGCAGTGCATTGAGATTGCAGTTGTGGCTAGCATCTTCTTAATGATGCTGTCTAAATCTTTTAATTGCCGTATTCCCAAGCAACCCTGATAAACCTGTGTGTGTGTGCATGCGTGTGCGCACGTGCGTGTGCATGTATTCCCCAGGGTATGCACCGAGGCTACGCAGGTAAAAAACAAAGCAACAGCACAGGCTCTGGTGGTGCTGCAAGCAATGGGAACACCACCACTCCCTGTGCAAGTGCTGCCTTTCACGGACAAAGCCACTGGCTAGAAAAATATGACAGGGTGGGAGTTATTAATGCAATGGGAAAACAGACCTGCCTTGAGGACAGTAAATTGCATCACCCACCAGGTCGGCCCTGAAATCACAAGAGAACAGGGCAATTAGAAAAACGATATTAAGAAACAGAGATTCCTGCTTGATTCCCAGAGAGGGAAAAGCAATTTGAAAGACAAAAAAAAAATCTTATCTTGGTTTGTGCTGGTGTTTTCCTCCTTCCACAGCTCATTGTATTAAACAGTTTGCACTTAAATAGCAACTTATATCTTCAAGGCACTTTACCAACATTATCTAACTAATCTCCACCCCCGACCCTTCTTCCTAGGCAGCTAACTGGTGTTATTCCTATTCCACACATGACAAAATGGAAACTCAAAGCAAAACATAAAAAAGGAGCACCCGGTTAAGCACAAAAATAAATCTCCAGGTTTCTAGAAAAGCTGATGCCTCTGGGTGCCAGGCTGTTCAAGATTTGTCTCTTATTTAGGTGCTAATAAGCATCTTTTTATATTATTATTCAGCTGCAGGGTGTGAAAGAACTTATTTGTTTAAAGCAGGGGTGGGCAATTATTTTGGGCAGAGGGCCGCTTACTGAGTTTTGGCAAGCCATCGGGGACCGCATGACAGGCAGCCAGGATATTATTAAAATATTAATTTTCTAAATTTTTTAGGGGCCCTGCAGGTTGGATAGAATGGCCTGGCGGGCTGCATCTGGTCCGCGGGCCACATTTTGCCCACCCCTGGTTTAAAGCTATTCAGGTACCTAAATATGCAAGTGAGCAACTACTACGAGGCTTTTAAAAAGTGCCTCAAGTCTAAGCCCCACTGATTTCAATGAGATGCAGATACCAAAAGTTGCTTAAGGTGCTTTTGAAAATCCCATTGCCCCGTGTGCATGGCACTTAAACCAGGGTTTTTACTTCGCTCCATGGACAAGTCATGGGGACCCGGATCCCCTAAAGGAGCCTCGCTTCCATTGAGTTCAGTGAGAATCCAGTGCCTAAGTACCTTGGTGCACTCGGGTGTTTGTCGCTCTGCCCCTCTGTAATTCAGGGCAGTGGTGAGACTGAACAAGTGACAACTGGGAGATGATGACTGATTAGCCACCTCACCCACGGGGGACATTTAAGAGAGTGCGATGAATGCGCGCACACAGAGCTCTTCAAATTTGCTCATGAAGCCGAAAGGGAAACTAAAGAGCATTCAAAACATTTCGGGGCATTCCTTGAGTTTATCTGCCAGCACAAAAATCATGCAAGTTTGCCATAGCCGAGTAAAGTTTCCAGACAGCACAATAAACATTTTGCGGAGAGCTGTCAATATGGCTTAGGCGTCCTCTAGTGGCACCTGCGCCGCATTTCCATTGAAAGAAGAGCTCATTTGGCTTCCTGAAAGGTCTCCCATCTTTTTGCAAGTCCCCTTCTGTTGGGCCTTTTCATTTTCCTAAACAAATTGAACATGAAAAGAAAATGACAAATAATTGGCTTGGTTTGTTTTCCTCTTAGTAAAACACAATGGAGAAGAGCAGATAAAACGGTGCACCTGATCCTTCTAATTAATGCAATTTCCAGAGGAGAAAACAGAAACGCACATGGAGGCAGGGTACCTTTCTCTACAGCATTTAAACATCAGAATAAACAGCTGTAGAGCACTTATGTCATTAAACAACCCTCCTGAAAAAGAGCGAATGCTTCCCAGCATGTTGTATGCATGAATTGGAGTACCCTATGCCAGAAGCAGAGGCTGAAGAGGTGGGTTTTTCTTTGAACCTGTTGAAGTATTTAATAGACCCACACAAACTTGGTTGTTTTATTGCCCAAGGATTTGTGCAACTTTTTTTTTTTTTTAACAGCTCTACTATCATGCTGCCTCAAATTGGGGCACGAGAGCTAAAAAGGCCTTGCATTTCAAAATGAGACTGAGCCCAGACATGCAAAACTCAGCATATCACATGGTTCTACAATGGGAACAACACTTTTCCAGGAAACTGAGGCCCTGGGTTTGCTTGAAATCAGGCCCCCAAAAACTTGATGCACTCACCAGAGATAAGTTCACCGCAAAGCTGGACCTGAGCCTTCCTTAGAAACCTCAGCAGCCTCACTTGTTAAGTGAGACGGGAGTAGCCACACACAAAAAAAGTGACTCATAAGCTTCAGGAAATCTGCTAAGTTTTTGTTTCTTCATAAAAACCTCCAGCTTGATGCCTTTTACCTGGGCATTAGGAAGGGTTTGCTTAAGTCTAGTCAGAGCCTTTGGTCTAAGTAGAGATAGATCATCCACTGGTAGTTGAGCTAGGGAGTTTACTGGATCTATTCGATAATCTCTGCTCTCCAGAAAATCCAGGTGGTCAATGTGCCCCTGAATGGGCACTAGTCCAGGTCTTAGAGGGCTCAGACTTTGCGTTCAGGCTCTTGTCTGTGCCTGTCCTCTACAGGTATGGCTCCTGGAGATGAATGCAAACCCTGCTTTGCACACCAACTGCGAAGTCCTGAAGCACATCATCCCCACCGTGGTTAACGAGACTCTCGGTAAGTAGGCCAGCACTGTGGTGCCCACACACCCCAGCTGTGCCCTTTTCAGCACCCCCCATGACAGGTGCCTGCGGAGACCAAAGGCACAACAGTGGGTCCCTGTGGCCTTGTGTTATTTAAACCAAATCTTAGCTCTGTTATATAAAATAAAGCAGAGAGAATCCAGACTCACTCTAGCCACTTTGTCAAGGCCCTTGAGACCAATAATCGTAGTTTAATGCCAATTACAGGCAATAGACATCTTGGCATCAGTGGATGCTGCTATGGTCCCATCAAAAACATTTAAATGACTTACAAATCAAAGAAGCCCTGGATCTTCAGTGAGACTTGTGCCTCTAAGGCATTTAGGTACTTTGGAAAATCCCACCCTCACTTGGCCCCATTAGAAATGTTGTCTTTGTTTTAGCCAGCTACAGGGCAGAAATCTGCTCAGGCCAGACCTTGGAAGTGTTTTTCTCATACCTTTCTTTAAAATGTATGGACTGCATTTTCACACACTTCCCCGCCTCCCCGCACATATCTGAAAGTGCCCCTTGTCCCCTGCACGTTATTTTGCATGCACAGAAATTAAGAAATGCTCATGCAGTTTGCATCTATGCACACGGTGTGAGCACTTGGATGCCTGTTCACCCCATTAGCACATGGCTTAAAAAGGAGTGAACTCGATGCCAATGGCATACATTATATAGATGCTGTCTATGGCCTGGTGTGCGTGTGTATGTTTGCACAAGTAATGTCATGGCTTTGTTCTCTTTCGTAGATATATGACTTTCTTGTACGCATGCATGTGCGTGCAGGTTCATGCTAGGGGACTTGTACATGTCCCCATTGCATTTCCTTTCAGTGTCCCTTGTGCACTGTGCAGTGTAGCGTGTATTTGTGCAGCGATGTGTAGCCATGTCATGCTCATATCTCCCTTTGCAGATTTGGCTCTTGAGATTTTCAAGAAGTGCTTGAAATGCCAGAGGATATTACCACTGGAGACACTCTGCCATTTTGTGCTGCTCTACAATGGGGATGCTCCTGGATCCAGATCCTTAAAGATGAAAAATGCCATGCGTCCCACAAAAAGCCAGAAGTCACTTGCAGAGAGTACCAGCCCACCCACTCAGACCCCTACCAGGGCAATCGAGAAACCTCCCAAGAATCCCACTTCCCCGTCTACCAAGTTTTCCCAAAGAACAGTCTTAAGCATGCCACAAGTGCAGATCTCCAGCACGCACAGCCTGTATTGCTACCGCCCAGAGAAATCCGCCTTCCGACCCGGCCAGGTGAGCAGTACCTGCCATCAACACGTTATCAAGCCTGAGGGGGTCTCAGAGAGCCTTGTAAAGCCCAGGGTGGATGATGGTTCTGACAAGGACAAAGCCAGCACCATCGTTCCTACAGTGGCTGCTTCAGAAGATACCTCTTATAGCGCCTGGTTACAGCAGACCTTCAAGATTCAACCTTACACCGCCACCAAAGAGGACCTGAGCACTGTCACCTTGACCAGCTCCCAGATGGTGTCTCTGCATCTCCAGTCCATGGTCCCCGACTGCTGCCCATGTTTGAAAGGCTACAGCAAGCCCCTCCATCAAGCCACCACCCACTCTGTAGCCCAGGGGACGCGGCTGACCCATGAGAGCCTGGCAGCTGCTGCGCCCCAGGGCTCCGAGTCACCTCAGGACAACAAGAAGGTGTCCCATCGCGCGTCTTAGCCTGAGATTACTATGTATTGAACATGTGGTGCTTTCCTATAAAGGACAGAGCCCTGCTCCAAAACGCTCGATATCTGTGACATATCTAAGCATTTCATGGAATCATTTGCTGATTTTTAAAAGCTAATTTTTTTTACCTTAAAAAAACAAAAAGGAGAGATCGTTATGCAACGCACTGGTAAGTGACCTGCCATGTAACACTTACTCCCCCAGTCACTCGATTCCTCCTCCCCTCCTTCCCAGAGCCACAAATTAAGGAAGAAATACCACTGTGCTTTGGTTGCGGAAACAGTAATAGCATGCTATAAATCCCTGGCATGAGATTGAAAGCCCCAACTCCGATGTCCTCTTCTAGAGCATATATTTTAATGTTGGGAGAAGCCGAATCAGCAATACTCTTGTATCGCATTGTGTATCCTGTATCATTATATTTGCAACATGCCGTTTAATCATGTGTTATGCTGTATCTATGCGCATGTGTTATCGTTTATACACCACGCACTCGATGTCCATTATTGTCAGCGATTAATATAATAGCATTGCTTTGACTGGCAAGATTTACCCACCCTTTCTTGTGTGGGGTAGGAAATAGTTCTGCAATGGTGCTTCCTACTTCCACCTGAGATGAATCGTATCCCACCTCCCACCTGCACAGGTGGATGGAGGATCCTTGTACCCTCTTGTCCTGCAAGTGGAAATGCAAAAAATAGCCATCTAGAAGAAGGGAACTTCCTTGCTGCTCTCCATCACACACACACACACAAATCACTGCTTCTTCTAGCTCTAATGCCTCCCTCAGCAGTTTGAAGGTTATAAATCTAGCATTTGCTCCATGCCGGCTGAGCCGAGGCACTGGCCTGTCTTCCAAAAGCTGTGGAAGGAGCTTCCTTGGTTGTTTCAGAGCTGGCAGGCTTGCCCCCCCGGGTGCTAAGGTCACTGGTGTAGAGCAGGGTCCCCAGTCACCTTGCTGCTTAGACCGGCTGCAAGTCATCTTGGCTAAGACAGCCACGGTTGATCTAGAGCAGACATCCCATAGATGTCACCAATTTTTAGGGTCGGAAGGGACCTCGGCAGATCACATCGAGGCCGACCCCCTGCCCCTGGGCAGGAAAGAGCACTGGTGCTGCTGAAGGACTTGTGCCAGAGCTATTTTGACACAGAGATTTTTCAAGATAAGAAAAAAGTGCATGAAAAAGGAATTTGCCATCAGGGGACGGTTAGTGAAAACACTCACTTCACGTGCACTTCAGTGGAGGGAGAAGGAGGGGTTGTAAGTGCCCGAAACTGCACATCCCGGAGCATATGTCATGGGCCCAAGTCTTGTCTTATTCCCATTAAAATCAGCGGAGTCACTTCAAAGACAGAAATGAGCAACCTCGGACAGCAAAGGCTTTAAAAAACCTGCAGAGTGGTGATGGGCCAAAGAGAAAGAAAGAAAAATCAGGGCCTGGATGCAGCCATCTGGAAGTTGGGAGCTGAGTTTGGATTAGACAGTCCCACTTCAAGGTTGGGGTCTAGACTGAAGGGCACCTGCATTGCTCAGGTTTCAATCTGGTAGAAATGAAACCATCAGAGGGAGAATAAGTTGGCTGACATGCTGCAAAAATAGCAGCGTTTCCACCCGTGAGATTTCATCACTGTTAAATTTGCACCCAACAACTTAGATCCAAATCCAAGCTCTCATTCATTTCTCATTTCTGCTGACCCTGGGTTTACCTCTGTTCCTGAATAATACTAGTGGGCTGGTTGCGGAAAGACAATTCAGTCATGACTCCACATACCGCAGTAATTCTGAGGAAGAGTTCAAGCTGCTTTGCTGTAGCAATGCTATGGTCAACAGGGCTCTCCATCTTTAGCCTGCTGAGTGACTTTTACAGCCCAGGTGAGGTGCAAATGACCATTTTGCAAATCTTTTCCACATTTCTCAAGAAATTTGGTGAAATTCAACAGAAACCATGAGGCACTGCTTTCTGAGATGGGAGAAACCAGATGTAGTTTGCTCCGGGGGCGGTTGATATCTCTTCAGAATATCAGCAGACCGACCTCCGCAGCTGCATCCTGCCCTTTCAGTTCCTCGAATGTCTGTGCATTAAAAAAAATGCTGTTTATATTAACCCCTTTTCTTGTCCACAAATACAGGTCCCAAGGTACATTAAGTAAGCAGTTTGCTGCTGGTGAGCCCTGATGAAACCCATATCTCAAGGTCCCCAGACTTTGAGGGGTGCCAGGCCAGGTTGCACAGGCCCCCTCTGAAACAGGTCCAGGCAAAACCCAGATCCTACCAGGACTGGGTCTTTAGGAGCTTCAGGTTCACATCAGAGCATTGCACCTGGGGCCCATCTCTCATCAGAGCCCCGAGAAGAGTCCAACAGACCCATCCACGGGATTCCCAGATGCAGGAAGACAAAGGCCAAACCAGTTTAGTGCCCGTCTCCCCTCTTCCCTTTCCACAGTAGCCCCACTCTTCTCTTTCCTTCCCCTATCCCTCCTTCACCCATTGCCGTCTTGAAAGAGGCGCCCTTCCCTTGCCTCACTTACCCGCTGCTCAGATGGTGAGAGATGACAACTGGCCCCTCACCCTCCATTTTCCTCCTCCTGCCTCCAAACCCCCCCCAAATCTAACCAAGCTAAACCAAAACCAAAAGCGAGACCCAAACTAAATTAGTTTTCTACAGTTTCAGAAGTTTGAAAGGGAAGACACCCATTTAATTTTATTCAATGCCCGTCCCCCACATTGGAGACCTGCTGCAGCCTCACTTTAAGTAGACGTGGTCCGGTCCCATTTCAGACTGGTGAAGCGATGGGCTCCAGGGAAAACTGTTCCACACGAAGACCTCGCTGGTTGGAAACATGTCCAAAAATCTGCCCTCTTCCTGTTTTTCCCGGCTATGCGCTCAGTCAGTTCAGGCTTGCGAGGCTGCATTGTGCTTGGGTCTTTTTCATTCTTAATTTTGACAAGGTGACAACCAAACTGTGACATGTACTTATCTGGCCATCAGCTCAGCAGGAAGCAGTGGCTCTTGGGGAGGGTGAGAGAGACAGAAAGGTTTCAGACCAACAGGAAATGCTTTTACGTGTCAGATGCTGCCGCTTCTAAGCCAAAGAACAATTTTCACGAGCCGTATGCGGAAGGTTACGGGGCTCTCTGCTTTCCTTCCTGTACTTTATCCTTTCTTACTAAGTGCTGTTAAAGACACTGTGCTCATGTGAACCTGCAATCTAAAGCGGCATCCTGGAGGGCTGAAGCAGCCAGTCGTTGCTTGGAGGATTGGGAAGCCAGTGAGAAGAGATGGGATGTTGCAATGTGTGCGCCAGTCGGGCTGGATCTGCAGGAGGTGGTCAGGATGTGATAGAGCTACTGAAGATAGGTAATAGCAGGTAGGAAGCAGCATTTTCTGGGTCGTGGGTGTAGTCTTTTGGAAGCAGGTGGGTGCTTTTATTGTGGGGATCTTTGCTGGACACAGAAAGGTTTGGGACTCATCGATCTAGGTCAATCCCTATCTCAGTTGAAGCTGCTTCTGCGTTTCCTGGCACTAGTCTCAGCATAAAATGGACCACAAATCTCCTTTCCTAGCCACATTTAACAACTGTGAACAAACAACGCTGATAACACTAAATTTCTGATACCAATAACCCACCTTACTAACTAAACTCACTAACAATACAGGGTTTGGACTGCTGTTGCGTTTCCTTTGAAGTATTAGTATTATTGGTACCCATTTGTTCTAACCGTAACTTGTCTCAAGGCTCATTTGCCTTCAATCAGCTGTGGCTGGTGCCCGTCTACGACTTGCTCAGCCTAAACAGAAGACTCTGTACCTCATTTCTCTTTCTTTTGGAAGCTGGAGGTGGTATCGCCTATTCCTTCCTAGTATCCCTTCTCGTGAGGTGGACTTCTAAAATCATAGGCAAACCTCGAAGGACACCACTGCAACTTATGCCCCTGGATTCGCATCACACCACATTATTTTCCTGAAGCAGTGGCAGGTCCCAGGATCCCAGAACATGCTGTTTGACTTTAATCACTTTATTTCATATAGGCCTTGCAACCACTCTCCACATTTTGCCTGAAACTGGTCACTTAAAAAAAAAAAATGCTCACTGTACAATGTCTGTGTAGGGCTGGCTTCTTCTCTAGGGTTGTTCTGTATATAGAAAGAGCACCTGTGACTGTCAGATCTCTCTCAGATCTGCTTTCCTTTTAACATTTATACTTGCAACAACAGCCCCTGCAGCCTTAGACCCTGGGGTGTTTTCTGAGCCTCTTTTGACAATGGTAAGAAGTTATTTAAGGTCTGTCTCAGCTAATGTGAAATTTCCATAAACAATGGGTCAAACCTTTTTGCACACATGAATTGAAGCAGGGTTTAAGTTGCCTTCTTTAATTCCAGCTCTGTGGAGGACCACTTGCAAGTTATATTTTCCATGGAGGGCCACCATTAGTAGCAAATGTTCTGCTTCTTCTGTAATGTCATCCCAGTGCTATCAGGCTGTTCCTGGGGGACCCGACTGCCTGCTCTGCCCCATACCGCTGACTGAGCACTGCCCACTAAGCTCCCAGTTGTCAGGGATGGTCTGGCCCTGCCCCTCATGGGAGTCAGTGCAATGGTTGCCATCCTGGGTCTTGGGGCTGCTCTTGCCCCTGTGCAGATGTGGATCAGGATTGTTCCACAGCTGACTAACGAAGGTGCTCTGCCACCCTGGTGGGCCACATGTGGCTCCCTGGCTGACATACTGTGAACCTTTGAATGCAGGGCATCACTTCCTTCACTATTTGGGTATACTGCTTTTCAGTTCCTGTGCTCATAACACCTATGCCACTGCACTCCAGTTTTGACCAAACTGCTGTCAAAATGTGCACTGCAGAAATGCCCCTCTTGGAGGCCTCAATGGCCAACTGAATTTTGCATACACTGTCAGAAGAGTCCAGAACTAGGGGCTTTCAGTTTTTCAGACACGGTTTAAGGTTTGCCCATCATGGTCTCTGCTCAGCAGTGGTCTCTGCTTGCTGGTTTACACAGCGAGGTAAGATGCATCCCTTCCTGGTCTATGGACAGGTGTGCTGGTGATCGCCTCAATCTCCCAGAGATCTCCCTGCACACTTTGCAGTAGTAATTTTGCCCCCTAAATGTATCAGTCACCCTGAGTTTACATTTTTATTCATTTAGCTTTAGCCCAAAGTTCTTTCTAAAGCTGCCCAAAGCCTCATGTTCTTCTGTTTTCCCCAATAATATCATCTATTGCACCCCGTCACTAAAAACGCACTGTGTTTTCTGATGAAATACAGTGAATGCCAAACACAGCCTGAGTGGCATAAAATCGTGCTCCTTCCTTTTCTAAGGGCATTTGCAGAACTCAGCTGTTGCCTCCAGCATAAAAGAAAAAAACTGTCATCGGGCCTTTCTTCCCCATCACTTCTGTCCCTGTCAGTAGTAAGAAATGTTTCCTTTTTACCTGTTTTTTTTCCAGTTCTTTTGAGTCTCTACATAATCCTTTTTTCTGCAATGACCCAAGAGTATTTCCCACTCTGTTGGTTTTTCTACTCCCTCATTCCAAGAGCAATGAACCCATATATCTACCTTTTTGGTCTGTCCTTTAAGTTGCAGTGGACTCTCCTAGAAGAATGAATCTGGGTGTGGCCACATGCTTTCAGTGCTATGCTATGGTATCTTGACAGCTTCTGTATTTCCTGAAGTTGCTTTCATGACCTTCAAATGTTTTAAGTCCTGCCTATCAAATGTGCTTGCTCTCTTGTCAAGGCCAAGGGCGTGATACAATAATGAGCTCTCTTTTCAGGTTGCTATTCTATATTGTATCTTTTCCAATTTGTGACTTACTGTACACTAGGGCTGTGCGAGGCTTTGGACCTTGATTCAGATCCAGAGAAGCTCTGGACGCTTCGGCGTCTGAAGCAGCACATCCGGCTCGAAGCGCTGGCTTCGTTAGGCTTTCCGAAGCGCTTCAGAAAAGCTTCGGTGATCTGGCTATAAGGTATAATGGAGAATCAATGAAATATCTATAACTTTGTTGTTTTTTGTCTGATCTGGATGGAATCTGCAGGGATGGTAGCCTCTGCTGAGAGCATGAAGCTTGTCAAGTTTCAAGAAGATCAGGGAAGGGGTTTGGGGGGAACTGCACCCCAAGCTGCAAACAAGCAAAACTGGTGCCATGGGTGACACTGTGCATGTTAAAGCACAGCAGGGTGACATCTGCAGGGATGGTAGCCCCTGCTGCAGCCACGAAGCCTGCCAGCTGTCGAGAGATTGGTGCAGGGGTTCTGGGGCCAGATCGAATAGCTGCCTGCTCGCACAGGCCTACCGTATACCTAAGTTCCCACACTTTCTAACTGCATAAGCCCTGAAACCTTCCACTGTTTGTGAGTTTGAGGCTTCACTTGGTGTTTCCGTTAACACACTGGCTTGTGCACTGGTGTCCTACATAAAAGTCATAGATGTCCCATTTACTTCTAGGTTAATAATCCATTCACATTCACCTTTCACTGCTTCATTGGCTGTTGCTCTTTGGGGAATTCATCTGCACCAGATGCACTGTCGTCATCCTGTGCATGCTCTGCCAATGCTTACAAACTCTTGGAAAGCAGCATGATCCATTGTATTTTTGCATGTGTTTGCATCTGCTGAATGTGGTCATAGTTGGTGTTGGTTGTCTCTGTGGGGGCGCCCTGTGTTGCTCTTGTCTGTCTCTGGCTGAGTTCTTTCTTTATAGTTTCATAATTTCATAGTTTGTAGGGTCGGAAGGGACCTGAGCAGATCATCAAGCCTGACCCCCTGCCATGGCAGGAAAGAGTACTGGGGTCAAAAGACCCCAGCAAGGTGATTGTCAAGCCTTGTCTTAAATACCCCCAGGGTAGAAGCCAGCACCACTTTGCTTGGAAGTTGGCTCCAGACCTACCCGCCCTGACCGTGAAGTAACACCTCCTGATGTCTAATCTGAATTTACTCTCTGCCAGCTTGTGACCATTATTTCTAGTCACTCCTGGTAGTGCTCGAGGGAACAGGGACCCCCCCAATGCCTGCCAGTCCCTCCAGAAGTTCCCTGACTAGTTCCTCCCTGACCCTTGGCCTGGGTGCACCTCCTCTGGGGCCTGAGGTGGGCCCAGTGGGGAGGCTGATTCAGTCCCTGCTCAGGAAAATGGAGGCAAAGAAGTTGTTAAATAGATTAGCTCACACATCTAGCTTTATGGCTTACACATCTTTTCTTGTTGTGTTTTTGGATCCCAAAAGTCACATCCAGTGAGCCACAGCACTCCTCTACCCTGTAAGACTGAATCTGAACCAGGCAACTTACAGTGCTTAGCAAATCCTAAATGTTTTGTTTCCTAAATGGGTAGCGCTGGACTTTCCAATGCACTCCAATCTCCCATCAGGGAGTCAGCTGTCTCCCCAAGAAGTGCAAGATTGCCTCCTCAGGCTCAGATCAATCACAGACCCTGTATGGTTTCACCTTCTTTTGACAACCTCTTATTAAACATATAATTTCCAGGGTTGTGTTTTTATATGGCATGAAGTACTCCTCAGATTTCAGTGCTACAATTTCATGCTTCACTTCCTCTGCCAGGGCTAAATGGCAACTATTAAAGGGTGTCAAAGTCCTTCAGCTTTCAAAAATAAAGCAGCCTTCAGTCAGTGTCTCGCTTCCAGCTACCACGGTGTTGTATCACTTCAGCCTCTTAAAGGCTCTTACATCCCACTGGGTTTACATCTAGCGACCCTATGCATCTCTCTTTCTCCAGAGCTTCATTACAGCCCAAAGAGAGTACAATTCAGAGCAGCACTTTAAGGTGGGGGCAGGCAGATACACTGTAGAGCAGGGAAGTCAAGAGTTTCATTTTTAGCTTGTAGCTCCTTATTTTAGGGATTTTCCAGGTATCTTTTATTACAGAAGCCTTCCTGTTGGACATCCGTG
The DNA here is from genome assembly GCF_052110815.1 of Crocodylus siamensis. NCBI lineage: Eukaryota > Metazoa > Chordata > Crocodylia > Crocodylidae > Crocodylus > Crocodylus siamensis. Next base: position 7,688,509 of record NC_143406.1, on the reverse strand, counting down.
CATCTATGGTAATAATGGTATTCAAGCCCCACAGCAGAAAACCCTCATTCAGGAATATTTGTATGGATACAAGTTGCAGTTCAGGTGTGCTATTCCTAGACATAACTAGTACATTCAGCAGCAGTTCAGACGCGCTCTGCCTTGACATACCCGTTACCTTCAGCAGTACAGCTTTTGCATTTCACCTCAGTCTCCCTGGATATTTTTTAGCAATCTAGTTGAAACAGCCTTGTCAGATATTAGTTTCCTGTCTAAGCATTAACTCCTTTGATGGTGTAACAACACACACAAATACCACAAAATAAGCTGATAAAAGAAAGCTACATGGTGCATCATCACATATAACACAATATATATTTTTCTCCACTCAAAAAGGAACTAGAAGCTTTATTAATATGCTAGGACCCTGGGGCTATACATTCAGCTTACGATTGATGCAAAACAAACATAACTTTATTTGACTGTACATTAGTTTACTATGTCATCTATTACGCATTAAAGAAGCACAACAGACTAGGCAAAAAATAATCAAAAGATGTTGTTTCATTAGTCCTGTAGCCTTTAGAATTAAATGTACATCACCTTTTCAGATTCAGAAAGCAAATCTAGCCTTTTCAAACATCTTGGCAGCACATCCAATGTTTCACTGAAAGTTATGTCCGCACCTGAGTTAACGTTCACCTGAGTTAACACTTCTAGCTAGTTAAAAACAGGCTGTGAAATAAGGAGCCAGGGAAGTCAGAAGACCATTCAAAAGAAAGGAGGGTGATTAACACCTGGGGAATGAAGAGTTTAGAAGAAATAAGCTCTGAAGTCAAGTGGCTCCATCACCGCTGCACGAACAGCGATGCTGAGGCCACTGCCAGGCAGTTGTTTTTAAACTTTGGCAGGACCTAGAATCGAAGACGGCTGCAACTGCACCACTGCATCCCCCCTGGATCTGCCCCCAAATACTCGAACCTCACTTTGTCCTCCTTCTTTCCGTGTCTTCCCCACCCCTGCTTCAGAAAATGGTCCATCTCAGAAGCTCAGAGTGAAAGCTCCCTCCATCCCAGGGAACCTGCGACCACAACCGAGACAGAAGTGGTGAGTCAAGTGCGTGCAGAGTCACCCAGCCCAGATTTACATGTGGAGTCAGGGCGGGAATTCAGAGCATATTTGTTTCGATGAGGTACGGTGGTGTTGCCGCACAGATGTACTTCTGCTGCAGCAAAGTGCCTGACGTGAGGACGTTCCTGGTACAATCAATACATGCTTGGCTCCAAAGAGTCACGAGCCCATTCTGCTGTCATATGGCTTAGGGGATGATCTTCGCCTTCCAGTTTTTGACAGGTCATATGCTATTTCTTACAGAGCGTGACATTAACCGAAGAGGAAGATTTTCATGGGAGGAGCAGGGAACTAGACCCTCGGGTGAGTCTGTCCTCATCACCTTCACTGCCTGCGTTGCCGCGCCTCCCAGAGGCTCCAGACACACTGAGGGTCTGGGCACCATCACAGCCACAGCCCTGTGTATCCTCACAAGACCCTTGCAAAGCAGCGAAGCGCTGTCATCTCAATCACGCAGATGTGTGCATAGATGAAGTGATTTTTCCAACTCACATGGGCATCAGGGGCAGGAACTGGGAACTGAATCCAGTTTCAACCACATGATCAGCACTTCCCCCTTATGAACCACAGTGGTACAAACACCCACCGAGCATCAAGAAGTTTGGATGTAGATTCAGCGCGGTTCCACCTCAAGTCTCCCTTTGGTTCAGGTTGCCCCATCCTAGGTAATAAGGAGAAGCATGAATGTGTGCGCATATGTGTTTTGCTTCCAGGGAGCAGTGCTATGGGGAAGAACACAAGAGGAGCTACAGACCTTCCTGATCACACAGCCCGTGCAGGGCTGGGAAGGGAGGAACATCCAATCCCTTGGGGAAATAGTGTGGTCCTCCCTGGTTCTCCTGCGCAGCTGCCACATGGAGGTAACAGTCCTTACCCTATGGGCCCTCTGACTCTTCAGCAATATGCTCTCCACATTCATGAGATGGAGAAGCTGAAATAAAACTGGGTCAGCCAAGCCATGAACGGTTCTGAGAGCAGAGATCAAAAGAGAAACGTGTTCATTTTCCTTGCAGCAACCAAAGAGATTTCCTGAGCAGTTGCACCACCATCCTGCCACGCTGTTGCCATGTCACATTGCCTCAAAGTCCATTCAGTGCAATCAATTCACAACGGTTCCCAAAGAATCAACCGTACAGGGGTTATTGAGGCTCCTGTGCTGTCAAGAGGTTCTCCCTGCACAGACTAGAGGCAGGATATTCTTCTACTAGAGGCAAAAGCACGATGTACATATTGTATATCCAGACAGTCTGATCCAAGGACCTGAAGGGCGGTGGCAAAGGAGTTCATTATGTTTCATTTTGCCATGAATGGGCTGATCCTTTTCCCAAATTTGGTGCATAAAACATTGGGCTGAGCAAATGGCTGGGAGACCGAACCCAAATCCAACATATTGGGCTGGGGGGGGGGGGGGGAGGCTCATTTGGATTTCATTCCAGGTCTGCAGTTGCCCTTGAGGTCAATGAAAGTTTTCCATTGAATTTATTAGTGCCAGGCTGCCAGATGCATGGTGTGACCTTTGGCAAGTTATTTAAAGTCACTTCAAGTGTCTGTGCCTCAGTTTATCCATCTGTTTAATGGGGATAAATACAACCTCCCTGCCTTACTAGAGCATTGTGGCTACACCTCATTGGGGTTTGCAAAAAAAAGTACCTGGAGAATCTCACAGAAGGTGCTAGGAAACAGCAAAAAATTAACAACAAAGCATTTGCTGAATCCTTACTCGCTCTAGGATAATCCATAGCTAAATACCACATAGTTCATTGCTATCAACCAGGCTTTGTGCAAATCAGCCTACTAGGACTGCCTGCACACAAAGGATGTACTAAATAATGCAGAAGCAAAGAAGAAGTGTGTGTGGGGAGGGGGTGAGGAGCTCGGGGAAATCTCGCATTGCTGTATTTTATTTTCAAAAGCTTAAACATTTAATGTGTTGGAACGATGATGACAATACCAGTAATAAACCTTATTTTAACAGGAGATGTCGGAACGCTACCTCGTGCTGTTCTCCTTCCAGCTGTTGATTCTGTCTGTGGATCACAATAAGAAGGCATTTGTCTATGAGGTGAAGAGCCAAATTCCCTGCAGATTGGACAACATGCCACTTCTTTGGCCTCTGGCACTGATAGAAACCAAAAAACAAGGGAGTGAGCTGCAGGGTGTGTGTGGGCTATGCCCCAAGGAGGATGCAGCAGTTGCTGCTCGCTGCGACCCAGGAGATGTGTGTGTTTTTGCAGGGGGTAGGCTGGAGCTGGAGGAGTGTGCACAGGAGGGGACAGTTTTAGCTGGGCAGAGATCCTGATGCTTGGCAGCTATGGGCCTGGTCCCAGTGTCTGATCATAGCCAAGCCGAGGTGGGGTATGGAGCTCATTTCATTCCAGGACTAGGGGGCACCTAAAGAATGGGACAGCTCGAGTGGAAATGTGGTGTGGGGTTGGGTGGGAAGATTGTTAGGATAATCACCCTACAACATGGATGGAGAAGCCATCAGACAAAGATGATGAGATGCAGAAGTGGTGGGATGTATGCCATCCTCCAGTGTCTTGCAGAGGGAAGCTATATTTGCACAAATGTCCCCCAAAAGGGCTCCTCAAGGAGAACAAAGGGTGCGGAAAATGTAGCCGAAAACCATGGAGCTAAAACTGGATTTTGCAGATGTGGTGAAGGAAAGGTGAATACCAGGAACACTAAAAAGGGCCCAAGATCCAATAGACTGTGAATAAATTTAGATCAGAAATTAGAAGAAAGCTCCTAGCCAGTGTTGGAGTGAGGTTTGGGACCGGCCTTCTGAACGAGGTAGGGAGGGCAAGGAATTGAAATCGTGTCAGGGCAGCACTTGATGAGTGCATGAAATAGTTAGGATGCAAGGGCAAGGGTGTTCTTGGAGCAGCAAGCGATGCAGTCCTTCTACTATTAGGTATCACCGTGAGGGGGAGTTACGATCGCTGCGCAGAAAGTGTCTAGTGGCGTAGGGCTTCTTGAAATTCCTGGTGGCGAAGACAGGATCTGGGGGCAGAGGTTGAAACTAGGAGGAGTAGGCTCAGGGTGAGATGGAGCCCATGATGGGAAGTGAAGCTCTGGGGCTATTTTGCACTGCAGTGATTGACTTGCAGATATTCAAGACAAGTTTGTGTTCATGGATGTCTTGTCAATTAGATTTCAGAGAATCAAATTTGGCCTGTGCAACTGAGAAAACCTTAGCCGGTTAGTGTGGACTGCCCCAGCTGAATTAAGGTTCCTTCTTTTGCTTATCCTCCTTTCCTCTTATTTTTTTTTAGTCAGGCTTACAGCACTTGTTGTATGAGTCCTGCGGTTCAGCATATTTGCTGGTTGCCAGTAAAAGCCATGAAGGATTTCCCGCCCACCACCTGTGGGCGGGAAATAACTAAGACATTTATTAATTGGCTTCTGGCTGGTCTTACACCGTCTGAGGAATCAGACTTTCATTCACCACATGTAGAGGTGGGGGAATTGGCCAGACTGTGCTAATGTTCCCAAAGACACAGAGGAACTTATGTGCCTCGTAGGTGTGTGTAATGCTTGTGGCCTCAAAGTTAAAGCAATTACCAGAGATGAGGTCAGGAAGGAAAGTTCCCTTAGGTCAGACTGGCAACGACGATCAGATGGGTGTTTTCACCCAGTCCATTGCTGCTCCTTGCAATATTGGGTTTGACACATAAAACCACCGAGCTATCCCTTCCTTGTACCTCTGTGGAGCAAGCAATTAAATGTCAGTAAAGGACCAAACTGTCAAACTTCCTAACTATAAAAGGAGGGTGCCCTGGGCTGTGGGAAGCCAATGCAAAGGACATTAAAGGGTATCTGCCATCCAGGGCTGCAATCCCCAAGCTGTATGGGGTGCACCACCCTGGTTGGGGTCAGAGGACTGACACATACACATTAAGATGGGTGAGGTTTTCCTGCCCGTAGCAGGGGTGAAGATTAACAACATGAAAGACAGCTCCTGGGGCTCACCTAGCACTCTTCAATCACAGATCTCCACACCTAGGTAAATTCTCAGACTATCGCAACCAACTATTACCGACACGTAGGTAAATTCTCAGACTATCGCAACCAACTATTACCAACACATAGGTAAATTCTCAGACTTGCAAAAGGAGATCAGTGTCATTATCCCCGTGGTACAGATGAGAGAACTGAGGCTAAGGCAGAGGGCATTTGCTGCCTATGGTCATTCAAGAGGTAAGAGGCATAAAAGTGGAAATGGATCCTAACTCTACTAAGCTGCCACCCACCCTGGGCCCTCCCACAAAAGAAGCTGCCCAGCTGTTTTTATTGTCATGAATAAGGGTCGCTGTCCAAAGGCTGGGGAAATGCTGGGGTAGAAGAGTGCAGAATGTGCCAGAGAGAAGAGAGGACAGGGAGAGAGGTTATTCACACGATTGCTTTCTGACCAGGATCCCCTCCATCCAGGGCCTGCTTCCTCTTGCTGGAATGAACGTCAGGGAAGTGCAGAGGGATGGCAGCGGCATGTTTGAAATCACCGGTAAGCCTTTCCCTACAGTCCGCAGGCACCTGCAGAAGGCTGAGCAAGTGGGATCTCCCCTCGCAGTTCCCACCCGAGGCAGACCAAGTGGTCGATCCTCCTGACTTCCTGTCCGAGGAAGATGAGCCCACAGGTCAGACGCAATGTCTCGGCGCGTAGGACCGGGCAGAGACCAGCTCAGTGCCCACCACCACAAAACACACGAGTTGGCTTCATCCTTAGATTCAGATGTGATCCCAGGGAAAAGCTTGCCAGCGTGTTGGCTTCCAGCTCTTGGAATAAGGAGCACCCAGGAGGAATCTGCTTATCGGCTTCAACGGCTTTCCTTTGTTCTGCTTCCTCAGATCCCAGAGCTGTGTCTTTCTTTGCACAGGGCCCATGATAGAGTCCAGGATCATCTCGTGCCTCGTCCCAGCTGAATTCCACATCTGGGTTTTCAGCATGCAGCACCAAATCAAGATGGCAAATGCTCAGTGTCCACCCAGCCCCAGCAGCAATATTCCTTTCCTGGTGAGTCCACCCCGGAGGGGAGCTGTTCCAGGGTGAATGGGGCTGGAGCAAAAACAGCGGTAGAGAGACTGGAGTCCTTTGCGTATTCCCAGGGTGGAGTAAATACCACTCGTGAAGACGCTATGGCTAGGGACAGACCTTCAAAAAGCATGAAGCAGAATCAATTTAAGTTATGCGGTGTTGTGTAAGCTGTGTCCTTTCAATTGGTAGCAAACAGAACACACATTCGCCCTTTGGTGCAGGGAGATAAATCTTAGACTGGGTTTTGCCCCTTTAAACCAGTCTATGTGAGCTGAACTTCTGTCCTGTTACACGCATGGACTGGTTTTGTGTGCCGAGCTTCTCTTCTGTTACAGGTACAGACCACTTTTGGATCACTTTTACCTGTGAAAGTGTAATGTCTGTACCTGGCCTATGCTCCCTAGCCAGAATCATCCTTACCACCATGAGACTTTGCTACCAGAGCAAACCCATAAGGTTGAAAGAGTTGGGTGGCTGGAGCCCGACACTTGAGGGAGATAAGGTCTCATGCAATCATCCAGTGTATAAAGCAGAGGACACTGGAGATCTCTTGTAAGTACAGCGTACAAGCCTGCTACCTGCTCTGCTTTACTACTGGCATGTAGCTTTGATAACTGATCCATGCACAGGAGGCAATTTTGCAAAAACACTGATTTTTCTGGAGCCCCAAAAGGCTGTGCTGTGATTGACAAGCTGTAGGGAAATGATTAATCGTGTCAGGAATTCACCTTCCCTATCAGTTGCTGTCGCAAAAGGAAGACTTGATTTTTGGCGTGTGCTGACCTGTCCCTATACACGTCCTCCAGTGACGGAGTGAAGTATCATCGCGTGGCACCAGAGGGCAGGATTACATTGAAGATGGCGTTCAGGCACTTAGTTGTAATGCTAAGGATGCCTGGGAGAGCTTAACGCTCTCAGTCATCTTAATCTTCAATCTTCTTATCTTCTTTCCACCACGTTCTACCCTGCACATTTTGTGCTGCAGTCTCTGACCAGGAAAGTTTCAGGAACGAACCAGCCTGGTCCTTCACTCTGGCCTCGAGCCCAACTTTCTGAAAGTTTGATTCAGTTGCCTCTCTTCCACGCGCCTACTCACCAGCTCCCCTGCACTGCAGTACTCAATGGAGAGTAGCTTTTTCACCCTGACTTTATCACAGTCTCACCCTCCTGCCCCACATGCACATCCAAGCAACTCCGTGGCTGATCCTACTGTCCTTATGACTCTGACATGAGGCTGTGTCCTGGGGGTCTCTCCCCTTTCCACCCACCTGCCCCTTTGTCTCCTGGATTGAACAGAACAAGGGAAAAGGGAGCAGGTGCTTGGTTGGTGTGAGAGGGACTTGACTCGAGGGGATTTTTTCTGCAAACCTCTCTAAAAAGGCTGGAGGGGGGAAGAGTGGGGGGAAGAGCATATTCAAGCTTATTCCCTGTGTCATTTAGGGCCTGTTTCCATTACAGTCCAGAAGTGCAATTCTGCTAGTGTGGACCCGAGTTAGCTTTAACACACTGCACAGCATAGAAAACAAACCTCACTAGGACTCAGGGTGCCAGGTCAGGCAGCTAGTCCATATGGAGCAACATGCTTTGGAGGCTGTGCTGCTGGCGGGCTAGCAAAGGCAGGTCTGGCTCGGATGGGCCTACCCAAGCTGCGCTCATGCCTTTTAGAGGCTGGCCTGAATCAGAAGACGAGGCTCAAAGGTCTCATTCAGATCAAGCCTGTTAACGTAGCTGGACCAAAGCAGAGTCTTGCACTGCAAGAAACATCCCTCCCAAGACTTGAGGGGTTGGGGGGAAAGAGAAGGGGTTAACACCACCTGAAACCTTTACCCCAGGAACTTATATTCTCACCAGTCGCAGTGCTTCGCTGCCTGTGCCGTATTTAGTCAGACAACACCCCGAGAAGTAGACAGCAGCGCTATTATGCCCATTGTACAGATGGGAACTGAGGCACCTAGGCTAAATGACTCTCCCAAAGTGATACAGGAAATGCATGGCCGATCAGGACTTAACTCTTGGTCTCTCAATTCCTAAACGAATGCCCTCACCAACAGGCCATTCTTCTGAGCTCTTGAAACCTATAAGCAGTTGCCACATGCTTGGTGTTTTTCCGCTCTGAAACGTGCTGTGATCTGTCTCAAAAAAAGGTGCCTTGTGATGAGCAGTGGAAGAAACGGGAGCTGATGAAGTGCCTGCTGTGCAACCCCATTCTGAAGTGGGAAGGGACTCCCATCCAGCACCTGGGGAGGATACACTACGTGGCCATGGTGCAAGTGGCTAATGCCTGCATGGGGGTAACGTACAGCACAGCTGGACCTAAACCTCGTCGACGGGCCCAGGAGGATCGGACTCACTCGGGGTTGGGGCTTACATGGGGCGACTGCACGAGGCAGCTTGTTGCAGCTCCGCAAGTGGATATTGAAACACACATCACTAGGCCACACACATGCTACGAGAAAACCAGTGTGACCCTGAAAAATAAGAGTCCCATAAGAGTCTTGCTGGGATCCTATGACCCCAGCTGACTTCATGCCCTGGGGGCGCGGGGCTGGACTCAATGATCCTCCGAGGTGCCTTCCAGCCCAAATGTCTATGAAATCTTACAGGTGCCTTCCTTTGTGCCAGTACAGTAACTTCTGCTGGCGATGTCCTCAAACACCCCAACGCAGGGGATGGGCGACCCACAGGAGCACATTCAGTGATATGCTCTAACAAGTGGCTAGACCCACACAGTAGGTTTTAACACTGGCCAGTTTCCTAATCATTCGTGCCTTGTATATCTTCCTTCACATGTATACAGTCGGGTGACTATATATTTTCCATACAACAAACACAAGGGAAAGTTACTTGTGGGAGGTGTGATTAGACTGACTGTCACAGACTGCTAGAAAATGGCTCTGTGAAAATGGTACCCCTCCATACCCACATAACTACAGGGTTTGCCTTCAGCTGAGACTGATACTCTGGGGGGAAAAAATTAACAGCTGTGCTCCCATCCTCTTTTCTGCAGGACTTTGAAGAGAGGCTGCTGGTCTTGTTTCCAGAAGACCTGGTTTTCCTCTCCGTAGACAGAGAGAGAACAGGAATTGTATACGAGGTAAATACAGATGTGGCTGGAGGGACTGATGGAAACAAAGATCAAAGAGTCTTTCCAGCTTGTTCTAAGAGTTGTTAGTGGGGATTTAATAACCACCCAAACGTGGCAGGCAGGTGCTAGGGATATGCAATGACTCTGTGCCCCTTCTCACCCAGTTCCAGCTGTCAGAGTACTTAGAAATCAAGGTGTTGTATTGAATGCCCTCTGACCTCCTTCTCCCAGCTAGTCTATGGTTCAAGGTACCCACAGGGCAAGAGCATGCTTAAGAAACATCAAAGCAGATGCCCTATAAGATGGCATATTTCCTGCTTGCATTGGGCCTTCCCTAACTCTGCTAGGCCTAGCTACCAGCCTCCTGCTGCTCCCAATGAGGTTTCCTGATGAGAAGCACTGCAGGAGAGCTCACAGCTTATTTAAAGGAGTGCTGCCCTAATCCGACACACATTTTCCTCTTTCTTTCTTTCTGAAGGGAAAACTCCCCTTACATGGCATCCAGGCAAAGGAGAAATCTGCTCTGCTGGGAAGGCTGCAGTTTGAAGTTACAGGTATGGTGGAGAGAAGCAGGCAGCAAGGAGCTGAATAGTTTACCCTAGAGCTTGCATGAGGTTGACCATATAATATGTCACCAAGCTCTCTCCAATGCAGGGGAGTCATCCACCCCCAGGACTACCTAGCTCAGACCCAGATTAGGGGACCCCCTTCGCAAAGAGAGACTGGACACACGCCTTGCTGGGGTCACTTGACCCTAGCAATCTTTCCTGCCCAGAGCAAGAGGACAGACTCCTGTGAATCTGTGAAAATGCCCTTGTATTTCAGGCTACAACCAACCCCCTAGAGCAGTAGGATGGTAAACCTGCAATCAGCTCACAACCCCTGCATTTAGCTAGTAAATCAACACCTGTCCTGCTCCCTCTCCCTATTGATCACAGCTGAGTCCTGTCCCTTCTCCATCACTAGACACTTGAGCTATATAGCAAGCTCTTTCTTTTCAGCCCCTATAGCCAGCCCCAACATATGTCTGCATATAAACCCCCAGCAGCACCCTCCTTATGCTGCTGGCTATGGGGATGTTATAGTCTCCTGCAATCCCTAATTGGGCCAAACCCTCCAATCCTGCCTCATTGCCCTGCCCTGAACACCTGTGGAAGATCAGAGCTGGGTGCCTGTGGGGAGGTGGGAGGAGGTTAACCCTTTTCTTGCTAGGATGAACCTGTGGTCCGCATCCTGGTGTAGGCTGGTAACCTGTGGGCTGTGACAAAGCTTGTGTACTGATCCTACACCCATCTCCTCACTTTCGCTGCAGGAAGCCTGATGGAGCCCATCCTCGTCACTTGTTCCACTGCAGAGGATTATGAAAAATGCCTCTTCCACCTACAGAAGGTACTCATCAGATATTTCTCCAGTAGGCCTCCATTGCCTTGGTGGTGGTGGTAATACCCTGTCTCACCCAGGGACTTTCCTGATCTCACACACTCCTCCTCCCTTCGGAGGCTCATTTGCCTCCTGCCCAGGATATCTGCCTCCTCTCCTCCCCACAGAGGACTGGCGTGATTCAAAGCTGAGCAGAGTAACAAACTGCTCCATCTCCAACCTACAGGCTTCGCAGACCATTTTGCCAATTAAAATACAAATGAGCTGAGGAACCCATCCTCTCTGGGGCTGAAAACAGAAGCCTCTATAGCCTGAGCTAAAAGCCAGGTCCTCAAGGTTTTGTACCTCTTCTCATTCATTTGCATGGCAATTAAGTTCCCAAACACCTTGGGGTAGTTGGACCAGACTTCCTCCCTTAGAGGAGTGTGGTAGAGTCATTGGCTTCGAGGCGCGGGCAGAGCGCACAAGGACACAAAGCACCAGAAGACTCTCCCTTTGCCTGAAGATGGGCATTTGTCCCTGAAAGTTTGCAAAGAAGACTTTTCCAGCTATTTAGTTGGTCTAATAAAAGATAGCACATCGACCCAAAGAACCTTATTTGCCAGAGCACACCCATACACTGACCAGCGTTTGGGATTTGGGGAGGGTGGGCTTGTCTCCTGGGAGAAGAGCTTTGGGCACCCTGGCAACCTTTACAGCTGCTCCTGATCAAGCCTGGCCACAGCTTCTAGCTCGTGAAGTCTTGTCACTGATTCAAGGAGTTAATTTGCTGCCTCTGTTGTATTCCAGCCGGAGCAAAACATGGAGACGATGACTCTCCAGCCACCGCCCATGGTGCCAAAGAAATCACGGCGCTGTTAGTACTCCAGAGCTGATGGAGAATACCCCAGCACCGAGTGGAGGAGAGGAGTGTGTGCTGAGGAGGAATCCCAAATCGTGGATTATGGCAGAGAAATGAGCCGTCGTGCCTTCAGTCCAAACCTCTGCCAAATGAGATTGGAAAGTGAAGGGTTGATCGGAAAGCCTAACCTAAGCTGGACTCGTTCTTTTTTGTGTATAGATCGGCTGCTGTTCTTCTCTCTGGGCTGCTGCAATGAGCATGGTACCTCGTGGATGTAATCCTAGCTCGACTAAGTCATCAGGGAGCAATCCTTTTTGACAGGGTCCCTTTATTTATTGTCTGTGTCTTTGTAGGGGGAGAGAGACACCCTGTGAGATATCGTGTAAATATGACAAGTAAAACCTGTTAAGCAAATTCAGGTACAACTGCTCTCTACTGGACAAAAATGCACTAAAAGATGCCCCCTTCTCCTGGCAGATCTCCTGTCATGAGCTAGTGGGAGACAGCCCTTGGGGACCAATCTATGAGAGGCCTCCTGTTAGAAAGTTAGCAGGTATGAAAGGCCTGGCTAGTGACACCACCCTCTGTTTTATGCTGTTGAATAGGAGGGGGGTGGTCTCACCTCGCAGGTGGAATGGGATGTCCCCAGAGCAGAGGTGATGGGAATATTCAAGGGCCAAAAGCATCAGCTGCTAAAGCAAGTGGGAAACTGGAGCTTGTCCCTTAAAAACTCTCAACACTTCAACATTTCTTCCCCAGTCCCCATCCGTCAATCCTGCAAAATTTCATAGATTTCATAGACATTCGGGTGGAAGGGACCTCAAAACATCATCGAGTCCAGCCCCCTGCCCCGGAGCAGGAGGTCAGCTGGGGTCACAGGATCCCAGCAAGATAAACGTCCAATTGACTCTTAAAGGAGTCCAGAGTAGGTCCTTGCACCACCTCCGGCAGGGGGTCTGTTCCAGGCCTTGGGGGCTTGGACTGTAAAGAAGTTCTTCCTTATGTCCAGCCTGAAATGGTCACGGAGGAGTTTGTGACCTTTTGACCGTGTCATCCCATGAGGCGCTCTGGCGAGCAGGCATTCCCCCAGATCCTGATGTACACCCTTATGTACTTATAGACAGCCACCAGGCCCCCCCGAGCAGCGCTTTGCCTCTCATCGGTCCATAGACTTCAGACAGAGCTCATCCGTGCACATCAGGAAGGTTTGCGACCGCTCGGATGTGGCCGAGCGCTCTTCCCATGACATGTCTGGGTAGTTGAAATCTCCCGTGACAGCCATGCACCGGGAGCGTGCAGCCTCAGTCGGTTCCCTGGCGAATTCCTGGTCGCGCTCTTGATCCTGCGTCGGAGGTCTGTAGTAGACCCCCACCACTGTGTCCCCTTCGCCTTGTTCGCCACGGATTTTGACCCAGATAGTCTCCAGTTGTCCCCCCAGGTGCCAATGTCGGCTGCAGGGATGCGTAGCTTTCCTTGACATAGACAGCTACCCCACCCGTGACCCTTTTGTCCACACAATCTCTCCTGTACAAGGTGCAGCCATCTATACCTGTGGCCCACTCATAGGTGGAGTCCCACCAGGTCTCCGTTATCCCAATGAGATTGTAATCCTTTTTGGTTTAGCAGGAGGACCAGCTCCTCCTGTTTGTTCCCCAGGCTCCTGGCACATAGGTGTCCCCTTGGGGGCCCTTGCCTTCCCTACCGATCGCTCCGGGGCTAGGGTAGGGGTGGGTTCCCTGGAGTGCCTCACACAAAAACTGCCCAGTGGGCTTGCAGTGGAGGTAGTCCCCCCATCCCCTGGCGGGCTCAGTTTAAAGCCCGGTGGAGCAGGTCAGCAAGTCTGGCTGAGAAGAGCCTCCTCCCCAGCGGGCCATCCCTCACCAAAGAGCGGGCTGTGATCATGGACGCCGAAGCCTTCACGATGGCACCAGCGCCTCGGTCTCTGGTTGACTACATTGACCCATCTCTCCCTCCTCAGCCCGTGACCCACACCAGGAGAAGTGAGGAAAAGACCACCTGCGCCCCCAGCCCCCTAAGCCCCACTCCTCGAGCCCTGTAGTCTCTCATGAAATGGCTGGGCTTGCTCCAAGCAGTGTCATTCGTGCCACATGGATAAGGAGCATAGGGTAGTGGTCGGAGGGCTGGAGCATCTTTGGGATTGTCTCGGCTATGTCCCGGATGCAGGCCTCCGGGACGCAGCAGACCTCCCGGGCTAGGGGGTTGGGGCGGCACTTTGCCCCTCGGCCCCCCTCAGGAGGGAGTCTCCCATGTCGAGCACCCTGCGTTTCATCTTGGGGAGAGTAGGGGTGGGTGATCCTCTCATGTCTGCTGGAGCCAGCAGCTCTGCAAGCCCTGCTGGGGCTGCAAGAGGTACCTGTTGCAAAGCCCCGGAGGGGAGGGAGCCTTGGTGTGGCAGGTCTTGGGGCCCTTGACCACCTTGGTCCAACTCCCTGGCTGGACAGCATGGGAGATCCCCAACGCCCCCCCTTGCCCTGGAGGGTGACCTTGATCTACCTTCCACCTCCAGGGGGCGAAGGGCCCCCGCACCCGAGAGCCAGGCGCTCTTCCCAAATTAGAAGTGACAACAAAAATTGTTCTCCCTTATGCACTGGCTACAGCGTGCTGCGTCTTTCACTCCAGTTGCTGGTGAACAGGGCCCATGCCAGACCTCACAACATGACCACTACCCTACTCATATACACATCCCCTTTCCTAAAATCGTGCACCAAGGGTTTTACATGTTTATTACTGAAGGCGTATTTCCCAGCCTCAGACTTCCCACTGCATGCAGAGGTCGGATCATTAAAAAAAAAAAAATCCCCATTTTCACACAAAGGCAGCACAGAAAATCCTTAATTTCAAGTTCAGTTATCGTTAAATCACTCCTTTCTGGAAAGGTGTTTACAGAACTCAGTAGGAACAAACCCAGTAGGTTTCTGCACCTATACAGCTGAGCAGAAAATTAAGTCCATTCTACAGGCTAAGTTCCTAATCAAATTCCAGAGCAAGGATTACATTTCCTATTAAGCTCTAGAAGGTGGCTGCAAAAAAAAAAAAAAAAAAACTGAACTAGAAAACTTAATTTTGTCTAACTAGAAGAAGCTCTAGGACATGTTTTCAGAAGGCTCATAAAAAGCGGTGGCCAACATGTTTCAACTTGTGTGCTCCGAGATGCATATCTAAGAGCCCCAAAGGAGAGCCTGCTTCTCAAAGGTACTAAGCGCCCACCACTCAGCACTTTGGCTTCACTGGGGCCTTTCTTTGCATGCCAAGAAATGCTTCATGTTTTAAAATTCAGAGAAATTCAGAGTTCTTTTTTCTGGTCTGGGCTGTTATCATATGCTGTTTCCTTTTCTACCAGTAGACACCAAGGGAATTTCAGGTACCTCAGTAAACCATGAGATTCTAAGAAGTATAACACTTTTTATGGCTAAACCAAACCATTTTGACCTTTAAGTGAGCTCACATGCATTTTCTATATGCCGTAGGAGTTGCATTCGGTGACATTCAAGAGACGGAGCGTGGAGGGGCAGGGGTGGGGTGGATAAGCTGCTGGAAAGGGGGGGCTCTTCTGAAAGAAGTGGAGAGGAAGTTATTTGGGGATATTATGGGATGGTCTCTGGTGTCAGGAGATTCACACTACAGGCTGTGTCCTGCATAATTTCATTGTGTAATTCAAAGATTGATTCAGAAGTCCTGTGCAGTGGTGTCTCTATACTGGACATATATAAATACTGAGAATAACTCAGTTCAGAACTTGTAAAACATGTAAGTTTGGATATGATAGCTGAAATGTAGGTTCAGATTCAAATGTTGGGATGATGCAAAGACGGAGCACACAGACCCAAACTGACTTGGGCAGGAGGGCTGGACCCGATGATCTCGCGAGGTCCCTTCCAGCCTTGACGTCGCTGAAATCTATGAAAAGTAGCTACAGATCTTTTGGAATGGAAACTGTAAGGAACAAAGATTGAGCTGTCGAAGGGCCTTGGTACCCAGTAATTTGGGGTGACTCCTGGAGCTCTTAACCCCCATGGCTGGAGATGGGGAGAGCCAGGGCTGCACTCCCGGCTGCTCCTGGGCGCCCAGCCCTGGTCCTCCCCTGTCTCCCACCACCTCGCTGCTGGCTGCTTTGAAACTCGAAACATTTCAAAACTTTTGAAATGTTTCAACTAGCCTCATTTTATTTTGAGGCTGTTTCAAAGCCCTTTGTTTCAATTTGATTTCACTGTTTCGAGCTCGAAATGGGTCGAAACAGTGTCGAATTGACACAGCTGGCAAAATTTCACACCGCCCTGTTGTCTTTCCCACCCTACGAGCTATGAGGCACCAGAAAGGTGATTGATTTTTCCCATCGATTACAAGTCTTTAGGCACACAGTTAGTTAAGAAGGAGGCAGAAATGTTCCTTGAGTCAGGAATATAAAAATATAAAAAGGTTCCCTCTCAACCCTGCAGTGTACCTCTGCTCAATGTATTTTGGTATTATTTTGCAACCCTTCCTGCTTTGCCACCTCTGCAGCCCACTTATCTGCCACTATGCTTCCCTGTATAAATGCACCTCCTCTATTGCTGAGACTTGGGCCTTCAGAAGACCCCCTCAACAGTCCTTGACCCTGAAAGCAACAGATCATATTGTTCTAGTCCTGGGCCCAGCAAACAGTTTGGCTCTGTGCCTTTACCATGGCGGGTTTGCCTAAGCATGGTTTCCTTTTCTGATGGCAGCAAGTCAGTAGGAAGCTGGGGAATGGTAGTAAGTCACTGGGATTTCCAGCAGCCTAAGCCAAGTGCTTGGTGAGAGGGAGACCAGAGATGCTGCTGGCTTGGGCAGAAATGCATTGGCAGAAATGTTTGATGGGGGTCCTGTGCAGGTCCTAAGCCAGGTGCATTGGGAAGAGCACTACAGAGAAAGCTGACTGCATCCAACCAAGATCCAGGAGAGAGAATTAAAAACAAAATAATTGGAAACAAAACCCAAAACCAAAAAACCCAACCCTGCAACAACAACAACAACAAAAAGGAACTGTTCAAATCTGCTCAATCCACGTGACATTTTACTGAGTTCAGATGTTTATTTTGCCTTTGCAAAAGGTCATAGTAAGGAACATTTTTTAAACATACCCAGTAAATAAAAAGGACCATTTCAAGGACATGCTGTGTATAGAATGACAGCCTAGACAGAAGACATCAAATTCATAGTTTCATAGTTTCTAGGGTCGGAAGGGACCTGAGCAGATCATCTAGTCCGACCCCCCGCCATGGCAAGAAAGAGCACTGGGGTCAAACGACCCCGGCAAGGTGTTCATCCAGCCTCCTCTTAAAACCCCCCAGGGTAGGAGCCAGCACCACTTCTCTTGGAAGTTGGTTCCAGATCCTAGCCGCCCTGACCGTGAGGTCGCGCCTCCTGATATCTAACCTAAATCTACCCTCTGCCAGCTTGTGCCCGTTATTCCTGGTCACTCCTGGCGGTGCTCGGGGGAACAGGGACTCCCCCAGTGCCTGCTGGTCCCCCCTGGCTAGTTTGTAACAGGCCACGAGATCCCCCTCAGCCTTCTCTTGTGGAGGCTGAACAGGTTCAGGTCCCGGAGCCTCTCCTCGTAGGGCCTGCCCTGCTGCCCCCTGATCACACGAGTGGCCTCCTCTGGACCCTCTCCATGCTGTCCACATCCCTTCTGAAGTGCGGCGCCAGAACTGGACGCAGTACTCCAGCTGCGGCCTGACCAGTGCCGCATAGAGGGGGAGGATCACCTCCCTGGACCTGCTCGAGATGCATCTGTGGATGCAGGACAAGGTGCGGTCGGCCTTCCTGACCGCGTCCCCACACTGCCGGCCCATGTTCATCTTGGCATCAGTGATGACCCCCAGATCCCTTTCCGCCTCCGTGCTGACAAGAGGGGAGTTCCCCAACCTGTAGGTATGGTGCCGGTTGTTCCTCCCGAGGTGCATCACCTTGCACTTGTCTGTGTTGAATCCCATCCTATTCACATCTGCCCACCCTTGTAACCTGTCTAGGTCCGATTGTAGTCTGTTGCATCCTTCCAGTGTGCCCACTTCCCCCCACATCTTAGTGTCATCAGCAAATTTGAACAGGGTGCTTTTTACCCCTTCATCCAAATCACTGATGAAGATGTTGAACAGCGCGGGCCCAAGGACCAAGCCCTGGGGGACCCCACTGCCCACGTCCTTCCAGGTTGAGAAGGACCCATCCACTACCACCCCCTGGGTGTGGCCCTCCAGCCAGTTGGCGACCCATTTGACTGTGTGGGTGTCTACACCACAGCCCCCAGTTTCTTAATGAGAACGGGGTGAGAGACGGTGTCAAAAGCCTTCCGGAAGTCCAGGAAGACGATGCCCACTGCTACCCCTGCATCTAATGATCTGGTGATCTGATCGTAAAAGGTCACCAGGTTGGTCTGACAGGACCTGCCACTGATGAACCCGTGTTGGTTGCCCCTAAGCATGCAGTCCCCAGCTGGCCCCTCCTGGATGTGTGCCAGCATAATTTTCTCGAACAGCTTGCCTAGGATCGAGGTGAGACTAACCGGCCTATAGTTTCCCAGGTCCTCCTTCCTGCCTTTTTTGAAGATGGGGACCACGTTGGCACTCTTCCAGTCCTCCGGCACCACACCAGAGCACCACGAGTGCTCGTAAAGCCGTGCCAGGGGTCCTGCAATGACCTCGGCCAGTTCCTTTAGGACTCTAGGGTGGAGATCATCCAGGCCGGCTGACTTGAATACGTCCAGCCCCTCCCGAAGCTCCCTGACTAGTTCCTTGCTAACCTTTGGCCCAGGTGTGCCTCCCCCAGGGCCCGAGGGGGGCCCAGCAGGGAGGTGGCTGTTCTGGTCCCTACTTAGGAAGACAGAGGCAAAGAAATCGTTAAACATGCTAGCTTGTTTAGTCCGTCCGGTGTGACGACCAAATTTCCCAACGCATCCTGCAAGGGCCCCACGTTACCCGGGACCTTCTTTTTGCCCCCTATGTATTTAAAAAAGGACTTCTTATTGTGCTTAATCTGAGAAGCTAGTCCCAGTTCCATCTCTGCCTTGGCCTTCCTAACTGCCTCCCTACATCCCCGAAATGTTACATCCCAAAATGTAACTGCCCCTCCTAAAGTTACATCCCGAAATGTAACTGCCCCCCTACATCCCCAAAATGTTGAGGATATCCATTTTAACAGTAGCCAGAGAACTGCAGGGCAGCTTAAAATGATCTCTGCACCCAGAGCTTAAAGATCCTCGAGGATAATAAAGTCCACCCTTTCAGTTCAATCCTTCTGGCTCCTCTTGCATGTCCCCACTATCGCTATTCCTGTGAGGTAGGTATCAATATCCCTGAGACACAGAAAGGTTAAGCAGTTTGCTCTGAGTCACACAGCAAGACAGCTGCAGAACTGGAAATGGGAGCCAGGAGTCCTGACTCCTTGTGTTGTGCGAGAGCGCCAAGGTACGGTTCTTCAACCTCCCCCTTACAGTAACAGCCAAGGGCAAGCAGGAAAGGCACCAAAAAATCCAACATTTAGCCCCTGCTTCTGGCAGGGTAACCACGACACGTTGCAATTTCCAGGGACGGAGAAGAATGAGCAATTTAAGCAATTTATAAAGCAAGTCCGAAACTTTATAAAGAACTATAAAGATGTGTATGATGGGTGTCTTGGGAACGGACTAGCAGCTAAGAAATGGCATGCGATGTAACCCAGCTAATGACACTATTTCTACACCCAATTTCAGATATCCACTTGGTAACAGTTCCAGTGCATATCACACAGTGCATGTCACACTTACAGGTATTGCTCCAGTTTTCTAGAGAAATAAAATAAAATAAAATAAAGGAAACTAACTTTCTTACTGGCTCGGGGTGTGTTTGCTTTATTACCTTTCATGTGAAGACTGCCTCAAAACCTCATGCTTGCTCAGCGGGCGCGCAGTCATACAGCCACGCTCCAAGCAGCTCTTTCCAAGGGAGACAGGCTATTGACCCTACATGGCAATCAAGTCGAATCCAAAAACCCCCCCAGGCGTTGCTAGTTGAACCCAAGGACTGGGATCATCCTCCACTGATGGAAATCAAAGCAATTCCTCCGACGGAGGCTAGCCTCAGCTGAATCTTTGGCTCCGAGAAATAGAAAGGTGAGGTTTTGTTCTGTCAATTTGGAAACCCATGTAAAAATCGGTGGGGTCTAGTTTTACTTCTTGCAAACAGGGAATGGGAATCTCAGAGCCCACTGGCTACCAGACCAGAGCTGGGCTGGCTTACACCCGGGGAGGACGAGGCTTGAGGTTCCTCTAGCCAAAATACGGAGCCAGTTTTATTTCGTTTCCCGTTTCATTCTCCCGGTTATTCCCCGAGCGAGGGGAGGAGGACTCATCACGCAGAAACTTTGCTGCTTGGACTGCATAGCCTTCGGCTTAGTCTTCCAGAGGGGGCTTGGGGGTGCTTTATTTAAATATTCCCGGAACAAAAACTGGTTTGACTTAAGGAAGAAGGGGTTGGGGTGGGGGGGCGTGTTCTGCAGAAACAAATCCGTACAGCCGAAACGTGTCTCCGAAGCCCTTGTCCCTGTGAGAAGAGTCCCTACAAGCACAAGCGCCCAGGGCTAGCTCGGAAGTGGCACTTACACACACACACGCAGTGACGTGGCCCTACCAGCCTCGCACCGAAACCAAACAGGAAGCAGCACCGTAGACTGCAATTTGCATCATCGTCAAAAGCAACAAGGAAATTCTGTTTCCACCACAGCCAGCAAAATGTCTCACGAATTCCATGGAGGGTCGCCGCACGGTCTCACCTATTTGTGGTGAAACACAGCCTAACTGCATGCAGCAGAGCACAGAGTATAGTCCTTATACCACTGTTTGCCACTTCTCCTCCTTTCATCCGAGCAAGTGCATTTATGCCCTTGGTATTATGAAGCCTTCCAAGTGAAAGCTGTTATAAGCGCCTGGGGACATTTGCATACCCAGACTGTGGACTCAGCAGGCCTCAATTTATCTTTTGAAAATGGCATCTTGGCTTCTGGTTAAGTAATTTCGTGCTATTAAAACAGAGACCCGGATCCTTCACTGACATGCGACTCAGTAGGGGAGACACCATGCGGTTGTAAGCACGCGATGCACACGGGAAGAACCAAGACAAAATGTTCTGGTCTCAGGCTGAGCTGAAAAGGACTTGGATCAGAATAGGAGGAACTGGCCAAAAAGAATAGGGGCTGAGCCAAATGCCAGCGCGAGGGAATAGTTCCCCAATTCCTACTGCAAGACTGCCATGTTTCCGAGATTATCTTTGTCCCCACCCTTCAGCCTGCCCGTGTTTGAAACGACATTCAAATCCTCCCTTTTCACAGATATTTGCCTCCCATCCACCTCTTCAGTGCAGGCCCGATATGGTGATGCAAGAAGGCTTTTCTTCAATTATTTTGTCTCCAGCTTCTTCTTCGGGGAACTGGCAGCTGTAGGTATCTTCTACGAGGTGGCTTGTTGGTGGCATCAAGACAGAATTATTTTCAGGTTCTGCAAGGAAACGATCAGAAATCAGGGGTTACGTTTATGACTGACACATCAGGGAAATAGTAATACCCCGTCCTCACAGTCTGCGTGTGCCTGAGAGCTGCACCCTGGAAGAAACCTGAGGCTGCTCCTCATCTGAAGACATTAGTGTATTATTGTTCTGCTTCAAAACCTGGAATATGTCCAAGTGATGCCCTCAACTGCCCCCGGTGCTGCAAACTCCCTGGGAAATCTGGGCTGCATGGCAGGCTTCTCCCAACGGTGCCCCCTGGTTTAGTGTCTGCCGGGATGGAGGACGCTTCGGGAGGCCCAGTAGTAGCAGGTGCTTAGCAAGGCATTGCCACCAAATGGATCACCAACCCAAAAATAAAGGCTGGATCTTTGTCTCTTCTTTGTCTTCTCAATCCTCAGCCCCTTTTGACCACTCAGGAATGCCTGTGAACGGATAGGAGCGAAAGCCCCCACTGCACTGGCTATATCAAGAGCCCTTGGCACACAGACAAATCTGGCCAGCGGTGCTTAGACACGCTGGATCTGTTCTACATAAGCCCATACAGTGACACAACACCGTGTTGTTCGGCCAGCAGAAAGGAAGGGCTGCGCTGCCCAAGAGCAGCTCGGAGGGTGGATGCATCTTGTGCTCTCCCTACTACACTATGGAGCGCAGGTCAGATGTTACATTCCTGTGAGAAGGGGGTGGGGAGATAGATGGGAAACTGAGGCACAGACACACTGGCAGCGGGGCATTGTTCCAGATCTACCAAGTCCTGGACTGGCCCCCCAGCACCAGGCATCTCCCTTCAGCAGCCAACAAACTGTACAGCTGCACTGACTTTGAACTATGTGGACTTTCTCTCTCTTCAGTGACCATATGAAGAAGTGCAATAAGAAGGTCATCAGGATGAGAATGAAGATAGCCACTGCAGTCAGGATTGCCATGATCGTGGTAGACGAGGACTCCAAAGATGAAAGGATGCCTGCAAAGAAATGAATAGTCAGAGGTTAATATATGTGACATTTTAAGCCCTGAACCACAGGAAAGCATCAAGGAAATACTCGATGAGACCTTATCACTTTACCACGTCTTAATCACAAGCAGAATTAGGATTCACTACGGCAAATACCTTTCACAGACGAGCCTAAGAACTCCACTTCATCAATCTGCTGGACACAAAAAATCGTGGACTAAATATATTTCCCAATTGGTCTAACAAAAGGTATCATTTTGGAACCAAGTGTCCTAGTTTTTTTGTATGGACTAGATATAGACATTGGATTTATGACACGTTATAACCTGCCTGCCATCTGACTCCCCAGGGAAACCCTCCACTTTTGACCAGCTATTCTCATTCCCTTCCCCACCACCCTCCTGTCTCCCATCCTTTGACTACAGCTACTCATTCATTCCCCCGTCCCCCCTCCCCACCTGTCTCTCACCTACTGACCACCTCAATTTACATTTCCACTGACTGGCTTTCTTGCATATGTACTAGTCTCTGGCTGCTTTACCACTCCCTCCAGGAAGAGCACAGACCATCTGCAGATGCGTCCTCAGCCTGACGAAGGGCGTTTGTGCCCGAAAGCTTGCTAACAAGAATTTTTCTGGCTATTTGAATCGGTCTAATAAAAGATATTGGATTTAGACAAAGAACTGTGTCCGACCCACTAGAGAAGTCATTCTACAGTTACTAATCAGGAGGACAAAAACTCAGCTAGGATCTTGCACGCAGGAGATCATTGTTTGTAGACGGGATATTCTTTGCTTCAGCGTATCCCTCTCCCTTGCCCAGCCTTAAGCACCCAGCTCTGCTTTGTAATGAGGACCCATACACCATCTTTTCATCCATTACTCTTCGGCTTCAGTGGTCTTCCACGCTGCACGTCACACCTGGCCTGAGGTCTCTCTGCAGTTGAATAATGGGCTGAATAGCTACTCTCGTTGCAACACAAGAGAAGGCAATGGGGTGCGCTGGTACAATTCTGCTCTGTAGAAATATGGAGAGCTTGATCCCACCAAGCGCTTAGCTCTCTCAACTTGATCTTATCTCCAAAAGAGCTGAAGGTGGGCAGCTCTTCAGGGTTTTCAGTATGTATATAAAGCATAAAAAAATTGTGCATGCGTGCGTGTGTGTGTGTATTCCTCCCTGTAACTTGCATCCTCTTGTTTTCAGCCGTGCTACTAATTGGTATCTGGAAGAATTGGACCTGCAGCAGTCACTTCATAAGGAACGAGACCGAAGAAATTGAAACATGGGTGACTAATTGCTAAGCAGTCTCCCAAGAGCTCCGCAAAGTTGCAGCCGCCCGATGGAAAACTCCAATAAGTTTTGTTAAGGAACCGTTCAGTTATACCACAGCCCTGCCGTGGCTTCATAGTTTCTAGGGTCAGAAGGGACCTGAACAGATCATCACATCCGACCCCCTGCCATGGGCAGGAACAAGTGCTGGGATCATAACACCTCTCAAGGTTAGCCATATGCCATCTCCATTTCTCCCTCCTCACTCTACGAAGTCAATGATTAATGATCCTCTCATGATGCGGGGACCTGAACTCGTCAGCCGCTCAAGTCGTTCTGGCGGCGAAAGCACTGCAGGTGGTGCGGTGGTCATCTCCACAGCCACAGCAACAATGTCTCTCAGGACTGAGTCAAAGCCTAAAAATGTCTCCAGGGTAGACGGGACCATCAAGGTAAATGAGATGCTGCTCTGGACATACCTTGCTGCACAGAAGGTTCATCTTTGCCATATTCTGCATCATGGGTTGCATTTCCTGGCTGGATCATTACACATCTAGGACCTGGATGCCTAAAAAGAAGAAAGAGTGGTATTGAAAGTCTCTGGTTTTCTCCCTGCCTTTAGCCTTTTCTCTCCCTGCAACCCATCTGTCTGTTTTCTTCCTCTCCTCCCCACCCCCCATTTATTATGGCTGCCCTTGCTGGCTAACATGGGCACAGATCTCCTGAGGACCGGTTGAGACACAATCCCGTTCAAACCACCACCAGGCTTGGAAGGGATTCGTGTCGGCTTGTGGCTCAGTTCTGAAAGTAGGTCTCACACAAGGTGTTTTGATTTGACCGAGTTTCACTCTGAGATTTCTCAGGCACAAAACCAAACAACAGCTTCACATGGCATCCTGGTGAACAAAACCACCTCTTAAATCTCAGCACCAACAGCAGAAGTAACCCAGAAAAACTCTTGGGTCACCTCTTGCAATGTGAAAGTTTAAAATGACCTTGGGGCATGCATTGTGGGGGTGGGCCAACAAAAGGACCATTCGTGAATACATACTTAGTCCAAGGTTTGCATCTGGTGTCCCCAGCTTTAGAAAAGGTGCCATTTTTGCAGGGTTTGCAGATGAATTCAAAATCAATGTTGCCTAGAAGAGAAAAGAAAAGAATTGGCTATGGAGTAACAGGAAAGGGAGGAATGGTCTGTTTTTACATACCTTCACCGGCTCCCTCGTCTCCATTGCCTCAAACATAAACCACCTCTCTTCACTCTCAAGGCCTTTCAGAGGTGCCAGTCCTCTCTCATTCACAGTCAATATTATGCCTGATTAATCCTCTCCATTGCTGGGACAGCAACCAGAAACCGGGCTGTACTCAAAGCCCTGGTGCGCTGAGATGTCTCTGTATTCTTTACACCTCTCCTAGAAGGATGTGCAATGATCAAGCCCGGAAACGCAACTTAGATAAAGTTGATGGGCAGTTGAACATCTCCACAGCAAAGTGCAGATAGTTACCTATCTTTTGCAGTTTGAGGCAAAGGTAGGTTTTGGCACTGGAATATTTTTGCCTCCTTCCCTGAAATGTTGGCTTCTTGTGACGCACAAACGAGCTGCCCGGGGGTTGGGCACTGTCTGCAGAGCGCTGATAAAGATCTGGAGAGAAACCTCACAGAAAGTGATCCTCCTGTTTCCTTGCACCTCTGACGAATGTGTAAGGAGATGGTGGGTTTGCGCCTGGTTGCTCCGACAATGAGTTGTACTTTCCAAAACTCACTGTGTTTTAGAGGTTGCATTTACCGCTGGGAGTCCGTAAATTAAGAACTGGCGTTGTACCAGCTTCTCCTCTATTGACTCCAAAGAAAAGCAACTCCACGCGCCTGGCCGTGAGATCTACTCATCCCAACTCAAATTTATGGAGGGAAAGTTTAAAAGCTGGGGAGCAAAGACCTCCGGTACTTTGTACCAGATGCTTGGCCTGCTAAGACATCCCTACCTCAGCACCAAAAGGCTGCCAGGACGCACATGCCCGGATGATGGAGGAGCAGCAGCTTGTATGGACCGACTCTGCTTGCTACCGTGACAGAGCTCAGCTTGGTAGCGTCATTCATGCTCCTCGACTTACCTGTTCTGCTTATTTCCTCGCCTGCCTTGCACTGTGGGAGTTGTTTGCAGGACGTGCAGGATACGTCAGTGCACTGGTATCCAGCCCCACATTTACAGTCACCCTCTGCATTAGCACACGGCGTAAACTGGTTTTCTGTTAGGAAGAAAACAAGGAGTTAAGCTTTCCTGGTTATACCTGATCCGGCAAAGTTCAGAGGCTGCCTGTCACAGTTTGATCACTGGCATTGCTTCTTAAACATTAACTCCTTTCCCAGGGAGGAATATAGTGGGCAGTGCTCTTGGCGTTGCTGGTGAACCCAGCAGTGCTCTCAGTGAATCCAGAGATCAATGGGGAGCCTACGCTGCGGTGAAATGATGGTAGCTGCAAGCAGACTCTGTCATCATGGAGTGCTTTTGGGCAAGGATCTTGCCAGGGTCGATGGGCCCGTGGGGAACAAGTAGCACTTTTTCTGCTCAGTGGCCAAGACACTGCCCCTGTGCTGGACTAAAGAGCACCGAGGTCCAGGTCTTCATTCTCTCACCCCCACGCTCTCCCCGCACCCTCCACCACTGAGGTGTCCATCATTTGTGCTCTGAGCTACTTCGATAGAAAGGAGTCCAAATCAAACCCCTAGACCCCTTCAAAAGCCAGAGAAAACCTAGGTCCTAGCCTAGATCTGAACGCTGCAACTGGCACTCCACCCTTGCTTTTGACTTGCTTGAACACAACACAAGATAGAAGAGCTACTGCCGAGTGGCTCTGGAGCTCATGAAAGCACAGGCTGGAGCTACCGGGACTAGCTAACACCATGGACGCGTAACATCAAGAAATGAAGTGAGCACGGGGAGACCCTGGGGCAAGAAAGGAGAAAGCCCTTTCTTACCTGAGACCTGGGTGACCTCAAGGAAAATGGAGGAAAAGCACGTGTTTGTGCATCGGGGTACCGCATGAAAGGCTAGAGGCAATGGTAGAGCACAGGCCCCCTTTGGCCCCCTTTGTTCGTTTCTAGATAGAGATTCAGGGTGCTTTTCTGCATTGCTGGTAGCAAAAGGGACTCAAGGACTTTGGCCTCTGAAGAAATTAAACTGCAGAAGGAAAGAGGGAGGAGGGTCCTTGCCTCTGTGCACTGTTCACCTGACAATCAGGCGCTGGTCCAACCAAACCCTCCGTTCCCACCAGAGTCAAGCTGCTCCACATTTTGTAGGCTACCGGGGCTGGAGTCACTTCACTACCACCGACTGGCATTAAGTTACCCACTTCCTTCCTCCAATTTATTTTAGCTTTGGGGGATTTTAAAGCCTCTAGTCACGGAACTGCCATAGCATGGACGGCAGCACCTGGGCAATTCCCCTCCCGCACATGCAGCCGGAGAGGACGCAAAAGCCTGGGACACTAGGCCTGGACTTGCGAACTCACTTTGCCGAGTCTGCTGACCGGCGGTGAGCTGGGTTCATCCAGCGTGTTGATCACGTCCCTTCACCAAATACCCCCCACCCCTTACTGGACTCTGCCCCTCACGATCAAAGCCCGAGGGACCCGTATAGAAGACGACGGGGAAGGACAGGCGCATCTCGCTCATGTAAGCATCACGTCTTGATGCTCATCGGAGAGCTGATATCATTGTAGGACGCAGCAAAACCCTTCCCAGGGGAGCCTGTTCAGAGCCACGTGAGTGAAAAAGGAAACCCTCTGCTGATTGAGAAATGTATGAGAAACGAAAGCCCACAGCTGATCAGGTTGCCCTTGCTCTAAGCTGCTGTCAGCCACCAAAGCCCAAGCTCTGAAGCCACCAAGATGAGTGGCCCTTGTAGACGTGGTGCCGGCCCAGAAGACCCACAGGTGCTCCAGCAGGCCGGCTCCTGAGGCTAGCAAGGACCGTCGGGACCACCTGCTCAGACCGCCTCTGTAATGAAGGGCAGAGGGCTTCAGGCAGGGGTCCCTCCAGCAGGGCCATCCCCTCTATTCCAGCTACAGAAAGCTTTCAAGTCTCGACTCAAAGGGGAAAAGCAACGAGGAAGGCGACCTTTCCCAGCTGCGGTCTGCCACTGAGATCCAAGACCTGCCCCCATTGCTGTCCTAGGCAGATTCCTGCCTGAGCTGGCGTTACCGGGCACCTGCTCTGCCAGGGCACATCCCAAGGGAGAAGCAGGGCCCCTTTTTTAGGTAGAGAAGCTCTCTCTCAAAGGCAGACCTGTTGCTACAGCACTGATTTAGAGGTGTGACGCTGTTCCTCAGCACGCTGTAGCTCTCGTTTCCACTGGGAACTCAGTGTCAGATGGGCTCTGCTCAACAGTCCAGAAAGAAACTGGATTGCAAAGCTGGACCTGAAATTTTGCAGCTCGCTTCTCTCTCGCTGCCATGGGTTCAACCAACACGCCAGAGCCCAAGTCCCCTGACTTTTGGTGCAGGCAGGTATCAAAGCCAGAAGGCTCCAGAGTGATGTCTGTAGCTCCAACAAGGAGGGAGGAGATGTTTCTGTTTCTGTTTTCCTTTCTGCACACACTCTGCTCACATCACCTTAAAATTTGTCTAATTTTGCCTACTCTCCTGCCAGCACATAACAGAGCAGGATATCCCCCACCCAGGCTCCTTACCTGGTCTGGATGAACAAACCTCCTTACCTGGTCTGGATGAACAAACCGGGCAGCATTTCTCCGTCCCGTCGACGAGCTTTAAATTACCACTTCTGCACCCTTGCGCTAGACCCAGCTGTGTCCATAGCCACAGCCCAACCTGCAAAACCAAGCAAGTTCCCTTTCTAACACGAAGCATTCTTCGTGACGGCTCACTCACGACTCCAGCAACTCCTGCGGAGGATGCCTGTGCCTTGACACAAGCACGCAAGCTCTGCCCTTGTGATCTACCCACAGTTTCTGAAGAGATGCAGCACTTTTTTGATAGCGTATAATTTCCTTTCACGCACTTCCTGCTTTAAGGGGATGCAGAGAGCCTGCACAGAAGAGGTGAGATTTTTTCGTAAAAGCAGAAATGAGGCATTATTCCCCCCCACAAAAAAAGGGCACCAGAAACTTGAGGCATCCTAGGAGGAGGAACTGGACTATCAGAGGACTTTAAGGGTTAGTCTACACTGGGGAGTTAAGGGAGGGTGTGAATGTCCAGACAGACAGGAGATTCACACAGCTCCCATTACAGTAAGCGAGAGAAACCTGACTGCCTAATTCACCAAGTCCTTTGAAAGTCTCAGCCACCGTTCTCAACTCCGGCACAGGAACGGCCAAGCAGCTGTGGCTTGACTCCTTTCTAATCTGGTTCTTTAATCTGGTCAAAACAGTAATTTGTTCACGATGCTGCCCCAAAGAAGCGAGTAATGAGAAGCCACTTAGTGCTGATTACTTATTGAGGTTCGGAGGGACTATCACTTGCCTCCCTTGCTATACCATGAGAACTGGCTGAATGCTATGATCAGATATGTTATTGGAGAACTCTCAAGGAATATTGTCTTACCATTTATCTGGCCATTTCTGGACCATTGTCAATATTCACTGAATAAGGGACACATGCTGAGCTATTCATTTGACACATGCCTTGCCCTGGTTTAGGAGTTGGCGTTTGTCTGCATCTGGCAAAGATGCGTAAGGATGATGGATAGATATTAAAGTGGTGGGCAGTGTTACAGCAATGCCTTCTCATGATCAACATTCATGATACTAGCTGTTGCTGAACTCACGAAAGCCTCCAGAGAGACCTTCTCAGTATTGCAATTTTGTTCTACATTGAGCCTGAGAATGCCGCTTTTCTGATTCTGTCTCATGCTCGATGGTTTCAACCTCCTCTCCCTTTCCCTGCTCATCCCCCAAACACTGGTCCAGAAAAATCCTGAATTACTTTACTGAGCAGACAAGGGAGAAGTCCTGAGCCCGGGGCGAGTTAGTATAGCACCAGGGGAGTCGAAGGGGGTTCTCTCACAGGCTGTAGTGAATCTAACCACAAAACTGAGTGTTTCAATACCAGACCCAAATGGGGAAGTATCTGAGAAGTGCGCTTGTTCAATCTCAAGATACCAGCCAGATGCATGAAAACCACAGCTATTTGGAGCAGTGTATGTTAGCCTCGGATGCTGAGGCAACGAACAACACAGAATCATAGAAACGAAGGCCTGGAAGGGATCTTGAAAGATCATCAAGTCCAGCCCCCCTGCTCTGGGCAGGAATACTGCTGAGATCAAATGATCCCGGCAAGGCGTCTGTCCCGTCTCTTCTTGAAGACTTCCAAGGTTGGGGCCTGCACCCCCTCCTTGGGAGTCTGTTCCAGATTTTGGTCACCCTTACCCTAAAGAAGTCCTTCCCTTATGGTACATTTTACATGGGATCAAATTAAAGTAAAATACCAGAGACTGGATGGCACAATGAAGTCATTCAGATACTAATACACATGGGCTAAGGACAGACAGTCAAAAAAGTCCAAGGCTGAATCAATTCACTCTTTGCAGATTAGTATAAACTGCATATATTGAACTGATAAGCAAGTGAACAGACAACCACTTTGATTCCAGAAATGCAGCCACACACCTGTAGTGGACCAGGCCAGACACTGGAGGGTGCTAGAGTATCCCTCCCTGCTCAGCTTGGGCCAAGGCTAGTCTGCCCATGGGGGGAAGGGCTTGTGGGGGAGATGGAAAACACCCTGGGATGCTGGAAGACTGAGAGTTAACTTGACTCTGGAGGGGACTTGGTACAGAAGTTCAATGAAGTGATTTAACCTAAATCAGTTCAGGCTGATACTGCATCCATTCAAGTTTATCTTAAACCAGTTTTGGCCATTTGGAAAGCAGTTTATGTGCACTGCACCCAATGATCTGTAAGGTCCCTTCCAGCCCCTAGCAACTATGAAACTATGAACTTCTGTTGTATTGCAGATTTGAACTGGTTTCCGATCATTTAAACTTTGCGTGTCATTCCTGTCCCTAGCCCTGGGGGCAATAGTGAGCTAGAGTTTATTGCCATCCAGAGACTGTTCAAAGAATATTATGAAAGAAACTGGTGTCTGGAAACCTTGCCAGAATAGAGCCACGGGGGCCAGCCTTCCTGCGGGAGTGCCATAAATTAGCTCTGTACCCTCCCCAATGGCCACTTCAATCCCCGTGCCCTGCCCAATGAGCTGCTCTGCTTTCTGCTCCCTACTCTGTGCTCCCTTCCTGATATCCTGCTCTGCTTTCTGCTCCATCTGCTGCTGCGCTGCCTGTCCGCTCCTTGCCTCACTGCATGCCACACGCAGAGCCCCCCCCCATGCACCTTGTGACACCCACACCACGGCGGGGTGGCCATCCCCGTAACAGAGGACAGGAAGGCCGGCTCGCACATGAGACACAGGTCCCTGGCAGTTCAAATACAGCTCCCGCACCACGTCATTTAGCAACAAGTTATTACTCAGCCTGGGCACTGTATGCAGATCACTGCCTCTGGGACACACACATCTCGAAACCTTGGTGCCCTCCAGCTCCTGGCCATATCAAGATTGCTGCTGGTGCCAGAAGGGCTAGAAATAGATCAAAGTGGTTACTGAACTGACTGGATCCTAAGATGAGGACTTTCCTCTCTCCTCCATCTTGGAGGCTGGCAGAGGCTGGGCTGGGGCGCTGCGCTGTGAGGTCTAAGGTGACTCCTTACACAAAGGCCATTAGTACATCACAGTGAGGTGCTGGGGCGACACATCCACTTTCCTGGTCCTCTCTGCACCGCATGGATATCCGCAGGACCCTTCCCAGTTCCTCGAAACCTCCTGCTGCCAGGCCTGGGGCTCAATATAAAACATAGGATGGAGGATCTGGACCGGGTTGAGTGGGGGGGGGAAGAAGTCTCTCCCTGGCCTAAAGTCTTGGCAGGTGCAATCAGGCATGAGGCCAGAGCATTACAGCCTTTCTCCAAGAAGTGCTGCTCTCAAATGCGGCATCCCCACAACGTCACTGCAGTGCCTCCAGCCTCTGCATGCCCCCTCCTGAGTCGAACCTTTGCCAATGAGCTGCGGTTGCAGGTGGGATACTCCCAAGTAAGCCCCTGGGGTTGCCAGGTCAGTGCTGGCAGCTAAAGCATCAGCCCCCTTGGGACTCAGCGGGGTGCAGGTGTGGAAGGGAAGCACGCAGCAGGTGGGGAATCCCTTCCCTTCCAGTCAAACGCTTGCCCAGAGACCCCCAAGCCAGGCCAGTGCTGCAAGGCCTCTTTCCTCATTTCCTGGAAGGAGTCACCCACGCCCCGCGGGAGCCAAGGAGAGCGTGGCAAGGGCCTCGGTACAAAAAGTTCAACGCTTTTCCGAACACGAGGCTCCCTCATCTTCCCCGCAGCACCTTGCAGTGGGAAGTGTAACTGCAAGCAGCTGACCTCAAGTGGCAGGGTGGGGGCCACAGGCAAGCTTCAAAGCCCAACCAGCTACCGAGCGAAACGGCAGAGCTGATGTCAGGGACTGGTTGGGCTACAGAGGCTTGCTGGTGAGGGGGAGGCGTTAGCTTCGAAGTGCCAGGTCCCAGTCCCAGCCTTGAAGGGCAATACTGTGTGAAGAAGGGAGGTGCTGAGGCAGGAGACAGGCTGGGCAAATAGCACCGATGCTGCTGGCAGAAGTGGCTGAGCACATGCTGGCTGACGCCTGGAGCTGGACTCAAGCCCCGGAGGTCAGGATGTGCTTCCACCTGAAGTTTCCTCAACAGCCCTAGGTTTTAAAGCTGGAAGTGCCAACAGCCAGTAGTTCTCCGTTTTGACCTCTTCTTACAAGAGAAACAAGTTTCAAAACCCTTCTCTTTCCTAACCAGCAAGCCAAAAAGGATGGTGAAGGCAAGGCTAGTCTTCGGAGAAGAGGTGCTCATAACTTAAAAACTCTGCTGCCGTATGCCCCAGGTGGTGCCTGGCACGGGAGGGAGATGAGCTGAGCAAGCAGACAAGCTCTGAGCAGAGGGCAATGGCCTGGAGGAGGGGAAATGAGAGAAACTCCTGAGACCCCGTGGAGCAGCACCAATCTGGGGAGAAGGGCTGCGGGGGCATGAGGAAGCCGGGTGACGCCGCAGGCCAGAGCAGAGCGGAGCTGGGACGATCGGGAGAGGGCAGCACTTGGAGCAAGGGCAGCCCGACCCTGGAATTAACCGTTTCCCTCCCTGTCCCCTCTTAGATTTTGCTGCTTTGCAATTTTCTCTCTTGAGCTTTGCAAGAACCTTTTGCTCTCTGTGGAGTGACACAGTTATGTACCGACAACAGCTGATAAGGACACGTTAGTGGCAAAAGTGCAGAGGCTGCAGCTCAGCATTGGGATCCAAACTGCACCACTCAGCACTGACCTTTAGGCAACAGCCGGTGTACTCAGTCATGAGATCACTGGGGCTTTTTGGGTTTTATGGGTTTTTTTAAAATGGCTCTTCTTTGCCGTCAATGAACAGATGACATTTGGCTCTTCAGTCCCCTGCACTGACACCTGCGCCACCATGTGCCAGCTTTAGCAGGACTGATACTTCCTTGTGCTGCGTGTGCTCATTCCCAAGTGCTGTCACTAGGCAGCGTGAAGTACGGTACATTAGTCATTGCCCCTGTCTGTCAAATGGATCATAATTGGCATCAATTAAAGCATTTCATAAACTCATTCAGGGTGCTCGACCTCCGGCCCACAAAATTTGGCAGCAGGAAGTAGTGCCAATTAACACAACCACCACTTCTTCACTGCCAAATTTCCAAGTCCTGGGCAGCCAGATTAGGGCCAGGCTATTGCCTGGCAGCTGGATTGGGGCTGAGCCAGGTGTTTGCCAGGTGGCCGAATTTGGGCCTTAAATGTGCCCACCCTGCACACTGAATTAGCCTCCCTTCCTGCACTCTGGATCACATCCCTGCCACACGCACCCAGGCACCGGTTTGGGCCCACCAGCCAAATCTGACACGCAGAGGGACCTGGTGCTGCCCATCCAGCCCATGGGACATAAAGGTTGGACACCACTGGGCCAACCCAAGAAACAAGACGTGGGAAGTCAGGGGAATGGGGGCAGTTTTATTTTGGATGCCATCATTCAGGTGCTTGAAGAGATTTTCACAAGTTGGGGAGCACCGTGAGCTGTGGGGGGGGGGGGTTTCCTGACTCTCTCTGAAACATCAGAGATGCCCTGCAAGAAATTATAACAGCAGTGCACTGCTTTAAGCCAAGCATTGGTAGCTGGACAACCTGGAAACGGCCCGACATAACTGCCCTGAAAACATACAATGAACATAAGCTCTTGGCAAGCAGCTGGACCTTGGAGCACAAGTAAAACTCAGTTTGATTTCTCTTTTTAGCACAGGCACGCCATCTTTTCTCCTTATTATCACCAACTTTCCCTATAGATCTTGCAAGTGAGGGGAGCAAGGTTTTCCGAACTCAAGCTTTTTATATGGCTTCTGCATCTCCAGTTTAGGTCATCTAAGGTGCCTCTGTGCCCTCCCTTCCACCTTTCTGTAAAAAACACATTTGCACTTGACACTAGCTTCATCTCAATTGGCGTGTCCTGCAATAATTTCAGTTGAAAACCAAATTACAGCTGTATCTATCAAGCCAAAGATGCCGTCTACAACCTGGCATGTAATAATGCAAGGAAGGGGAAATTCACTAGTGATGCCTTGCCAGGTGCTTTCTAAATAAAAGGCCTTGTGTATTTGATTCTCAAGGTCTTCCCTTTGTTACATACTTGGATGATTATCAGGAGCCAAGAGAAATGAATGCAATTCTCTTATTTCTTTAAGGAGCTAGAAGGTCAGCAAGACCCATCTTTCCAGACCCCTTCTTTGCAAAGAGTATTGCTGCCTACAGATGAAAACAGGCCAACCTGGCATTTAGAATCACAGAATCACAGAAAATGAGGGTTGAAGGGACCTCAGGAGGGCACATCTAGTCCAACCCCCTGCTCCAAGCAGGACCAGCGCTAACTAGATTTCAGTGTATCCCTCTATCCAGCACAGAAAGCGAGGGTCATGTGCCTCCATTCCTCTCTCTTACCTCTCAAGATGGTCCTTGATTTTCTATTTCCTAAAGAAGTACCGAGTTGTATTTGGATGCAGGCACAGCATCAGGCCTCTCCTTTCACAGGAACCCTCTTTCCTGGGGCAAGAATTGCAAATTTGCTGAGGTTTGGAAACACAGCTACATTTATGTGCATATTGGAAATAAGTATGAAAGGGGATGGTTTCTAACCTACGTGAATCATTCCCGCAAGCAGCATGCGCTGCATAGGTTATGCGTGGACCAAAGGTGTATCCGGAGGCTAGAAATGAGCATGTTGCGGTCAAATTACCCTGTCGTGGTGAAAACGTGCTGTTGATGACAATGTAAATGATGGCAAAAGATGATAAAACAGCTGCTGAATGTGATGATATAGAGATTTTTGCAGAGCTGACTCTACATCTTCGAAAGAGCAACCACAGTTTATTTCCTCAAGGTGTGCGTGTTGTATGTGTGCACGTCGGGGAGGGGGGGAGCAGCGGGGAGGGTTGCAGCTTCGCGTGTGCTGCTCACGGCTGATGAATGGCAAATGTTAGGGCTGTGCGACGGTGATTTGATTTGGCGGAGAATCAGTTTGATTCAGTGGCCAGGTCTCTGAATCCGAATCAAATCAGGGGACCAATTTAAAGGCCTGAATCGATTCAAAGGGCTCTGACTCTTTGGAAAAGAGTCAGAGAGCTTTGATGATTTGGGCAGTCTCCTGCCAGCCCCCCTGACCCCCACCGCGACCCCGCAACCCCCGCCTGCTCCCCCAGCCCCACCACCATGGCTGCCTCCGCCTGCCCCAGCTCCCTACTTTAAAGAAAAGCCCCAGTACTCACCAGGTGCTGCCAGGCAGGGGGGTGATCCCCACTGTCCTCCACTGCCCCACAATGCATGGGGGGCTCTGCATGAGTGCTCCCCTCCATGGCTGCCCCACCCAGGCCAGCTCCTGCCCTTTAAGAAAAAAAACAAGAAAAGCCCCAGGACTCACCATTCCTGCAGTGGCCTCAGGGCTTCGGGGGTTGTGCAGAGGCCCCACGTGGCGCGGGGCAGCAGGAGGCAGTGGGGATTGCCCCCCACCAGCAGGAGCGTGAGTCTGGGGGTTTTCTCCTGTTTTTTTTTTCTTAAAGGGCCAGAGCTGGCCCAGGCAGGGCACCCATGGGGGGGGCTGGGGGCTAGTGCAGAGCCTTCCACACATCACGGGGCAGTGGGGATCGCCCCCGCCCAGCAGCACCCGCTGAGTTGGGGCTATTTTTTCCCAAGTGCCGGGAGCTGGGGCAGGCGGGGCAGCCATTGCCAGGCTGTGGGGGAGGCCTGGCTGATTCGGAAATTCGGCAGCAGCTGAATCGCCAAATCGGATTTGGCCGAATCGAATCGGGACAGTGATTTGAATCACCAAATCGAATCCCTGGCCCCTGACTCAGCCGAATCCGAAGCAAATACTAGCCGCTTCGTGCAGGCCTAGCAAATGTGGGCTGTGCTCAAGTGTAGCACGGCTTGTCTCACAAGCTCCCGCCTTGCAGGTCTGCGAGCCCGTCTCCACCCTGACGCGGGGGGCATCTGCAAGTCTAGGCCAAGCATTCACATGCAGTTCTGCTGATACAGTCAGTCCCGTGCACAATGCCACTGGCAGTTCCAGTCCTGCAGACCCCTCTGCACCCACGTACAGCTCCGTCTCAACCTCTGGCTATTCCAGTCTTAGGCTGCCATGCAGCCTTTTCCCTGCCCTTCCCCTCTGGCCTGCACCCGCAGCTGGCCCACTCGTAGGTCTCTGCCACATTGAGAAGGCGCTACAGCACTGGGTGCATAGCACACAGCAATGTCACTCCAAACCAGGCCCCCAGCTGGGAAAAGCTGCTGCTTTCCATTATAAGCAGTGGCAAATTGCCCTTTGATTTCAGTGGTGCCTGGATTTCACTGGATGAAATTAAACAGAAATTATGGACCTGGTGTCCATCGGCCTGCACTTAGGAAGCCATAAAAACACAAGGCAGCAATAAGAAATGGGAGAATTCACTACTTGTGCTCCAGCATCTTCGCAGAGAGCATCACTGTCTGCCACCAACAGTGACCTCATTTCCCTGCACGTCAGGCTGTTTCTGATGTTTCGGGTAGTACAAAGTAGCTGTACAAGAGGGTTGTACAGAAAGTTTTCAAGGGCAGATTAGACAAGTACTTGTCTAGGATGGGTCAGATGAGACTGATCCAATGGGGGCTTGGACTAGAGGTGACTTCCTGAGGTCCCCTCCAGCTCTGCTCTTCCATAATAGAGGCTGGACTCAATGATCTGCTGAGGTCCCTTCCAGCCCTAATGAAATCTATGAAATCTTCCCCTCCCAGTTTCACAGGGAGTTGCAACAAGCCTTCCTCGGGGCGTCCTTCTGTGCTGACAAACCCTGTTGTCTACTGGTAGCTCAGATGTCACCACTGGTGAATCTAGAATTTCGAAAAGGTGGTGGAGACGGCGAGGTGAGTGATCACATATGAAACACCACATATTTTTATCCCATTAAAAATTCACTAGAAACTTGACTAATATGCTACAGGCCTGGGGCTGTATTTGTACTTTTAAGATGGAAGGAAAAGCAAATATAAGATCGCTAGAATGGATTAAAAATAATCTGCAAGGCTGTGAAATAGGAGCTTCCTTACCAGGAGCAGCTAACAGACAGCAGGACTGCAGAACAAAGGCTAGCTTGATTGGTGCAACATCGAGACCATTAAATAGGAGAGAGGACCCCTAATGTGTGTGATGTGAAGAGCTGAGAAGGGATCAGGTAAGATGACACCAGGAGGTCAAGTTCTTTGGGTGGAGCAGGACTCAAAGAGTGGCATCCACCCCCGGATGCCACTCTTCCTCCCCAGCTGGGGCTTGAACAGTTGTTCCTCTTTCAGGAATTACACCCACCCGCCTCAGTCTTTGCTGAACCCACCTCTGGGAGCTTGGCAGGGGAGCCCAGGCCCACCCGCTCCTGTGGGATCCACTTCCAGCCTGGGACCCCATAGAAAGCAGATGAAAAGCTTTTTTCTTGCCAGCCTCTCATTGCTTCCAGCTATGCCACTTGCCAGCACCACTCCCTTTGTGCATCACCGCAGGTACCTGGGCCAGCCCTCTGATGCCTGTTGTTGTGGGGAGCTCCTCTCAGCAAGTCCCCGAGACCCTCTGAGCCCCAGCTTTCCAGACCCCGTCTTTGCTGAAGGGCCACAGCAGCAGCATCCTCTCTTGGTGCCTCAGCTCCTGCTCCCAGGCTGTAGTCAACTGGCCGAACCTGTGGCAGAGCACAGCCCATAAGCATCCCCCAGTCTGCTTTGATATTGGGTTGCCTCTCAAAGCAGCCTACCTAGACCCTCTTCTTCACCAGGGCCCCAGCTCCAGGGCTTCCCCCACATCTGTCCAACCCCCATCAGGTGTGGCAGGAAGAGCTAACTGAACAGGCTGGCCCAGCTTCTTCATCCTTAACGGGACAAGCTGCCCACTGACCCCCAGCATCTGAAAACAGGGACGGCTGCTGCTACGAAGGTATCTCTGGTAATATTTGCACAGCAGTGACTCCGTACCTGGGTCAGCATTCAACCAGCTGGCGTGGGCTTCGGGAACAGGGTAGCTCGCGCAGCAAAGGGCTCAGTGCAGGCTTCAAAACCCATCCAAGAATTTGTGCTGGACTTGAGGTGGTTACATCACACAGGGTTTTGTACCCCTGTGCCTGGAAAGCCAGAAGTCCCAGAGCTGTACTTGCTTGACCTGCAGCCTCTGCAATGACTACGGTGCGGATGGTGGCACAGGTGGGCTAGCAGAAGTGAGGTCTTACCCTGGATGCTCCAGTCTGATGGGCAAATGGTACAAGAGACCCCTGCGGTGTTAAACTGATGAAAGGGAATAACAGGGAAGGGATGTGGGCCACACCAGTCTGACCCTGGTAAGACCTGTACTAGAATAATGCATCCACTTCCACAAATGCCACCCACCACTCAGATCTGCCCCTATGTCCTATATCCTCCTATGCCTATGCCCATGCTAAAGAGAAGAGAGGAAACATCAGGCTGGTGTTTAACAGGTTTCTTTCTGCTGATGCTACTAGCACCCAGCTGTTAAATAAAACTCCCCCACAATTGCCAAGATTATAAATCAGCCTGTGAGCCGATCACTCCCATACCTACTGCCCAGTCCTCTGCTAATCCTGACATCTCTTTAGAAAACATCCAGAGATCGATCCCCCCCCGCCCCCACCAAAACACACACATATTTGGAAGCAAGGGAGTAGACAGCCAGTGTTGCCAACACTCCCAGTTTTGTAGTTAACCTGGTGATACTGGGGAATTGTCTCAAGCCCCCAGCTCTGGGGGCCCTGTAATGGTAGGAGGAGCTCTACTCTTCTTTGTTTCTTTAAGTGAATTTTAGCCCTTCTGGTTGAGGAGAAAAGCTTGGAAATGGGACTCAAGCGTAACTTAAAAGGAAGACGTGGATTGCTTAAAATGTTGTGTGCAAATCCAATGGGGTTTTTTTTAAGTCAGTTTAAGTGACTTTGGAATGACTGGGGTTGGTGACATCGGTGACTCGTTATTGTTTTCCACTTTGTTGGTGCCTTTCTAACCTGGATGGCAGAGCTGAGAATCAAGCATAGTCTGGGCAGAGCCTGCCCTCTGTCGGCACAGTGCGAGTACGGTTGCCTCCTAGGTACGAGGGCTGTGCATGGGGGATACCCAGGCATGACTCAGGTTGCCCAGGCAAGAGCAGTGAGGTGCCAGGGTTAGAGAAGAGGCCAAGAGTGTCCACAGATGAGAACTGCATGGTCAGAGCCACACTAGGGCATCCGCTGTGGTGGCAGCGAGGGCTACAGGTCTGGACATTTGCAGGAAGTTTGCAAAATACTTGCTCCGATAACCCTCACTTCCCTTGGCAGCTTGGATCCTTCGTCCTTTACTTCTCCTCTCCCTTCCTCTTGAGCGTGCGTACGTGCGTGCGCGCATGCACATGTACCAGAGCTGAACCTTAGCTTAGAAACTTCTCCTTGTGGTCTCTTGCACAGCATTTTATTTTTTAATCAAACTAGCAAGCGACCAAAGTGTGGCTCACCCCACAGAGCATCTCATCTCTTGGGGGCAACTAACAAGTGGCAGAATCACGTTTTAAGAAAGAAAATAAGAGAAGAAACAAAAACAAAAACCAACCCCTTCTGCACTCATGGGTGTTTCCAACCTGGCTCCCTGCCACAGCTCACCTTCCATAAAGCAGTGACCTTTGCATATCTGCCATGGCAAATCCTAGTCACTGGGTGGAAAAAAGATGCAACGCTGGAGAGAAAAGCAGTGGAGAAAGGACCTGGGACAGACATGATGGCAGGATCTTGTCCTGTATCTGCAGGAGACAGTGAAAAAAAATAAAGACTGTAACCCGAGTGGTACTCCAAGATGTACCCCGTCTCCAATTGAAGGGATCAGGGCAGGTGCACGAGCGCTGTGGGAGGTGTAGGGACTCTCCTTCCCTATAAAGCAGAGCCAGACCACCAGTGGGGACTTAACTATATACCTTTTAGTGAGGGAAACAGCGGCAGGAACATAACACATATAAACCAGGGAGTATGGGGGACCCTACAATACCCCGAGGGGATGCGATTCAGTAAAAGTTAGGCATTCACATTCGTAGACATATTCATCTAGTTAACCAAAGACAGGCTTAACAGAATATAAAAAGCAAACAGCACAATAAACAACACTGATTGACAAAATATAAAATGCACAAAATACAAAACACCACAGCACAAGAGATATAGGGCATAGGTACCTCGGGGGGGAACACAGTAACCCCTTCCACTCCAACAAGAGTTTCTGCCCTGTTGCTTCACTCACCCCAGCCGAGACTTGAACTGGGATCTCCCACCTGCTGGGCAGCCACCACTCCCTTGACTCAGCTGTGCTGCCCCTTTTTTCCGCCTCCTGCTGACCCGAGGGGCCAATCAGGGGACAGAAGGGTGAGTCTCTGGGCCCTGATTGGTGAGGAAAGGGAATCTCAAGCCCTACAATCATTTTTTGCCCTTTCAAAACTGCCGGGCCAAACCATTACCAGCTAGCTCATCACAAGAATCAACCCATCAGTCAAGGATTTTGGAAAACTTAAGACGCGCATCCATAGCACAGTGGACTACCCCGTTGCTTTGAGAACAATTATACCGAACCGTGCTGAGCTTATGGCACCCGTTCCCAAAACTTTCTCAAAATGTGGCCGGTTTAGAGAGACGCTATCAAATTATGCCTCCACCGATTTTTCTTTGCAGGCTGAACGACAAACACTAAGCACTTGCTTAACTTCAAGTGCATGAGTAGATCTGTTAAAACCTCTCAATCTAAGCCCCCAACAAATTTAGGCAGGAAAGTTAAAAGCATTGAGAGCCTCTTTCCTTTAGCAGCAATAGCTCTGAACACGATCTGGGATGAAGTCGCCTTTCTGAGACATGTCATCGGTAAAGAGAGGGGGAAAGAGATTTGCGTGAAACACAAAGAGGTTTGGGGTTAGAATAAACCAGGTCTGGAGCTGCTTGAAAATTATTTTTCCATAAAAAGTTTGATCTTATTAAAAAAACAACCCTCAGAGCAAGAAATTTAGATCTTAGGAAAAACTTTCTTACAAGGAGGGTAGTAATGCACTGGAACAGGTGACCCAGAGAGGTGGACTCCCCATCCTTGGAGGTTTTTAAGACCCAGCTAGACAAAACCTTGGCTGGGGTGAGATAACTGGGGCTGGTCCTGCTTGGAGCAGGGGGTTGGATTAGAGGCGACCTCCTGAGCTCCCTCCAACCCATATTTTCTATGGGTTCATAATTCTTTGCCAATTCTGGCAGTGTCCCTGAGAGTCAAAAGAGAGTCTGACTTTACTTGTAGTCACAGTCCCATACAACATTTAAGCCCTTGCATAACTTGGCTTCACTTTACTTGAGACTCAAGGTCCCAAGTTTTAGCCGTGGTCTTGCCGTCAGACTAACAACCCCCTGAGAGCAGGGATCCAACTCTTTGCTTTATCTCTGTGGTGCCTAGCTAGCATAACGCGCTTCTGGTGCATCCCCTAGCTGGTAAGGCAAATACAAATAATGAATAATCATCATCATCAAGCCCATACCCAATGCCACTGAAATTAAGCCCCAAATGCCTGGATTCAGCTACAACTTGGCTTGAGGCTGACCAAAGGCCATTAAAATTAATGAAAGATTTTGTTTTAGTTTGTTTTTAAACTTATTTTAATAAGTGTTGGAGCTGTCTGATTCAGGTTATAGGAAGGAGGTGACAATTTTCCTAGGTAGAGAAACTGGAGACAAGTCAGTGAGAGATGGTCTCTGGTCTGTGCTTTGTCTCTTTTTCGTCTTAAATTACTCAATGGTAATTACTTCCTGTGCAGAAACTTTCCAAGGCAAGAAGTAAAATGGCCAGCCCAGCTGAGAAAATGTGTGAGACACGAAGAAGAAAAAAATAAATCTCAATTTTGTGGCAAAACACAAACCTAAAGAAAAGTTTCTGGTTTTTCTTCCTTCCTTTTTCATCTATGCCCCCCCTTTCATCAGTGGCAAAATGAGAAAAGGGGGAAAGGGTGTATACAAATGGTGGGGGGAAACGATATGAAAAAAGTCACTTTGAAGTTGCAAGAAAACATAGCAGTATGCCTTGCTTTCAATCAAAAGTTTGAAGCAAAACTTCTTTGCTCTGTGGGAGGGCATTTTTCTTATTAAAAATAAGCTCTACAAGGCAGCAAACAAGGCAACCAGGCTGCAGTGACCAAGAGTTTGCTGGTATATCCATACCATAGCACATAGCTATCTACACAGCTCTGTGAGCAAGCCCCCGGGGATATACCAGGAAATGGATCCCTTCGGGTATCATATGTCTCTCTGCAGATGAAATAAATTAGATGGGGAAAAAAAAGATCTTTATGCACCTATACTTGCGCTTTTCGCTGCTCTATTTCAAAGGCTCACGCCCTGCCAGACACTTCAACTGGCAACCTTTTCAGCAGGCACTACAAAGTGCCACCCTGTGCCCTGCTGAAAGATGTGATGCGAGAACAGGGGAAATCTACAGGGCTTGAAAACAGGAACTTGCTTTGTCACGCAAGCATATACCTCAGAGAAGGGAAAGTTTTGTGCTGTCATGTGGGCAGGTGTAATGAAGGAAAGGAAGAGTGGGCAGAAAAGCCCAACCTGCATGACTTGAAGTCTCTTTTCCCACTGTTGATGTAATTGCTCACTGCCGTTTTGGGGACAGCCAGGGGTTTACTGCAGGCAAATTTGGCATTTTTCAGGCCAGAAGGAGAAATCTGTACGTTCTGGGCAGGGTGGAAAGGGTTAAAGCCAAAAAGGGCATTTAAAAAAATAGATTGAACCTGGGGGGGGAGGGGGGGGGACCCAGAGTCCAGTAACACACTTGAAACACTTCACAGGAATTTGCTAGGCTTGAGTTTGGTTCACCAAATCATTCTCTGACCAG
The DNA here is from genome assembly GCF_052110815.1 of Crocodylus siamensis. Classification (NCBI taxonomy): domain Eukaryota; kingdom Metazoa; phylum Chordata; order Crocodylia; family Crocodylidae; genus Crocodylus; species Crocodylus siamensis. Next base: position 7,645,816 of record NC_143406.1, on the reverse strand, counting down.
AGAGCTGACAAGGGAGCCCTCGGTAGGACCAGATGTGACTCGAGTTATTTCTGAGCCAGTTTCCCTGCACCTTTGCTCATGCATTTCAGTTATGATCAGCAAGATGTATTTGCTATTTCATTCCCTGGCAACAGCCCTGTTTTGTTGATGCATCTCAATTCACCTCCTTTTTTCAGACTGTGCTGCATCAATGTATTTCTTCCCCTTATCTCCTAGTCCCAGGCATGCATGGCAGTGGCTACCTAGCCTGTACCATATAGAGCTATATACCCAGCCTACCCTGCACCATATAGCTATATATACCCAGCCTAGCCTGCACCATATAGATATATATACCTGTGGCAGTGACTACCTAGCCTGCACCATATAGGTACATATACCCATGGCAGTGAATACCTAGCCTGGGCCATATGGATATATATACCCAGCCTAGCTTGCATCATATAGATATATATACCCAGCCTAGCCTGCACCATGCAGATGTAGACCTTGATTTGATCACTCAAAGAATTGCTTCTCTTGCAGGAGCAGAGAGAAATGCAGGTTTCATGGTGACAGTTATACAAACAAAGCTCTCGGTATAAAAGCTCTAATGTGATGCAAATGGTCTCTATAGTTATAGTTCAACTGGAGATCGGTGGAGCTACAAAAAAAATTTACATTGGCTAAGGATTTGGACCAGATGTGAGCCTATCTCCAAAGGGAGGGTATGTCATTACTAGTTGTTTCTCTCCAAATTGTGCCCAGGTCCAGAGGGGCTTGAGTGCTGCATGTTTCTCAGCTTGTCATGTCTAAAGGCTTTGTATGAAGAACTGCAAAAAATCAATAATGTAATCCTTGACAAAAGGAGAACAAAAAGACATTGCTCTTTATCTTTTTTTTTTTTTTTTTTTTGAGTACTTAAACCTGTTCCTTGTTGACTGCCCAAAAAGCAGCTCTTCCTGAGCACTCGTAAATGCCTAAGTCATTCAGCATGCTAAAATAATTAAGGGCATATATAATTAACAGTTGTAATGGAAAACTCACTGGAGTGGAGCAGACGACAGAGCTAGAGGTGGTGCCAATCAAAGACTTAGGTGCCTACAAAGTCAGTTCAAATCCACACCCCTTCAGCTATGAAACGGGATGAAGAGATGGGGCATGGGGGCCTGCCAACACACAGCTCAGTGCCAGGACAGGGACGAGTAGCAGCAGCATCCCCTTCCCAGGCGGCAGCCGAACCACAAAGCCAGGGCGTGCGTGGGCAGCAGATTGCCGTTCTGTCCTGGCTCTGGACCATGCAGTTACCGCTGCAAGATCCCACCCCCTGAGCAGCTCCCCGCCCAGCCGCATGCCCAGCCAGCGCTGCTGGGGCCGCTGTCCATGGAAACTGTGCCCCCTCCCCACTGTCAGGGTCCCGTTGCTGCTGGGGTCTCCATGAAAACCAGCCACATTGATGCAGGCAGGGGTTGCTGGGAAATGGAGGCTGCCACAGGCCCAATCCAGGCTGCACTTTGCCCACCCTTGCTGTAGCCCATGGTGCTACCACAACACCCCTGTTTCTGTGCGTTAAGTGCTTACTTAGATCCTTCCCACCATCAAGTCTGTTCACAGGGCAGGGCTGGGCTGGGCTGGGTTAGCTGGCAGCCCACTGGGCTTCCTGTCTTCAGGAATGCGGCAGGGGGCCCGTTGCACAGATACACACTTAAATGTTCCATAAGACAAGATTAGTTCATGATACATGGAGCTCCCACTCACTGCTTTCTAGCAGCATTGCTAGAAACATCTGCTGTAAAAGACATGAGTGGAGACAATCACTCCAAAGCTATTATGAATCCCAAATTTACAGCCCCCAGGATCCTCATTTTTCCACAACTGACAGAGGCAGTAGCTCAACTATTTGTTACTCTCTCCCTAGTACAATATAGTAATTATTTGACTGCTCTGGACAATATAGCTATGGATACATAGGGCTGTGTGAAATGGCACCTTTCTGTTTCACCGTGAGTTTTGATGGTTCGAGAAAACAGTGTTTCATCTCAAATTTCATTTTGAGTCTAAACAGCTGTTCCATTCTGTTGAAACAGAAAGGCTGTTTCATAGTTTCATAGTTTCTAGGGTCGGAAGGGACCTGAGCAGATCATCTAGTCTGACCCCTGCCATGGCAGGAAAGAATACTGGGGTCAAACGACCCCAGCACGATGTGCATCTAACCTCCTCTTAAACACCCCCAGGGTAGGAGCCTGCACCACTTCTCTTGGAAGCTGGTTCCAGACCCTAGCCGCCCTGACCGTGAAGTCGCGCCTCCTGATGTCTAGCCTAAACCTGCCCTCTGCCAGCTCGTGACTGTTATTCCTGGTCACTCCTGGCGGTGCTCGGGGGAACAGGGACTCCCCCAATGCCTGCTGATCCCCCCTGACTAGTTTATAACAGGCCACAAGATCCCCCCTCAGCCTTCTCTTTTGGAGGCGGAACAGGTTCAGGTCCCATAGCCTCTCCTCATAAGGCCTGCCCTGTTGTCCCCTGATCATGCAAGTGGCCTCCTCTGGACCCTCTCCATGCTGTTGACATCCCTCTTGAAGTGTGGCGCCCAGAACTGGACGCAGTACTCCAGCTGCGGCCTGACCAGTGCCGCATAGAGGGGGAGGATCACCTCTTTGGACCTGCTCGAGATGCATCTGTGGATGCATGACAAGGTGCGGTTGGCCTTCCTGACTGCATCCCCACACTGCCGGCCCATGTTCATCTTGGAGTCAATGATGACCCCAGATCCCTTTCCGCCTCCGTGCTGACAAGAGGGGAGTTCCCCAACCTGTAGGTATGGTGCCGGTTGTTCCTCCCGAGGTGCATCACCTTGCACTTGTCTGTGTTGAAACCCATCCTATCTCGTCTGCCCACCCTTGTAACCTGTCTAGGTCTGATTGTAGCCTGTTGCATCCTTCCAATGTGCCCATGTCCCCCCACATCTTAGGGGGAAACAGTTTCGACACTGTTTCAAGTTTTGCTGGGGGATGAAAAGTCAGCCCAGCTGGGCTCCTTCCCGGTGTCCTGCCCTACATCATGCTAGGGGTGAGAGGTAGCCCAGCTGGGCTGCTTTCCTATCCCCTACCCTAGATCATGCCAGGGCCAGGAGGCAGGCTCCCACCCCCTGCCAGATCTTTCGCTGGGGCTGGGAAGCCAGCCCAGCTGGACTGACTTCCAATCCCCAGCCTATGGTCAAAATGTTTCGACCAGCCTCGTTTTGTTTTGAGGCTATTTTGATGGGTTTTGTTTCATCCCAATTTTGCTGTTTCAACCTTGAAATCGGTCAAAACTGTGTTGGAACAAAACAGCTGGTGAAATTTTGCACAGCTCTAAGATAGTATATTTAACTTTGCAACATTGCCCAGCATTTAGAACAGTTTAATTACACAATTATGCCCAGTTTATAGACAGGAAACTGAGAGACTAAGTGATGCGACTGATAACATCCAGGAATTGTATGATACAGCAAGAACCAAACCTCATGCCAGCACCCTAACCACCAAGAGCCACCATGCTGGATCCATGCTCTACCTGAACAGCCAAAGAAGTCAGGAAACCTGTGACAGAGCCTTCATCTAGGTGACCAGTTTTAAATCCAGTGCAGGCTGAATTTATCAGCTGTAGGCTAGACAGTGACTTGGCAGGTCTCTTTTGAGATCCCAGAGAACATGGGTTCATCTCACCAGCCACATCCCTCTCCACAGTTAGCACTCATTTCTTCCCCATTTCTTCCTCTTCTGAGCAAAGGCCACATCCTGCACCCAAAGATGTCAAAGGCAAAATTTCCATTGGTTGCAGCAGGGCCAAACTCAGCTTATAACCAAATGTCATGAATGCACTGCTCTCTTTTCACCTGCCCCACATCAAATTGGGCCATAAAGCAAGGGGGTTATGAAAGGTACCTGCTGGTTAAAGGTACTTGGAGTGTCAAGGGATAAGGTTTTCCAAAGCACCTTCCTGACTTTAGGGCCAAAGCTCTGCGTTCAGCAGTGACTGAACTCTGTGGATGCCAGGGCCATGGATTCCAAGCCGTTTAAGTCAGTGTTAAAAATGGGACCTCAGGTACCATATCCAAAATTGCCTAAGTAACTTAGAAGCAGAACCCTCTGCCCTGAACGTCAGTGCTCCTCAGTCATTTGCGTATGGTGTATATATGAACCATTTCCCATAGGGCAAAAGGGGATGTTAGTTGTTCCATGTTAACTTCCCATCTTCATGCTCTTAACCTGTGGTAACTGTCTGATGGCTGAACTGCTATAAACTTACCTCTTTTTTCACTGAGAGCTACACACCCACAATTGAGTCCACACCCAAGACAATGCCTGTGGGTAACTGGATTAGAATATCTGATGTGTCTGAAAACCCCGACAAATCAGCACCAAACTACCTAAGGGATGCTGGACTGTACAATGTGTAAGGTCTTGTTTTTTTCCCAGGTATACATATTGCACATGGGCACATCGCATGTTAAGAAAAAAAATTATTTGGAAAAATATCACTGTTCGTGACACATTGAATATAATACAGAAATTTGTATACAACATGTTTGCATTTCACTTCAGGAAATAAGTGTTCGTTCCACATATATGTATAACATATAACAAAGCATATTTTGTAAAAATATGTTTCCAGGCACCTGTTGGGCTCCCTGATACTGTTTCCTTTGGCCCATCTTGGCAGATGCAGTGGTTATTGTGTATACAAAATATAGATTCTTCCTTTTACCTACATATAAAACACTAACCTTGAACATGAAAAATATCTGAGTTATACAATAGCATCTTTTTTTGTTGCAATTCAAGAAACATGAAACCAAAACAAAACCTATTTACAATAAAATATATTGCAAAAAAGGGCGGCATTTTACAAGTTTCCATACTCACGTGCATGTTGCGTTTCATATGTATGCTTGTGAATATGCATTAGGCTCATAACATATACAATATGCATAAGATACATGCAAATACACCTAAGTGTACGTTAAACAAATATGCATTAAGGGCCTTATCCTGCACATATTTACATCTGTGTTTAACTTTAGGGCTGACTCATGGCAGTCATATTGGCATATGGTGGCCAGGTCAAGATCTGGAGATAAATTACATATATCCAGGTGAATCCAGATATATCTAGATGGATTAAAAAAGCCAAATTATGTCAGGCATAATTAGCATACTTATACTGACCATGAGATGGCTTTTCCTGTCCTTTGATCATGGCTGGGTACTGAGGCAGGGTGCCAATCACAAAACTTCAGTTTTCAAACTGCTCAGAAAGACTTTCCAAGTAACTAACATTTCTAACACAAACCCTACTCTCCTTCCCCGCCAAACACTCTAGGACAGGGGTGGGAAAAATGCAGCCTGGGGGCCGGATGAGGCCTGCCATGCCATTTTATCTGGCCCGTGGGGCCCCTAAAAAGTTTAGAAAATTAATATTTATCTGCCCTGAGCTGCCTGTCATGCGGCCCTCGATGGCTTGCCAAAACTCAGTAAGCAGCCCTCCACCTGAAATAATTGCCTGCCCCTGTTCTAGGAGGTAGACAGACAAATGTCATTATTCCTCTTTTACAGACAGGGAGACAGAACCTAGGAGACCGACTCGCCGAAAATCAGTTTCTCAGACACTGTAAAAACTCAGGGCTTCCTGGCTCTTGATTTTAACTGGGAAATCCCCATTGATTTTAAAACTCATTTAGGTCCTGGAAAATAAATTGCCCGTGGCAGACAGGCAACCTCGCTGCTATGAATACCCTTAGAAACTGATGTAGCATTTTTCTGCATAATCTGCTTCTCCCGAGGAAAAACTCTCATTGGATTTCAAGTAGAAGCAGGATCAGGCTGACTGAGCTCACTCGGTTTTTCCGAGCGTGGGCTTCCCCTGGTACCATCCTCTGAAAATGAAAGTTCAAATAAAGATTGACAGCCTGAGTCTGAACTGTGCGTGCCATGTCCAGAAGGCCCGGAAACATCACTGCTGCGCTATCAAACCTGCCGATGCCCCAAAAAGAAACAAAAAGCACACCGCACTATTTTAATTATTCACAGATACACAATGGAGTTGCGCTCCCAAGAACGAGAACAAGAGCAGAAAGGCATCCTCCTGCAGAGCAGAGTTTGCCGAGGTCCCTTGGAGGAGAAGTGTTTGAAAGCACAAGTGCTACTGAATGTCCTTGCTCACCTACAGAGCTACAGGCAGGGCGAGGTGGCAGGAGACCCTCCCAGGCCTCACCGTTTGTAAACCTCAAGGCACCTGTGAGGTTTACAGCGTTCACTGGAGTTTAGGAAGCTTCTTTCTTCCTTTCGAAACAGAGATTCGGTGTAGGGAACCTAGGGGCAGGTGAGCCCTCCGCACCTAGGCTTGCTGGTCTGCAGGGTCTTGCATAAACACCAAGGCTGCAGTTGAGTGGATAACTCAAGAAGGCAATCAATGAGGACCCAGCTCAGCAGTCGTTCTTTATGCTTCCAGTGGAAATTTTCTCATCTCCTCATTCCCTTCCTTTTTCTTTTTTTTTTTTTTTTTTTAAAAAAAAAAGAGTCTTTCTGCACTTGCTTTGCACTCTGTCTACTCCATCCTTCATCCTCTTCTCCCATTAGACATCACCCCACTTCTCACCCTTTTCCAGGGCTGCCTTCTAAGAAGGCTGCCTGCCCCAGAACACCACAGCCTGCGTCCAGTTTTGGTTGATGTGACCACATCCTGGCTGAGGAGATGCACGCTGCAGGTGCCCATCCTAACAGGATGCTTGCTGTGCTGCCTAGGAACATAAACAGGAAGCACAAAAAAGTGCGTCTTGGGCGTGCAGGGCTTACAGATGATGCAGTGGTACAAACGCCAACCACAAAGGCCCGCCGTCAAGGCAGATGGTACTCGCAAGTTGTCCCCTAAGCTGTAGTCTCCATTAGTAATGTTCCTAAGTATCTGAATTTGCTTTCCCTTATAGAAGTCAGTATAAGGACTCCTTCCACAATACATACCCACACACAAACACACATACACACACAAAGAGATCTGGAGCTGACCTATAGTAGGATTAATAACTTATTCATAAATTACCTGTTGGCTCGGTCACTGCAATGTACACAAGAAGCATTTGTCAGGATGCAAGAGTGGGAGGAGGTGTCAGATAACCACAACCGCTCAGCCAGCACTTAGAGTTGTTATGTGCCATGAGCTGTTAGATGCCAGAACGAATAGCTTCACCGATTCTGTATCCTCAGCCAACCTACAAGACTGGTTTGGGCTGAGGCCAAGACCTGAGAACAATAAATCGAGCAGGATTTAAAGGGGATGCTCCTTAACAGAGGGAAGAGTCAACAGGACAATCAGACTGGTAAATGAGTTGGGTGCATGAGCCTGGTGGGAGCAGCTAGAAAAATCAGGCCTGAGTAGGTCCCCATCATAGCACGGTAGGACTGCAGGTAAGGTAGACATGCACATAGACAGGTTTTGGTTTTGAAATTCTTCCTCTCTATGGCCCTGCTCTTATATTCCTAAGTAAATAATACTTTTGATTAATGAATACTGGCTGTTTACAGACCCCCAAAGGGGTGCCGCTGTCCAAATTCAGCCAGACCTGCTAGGTGAACTGGGCTGATGCACCCGGTGCTGTAGGCACGGGCCTGGTCTGATTGATGAAGAGTCACATGCTTCCAAAATAAATGTGCATGGACTGACACTTGAGAGTCACTCGAGTACACTCAGAGGTACAGCTCGTTTTTTTAACCATCTCACACACTCAAGCACACTGGTATATACATATCTCCGTAGAATATTCCTTCGCACAGGGAGTAGCTGTCACACTGCTGGGTTAATGTTGCTTGGCTCAGAAATGCAGTAAGTGATAGCCTGATGGGGACTCAGTTTTTGATCAGGCTGGAATTGGAGTCAATTTGTTCCTCCTGGATAGGAACGCGACAGCTCCTTCCTTCTGAAAGACACAGTAAAGAAACATTGTACAAAGCAGAAAGGGAAAAGGAAGCCCAGGAGCTCTCTGTTTCATGGACACAGGAGCAGACAGGAACCACCAAGAGAAAGCGATGTCCTGGCCAGCCGAGACTGGGGATCCCACCTCGGTTGCATAGGTGTGGGGAATAACAGGAACATCTTTTATTGGTGCTACTGTCAGCCAGCCGGCCCAGAGCCATGCTTCTAGCTAGCTGTGAATGCAGAGCCCACCCATCAAACCGTGCTGTCTAGTCACAAATTCCCATTCATTTGAGGGGGGGGAAGAAAAACTCCTAGCCAACTCACTTCCCCGTAAACAGAAGCAACATTAAGAGGCATCTCAGAACAATGATTTCTATATAATACTATATAGATATAGATTCTCTCAACAGTATATGAAACTATGCTCTCTTGATTTCTTAATGGCCTACTATATAAGTCCAGTCTTCATAGATTTCATAGACATCAGGGCTGGAAGGGACCTTGGGAGATCGAGTCCAGCCCCCTGCCCAAAGGGCAGGAAGTCAGCTGGGGTCATAGGATCCCAGCAAGATAAGCATCCAATTTACTCTTGAAGGTGTTCAATGTAGGTGCTTGAACCACCTCCGCTGGCAGACTGTTCCAGACCTTGGGGGCTCGGGCAGTAAAGAAATTCTTCCTTATGATCAGCCTGAAGCGGTCTTGCAGGAGTTTGTGACCGTTCGACCTCGTCATCCCTTGGGGCGCTCTGGTGAACAGACGTTCCCCCAGATCCTGGTGGTCACCCCTGATAAACTTATAGGTGGCCATCAGATCCCCCCTGAGCCTGCGCTTTTCCAGGCTAAAGAGCCCCATGGCTCTCAGCCTGTCATCGTCAGATCTGTTTTCCTGAACTCCGATCATGCGCGTGGCTCTCCTCTGGACTCTCTCAAGCTTCTCCACATCCTTTTTGAATTGTGGAGCCCAAAACTGGACGCAGTACTCCAGCTGCGGCCTCACCAAGGCCGAGTACAAGGGGAGAATGACGTCCCGGGATTTGCTCGAGAAGCATCTATGGATGCAAGCCAGCATTTTGGTCGCTTTACTAGCCGCAGCATCGCATTGCATCGCTTCCTACGCAGCGAACTGATTTGAACTGTAGGTCAGCTGGGTTCATACATGTGAAATGCTTTCATACACACTGAACCACACAGAAGAAAAGAGATAATGAAATAAAGATAAGGGGAGAAGGAAGGACGATGGAAAGATAAAGGCAAGGAGGAGAACAAATGTGGGGGCTGGGCAGGGATATTTCAGTACCCATCCTCTAAGGCTTAATCAAATGTTTCCAAAAGATTAGCATCGATGACGTTTGTCTGGTCCCTCTTTGCTGGGATGCTACTCTTTAGCTACCAAGGCAGCCAGGTTACTGCGTTTAGCTTCTACCCCTAGAGTTAATGTGCTCTTCCCTCTAAACACCACGTATCGGCTATCCCGCAATACGAGGATGATCTGCCGGGGGGCGAGGGGGAGAGCCACAGACTACATGACTATAAACAGTGCTCTAGGGAGCCACGCTTTCCCTGAGTTGGAGCGTTTCCTCGCTGTTGGGATACGTTCCCAAACGCAGTTCTGACAAATGATGTTTAAGGATATAACTATTACCAGGAGACTCCCCCCAGTCCCACAGACTTCTCCCCAAGCAATTGTGTCCTGGGACATCCCAGCCAAGGTTGGTTTGGGAGCCCCCAAGTCTGGTTTGGCAAAACTCCTGTGAATGAAATAACATGTTCTGCCAAACCGGCCCGACTCATAAATCAACAGGAGTTTTAATGGACTGCAAGACTTGGGTTCAGGCGCATGCATGGTTTGCTCCCTGGCCAAGTGCACAGCATCTAAATTAGGAAGAGTCTACAGCATGAAACTTGTTAAATTTGTTTGAGTCAATTTCCCTTCACATCAAGAGCAACTCTAAAATCTCCGGCACTCCCAAGCGTCTGGGTCTATTAGGTCCACCAACAGAGGTTTAAGTTTCAGGTAAAACCAAGCCACTAAACCAGATAGATCACGTTATAATCAAAGTGCTTGGCACGGTAGAAATGGATGGTCTAAGACTGACAGACCAACCCAGATGTTCCCCTGAATTAGTAGTGCTCAACCCAAAATTGGCCTGTGACACCATGTTGTCTGCCCTGTGGGGATCCTCATGGGTCCAGTAATCTGGTGGCAGGGAGGTGGTGTCCCAATCCCCTGCTGCCAAATTTCAGGACCCACGGGGATTCCCAGGCCCTGTGTGTTGGATCCCAGTGTGCAGGGCTGAGCAAAGGCAGTGCCAGGCCCCTGGGGACCAATCTAGGTATACAGGGGCTGAGAGGGGGCAGCACTGGGCCACTCATCTGGCCTGTGGGACCAAAAGGCTGAGCACCACTACCCTTAACCATCAAGTCTTTCGACATCAAGGGAGCAAAGAAGCTATCTTCAAAGAGAGACTCACTTTGCTGATCGTTCTCAGCAGGCTGCAGCTTCTTCTTCCTCCCCTTGCCAGTCGCCTGAATAATCAGAAGGAGAATAGACATTCCTGATACCATGAGCAATGTCAAGCAAATCAGGACGAGAGATAAAGGCCCTAGAAGAAAAATAAAAGACCATTACTCACCCCATACACAGATGGGCACACACAGACGCACACTATTTGCTCCTGGCTCTGCAACAGGGGGTCTAGGAGACCCAGTAGCCCCGGCCTGGACTAGAAAACTCTCTGGGCTTCCTGCAGCAGAGCCAGACCTAAGGCCTTGCTAGAGACAGAGAAATGACACGCTCCACACTCTTGGCTCCACGACAGGAAATATGGAAACTTGGAGGTGGGAAAGGGGGGTCCCAAGCCCAAGGGTGTCCCCACCGCGGGGCCGCCCCAGGGCCACAGCACATGGACGTCCAGGAACCATCACCAGGCTAGCTAGCTGGAAGCCATGAACACAGCTTCTGGTTCGTTAAAAGCTTATCTTCCCCAAAAGACTTCTGCAAGACACTGTGGTTTCAACACCCCAATGTACCCCAACAAGAACAGAAAATTCACCAAGACTTAGTAGGACCTACTAGCTGGCAAGACCCTCTTCTTACCCCACTTGGTTGGCTCTGTGCTGCCAGTTGGTTGATCTCCCCAGTGTATGGGAGGAATGGAAAATGTGTTTTTGGGTCTCGAGGTCGTGAGTGCTGTTAACAACGTGCTGGTTTTGTGGGTGGTGACAGAGGTATGTGAAGTGGACACCAGGCTCTGAATCGTGGTCGCCTGTTTTTTCTGGTCACCGCAGATAACATCCTCTTTATCTGACCCCTCCCGCAGAATCGTCCTACCAGACGCTGTGCAGCTGCAAAAAATGCCATGAATAAACAATTGTGTGCAATTACCTAAATGGCACAATAATTAATTTAAAGATGATCTCCATGGGGGGCAGGGAGGGGGCTTATGCTTTTTTTTGCTTTTATGTTTTCTAAAAAGGGGCCTGCTATTTTTGCAGGGTGGAGGGGGGGTAATTGTTTTATCTCAAAACATGATTTTCTTTCTAGCTTGTTTCACCATTCACAATTTAGCTTTTGTTCGTCCTGGAAGACTGAAGCATGCAGAGGTCGATGACAGTACAGCTGTCAATGGAACACACTTGTTTAATTGAAAGAGGAAGAGATTGTTTCTATTGTCACCTGCGCTACTAGAAGTCTTTTAAGAAAAATAAAATGAAAAAAAAAAAACCCCACCCATTGAGCTACCAGGAAAGATTGGGCTCCTTCAGTCTTAAGAAAAGATGACTGAGGAAAGACATAAAAACAAACAGTCTTTGAATAGGTAAGAGTTTGCTGAAAAAGGGAAATGTATGAAGAGTTCTCCGTGTCTGCTGGGGAGAAGATAAGTTAGAGTTGCATTAAAACTGCAGAACGGGAGATCTAGGGTAGTCATTAAGACAAACTTTTCAACTGTAAGCAGAGCTAAGCCCCAGGGTAGATGTCCTAGAGAGAGTGGGGACTCTTCATTGCTGGATCTTTAAGACAAAAATCTGACAGGAATAGCATAGGCACAGGTGACCCTTCCCTGGGGTAGGTGGATGGAATATATGACCTCAAAAAGGTCTTTTCCAGCCCTGTTTCCCATGATGTCTACTTCTATGACTATGTTTGTGAAACTAAACTGATTCTTTATTAAAAGAAAATCCCATAGGGATGCTGCGGTTGCAGCTAGCAGTCTACCCACACAGTGGCAGACTGATTTCCTGGGGCCTTCTTCAGACTCCTTCCTCCTACAACCTGCGCTTCTCCAAATTTCACATGGGTCGTTGTGCTGGTGAATGGCTCTGCTGTGTGGGTGGTGGAACTGTTTCCAGTTACATGAAAATTTCCACGTGGCAGGTTCTCTTACTGAGAGCCACCGTATAAAAGACAAATTGCAACGCGCCAACCAATTCTACGAGCTGAAGCATAGCCTATTTGCAGGGACCTAAAGCCACCATGAATACCATTTCCTGGCCCGCCTGCTAGGGAACGATATGCAAGCAACAGGCTGACAATAATCAACGAAAGCCAATGCTTCATGTGTTTGGGTGTGTGATACGTACTTGGTCCAGGGGTGACATTTGCTATTTTCTCCTCTGGAAAAAGACCCAGCAGAACAGGCTGAGCACGCTGAAAGAGAGACAAGAATACATTAAACCCAAGGTAGAACGGGAAGGAGATGAGAACAGCCGGGCCAAACAGAATATGCAACGACTACAAAGAGGTCTCACATCTGTGTATCAATGTCTGTTGTGGAGTGGCATGTCACACACACTACAGCATGGAAATGGCAATGTACATTTGGGTCATTACAAAAAGGAAAGTGTGCATTTAACAAGTACAGCACCCCCCACCTTTGTTTCTTTGTAAGGTTTCTTGCCATCTCTGTACCGCATTTACAGAAGTCAATGAGGAGTGCATTAAAACCTCTTAGGACAATATCCCAGAACAGCATTTTGCATCTCGTGTCTCTTTGGGAGATGGAGACAACCGACAGAACAGCTAGCAGGGCTTTTATACTTGGAGGCATGCTCCGAATCCGACGTGCGTCACATACCCGATGGTGCTGTGCCATCTGCCATGAACCTGCTGGGCTCGAAGCCTTTGGTGCACATGCACACTCTATCAGAGGTCTGGTCGCACTTCTTCACTTCTGTGGTGCCCTTTTCTAGGAGCAAGAGGGTTTGGGGGTAGAGAGAAAAGAGAAAAGAAGGTAAATACCTATTCTTAAAAATTTAAAGCAGGAAAAAAAAAGGAAAGTGAAATAAAAAAGGTCCGTGGACACTTGGGGATTCAGACCAGCCCTCCCTACCCCTTATAGAAAAAAATCGCTCTATAAGCAGCAGCTTAAAAGAAGCAACAGCTGACTTACTGATGTTACAGATTTTGCAGGTCTTGCAGTCTCCCTCGCTGTACTCAGTCTTATAGTACCCATCCTGGCAGGGTTTACACACTGTTTCTGTTGTCTCTGTGCAGCGGTATTGTATTTCCTCCCCTATAAAAAAGACCAGGGTTGAGGGTGGAATGGATATTTTGCAGGAGGAAGTTCTTTCGGTCCTCCAAATAAATATATAAAAACACCTTCTGGCCACACTCTTCCATCTAGGTGAAGGCCTCTGGCTGAGAATAGCAGGCCTTTTGCATGGAAGAAGTTGGCAGACTCTGCTCCAGTGCTGCTGTCTGTGCATTTTGAGCTCCAGCATAACCACAACAGTGCCTGCCATCCAGTGCATGTCAAGCATTACTTCTCTCTGCAGCAATTAGTTGAATGTCTCGGTTTACAACCAAAGCTATTTTAGAGAGCTCTACCACGGCGCAAGGGGCCAGTGTCTCCTGTGCAGTGCTCTGCGCCCTGCTCTGCAAGGCCATGGTGAAAAGTCCACAGCTCATCTGAGACTTGTAGTGGACCCCATGCACTTTCGTGTCCTCACACCAGCTCAAGGCAAGGGTGTATGGTGGTCTACAAAAGATGCTGACAGCAGACTGGTGGCCCAAAACATTTGAGAACCACTTCTCTAGCACACTGTGCATGTTCATGTACCAAAGTGAAGTACCTGCAGCCAGGGACCAAGACCAAGTCATTGAATCAGACAAAGAATAAGCAGGCGCCCCAAGTGCTGGAGCAACACATCGGCTGGCTAGACCCGGTGTCACGTTCCCCAATTAAGTGGTTAAAAACAGTGCAGACATCTCTCTGCTGTAGTTCTCAAAGCAAAGTAAATGTGAATTAAGTGAGCCTGAGCCCCTACCTCTCCCCTGCCCCAGATGCATCCATCCATCTATTTTATCTTAGAGCTCAACAGCAGAGCACTGGCCCACTTTTGCAAACAGGGAAATGGACCCAGAGAAAGCGAGTGACAAGGTCACGCTGAGTCAAGGGCAGATCCCAGGAGTCCCAGCTCTTTTCAGTATATGGATATAAATGCAGATTCTCCAGGCAGGAGCACACGTATCTAATATGGAGTAATTGCACTGACCCATTGGGAACAGAACCCAATTTAAGCAGCGGATCACTTCTGCCACTGGGCCTGCTGAGTCAGGGGTGGGAGGGGGGCTCCTACCTAAAAGAGGAAGGGTGCTCTAACATTAGAAAGGAAGTTGCATGAAGTAGATAACCATCTTTAGCAGAATGGCATCTTGCTAATGGAAACCTTTAGAAGGCCAAACCTGTACATCCCGACCTCTCTACAATTGCTCCATCACCTCTCTACAATATTCTGTTCTCAGACAGTTCTTCCAAGCACTCCCCATGCCACTTCCCCCAGGCCAAGGCCTATTTTATATAGTCCTCTCAAAATATAAATGGAGGTGGGGTGGGAACAGATTCTGCTGCAAAGGATGCCACTTTTGTTTCATAACTAACTCATTAACTCTTTTGGGCTCAGTGGCTTGACAGCATCTAAGTCACATCTTCCCCACAAGTCTCAGTGGACCACTTCTGATAGGCAGGGGCTGATCCCTACTGAGGGACCCCTACCTTCCCTACTGAGACCGATACGGGACCCAACCATCATAGTACCATTTGTGACATCCCCACCTATTTGTTCCTAGCATGCCTGATCAGCGAGCGAAGAACGGGGTTAAGACCACAAGCTCATTTCACATCGGCCATACGGCAGCTGATGGAAGTCATGATTTCAATGAATAACCCAGAGGTGACAGGAGACAGCAGCATCTCCCATAAGGGAGGTAAGAGTGGAGAAGCCCCCCCCCCAGGTTTAAACAAATCTTGAATTCTAGTCCTGGCACTGGATCGAAGCCTGTTGCCTCCGAAAAATTCAACGTTTGGCCGCATCTCTTCTGTCCTGGTTTTATTTCACTTGCCCCAAGCTGCATAGAGAAATTACCAGATCGTACTTGTAAAGAGAGGTGGGTGCAAACACTTTTATTCGGTTCAGTCCTGGCTGATGCTATTCCACTTGTCTCTCTCGCGATTGAACCCTACCTGCCCCCCCCAGCATTTGTTTCACATGCTCCCAGCAGACAGACACAGCAACGCCCAAGTGGACAGCCCGCTTCCCCTTGTTAAATTGTCATTTGTGCCCTAATTTCAAGCTGTAAAATCCTACTGAGATTACAGGCACGGAGCACGAAGCTTTCTACAAGACCTGAGGCTGCCAGATGCCACCACTATATAATGACAGGGTGGTTTGCTGTGTATTTGAAGCCGAGCTCAGAACCCTCTTCATACGCTGACTTTGCTTTCATGCCACTAAGGAAGTAGGCGATTAATCTATGTTAAAAAAAACCAAACACATTTTGAAGACAGGATGACAAGGCTCAAAGATGTAACAACTCATCTAAGTTGCAGCAGGGACAGTTGAGAAAAAGGCATCGGTTTGCTGCCTGCCACACTTTGCTCACAATCCACATTCCTCCCATCTTGCTAATGGCCCTAGATACAGGAAAGGCTACTGGCAAATCAGCAACCATCACCATACATCTCAGTGCTTTTAAAATCCTGCTGTAATTCATTCTTCTTCCCCCGGCTCCTGATTTTCCCCCTCCCCTGGGTAAGTGAGAAACACCCACTGATTTTTTTTCCACTTCCATTTCATCTCAGGTTTCTCTGTAAGTTTTACTGGGTGCCAGAAGGAATCACTCATCATTGCTCCTTATCACTCAGATCCAGTAACTCACTATCTGCTGCATATCCTGCCTTACCAGGAAACTAAGTCATAATCTGAAGACAGAATTTCTCCAAGAACTGGATCCGATTGCTAACAATTAACCAGCCAAGGAGAACCCCTCATCCATCTCAGGAAAGAGGAGATGGCATCAGGGGCAAATAATCTCCCGATTCACATACTGGGTGGGGGAGGGAAATCAGAAGCCCTCACATCTCCATCACTGCAAAAAACACAGAGACCTCCTGCTAAAAGTTAAGGCTGGAGAGTCAGGATCTGTTTCAACCACTATCATTGCAAAACCACCAATTTCAGTTTCTGCCACCCCCATTCTGGTCTTCTTCATTCATTTTGGTAGTTGAATATGAAAACAGAAAGCACAGTTATTTTTAAAGTGAGATGCAACTCACAAGGATTACGTATTGATTTTTTTGTCATTGACACTTTCAACAAGCGTGCAGCTGCGTGAGCTGACCTGCCTGCCGTGGTGGGAAGTACGCCCTCCCTACTTCTCTCGGCTCATGCGACTACAGACACTATTACCTGATTGCCCCTTGGATACCAATGTCACGTCCCTCGGTAGTTTTGCTGCATTAGCAAGTCATTTCAACAATGGGATCCAAATGGCTAAAGCACCCGTATATTACTTTTTTTCCACCTTGGTGCTGATGGAAGAGCTGACATTTGGTTTTAAGAGCGCCTGCGAGAAAAGACAGTCCCCGGTTTCTACCAAATATGAGGAAGTGCGAGAAGGAAACAAGCAAAGGCCACCAGCTGCAGCTCTGCAAAATTCAGAGAAAGCAAACCCTCTTCACAAGCTGAAATCTATACAACAGCTGGTGGAGCTGGCCCCTAGACACATGAGAAACATCCAAGACACCCCGTCATCCATAGTTTCGGCTTTTCATCTGATTCTTAGCACACCTTCCACCCTCCAGAGGAGAGATTTTTCTCCAGAGACTTTTTAAAATGTAAGTAATAGCTACAGTGAATACTGCTGGCTAGAATAAATTTGAACACTTTGGCCTGAGACGTGAAATTAAGAAAAAATAATCATTTCAGCAGTAGATTTTTTTCTGGGCTAAGACCAGACTGTGCAAGACTTTTGACTCTACCAGTATGCTAACCTATATATTATTTAATTCTACTCCGAGCTGGGTGAGATGGTACAGTGGCTTCACTGCTAGCAATGTGTCTGAACCAAGCAAAACCACCAGTGGAAAAAATCTAGAGAGATGAAGCCAGTATAAAGAACAATAACGTTGCTCCTCACAGGGGGTACCAGGTTTCTTGGAGGATGCTACTGAGAGCTGCAATAATTGCTATCAGTCCAGGAAGAACGCTTGAAGTCCTAGGAAATGTTATTTTACAACAGCCACTCGCCCTGTCCTACAACTCAGGTAAGGAACGTTAGAGCTCCCATTGCCCCACCACTCCCCATCTCCTACTGGACTTCACCTTCTGCATCTAAGAGGTAGGACCAAGTTTCAGTAGATGAGGAGGGTTACTTACCAGGACCGCACATCTTGCAGCATTTAATGCCGCGCAAGGGATATTCATGTCTAGTACACGTCAACGCTGAACATGGGATGAGAGAGAGCAGCAGGAAGGGCAAACCAGCAGTACAACAGGACAAAGCCCATAGGGTTTCACCTGGTCGTGCCATTGCCATGACCTTCGGCTCTCAGGTAAGAAAAAAGTAAATTGTAGGAGAGGTTGAATCTAGACTGCTGGGGAGCAGGAAAGCAGTTGATATGCCTGCAGCGGGGAAATTCCCAACCACTCACATAGCTCCACCCCTTTGATGGGAGGTACTTTTCCCTTTCAAAGGAACCCAACAAGTGGAGACTTCTGGTAAAATATTCTTAGCCCTACAATTCATGCACTCATTTCACCCGCTTTTACTAAGAGCCCAGCCACACATTTCAATTAAAGCCTGAGAGAAGCCAGCGATAAAGATGTTACACATTCTCAAGCACTAACTTTGTAGCTGGTTGGCTCCTTTTATAGCTGGATCGACACTTTTATCACATAATTACTTTGCATATGTGACCAGTCTAAATGTATTGTGTGATTTATCAGTTAATTACATAATATATACTGTGCACATGTGTCTGGTCTCAATTTATTGCATGATTAACCAATTAATTATATACATATACATGTACATATTATTTATATACACACACACACACACACACACACACATATATACATACACACACACACTTTGCATGTGTGTCTGGTCTAAATTGATTGCATGATTAACCAGTTAATTGTGTGATATATGTAAAGCGTGGCAGAAGCATAAGAGAAACAAGTCCATCAAGAGACTTCTGCTGCTGCACCCTCTTGTAGTTTTAAAACAAAACAGCCTGTGCCGACCTAAAAAACCAATCCCTGGCACTCCTTTCTGAAAGCAGAAGGATATACTGTGTAGCTGTGCTAGGAGAGGTCAGTTAGTAATTTTAAAGGATATTGGTTAAATTCCACGCCTCTGTCTGCAGATATGTGAGAGGGGCATGGGTTTCTTTGGGTGATAGCCTGTATTGCACTAACTGCAGAGCTAGGATACAGTAAGACACGCTTTTGAATACAACGTGTGTCACTACAGTTAGATTAAGTGGGGCAGGGCTCAAATGAAGGAAGGAATCAAGCAGATGAGCTTGCTGATTGTACAAAATTATTCCAGTTGGAGACTGGAGAGCATGTTGTAGATCTCAGAGCACAGTAAGACATGGGCTAAGCACAGGGGACACTTTTGCATGAGCTCTGCAGGTGGGAGGGGGGTGCTTTAATTAGAGCGGTTCTAATTAAAGCGCTGCAGCATCTCATGTATCAGCATCCCCATGCTTCAGAAAGGTGGCAGGGTGCTTGAACTAAAGCTTGTCCAATGAGATTTAATTCAAGCATCCCAAGTGCAGGGATGTTGATACATGAGATGCAGAAGGTGCTGGAGCATTGTAATTACCACGCTCCACCAGACTCAATTAATTGAGTCCGCTTCAACGGGTTGTAATTACAGTGTATTGGAGCATCCTTGCAGCATGTCTACAGGCACTTATTACTTGGAAGCAACACACACATAAAGGCTGTTCCTTAGGCCTTTGAATGACAGCAAGGTTGCAATGTCACTGATGCAACTGGATTAAAGTTGCATTTGCCTTGGTAGCAGCTACATTTTATGCATGCGAGTTGCGCCAGATCAGTCACTGACTCTTCCTTAAAACTAATGGCAATGGAGCCATCTCTGCCACTGCCTCAAGGGTACGGGCATGTAGGATCATAGACGTTGAGCCTTATTCGATACTCACCTTTTCAACAATACAGGAACAGCCCTCCTGATGCAGAAGCAAGAGGGCGTTCAAAGAGGAATTCTCACTCCCCCAGATAATGGAACCAATATTATTAGTAAAATGAACGGGAGGGCGCTGAAGACTGATGTCACCCTGACACTGCGTTGCAGAGCACAGAAACAGAAAATGAGTCATCCCAGAAGTGATATGTATCACTAAAAGTGGAGGTCACAGACAGGTTTTGGGACTGCCCAGCTGTTACATACTCCAGCTCAGGCCTGCAATAAAATGGGCATCAAGGACAGGTTTAATTGTTTTGGAATTTATAAGGCGGCCTTCGATCCCCTTCTGTTCTTGTAAATAAACGGAGTGGCTGTGATGAAGATGATTCCACTGTCATGTGGGTGGCAAATTGGCTAAGGGGCCGCACCCAGAGAGCGGTGGTGGACGGGTCAGTATCGACCTGGAGGGATGCGGGCAGTGGAGTCCCGGAAGACTCGGTCCTTGGACCGGTGCTATTCAGTGTCTTCACCAGTGACTTGGACGAGGGTTTAAAGGGCACCCTGTCCCAGTTTGCAGATGATACCAAATTATGGGGCAAAGTTAACACACCTGAGGGTAAGGAACCAGGCGGATCTGAACAGGTTAGAAAAACCGGCAGAACGAAATAGGATGCAGTTCAACAAAGGCAAGTGCAAAGTGTTGCACCTGGGTAAAAAGGACCAGCAACACACAGGCCGAGGAATGATCTTCTCAGCAGTAGAAAGGGATCTTGGAGTCATGGTTGACACCAAGATGAACATGAGACATCAATGTGACGAAGTGATCAACAAGGCTAACTGCACTTCATCATGCATTTGCAAATGCATGATGAACAGGTCCAGGGAGGTGATGCTTCCCCTCTACGCAGCACTGGTCAGGCCGCAGTTGGAGTACTGCATCCAGTTTTGCGCACTGCACTTCAAAAGGGGTGTGGACAATCTCGAGAGGGTTCAGAGGAGGCCACTCATATGGTCTGAGGCCTGCAGGCAGGGCCCTGCAAGGAAAGACTGAGCGACCTGGATCTCTCCAGCCTTTGCAAGAGGCGGCTGAGAGGTGATCTTGTGGCTGCCTATAAATTTGTCAGGGGAGGGCAGCAAGGAACAGGAGATGCTCTATTTACTAGGGCACCCCTGGAGTAACAAGGAACAAGCGCCACACATTGGCAGATAACAGATTTAGTCGGACATTAGAAAGAATTTGTTTATGACAAGGGTTGCCAGAAGCTGGAACGGGCTTCCAAGGGAGGAGGTGCTCTCCCCTACCCTGGGGGTCTCCAAGAGGAGACTGGACAAGCGCCCTGCTGGTGTCATCTGACCCCAGTGCTCTTCCCTGCCCAGGGCAGGGGGTCAGACTCAATGACCTACTAGGGTCCCTTCCGACTGTAGCATTTATGACTCTATAAGGTTTCCAGAACCGGCCTTATGAGACTCAGCAACTCTGATGTCCATTTCCAGCTAACTTGCAAGAAAACACCGCCGGGTCCACACCGGATAGAAGCGTATTTGGAGTCAAAATGGGTGGCTGAGAGAATCACATGGCAATGTGATGGCTGTATTTCAGTGGGGCTCTTTTTCTTTCCTGCCTCAGATTGCAGATTTTTTTTTTAATTACTTTTTTTCTTTTTCATGTTTTGGACAGAACTGTGGAAAGTCACAGCTTAACACCAGTCCTTTCAGAAGAAACCAAAACAGGTGTTTTTCTCTCTTGCAATTATCTTTTGCTCTAAACTGCGAAAAGAAGAAAACAAAACAAAAAACCAACAACAACAAGCCCTTGCAGGCCTGACTTCAGCAAAACCACTAAGAAATACCCAGCAAGTCTCTTCCTACCTTTTACAACATCATCATGAAAATCACATCAATCCGGTGCATGTGCTGCTACTGACTTGTTTCTTCCCTTTGCAAAATTTGATCACATCCTCTCATGGACAACAAACAGCAGGGGCTGTTATTTGGAAGCAAGTAAAATGTTTTTTTTTTAAAAATGGAAACTCTCTTGAGGATAAAGATCCCAAACAATGCAAGGCTGAGATGCAGGCACCCACATTTAACTGAAAGCAAAGCAAATGCAGAACAAACTCATGGCAAAATAGTCTCGTTCTAGTTCAATGCATTTTAATTCAAGACATCACGAGCCATTCTGTCAGTAAATATTGTTAGCGTACACACTTCATGGAAGAGCTTTAGGGTGCTGCAAGGGCATCTCTTTTCTATGTGCACCTATTTCCCAGTTATCCAAAGGGCTACATTTGTGTCTCAAATCATAGATCTCATAGACATCAGGACTGGAAGGGACCTCGGGAGATCATCGAGTCCAGCCCCCTGCCCAAAGGGCAGGAAGTCAGCTGGGGTCACAGGATCCCAGCAAGATAAGCATCCAATTTACTCTTGAAGGTGCTCAATGTAGGTGCTTGAACCACCTCCGCTGGCAGGCTGCTCCAGACCTTGGGGGCTCGGACAGTAAAGAAATTCTTCCTTATGTCCAGCCTGAAACGGTCTTGCAGGAGTTTGTGACCGTTCGACCTCGTCATCCCTTGGGGCGCTCTGGTGAATAGACGTTCCCCCAGATCCTGGTGGTCACCCCTGATAAACTTGTAGGTGGCCATCAGATCCCCCCTGAGCCTGCGCTTTTCCAGGCTAAAGAGTCCCGTGGCTCTCAGCCTGTCATCGTCAGATCTGTTTTCCTGACCTCTGATCATGCGCGTGGCTCTCCTCTGGACTCTCTCAAGCTTCTCCACATCCTTGTTGAATTGTGGGGCCCAAAACTGGATGCAGTCCTCCAGCTGCGGCCTCCCCAAGGCCGAGTACAAGGGGAGAATGACGTCCCGGGATTTGCTCGAGAAGCATCTATGGATGCACGCCAGCGTTTTGGTCGCTGTACTAGCCGCAGCATCGCATTGCAGGCTCATGTTCATTTTGTGGTCAATGATGACCCCCAAGTCTCTTTCTTCTGTAGTGCTAACCACCGTAGCACTGCCGAGCCTATAAGGGTGCTGCAGGTTTTTCCTCCCAAGGTGGAGAACCTTGCATTTATTGGTGTTAAACACCATGAGGTTCTCGTCTGCCCATTTGCTGAGCTTGTCCGGGTCAGCCTGGATCACCCGCCTGTCTTCTGGCGTGGATGCTTTGCCCCAAAGTTTGGTGTCGTCGGCGAACTTGGCCAATCCACTCCTGACTCCAGTGTCCACATCGTTAATGAAGATGTTGAACAGGATGGGTCCCACGACAGAGCCTTGAGGGACCCCACTGGTCACAGGGCACCACGACGAGTGACTGCCATCAATCACAACCCTCTGGGTCCGACCACGGAGCCAATTTCCCAGCCAGCGGATCGTGGTGGAGCCAAGGCCACAACTGGCCAGTTTGGTCAAGAGGTGATCATGGGATACCAGATCAAAAGCTTTTTTGAAGTCAAGTTATATGACATCAATCTCTTCTCCCTCGTCCAGGTGATAGGTCACCTGGTCATAGAAGGAAATGAGATTGGTCAAACAAGACCTACCCGCAACAAACCCGTGCTGGCTGTCCCTTAGGATGTTAGCTGGGCCAGTCCCTCAAGGATGGCCTCCTTAATAAACTTTGCTAAGATCTTCCCCAGGATAGAAGTCAGGCTAATGGGCCTGTAGTTAGCCGGATCCACTCTCCTCCCTTTCTTGAAGATCGGCACCACATTGGCCTTCTTCCAGTCTTCGGGCACTACACCAGAGCGCCAGGAGTTTTCCAAGATCCGTGCCAGGGGCTGGGCTATGACGCTCGCCAGCTCCTTGAGTACCCTGGGGTGCAGGTTGTCAGGGCCAGCTGACTTGAAGGTATCCAGCTTCTCAAGGTGTTCCTTCACAAGGTCAGCATTGATGGAGGGTAGGGGATCCCCCTCACCCAGATTTCCCTGTCCCATAGCAGGCATGGGCGTCCCGTGGGACTGATGAAAGACTGACGCAAAGTACCTATTTAATAGGTTGGCTTTTTCCTGGGCGTCAGTTGTCAGTTGCCCCATCTGGTTTAGCAGGGGTCCAACATTGCCCTTGCTTTTCCTCCGGCTCCCCACATATCTGAAAAAGGACTTTTTGTTGTCCTTGATGCTTGAAGCTAGTTGGAGTTCAGTTGCAGCCTTGGCTTTCCTGGTTTGCTCCCTGCAGGACCGGACCAGCGCAGAATAATCCTCCTTGGAGGTGAATCCCGTCCTCCATCCTTTGTAGGCTTTCCTTTTTAGCCACAAGAGGTCCGCTAGGTCCCTGGAGAGCCAGGAGGGCTGCTGTGCCTTCTTGCTGCCTTTCCTCCGTGTTGGAATAGATTTGGCTTGTGCACTGAGGATCGCTTCCTTGAGAAGCAACCACTCTTCTTGAACTCCCATCTCCCTGGGGTCACGGTCCCTGAGGGCCTGACCGACAAGCCTCTTGAGCTTGTCAAAGTCGGCTTTTCTGAAGTCAAGGACTTCTGTGTTGCTGACTGACTTGCCAGCTTTACGGCGGATGGTGAAGGTGATCAGCTCGTGGTCGCTGTCACCCAGCTTCCCATCGATCACTAGGTCGCCGATTAGGTCGTCCTCCGTAGCCAGTACCAGGTCAAGCAGCGCTTTGCCTCTTGTTGGCCCATAGACTTCTTGAGTCAGGTAGAGGTCATCCATGCACGAGAGAAAGCTGTGCGACCGCTCGGATTTTGCTGAGTGATCTTCCCACGAGATGTCCGGGTAATTGAAGTCACCCATGACAACCAAGGTCCTGGAGCAAGCGGCCTCAGTCAGTTCCCGGGCAAACTCCTGGTCAAGCTCAGGACTTTGAGTGGGAGGTCTGTAGTAGACTCCCACCGTTGTGTCCCCTGTGCCGTGTTCCCCATGAATTTTTACCCAGAGGGTCTCTAGCTGTCCATGCCGGTCGCCAACATCAGCTTGCAGGGACATGTAGCTTTCCTTGACATAGAGAGCTACACCCCCTCCCCTTTTGTCAACACGATCCCTCCTGTACAGGGTATAGCCCTCTTTACCCGTGGTCCAGTCATGGGTGGAGTCCCACCAGGTCTCCGTTATCCCAATGACATCATATTTCTTTGCACTGAGCAGGAGGACGAGCTCGTCCTGCTTGTTGCCCAGGCTCCTGGCATTAGTCTACAGGCAGGCAAGTGTGCCCTTGGGGGCTCTTGCCTTGCCCACAGATTGTGCCAGGGCTGAGGCAGGGGTGGGCTCCCTTAAGTGCCTTGGTCTGCTGGCTTTGCAAGGGTCGCTCAGCAGGCCAGCAGTGGCAGTAGACCCCCCATCTCCCAGCGGGCTTAAAGCCCGGTGGAGCAGGTCAGCCAGCCTGGCTGAGAAAAGCCTCCTCCCTGGTGGAGGCCATCTCTTCCCAGCAGCTCGCTGCCTCTCTCGCCAAAGAGCGGGCTGTGGTCATGGAAGCCAAAGCCTTCCCGATGACACCAGCGCCGCAGTCTTTGGTTCACTGCGTGGATCCTCCTCTCCCCCCTCAGCCCATAGCCCGAGACTGGGAGGAACAACAAAAACACCACCTGAGCTCCCAGACCCCTAAGCCCCGCTCCCAAATCCCTGTAGCGCCTCATGGCCTGGCTGGGGGTGCTCCGAGCCGTATCATTGGTGCCCACGTGAATAAGGAGCATGGGGTAGTGGTCTGTGGGCCGGAGGAGCTGCGGGATCCTCTCCGCAATGTCTCGGATGCGGGCCCCCGGGAAGCAGCAGACTTCCCGGGCTAAGGGGTCGGGGCGGCAGATTGCCCCTCAGTGCCCGCAGGATGGGGTCTCCCACAACAAACACCTTTCGTTTCGTCTTGGGGAGAGCGGGGGCAGTAGCTGCGATCGAGCCTGGGTTGCCTGCGGGAGCCGGCAACTGAGCAGGCTCTGCCGGGGCTGCAAGAGGTGCGAACCTGTTGCTAAGCTCCGGCGGGGCAGGGGCCTTGGGGCCCTTGACCACCTTGGTCCATGCCCCTGACTGGGCAGAACGGGAGGTCCCAGAGTCCTCCTTAGTCGCAGAGGGAGACGGAGCTCTCCCCTGCGGCTCCCCGGGGAGAAGGGCCTGGCAGTAGGAGTCTGTCTCCTGCTCGCAGTCCCTGATGGCACGCAGTCTCTGGCCTGTGGCTGGAGCTCCCCCAGCTGGCGCGCCAGAGACCCCAGGAGGGAGCAGACCCCGCAAGGGGAGGTGGCCATGCTCCCGGGCCCCAGAGCCCGAAAAAGGGACAGGCAGCCCCCGCAGCCAAGAGCCAGGGGCTCCGTCTGCGTGGAGCCCGGGACCACGGGCTCTGTCTGGGTGGCCGTCAAATAATGGTCTATTGGCAGTCCCGCCTCCCCGCAATCTTAAATCTCAGGAAATACAGCTCTAGCATGGGGCTAGGATGCTTTGGTATCAAGCACTGTAACAGGCAGATTCATTGCTTTCATGTTAAGCAGTGGCAGGTGACCAGAAGGAAAAAACTTGAACAAGAAACAACCATAAATTGTGCTCAAAAAAGGATTCGATCAGCAGCCTTGTAAGAAGCTGGCTATGGAGAGTGGTCTTGCCAATAAGGGCCTGCCCAAACTTGGGAAAGGAAAGGTTGGAAAGAGAAAACTAAAGAATGACAAGATAAAAAACACAAGAGTTTCTCTTGCAAGATTCAGGGATAGGAATCATCTGGGAATGGGTTCCTCCAAACCCCATTATGCAGCCCACATCCTCCTACCTCCCCAGCATCTCATTGCAAAGGAGGGACCTACTCTCAGACAAGAACTCCTTGCAGGGGATCTGGAGCTCCACATGAAGGTTCATTTGAAGGTGCTAGGGAGCAGATTTTGGTTTTTGTTGCTGTGTTTTCTTTTTTCTTGGGTTTCTTTGCTTGTTTTTGAAGACGTAAGTTGGGTTTACCATCTTTTTTTGGAGAGCAGGAAGACAAGAAATGTTGCCAACACAGCACATTAAATTTTGTTGCAATCTTTCAGTCCTAAACTTGTGTGAATCTGTAAACTCTGCTAAAATATGTACTTCAAAAGTGGGTGTTGTCTGTGCTCTGGGTAGCAAAGCATAATCCCCTCCCCCCGACACACACACACACACACACAATTCGTATTTAAGTGACATTGCTGAACATTGAGACAAAATGTAACGGGCCTGTAACTTGCACTTTCTTTAGCTGCAAGATGAATAATGCTGCCTTATAGACAAGGGGTGGGCAAAATGCGGCCTGTGGGCCAGATGCAGCCCATTCTAGCCAGCCTGCGGGGCGTCTAAAAAAATTTAGAAAATTAATATTTATCTTCCCTTGGCTGCCTGTCATGCAACCCTCAATGGGCTTGCCAAAACTCAGTAAGCGGCCCTCCGCCCAAAATAACTGCCCGCCTCAGTTATAGACAGATGAAGGGCATGCAAGCCCGAAAGCTTGCAGAAAAAGATAATTTTTTTGCAATTTAGTTAGTCTAATAAAAAGTATCATCTCTGAACCAAGAGTTTTAGAGTTTTGCATGCCTTATAGACAAGGCTTTAAGGGAATGTCTAACACCATTTCCTGAGCTAGTTCAGGTGTACAGCTGAAGAAGAAATCTTGCACTCTTCTCAAGCCTTTCATAACATCCCAACTAGGGCTGTGCGAAGCTTCAGGTGCTGATTTGATTTGGAGATCTGGCTCGATTCAGTGGCTGAACCTCTGAATCCAAATTGAATCAGGGGACCAATTAAAAAGTCCAGATCCATTTGGAAAAGATTCGGCGAGCTTCGGCAATTCGGGCAGTCCCCGCTGGCTGCAGCAGAGAGCTGGACCTGGACTCCATGCTGGTAAGTAGGCGGGGGGGACCATGGGGGGCCCACTACCAGGCCCTATCCCGTGCCTGTTCCCCCAGCCCCCCACCTGCTGTCCCAGTCCCCCCATGGCTGACCTACCCGCCCCAGTTCTGGCCCTTTAAAAACAAAAAAAAATCCCAGTCTCACTGGCTGCTGCAGTGACCTTGCGGTTTCTCGGGGCTCATGGAAGAGCTCTCCACACAGCACGTGACTTTGGGGGGCAGTGGGAATGGCCCCCCACTGGGCAGGAGCCAGTGAGTTCAGGGGTTCTTTTGTTTTTGGTTTGTTTTTTTTTAAAGGGACAGGAGCTCGGGCAGCCATGGGGGGCTCGTGGCACAGCCCCCCACGTCAGTGATTGCCCCTGCCAGGCAGGAGCTGTTGAGTGGAGGCTTGCTTTTTAAAAGAGCCAGCAGCTGGGAGAGCAGGCAGGGGTGGGGCCTGTGTGATTTGGAGATTCAGCAGCAGCAGCTGAGTCTCCTAATCAGATTTGGCCAAATCGATTCAGGACAGTGATTTGAACAGGCCTAATCCCAACTGGTCAAAAACCTCTGTAGTACTTGCCATTTGCATTTGTGGCACTGCACAGTGCAGAGATGCAGTATCTTTTACCAACCCTTTTCTGAGGGACCAGTTTCTGGAGACTTTTAGCAATTCAGAATCAAAAGGTTTAAAATAAAAATTAGCGGTCAGAAAGACATATACAATAGTCTCCTGACGTGGCTAGAACTCAGTTAAAAATTAGGTATATGGTGCATCAGACCAGGTGAAAGCAATGCTTATGACACTCAACTCTTCTATTTTTTAATGAAGATGAAGCTTCAGGTTCTACTCCTCCTGGTGGCAAAGACAGCTCTACAGATTAAATGGTGAAACATGCCAGTGACATTAGCGTCACACACCTAGATGCCATGTTTCACATCCTGTGACATTATAAATCCTGTCTCTTACCTCTTTTTTCCAAGTCTTGCCCTCACGGCAACCCAGTTACAACCAAGTGCCTGATCTAATTAAAGTCTCATCTAACTTAGCTTCTGTAGAGTTGCTCAAGCAAAGAGATCCAGCTACTTGTGGCTATCTTCACCAAGATTTCCCCCTGCTAGCTATCTTCTTCACCTTTCAGGTTTTGAAATTGAGATCTCTTTCATCTGAAGCCTTATGTTTTTACATTTTTTTGCTTAATGAAAAAAGCTAAATGCTGGACTGTTTCCAAAGCACAAAGAAAAATATATTTAATGCAAAAAGGTAAATGTATATAAAAAGACACTGATTGATGCGAGCCACGTAACCAAAATAAGGGGACACTCTCAAAACAAAAAGCAAAAACTTCTATTTACATTATATTACGAGAATAAATTTAATCAATCAAATATAACAACATCTTGGTTGGAATTTCAGGCAACCACCCAAAAGAGGGGCTTGTACAAGGGTGAGGCTAGAATTAAACATATTTTTGTATTTTAAACAGTAGTGGATATTGCCCTTGTTTTGCAAGATTCTCCAAAGATAAGACCCAAAAATAGATCCACTAGAAAGCTCACAACTCCCTCATGGGTTGTCACCTGCCTCTGCTGGACCACAGTGAAGAGAGAAACAAATTAAACCAGCAGAGGTCGATACTAGTTCCACTCTCCTAACTTTCCTACGCATAAAAGCGCCATCAGTTTGTGAGACAGCTGCACACATTTCTCTAATCTGAAAGGCTTGATTTTCATTAGCTGCAACACGGTTCATAGTGCAAAAAGCCAAATCCAGGTTTTGCTCACTGAAGAATCCTGCAAGTTCACAGAACGAGAGCTTCCCCTGGGGCTTAAGATACAGACAGTTCTAAAATGAAAGTGATTTAAATGAACTTCTCCATTGCCCCCACTCGCAAGTATAAAATCTGGCAGATTGAAAGCCAATTCCCATTTGCTTTAACAGGAAAATGAATCTGGTTTTGTAAAGCATCAGATTGACGGACTCCCGTGTCAAAAGGAAAGTGATTTTTCAGGCTGCTAGAACCATACTTGGAAGGAGAAACGTACTAGTCTCCAACACTGGGAAGCCACCCTGAAAGAATGTGAAAAACACAGGGAAGATCAACCAAAAAATGCACAGAGACAAGATGCTCTTTTCTGCACTATGGCTATTCTTGCCCCTCTTGGCAGCTGCATGCTCTTTCAGCAACAGGGCTACTTCAAGCAGATTGCTACGAAAATACTTTGTTCAAAAACCTTCTGACAGATCAACACAGCAGGCTTCACATATTCGTAAGACTTGGCGTAAGCTATTCCAGCCAAAAGCAATGGTGACTACTAATGAGCACCTTAGCTGTCACAGTACATATAACATTTAAAGAGGATCTGCTCTAACTGTACTAGAGGGGCCACTGATAGTGTGAAAAAAGGAATAATTTTAAGGGAATTAAATGAATATATACATAAAAGACTGCCAAAAACCAAACTTAGCAGCCTATTTACATTGGGAGAACCAGCATCCAATGCAGTCTACAGTTGATTTTATAAGCTGAAAATACTTCTCTATGTCACTCAATATAAAAAGCTACTGGGCCAAGTGAAGCAAACAGCTTTTCAATCAATTTATTCCTGGATTTCCTAGAACGCTAATAGAATAGACATTTGAAACATGGTTTCCCCCTTATTAACATTGGAGGATCTCAGTTTTTACGATGATTTTCTTAGATCAGCAGCTTCGAAGGCAACACCAAACCCAGAAGTTAAATTTTTAAGATGCCTTCATAAAGTACAGTGAGCCTAACACAGCTGAACTCCCAGCTATAATAATTATACAAGGTAGTGTGAATTGAGTCAGTCCAGATCCTGCCTTGTTACTTACAGCCCATTTTTTCTTTATGCTGAAGGCAAGAGAGCTGTAGGTCTTGTATATGGACGTCTTTAAGTCTAGGACAACACATCTTACGCACACAACACAGATAGCAGCAAGGTTTTTTAGTTTGTTTTTTTTTGGAAAGCAAAAAGGTGCTTCAGAGCTCTGTGGGAGACGAGCAAGGATCAGAACTCCTCGTGGACATTACGAGCATAGTCCATCAGCTTGCTGCCAGTGAAGTACTCGCTGTATTTCAGGATTTCATCCAGCTCCAAGTGATGGTTCTGGTTCTCATCAGCCACTGCTATCATTTGCTTGGCTTCATTTAGGGCATTGTATTCATTCATAGGATCCATGTATTCCTGTAAAAGGTAAGAAAGATCATCATTTCCCACCACTGGGGCCATCACTTGTTTCCAAGCCATATTTCAGGACTCATGCCTCCCCCCAAAGGTCTTAGGGACAAAGGATACCATACACCCCAAAATGACTAACTGGTGCAAAGCCAATAAATGCACCTTTCTGCCTGGTTAACACCTTTCATTTCAAAGACCTTTCTACTACTACCCGTCTCCCTCCCCCCTGAGGTTCCTTCATGAGGAGTAACCGCAGCCAGTATGTCAACAATTTGATGAAAAAGTTAGAGTTCTCCTACAATGCCAAATGTGAAAGAGCTCAGGAAGAGCTAAAAATCAAGCAGAGAAGGATCCCATACCAGAGTAGTAATAGATTTGGCCCATCAAAGCTAGATAACATTGGAGATCTTGCCTATTGGCATTTTCCTTTCCTTAGGCAAATTATACTGGCAAGGTAGGATCCCTTTGACCATATGACCTTCAACTTTTTGAATTCGTGTTACTTTGAGCTCATCAAGTCTCATGAATGAGCAAAATGTTCTACTATAGTGATACCAAGATGCCATGGATTTCTCTCTTAAAATGTCAGCTTAGCAGATTTTTTTTTTTTTTTTTAAACACAGTAACTAGAAAAAGATCCAAATTAAAACAACTCTCAAAATGACTTATTTGGAAACAAAGAAGAAAAAAACCCCAACGAACGTGATCACCTGGTTAGATAAAATTACTAAGAATGCTCCAGTTTCAGTACTGAATTGGTAAAATTACACACATATTAACATGATAAAACTTTTGGCCTTGAACCCTAAAACTGAAAACAACATGAAGAAGAGCAAAAGATAAAGATTTGAACTGTAAGGCTTCAGATCTTTTGTATGGTTTTTGGTCCAGGATCTGTCAGACCCGCATTACAAAACCTATACAGCTCTACATAGCTGCAGCAAGGCTACATGCCTTTACCTACAACTGCAGCAGATCTCAAGCTAAAAACTGACAGTACAAGGATGAAAGGTTTTACATATTTTAGGTGCTTCAAGGAGGATTTCACTTTTGCAGGAGGCAGGTGTGGATTCCACAGCATAATGCGCCACGTCATACATATGAGATGCAGACCCAGGGTCTCAATAATGTGCACTCAAAGCTCTACAGAACTCTTCATACAGCCAGGGGTATCAACTGTAGTGTCCAAGTGGTAACAGGGTTTAGGCACCAATATGAACTGAGCAATCATCTAGGCATGTTCTCCACAGTTAGCCAGATTCCTCTTTCCATTGTACAGGAGGTTTTATTTAATTATCCCTGTATAACTTACCTACATCATAACGTTCTCCGACTCAATCCAGTTTCTCTAATAAGATTTTGGCCCATCTATTTATGCATCCACCTCCAATTTCTATTATTCTGATTTTTGATTTCATAAGCATGAACTTTTTTGTTTTCTGGCAACTGCTTACTCCTTTATTAAACCCAAAGATAAAAACATCCACTTGCTTCCTGGAATTTTGTTCTTTTTATTGCTCAAAGATCTTGCTGCCTTTCCCCTCACATGGCAAATTTTCACCATTAAGACTCTGGAGGCAGCAAGAACAGATTTCAATTATGACTCCCTCATATTACTTAGGACAGATCGCTGTCCCATATGAGTCATCTCCAATTCTCCTGCATCTAACAATCTAGTCTTTTCGCAACTGAGATCTTTGACTGCACAACATGCAGTGAGTGCTTTTGTGCAATGGCACACCAATTTGGAAACTTACAAATAAATTAAAAACTAGAGTATATGCGCGTTCTTTTTTTTAAGCTTTAATGTGAATACACAGGTTCTTAATTGAATCATTCTTCCTATCTGAAAATGAGTAATCTCCCAAAAATCTGTACCCCTACTACAGTCTGTGGCTTGCTTTCATGTACTACAAATTAAGAAAACAACCTATTTAGGGCACTATACATAAAAGGGAAAAAAAATGCTAAATTGGGAACACATTTTCCCCCTACATTACTCTAGTGCTCTCATGGTTCCTAGGTATATTATGTGCCAAAACATCCAATAACTGCACCTTTGCCATCATCTGAGGATGGGAGTGTTTTTTGACTCTGTGTTCTTTGGAATGGTGTCTGTCACTGTATTTGGAAAACCTCAAGTGATTTTAAGAACATAATGAACATGAAGTGCCATACTGGGTTAGATCAATGGTCCATCTAGTCCAGTAGCTGTCTTTGACAATGGCATGAGCAGATGCTTTACAGGGAGAGTAGTGAGCTGGGTATGTCTAAAGCAATTTATCTTATGTTCATTACTCTTCCTGGCATCCACAATCATTGGTTCAGAGATGCCAGAAAATACATCCGACTGTTCTGTGTAGTAGTCTATTAATACATCCATCATGCATTTTTCTCAACACGAAAAATGATGAAGTTAGAGACACCTACCTCCAGCTCTTCCATTGTGACGATGCCGTCATGATTGGAATCAATAACCTCCTCAAATTCTTTCTTTCGGTCTCTCACCCAGTCATCATCAATATCCTGGGCTTGCTGGTTCTCCACTGTACCAACAGGCAAGGAAATGAACTCGGAAAGAGTAAGTTTCTTATCACCATCTTGATCTGCAATACAAGCCAAACCAATAGAATGATGAGCACTTAACTCACAAGTGACCACTGAGAAACAAGACACAACTTATTCCTAGAACTCAAAGCTTTCAGTAGTACTAAAACCACAGTTTCCAATCTTCCCAGCTATAAGAAAGGCAATTATTAAATGTGTTACCTGAACTAGGTTTAATATACATTTACATATTTAATGTTAGGTTGCTTACAATTAAAAAAAACAAGAAAATATACCCCTCCCAAACAAACATGCAACCAATTAAGGAGCTTCCTAGCTAAGCCAGAGCTTATAAGGCATTTATACACATACTGCGGGGGGTTGGAGGGTATGGTGAGGTGGGGTGCTTTAATCAGAATGGCTCTGAGACCCACTCTAAATAAAGCGCTCACAGCATCTCGTATATCAGCATCCCCACACTTAAAAATGGCAGCAGGGGTGCTTTACCTAAAGCTTATCAAACTAGCTTGAGTTAAAGTGACCCTGCTGCCATTTTTAAGTGCAGGGTGCTGATATGCATGCTGTAATTATATTGCATCACAGCAGCCTTGCTGTTCATGTATGGGTGCCCTTAGTTTCCAGTTTAAACCCAACTTCGTAGGTGCAACCAGTTCTTGGGCTCCTGCTTATTACAGCTAGGAGTTATCCAGGTCATCTCTGATCTAAATTGGAACATGAGACAAGTGAATCGTGCACTATTTGTACTATGTCTCACCTATAGACAGAGACCAAAAGTAACCAGTTTCTTTTAAAAATGAAACTAGTTATGTTATAAAACTGACATGCCTCAGTGATCAGACAAAACTCTGGACTATTTCATTATTAAAAAACTTATTTTTTGCCTAGAAAAAACCCACCACGCAATTCACTAAGTCATATCTAAGCACACCCGCTAGAGAGCTTTGCACACCAGTCAGTCTGACTACAGAATGGACAAAACTTGTTGCCTCCACTTCACCTTGCACTTTAAAAGGATGAGTTCCTTTTAAAAGTTGGGAAGTTTGGGATTTATGAATGCTGAGCACGTGCTTCCAGTTCTCATGAGCGTCTATATAGTTCCCTTGTGCAGGTATACTTAGCACAGACAGCTCTGCAGTACAAACTATGTTAGCAGCAGTACTTTTGCAGTCTTCACAGTGTGCATTTGTGAATGGATTGCAGGTTTATACTGTAAAACTCGGCATTTCTGAAGAACTCGCATTTATTTGAAATTTACTTTAGTGGGTGCTTTTCTGAATGGCATAGAAGTTGGATTTCTTCTTGAACATGTAACTCAGCAAAATGAGACCTCCTGGTGATTGCTGCATTCCTACTCTTATGAATTTATTACCCTTAAATAAATGATGTAGGGAAGCTAACATGTGGTAACTGCTTCCTTATCAGTATAGGAAATCCTCTTTTTTTTTTTTAAATAACGTTTTTGGATCATGCCATGTTCATCAGAGGAAACCTACAGAGATTTCTAGGTGTATTTCACAAAACTTAACACAAGCCCATTTTACCGCATTTCTCATGTGTGCGTGCGTGCACACATTTCTATCAAATTAAAAAAAAAACCTTTGACCCTTCTAATTAACATGGTGACAGAGGAAATTTAAATGTATAAAGCAGATGGGACAGCAGTCCAATAATGGTTATTGCAATTTATATTCTGTATATTTGATATAGCTTGTGAATGAGATAAAGGTTAAAGCATAATTGTTTTAAACAGAATGGTAAAGAAACATTGCTCAATGCTTGATATATGTATCCTGTATAAACCAGAAGCACCTATCACATCTACAAAAAATATTCAAGACCCTAGATAAAAACTGTAGTTCTTTTTAGGGCAATGCAAAGGTTCAGGTGGTGATTCAATTCAGAGGAGATTCGGCCCGATTCGGTGGCCAAATCTCCGAATTGAATCGGGACCAATTTAAAGGTCCAAACAGATTCAAAGCTCTCCAAATCTTCAGAAAAGATTCATGCAGAGCCCCCCATGCAGTGTGGGGCAGTGGGGAATCACCCCCCCACCCAGAAGCACCCACTGAGTCAGGGCTTTTTTCCTCCCCCAAGTGCCAGAAGCTGGGGCAGGTGGGGCAGCCACTGCCAGGCTGGGAAGGATGGGCATGGCCAAGTTGGAGATTCGGCCACAGCCAAATCTCCAAATCAGATTCGGCTAAATTGAATCGGGACAGTGATTCAAAAATCACCCAATCAAATCACTGTCCTCTGAATTTGTACCTGAAGCGAATTCCAGCTGCTTTGCACAGGCCAAGTTCTTTTTTATTTATTTATTTTTCAATGAAAAATGCAGAGGTAACACTGCTGAACTCCCGTCACTAGTTTTAAGAAGTGATAATTTTGCAGCAACATGTTGAATTCTTAGAAATCCAGATAATTACGTTAGTATAAGTGAATCAAAATTCAGCGCAAACCCCTAGTAAGTAGTGCCTGGAAAGTACAAACGTGGTGCTATTGCGTCTCACTTCTGTATCATAAAACACTGAGAAAACCCATCAAGCTGATCTATACTGAAATATAACTGGTTGAGTAACCTTGGGGAAAAAAGCAGGTGTACCCAACTAACGTTATAATAGGGTTTGGTCTGGCCTGTATGAAGTGAGGTAAAACCTGTTGTGACATCCTTACAGCACACAATTTTCTTGTAATGGCCAGCGGTCAGATCATTCACCAGGAATGTAAGGAAGAGGAACGCTACTGGCACAAATGCATGGACCTGATAGCAGATTACAACTCTGAATGAACAGTTTGGTCCTTTTCACATACTCGGGACCAAATCATATTCAGACTTGTTTCAGGACACCACCAGGATGGAACAGTTCCAGTAAGTTTTGTAGGGAAGACATTTCCAAACTGTACAGGATTTAAACTCACATACCAAGATCACGGATGATTTCTTTGACCATAAACTTCAGCATCCCTCTGCTGTGCTCAGGATGAAGAAAGGACAAAAACTCTCCTTCATTCAGCAACAGATCAGCAGGGGGGTTGTCAGCTTGGTACCAACGATCTTTCAGGTTATCTAGAACTTCTTGTGCTAGAAATTAAAGACAATGTTTGTAATAATCAACTCTGTACAGAAAAATACCCCAAACCTGAATACTGTATTGCCTACCTAATAGGGGTTCCCGCCCCCCCTTTTTGGATATTTAAATATTTTTTGTTGGGGACAGCAGAGGGAGCGAGAGAGAATGATGGAGAAAATTAGCCTGAGTTGTAAACTGAAATCTGGCTTGGTTACATCATCAAAATGGGATATTTTGGAGTGAAATGCCCAGTTTAACCCCATATCCTTCTGGTTTCACATATCCCCAACTTGCAATTACATAGGCTATGAAAATAGCTATTTATTCACGACACATTAGTATAGTAAGCAGATCATTTAATTCAATAAAATATAATTATTCTATTTAAACTACAGCCAAAGAGCCATAACATTTTTTTTAACAATTGGTCAGACTATAGTTTTACATTTCTACTGAAAGGGTATCTTTAGCATCATAATGTCCCCTAGTACCATTTTTATAACTAGCTCAGAAAAGACAAAAGAGATGGCCACCTTTTCCTTGACCATCTCTCACCAAGATTTCTGTGCTACATTAACTATTAAGTATTTCAGAATGTCTACCCAGTCAACTGGTTTGGGTCAGATGCAAAGAAAATGAAGCTGCTGGCACCCCTATGTTATCTTAGCTTGTGTATGACTATTTTAAAGGCAGACAACAAGAAAGAATCATAGAAAATGAGAGTTGGAAGGGACCTCAGGAGGTCACGTGTAGTCCAACCCCCTGTGCAAAGCAGGACCAGCCCCAGATAGATCATCCCAGCCAAGGCTTTGTCAAGCTTAAAAACTTCCAAGGATGGAGAGTCCTCCACCTCTCTGGGTAACCGGTTCCAGTACTTTACTACCCATCTCATGAGAAAGTGTTTCCTAATATCCAACCTAAACTTCCCTTGCCGCAGCTTGAGCCCGTTGCTCCTTGTTCTGTCATCTGCCACCACCAAGAACAGCCCAGCTCCATCCCCTTTGGGCCCTCCCTTCAAGGTAGTTGAAGGCTGCTATTCAACTCCCTCTCAGTCTCCTCTTCTGCAGACTAAATAAGCCCAGTTCACCCAGCCCCTCCTCTCAAGTCGTATCCCCCCAGACTGCTAACCATTTTCATTTCTCTCCGTTGGACTTGCTCCAATTTGTCCACATCCCTCCTGTAGTGGGGGGGGCCCAAAACTGGACACAGGGCTCTATGGTCTGACAGTACTGACTAGGGGTGTGTGAAGTGGGCTGTATTCAATTCAGATTCGGCCCAAATCAGGGAGAGTGATTCGATCTGTTGATTCAGATCACTGTCCCCGACTCAATTCAGCTGAATCTGATGATTCGATGCTGATTCAGAGAACTGGCTATTTGGCCACAGACACAGATTAAATGTTTTTTCTACGTAGCTCGAGGTACCAGCACAGCTCATGAACTCTGTGATGCAGGGGCAGATGGATCATCCCACAGGAGTGCCCCCCTCCCCCTGCCCCCCCATGTTCTCGGTGGCGAACCCAGAATTGGACTGGAACTACTTCTGGTCCACTTGCGGGTCTGCTGGGAAGTATGCTGGGGCCCCCCAGCGGCTTAGCTATCAGCTGCGGGGGGATCTGGGGTGCTCCCCCAGACCCACAAGGCACCAGTTGCCAAGCCAGGTGGGTGTGGGGGGGCCACCCTGCACATTCCCTGGAGGACCCGCAAGTGCTTCTG
Source organism: Crocodylus siamensis (assembly GCF_052110815.1). Taxonomy (NCBI): domain Eukaryota; kingdom Metazoa; phylum Chordata; order Crocodylia; family Crocodylidae; genus Crocodylus; species Crocodylus siamensis. The sequence continues at coordinate 7,608,123 of NC_143406.1, read as the reverse complement.
GTCCACTTCTGCGTCTGCTGTTGAGCGCACTGGGGACCCCCCATGCTTTTGTGGGACACCCCATGCATCCCAGCATCGCAGCGATCACAAGCCCCTGCTACCTAGAAGTATGCAGAAGAAAACACATCCTGTGTCTATGTCCAAATCGCCAAATCTCTCCAAATCGATTCGGAGGATTCAGCTTCAATTCAGAGAAATTAAAGGGTCCTTTGATTTGATTCGGATTCAGAGATTTGGCCACCGAATCAGGCCGAACCTCCACCAAACCGAATCAGGGACTGAAGCTTTGCACAGTCTTAGTGCTGACACAAAGGTTGCATGGAGTCTCTTTCCTCAGCAATCACAACCCCACTACTATCTTCCTCTGCATGCAATCATCTCTTTGACCTACCTTCCACCCTGTGTCTCAGACTCTCTTGTTATTACTGTTTCTTCAAAACTCTCTAGCCTCCACCCTGAGCACAGTACTCATCTCTTCCGTTTCAAGATGTTCTCCTTAATGGAGCCAGACCTCCCACTACTGTTCAGATACTATCTTCCCATGACTACTTCCCTTCCCCACAGCCACCAGATCTCTAGAAACTATTTCCAAATGAGTAGAAACTCAACTGATTTAAGCTGATTTGCTAGTCGATGCAAGGAAGCTAAAGTCAACAGTTCATCATGAAAGTTAGAGAGAATCAACACTGGGAAGGGGAAAAGAGGGAAATGGAGTGTTTCAAGAACATGTTACATTAAAACATAATGAAAAATAATTCCACCCACTATTAAAAGCCTTGGCATCTTCTATATTATCACATATCTCACTTAAAGCATTTTTAGTGAGTGCCCCATCATACATAAACTCCAGGACTGCAAAAAGGATAACTAATGGAAGACAATCTAATGGACACATATTCAGAGCCTATCTGCCTTAAAAATAAAGCTGATCAAAAATTTCTGAATAAGATTTTTCTTTCGTAGTTCTAAAAATGGCCTTTTTGGGAAGGAGTGGGAGTGGGAGTACTATTTTTGCACCTTGGAAATTCCCTCCCACCCCGCCAAAATGCAAATACTACCAAAAAGACTAGACAATGTTTTCATTTGTGAAACAGCAGAATTTTTAGTAAATGAAGAATGGACATACAATATATTTTTAAAAATACTTGTAAACATTTGGCTGCTGCACTCTTGAGCTGGGTTCATCACATGAGCTATACATCTCTGCAAACTGCTGGGCATATTAAAAAAAGAAATTAAGTTACTGGAGCATCATTCTTGCTGTAGATGTAAAACAAACTGTGTCTTAGTCCCTTTTATTCCCTCACTAGCTTCCTTCATGTCTCCAAAGGGCAGACCCTGGCAATCCAAAGCTCTGGGACTACCATCCAAGTGGGAATTTCTCTGTTTACTACCCCTACGGTTTGTGACCACAGGAGTTTAAACTGATACAATTAAACAACTTCATTAAATAAAGCACGACCTATTCAATCACCCAATGATACATGACAATTAAAGACCAGAATTAAAACCAGAGAAGCTTATATACGGGCTTTCCCTCACCTAAACCTTACTCTCTTCTTCCAAATTTTGGTAAGTTCTACATAGCCCAATTGCCTCCATTTGAGCTGGAAGCAGCAGACTGCACTGACGTTTTCTCTCCTTCGTCCCAAATATCCATCAGCGTCTCCTCCTCCCTCAGGCCAGCATCATAATCCTCGGTTCAGGACCAAACAAAAATAAAATTTGCTGGCCTGGCTGGAGCCCTGATAAACAGCTTCTCATTGCTTCTAGTAGGACCCCTGCTGTTTTTTTATATTGAAACTTATTTTTGCCACGGTTTTGTTTCCTGTTTGTTCTCCTCTCACTCCTCTAAGTCTGTGAGAGTATCAGACTAGTTAACCAAGGACCCATGATACTCATGAGACACACAAATCCCTTATTCTCTACCATCAGGGGCAGGCAATTATTTTGGGCAGAGGGCCACTTACTGAGTTTTGGCAAGTCATTGAGGGCCCCATGACAGGCAGCCAGGGGCAGATAAATATTCATTTTCTAAATTTTTTAGGGGCTCTGCAGGCTGGATAGAATGGCCTGGCGGGCCGCATTTTGCCCACCCTTGTTCTCCATGTTAATAAAAGAAAGTGGCGGGGAAGGAATGTAGAAACCCAATCTCTTCTTGCATGGGGATAACAATAGTAACATTAGATTCATGCTGCCTTCTGCTAATATCAGAGACACCAGAATGAAATTCAAATTGTATCATGGATGAAGGCTTTAAGGCTTCCAGTAGGAACTCCAGATACAGGCAAGTTTAAACAAACACATTTTTAGAAAAACTGTCTCCTTTTTACATTAACTGCAAGCTGCTACAATGCCGCAGTGATGAGAGTATACAAAAAGTGCACATCCAATAAATGTAACCACATGCTCACAGAGTTATATCGGAAGAAAAGAAAGAAACCACCTTACGCTTTGGTTCTTTTCATTGTATACATTACACATATAGCAGGAGCAGGGCTGTTTTCTTCCTTGGTACTTCTTTAAAATAAAATTAGTTCACTTGTACAGAATGTGTCAAGTCAAATTTTCTCAGGTTTATTTTGTGGCTATACTTCAAATTTCACCCCAAGAATCAAAAGCACTTCTTGATAAGAGGCCTGGGCCTTGCTAAACTTCCAGGGTCTCAGCAAGTAGAACAGCTAGAATTGCACTTAAAGGTTTAATTAAAAAAGGGGGGGAAAGTTATGGGAGAATGTTTCTTCCCCTGCTCTTCATACTAAAGCTTTTTGACCTGCAAAGAACCCTCCAATCCCCCAAAAAACTATATTCCCTCCTTTACTGAATAAGTCTGTCAGATTTGGGCCCAAAAATACTTTGAAAAACAGAAGATGTAAAGTAAGGCAGGCCTTTGAATGAAAATGCAGAGACAGCCTTAATTATAAATGCTACACAGTAAAGCACATTTAACTTTCAAAGAGTTTAAAACAAAAGTGTCCACTTTCCTTCTCTCAGTAGCTCAAGAGCTTTCAATGTTAGTTCTATGTTATACCAATTAAAAATCTGGCTGCTTTACATTGCCAAATCTTGCAAATTCTTGAGTTTTTGTTATAATCTTTCTAACAAGTGGAAATTTTTTGCTGGATGGAGATGTAAATTTAACCACATGCACACAGAGTTTATATCGGAACAAAAGAAACCACCTTACGCTATGGTTCCTTTCATTTTTTTTTTTTCACATCATGTCTGACAAGCAATTTTAAGTGAATTTTTCTTCTAAATTTGACTAACTGAAAAAACCCCATTACCTTACCACTTGTTTCCATACAAAATACACTACAGGTTTTATTTTAGACCTGCATCATAGAGCATGCAGGTTTGCAATACACCTAGACAATCCTAAACAGGAAATAACTTGAAAAAATATGTGCATAAAGTTTTCTCCTATTTGGAGCACTTAAGTGACACATGTTGAAAATCCTGCCTGTTGTGCAAAAAATTACCACCATACATTTAGAAAGAATTTGTCAGAACTCTGCAATGTTGTCAGATCACATTGAGAATTAGTTTCCATTCTTGGGACAGGAAGATCATTTTATCTGTTTGGGAACTTGTTTTAGTACACATTTGGAAGGTGTTAAAAATATTAAAAATAAAGGCAGGCCAAAAAAAGGGTCAGGAGTATGCATAGTCCCATTTCTGACAACAATTTCTCTTTCCCCAGCTAGGTGGTATCCAGGAGTTAGAACTTTTACAGCATTCACTGAAAAAAAAAAAAAAGAACAAAACCAGCCCATTTTCCTCTTGGGCATTCCTACCATCATTAGGGGCCTGCCCCAAGCCCTATGAAGTTAATGGAAGAACTTCCACTGATTTTAAGGAGATTAAAATCAGACCTAAGACCAATTAATCCTACATTAGCAGTAATGTTGGTTTATATTGCACAAATAATGCTGACTCAAACTATTCAAATGACTGTTGAATTGTGCCTCAGAGCTGCCCTTCTCCAATGCAGACCTGCATACCTAAAAGAAACTAGAAACATCCATTCACATATCACCAAACTACTGGAGGGAATCCCCAAGTCTTAGATGTCCCAATATAACCACTTGAATGCTGCAGGTCAGCGCCACACTGCATGTAACAATGCCTGAAAATAGTTGGGGCATTTGTACACATGCAAGTGCCACAGCGCTGGGCACTTTGAAAAGTACCTGGTGCCGTGTTGCTTGCAGTTGTATAAGTGGCAAAATGTGCATCAATGCACAGAAAATGGCAGTGGTCCACTTTTGAACTAACACACATACAAGCTGTTTTAGTTCAAAAGCGCGCCACAGCCCTTTTCTCCACGCTGACGTGTGTTTCACTACTTGTACATGGTGCTGCACCGCACAGTTGTGCATCAGCTCACGTGCAGAGCAAACTCGATTAATCTAGTCTGCTCCAACGTGTCGGATCTGTGGCGCAAAAATGTACATATATACACTTGAAGCCCTAGTCTTATCTGACTACTTACAAACCTCCAGAAAACCCTGATATTATACTTATTTACTGAAAGTGAAAATATTTCGGTATCAGAACAAAGTTAACAAAAACTAGCGTACTTTCATTTGCTTTAACAGGTGCTGTTTGGGTGATCAGTGCTTTGGACAGTCAAAGACTTAATTAAGGGCCTTCACCAGTCTTAAGGCACCAACCTTTTTTTTTGTTAACAAAAACCACCCACATTCCATCAGTGAGAGTACAAAAGCAATTCTGTATATTCTCAGAGTCAGGAAGTGGTACAGAATTAGTTTACATTTTCCCAAACAAGGCTTGGTTATGGTAGGTTGCTTAGGTCTTACAATGAACCATACACACAATTTCCTTATTCAGCAAATCTTAAAAACAGTTTATCTGATCAGCATTCCTGTAAACTGTAGTTAACCACATTGCCATAAACCGCGGCTGGGAAAACACCTGTACTGCATAAAATTCAAAGATCTATTTGCATTGTAGTTGCTTTTTTGACAAATGGAAAGCATAATGATGATAACCCAGTTTTCAGTGACTAATTCCTGCAAGGAAGAGCTAAGTCTTGATGTCTTATTCAGGTTAGCAGTGCATTCAAACACATACAGGACAGGAAAGGTAGCAATTACTACAGAATATCTATCTTTGGAAGAACAGGCCTGTTTCAACAGCAAGTTGCTAAAGTGATGCAAAAGGATGACTATTCTTATTAAGCTAGAATTCTTCTTTTCGCACCATATAGAAATGATGCAAAAATTTAAGGTAATTTAAAATGAACTAGTCTCTATTCTGTAGGTCTTAGCTCAGGCTTACAAGTGCCACAAGTAGCACGGGCAGCCTCTGTACTAGATCAGAGAAGGGACAAGCCAAAACAGCAGCAGATAAGGTAGGAAGCAAAAAGCAGAGCAGATCATGCAGAGGATGAGGATCAGAGTCAGACCCAGGGAGGGTACAGAGCTAAAGTCTGGCATGGCAGTGCTGATACTAGTTTCTACCACAGTATAGAGTGTGTGCACATCAACATGCTCGTATTTATACACACATGCACATATGTGCACATGCAAACAGCTTCCTCTGCCCCCCCGCAAGAACAATCTGTAGACTTTCCTTTGCTACAATTAAATAGTGTAACACAGAAACTAACAACACATGGAAAATATGCATTATCACATCACTGTAAGCACAGTGTACTGTTTAAGTATGCAGTTAAACCTACAGTACAAAACTTTCAAGCTCTTGATCAGAACTTCTGAAACCCTAGACTCATGGAGGCTAAAGTGAAAAAGAATAGGGGGTGGAAAAATCTGGACATGAGCTGTTCACCCTCCCCCTCAGCATCCACGCTCCCTCTCAGCAGCCACCCGGTAGCAGCCACTGTGAAAAAGACTTATTTGTTATATACAGTCACAGTGCTCCTAGGCCAGGGCGGGCAATTATGTTGGGTGGAGGGCTGCTTACCCCGTTTTGGCGAGCTGTCGAGGGCCACATGGGTAGCCCCACCCTCTAGTCACCAATGTCCCAGAGCCAGCACCGGAAGGGCCCAGAGCAGAGAGGGGGGAGCTGGCCCAGCTCCATAGAGCTCCTGCTGCCTGGGACCCTGTACCTCTGCCGCCCTGCTCTGGGCCCTGCTGGCACTGGGACACTGGTGCAGGCCCTGTGCTCCTGTGTCCCCCAGCACCATCGTACAGACTGGGGGCAGCACACAGCCCCAACCCCCTGCTCGCCAGCAGGGAAGGAGCTGGTGCAGAGTGCGGGGAAAAGCAGCCCCTCACCCGCTCTGTGGCCAGCGCTCCCTGCTGCAGCGGGCTGTCCTGAATAGGCACAGGCAGCCCCCCTGTGGGCTGTGAGCAGCTGCAGCGCAGGGTGCCACCCACGAGCCAGGCAAGGGGCTGCTTTTCCCCCCACACTCAGCACCAGCTTGTAACCCAGCCCCATGCCAGCTCCAGGCTCACCCGTCGGGGATGCATGGTGGCAGCAGCAGCTGTGGCCCCCTCCACTTGCCGCACCGGGCAGCGTTTTATTCTGTTGTCATTTTTTTCTAACATGCCAACAAAATACCACTAAGGTAGACTGTTCTACAGACTCTACAATGCTTTCCGAAAAGAATCTGTATAAGGTTATGAAATCTCAAAAGATCACATACCTTAAAAAGTTGTTTTAAGCAATGACTGCTTAAAAAGACACAAACCTGAGCTATGTAGGCCACGTGTAAATTAAGATGTAGAACTGAAGTACAGTAAAAGTTCCGCTATCCGGCAGCTTGCAAGTCGGCATGCTCTGTTAACTGGCACGCCAGCTTGTAAGGCAAAGTGAAACTGGAAGTGCCCACCATGGCACTTCTGGTTTCTCCGAGCCCACGCGGCGTGGGGCAAAGCAGCTTGCGCTGCCAAACCCCCACAGCCTGGGGGCATAACAGGATGCACAGGGTCCGCCTCCCTGTCCCACAGGTAAGGCAGTGATGCCATGGGAGGAGCAGCGATGCCAAAAAGGCAAGGACACTTGTTCAGGCTGCTCAATTAACCGGCATATTTTGTTATCCAGCATCCCCCATTCCCAGGGGATGCCAGATAACGGAGCTTTTACTGTAAATGAGAACTGTTCATAAAAAATAATGAAGTACTAATCATTAGTGCTTTGAAAAAGAATGCTTGAATGAAGATGCCAAGGTAGTGCAGAACTATTGGGATTTTGTTCTTTGATCCTATTTCTAATTTATAGGAGGGTGGTGAAGCACTGGAACAGGTTACCCAGGGAAGTGGTAGAATCTCCATCTTTGGGAGATTTTTAAGGCCCAGCTCAACAAAGCCCTGGCTGGGATGATCTAGTTGGGGATGGTCCTGCTTTGAGCTGGGGGTTGGATTAGATGTGACCTCCTTCCAACCCTCATCTTCTATGATTAGTCATGAAGATAAAAAATAAACAAAGGGAGGAATTCAGCTCCAAGATAATTTTTTTCATCTGGGTTTTGAGAGACTGATTAAGTTTTTTCATAAAATTAGACACACAAGTCTAAAAAGCCTGCTTAGTCTGATGCAACTGACACTTCCCAGGGGCTATAATTTCTGGAAAACCTTGGCCAAAAAACTAAAAGAGCTTAAAAGTTCAGCTACTATCCATGGCCAGGAACACAGTCATCTTGCCTGAGCTGACTGTTTAGGTATATGAATCCTACTTAAAACTATTTAGGATTCCCCAGCTACACATTCCCACAACCAGCTCCATAACAAGTTCAATCCAGTCACCATCTTCTGAACACACCTAAAATTGCTACTGTCTGGATCTGCCATTCACCACCTAACTCACCATGTTCTGCATTGCAAGCGCCATGTCATTAAGAAGTAGAGGGAACTGAGGCATCCAACTTTGGTTCATCAGTTCCCCTCCCAGAACAGGATTCCTGCTTTGTAGGCCCGGGGATGCTTAGCAGTACCTTTGCGAATCTTGCCCTTAGTCCATGACCGGAGACCCGCCAATGTTATACAACAGCCGCAGAGACCACAACATGATGCCTTCTAACATACAGTGCTCAATTCAGAGGTCAGCAAAGACTGGAGACCACCCCAACACACTTACCACACATTTTATCATTCAATTCCCCCACCAGAAAGTCACACAGGTAGCAGCAACTGACTATACTTACTTTCTTCATCAATTTTTAGCTCTTCGTTGTTTTTGATCTTCTCCGCAACTTCTTTTTCATTAAACCCCTTGCTTGCCAGAAACTTAATTTTATATTCATCCCAAGACACATGGCCTATAAAAGAGAGTTGCATCTCAGACAAGGAAAATATCGTAGCATCTTCAGAAACATTTAAAACAGCTTTTGGTATTGTTTCTTACTGTGCCACCTGCCAAAACCCTTTATGCTCCTGCATTTTATGAGAATTAATCTATTTCAACTTGCAACCCAATGACTGTACATTTTATCGTGGCTAAGCATCATCAACACTGTGCCTGCCAAGCATCTTCTGAGACTTCAGATTCCTTCCCCTAATGCTAAGGCCTAAAATATTCTTCTGGCTGCCTTTTGCAAGAGTCGCAATTCGACTATTGTATGTCAGAAGGAATTCATATGCATTTCCATAGGAGAATTGTGGCCACTTTTTTTTCATTGAGCTGGATTTCCTATGGGTTCAGTCTGACTCAATGGAAACTATTCTAAGCTTATCTTCTATTACAGATGGTAAATGTCCCACTACAAGCTGAACAAAGAGCAAATGGCCACATTTGTCTAGTTCGCAGAAATGCGTGTATTTACCCTATTTTTAGTGCGACTATTTAAAATGCTCTCTTTTGAGACATCAAACTCAAGAAAAACTCAACTCTCAGGCCTGGGCAACACCAGGGAAATTTTTAACACATGGTTAACACAACATTGTATGAGCAGACTTATGTCACCTATAGGTCCCCAAGTGACTGATACACAATGACACATCTATTTCAGAGTTTAATTTTAACGATACTGGTCAAGTGATACCAGTGATACAAAATAATTAGAAAAAGAAAAATCCCTAGCAGGTAGGCCCTAAAGTGAAGATTCTTCTACTGATTACCACAAGGCACAATACAAATGCAAGGATGAAACTGGACTCAGGATTTTGAAGGGACTAGGATGTGGTTTCTGACTAGATCTTCAGGACAACTACCAGATGGGCTTTCTAGCTGCTATAAACTTATGCCACAAACCAGCTAATTGTACAAGACAAAATAAACACTGTTCTCCTACCATCACCATCAGGGTCCACTGCTCTGAAGTGCATTTTGTTCTCTTCTACAGCTTCCTGAAAATGCTCTTCTGTCTTCTCCATGATCCAGCGCTGCATCTCTTTAGCGCTTATCTTTTTGTCCTTATTAATATCCACCCTGAAAAACAAAAGGAAACACCAGTTCATTTTCCAGGGGTAATTATCAATTCAAGCCATATTCCTTCATTGAATAACAAAATTAACAAAGTCGAAAAAGCAGAAATCAAAAGGTATGTTGGTTTTTACTGCTTATTGGATAGCCATCATACACCATTAGACTGAGCTATTAGTTGAAGAAGAATAAACACGTGAAAGACAGTTGCTTAGTAAATAAATTTGGCTAAAAGCAAGGTTTGAACAAGAAGCCAAACCAAGATAGGAATCACTTCAAGAATAAGCTCTCTTGATCTGAAAGATGGCTTGGATGGTTTGTTTCTTTCATTACTTAGAAGAGACATTATAGTATAAGCACACTGTTCCATGCTCCTCTGAAGAACAATTTTAACGCAACTGCCCAGTGAAATAAGGTACTTGCTGTTTTTCACTGAAAAGGTAGGTGGTCAATTAACACCCGCATGCTTTCTTAAAGAACACAGCTGTGCTTCTTTTATGTAAAAGTACTTGTGGTTTTTATACTCCAAAGCTTGTTAACCTTATTTCAGATCTCCTAAAGTTAAGGCTTGCAATATGATTGTTTCCAATTTTTCATTTGTCTACTGTTATAGGCTCATTGTTGCAGAGCTCCAAGGATTCCTTCCTAGACTTGTATTTCTTCTGTATTTACCTCCAATACATCTCAACCCTTGCCTCTTATTTAATGGCTCCATGCTTGAACCTTGCTTCCCACCCCCTTGCTCTCCCCTCCTCCCCCACCCTCCCAGTCTCTCAGTTTATTGATGAAATACCTCTCTAGGTATGCCCATATCTTATCAGAAACAAATTAAAGTAATTAAAAGAATGACAACTCAGGCTGAACCCCATTCTTGTACAGGCCTCCTGAAAGGTTTCTCAATTCTGTGTTGTAACCTTTAAAAAAAAAAAAAGTTTATTATTTTCATCCTTGATCTCTGAAAGGGGCCATTGTTTCCATTTCTTTTATTGTATGGCTGATGGCTAAAGTGACCTTGTCTAAATTAAAAACGACACCACGGTATCTGCTCCCTGTGCAACTTCCCAGTCACACCTGCTTTCCTTTTCTGGGACAAGAACAAGACGTTTCTCTGCTCCACTAGTGTTCAACTGCAGACACACAAGGTATATTTTATCCAGCCTCATGGACCAAACTGCCAAGTAGAGCAAAAACTGTATTAACCGGCATTTTATTAGCTGGAAAACTCCGAGGGATGCAGCAAAAGCGAAACGGGAAGTACCACTTCTGGGTTTCCCTGCCGCTGTGAGCAGAGTTCTTGCCACTTCTTTGGCCCACGGCCCAGGGCAAAGCAGCCTGCGCAGGGCTCCCTGTCCCCCAGCACACTGACGCTGGAGAGTGCACCAAATGGTGCACTTTTGATTAACCGGAATATTTGATTAACCGTTATGTCCCATTCCCAGGGATGCCGGATAACAGAGCTTTTACTGTACAAGTCAATTCTAAAAATCTGTTGTTGGAAATGACATACTGAACACTGAGAAGTTTGCTTGATTTGCAGATAAGCAGGCTGCAGTACCAACCATTAAAACAAAATTTACTATAACTATTATGTAGACAGAATAAGTAAGGAACACAGAAATGTCTTTTTTTCTTTCTCTCTCTTTTTTTTTTTTTAAAAGAGTTTAGAGTTTTTCATCTTTGTTCGGAGCCTAGGCATTGCTTAAGCATTTAACTAACCATAAGCATACATTTAGAACTAAAAAGACATTCTATTGACATTTAAAAGGCAAGAATCTATTTAAAGTATACCAAACCACTCCAATCTTGAAATTTTAAAGACAACACACAGACACACAGGCTTGACTGACTTTTTATCTTCCGGCATCACTATCTTAAGACTACTAAATTTTATCATTGAAACTAAGCTTATTAGTATGTTTTTTCTTACCTTTAAATGTCACCTAAATGTTAAGGAGTTTAAGTCTTAGAATAACCTAAACAGCTTTTTAAAGTGTTTATTGGTATTACAGCGTGTGACATTAAAGTATTTACACGTTACACTTTCACAAAGGAAATGCATTCAGCACTTCAGCAAGACAATGGTTCAAAATCTACAGCAAAACAATGGTTAAGTGTCTGACTTATATTATATCATGCTTATGCTGACAACAAGCCATATCTTGGTCCTGAATAAATTTTCTTTAAGACAATAGGGGAAATAGAAATGTAGTTCATCCTCAACTTAAAACATGACCCTGTCATGCATCACTAACAGGTCCAGACAGGTCTTGCCCCCCCTCGATGCGGCGCTGCTCAGGCCGCAGCTGGAGTCCCATGTCCAGTTCTGGGCGCCGCGCTTCAAGAGGGACGTGGGGAACCTGGAGAGGGCCCAGAGGAGGCCACTCGTATGGTCGGGGGCCTCCGTGGCTAGCCCTACAAGGAGAGGCTGAGGGACCTGAATCTCTTCAGTCTCTGCAACAGGAGACTGAGGGGGATCTTGTGGCTGCCTACAACCTTATCAGGGGCCAGCAGCAGGGACTCAGGGGAAGTTTGTTCACCAGGGCCCCCCTTGGAGTCGCCAGGAACAATGGCCACAAGCCGAGGGAGGACAGGTTTAGGTTGGATATTAGGAAGAACTACTTCACTGTAAGGGTGGCCAGAGCCTGGAATAGGCTTCCCAGAGAGGTGGTGCCCTCACCTTCCCTGGGGATCTTCAAGAGGAGACTGGACAGGCACCTGGCTGGGGTCTTATGACCCCTGCTACCCCCAGTGCTCCTTCCCACCCATGGCAGAGGGTCGGACTCGATGATCTGTCCAGGTCTCTTCCCACTCATTGATTCTATGAACATTCCTTAGTTGAATTAAACCAGAAGGCACAAGAAGGATGCAGATGACTGACACAGGAATATATGAGAGGTTTCCAAATAAAATTCTCCAATTTAGTCACTCCGGAAGACGGGAGCCTTGAGTTTGCCTGTATATAACATGAACTCATGGTACACCCTTTTTCAGTTTATAAATTAAGGTTTCCTTTTGTCACTAGGGTTCTCATGGATTAGCCACTTTCATCAAACAAAGCACTTCAATGAATCAGCATGACAAGGCTCCATAAACAGTGCATGTATGCATGTGTGGAGACACAGTCCCAACACTGAACTGGAATGCAAGAAACATGAAGGAACATCAAAAATAGTTTTTTATGTGATCTTGTACAAAATAGTCAAGTCCTACTAAGAATGAGAACTTTAGCTAGAGCAGCCTGAGGCAAAAAAGTTACAGGAGAGGAGCTGGGAGAAAAAAAAAAAACAAAACCAAAAAAACCCCAAAAAGCTCTCCACAATTCAGGAAGAAGCAACAACAGCAAGTTTTTCCAAAATCTAAAACCAAAACAGCAATCAAAGTATTCAATTAAAGTTAAAAAAATTCAAAAGATAAGATATACTACTTAATTTGGAATTAATGCATTTGCTAAAAGGACTGTAGCCTATGGGGCCTTAACTTAACCGTCAGTGTAAAGGGTGGAAAATAAGAACCACCCGGTGAAGCTGTTTTTCAGTGGTCTTATGACAGAACACACTACACAGCACACAATGATACCTTGACATTTCTTTGTGCACCACCCCGGTCTCCTGTTTTTCAAGAAATGTCATACAAATACTCATTTCTACAGAATCTTATCTCTTGTAAGTTTCCTGACCTGATAAAAAGAAGAGCTTCCAGAAGACAAAGCCTTATTATGACAGTAATCCTTGCTGAGCTTAACAATGCAATACCATAAAACATTACTGACTGCTTGACTGCATGCTTATTCCATGGGAAAGTTAAAAAGATAACCACTGCACAGGAGGTGGTTGATGCAGTACGTGATCACTGTACCATATTATGAAGGTACTGTGAACACGTTCTAGTAACATCCAGGGCAAATCAAGAGAATTGGTACATAATACCATTGTATTAAGTCAGCCAATTCAGTCAAGGTTAGTTTTGCATTAACTAATAAATGCTACAGGACCTTCGAAGATTGTCTCACTTCCTCATCCTTACATAGGAAAATATAATCTAACACGAACATTGTATTTCCCCATCGTGTGCTTAAAAAGACATAGCATTTTTGTTGTAGGGCAACAGCTCTCTCTAATGTGGCCCTCATTAAAGTGTCTCATAGGAGAAACCACAGCTACAGAAATCCAGTGTTGGTTTTTGTAAACCATTTGCAATGAAACCGGGATAGATATGGAGCAAAAGAGAACCCCAGAATTAACAACCACAAAAATAAACCAAAGTTGAATTGCCATCTCATTTCCACATCAGAAAATATTACAACTGGATACCTGCAGCTACCAAGGAGGTGAGTAACCAAAGAGGGGACTGAACTGTGCTCTGGCCACTATGGAAATTCTTCCCCTTTGGGATTTCATGTACAGTGACAGGGGTATTTGTGGGACACATATTGCTGTTGAATGCCCTACATTTCACATCCATGGAGGGCTTCAGGCCATCAAGCTGGCTATTTGCATTAGCATTTAAAATACAGGATGTTTGACAGAGAATTTCTGCTGCTTCCAGAAAATGAAAATACATTCCACAATATCAAGTTACACAGAAATTCTGGTTTACTTACAGAACTTTTTCTACACTTTAAAAAAAAAAAAAGATATTGATACAGCATGAGACAGACAGAGATCACGACACTTGGCTTCCTTAAAGATTCAAGAAAAACCAAACAATTAAATTAGTTAATAGTTCAAGGCGGTGGTGTTGCCGCACCACAAGAAGTGGAACAGTCACTGTCCCATCATCATGTATGCTCTATGTGCTTCATGATCAGGGATCCTGCTTTTGTCCAATTTTTAAAAAATCCCCAATTTTGGGGTTAAAAAAAGGAACCCAAAATTCCAATTTTTCCGTTATATGTATATTGAGTGGCGTTTCATTTTGATATCTACAGGTATCTATATATTATGGCATTTCATTTTAAATCACAGAAAAATGTGGATTTTAGGTTACTTTTTTAACCTGAAAAATGGGAATTTTTTTTTTTAAATCAGAGAAAACCAGGATCCCTGTTCATGATTCCCTTCAAAATCATGCACTATTTTTGCTACATATCACCGAGGTCTTTGCACTTCTTTGCCATGCCTTTACTTGCAATTTGAGCTTGAAAACCATGACTAGCAAATGGTGAGAAAGCTACTCTTACAGGTGTTGCTGAAGTTCACCCTCTTTCCTTTCAGCACTTGTAAGAACCACAAATGCTTAAGCACAGGGGAAAAAAAAAGAACTCTGAAGCTTCAGATGAGACTGAAAAACCCAGTTTTACACCCATCAAACCCTTACACATTGCAGTACTTAACAGGATGTGAGAAGGTCTCTGGCACATGACCTGATGAATGATTGCCAAGGATTTGAGTGCAGAATAACTAACCCCCCGCCCCCTTTTTTCTTTGAAAATTCAACAAACATGGCTGCACAGAAGTAATTAGTAAGAAAAAAAAGCTAAAAATCAGAGTATTTTAGATTTACAGTGGTGACTCCACTACCACAAAGACATCCTGACAGGAAACCACACATTCTAGTTTGAATTTAGTAATTCCATTTCAATAAACTACAAGATAGATTTAATGCAATTAACCAAGACAGCTGACTATTTAACAAAATGAGGTTTGGTTGTGGTTTGAATCCTGGCACTTAGTCAAGTGTATTCTAACAAGGTCACCAGCCAGTGAATGACAAGCCACAGTCATCTTCAAAATGATCAAATGTCTTCAACCAGGAGTTCGCCCGGGAACTGACTGAGGCCGCTTGCTCCGGGACCTCGGTTGTCATGGGTGACTTCAATTACCCGGACATCTCGTGGGAAGATCACTCAGCAAAATCCGAGCGGTCGCAAAGCTTTCTCTCGTGCGTGGATGACCTCTACCTGACTCAAGAAGTCTATGGGCCAACGAGAGGCAAAAGCGCTGCTCGACCTGGTACTGGCTAAGGGGGACGAAATAATCGGCGACCTAGTGATCGATGGGAAGCTGGGTGACAGCGACCACGAGCTGATCACCTTCACCATCCGCCGTAAAGCTGGCAAGTCAGTCAGCAACACAGAAGTCCTTGACTTCAGAAAAGCCGACTTTGACAAGCTCAAGAGGCTTGTCGGTCAGGCCCTCAGGGACCGTGACCCCAGGGAGATGGGAGTTCAAGAAGAGTGGTTGCTTCTCAAGGAAGCGATCCTCAATGCACAAGCCAAATCTATTACTGGGAGATGCAGTAAGAAATCAACACTTAAACACATGTCTTGGCCCACAAGTACCCACCACTCACCTTGGTAAGGAAAGAAAATAAAACAGTCGGTTGTGGCTCAGCATTTTCCACAGAAAGCAATCACCTTTGGCTAAGACTTCTGTCAACAAAGTGTCAGCAAAATATGCCTTTGCCCAGCATACCACCCCCAGAAAATATTGGTTTAAAGCATCTCAACTGACAGCCAGCTGTTGCTGCTTCAACTCAAACCTTCCAGACAGTAAGTTTCCTCTGCAACAGAAATCAAAACTAATTTGTCCCAAACTACTTTATTAAAACAACGTGCATGTTTCAGAACATAACTAAAATACTTGGGAGATTTCATAAAAACTCCATTATTTCCCATCACCCTATCTTTCATAAATTCATAGATTGTTAGGGTCTGGAAGGGACCTCGCAGATCACTGGGTTCAGCCCTCCCGCTCTAGGCAGGAAGACAACTGGGGTCAAATGACCCCAATCTCCTCTTGAAAACCTCCAGGGTAGGTGACTGCACTACCACTGGAGGGAGTTTATTTCACACTCTGGACACCCTGACTGTGAAGGAGATTTTCCTGGTATTAAGCCTGAAGTGGCCTTCCATGAGTTTGTACCTGTTGGTCCTGGTTTTCCCCAGAGGTGCTCTAGTGAACTTATCTGACTCTTAAAGCTCCTCCCCTCACTTCCAATCCATTTTTGGCAGCCAGTAACTCATAAAATTTTATTTTCCAAGGAAAACTAGATTGATGCAAGCTCACATTCTCATACAGCTATTACTGTACTTTATTTGAGGGTATGTCTACCGAGTTTAGGGTATCACCTTGCCAAGACACCCAGGCTAGGTCTTGACCATGCTAGAGTCCAAAACTATAAGCAGCACAGTAGTGTGACATTATGCCATTATGCTCCGCTATATTGGTTCACGATGTAGCTTTGTGCATTTCTCCACAGGATTTCCTCGTGCCACGTAAAATCCAGAACACAAACCAGTACATTTGGACCTAGCTTTGGGGTTTCTGCACACCATTTGTTTGCAGACTTACTACTGCTTTCAATCTTGTCTTAGGTCTTGGGTTTTTAAAACATGCTTGATTTGTAAAAGACCTAAAAGACCACCCACCACACATTAAACATGTTTTGAAAAAGGGGGGTAGAACTTTTGTCTTAGGGCTCAGAGAGCCTTTTCTTCAAGCATTTCTTTTTTTACCTTTATCAATTATCTTTTTAAGATACTTTCACACTGTAGGATATTATTATTCCATGCCACACAAAACCTACACAGAAATGCTAGCTGCTGATCATTTAAAACTCATGACATTTTAAAAATCTGTTTTAATTTTTTTTTTAAAAAGGTATTTCTTGCCAATTGCTCCTGAAGCCATAACTTATCCCCCACCTCTACCTACAGTAGGTAGGTAACCAAACAAATAAGCTGGTGTCCAGATTCTTCTCAGACCTCACAAAGGAGTGTAATCTGAAAAGCCACTTGCTCCAGGTAAATAATGACAGAGAAATAGTTAGTTGCGTTAGTCTGAAGTCAAATAGAAGGCACAGTAGATTTGCACCTTACAGAGGGGGGCGTTAAGAGAGAGAGTGCAAGCACACTGATGAAGTAAGCTACAGCTCACAAAAGCTTGTGCTTTATTAAATCTACTTTGGTTAATCTAGAAGGTGCAAAAATATATCATGCCTCCTAAAAGATGGGATCCAAAGTTCAAACAGCAGCAGCAGAACTGCATTACTTGCCAAAGCAGTCAGTGGCTTAGCTTTAAATGGAGAAAGGTACACCAGGGTAAGGCAAGATAGAAGCTGCAATTAAGTCGATACCATCCCATCTTTCCTCTTCCTCCCCGCCCCCCAATTTTTTTCAGGCATCTGTTGTTGAAGAGAATATAGTCTAGATGCACAAAAAATATGGCATTCACAATGCACACATTAATTCCTTCCTTTCCAGACACACTATAAATGGATTACATGTGTCCTCTTCCCTTAACCCCCAAATCTAACTCAATTGAGCCAGGAGGAAAAGCTTTCCTTATTAAAGAAAAGATGACTTCAAAGCCAAATTGCTTACGGATACTTCAAGTACCATCTCAGACCACACTGTTATATAAATCAAGTCATCAAGGTAAAAACTAAAGAAAAGCAACTCTGCCATCTAGTGATGGTAAGTAGTCTTCTTTTTTGTGTGTCGGCGTTAAGACCTGAACATAAGCAAATTTTCATTCGCTGATTCCCAGAGATAAACCTAAAGACAAATGTTTTTGGCAACTGACATTTAAATCTCTCAAAGTAGAAAGAAACTTCATAAACAAGTATTTTAATGTCTAAAAATAGATTTAAATCTTAAAAAATTATTCTAAAAAATCCCACACACAGAACAGATGAATCATGCCACAAATGAAATGGTGCTCTTAACCTTTCCCAAGCCTTTTTTGCCTAAGTTCTTGAGAGCTGCCTACAAGTTTAACAGCAGCAGCAGACTAAACAATAACAAGACTTAAAGAATTGAGAGGGGAGACATCATTTTAGTTCCTAAATACCTGAAAGGTACTGAGATATGAAGACATCAGTCATTATTTAGATATCTCTCTCTCTCTATAAATATATCAAAGAAAAATAGTTGGGAGACACTGAACTTCCAAAGTGATTTCTTTTCTTTTTTGAACAGTCAGTGTTTAACTTGCTTGTTTTCTCTCGGTACATATCAGCTGAACATGTGCCCTTATCAGCTGAACATCTGCCCTTATTCTTCATTGTTATTCCTGCTCCTCCCTAGTGTTGTTTTCCCCCTTTGGTATTTGAACGGATCACACTGGGCAGGTGAAGTGGTGGAGAGAGAAGGAAGATATTTATACCTGGATTCAGTATCAGATCCTCAACAAGATGCATTTTAAACAGTAGGTTGGCACAGCAGCTCGAGTGCCAGAGCCTGCATTACAATCTGGGACTCCCTGTTTAAAGCCTGGAGCTCTAGTCTCTAGAACAGTGGTTTTCAACCTCTGGCTGGGGGTCCACAGACTACATCCAAGAGGCCTGCAAAAGACGACTGTGAACGATGAAACACACATAAATACTCACATTTACAATTCAAAGGGGTTGACATTCCTTTGAAATTTTCAAAGGAGTCCACACCTCCGTTCCAAATTTTTTAGGGGTCTGCAAATGAAAAGCGACTGAAAACCACTGTGCTCGAATCTCTGCCCTGCTGATACCCAGAACTAGAGACAGCCTGACTGTATAGAAAAATATATTGGAAGTCCTTAAGAATCTGAGTGTTAAAATTCTTAAGTGACTTAGTGAATATTTCAAAACAGGAATTTTGTTTGTGGAGCAGTTTTTACCAAAGCAATTAAGGTTCCAATCCTGAAATCTGAGTACTAGGAAGCATCACCACCACAAAAAATTCCCTGCAGATTGAACCTCATAGCTTAGTTTTGAAAGGCTGGTGACTAAGTCAGTTGAAGACCTTACCAACACACAGGTAATACCAGAGGCAAACTGATTTCCTCCTGATATTTATACCTGAAAACTATCAAGTTTAATTAATTAAACATAGGAGAGTACAGAACTTCTCTAATAAAATAAAACGAAAAAAAAAAAAAAAAAGACAGAGAAATACTGGATCCAGGGGAGCCATCAGACATTTTCTCATGATTAGCCATCACAACTTACTTTGAAAAGATAGCCATTAGCTTCTTTCTATTCCTTCTTGGCTCTGAATCTTCTTCAAACTCTTCCATCTCTTTCCCTAGAAAAACCTCCTGGTGAAACTCCTTGTTAAGATGTCCATCCATCTCCATTTTGACCCCATTGAGGTGGTCTGGAGGCAAGATCTCATTTTCATCTTTGCTGTCAGGTGCCTTCTCTTTTAAGGCAGAATTATTTGCAGGCCTGGCATAAACGTCCATTAGCAGGAACACAAACAGGAGCGACAAATAGAGAGAGCCCAAACTGCAGAGGAAGGCCTGTTTTGACATCATTGTTCTTTTCTTTTCCTTGTCCAAAATATTAGTAGGTTAAATTACAGTGAAAGGGTTTAAGGTATCTAGGGGAGTAAAAAGAGAGAGAGACCAAAGTTAAAGTACCACGAAAGGGAGTGAGAGGCAGACAAAAATAAGGAACCCCAAACAGTAAAGCCACAACTTGATTTTATACTGCAAGTGAAAAACAAAACATCAACCTTTAAAATATTAAGTGGCAAACTTATAGTACATGCATTTACTCCAAATTCAAAAGCAGTATACAATGAGTGATCTGAAAAATACATGAGAAAAACAATACTGTGACAAAGATTAGGAGAGATTAGAATAAGAAACCCCAAATAGCCAAGACATGCCATGATTTTAAACTACCAGTTTAAAAGCAAAGTGACAAACACTGAAAATAAGTAACAGATTTATTGCATGCGAGTTTATTGCAAATACAAAAGCTGTTGATTAAAACAAACAATGAAGTTTGGTGCAGTTGCAAAAGGAGTGCTAGCTATTAGGGAAAGAAAGATTGAGTGGCAAACCTTCTATAGCACATGCGTTTATTCCAAACACAAATTCTGTTGATGAAATGACCTAAAAAAGAGAGAAAAAAAGGAAAAATCAAATTCCTGTGGAAGGCATTAAACAATCTCAAGAGGAAACAAGAGAAAGCCCCAAATAGAAAAGCCACACTATGATTTGATATTATGAACTTGCAAGCAAAAAGCCACGCATTACATATTGAGTGACCAAGCTATTTATTACAGCACACGGCTTTATTCCAAATACAAAGCAATCAGCTAAACGGAAAAAAAAAAGCAATCAATAAACAAAACAAAAAAAAGCAATGAAGTTGGGTGCAGTTGTGAAAAGGGGAGGAGGAGATGAGCAAACAAAACCTTTGCTGAGAGTACAATACACAAGCTTCCCTTTGACAGAGTCACATGCACGGCTCATCCGTGCAAACCTGAGGGATGGGTCACTCTGCTACACAACTCTGGCATGTACCACGCAGTTGCACGTGACCTGCAGGTTTTAATCTACTGTTAAAGGAACACAGCTGTAGGTGATCTGCAGACTTTATTGACAAACAAAAAAGTTTTTACTAACACGTGAGTCTACCCCTAAAAACTAAATGTCACAGATCTGGTGACATTCACTTCCTGCAAAGACAGCCAAGCTGCTCTGAAGCAACCTCATCACAGCTTGCGAGGTCATTTCCTACTATTTCCAAACATCAAACCCCTCTCTTCCTGCCAGTCCATCCAGAGGATGGAACGAAGCAGACTATTAACCACAAAACCTCACACCTCTCCAAACTTTCCTGCTTGGTGCCTGATGATCCCTCCCAGCCCTTACCAATGATTAATTTATGAACGAGTCAGTCTCCGAGGTGTCACCCAGCGAGACATCTTTTTTCATACTGCCCACCCTACCTCACTAGCCTCAAAGCCCCCGGGAAAAATAACACCGGCTTGTTTGGGGGGTTTTCCCCCTACTAAAAAGCCTCGGGTGGCAACGAAAGCTGGACAAGCTGGCGCAGGAGCCTGCACGCCCCTTCGGCGGGGGATCCTGGGGCGAGGCGACCATCCTGTCCCCAGGACACCTACCCACCGGGCTGAGCCTGGGCCGGGGCGCTCCCAAGCAGCCAAGCTGAGGCTGAAAAACGCCAAAAGAGAGCGGGGAGCCGGGGCAGCGAGCAAGGGGGCAGCTCCCCCACCTCCACCGCCCGAGCAGAGCCCCGTGCTCCCGTCACGGGGCCGAGCTGAGCCCGTCGGGGCCGGGGGGGAGGGGGTACCTGTGCGGACGCTCGTGTCCAGCGCAGGACCCGCACAGACAGGAAACCGGAAGTGAGACTCACCGCAGAGATAGGCCCCCACCCAGCTGTCCTCAGAGCCCGCCTGTCAAAAAGGGCCCGGCGCATGCGCACGCGGGGACGCCGAGGCAGACAGCGCCTCGTTGCTGGGTGGGGTGGACGCGCGAGGAGAGAGCCCACTTCGAAGCAGGCACTACGTGGACTACCTATAGGAAGGGTCCTCAAGCCACCCGGCCGTCTTGGGAGAGGGCAAGTGAAGCCCGGTAGTCGGCCATCTTTGTTTCGGGTAGGAAAAACCTAATGCAAAAACTAGGCTCCGAGCCGGCCATCTTCGTTTCGGGTGGGAAGCCCTAATGCAAAAACGATGCCCCCCCCCCACCGGCCATCTCTGGTGAGGGCAAAGAAGCAGCCATGGGTCCCTGATCAATGGGTGGATTCCATCTTTGATTAGGGCACAGGGTCTTTGCTGCCACTAGATGGCCATTAATAAACGTAACAGGCTAAAGAAACGCGTTTGCTCGCTAGTAAATGACCTACGCTCTTCTGACATCCTCCAGTCCTCGCACACCTCCAACCCCAATTCAGAAAGTCCAAAGAAGAAAAATGGAGTTAATAACCCAAAAGCTTACCAAGAAGCATTTTTCCAATTATTGGAGTTAATAAAGGATATTGGATCAACACGGCAACAGCCAACACCCCGTAATAACTGTGTTGTACTTCACCACCGCGTTGGCTGACTTGTATGCTGCATCTGCACCTGATTCAGGTCCATGCAAGGTGGCCTTTCCTAAGTCAAATCCAGACCCACCCCCAGGGTGGGGTTGCCTCTCCCATTACTGGTTACCAGCAGACATCACCCCTTCCTGCTGACTTTACAATGTGCAGTTCCCTTCATGGGTACAAGGGCCAAGGAGGCTTGGCACATAGCAGGCTACAAAGAAAAGCCAACACCAAAACCCATTGCAATTCACAGTCATCCTGCCCCTGGTTTTCAATTACATTGCAACTTCTGGATGCCCAAGGGCCAGTGCCCCATGATGACATGTTTAGGTCCTAAACTAAGTCCAGCTTAGGAGGCCCCCATGCAATAAAAAGAACCCACGGAAATGAAATTTCATGAAATTTTACAATGAATGATTGTAAAATATCGGGCCTCCTTTGCACGAGGCACCAAGACACCTGCTTGCTAAACAAGTTGCAGCTCCACCAAAGCCCTGCCCTGACCTAAAATGGCAGCGGGCTCGGGTTCCCTTGCCCCGCCCCAAAATGGCGGCGACCTTCACGCGGCTCGCCCCAATCCAAAATGGCGGCAGGCCCGGCTTCCTTTGCCCCGCCCCAAAATGGCGGCGACCTTCGCGCGGCTCGCCCGCATCCAAAATGGCGGCGAGCTCGGCTTCCCTTGCCCCAACACAACATGGAGGCGAAAGCGGAGGGAAGCTATGGGTGTGGTCACGTGAGGCCGGCCCCAGCCCCACCCCCTGGTCCGTGTGTATCTTTTTCCCCCTCTCCGAGTAGCGGGCGGCGTACGCCGCTGTCACACCGGTGCGGGTACAGCTCTCTCCCTGCCGGTCCGGACGGCTCCGAGACCTACCAGCGAGCAGGCAGGCAGGCAGGCAGGCGGGCGGCGGAGCATGAAGCTACCGCGAAGGGGCTCCTTGTGAAAAAGATTGTCCCATCCCGCGGCCCGTCTGGGGCTGTTGTGTGGGCAGGGGGCGGGGCCTGGGCGCTTCCCGCCTAAGCCTGGGAGGGGGGCGGGGCTGGGCTCTGAGGGGTCGTTGGCGCGCGGGGCCGGGCGCTGAGGCTTCGTTGGCGCGGGGGGGCGGGGCCAGGTAGGGGGCGGGGCCAGGCGTTGGCGGGAGGAGCCCGTGGGCGCGAGGCGTCCTCTCCCCGGGCCTGTGGCTCCCCTGAGGCCAGGCCCCCGCTGCCATGAAGCTGTTGCGGCTGCTGTGCCGCCACAAGACGGCACTGGGCCTAGGTGGCCTGTCACTCTTTGCCGTGGTGCTGCTGTACTTGGCCAAGTGCACCTCGGAGAGCCTGAAGCCCTTGCCCGCCCGGGGGCTGCCGCACCACCAGCCGGCGCCCTGCGGCGGGGCGGCCGCGGGTGTTGCAGGGCCCCCGGCTCCAGGCCCTGAGGCGTCAGCCTTCCTCGCTGTGCTCATCGCCAGTGGCCCCAAGTACACGGAGCGCCGCAGCATCATCCGCAGCACGTGGCTGTCGATGGTGGGCCGCCCGCCCCACGAGGACGTGTGGTGCCGCTTTGTGGTGGGCACGGGTGGCCTGGGCCGCGACGAGCTGCGTGGCCTGGAGCTGGAGCAGAGCCGCCACCACGACCTCCTGCTGTTGCCCGAGCTGCGTGATTCCTACGAGAACCTGACGGCCAAGATCCTGGCCATGTACGTGTGGCTCGACCTGCACCTGGACTTCCGCTTCGTCCTCAAGGCCGATGACGACACCTTCGTGCGCCTGGATGTGGTGGTGGAGGAGCTGAGGGCCAAGGAGCCGCGGCGCCTCTACTGGGGCTTCTTTTCCGGGCGCGGCCGGGTCAAGTCCGGTGGCAAGTGGAAGGAGAGCGCTTGGGTCCTCTGTGACTATTACCTGCCTTACGCCCTGGGGGGCGGCTACGTGCTCTCTGCAGACCTGGTACGCTACTTGCGCCTCAGCCGCGACTATCTGAACATGTGGCAGAGCGAGGACGTCTCCCTCGGTGCCTGGCTGGCCCCTGTTGAGGTGAAGAGGGTGCACGACCCTCGTTTCGACACTGAGTACAAGTCACGAGGCTGCAACAATAAGTATGTGGTCACCCACAAGCAGAGCATCGAGGACATGCTTGAGAAGCACCAGACACTGGCCAAAGAAGGGAAGCTTTGCAAGGAGGAGGTTAAGCTGCGGCTTTCCTACATGTATGACTGGGGGGTCCCTCCTTCACAGTGTTGCCAGAGGAAAGACGGCATCCCTTGAACGTTTTAGGAGAAGGGCAGACTCTGAGCTGATTCTCCATTACAGGGCCCGCTGGAAGTTGGGCTTGAAAATTGCTCAGTTTGCACAAATTGTACGTGGAGACTGTGTGCACGGACCAACATAACCCTGAAATTTTTAAGAAATACAAAAATCCAGAAGTGGAGGGATGGGAAAGGGTGATAGGATGGCAAGTGAATGCAAAGAACATGTTGTGGGGATAGCTTGGATGCAGGGCAGCTTGAAAGACCTTTGACTGACTCCAACATTTGTTTGCTGGAGAACACCTCAGGCCTTCACACCATCCGCAAGATTTGAAACCAATGCCTGCTATTCATTCTTTGCAGGGAACGAGCATCATCTGGCCAAGCCTGTTGGCAACATTTAAAGACTGATAATGGGATCACAGATTGGATCAGTGGGAACAGCTGGCTGATAGAGGCATGGCATTTAAGAATAGGAAAATATGTCAGATTTTGCAGTGTTTACGTTGGCATTGGGGTTGCCTAATGTTTGGACAGGGCTTTTATCTGCAAGATCTGAATTGTTAGAAGACTGGCAACTTCTCTCTGAATTTAATCCTTTAAACCTTTTTTTAAAACATGATGATGTATTGTGTGACCTGAACTATCTGGCAGCTGCAAAATAGATCCGTGTTTGGAAGGGAGTATGTATTATGCCATTTTGCATAAATGCTAGGGTACGTTATCAGTCTTATTTTGGAGGCTAACACTCGGTTACTGGGATTAAATGCTGCTCTTATTATATTCTTCAAGCGCATTGTATGAACTAGTTTTAACTACCTTTTTTACAAGAAAAAACCCAATGATGAGTATGGTCTTGCAAGGCTTAGCCAGATTCGAATCTCAGTATCTCAGACAGGAAGTACAAAACCACCAGGCTATTTGGACTAATTTTAAATATAATTCTGCAAAAAAAATAAGTAGATCCAACGTTGGCTATTCACATGGTATGTCACGGGGATTTATTTTTTACGTTTCTCTCTAGTCCTGTCTACACTACAACTGAATTTATTGCTGACAAGGGTCCAGTGTTGAAAATTAATTTCTCTGCCGGTATAGATGGGATGTTTCTGCACACTGATGGAGCTCATTATTCATAGGAGTAATTCCAGCATGTATGACCTTTTTTGCTGTACGTTTTTTAGCTGTGCGAGTAATCCTGATGTTCTGTAATGTTTCTGAAAAAGTTACTCTCAATTACACCATTTGCAGCACTAGCTCTGAGGGGCTTCTCTTTAACAGCCTTTGTCAGCATCACATCTCTTTCCTAGTATAGACAGCGCTTTAATGTTTATGCCTGAAGGCCATGTTCTCAGTGTCTGTCTCACTGTTCATTGCACACTGCACTTTCATGCTACTTCTTTCATTTCCTTCTCTCCCTGGACCAGGGTCTATCTGTCTCTCTCGCTCACCAGTGGAGGGAGACATTAAACGTCATAAAATAGGAGCTCATTCTAACCTCTTAATATCTTTGCTTTTTAGGCCTGTGATATAGTCATTTATACCAAAGGAGTCAAAAGTATTTATCTTTAATAAAATCCTCTTTTTTTAGTTTTGAGTAGCTTCCTATGGAGGATTAAGGAAAAAGACCTACTTATTTACTTTGGGTATTTCAACAGTGCATTCTGTAACTTTCCCATTAAAAGATAAATGAACAAAGGCACTAAAAATGTAATTTATTTTAGCTTTTGCATGGTGACTTTGTCACACTGTTGTAAATATGACCTTCAGTGGAATAGATTCCTGCAAAACAAAATTGAATCTGGTTGCAAGAAGTGTAATTGGTTTCTATACTACTTAAGTCTTTATTTGCTCTTTAAGGTAAATCATTATTGTACAGACAGTGTTTGTAATTGTGATTTATTTATTTATAAATATTGTAAATGTACTATGTATAGTAAAAATGTAAGATAGTTAAGTGTCATCTTATATTTAAAATTATTTAAGGAAGGTCAACAGATAACTTATCAAGTGCTTGAAATTAACTGATATATATAGTTCATTATTTAAAATTATTAGGGTCTGAGTTGTAGACCCAAAATCTACCGCATGTCTCTCTCAAGCTAGTAACAATGTACTAATTGCCCATTTGTCAAAATATCAATTTTTATGTAAGTCTTTTGCATTGTTGTTTATCCCTCTCATTTCATTGTTTTCTTGGGGTGATGAGAATTTGAGCCACACAGGAGTCAAAAATAATTGTCAAATCTCATATAAGATTTAGCCAGCAGAACAGACGTGTACACACTGATGTTTAAACAGATTTTTTTTCCTTCTGTAGATACAGGGTCCAGCCAGGTACCTGAAATTGAAATGAAGTGCTCAATCCTGCAAAGCATTTACCATAAAAGTCCACCAGTGAGAGATTTTGCATGTCTAAACTTTCGCTTAAGTGCTGTGCAAGCTTACGTGATCACTATATTTGAAATGCGGGTCTTTATTCTAACATCAGTGTTCAGTGATTTAGCTTTCACGGGTTCCTTTTAGCCTGGAATATTACCCATGTGATCCTGAGCTCAGAAATGAATTCTTTTTGAAGGTTTGAGCTTTTTTGATGGTGTTCCAGATTTATTTGGGAAGGGAGGGGAGGAGGAAGAATCATCTTGGTTTTGACCAGAAAATCTGTACTTGGAACAACTTGAAGTGCCTAAAGCCATCACCTTCCTCTCCCCGCCCCACCCCACCATCCCCACGACACCAACCCTCAGACTTGTTTTACTTCACATACTTCATTAAGGTCTAACACTGTTATATCTGTCTTTTTGTACATGGTATCTTGTATGTAGTGGAACAGGGGAAGTTTTTGAGACTTGCAATCCAAAATTTCAGTTCAGAGAGTTTAAGTCTTTTGAAGTGCTCCTGTCCTATTGAGTCACTGGGACAGAGGGTCTGCAGAGTTCAGCAAAGAGAACTGCTGACCATCATAAACCTGTTATCCCACTATAATAAAGTATTCCACTAGAACGTTGTTAGTGTTTAATTGTAGACATATGCCTTCAGAAAGAGCATCTAAACGGAAAAACCTTGAACAGCATGCCTACTGAAAGTTGTAACCCAGAGTAAACAAAAGTCTGCTTCTGTGCACTGTACAAGCATTGATGGCCACACAAAAATGCAATCCATTACAAAGATTTCTTTACTTAGGCATTTGCAGGACATTAACTGCCACTTGAAAACCCAGGCCTAGTGAAGTCACTGGCAGAAGTTTCACTGACTGCAGTAGAGCCAGTATCTTAGCTGAGCACTTAAGCAGTGATTGTGATAAGTAAAACATCTCCATGAATCCTTGGAGAAACTCTATTGAAGTGGGTGGAAGTTTTGCCACTGACTTCAATGGAAGACAATTCAGGAACATAGTTTATATAAAGAGGGTGGTTTTTTTTCTAATCTGCATTTTGATAGCATTAAAGTGATGTAGTTGTGATGGTTCAGGAAATAAGTGAGAGGCAAGAATTTTTATGGGTGATACCTTTTATTGGACAACTGTATGGTGGGCAGACCTAGACAAGGTTTCAGGTGTCACAGTATCCTTCCTCATAAGTCTATTCATACCATGCAGTTCGTTCAGTAAAATAATGAAACATTCTTTCCTCTCACTGCTTTAATTCACATAATGTAAAGACAGTTTTGATTCCATAACACTAATTTTAAATGCTATTCCTGCTGACCTATAAGGCTGCTCCTCACTCAGAAATGGGAATCTGACTTTTATAACCAATACTACTATGGCGTTGCTGTAAACATGCCAGGACTCATCCTTGGAAGAATAAAGGAAGATGGTTTACATCAACTGACATAAAACAGTTTCCTTGAATACTGGTTGATATGGGCTGCTGGGCATGGAACAGTTTGAAGCATTATATTAATTAAATGTGATACTTCTGTTCTTTCAAGTATGATAGTAAAACTACTTTTTTACAAAATGTTATGGCTATTTTTAACCTGTGATTAGTGACTGAATTATTTCTGTTTTAATTTTTCAAATTGGGCATTTAAACCATCTCGGCCACATGTGAGGAGCTGCAAGTTCATGAAATGCAACGTGATACTATTTAAAGCGGACGCTGAAAGATTTCAGTGCACCTATTGAATTACTCTTAATGTTTACTGTGATGTAAATTCAAAAAGAAACATTTGAATATTGCTTTCTTGTGAATGTTTTCTAAACTGATATACAGAATGTATTGTTCTTGTTTTGTGTGCAAAAACCATAGCTAACTAGGTCTTACTAATTTTGAAATTTAAATATTTAATCGTTTCAATTAAAAATTTAAAAAAATTAAATACTTTCAGTAAGACTTGGAGGTAGTTTAGGTACATACATAACTGGCTATTAAACACTCTTCTTGGAATTTTAAGCATTTTATTTTCTTGCTAACCTACCTTGCGTATACAAAGATTGCTGAAGTACAGCTTTAAATTGTGCAAATAATGAAGATATTGTGTCTGCCTCAGTTTTATTTTGAGGCTTTGAACTACAGAAGGAACCATTTCACTGCTCAGCTGTGTTAGTGTTAATATTGTGAAAAATTCTATGTTCTGTTTTTCCTTTTTTGTAATGTGAATTTTTAAAAAATGATGTTTTTTGGAAGTGATAAACTTTGCACTTCTAATATCAACTCCAGCTTCAGCATTAAAGTATGCTCACCATGTTGCTATATATTGGGCATAAGTTGTCAAAGCATGCATACAAATCGGAAGTCAGTTAGGACACATTCCCATTAGTACTCCTGCAGCTGCTGGTACACAAACCTCAATTAAACATGAAATATCCTGGAACTGATTTATTTTGGGTATACTATTTTTCCAGTTAAGAATTGCCTTCTAAGACCACCCTCAGTTTTTAGCCAATATCCAGGAAATTGTGGAAATAGATAAATTTCTTAATTACTGGACCTTCTTGAAGCTGCACACTGCCAGGTAACAAGCTGCAAGTTGCCAGATAATGAGCATGCCTTCAGAAACAAAAAAGTAGTCGATAGGGAACCATGCCCAATATGTTCTAAACAAGTGAATAAGTTTGCATATTTGGAGCTACTTTGCTTTGCCAGATGGGGTCACAGTTGCTCATTCCTTCAGCCTTCATGTAGTAGAGAAGAATGGTTAGATGTCTAAAGGTAGTTGTGATGAGAACCATCGTGTGTACTGTATATTATTGGTACCTATGTCCTTCAGTGTTTGCCTTCAGTGGCCAACACGTCTGTATTCTGTGACTTTTATTAAAATGACTGTTCTTGGACAAGTTATTCCTTGTATGGTTTTGGGGGGGAATTGCTGTTTTATTTAAAGGTGCATTGGTTATGCTTAAATTGTCTTTATACTATAATGTCCTATAGTCTAGAAACATTTGGGTGGGTTTATTCCTGAAGTTATTACATAGGCCACATTTCCATAAGCACCAGTAATGGCAACGTATCATCGCAGTGCCCCAGTCAACATCCAGGTCCCATTCAGACACATAAAACCAGTACATACCCCAAACAGCTTAAATCTAGGAAGAAGGTCAGTGGGCAGGAGAGCAAGAATGGGTCTAATACAACTGGACACATTTTATAATAGAGATATAGAATGCACAGAAAATAACTGAATTAGTCTTCAGGCAGGTATGCAGTTGAGGAAACGCATGCCGTATTTTCAGTAGGATGTAAGGGCTTGATCCAAGTTGCAATGAAATTCAGTAGGAAGGGTTCTTTTGATTTAAGATATGCCCAAAGCCTATTTAACTGAAGCTTTTTAAAAAAGCCTTAGACAAGCATTCCCTGATCAGTATGATAAATGAATCCCATGAGCTGTTATGGGTTTTAAACATTCTGAAAAAGATAGACACTTCACTTTGATATCAGAAGTAAGGTAGTGACACACAAGTAGTTGCAGATGTCACTGAAATCTTTTGGCCAACCATAAAGACATTTTCAAAATGA
This sequence comes from Crocodylus siamensis, assembly GCF_052110815.1. Lineage (NCBI taxonomy): Eukaryota > Metazoa > Chordata > Crocodylia > Crocodylidae > Crocodylus > Crocodylus siamensis. The sequence goes on along the minus strand of NC_143406.1, from coordinate 7,577,837 downwards.
CTTTCTGTGGAAGCAGTATGTATTCTTACCCACCTCCCTTCCTGTCAGAAACTAGAAAAACTAATATTAAAAATGTGGGCTCTGTTTAGAGAAACAGGTAAGAAAATGAGCACTTACAGGTTCTTGTCTTTTTTACAATAAATCTATATGTTTGAATATTTTGCAAATGAGGTGGATACAGGTCCAGAATAAGCCTTAGTTGAATCAAATCATTACTCTGGCTGTAGACTAATTAAGATTGATTTGGGTTGTTAAATGTTAGAGGTTTTCCTTGGCAGCTCTAGCTGTCCATTATCTTTCCTTCATAGGAAACAGCTATCATAATTTCTCCATGGAATACCAACAGTTAATGTTCCTCTTTAATACTGTAATCTTCCAATAAAAAACATTACAAGCCATCCCTGACATATGGAAAGCTTTAGCAAGTTTAAGGCATTGCTACCCATATTGATTAATTTCTGGTGTCGTGTAAAAAGAGGGATTATAGCTCTGACCTAATTATATAAAATGAATCAAGATGAATCAGATACTCATTACACAGAGTGACACGTATATTAAGTATTTATATCACTCCATTTGCTGAGGTGCGGTCACGGAGGAATAGTGATTTGATAAAGATGGTTTCTTTCCTGCGTGTGCATTAATAATGTATTCCTGTTTTTCTGTTTTGAGTTCTGACAAAGCTTTGTTACCATCTCTGCGACAAGCAAAGCTAAAGTGAAGGTGGCAATGAATGTTAATGAAAGATGACCAACCCTCTTCACTCATTCAGGCTTCATCAAAACTTTCAGAACGTGGTCTCAGCCCTTTTTATGTAAGTACTCAATACCATTCAGGATCTCACAGGGGACAGCTGCCTCGTGCTCATATCAGAAACGACAAAGGTTTGTGACAGCACAATGTGAGTGAGGTCAGAGTTGCTTTATAAAACTTAACATTTTCATTATCTTGGCTGCTCAATGCTACTTGAAACTACTCAGGTCTTTAAAATTAAGTACTGCTTAAGAGCTTTTCTGGATCGGAGCCCACATGTACAGATTTACTGTTGCACAAATGTAGGATTCTCACCTCTCATTTAATAAACACCTGCAAAAGAAAGCTTAATCCAGAATAGGTGTCTTACTAGCTATCTTCTTCCCTGTACATTTTACACTTAAAACATTACATTTTAGTTCCTAAATGCTAAGGAAAGCCAAAGCAGCTTCGCTGAAGGAGCATCACTTCTCCCATACACATTCAGTTTGGTCATCTGCTTTTACTTGGCACTTTAAGTTGACACTTTGCTGCATAGGGTTCCTAATTACTTGGGATGTAGAGCCAGGGCCAAACACAGGCAAACTGGGGGAGCCATCCAGGACCCAGATAAAAGGTGGCCCAAAAATGGTAATTTTATTATTATTATTGCTGGCGAAAGGGGACCCAATACTAAAAGTTTGCCCGGGGCCACCAGGAGTCTGGGTACAGTAGAGCACAGTCTTTGCCAAATGAAATCACCAAGATTATCTCACTTGTGATATAGATGATGCCTGTCCTGGAAAAGGGAAAGGTTGACTGATGGCTTGCACCATCCACATGCAGTGTGTAGGACTTGAAAGTGCTAAATATCAGAAATATGAAAACTTTCCCAGGTAAACAGTCACCAGACCTCACATGCTGAGTCCACGTGCCTTAAGGTCCCTTGGATGCAACAGGCTACAGCAGTGGCTTGTCTGGTGTAATTCTTGAGTGTAGACTCTCTCTTGTCCTTCCTTTAGGTTTCATGGATCACCCTCCCATTATTACTCTGCAGTGAAGAAACCTTCCTCATCTGAAGGCACATCTGGTGCAAGCTGAGTTCAGGCTACAGATGTTCTAGTCTCCGCTTCAGCAGTAAACCAGATGAGGCCCTAAGCCAGCCATTCACTGAACTATAGCCTTCAATTTACGCATGTGAATAAACCCATTGAGATTCCCCCCCAGGCAGTCAGTGGGACTACTTATGTATCTAGAATTAAGCATCAGCTTAAGTATTTCATTGGACCAGGGTCAAAGAGATGATTTGGACCACTAAAATCACCATGGAGATAGAAAACATTAAGCAAAGAGCACTCTCTCCCCTGTGTATTTTTAACATTATAATAAGCTGCAGTTACACTATTATAAAAAGTGAGAAGGGTTTCACTCCATTTTAGAAATTTATCCCAGAAATGTCAGCTCTGCCAAGGTGTAAATTAAGTTATTTTAGGGTAGAATGGGGGAAAAAAATATGTAATTAGCAGTGTCCTACTTTATTTAACACTGTCATTGTACATTCAACATAGATATTGTTCTGTGCTTTAAAACTCTTCATTAGCATGCAGCTACATGAAGCACACCACATGAGTCTGAGACTAGCATCTGCTCCTCCATATTTATCTCATTTGTATCCTGTTAATAATGCCTTTTGAATGTGATCCTGTGCTGTTAAAGCCTATGGAAGCTTTACCATTGACTTCAATAGGAGTTCTAGGTGCACAGCCCCTTTGAAATTCAAGCTCTAACTAACTCATTATCATTGAAGTGCAGTTTCTCTTGGGTCTGGCAAGTTTGCTTGTTTCTAGCTTGAACAAACTCATGTTTATGGCATAAAAAGCCATTGAGTATTTGAGTATATGTTTGAGTAGTTGATGCTACCTCAAGCCAAGGAGAACAGCTAGCAGAAAACTGAACTTTCAAATGGGATTTATAGTTCTGGGATTCGGCTAACACAAAGCCAAGTTACATGCTGAATGCTCTTAGTTGGTCTTTAATCTCTCGACTGTGGCAGTTCATCATACAGGAATGGCTGACGGTGGTAATGCCGGTGAATATTTTATAGCAAACAGCTCTGGTCATTCCTCTGTGAAATGCCCATGTGTTTTTTAGATTAGGCTACCAATTCTAACAAATTTCCACCTCAGATCTCATGAATGTCATCTTCTGCTCATAGAAACCTTCCTTCTATATTTCTAAGAATAGAAAAGCCTGCACCAATTTAAAGTAGCCTTGAATTAACTGATCAGCACAGAGACCTTAGTTCTGCAGGGACTAACGCCCATGTGCCGTTCCACTGGTTTCCACAGCAGCCCGATGCAAGCATTCGTGCATGAAGATCCGGATCAAGGACCATGCCCTGTTTTAATATAGACCCGTGCATTCAGCTATTGTTCTCTTGGCCTGAACCAGCTCAGGTTTATCACGCTCAATAACACACAGCGGAGCCCATCTATGCTCTCTGAATTCTCTAAAGTGGGGGCGATGCTGAAGATGACTGTGGTGGGAGAGGATGAGGCATCCAGTTTTTATTGTTTAGCTTTGCTGTTGAGTGGGGTGGAAATGCTGGAGCGGTAATACTCATAAGGAAGCAATTCTAATATTTGTGCCAAATAATGCTAAAGGCACCTGCAGCAAAAGGTGGGCTTTCTTTTGATGGAATCTGTTATAAATCTATATGTTTTGCCTGCTGGGTCTGCTTGCAGCGGAGGACTCCTAGAACAGCTTCTCACTGAAGCCGGTGTTGCTGCATTTATATGCACTTGCTTTCCGAGGCAGGTATGCTTGTTTCATGGCTGTACTCTGAATTTCACCCTGTGCTAGAGAAAAGGGGAAGAGGTGCTCATTCGTATGCCTCTGTGTGTTGCATGAAATGCGTGGAATGCAAATACGTCAAAAGGTATTAAGGTTGAGGTTTTCATAGGTCTAAGGGGACTAAACTTCCGGCTCCCATCGACTTTCGATGGGAATTGGGTATCTAACTCCCTTAGGTTCTTCCTCCAATCCCAGTCATGGTGTCTCAGGTTTGGAATATTACCCTTTTAATTGAGAATCTTGCTTATAAAATGATCATTAATTAGACTCCTCCACATTTCAGTAACATGCTGCCCCCCACTGACCTTCCCTAGTTGCTGCTTTGACTGTTTTTAAATTCTTTTTTTAGATTAAAAATAAAAGCTAGGGAGGCAGATCTGAAACCTTTGGGCCAACGTGACTAATTACAAGGGCGTGCTGAGGTAAGCAGGTTTCAGCTTTTGCACAAGAAATAAAATCTTCCTCTTTTGTGTCAAGCAGTGTCAGCATCAGTCTGGTTATCAAGAGGTACATGACAATCTTTATAAAACATAATGCATCATCAAGATAATAACACAAACCTCTTTTGCCTTTGAAACACAAACCAGCATATATTTCTGAGTGTTAGGGATTTGTCTGCGTGTAGTTTACCATCATGGACCTTAGGCTTAAAATAATAATTAAACAGGAAAGTAAGGGATATAATGACACAATCAGGGCCAAATTCATGCCTTTCTCTGCCCTTGTACCTATTTTTCCAGCTCTGACTTTTTTCCAGCAAGATGAAATTACATGTTGGGAATTCAGTACTTTATTGTTCAGAATCGTATGCGAGCACATCAGCGGTTGGACCCAGCACCTTGGCACTGAGCATGCATATTGCTGCTTCCTTATGTTGGAGCCTTGCCCCCTGTCTGCTAAGTAAAAAAAAAAAAAGGTATGATTATTTTTTCACCTACTAGCTTTGCTGCAAAGCTGAAATGGCATGGAGTAGCACGGCTGAAGACTGAGCTGCCTCTTTTTCTGCCTCATGCACCTGCATTTGAGGTCACCACCCCTGCCTGCCATTGATGTGGGCAGCCGGGAACAGGGATCTGTCCATCCTGGGTGGGTGGTGACTCCCAAAAATGAAGGCTCTAGCTCATAATGCAAAGAAGAACCCAGAACACAAAGAGATTCCTTGGGACAAATAATGAGAAAAACAGGGATGCGAGTGAGGATCACAGGTTTAAAGCTAGAGGAATGGACAGGGCCATTAATGAGAGAGCTCCGTCCAGCCTCCAGTGCTCCAAGAAGGAGCCTAAGGAATCATTGGGTGCTGACTACAGGGACTGGGGATGCATGCAGGGCCAAAGGGATGAAATCAGGTCCCACCTCTTCCCACCAAGCTTCTTCCACCTGGGCTGATGGATGATCATGTTGGTTGGTACAAGGAGGCAATTAGCAAGGAAGTCTTGTGACCTGAGTGGGCAGGGTTGGGGATCTGGGTGGACAGGGAGTGGGGAAAAGCGGAACCAGAACCTCAGCAGGAAGCTCTAGAGGAGACAGAAGATGGGCTACTGCTGATGCACATCAGCTATACTCTTTCCAGAATCTCCCTCACATCACAGAAAGGCAGCAGTTGCCAGAGGACTCAGTGAACATGCCACCAACACTTGTGTCTCCTCCTTGCAGCATCAGGAAAGAGCTGCCTGCATACTTGGTCAGCCAGTTGTGGAACAAAGGTGTAAAGAAGGCTGACCCACCTGTATGGTAGAAGGTCCTGCCCCTTTGTATCAGGGTGGGATATGGAGGCAAGATAGTGGGTTATGAGTAGTGTGAGCATGTACAGATGCATAATATAAGGGCTGGTTTGGAAGTGGGCTAGCTGAATGGCATCAGGACTACTCAAGGGATGTATTAGAGGGCTCCTGAGACAGGAGCTCCAGTTGGCCAAGGCATATGGGGAGGCCAGGAGCATTGTCTCACGGGGCTTTCTGTAGATAGGCAAGAGATACAGGAGACAGGACTTCATCATAGGACTTTCTGGAGATAGGCAAGAGATACAAGGACAAGACTCCATCACCTCCTGGAGCATACAGCAGGGAATACACTGAGCATCACTGACAAAAATTCAGCCTAACATCAATTCTGGTTGTGTTTGAGTCATAATACTTTATCCCCCAGTCTGGAGATGGAGAAGCTGTTGTTATTAGAGGTAAAGTAATTTCCTCAAAGCTATACAGCAAATTAGTGAAGATAACCCAGGAGTGTTGGCTCCTAATATTCCCTCCTCTAATTGCTGGATTCTGGGGAGATAATTAAATGATTTATAATCAACCAAACATGGGGCTGGAAGCTAGTGATGCAGAATACATGTGGATCATGCTCATAACAGGCATTTCTACCCTTAAAAATCTGAGTAGAATTGAGAATGATGTTCTTGATCATAATTACACTGTAAAGAATCTGTCCTGCTGCCATTGTTCCACTGCAGTACTCCAAAAAGAGTCACATTTATTGAAGAATCTCCGCAGACACATCAATATCTGAGGCTGTCTGATGCTATCAATGACCCAAAGAATGCAGACAATGGCTTCAATGCTGCATAGCCTCTACTAAAACCTTCAGATGCAACTTAATGTTGAAAAGCTTAGATTGATTTTTCAGATGAATCCATTTTATGAGCTGAGTAAGGCTCCTAGCTGAAGGCTTAAATATTCCTTAGTATTATGATTATTATTCAAAGGTCAAGTATTTATATAATCTGCCTGAAATTTGACATTTTTTCAAACTCAGAACAGTACCCTGAAATGTTCAGCATTAATCACTGTAAACTCACAAAATAACAAGCTTTAGAATACATATCTGGGGATTTTTTTTTCCTTGCAATTTGTTTGAAAAGTGCTTTGCTACCGTAAATTTACTTGTAGTAATCCCCTGGTGAGATAAGTAAATAGTCTCTCCAGTTGACAGCTACAGGGCTAAATTAAGTCATGGTGAAAGCAAGCAGAACATCAAAGTTGTTGCCCCTGCATATATGGCTATTCAAATTTGGCACGAAGTATGTAAATGCAAGACACAGAGACTCCACAATTTGCCGAGGATCATACAGAAAATGTGGGCTCAGCTAGGGATGGCACTCAGTATATTGCTGACTCTCAGGATGTTATCAGTCTCAACATAGCTGGGTTTTTTTTTTCCATAAAGCTCCAGTCCCTGGAATCTGCTGATTATGTGACAGCAAGAAACTGAAGAAAAGCTTAGATCTCCAATAGTCAGAACATTTGCTTTGAACGATCAAAACATTACAGCTGAAAAAACAACACACACCGTTTTTATTCTATTGGACACCATTTTTATTATATTGGGGACGAGTGAGATTTTTCAAGCTAGGTACCAAGGGGAGGGTTGCAGCCCTCCAAAATTGGGAATCACTGCTCTATGGCCCCTGAGCAAGACACCGAGGTCTACATTTTTTGAATAAATGCTGCTAATTCTCAGTGCCCACCGTGAGCCATCTGGAGCCTGCTAAGCAGCAGCACTGAGGAGCTGAACGGATCCAAATTCAAGCCCCTTGGACCAGCAGGTGCTCACTCAGAGTCTCTCTCTGCAAAGCAGGTTCAGGGCATCACTTTGGCCATTCAAAATGCATAGGAATACCTTGAACATCCTGTCTTAAGCATCTTGTGCTCAGGCTTAGCCTTTTGCAAAATGCTGTTGAGCTTAATTAATATTTATAAGGCACTTCACAATTGCCAGGTTATAAATGCGATCTACTCTTTCCCTGGCATCAAATGGTAAATCAAGTCAACATGGCTCTTTTTTTGTCCACTACAAATCCAGCACAGTATTTAAACTTTAATAGCACATTTCAACAGAGTGCTCACCTGCTATCATTAATAACCCTAAATAAATTATGTAGAGTGGGAACTAACAAACGTAAATCAGCGTATCCATTATTACTTTTATACAGGGTTAGCAATTATGTGCTGAAACCTCTCGAGTCATTCATTTCAATTGGTTGGTTGCTTTCATTCAGCTTGCCATGTTCAGAGTTCAAATACATAAAAGAGAAGAGTCTTACTAATAGCTTGTTCAAGGATCATAAGTGCTAGCATACTATATGGCTGGAAAAAATTATTTCCTAATCACAGTGATATATGCTTCGAACTCTAAAAGGGCTTTTTAAGTAAATAGTGTTCTCAATTTCAACCGAAGAGTTGATCTAAACTGCTTAGAACTGGAAACCAACCTACATTAAACTGAGAATCTGAAGTTGGAAAAAGCCCAGGAAAGTTCCCATGTTGTTTTTCTTTTCACAACCCTGAGATTTTAAGTCCCTTTTAAATTCCCATTAGAGCCCATTGGAAATGTTTCCTGTGTTTTAACTGGGAGTCAGATCAGGGGTTGGTTAGCTTTGACCACAAAAAATAGAAGCATCTTGAAAACATGCTCTTCCCACTTGATATGTTAGCCCATGTGGTTGGTGTCATCCCAGATCAGCCCCCAGAATTTCATCTGAGCCTTGTGTGCTTCATACAGTAAAACCGTGCCTGAAATAAAAGGTAGGAATTATTCATATCAAACAGACAGCACACACTTCCCTTCCCAGCCTGATCTTCACCTCTCAGTACAGGCACTGGCCTTTTTCTCACTCTGGGTATGTCTTGTGCTCTGAGGAATATTCAAGGTATATAATAATCAAGTCAGAGAACACGGGTCAAAGCAGTGCCGATGGAACAATTTGCATTTTAACTAGCTCAAGTTCAACCCCAAGACCCCCTATGGCAGGGGTGGGCAAAATGCAGCCTGTGCACTGGCCAGTCTATCCGGCCCACAGGGCCCCTAAAAAATTAAGAAAATTAATATTTATCTGCCCCTGGCTGCCTGTCATGCGGCCCTCGATGGCTTGCCAAAACGCAGTGAGCGTCCCTCCGCCCGAAAAAATTGCCTGCCCCTGCCTTATGGGCTTAACTCAACTTTGTTGTAATTCAGGCGAACTAAGACGAGGTAGAAGCCAGCCCAAATTAAGAACACATCTCTTCTGCAGCATGATCATCATCCCCTTAACCGGCTTTACCTTCAGCCTCATGTGGATGAATGGGGCTGTGTCCTCTGCCACAAGTTTGATCTGTGGCCTTGGGCAAGTCATTTACCTGGGTGTACCTCATATCCCCAGCTGTAGCTGGCAATAGTGAATCATGCTTTCCTTTGACTATCTTGTCTAGTTAGACTGTATACTCTTCAGGGCAGGGGCTGACTCTTACTGTGCATTTGTAGAGCTCAGTAGGATCCTGACCAACTGAAGCCTCTAGATGCTCTGAAAATATACATTATTATGTATATTCATTTCGGGGCAGAGCAGTGGACGTGATATACCTTGACTTTAGCAAGGCTATTAACAGTGTCTCCCACAACATAGTCTTTAAGAGGCTAAAGAAACACAGATTAAATGAAAGTACTGTGATGTGGATATATACCGGTAATAATAGCCCTTCTCTAGGCATTTCCACCTTGTTTGCTTCTGTATCTCAGATTGGACACAGAGCCCCCATGACATAAAGTGTTAATACTCTTCAGAGGGCAAATATACGAGGGTAAAACCTATGATTTTCTGGGATCTTTCTAATTTCTGATGACAAATAGCATCCGTAGGACGCATTCGCTTCGCATATTTACTCTGCTCCTGCCTCCCCTTCAGACAGAGCCCCACTAATCTGCTAATAATTTTCCTGCAGCGAGTGTTGACTATGACTGAGGTTTAAAATCCCACCTGGATGTGTTTAGCGGTCGATATAATTTGCAAATGGATTATTGCCAACCGCAAAATCCATCTTTCAAATCACAAGAATATAAATACACCGAAATTAAATGGAAATGATGAAAAACGATTGGGCTCAACAATTCTTCCCTGGGTCTGAAAATGAAAACGGAGCAGGTTGTCAGCGCCCCGTGGGGATTCACAAAGCAGCGCTTGCCACATCTGTTTGCTTGTCAGGAAACCAAGGGTGAAGGGCTTAACGGCCAGATTTTAAAGCTGTCCGAATAGCTTTAAAATTCTGGGATTAAGTGTTTCAGGATCACAGGGTGCTATTTGGAGAGACTTTCAATCCTAAATCACTGGCTCAAAGCCAGTCCAAGTCATAGCATCTGACAAAGTAGAGGATCACCTACAGGAGTTTGTGCCTCTCTGAATCAGTTAGTCTCTAAGGTGGCACTTTACCTGGCCGTCAGCCCCAGTCAGTTTGAGTCGCTCTTTTGTGCTGGATGTTGCTCAGATAGTCAGCAGAGGCAGGGAAATGTTAGCAACTCAGGAGGAGAGAGGTCTCAACTGAGGCTGAGCTGTAAAGGCAATACTTGCAGCTCCGCGCTGGAAAGGAAAAGTCCCTTGGGCTAATCAAGAGCCCAGCATGTACCCCAGCCCTGCCTTGCCACCGCACACAACACACACACCAGACCGTGGAGGAAAACCACTTCAGATCAACTGTATTTCTGCCTCTTGCCTGCCCAACCCCGCCAGTGCATGGATTCAAAAAGAGGATTGCTCATCCCTGCTCAGCATCTGGCTCCACTTCTCTGCTTTTTCTCCCTCTCTCCTCCAGGTGTCCATGCATCTGCACTGTTGCCAGGATTGAAGTAAGGGCGAAGGAGTGAGTTCCTTACAGCCCCCTCCTAGTTCCCCTTTGTTTTTCCTCCAACAGGCTCACGAGGAAACTGGAAGCAAATGGACTGGACCACGTTGGGCCTCTGCAGGGTTTGCTGGGGGGCATCATGAATTATGCACAGGTTTGCTTTGCCCGGGCCCTCGCTATGTTACATGTTTAATGCATCACCTTTTTGGGAAGCAGCATGTCTTCTTTGCTGCCGGGTTTCTTCAGGTTTTTTCGAACGGGACGACTGAGCTGAAATCAGATGAGAAATTCTTCCAGCCGCAACCATGAAGCTTCCAGCCTAAGCTAGGAAAGGTTCCCTGCTACACAATAACATTTGATGTTTGAGTTCTGGCAGTAAATGAATGCAAACTGATATGTCAAACCAAAGAGAGAGGTGAGGGGCGGGGGAGAACGGATACAGATGATAAAACAATACTCTTTCATTCATAACAGCGTGGTCTGGCCAAAGACCAGAGCATGTTTCAAGCTGCTTATTATAGGCTAAATCATTTAGTTTATAATAATCATATTGAAATAGCACCTAAGGGGGAAAAAACCCAAAAGAAAACCAGAGACTAAGCCCTACTGTGTAAGGTTCTGTACAAACATGCAGTCTGAGAGCTCTCAAAGAGCTAAATAGGTAAGACAGGTCATTGTTCTCATTTTACAGGTGGGACAATAGAGGACAGAGAAGTCAAGTGGCTTGCTCGAGGTCCTAAAGGGGGGCTGGGGCAGAGTCAGGAGCTGAGCCGAACCCCCCGGGCTAAGTACAGACAGTCAAAACGCCCAAGGTTAAGTTGATTCAATCTTTGCTATTTAGCCTAAGCTGTGTAAGTTGAACTGACAAGCGAGCGAACAGACATTCACTTTTGATTCTGGAAATGCAGCCACATGCCTGCAGCAGCCCAGGCCAGAAGCCAGGGGGTGCTAGAGCAAGCCCCCCCTGCTTGGCTGGAGCAGGCCGCTTGGGCCAAGGCTAGCGCGCCCACCCTGCGAGGTGGGGATTGTAGGGGAGGTGCAAAGCACCCTGGGATGCTGGGGGACTGTGAGCTAACTTGAATCTGGAGGGGATCTGGGTCAGAAGTTCCATGAACCAATTTACCCTAAATCAATGAAGTTTGATACTACATCCATCCAGGTTTAATTTAAACCAGTTTCAGCCATTCTGAAAATGGTTTATATGCACTGAACTTCTGTTGTGTCACAGATTTGACCCAGTTTCTGCTCACTTATACTAGTTTATGTGTAACTTCTGTTCCTAGCCCTGGGGTCTCAGTCTAATGGCTTAACCACGTGATTGCAGTCCTCTCCTTGAAAACAACATGAAAGACTGACACCCTCTGCAAGAGAGAAAGAGAGAGAGAGAGAGTAACTTTAGGATCCTGTCAAGCTAAAAATCCCAATTAAACATTATTCCCTGACCTCTCTTACTAATAACACATGCAAAGATTAGCAAGGCAAACATGTTTAATGTCTACTATACGTTTCCCATTTATGCTGTTTGGTTCATAGTCATTTGTGAACATGTTGGCCTCATTATCTATCTAGAAAATGAACATGTATAGCTTGTATTATCATTCCTGCTTAAGTACCTGCCACTGCTTTGGGCATATTTACACTGAAGACAAGAGCAAGTCTTATCTTCCATGGTTCTTGTTGACCAAACAGCAGAGGATTTTCTTGATAGGGAAGGATGTTGCTAATGATACCAAATCCGTGCTCCACTTGTGGGTGGAAACGGCTTCACAAAATGGGGCTGTGCTTTGCAGATTTGCTAGCTATTAATGGCTTCATGGGTCTCTCCCAACTGCTGACTCCTTGGGCTAGTCCTTGATGAGTCTTATGTTTTCTGACTGAAGTCTTCCTGCCCGAAGTCTTCCTGCCCTGATGCCCTCTGGAGCTAACAGTGGGCTCAAAAGCCGAAAAGGATAGCAGAAATACCCTTCCCCAAAGCATTCTGGGAAATGCCTTTGCAATCATCTTCTGGCTCCATATCAATCCCCAGTTATAACAGTCACAAGTTCAGCACTCTGTTAGGTTTAATAATTCAGCACAAGATTAAATTTTAATTCCTTTGCCTGCAGCTGCCTTGAGACATACGAGCTTTATTTTGTTCTTTTTTTATTATTGGTTTAATTAAACATACAGCTGTCCCTTTATTGCAAAGGGAATTGGAACATCTTGTGTGTGTCACAGTGTTTTGATTAATCAAATGATCCTAAGTGATAACAGAATTAGCTGCAGCTCAAAAGAGGGAGTCCTTTGTGCTGCAGCTCTTCCAAAACGTGAGCCAGACCCAGTTGGTTTATCCAGGCTGGTGGGAGAGGTGGAGCTGCATCCCTGTAGGGGCAGTGGAGTGGTCTCTGGGCACTCACAGCTGTCTCAGCTTCTGCAAGGGTATCGCACACATCTCAGGATCCCTGCACTGCTACCTTCGTCCTTTCATCCCCTGGGGGAGAGCAACTTCATACTTAACTGCAAGCCAGCGGGGTAACTCTCCAGCCACAGGAGTTCAGTCCCCCTGGGTCTTCCAAAGTCAGACAAGTTACATATCTTGAAGGCTCTTGCCACTAACCTGCAGGTTTCTACAGTGGCCTATTTCTGCCGCCCATGATTACAGTCTACAGACCATCACCTGTGTGGGAATCCAGGCAAGCCCCTTACTCTCTTCTCCACCCCAGCTTATGCCTCTTTGAGCATCACATATAATCACACGGGTTGGTGATAGGCTGGAGGGCATGGATGCTCTGAGCTCTAGGTAGGCTCATTGACCCCTGACCTCTGGCCCCCAACCTCTGTGCATTGTACCTGTTTCCAAATGCACTAAAGGGCTGTCATATCCTTTGATGCTGTCCCAACCCAACTTTCCTGGCTGGTTAGACCTGGGCGCTCCTAACACTGGTTTTCTTTCTTTTGAAAACGATTGTCTGTTAAAATTGAAGTTCTTCACCCCCTTCCCCAACATTTATTTCAGTGCCTTTTTTTGCACATTTTGCAGATGAAAATTGTAAGTGAAAGGGAAGGTTTCCATTTGGTTTCAAAACTCCAAATCACTCGTTTTTGAAAGTCAGCCCGAAAAGCTTCACTTCAGGACACAGCGAAATTGCTCCTTTCCTGTCCCTTTTTGATAGTTCATGAGAAGTTCTTACATTTTCCACCGGATGTTTTGAATGAAATCATTTCATTTGATAGTGTTCATGGGGGCAAAATTGGATTTGTTCACGCGAGCTGTAGGTCAGCTCTCATTTCCATGAAATGGACATTCTTGCGGGGTGGGGGGAGAAATATCCATTTTCAAGCAACGTAGTTTGGACTTCCATCACAAAAAAAGACGTGGATTACAACAGCTGAAAATATGCAGGGTTGGGTTGTCAGGTCTGTTTTACGAATCCCCCACAATTAAAAGAAAAATGATTTCCCCACCAGCTCCAGGCATGGATTCCTCTTTGCTCATTTTGTTTTGTTAATAAGCAGGTGGGAAACACAACCAATTAGCAAAAGTTAATAATACCGATCCACCATGTTACTGCAGGCATCTCTCAAATGGTTCCTCTTGGAGGAAAAGAGGGCACATACTGCTATACGTTCAGATCCCTCTCTGGAAATTAGAAGTCCACTTGGCACTTAACTGCTAACACTCAGGCCTGCGGGGACAGGTAAAATGAAAGCTTAAAAAAACAGGGGAAGGGAGCAGTGTGGCAAATCCGGGTTTCATGCTGTTATGAGAAAAAAAAGTCTATTTTTCCTGAGCTTGATTCTTCAGGCTTTACTGGCTTCTTTCCTGCAAAAAGTGCTACTGGGATCAGTGACGCCCCGGCGTGATTAAGTGGTCCTTCCTCTGAGAACGGCTCACAGGATCAGCGTCAGGATTTGTACTGCGGCTCGGATACGTGATTGACCGCGTCCCCAACGTGCAATGCAAGCCAATGCTACGGCGCCGCTGCGAAGGCTCGTGCCGCTGTGGCACGCAATATTTAATCCCTGCCCTCAGATTTGCCAGTCCAGCTCCCACCGTAACCAATCAGGCGTTGCGCCGGTGTAGCTGAGACTAGAATTGATTTCAATATATTTCCATATAGTCTGACACGGCGCAGATCCCTGGCTGGCTTGATCCTCCGTGCATGTCTCCTAGGGGTTTATCCCTCCGGCTGGTGAATATTCATGTCCTCCCTTCTGAGTCCTCGAGGTGCAACAAGTATACTTCATTTTTGCTCAGCATAAAGTGGTTTTTAACTGCAAAACTGTTTTGTTTTTTTGAGAGGCAGATAACAAGGGAGAAAGCCTTGCTGTGGATGAGACCATCAGCTGGCACAATCCGTGTTGCTTCAGAAGAAGGCAAGCACTGCCCTGGATTTCAGAGAGCCTGATCCAGTGCCCAGCAGAGTCAATGGAAGAGTTCTCATTGATTCTGATGGGTACTGATGCAGGCTATCGATTCTTGTACGTGGGCCAATTGCACAGTGCAATACGTGGTGGAGGAGCGATCCCTTCCTGACCCTTGCAGGGATTGGGGACCCTCATCGTTTCGAAGCCGGGTTGCACAGTGTCCCTTGGAGGGCTGAAGGAAGAGGCAATGTCTTGTCTTCTATATTGTTGCTGCATGTCCCATGTGCATTCATGTCCTGCCGTCTGACTGGGATACCGCATGGTGTTCTGCCCCCGGGGAGTCCACCAGAGGCTCTGCTGTGGCAGTTCAGATTGCAGGACCGGGCATGCAGCTCTTCCTGATAATAACGGCAAATATTGTCTAGCAGCAGTGAAGTGCTCTGCCTCTAAGCTAGCTCCAGCCCCATCGCCTGGCTCAGCTCACATCCATTTCCAGATGGGTTAGAGACTAGCAAATGTGCAACCACCTGCACCTGCACGTTCTTCTCTCTCTGTTATTATTTGCCATTGATTTTGAAACCAGTGAAAAACATGGAGAAGAGAAGAAAAGTTGTGGGTTTTTTTTATGAATAGTCAAAAAACCACAGTCATTGCCATCTAATCCCCCACTCTCAGTCTGAGTTTCAGTCTATTCCCAGAGTATAGACCTTTCTCCTAATGCACCTGCTGTCACGTCCAGATGGGAGACGATGGTCTGTTCATTCAAAGCCACAGGCACCACCTTGTGGGAGTTGAGCGTAATTCACTGCTTTGGTTTGACAGACAATAGGGTAGAAACAGCAAACTGAATTACAGCATAAAAATAAAGAGCGACTGATTACAGGAAAAGGCAAGGAACCATCTGCAGAACTAAAGAGACTGGGTTTAAATGAGAGGGGCAATGCAGGTAAAACAATAAGTCCATCTTTTAAAATATGCAACGTTATTACTATTGATCAACAGATTTGGTGCATTGCTTAAGGGCTCTCATCAGGTTTGAGACCTCGTGCTAGACACGGCCCACTTTTTCCAAGGTCAGACTCTCCCCTGAGTTAAAAATCATTACTTTAAATATTGACTTTACTTTAGAGATGGGCTCCCGCCTGGCATATCAGAGCTGTATTGCAGACATACCAGAGCCTGAGGTATAAAGAAGGGGAGTTTTGACTCTGACCTGTCTGCTGGATCTTCTCTCATTTCATCTCATCTGTTTGTCCTTCCTTCCACCCCTTGGCCCCTGTAGCATGAATGCTCCTGGGATTTCCCTCAGATCACTCATTGCTGAAGTCTGGGGAGGAAATCCTGGCTTGGGGACCCCAAACCTAGAGTAGTTTCTTTGTATTTCATGGCAGGATGCTAACCTGGAAGTCAGCCCAGGTGAATGCATCTGCCTACCTGTAAGCAGGCTCTCTCCTGCAGGGACTCAGAGCTGCCATGGTACTTATGGGGTCTTCACAGGTCACCCACATGCTGGAAGGAAGATATTCTTCAGGGTCTATCTAATGTCGTAGCAACTGCTGTGACTGTAGCTCATACAGTCAGGCCTGACCTGGCTTTAATGTAGCTGCAAAAGCTCAATACCTGAGTTTTTACCCTGCCTCTTCATTCAGTAAAATAAACAGGCAATACCTCTTGCAGAAGTGTTATGAGACTTCAAGCACAAAAACCCATGGGAACCTTTACAGAGAAGAATTGCAGAGCAATTATTACAGGACTAGTAGAAAAATCTAGTCTAGCTCCTGAAACGCTTCACCAAAGCTGGGTCCTGGGACTGGGGGTTGCTGAGGATAAAAAAAGCAACAACCAAGGTCTAATTTTTTTAAGTCACAGATAGTCCAGGGAGGACATAACTGGAGTCTACAAGAGCTGCAGATTAGATCAGCCTGGCGTACTATATTCAGCTGGTCCCAGACAGCAGGACAGAAGGCACCGAAGGAAATTTTAAAACCTAGGACAAATGACATGCTGTGATTAGGCAGCTGCAAGGTCCCAGTGAGACAGACCCACATTTTATATCCAGCTGTGACAAGCCACCAGGCAAGGATGTCCTGTCCCATGAGCTGGGGTCACTGCAGAAGATAGAGATGCCTGTCTGGAGAATCCACAGCCCAAGGATGAGCCCAAAGGAGCAAAGTGACCTCAGGTTTGTTCCCTACTGTTGGTGGAGGACCTGTCTCCATGTTACATTGCATCGGCCAGGACCATCATGCAGGTGAGTGCTCAGCTGTGTGTTGGGAAAAGAAAGCCAGGCTCAGTAGGAAAAGAGTGGAGTGATGCTTGGATAGCTCCCTGTGAAATCAGCTCCATAGCTGGTGCACATGGACAGTAGCTGCACTCAGTGAAGGGCCTGGCCCTTGGTACCTGTTCAGAGTGGAAAGTACTGTGAATGGGAGACTGGATGCACAAAACTTGCCATTAGTTATGCAGAGTTGGGTCGTACACGGTATTTGCCCATGTGTAGCCAGGCAGGAATTCTACCAGCCCGGCTGCACGCACCCATTGAACCCATAGGCATTAGGCATTAAATGAGCATAATCACATCCCAGATCCCAGACACCTGACTCCAGCAGATATGGCATTTCAGATCCATCTGTCTTCCCCCCCTCTTTTTTTTTTTTAGGTAAGATCAAGTATTTATTTGTGTATGTTGTGAGCTTACTGCTGCCTGACAATAAGAGCAGAACATCCATAATAGCCTTTACCAGCTTGCTCCCCAGAAGTACTGGGCCCACTCCTGCAGTCCCAAGAGGCTCAGCCAGGCTAAATAAGTGTAATGCCACTGTGCCACCTAGGCACAGACACCCAGCCACTGGCACAATTCACACGCAGAACTTCTAGCCCCTGAAGCTGAAGCATTTCCCATCCTGGCCTCCTACAGGTGTGCATCCTCACCAAGCTCATCCACTATCCCGACATGCCTGCGTGTTATATGCACAAGCATCCACGTCTCCCGATGCTTTATCAGAACCAAACCTGCCATCCAAAGGCACATTCAAGCAGCTGTCCTGCCTTCAGCCCTCATTTCCTGAGCTCTTATTTAGATCTGTGCACTCCGTGTTGATTTGGCTGCTCCTTGCTCTCTAAAGATATCCGGAGACTCCAGGGACGTCTGTGGAGGATGCTCCCTCCTCCCCGCAAAAATCGCAGGACCCAGAGGAGCCACTCTGGGCACTTGCCAAGTCAAAGCTTGGCCACCCCACCACTTCTGCGCTTAGGGAGTAGAAGCAAGGCAGATAGATAACAGATGAGAAGTGATATCATCAGAGGTGGCTCGGCCCCTGGGAGGGGTCCTCCCCCTGCTGAGGATGCCTCACCCATTGCATGTGGATCCCGTCACTCCCTACCTCTGACAGCTTGTTTACTGTGTTGCATGTGGCTCTCAATGCCTTGCAGATGAAGAAAAAGATCAAAGTCCCTTGAGGGGGGTTATATATCTCTTTCCACCCACTGAATTCCTCTCCCTTGCTCAGCCTAGCGCCCACATGGACCACGGGTTCTCTTCCTTGCTAGAAAAGAGGCCAACAAAACCAGCAGGAGAATCGGCATAGTCCCAGCAAGAGAAGAGGTGTGGCTTGCAGTGGAGGGCAGGGGGGTATGGCTGATATCCTGGCTGCAGATTTATTTGGTTCTTTTGGTGATATTTGGGAATGGAAACCCAAAGAGAAAGGGTGGGCTGAGCGTCATCCCCAGGTAAACAGGGAATGACTTCTTTGGACTACCTTAGACCTTGCATTGGGGACATTTCCCTGTGAAATCAGTGAGAACATTTGCAGCACTGCATGTGCCAAAGAGATGCTCTCAATTTATAGGTCTGAGGAGTGACTTTGCTAATGTCAAGGAGAGCCCAGGTCTCCCCAGTCCTCATCTAGTGCTCTGTGTCCTGGACCATCTTTTGTGCTTACAAACTGCACAAAGGCAGTGAGCCTGTACAACCAGTGTTGGTCTGGTGGCTAGTTCTTGGGGATCCCAAGACCTGATTTCCACCCTCGCTCTGTCCCTGACGTGCTATAAGGTCTGTAGCAAGTCCCTTAGCCTATCTGTGCTTCAGTTTAGCCACCTGTAAATTGGTCCTGGTTTTGCTTTAATGGATTTTGGAGCTTGAGGGTCCACCAATGCTACTCTCAGAGCATTACGGAGGTGTGGTTGCCTACATCTCTCTAATGGCCTCCATTTCCTCAGATATGAGTGTCTCATAAACAATCCTCCATCTATTCTTTCATCTCCCTAGTGAACTCGGAGGGGCTTCTTCCCCCCATTTTACAGAGAGAAAAGCACTAGGTGGTTTGACCAAGGTCTGTCTGTGGCAGAAACAGCAGAAGTGAACAAGAAGACCTTCCTCTGTCTGAATAGAAAGGTTTAGTGGCAAAGAAGACAGACTCTGGCTCCTTGCCTGTTTGAAATGATCAGAGCGGTTATCTTAAGATTTAAACTTGACAGAAGCTGCAGACACCACTGCAAGGCCCAGTCCCCTCTGGCCGGAGAGACGCATAGTAACTCCTGTTCGGTCAGCAGGAATGACTTGCCTTTATCACAAGTGATATGATGAAGGGTGCTTGTGCCCAAAAGTTTGCAAAGAACTTTTTCCCAACTACTCAGCTGGTCTAATAAAAAATATCACATCTCCCCGAAGAAGCCTTTATCACAAGCGCTTATCTGCCCCGCCATCATGAGAGCAGCCGGGTACCTCCAGCTTTTAAATACATGTTCCTCCTCAGACCGCAGCGACACAGGGAGGTGCTGTCGTCTCCTTCTTGTCAGGCGGGACTGAGTGACTGGCCCAAGGTCACACAGGAAGCCTGTGGCAGAGCAGAGAATTGACACGTGACAACCTAATGATCATTAGCACCCCCACCACCCCCAAACTCCAGTCTTCGGATCCAAGGACCGGACAAGCAGCTCTTACCATGTGCGAACAATCCCATTGTTTGAATTCCCCAGGACATGCTCTCCCCCAAACCCACAACCACCTATGATTCACTCTTTTCCTCCCAAATAAACATACAAGCCCTCCCATGTAATCAGAGTGTGTTTATTCCCCCGCCTTGCCTTTCATGTGGGGCGGATGGCTCTGCCTTTCTCTGCAGTCATCAAACACTGATTTCACTTGGCTTTTGTCAGCTAAATGGGCTGTAACAGCGAGTCATAAACAAGGAGATCACTAACATCTCTGTTTATTTTAAGGGCAGTTATGATTTGTTTTTGTTTTTCCTCTTTTTTTTTTAAACTCTGATTTCCGAGGCTGGAAGCCCAGGGTTGGCGTTTGCTCTGCTTGGGTTGGTTGGGAGGGAGAGAGACAAAGGAGAGGGGAAAATGGAAAGAGAGAGGAACCAGAGGGAGGTCATCACTGCAACTGCTGCTCTAGGACACCGATGTGCGTGTCACTGATCTCACCAGCGCTGGGCCCGTGCTTCCCATCCGTCGTGGGCATGAAGTGTCTTCAGGATTGGGGCCTGAACTCCCAACAGTGGTGGCCTTAGGGTTGTTGGGCCCCTGGGCAAGAGAGTCATTTGGGGCCCCTTAGAGGCTTCATTCTGATGTCCTATAAGCAAGTCGGACATTTGTTACGAAATTTTTGGGGCTCCCGAAAGTGTAGGGCCTCAGGCAGTTACCCCTAAGGCCGCCACTGCTCCTAAAGATAGGGACAGTGAAGGATGCAGATCAGAATAAACCCAAGGTATTTTTTTCCACTCTGTTCAGGACTGGACACATAACACTTTTTGCAGCTGAGTAATTTGCCTCCGTTTTTCAAATTCCCAATCTGGCATTTTTGTTTCCTGTGGAAAGGCCAATGGCCAGCTCTAATTGAGGGTTTATTAAATGGGAAGCGCAGAATATTGTATGCACCTGAGATTGTACAGGAGTCGGTGCTTGGAGATAGGCAAACTGGGGGCATGTAGCTTTGCCCTGGGGGGAATCTGATAGGCACAAGGCGAAGGGCCATGTTGGAAGCGAGAGGGACACACATCCCTGCAACAAACACTTAGAAAGATACCCTAACCCTTGTCAGCCTGTGCTTCTGCATTGTGTATGGCACTTGCTCTTTCTTTAGGGATGCCACTCTTCTGAGAAATAGGCAAACCATTTCACTCATCTCAGCCCTGGCTACTTAGCAAGGTTATTGCGTTACCCCCAACCTGCCCCGTCTTGGCCCCAACTCAGTGCTTCCTTGATAAGGGTCCCTGCTTTCCTCCCTCCCCTCATCCCACAAAGCCTTCAGCTCACACTGACTCTCACAGACCATTTTCTTGTCCTTGGGGAATGTTGGAAAGAAAACAGGGTCGTCGATAGCTGTGAACTGCGTGCGCTAATTGAGTTATTTAATACCTGCTTGCGATTGCGCCGGTGCTGAAACCATCATAACCCGGCTATCAAAGACTCCAGTGTCAGAAATACAGTAGGGGTTTTCATGCCAGCAGCTGTTCTGGGCTATGGCTCCAGTCTGGCTACATCGCTCAGTGGAATATGTTATTAGAAAATTAAACCAACAAAGAGCCATGCGAAGAGTCTGAGCCCAACCCACAGAGGGCTGGGACGTGCATCCCCAAGCACAGGGCTGTATCCTTACCCAGCTCCCCTTACCCAGCTCCCTTCTGTGGAGGTTTCCCAGTGCCTGCCTTGGGAGCTGAGCTCTCAACCCCCACTGCATTCAGCAGACACAGAAGACACTCAGCATCTCACAAGAAGGACTCGGCGTCTTGGAGCGCCGGGCCCGTTGTGCACCCACCAGTGCCCATCCTAGAAAAGGCTGATGACAGGTTTACCTCCCGTCACCACTTGCACGTGCACTTTGCCTTGCTGAGGGATATAGGAGGCATTTTAGGTCCCTGCGCACACCCTAGGCAGTTCTGATCAGGGGTGTGAATAGAGCTGTTCTTGGCGCTGGGGTGTGGGAAGATAGATAACACCTAGCTCCCCAGGATGCCAGGCTGCATTTCCAAGAAGGAGGGGTCCATGGGACGCCAGAACAAGGCTCCGAGTTGTTACGGTTCCCTCGTCCACAGAACAGAGCCAAGGTGTGCATGGAGGGGCGCCTCCTCTGAGGACAGCCCCATTTAGTACTGGGTCCCTTTGCTGAAGCTGCCAACCAGCCGGGAGGGATATTGTATTTAGGATGGTGGCCTCTTGCAGTGTGGATGCCTGATCCCTGCAAACAGGACAAAAACCTCTGGCTTCTCACAAAGCGGTCACACAGCGGATATCAAACATTAGCAACACACGCTCGTGGCAATAGCAGCCGAGTCAGAATTCAAACTGGAAACCCGAACATGGTTTACTAGGGTCCTATAACTAAAGCCAACCAAATACTCTTTCTGCTGCCTGCTCCAATAGCCTCCTCTTACCACCACAGCCGCTGAGCTGGGTTATAGCCCCCTAAGCCAAACCCCAGTGGGAAATGACTTAATTTGGGAATTATGGACACAAGACGGGGAAGGTTTTATTGCCACCTGCGCTGCGCAAAACTGACCTGCCCATGAAACATCCTAGGATTAATGGGTAGAGAAATCCTTGATGGACAAATAATTTGTTAATGAAGAAGGCTCAGGTGCAATGGCAATAAATCAATATCTGATTTAATATTTCCTCTGCTGAGGAGCGGAAGCAATTGATTCACATTGCAGGCTGACTAATTGCTTGAGAAATGCCAGGGTGATAAATGAACCTGAGATAACATATTTCTTTTTTCTGAGCAGTTATAGGAGCTTTAAAAAAAAAGGGGGGGGGTGGTCTTTTAACCACCAGACCACAAAGTTTTCATCTGAGGACTTTGCCCTGGCCAAGAAGACTCTAGCCCAGAGCAGGAAGGGAAGGGAAGCGTCTATATTATAAACCCCTAAAGAGCAGGGGCTTGGCAGGGGGAGAGATGGTGACAGGCAGTGTCTAGCTGCTATGGCAGTGGTAGTGGGCGCCGTGGTAATGCTCTAGTTTATACTTTCATTTCCTAGTTTCAAATGTGGTTTCAAGCCCCGAGCTCGGTAGCAGCAGAACTGGCACACAAACGCTGGCTCCCTGTGAATGAAAGGCCAACACTGCTGCGTGGGATTTGTCTTACAAGATCCCACAAAACAAAATAAACTTTATTTTTTTTTGCAAGGGCTATAATCAAGGGGGAGCGGGGGCAAGATTAGATGTGCCAGAGCAAATTCAAGCGCCAGGACCTGATGCAGAGGAGAGCCGGGGTGTGGAAATGGGATGCAGAGGGTTGTGCAATCAGCAGGAGCCTTTTCAGAGGCGGAGGAGAGAGAGAGTCTGGAGGGTCAAGCTGGGATAACTCCCAGCAATGCAAACACGCAGCCTGCCCGGGAAGGTTTGCTTGGCCCTGCGGCATGGTCTCCTGTGGGATGCTAAGGGTTTCCACCTTGCTTCCAAGTGGGGAGAGCGCTACTATGAAAACAGCCTTTCCTTCCCGCAGACTCTGATAACATTACAAAGCCCAGCCATTGGCATGCCACTGGAGGCCTCTCCTCTCCGCTAATGACCACTATTACATAAACCGAAAAATGCTCACTTGGCTCAGTCATCGGACAGAAGTTGGCTAGGCCAGCTCCTTTGCTGTGGGCCTGTCGACAGCTCAAGCCCAGATCTTGATGCCAGCCCCCCCTGCTACTGCCAGGCTGGGGATCTCTGCAGCAGGGTGGCGGGAGCTTTTTCAGTCTAATACTTCATTATCTGCAGGCCGGGACCCACTGGAGTCTGGGGTAATCCCCATGGTATTGTCCAGCTGCGCCGGCCAAATAAGAAAGACAGCGGCGTCTTGAAAAAACAATGTCACCATGTTTCCTGTTGGCATTTTCAAACTCACGTGTTTTGAGTTGTAGGTTGAAATGACTTTTCCTTTAAAATCTTTGCTACATTTCATGCTAAGAAAAAATGGGGGGAGAAAACGACCAACCAACCAAAAAAACAGGCATGCGGTGGGTCATCCCACAGCTAAACATTTTTCTCCAGCTTTTTTGGATTCGCCCGGCAAACAGAAACAGCAGCTCTGCTCTTCACCCACCTCTTGGGAGCACTCATGGCCACTCATGGACCCTGATCAAGTCCTCCAAGACCCCTGGATGACAATAATTCAGCCTTGCAACCCTCACTGAATATGCCTAGCAGTACCTGAGCTTGCTAGATAAAGTGGCTGCTGGGTGGGGAGCCGTTCTGTTAACTGTACGCAGAATAAAGCAGGTTTTGTGCAAGTCCCTTCAGCACTGAGGCTCTGTCAGTACTGTCCCGCGTCCGTGCTGCACCGGGGGCCACCTCAGAGAGGCTTGTTTCCAGGTGATGTGCCCCAAATCCCAGATATGAAACAGGGGAGCTGGCCGAAAGCAGCCGTGAGCATGCACCCCATTGCTTCTCAGAGGCTCTGGGTCTCAGCCACGCTTCCTGGCACTTGTTCTAAGACAGCGCAGCAGCAGTGTGGACAAGCCCTGAATGATTCACACGGATTGTGACCCACCTGGCTTTTTCAGCAGGGTGTTAAGGGGGATTTTAAGGGGGGGCACTTCAGCCCCACCTCTAGGTTTCAAACCAGTGCCTAGGCTTGTCTCAGCAGAAGATCCCAAAGCCAAATACCCACAGGAGACCTGAGACAAGTTGCACTGAAACCCGAAGTCGTCTGTGCCTCCGCTCCAGAAGGCTGCACTTCCGCCCATTCCACTGATGACAAATGAGGCGCCATCTCGATAAAGACAATTGCCTTAAAAGCCGATGGGCAGGAAGGAAGCGCATTTAAGTGTCTCATGGTTGCACTCTAACACGCTCCTTTTATTGGAAACAACCTCTGCTGTGAGCAGCAACAAGGTCCTTCAATCTTGGGGAGAAGGAGACAAAGCCAAATCAAGAATATCGGGCTCCAAGCACATGACCGAGGCAGCTCGGAGGGCAGCTGGTTGGCGAAGGAGGCATGCTCGGGGACAGTGCTACCGAGTTGCCTCCCCTTTTGTGCAAAGGATGCAAGATTTGTGCAAAAGAGGGCGCTCGCGTGTTTTTAATTGGAAACACATGTTTCCCAGCCACAGACTGATCAAGTCGGTTCCAGCTCATAACTAAATATGAAGGAATAAAAAATTGACCACAGGACATAAATTATGTTTGCAAAGCCACCCCTCGTTACACACATGAAGTCCAAGCACAGAGATGGTATTTTTTTCAGCGGAGGGGGACAGCTTTTAACCTCTAAAGTGGAGCTGAAGGATTAGCCTCTGAATCCAAACCCATCCATGTAAATCGGGAAGGATTCAACCCAAGCCCATGGAGTTGTTTCAGATTCCCGCTGGTGTTGCTGAGAGTTGAATCAGGTCAACGTTTTGGGCAGAGGTAGGACCAAAAGAGCATGCTGCTCTTGAGCGGGATCCAGACTGACTTTGGGTTGGATTTGTGTCCGAATCTAGTTTTGATTCCAGTTTGTCTGTGCTGAAATGTGCAGGCTTTTATATGGGAGGGTCTCAGCCTCAGAATGACACGAGTGGCACAAAAGTCTTGTTCTCGTGGGGTTTCTGCCACACTGAGCAGCACAAATATAGTGAAATCCATTGTTCATCACCCATGGGCTGAAACCTCCTTCTCTGAACCTGACCTAGAAAACCCCTTCTGCCTTTTGATGGCCAAAAACAATAAGCCCCAGGGAGCTGTATCAGAAACTGCCTCAAAAGTAGCATTTAGATCTGAGATCCAAGAAAGGGTCCTTTTCTTACTTAGAAAAAATACTGATTATTTTAACTTAGCCTTTTCCCACATAAATTCTGCAAGCAAAATTTTCACAGACAAGGCACGTGCATGTAGCAGGGCCCAGCAAAACAGACTGCTCTGGGGCAGGTAATGATACCTGGCCACACATGCTTAGTCACACCGTGGTACTGCCATTCACCCGTGTACGATTGTGCAAGGCTAGTTTCATGATGGACAGTGATGTTTTGGGGATTCTGTACAGGTGCATAAATCAGCCTTGCCTGGGGAACCATCAGTCCTTTATCCTCCAAGGTTACAACCCAGGTCCAGTGATCTGTTGTGTATGCAAGAGGGCCTCGCATCTCTGCTGTGGGGTCCCGAGCAATTCAGCCATGGCTGCTCAACAGAGCAGGAGTGTCTGGCTGAAGGAAGGCTGGCCACTAGAAATGTGATAAGAAGGTGGAATTAGGTAAAAGAACGAGTCAGAAAATGGGAAACATTTTCCATGGAAAAAAAAATTAAAGAAATGCGGTACTTTCCGGTTCATCTTTCAGACTTTTTTCTCCAAAATATTCAGCTTCCCCTCATGAACAGAAATCCATATCATTTCAGGAGTGGGGAAAATAAAGAGGGAAAAATTAAGAAGCGACCATCAAACTTCATTTTGAAGAAAAAGACCATTTTTTTTTATCCCCAAACCTTTTATTATCAGTTTCAGACCTAGCATACGTGGTGCCAAAGATGCAGAGAAATCGGGGCGGCTGGACGTGAGAGAGGACAGACTAGGTTTTGCTACTTTGCTGATGGATATGATTCTGTCATCCCTTTTGGACCATTCCTGCTTCTCCTGGACTCAAAAGCTTGTCGGATATTTTCGCAGAGCCCTGCTCTGGCCCCGGCACCTTGTACGTACCAACCTGGCACCTGCTATTCAGGGCTCGGGCACCAGAGGGTGATGTGCTCCTGGCCAAAACAAATGGGACAGAGACATCAGAGACCCACTGCAGTGTCCGCTTCAGATGGGGTCTGGGTGGTGTTGAAAAGAAAAACCAAATCGTCTGAAGTTTGGGGTAGACTAGGAACGGAGAGCTTGCTATAACTGGAGATGCTCTCCCATAATTAGCTACGCCGTGGAAATGCTGATGACTATTCCCAGCACTTTCTAAGGGTTAAAAATCCCCCGTCTAGGGACGTGTGTAGATGAAACGAGCAGGACAGGAAGGAGAAGGCCGAGGCACCGCTTAAAGCAACACTTCAGTCTTATTTGGGGGGTGGGATTTAAACCATAGCCTAGCCTTTGTGCTGAACCTCTGCAGAAAAATGAGCTTCACTCTTTGCATGGGGCCGATGGACAAAGCCATAGCAACTGAGGTGCTGCCAGATCTTGGACCCTTGGCACCTTTCCCAAAGCAGAGGAGTTTGCTCAGTTGTTCTTGATAACACCCCGGGTGTCTCTCTCGTTGGATCTCAGGTCAATCCCCTCGTGTCTTCAATGGGAGCTTTGCCCTGAGTAAGAAATAGCTGACTCAGAGTTTGCCCAGAGCCCAGAGTTTGCCAAGGGGGTTGAGATGTCTCTCGAAGAACTGGATCCAATGCATCTAAGAGACAGATTGCTAAATAAGCTGTTGTCCTTACTCCTTTGTCCACATAGACCAAATGTTGATATTTGTACATGGGGCATGAGGGTTGGCTGTGCAAGACAGCAAAATCTGGTATTCAAATCATAGAAAATGAGGGTTGGAAGGGACTTCAGGAGGTCAAAGCAGGACCAGCTCCAACTAGATCATCCAGCCAAGGATTATGCATTTAGCTGGTTCTTAAAATTCTCCAAGGATGGAGAGTCCACCACCTCTCTGGGTAACCTGTTCCTGTGCTGTACTGCCCTCCTAGTGAGAGACTTTTTCCTAATATCTAACCTCAACATCCCTTGCTGCAACTTGAGCCCATTATTCCTTGTTCTGCCATCTGCCACCACTGACAACAGTCCAGCTCCATCCTCTTTGCAACCCCCCTGCAGGGAGTAGAGGGCTGCTATTAAATCCCTGTAAATTTTTTACTTTCCAGGAGGGAGGAGAATGATACTGCTCCAATCTAGGCCCATGCCCCAGACAGGAAGACTCTCCAGAACCGAGCTGGTAATGCAAAATCTTGCATGTTTGGAAGCTGTGTTGTGGCCAAACCATGCCTGGGCGAGGCTCCGTGTGTTATATACACTTCAGAGGTGGGTATGATGATCATGCAAAAAAGCCGTGCAAAATGCAGCTGGGATTTGCTCACCAGGGTGGCAGCTCTACCTCGCTCACACTTTGATGAGCCATCTGGGACCAGGATACAGGTTCATTCCAGCAGCAGCAGCCAAGAGGTTAACTAACTAGAGCAGAAAGCCACCAAGTGTATTCCTCCAGCCTCCCTGCAGAAGCAATCTGGATGACTGTACATGAGTAAATGCAACATAATGAGGGTGGGTGGCCAGATAGCACACAATCCATTATAAAGTATGAACATTAGGGGCCTGGGTAATCTCCACTCTTGCTGGTCTGACTGGAGGGCTCTTCATGCTGGAGCTAATGCATAGCTCATGGATCTCCACCATTCCCAGGGATTCCTGTTGCCACCAACAGTTCTTGTGCATTTATTTTTGCCTGCTCCTTCAATGCCATGGAAATTAGATCCCAACTTGTGACTTCACTGAGCTTTCAATTAGGCCCTAAAGGCTTATTATTGGATGAAAGGTGACTGTAAAGGTGCATGGTAGATTCCAGTGCACTCCTTCAATAGCTTTCCGAAATATTCTCAAGAGACAAGGATTCATTGTGGTATCATTTCCTGGCCTAACTCTATAGTTGGAAGAGCTGTTACATAAGCTTTCAGGCATCAGGTGCCCTTCCTCCTCTACTTCCTGGACCATCATGGCTCTAACAACACTCCCACCCTCCTATTCGCTGCATTCTCTCCATACTTTTGATCCTTCTTTATTTTTCTGATCAAGATAGCAGTTAGGAGCCCACATCATGGACCAGAACAAACAGAAAAGAAAAAGACCTTGTTTCCTGCCCCAAAAACTAAAGACAAGAGACAACAGGTGGATGGAGACAGGTAAGAGAGCTCAAGGGACGATCAGACAATACTGGTCAGCACCAGACAGGGGCTTTTTGCACCAGGCTCTAAACCAGTGGTTTTGGGAGGCATCAAGGAGAGCTTTAGGGGAGGATTTGAAGCAAGGCAGTAAGCCGTTGCTTCTTTTCATCCGGGATCATACTCTCTTGCCTGAACAGACTTCAAACAAGCGAGCAAATCTTCAGGGCCCCTTACAAACCAACGGCCCAGACATCCATGACGTGTCACGTCACGCTGAAACCCCCGCCGCCCCCAAAGGAGGCGTCTGCTCAACACGAGAACAAAAACAAACAGGAAAGGTTGGATTTGTTTTTCCAACGCTTTTGAAAGGTGTCAGGTTGACAGCAGGGGTAGCTGGAGACCTCTCCGCCTATCCACAGCACCTGCGCAGCCAAGGCCGTGTAGAGGCTGCTTGTTGCCCCTCGCTCATGAACCTCAACTCACGCCACATCTGAGTCAGGAAGCTCTGTTCAGTCCATAGGGTCTCTGCAAAGGTTACCAATTAATACCAACCCTCTCGTTCCCGGGAGATTACATAGTCTTTGCATTGCCCTCCAGGCTTCTTGTTTTTTCTTCGCATGACAATCGCAGGCCTCACCAAGAAGCCCCTTGCACTTGGCTCCATGCAGAAACATGGTAAGAGACAGCCGGTGACCTGAACAGTCTACAAGGTAAATGCAAGCGAAATAAGCTAACTTGAATTACAGTCACTTTAATTTTGAATAAGAGTGTTTACACATGGATTTATTAGCCAATTCAGATTCATCCTCCTGAATATCCCCATGTAGACAAGCTGCACCTCTGCTAGAATTACCCTAGGCTTCTTCCGATTTTAAGTATGAGATGCAGGATAAGCACTCATATCGGCAGGAATTTAAATTAGAATTAGCTGCCCCAAACTGTTTAGCCTCTGATACCTGGGTTGAGTCTGAAAACTGGGACTCTCCCTCTTAAGCATGAACAAAAGGATATTCGTTTGCAGATTGAGGTATCTCCAGTGCTCAAGGCAAACTGAGCTTACCTGTCTGAGGATGACTGCACAAAGACTAAAAACATCTATTTGTTCAGTGTTCAGTCCTCATGGCATTGTGCAGTAGCCCTTTATCCACTTTTAGCCCAGGCTTTGGTGAAATCAAGCCCAATGTTTGCTTGATGGAAGCCACCACAACCTCGCTGTCTTATGTCTTAGCACTTTTGGGGCTATAAAGCAATATTACCTCTACTCACCCAGGATGTCAGGTCATAGCAGAAGTGCTCATGGCATGGCCCTATTAGATTCCAATGAATCTGCAAATTCTGCTAAATGCCATGTCACAAGGACATGAAAAGGAAAGAAGGACCCAAGAAGTTGCAGATGTCAAGACCTGGGAGGTCAAAAATTAATTATGTGCAGTCAAGGCATTTATTAGTGCAACTTGCTTTAGGCAGCATGCATACGTGCACTTGTCCTTCAACAGAAGTTTTTGCAAACAAGAAGCAGCCCCACCTCTCAGAGATCTCAGCCACAGACCAAGGCCTGACTCACAGGAAGCAACTCTGAACCAAGAACTGACTCTAGTTACAGAGATGAAAGCAGACAGCAACCCGCCGTATAAGGGCATCCTCAAAATCAGCCCCATTAGCACCAGGAAATAATGACACTTGGGCATTTCCTCAAATAGCTCAGAATTTAGCAGAAGACCAGTATCAGAATCTAACAGCACAGACACAAGAATCATTTCACCCACCGTTGACATGCAGCCCCCTAGATGGGAGGAGAGGGGTCCAGAAGGTATTGCAGAAAGAGATTAAATGCAATGATTGCAAAATTACCCGGAGTAGAAATTATCCAGGACTCTGGGGTTAACACCTTGAACTGGGCGAAGAGTGCCTCGGTTTCTGCAATGGGTACAAGCCCTCGACACCTGGGGTGTATGCCTCAGCTGTAATTTTTCCCTTACAGCTTCTTTATTTCATTGGTTTGAAAGATACCACATTGGCTACACAGGCTCAGTCTTTTCTTATCCCTCACTGGCTTTGCTAGAATAAATCAGAGCTTACCAGATGTTCACTGGCTCCAGATACAGGCACAATTATCACTCTGCAAAATGTCTCCCGAGGAACTCAGCAAGGCTGGGAACAGATGTTCGAGTTGAAATGATGGGCTCCTGAATTTGGCATGCTTCGTAGCCCTCAAGTGCTGCCCATACTATCCCTATCTTCATCCTTGAGCAGCAGTTTTGCATCTGGCCTTCCCAGGGCGGTGCTGAAAGGAATCATGCTAATGATTCCAACTCTCACACATAACGGGTATTCGCCTGGGGTGATGTTACAGCCATTTGTGGGACCCTGTATTGTACAATAAAATCAATAGATCTAGAAAGTCTGCTTCAATTGCTGTCAAAACTCCAGCTCCAGAGGGCATCAGAAATCCTAAGATCTGTCCCTGCCTGGATACTTATCCGTAGGAACTCAGATATCTCTTATGTCTAACATAGGTAGTTTTCGCAACTAAAGGCAGATGTGAATGCTGATCTGAGTTCTCCATGTGGTCACCAGCTTCAGGATGTTTGTCTTAGACAGTGCTGTAGCCAAGACTCAAACAGCGATGCTCATAGCCAAGAATCAGCAGAGTTACCCAGAAAATCTCTATCTGTCCAGTCACAAGGCTATTGTGCTAAACTTGTCTTAGCTGGAAGGCGCAGCTTTCTGCAGCTTGGAAGCATCTTATCCCATCCCAGATCTCCAAGTGCTTTGACAACATCAATTAAGCTTCATTAAGTTTCATTAAACCTCACATGCACGCCCTTGTGATGCAGGTGAGTATTTATTTTTGCCTCTTTTGCAGAGGGAGCGACAGAGGGGGAAGCCATTTGATCAGAGTGGTCGTGCCAGCTCTCACAATGTGATCACAAGTGGCGCGCTATTATTCAACGTTTTTTCCTTAGGACATTGTATTCTGTTGGCTTCAGATTATGTGAGCATCTCAGCTTTTGGGTTCTGAAAAAGTGCATTTCTAGTCCTCACACTTGAAGAAAAAGCACTTGCAAACAAGGACTATACCATAAAGACCTATATATTATGTATATAAACTAGGACTCCATATTAATTTAAAAAAATCTAATGGTTTTGAAGCTAATCTCATGACTGAAAAAGACTCAACTTTGAATTTTTGAAGGCCTGACTTTGGGTAATATTCTGTAAGCAGTGGCAGAGCTAGGAAAAGTGCATAGGACCCCATTCAGCTGCCCTTATGAGGCAGTACAAGATGTGTTACTGTGCATGGCAAGCTCTCCACCCCCTGCTCTCCATGAATAAACAGCATGCCTTGGGATGTAGCTGGTTTACCAGCACACAGAATACCGGCCTTGTAAGAAAAAAAGCAGAAAGACAAAAAGACAACTGGCATGTCTGCAAGGACTCCCCTGGGAAACCACTAGCAAGAAACCAGTTGTAAACACAGCACAGACTACGCTGGGTTTTTTAAAAACACCAAGGAGCTTGGTTAGCAAGTGGAGACTTGCTGAAGAGTCCAGAACATGCTCATGGGACATACCTCGTTAAGAAAAAAAAAAAAGCAAAAGTTTAAATCAACTTTATCCTTTGTTCTCCAGTTTGTTACTCTGATGATCTAAAAATTGCCTCAACTTTTACTGTTTACTTTAGAAACAACAAAAGAAGAATCTGATTCTCAGTCATGTGAATTCTGGGACTTTTTTAAAGGGTAATTAGAGTTCCTTCCATGGCTAATTACATTCTCCAATGAATGAAAACATATTTCCTGGAACGAACTTCATCTTGATTTACTTTGGGCAAAGCAAAGTTCTTTTGCATCTTCCCCTCCTGCTCTGCACATTGGCTACATTTTTAAGCCACTTGTCAATACACACGGTCCTATATGAGTGATAGGTGCCTGTAGACTAGACAGCTGCCCCTTACTACTTGCAATCAGACTTAATCTGGTAGGAATGGGATTATGTCACCAAGACAAAGAGGTCTGTAAGGGACCTTCAAAAGTCATCTAGTCCAACCTCTGCTCAAGGCAGAGGCAGCCCTGTTTAAGCCATCCCAGGTATTCATCTAACCTGCTTTAAAAAACTTTTATAGATGGAGAGTCCATGGCCTCTCGGTATCTTCTAATGGGCACAAACTGCTGGAAGACCATTTCAGACTGGCCATGAGGACAAACTTCTTTACCGTCTGAGTCTCCAGAGTCTGAAATAGACTCCCCCCAGAAGTGGTGCAGGCTCCCACTCTGGATACCTTCAAGAAACACTTGGATGCTTATCTTGCTGGGCTGATGTGACCCCAGCTGACTTCCTGCCCCTTGGGCAGGGGGGCTGGACCCGATAATCTTGCGTGGTCCCTTCCAGCCCTAATGTCTATGAAAACTAGTCTAGTGCTTAACTGCCATCATACTTAGGAAGTTCTTCCTAGACTCCAACCTTGTTGCAATTTAACACTATGCTTGCCGTGTCTCCTGTGGCCACAGACACATCCTCTGTACCCACTCTTCATGAATTTGAAAGTTGTTATCAAATCCCCACCCCCCCAGTCTCTCCTTTGCAAACCAAAGACTCCAAGTTCATCCAACCATTTCTTGGTAGTCATGGTTTCTAGATCTGTAATCATTTTTGCTGCTCTCTGCTGGACTCTTTCCAGCTTGTCCACCTCTTTCTCAAACTACAGTGTCCAGTACTCTAGGTGAGGCCTCACCAGTGCTGAACAGAGTAGAAGTATCCATCCCTGTGACTAATATGCACCACTCCTGGTAATGTATCCCAGGATACTAGTGACCTTTTTTGTAGCAATACATGGCAAGCTGGTTCCCTTAATTCAGCTGGCAGAGATTTGCATAACTTCAGCAGAAGGTCCTCACTTCCATTCCCTGAGTTGCACGTGTGTGTTTTAGTTAGCAATTCACAGGTATCTAGTCAGATACACGATGTATCAATACAATCACCCAAGGAAGAGGGCTATAATGGAAGTTTGCCATGAAGCCTACTCAGTGACATCACTGAGACGCATCAGTTCCCCCTTGATAACTGTGTCCATGGCTAAGCGCCCCCATGAAAGTGGAGTGAGCTACTTTGCATTTATCACATGTTAGGAGCCTGTACCTAGGCAATTAGTACAGAGTGTCTGGTGCTCTCTCCCTTCCTATCCAAGTATAGTTTGCAGTAACTTGGTCGTGCACTCATAGCCTGATCTACCTGCTGTCCTCTAGGCTGTGGGCCTGTCCTATGGACTATGCTCTTGGGGGCAAGGTAGGCTTGTGCTGTGTCCTTTGTAGGAAACTGGGCTCAAAGTCAGCACGGACTATGCAATCAATCATCTGCATTGGGAGAATGTGAGCAGAGGCCTTTGGAGGCAATGCACTGCCAAGGCAGATTCTTTCTCTGTCTGACGTTTACTTTCCTGTTTACTCCACTCCAAGCCTCCATAAATGGTACAAAGCTCTTTATCATCTTTTGACACTTCAGTGTTCGTCGGCAATTTGCCTCCCATCCTTTCCCAGTGGTAAATACCATCATGTTCCCTCATGTGCTGGAAAGCTTCAGGCTGAGACACGATTCCCGCTCAGCCTTCTCTCATCTGTTTTTAACATTGTTCCCTCTGTCCATGTGGTGGAGGACTCAAAATAAAGTGCCCCTTCAAAACTGATCAAAAGCAGGTTATGGTAGGAATTGGCTTCAAAGGACTATGGGCACATCCACACTGCGCAATGCAGTAGAGACTGACCTTGCTCACTTATTAGGGAAGCAGTGTGAGTTTGCTTGAAGGAAACTCGAGGGTAGCTGTACCCAGAGTGATTTAATTACCTTACAGGCTACTTGTGATACTGTACTGGGCAGCAGACAAAGGAAGAGACTCAGGGGAGGTTGGGGTTGTGGTGGTTCAATGGCTTTGCTCATAGGGAAAATTTTTGGATCAAGTTCCAGTGAGTCCTGGTACATGTGGAAAGAGAATGGAGAAATGAGTAATTGCTATGAGGAACGTGATCACGGGTTTGATCATTTCTTGTTCCATCTGTGCTGCTCCCATGGATAGTTTGGCCCTGATCTGTGAGAACTGTGACATGAGGAGGAGTTAAGCAATAGCTGGTATCCAAATGCTAGCAGCTTCCAGCTGTGTTCCCATACCTGGGTGATACAAGGCAAGGAGCCAATGGGAGATAAAATGAACCCTGGTACAAATTCACTTCCAAGGAGGATCCCTTTCCTGCTTCCTGCCCCCACTGAGAGACATGCTTGCTCTATCCATACTCCAAAATCTCTTCCTGCTTCTACAAATGCTCAGCAGGAATTCTTCCAGGCAGGAGAGGCAAAGATATATTCCACATTAAAGCTATGCTGAGTTCCAGGTCCCTCCGCCCCTTGCTGCTTTTCACCAGGTATCATTCACTACAGTGTTTTAGGCCATGTCCCAGGTGCACAGTTAGTGACCGAGAGTGATCCTGGTACTGTGATGCTCTGTATGTTATAGCCAATTCTAGGGGCAAGGCAGTTTTGCCAGGTCCCAGGCTGTGCAGGGGTCCCAGTAGACTAAGTTAGTGTGAATCACTCAATTTGTGGGTGGGAAGTGAAAGGGGCTGATGGGTTAGCCTCTGCCCAGTGCTCCTGTGCGTCCAATAGCCGTTCTGTATTGGGTGCAGTGGTGAGATGGAAGAAATGGCCCCATTTGCGAGTAATTAGGCCACAAAGCCCTGACGGGGGCAAGAAAAATGATCAGGATTCTTTTTCAGCTCTAAAACCGGGAGCTGGGATGCCATCTTCTTCACCCCAAGTCCAGCGATCCTGGCCAGATCGCCTATCCGTTTGCCAACTTCCATCGGGGCAGAGAAGTGCCTGTAAACCTTTCTGTGCAGAAGCAAAGAGCAGAATCGGTCTCCAGGGCCATCCCCAACCAGCAGGTCAAGACGGTCATCCACTCCCGACTTTCGTCAGAAGGGAACACGAGAGAATTGTCCAGCTGGGGCTGCGAGGGCTTAGGAGCCAGTTGGATGCCAGTGACTTTGAGCCTAGCTCTATACCTGGGTCTATTTTGCTGTACATTATCTTGCCAAAGTATCCTGCACCCTGTGCATTGTGCTTTGAATGCAGCTGACACTGTTTTGCTCAAGTACGTGCCCTGCCCAAGAAGGCTGTCTTGCAAACACAGGTGACTGCCAGTGAGAAGATGAGCTTGCCAGGCCTCCCTGGGCATTTTCTGCTTTGAGCAAACACAATAAAGAGGCAGGGCTTCCCTTGTCAGAATGTGTTACTTCCTCACAACTGGTACTATGGCCCGCGGGAAAGATGTGACACGTTTGCTGTTACAAACTCACTGTCATCGCTCCATGCTGCCTTGCATTCGAAGCCAACAGCCCCTGGTCTGGGGGGGTACTCGCACTGACTCATTTCACCTAACATGTCTTACCTGAGGGCTGTCCTATATTCTTCTAGTGTGACCATGAACAAAGCATCATTCTCGCAGCCACGGGGCATTTCCCACCCAGAGCCCATCGATCCACTCTTGGCAGACAGGCAGAGAGGACTTCCAGCCAGGAGGACAGGCTGTGAGAAGAGGTTTCACTCATTTGATATGTTAAACTGAGGACCTGGAGGCAATGGGAACCTAAGAAACATTAGGGGAGAAAACACTGCTCAGTCCATTACTGGAGCAACTGCAAGGTCATCAGTCAGCTGATTGACATCATTCACCACATCCCAGGGCTGTCACCAAGACATGTCTCGTGCCATCTGATTCACTGTTATATACCACATGTCCTTTAACCAGATCCAAGTTGATATAGCAACAGAACAGGTCAAAATGACAATTGAGTTAACAGCCAGAAAGGGAACTAGCAGCCAAATTAGTTTACAACAGCGGACTGTCTTTCACTGTCCCTTTCTCCAAAACCTCGTATTTTTTACATAGATGCTTACATGCAGTAATCCTTCTTTTTTTCATGTTAAAGATTCCAGATTCTGAGCTATCCTAGTAAAAGGGTTACCGAGGCTGGATCTAAAATGCAATAGGGCACTTTTCAAACACATACTCTCTGTCCCAGCAAACTCCCAGTCTAGAAAGCTCATGGTTTAGAAACCCAAAGAGTAAGAAAAAGGGTTACAATATACAACACAAACAATCAGAGGGATGTTAGGTTGCCAGGTCACTCATTGGCATGGTTTTGTTGCCAGCACATTTGAAGTTTAAATACACTATCTTGCTTTCTCTCTCCTTCTCACAGATATATATGCCTCATTGGACGTGTTTACACGTGCACCCGTCTGCACAGGCATTTAGTACTTGCCCTGGTGCTGTGTGGGTTGTTCAGCCAGTACTATTGTAGAGTATTGGTGGCATCACTGTTGCTGATGCTACATCGCTGTAGTGACGTAGCGTCTCGAGTAGACATGCCCACTGTCATCTGCCCTTGCCATTCATTGCCATTCAGCTCCATTGCCCATCCCCAGCCCTCCCCACCCCCTTCCTGCTATTCACACTAAGTTCACTGATGACATCAAGCTGGGGGGTAAAGTGAATACACCGGCAGGCAGGGACCGCATCCGGGCAGACCTGGACAAGTTGGAGAAGTGGGCGGATCTGAACAGGATGCGGTTCAACAAGGACAAGTGCAGGGTGCTGCACCTGGGGAGAGGGAACCAGCATTACGGTTATAGGTTAGGGGCTGCCCCTCTCGGCAGCACAGAGGCAGAGAGGGATCTAGGAGTCAGGATTGACTCCAGGATGAATATGAATCGCCAACGCGATGAAGCAATAGGCAGATCCAATCGCACCCTGTCCTGCATCAACAGGGGCATCACTAACAGGTCCAGAGAGGTCTTGCTCCCCCTCCATGCGGCGCTGCTCAGGCCACAGCTGGAGTCCCGTGTCCAGTTCTGGGCGCCGCACTTCGGGAGGGACGCGGGGAACCTGGAGAGGGCCCAGAGGAGGCCACTCGTATGGTCGGGGGCCTCTGTGGCCAGCCCTACAAGGAGAGGCTGAGGGACCTGAATCTCTTCAGTCTCTGCAAGAGGAGACTGAGGGGGATCTTGTGGCTGCTACAACCTTATCAGGGACCAGCAGCAGGGGCTCGGGGAAAGTCTGTTCACCAGGGCCCCCCTTGGAGTCGCCAGGAACAATGGCCACAAGCCGAGGGAGGACAGGTTTAGGTTGGATATTAGGAAGAACTACTTCACGGTAAGGGTGGCCAGAGCCTGGAATAGGCTTCCCAGAGCAGTGGTGCTCTCACCTTCCCTGGGGATCTTCAAGAGGAGACTGGACAGGCACCTGGCTGGGGTCTTGTGACCCCTCCACCCCCAGTGCTCCTTCCCGCCCATGGCAGAGGATCGGACTCGATGGTTTGTCTAGGTCTCTCCCGACTCGTTGATTCATTGATTCCCCAAGCGGATCGCCAGGGAGGTCTGGCACGCACAGCAGACCGAGCCAATGCAGACCAGAATTCCCTGCCAGAGGGGCAGAAAATGTAGGAAACACCAGTCCGAACCACGGTGGGCTGGTTTTCTTTTAAGCAAAACCAAAACACGCATACGCTAGCGACAGCTGCGCCCTCTGAATCACAACCAGCCCCTCCCTCCACCCCCAAATTGTCTTACAATCACAGGATTTTTCAGATTAATAAAATGCAGGGCAGGGAGGAATTTTGGTCCAGCCTTGGAAGCTTTGGGATTCATATTGTCACTCTGTTCTCTGCAACCACGAGGAAGGTATTGGTTTCTTTGTCTTTCAATGGATGCTTCATTGTCCTCCTAAACCTAAAAGCTGGAGCCTGAAGAGAAACCCCGGCTTTTGTGATGAAATCACGAGAGCAGGCAGGAACGCAGTCTAGTTGGAAGATTCAAGTGATGCCTTTGCCTAGGTGTTAGGGCAGCTGGCTAATTTCATCTTGATTTTGAAGGCATGGCATGGAAAGTGGGTTAAGTTCTAGGGTTAAACTCTTTGGCTCTGGGTTTACCTGGGGTTATTTCACTTGCAAAGCTCAGCTCTGGTTCCTTCCACCCCTTCCCCCCTCGCCACTCAAGTGGCGTAAGACAAGTAGACGGTTTTCACCCAGGGTCAGGCCAGTACAGAACAGAAATGCTGTGTTAAGAGTCAGAAGGGAGATGATCTCATTTTTGCGAGAACTGTAGCTACTGGATTACACTTGTTTGCTTAGTAACGTGCGAGCTGCTATGTGTGAAGCTGCAACACGGCCAAGCCAATTAACTGCATTACGCCATGACGTATTGGAGATACTGACAGCGAAATGATGATTTCATACATCACCTGGTTTTGCCGAGAGGTTAGCTAATTCATCTCCTCAAATACAAGGGCAAAGGACCCCAGAGGACTGAGAGCCAGGAGAGTCCTAACCCTGATCTGCCACTGATTCCCACTGACGTAGGCTTTGGGCATTCTGTGTGATTGCTCCTTCTCTCTCTTTTTGTGCCTCATTTTCCCCACCTGTAAAATGGGTATACTGTTTCCAAACACCCTCCCAGGAATGTTGTGAGAATCAATTTTTGGAGTGAGCAGCAGATGAAAAGTGGTACAGAACCTCACTCTGCATTTGATTTACTTCATTAGTAATGCTTATGGCTTTGGCCTGTGGTTTCTTCAGGTCGAGCTTTGGCTTATGCTTCCCCATAA
The DNA here is from genome assembly GCF_052110815.1 of Crocodylus siamensis. Taxonomy (NCBI): domain Eukaryota; kingdom Metazoa; phylum Chordata; order Crocodylia; family Crocodylidae; genus Crocodylus; species Crocodylus siamensis. Next base: position 7,538,886 of record NC_143406.1, on the reverse strand, counting down.
TCACCTACTAGTATGCCACAGTTCTGGCCCTTAGACACACAATTTGTACGGGAAAAGGGTAACATGGTCTGTGTCGGGGTGGGCAAAATATGAACAATGGACTGGTTCTGGCCCACCGAGGGATTTTGTCTGGCCTGTGGTAGGTCCCCCAGTCCTACCCAGCCGAAGCACAGGGAGCAGCCCAGGCCATGGTGCATGCGACTGGTCCCACCACCCCTGGGCGTGCAGCAGGGTGGTGAGGAGGCCAGGCTCACTTCCCGGTGGTGGTGGCTCCTTCTGGCAGCTGCCACCACTAGACCCAGCCCTGCCACCCGGGCACCCCCGCCGGTCCGCCCTGCACCCACCAGCAGGGGCAGGACTCACACAGGCTGGGTGGACTGGATGGGGCTGCAGGCAGGCAGGCAAGCAGGGAGTGATATTTGGGAGCCGGACAGATGGGTGAGGCCAGGATCAGAGGGTGGGATTGCAGGGCAGTGACAGCACAGGGCTGGGGCCAGGGCCAGGGCAGAGCCATGATCCATGGCCCGCACAGCCCTGAGACAAGCGCAGGTTCTGCAAGCAGGGGCGTGCAGGGAGCAGATTGCCAGTCTGCCCTGAGCCCCGGCCTCGCACTGTCACTGTCCCATGATCCCAGCCCTGCCCGCCTGTCCTGTTCTTGGATACTGCTCCCTGCCCACCCACAGCCCTAGCCTAGTCACCCACCCCAGCATGGCGCAGAGCCACTCAGGGAGTTTTAGTGAGCTAATCCATGGTCTGAGGGGTGCAACCCAGCCCATGACAGCTCACCAAAACTCCCCTAAGTGGCCTGTGGGCCCAATTAATTGCCCACCCCAGTCTATGTTTATGCCGGGAGTAACAGATACCAGTGCACAGATTACCTGTACTTTGGATCTACATGCACAGAAGGAGGCAGGCGTGCCTGCTTACTAGAACAACTGGATGATGAGAAGATGGGGATGTGTGGAGAATGGGCAGGGCTCCCCAATATGCAAACCAGCACATCCAGACCAACAGGAGAGGTGTTGTAATTTGCTACTGAGCCCAGAAATTAGGCTGAAATAATAGAAAACTCCCACTGCCTATTAATTTCTATAGGACTTTCTATACAAATGTTATACGTATTAAAAAAAGCAACTTAGATTGCAACAGAAGTCAACAGAAGACCAGGCAGGAACTAACCTAACCAGCCTGGAAGTAGGTTAGTTTCATAATCCCCATCTTGAACTCTAGAAATAATGGAACAAGAAGGCAAAGGGACTTGCCCAAGGCCACTGAAAGCGTTGGGGGCAGAGGGTTTGCCGTGGCAATGACAAACATAATCAGGAGAAGAGCTACAGGGAAAGCATGTGCAGCACAAGACATACTAGGTGCTGAAGTGGAATGTAAATGGTGCTGATGCTGGTCTGGCCTTGTCTGGGAGGGCACAGATGTGGCTTTGTGATGGTGAGTGCGCTGTTTTTTTCCTGGGTCCTTTAATATCTTTCTATGAACCTTATTATTAGAGCTTGATTGTGATTTTCTTTTAGGCCAGATAAGCCCTTCTGGAGTCAGGGTGAGCTACGGGATACTGCCAGCTAATACGCGTTATAATCCACCTTATTTCCTCCAGAGCACAGAGCAGCTGTGGCAGCAGCTTCACCAAGCACCCTAGAGCCTCCATGCAGCTAAATTAACCCCTTCTTCCCCCGCGCTGCTTCAAGGCTACGCTGGATCCAAAGAAACGTGACCGCAGCTTGGACAGACCTAACTAAAGCTGGCTTTAAGCTGCCGAGCTTGGGCTCTGTGCGGCCGTGCGAGGCAGGAACTCCAGCCTGGCTACAAAACCCATCTCAGAAGCTGGGTGAATACACCACGCTGAGCTCCCAGCGGCAGTGGCTACACCATGACTTGTACAGCCGATGCTTGTTTACAGCAACCCCCTCTAATCGACATTCCTTTAACACACGGTCTATTCACACGTCACTCCCTATAACAGCAACGGTCACTTAGGAACAACGTAGCATCCGAGCACAGCGATGTGGCTCCTACAGTGCTACGGATAGCTGCTTTGGGCAGGCCTCCCCTAATGGCGTTCACACTTTTGCTGTGCTGATAGTGATAACCCCCTATCAGCTCCAGCGCGGACTGAAATGCAAGGGGGCCCCTTTCCACAGGCCAGTGCTCCTTTCCCTTTGCACCTCCCCTCTGCCTCCTGCCTCACAGACAAAATGGCATAGCGTGTGTTGATCTTTCTTAGCCCTCTTAGAGAGCTAATTATGAGGCGCGCAGGGACTGCCAAGAATAATCTAACAACAGGAAGGCGTAAGTCTGCTTGGATAGGGTATTGCCACCCATGTCGTGATGGATGGAGCCAGGGGAGAGCGAAGCTAAGGGACAAGGGGACACTCAAAGCCGCCTTGTGTTGAGGATTGACACGTGATTGTCCCAAGGAATGCCTACACGGAGAAGCCCACAGGTCCATCACACCCCTGGGACCATCTGGCATCTTAATCATGGCACTGGGGCACCAGCAGCAGGACTCCCAGCTCCAGGACACAGCTGGCGCCTCCAGCTGTGCTCGCCACGCTGGGCTGCCTTGCCATGAGGTGGCATCACAAATCCCCTGAGCCTGGTGGGACGTGCAGTGTGCGTGTGTGTGTGCGAGCACACACGCGCAGGCCCGTGGAGTTTACCCGGACGCACCTTGGAGAAATGGATAAACAAACAGCTGGCGCGGGAGCCGTACCCGCTCTCTGTGTGAGGCCTTTGACACAGCGCCAACATGCCTGGTGAGCCAACAGCCCATCGGCAGCACAGCCTCAGCGACGCCGTGCCCAGGCACCATTCGCCACGCTCACGTCCCGTCTCAGCACCGCATGCTACAGAGGTTGAGGCGAAATGGAAATTTTCATCCGATAAAGCCAGGCCTGAGCTGCGGTTGGTTCTCAATACAAGATGCTGAAGAATAATGTGTGCGAGATGGGGGGGAATCAGCAAATCTAGACCCAGGTGGTCTACATTTATTTCTGAGCGAAGCCTGTTTTGCAGTGGCTCGTAGCCTTTGTCCTAGTAGTCTGGGCACAGGACGGGCAACCAGGAACTCTTAACCCTGCCCATCCTCAAATACACCTAGCCATCTATCCTGCCACACGGTCTTATATGAAGGCATACATCTTCATGTGGGCTTCTCAGTCTCAATAGCTATCCCTGCATTCATCCTTCACTTCTGCACCTACCCCCCTTGGATCTATCTGCCTAAACCAAAGCAATACCACTGCAGGCTCCTCTGAAATAAGACAGCAGAACCCTACTCTTATTGCCGCTGTAGGGAAAAGCCTACACTGCTATTAAGCAGGGGCAAAAACACCTGCTTGATGGCTTGGGACAAGCTCTGCACCCTTGTACCCGATAATAATCCCTTGGAGGAGAGTCCAAGGCTGGGTCAGGTAAGGAAAATAGAGCAGGGGCAAGGCACTGGTGGAATTTCCCCAGCCAATTTATTTTCAGCAGCTGACTGCTCCAGCTGAAGGCAGTGCACTAGAAAAGAGATGGCTCCCCTTCTAGGCCCTGAGCCACTGACTTCGATTTGCTTTGGAGCAGCCCCGAAATGAATAAACAAGCCAGTGTGTTTGGGCTCTTCGATACTACGGGGCTTCTTGCAGTGGCTGTACTGAAGGTGAATGGCCCTGCATTGTGCCCTCTGTTTTTATTGCTCTTAAGCCTCCTATTAATCTCTGATCCGACATTACTGTTGGCCTGAGGACATCTTAAGGTAGCAGGGATTAAATAAATGAGCGTAAACATTACTCATCCTGAGCAGACAGAAAGACGAAGAGCCTTGTGGATCAGGAGTCTAGCCTGCCAGGCAAGAGAGGAGGGGGAGAACCGGCAGCTCACAAAGGCAGTAGCTGTAATACCATCACCTCACCTTCTGCAGATAGTAGCCCACCCCTTCCTCCCACCCCTGCCCTCACCGTCCCCAGCAGCAATGCGTAGACCCCATGGCCAGCAGCTTTCTTGGCTCTTCTCTACAACAGCCTGGCAAGGCCCCCACTCCCAAAGTTTCCAGGAGCTCTCAGCCTTCTCACGAAAATTGGACGAGCTTTGGGCGTGGAGTTGCTGTGGCAGGTAGTGATATAGGTATTGGCAGCACTGGGATTTGCGAGTGCACATGGCAATAGGTTGCACACAGCCTGGCTTCGTGTGAGACCCTATGGCTGAGATGTAGGCTAGAGCACCTGCATTGTCAGGTTTGATTTCTCTCCAGGTGGGCACTAGGAAAAGGCAGAAAGGGCCTTTGCATTAACTTGGTTTCTGAAATAGCTATTTTGAAATAGCTCAAGTATAATTATTCCACTGCATACTAGCGACAAGCGGTTCTCAACCCGTGGGTTGCAGCCCACAAGTGGGTGGCAAGAATATACAGAAGGGTCACAAACAAACTTTAAAAATGGATGCTCCTTTAAAGGAGAAAAACAGGGGAAACCAATGCCTTTTCCCTGGCAGGCTGGCAGAATCCCAGCCTCCAGGCCCCGCACACACCTCGCTCTGCCCCACACATCCACCCGCTGCCCCACACACTGGGGGGCTAGTGCCTGCGGGTGGGGGGGGGCAGTGGATCGGGACTGGTCACTGATGTTTTCAAATGGATCCTGGGACAAAAAAGGTTGAGAACCACAGCCTAAACCAAGTACTCCTTTGCAGGTAGTTATGAACTGGGTTGCTACCAGAAGCTGACTCGATGGAGCCTGAAATGCACAGCTCCTGGAAGAAGTTTTTTGGAAACTGAAAAGTTTTTTAAATATGCCTTACTGTCCTGAGACCTTTCAAGCTATCTTCCTCCTTCTTTCCTGGTGAACATGCAGCATGTGAAGGATACAGTACTAACTCATTTTGAAAGGGCGCTTGGATTATCTGATATGATTTACGTACTTCAGTTGAACGAACTTAACTTCTAGCAGGCAGGGCAGAGATGCACCTTATAAGCTAACTAGCTCTCTCTGCTCATAACATCTACTTTCCTATGCAGATTCTCACATTTGTAAATCCAATATCTGACTTCCATGGATCTTTTCTAATATTTGCAGTTTGCTGCAAAGGAGAGTTGGTAAAAATATGGGGCTCCTGAAGGTAGTTTCATGTTACTGTAAGAATGATCCCAATTGTTACATTTTTTAAAATTAAAATTCAAAGTCTCCCAATATTTTGCAACCTGAAAAAAATGTGACTTCTGTGAAAACCACTGGACTCATTCACTTTGCCGTCAGCTGACAGTTGCTGCATTAGAGGGTGAATTTTTAGTCAAGCATCGTATTTGTAAAAAAATGTTTGTGATGCTTGTTTTCCATTTTAAAAAACCTAAACCTCAATGCTGTCATCTTTATATTTAAGCATACAAATAATACTACAATAATCTTTAAACATACAAAAAATCTTTTACAGATAGGTACAGGTAGAGGGAGGGACCACAGAGTTTAGTATAAACAGAATAACTCAAATGGCCACTCATATTTCAAATGTAAAAGTCTCTGTAGAGAAGTACATGATAATCTCAAATGGCAGATTTAATGTTAGGCATATTTTTGAGACAGGAAGGACTTCAACATGTTGCATGAAATAGCATTTCCCCCATGACAATATGGTTTTATCTCTTCCCTCATTCATCCAATGGTGCAGCATGTATAACAATCAGTGCTGGAAGACGCAGTCACTTCATAGTGGATTTTTCCCACGGGTGGTTGGAAATTCCTAAAGTAAAATTGCCTGGAGATCATGGTATCAAACTTTTTTTTTTCTGAAATGGTGGCTCAAGACTTGGTTGTAGTCCTTCTCATTAAGCAAGCCCAGCTATGAACGAAGGCTACCTGCCAAAATCCCGTTGGTGATGCAATAATTTGGTGATGGGGGAATGCAAGTGAGATCAAATTCTGCGTCTCAACACAAACTTTTACAAATCTTGCCTGGCTTGCGACTAGATCAGAGTTAGAGGAGCAGCTCAGAGTTGCGTTGGCCTAAGGCCAGAGTAGGGACCAGATTTCATCCAAGAAGGTCCCAATTCCATGCTTGAGTCCTCCCTGCTCCTGGCACAGATTACTGCTCTCCCTGCCCTGGCTCTGCTCCACTGCCTGCTCAGCCTTACCCATCTCCATAGGGTGGGGAAACAGTGACCCCAAAGCCCCTGCACCCACCTGTGCATGCACAGAGTAGTATGGGGCATCGATCTAGACTCCTGCCTGAGTCTGCTGTGATCAGGAAAGGTGTGAAGGCAAAAATACTGCATGTGGCCACATGGGAAATTACTTTATAATCTATATGTGCATTTCCAAGCTTAGAAAATATCTGGAACCTGCAAAAGCGGAGGCAAGAGGGACGTGTCATTTATGGCAAGCCCTTCCCAGGTCAAGGTTATGGTCCTGGTGGTCTGAATGGCACTGTTCCTGGCCACAAGGTCAGAACGTGAATTGATCTTCTAGCCAGGACATGCAGGCCAACCCAGTTTCTCTCTGGTTCCCCAAGTTAGAACAGGGAAAGCTGCCGTGGAGATGAGGTCTCTGTTATTTGAGGGGTGGGGAAGCTGTCTGCAAGTTGGGGAGGGGATTATCTACGATAGGCACAGGAAAGAAAGTGCTTCTCTTCTTGCCAGCTTTCAGCAGGCTCTGCTCTGACTATACCAAGCCCCTGAGTGGAACGGCAAGAACTACAAATTAAGCAGTTTTCCAAGCTGCAACGTGCGAATAAACGCATTAGCCACCTTTTCCTCTGCAGCCCCAGAACGTGCTCCCAAAAGTAATACAGCAAGGTGCTTATTACCAGCTTAATGAGCTGCAGAAAAAAACGCTATTCATCCTCAGCTACTTAGTCTTTGCTCCCTCCCAGTCTTCTGAAGCCATAACTCACACCACCGCAGAACCACATAGGCAGCCTGCAAGCGAGTGGGCAGAGGCACAGGCAGACTGACACAGGGCCAGGGCCCTAAATAGCCTTGCTCTGGATTATGGGCATGCCTGTGACCTGGTTTGACTCCAATCCCAGCTGTATTAGCCCTAAATAACTTAGGTTCAGTTTTAAAGCCAGAAATGATTACAAGAGGAAGGGTCAGGGTTGGTATCCTAATGGCTGATCAGCCGCATTCTGCCCTTGGGGTGTAAGAATCATTGACACTTATATGGCAAAGACTGCAAAATGTATCCTGAGGCTGGGTACGTATCATTAGGCATATCTTACTGATGGGGAAACTGAGGCACCAAGAAACTAAGGGACTTGCCAGGGGCATGGGAACAAGTCAGTAGCAGAGCCAGGAACAGAACTTGCATCTGTTGTCGCCTCAGAGGACGGTGCCAGCACTGAGAAACTCATGAGCTTTATTCAGAAGTTGCTCACACGCCTCCATTTCAGCCTGCAGAGCTCAGATCATCTTTAAGCAGAGCAAGGGACCGGTGCAAATAGGATCCACTTTATAAAGAGCTTCTAAGAACACATTTACCATTCCCTTGCGAGTCTGTTGCAAGTCCCTTAAGATTTATTTGTAGTTATTGCTCACAGGTGCTCACATGCTTCCTCTGAAGATGCTCTGAATTCTGCATACCGAAACAGGGAGCTGGGAGCACGTGTTTATCATGCATTTTCCTTTAACGACTTCCAATTTTTCCTGAGCATAGAAAGTAACCATTTTTTCCTGTTTATTACTAATAAATCTGTGTGCTTCTGTGTGAACCTTGCATGCAGGGGTCTCCAGGTTTGTAAGCTAGCAAAGGGGCACTATATGGCAAGTTCATCTTCACTCCACAGACATGCAGATACAGCTCAGAGCTGCATCCAACACAGCAACAACCAACATCACTGAGAACTGGAGCTCGCTTCTGGCTGGTACCATAGCAGGAACACAACACAGCAGCCCATTTCTTAATGACTGACAACCTTTTGTGCTCTATAGCTCCTTTCTTTTCCCATACAGTTGTGAACCCAGTACTTATAGAAAAGGCCCTAAAAAGCCTGGGTCACCATATATTGGGAATAGTAACCACTATGTTATCCCACACTTGTCCATCACAGTCTCAGGCTGTGTTTTTAGTCTCTGTTTTTTTAACTTGAGTAGCCAAAGCGAAACGCTGGTGCGGCCACTACTAGCTGAAACAACTCACCTTGGGCCAACACAAGCTATAGAACGAACAAGAGGCTTTAGAAAGCAAATAGGAGGCTGTGGTAGGCTCAGCTCCCCTGGGTGTGTCAAACACACCAAGCGTCCAGCTTGAGACAGACTGATTTGCTTGGAAGAAATAAGAATTGATTTGGACGTTGGCCTAATGCTCAAACTGAGAGACGGGCTAACACAGAAACAAAGGCATCCGCAGAACTTCTCTTCTGTGCTGGATTGCTGGTGGGGCGTTGGTACAGCATCTGGCACAGTGCGTCCCTGCCTGGATCCCAGGGGTGCTGCAATATGTAAATGATAAATAACCATCTTTCTTCGTTTTATTTCAGCACCTCGTACAGCAGTGGGAAAGAGGGCAGCATTCAGCAGCAAAGGGGAGTTATTTCATCCTGGTCAAGTCCCTGAAAGGTTGTTAACCTAAGAGGAGGGAGGAAGAAGACAACACTTCGACACCTAAGTAGGTACCTACTAGGTGGAATTGGATCAGTCTTCAACCTAAGAGGAGGGAGGAAGAAGACAACACTTCGACACCTAGGTAGGTACCTACTAGGTGGAATCGGATCAGTCTTCCCTTGTATTCATTCACGGCCCACCAAGGATACAACTGCTTGTTCCACGTAGCTTCTCCATCCAGTGTAACACTGAGAACTCTGGTCCCGATCCAACCAACCTCTGAAGCCCGTGTTTAACCTTAAACACCTGACAGCCCCTTTGCAGTCAACGCAGGGCCTGCATCTAACCTCCGCCGGGGTCCTTTTCATTCAGCTGCCTCCCAACCAGGCACATCCTCAGCACATTCATTGTGCATCCTCAGCACATCCATAAGTGCAAGACATTTTTATATACTTTGGATCTTTGAATATAAATCAACCCCAGGGCCACCAGCATGCCCAGCCACTTTGTTTTATAAACTAACATACTTTGGGAATCCATGTTCTGGTAAGTAAGCGCTGCTGAGATTCATGCTGGCCACAGGGTTCAGAGCATTGGTTACAAAGAGCTGTTTGTAATCGAGGCTGCAAACTCTGGAGAGCCTCCAGCAGAGAGAGGCCGTATGCTTGGGCCAGCCGGTGTGACTGCAGCATGTGTAAGCACACCGCGACTAGACTGACACTGTTTAGCTCAGGTAATGAGGACAGGGAAGCTGCAGCAGCACAGAGGGCACCTACCAGAAGCTGGTATTACTTGTGCTAGCTCCTGGGCATTAGCACCTAGGCTTGCTGGTGAAAGCTAATCTCTTCCGCCACACCAGCTGCGCATACCTGGCATTAGTGACCAAAAGCCTGGTGAAATAGTTTTGTAGTGGAGGCATTCGCTGTGCCATTGTGGGGCAGTGGAAGGAAGCACTAGAGGGATGTGAGTGTTGTTGACCTTGCATGCTTTTTTTAAATCTTGGTATCATTTTCTTAATCACGCTTTGTGCTGTGGTGATAACCTGCCAATCCCAGTTACCGGAGCACATTGCACTAGGCGCCATACGCATGCTGCATTATGTGATCAGAAACTCTGTTCTGCATTTGTTGTGTTTAATATTACTTTAGTGCCAGCCTATTTGAAATCCTGGAAAGGTGAAAAGAGCCCACCAGAAGCAAAGCTCCATCTCCTTATGCAGCTCACGGGGCCTGGAGCTAGATATGAGCTAACCACAGGGAACAACAAGGGGTAAAACATTAATGTAGTGTCTGACAAACAGCCTAAAGTGGGGTGGGGAAAAAAAGCAAAAACCTTGAGCATTGTTTGTAAAACAAGCCATGCGGCCTGTCAAACAAACGTGTTGGCAATCACATGAGAAACAACGATGAGTATAGTTCATCGAGCCATTCACCAGAGCATTGCATTTCAAGCCAGCCCTGCTATTACTCCTGCAGTTCTAGCTTGCGAGGCAGCTACTTGGCCCCAGGGTGCTGGGGCACACAACTCCCCAGGGTTTATTCAGCCACGTGATATTTGTAGATCTCCTACCCGTATCTGTGGGGCAAGGTACAATGATCATTCTTTTCCAGCAATGCAGCGTTTCTGCAAGATGAGCGCTGTGAAGCAGCAGAGAGCGAGAGCTCGCTGAAAGTGCCAAATGGCTTCCTTCCGAATGCGGCACAGGGCTGGTGACTGGCTGTCTCTGCACCTCATCCCTCAACACATCGTTCCCCATCAAGAAATCCCAACTGATGCCATGGCCATTAAACCATCGTGTCATTTAGTCCTCACTACTGCTGGTTACCTAAGAAGAAAGACTCATGAGGACCACTGCGATGACCCGATGGCATGTGTGCATGCCATAGCTATCAAGATAGAAAGAGACTGAACTGTATACCATCAACCCTAGACTGCTGAGAGTTAAAGAAGAGTCTCCCTTAGCTCAAATAGCAAGGGTTTATGCTGTTGGAGAGACTTGAATTCAAGTCTGACTAGAAGATCTAGGTGTGTGCTTCAGAAATACAATCGCAGCATCTTGGATGGCTCCAGACATTGCAGTCATGTCAGTGCCAGCTAAGGAGGAGCACAGCTGCAACTACAACTCTATCACATCCAGGGTAGATTACAGAGACCAAAAGCAGTAACGTTAACCAGATTATCACCGCAGACAAATGAACTCGGGCAGTCAGGAGGCAATAATGTATGCTGGAGAATGGTACAGTAACCACCCTAGAGAGCTAACGCCAGCTAGGCCACTGTACTATTTTTAATAAGGGATCCAAATAACCAGAAATTGCTCTTTGATCAGAGCATCTTGGCATTTGTAATGCATTGGGTGCCGGCAGTGCAGAAGAAAATGGACCTATTCAGAGAGATGTAATTAGCTCTGTTAGTCTTAAGTAAGGTAGATTTGCACCTTCTAAATTAACTCAAGTAAATAAAACAGGTATATATCAGGCACCCAACCACAGTGGGGAAGCAGAGCAGAGCCAAAGTGCCTTATTCAGCAGGATGCACCTTTTGGAGTCACGAGCACCACACTGGAAGGCAGGAGTGAGCTCATGTCCCATGGATTGGATACCCACGGGCCATGGGGCCGGGGCGTCTGCAGTCAAGCCGCAGTCCTGGTTCGAGAGGAATTGACAGCGGGTTCTGGATCAGGAGGCAGATCCCAAGCCAAACCATGGGGCTGGATCATAGGCCTGCTGGCCTTGCTGGCAACTCTTAGATGAAAGAAGTACCTGAAAGGAAATATTTATTTTAATGCACATTCCAGACACTTGCATTTCTGGCAGCTTGACTGCAGCACTCGAGGAATCGGGAGTCTTGGGCATGGGCCAGACATGACACTCTCTCATAACGGTGCACTCATAATCCTGCCTCCCATGGATTTGCTGCCGGCTGCAAGCACTCTCTCTGGAGGATAAACTCCCTCCCTCTCCTCGGCACGTGTTATCTCGGGAGGGTCTGACATTCAAGGAGAACTGTCCGGCTGGTTACCCCTGTTGAGCCAAACCCAGTATAGTGTTGTGCACGCACGGGAGAGCACGTCAAAACAGGAGATTGGGATTCCAGACAGTCTCCCCAGCTCTGCCACTGGTTAGATCTGTAACCTTGGGCAGGTCACTTTATTTTCTTTGCCTGACAGTTAATCTGTTTCTAAAAAAAAGGATTAAAATCCATCAATCCTATGACCCCAGCTTGGTATCTTATGACCCCAGCCGTGATCCTATGACCCCAGCTGACTTCCTGCCCTTTGGGCGGGGGGCTGGACTCGATGATCTTCCGAGGTCCCTTCCAGCCCTGATGTCTATGAAATATATGAAATCCTGTATTTGTATGACTGTAGCAAGTTCCTAGGGAACCCAACCCAGATCAATGTATTTTATCCCAAGTACTGCCCAATCTTCTACTAAGAGACAGACCCCGATCCAGAACAAAATAGATGTGGACATGGGAAAGGAAGAACTGGCATCCCCATTTTATAGATGGAAGTGTGAAGCGTTGAAAGCTTATGGCATTAACCCAAAGCCCTGTGGCAAATCTATAGCATAGTCAGGCAGGGATCCCAGGGGTCCTGAGTAGACCTGATGGGTTTTTTGGCATGAATCTTTGATTTGGTGAAAATCACAAAGATTTGGCAATGGGAGATTTCACTAACATGCTAATTTTACTGATTTCGTCTCCTGTAAAAAAAACAATCTGAAAATTGGGAAGTGGCAAGATTGGACATTTTGTATGTGCAGTGTTTCAAATGTTCTACCTGAAATGGTTTGCCACTTAGAAATCTCTTTTATCTTTATTGACTTCCAGACAAAAGCCAAACAAACTATTTCGGTGGCCCTAAAATGAATACTTTTCTATCGGTTGACTCACCCAAAAAGAATTAAAAACAAAAACTTGATTGCACTCTGCACGGGATTTTTCCCCCTCCAAAAAATTTCAATATGGCCATTAAATAAATTGCCCATCTGTCCTCCAGGATCTCAGATCAGGCTTCAACAATGAAATGGTCATGTCTCTCAATTATATTTTAAGATGCTCTCCGATCTTAGAATGCAGGTTACTACTAACTGCCTGCAATGTATTTAGAGCTGAGACTCTCTCTTTAAAAAGAAAACATCAAGACACAAAACGCACAGTTTTATTATGACGTGTCCTTTACGTTACAACTAAATAGTGCATACGGTACAAAAAATGTAGGCTCAGAAGTATTTTGACAACAAGTCTCTCTCCAAATTTGATTTTGTTCTATTTTTTCCAACAACGACAACTGATTTTTTTCAGGTATTTTGTTTTCTCTGGACAAACACAGAAACAATTCAGCAAGCTCATTGTAAGCAAGGAAAAGTTCTTGTGGTTTTTTGTTTTTTTTTTAAATAGCAAGCAACCACCTCTTCAGGTCAAAGTACATAAAGGAAACTATATTGTCACCAGAGCTGAAAAGAAAGGAAAAAAAAGACTCTTATGAGCTTTGTCCATACTTTGGCTACAACGCCTGCAGCAAGCAAGGTCATAAAGCAATTTATTGTGCGGATGCATTGCCCACATCCTGTCTGGAGATAGAAAGATTAAGCAGAACATCTCTTTGCGATATCCTGAAACCCCATCCTGCCCAAATACAGCTTGGCCCAGAGCTCCACGCCGACTGGCAAGAGCCAGCTGCACGACAAAGAGACGAGCAACAGGCAGGTGAGCGTGCCTCCTCTCTGGAGTCAGCGCTCTTTCTGGGCACGGGCGCAGCCTTTGTTCCTTTGAATCGGATGCCAGCCGTGAGAAGAATAGCACAGAGGCGTTAGGCAGGGGTCAGCGAAGGAAAAGCTCACAGGTTAGACGTGGCCCACAAAGTTAGACTGAGCCTCTACCTAGAAGGGATCGTTGTTTCATGCCAAAGGAACTGGAATTGGGTCTCGCAGCCTTTGGTTCGGATTATAACTTGGCTACGGGTTTGCATTGTGAGCACGAGCTCTTAGACTCTTAACAGGGAAACCTCCCTGCCTTCCCAGGATGGCTTCAAAAGCACGCGTGCGTGGTACCTGGCAGCTATGGTGATGAAGGCCCTAGGAGGACCTAGGCACCTGGACAGCTTCATGCCCAACTTAATGGTGCGGCTCACTGAGAGGGCAGCTCCCAGGCCAGAATGCAATGTGCCATCCAAACCTGAGAAGCTGAGCCAAAAATTTGCTTTAGGATTGCGGTGTTTCAGCTGAGTTTCCCCTATGAGATCATTTCTTCCAAGGGGTTGAACACAGCGAAGATAAAAAACGGTGTTTCATGACCCCTGTGAGAGCTTCTGGGGACATGCAAACGTGGCAAATGTCAGTCCTGCTCCTTCTCATTTATATTAAGCGAAGTTACAGACTGATGAGGAGCCTTGTGCTTATCTCAGACCAAGCCATGGATGAGCAGGTGTCTCAATGCATATGCAGTGATACCAAGCTCTTACAGACGTAGCTCTGTTCACAAGTAGGTCTCCAGATGCTTTATAAGGAAGCTCGTCTCATTGTTCCCATTTTACGCATGGGGAAAGTGAGATATAACATGGCAAAGAAAGTCTCCAAGGCCAGCAGTAAAAATGAAGATGGGACTCAGGTTCTTCGAGTCTTTGTCTACTGCTCTAGACCACTCTGCTCCTAAGGACTTTATTAGGTTGCTAACTTAAGTGTATGGCACTGGCAACCAGGGGTGCTTTGTAACAAAGAAGAAGAGGATGGCAAATGTGATGCAGTGTGGAAGTCAACTCCAAGCCAGATCCCCTCTGCTAAGGAGAGTCTGGGCTCTTATCTCCATGGAAAAATGTTCCAAGCTCTAAACGCTTTCTTCATTTTCTTTCAATATTAAACCTTCTGTTCACAAAAACCACATAAATTAAACCTCAGCAGACAAGTATTGAACTGGTAAAGCTGGGAAATCCCCCTGGTATCAAAGGGTGAAATGCACAGAACAAGTAAAATGTTTCTAAAGCGCTGCAGGATGTGTTCAATCCCGCAGGACACCAGAGCAGCACGGGGGCAAGGCAGTGTTTGCCCGTGGTATTCAGACAGGAGCAGAGGGAAGGATGAAACGCAGGGCCGAGAAGCTCACAAGAGGCAGCCTGAGTTAATTGGATACCGGGCACAGCTGCTCCCATCTCTCAGCGTTGCACACAAATCGAGACACACGCATGGAAAACAAAGAGGCCCAAATTGTGCACATGAATCAGGGGGCTGCAAACGCATTATCTTTTGTGCATGTACAGCTATAAGGGGCATATACACCCACCAGGAACCTGGAGCACGCATCTCAGCTGCACGCATGTAGGTGGGGGGCATGATTTCTCTCTTGCCTACACCCTTTATGCGTTGGCTGGGAATTTCAAGGGCTCTTCTCTGCTCTACTGGGGTTTGAAAGGAACAGCATTCACCCCAACCCTACTGCATAACCACCCACCGTCAGAAAGGACAGGCAAGGATCTGGAATGTCTTTGAGTCCTCTGGATGCTCTCCCCACAGCAGCTCTCTCCTTCTATTTTCATCCATTTTTGGAGTCAGCCTCTTTCAAAGAATTGACCTTTTTTGTGTGTTTTTGACTCATTTTTGTTGAGATTGGTGGAGGCCTGGGTTTAGGTCTTCATGGGGTATTTCCAGCTGGGACTGAAAGGAGAAATACTGGCCATCTGACAGAAAAGGAGGGGCGAGGGGAAAGTTAGGGTTTCTGGCTTGTTTTTGGAGATTCAAGCAGCATCTCGATACTGGGGTGCTTCTTCACACCCCTGCAACTCTCCCATCTCCAGCTCCTCAGTTCAGCCTTGCTGACAGCCACTGGCATATGAGAAAGCAGTTCCCTCCCTTTCTGTCCTGAATAATTGATTTAGGGAAGTATCAAACAAGAGCATCAGCATGCCAGGGAGTTCGGCCCACAAGTCTGTAGAGTGATAAAAAAGCAGATAGACTTGGATCTCAAAGGGAGCAGCTTTGCTTTGTAGAGGCGCCAGTGCTGGCTTAAGCAGCTCATTTAGTGAGCACTGCAGCAAGTTGGCTGGCACCTCACAGCCACCCAGGTTCATTAACTTGTTCTGCTGTGGCAGGAGTTAGTCTGCACAGGTGCTTATTAGGCCTAATGAGAACCACCCAAGCAAAGCATGGTCCCGGCCAGGACATACATTTGCAATACGTTCTCTGGAACTGCTGTTCAGTCCATGCAGCTGGGTATGGCCTTCATGAGCTGGGGAGTTTGCTTTCATATTCTCTCCGGACTAGGGAAATGGAGTAGGGTAGGGCAGACACAAGGCCTTTTTGTGCTGGGATTTGACTTGGGTCTCTCTTCCTTGGGGTCAACCCATTCCGGCTACAGGGATGCTGCTCCCTCCCTGTAGAAGATAAACACAGGTAGCAACAAAGCACAAGTGGTTTAAAGAAACTTTAATGTGGCTGCCGCCTCTGGGCTGTGACTGCTTTGTGGTCAGGTGCCCCATATTGTGGTTGGCTGCTAATAGAAAAGGCGAGTTCCCAAAGGCTGAACAAGGAAGGAGAAGCAGGTACACACCCATAGATAAAGTTCTCAAAGCAGATTTCTGACACACTGATTGGGGCTGGTGGGTGGGGTGATACCTGGGTGGTGCAGGGGAAAGAGCTGGGATTCAAAGGAACTTGGTTCAACTACCAGCTCTGCCACTGACTGGCTGCATGACCCTGGGCAAGTCACTTTGCCCCCACAAGCCAACTTTGCCTCTTACCTTTGTACCTCTTTATAGTGAAAGATGACTGCCAGCTTTTGCCTCATACCTTGTACCTCTTGATAATGAAAGATGACTGCAGAAGGGGGTGGCTCTTGCTACAGGTTTGCACAAGGCTCTCGTCTTGATTGAGGCCGTTAGGTGCTCCTGTGGAATAAATAATAACAGGAGGATGCTTCTATAATGGCTTAGGGTCTGTGACCCCCCAAACTAAGAGCAACCTTATAAAAAATGGACCAGCGCTAAGAAGAAAAAGAAGGTCTTTTGGCACAGCTGGGGTGGCTGAGACCACAGGAAGGGTCACACCTCTCATCCACCCTGATTTGTGCAAGGGGTCAGAATGATATACCAAGTCCATCTGCTCCGAACAACTGGATACCTCCACTTAAAAAGGATCAGGAAAATAGTTCAACTTGGTGGATAAGGAGCCATCATTATGCTTCAAAGCCAACACCCTCCTTCGGGAACAGGGACTGGTCACACATCTCTGCCCTGTCATCCCAGGGTTGCTGTGAATCACATTTAGGAGGACTTTTTAGCATCATAGAGACTGGAGGCTGGATGGATCCTTGCAGGGTTCAAGGGCAGGAATTTTTTTCTTCTTTCAATTTTTACCCCAAATGCTGAATCCTGCAGAAATAAAGGGGCCTGGATTAATACCCGGGAGGCTTCTCTTCATTGGGAGGCTCACGTTGGGCATTGCGCTCTGAAGCTCCAAGCACACAGACATGTCAAGAGTGCGATAAAAATTAAAAGACGACGACGGTTGTGTTTGTTTCCCTGGAAGTTATACAGAGGCGCGGGAAGCGCTGCCAGACCACACAGTTCTGTTAGTCAGGTATTTTTAAAACAGGAGACAACTTCATTTTTGTTTCCTTAGTTCATAAATAGAGCACGTGTGTGGTCTCCAGAGGAACATGCCAGTCTGTTCTCTGACATCTCCTGCTTTCTTCCCAACCACTTTAAGGCATTGCTAATACCTGGTGGTCATGCATTTAATGGATCCATGCAGGGAAATAAAACAGTCCCCATGGGATGACAGTACAAGCCTTGCTTTTAAAGGGACACCAAACCAGCCAGTCTTCCTTTTTTTGTTCTTGCCAAAGCACGTTTATTCATGGTAGCAGTTTTGAGCCTGCAGTCAAGGTTGCAGACGTCAGTGCTGGCTTTGAACTGTCCAATCGCTGATGGGCGACAGTGCTGAAGTGGTTCGATGTATAATGCCAGCACTTCCCCCAGCTGTTAAATGTGGCTGCAAAACCCTCAAGGAAATTGAAAGAAGGCCCTCTTGGTCATGTACTTTAAAGCAGCAATAGCAAGCAAGAGGCAAAATTGAGGTGTCTAAAGGTTTCTCCCTGCTCTGTTGTACCCATACCCTGGCCATGACTTTGATCAACATCAGGGACTGAAATAAGTGATTGCAAAGGGAACAAAGCACCCACTTCTCTTTGAGAATATGAACCTTCATTCATTTTGTTTCTGGGTTGTGGCTGAAATCAAGGCAGCGAGGCACCTTTGTGGAGCTGAGCCCAAGGGCTTGATGATCTATCTAGTCTTATTGACCTTTTTTGCCCTTGGGTTGGGTCTGAAGCCCCAGAGGCCGAGAGGTCTAGAATTCATCCTGTCTATGCATCAGGCAGAACAGAAATGCATAGCACTGCGGGTTGCATCAAGGGACACGTAACTTCTAGGTATAATATAATATAAATGGCTAAGTATGCCATTTCAGGATTACCTCTGAATTTCCTGCCTTTGCCTGAAGCCATATAGTTTCAGCATCACTTGGTATGCATGCACTTCCTCCCTGTAATATTTTTAATGTTAGTTTGGAGGAATACGGACAAGAGCTTTCAAAAATAGATTTTAATTTCAGGCAGGTGTTTTGCTATTCATTTAAAACAAAAAGATTGCTATTTGTTTTGTGATGATGCGGTTACCAAGATACATTTTTCCTAGGTAGGAATACTTATTATTCTAGCCAGTCAGTGGTTTTCTGTAGCTCTTTTTTTTTCCTGTTTGTATTTAATTACTAATTATATATTCTCTGCAACAAAATGGAGTGAGATCTTCACTGAATATACATCAGCATAGCTGGAAGTCAGTGGAAGTATGCCAAGATACAGCAGATAAAAATCTGACAACATGCTTTTAAATTCCCCTCTAAAATATTCGTGTCAACACAGTGCTGATGGAAACCTATTGGCCTGCCAGGCAGCTTGGAGTGACGGGTCCATTGGCTACACATGTAAATGCTGTGAATCACACCCAATTTGGGAATATTTTTATTTTGCCAATTTGCAGCAAGGGGTAGATTCCACAGCAAAGCAGGAGGATGTGAAATCTAGGATGCTCTGAGCATATTACACTGATAAGGACAGAAAGGCAGGTTGATTTTAGTCAAAAAGCAGAGCAATATAACTTGAAAGAGGAAGGGAGTTACTCAAGTGAGGACTCATTTCTTTTAAAGCTAATAAAAAGACTAAGCACTTATCATGAGTACAGCTGCCTGTATTTGGGTCTGAAAAGTTTCAAAGAGAAATCTCTTTTCAGGAAGTAGAGACAAATGGAGAACCTCTTCAAACATAGGCACCTGACTTAGGGAAACCCAGTTCTTTACTCACAGCTGCTTTGTACAAGACAGTTAGTGCATCCTATGAATTTACAACATATTCACTGCCCTGCACACAAAGTTTGCACACTTTAAACACCGGCTCAATGCCAGGAAGCTTATTCCACTTCAAAGATCCTGCGGTGGCTGGATGTTCGCATGTAAGCCTCTGAAAAGGACACTTGCTTGCCAGTGCACTGAAAGGATGACCCAGATATGCGGGTCTCAGTTTATACCATTGAGTTCCTCTGTGATCTGGTCCAAGTCACTCAGCCTTTCCGTGCCTCAATTTTTGCACTGTGTAATGGGCACTACCCTACCTCAAAGAAGTGAGGTGAGGTGTGGAGCCCTGTTAGCACCCACCTCAGACAGATGCATCTGGGATGCTCAATCGAAGTTAGCATCATGAAAAGAGAGAAGAAAACCCCATCTACCATGCGTGCGCACACATACGCACACCCCTACCTATAGGACCTGATCCAAAGCCTGTTGGAAGCAAGTGGAAGTCAAAGGAAAGACTTCTACTCGTTTCAGTGGAGTTTGGGCCAGACCCACAGAGATGGAAAAATCCTGGACCGTGGCTGACGTGCTCAAGGGGGAATACCTATAGCAGTCAGCCTCTGCCCGCAGAGGGACCAGTCACCTGGCTCAGCACAAGAATAATGCACAGCGGGTGGAAGGAGGACACAGGGAAGGATTTCCTAGAAATCGCCTTGTGCAAGAACATCGCAAATGTAAATTGGGCCTCCAAACCAAATTCATAGCTCCTGGCTCACCCTCTGCCACCCCTGCTCCCGCCCTGCCAGATCGCATGAGAAATCTCCTTAGCGTGTGTTTCCACCTCCTTCTTGTGATTTTCCTTCTAGCCTCAACCATCACCCTTCATCTCTGATTTTCATACTTAATGCAACACAGACGGGTCTCCTGGTCCTTTAGGCGAGCAACGGGACCATCCCCTCCTCCCCATCTCTTAAATAGAAAAGGCATGCCGCAATAATCTTCCCTTCAGTCATGAAAAATACAATATAATCTTAAGTAAATATTAACATTCTGCTTATGTAAATACAAACTGCAGACGAGGGCTATAGCGCTGAGCCTTTCAAAACCCCCGGCCGAAAATATTTCTTTGGAAAGGATGGCAAAGGTCAGGAGCGAAAGACATTTTGATGTTTGCGATTAAGTCAGGGGAAATGTTCTACTCGAGAGTGAAAGGACCAGGCAAGAACTCATCATGGAGCACTGGGGGTGTTTGGAAAGGACACATTGCTCTGATTGAAGCTTTCTTGCTTATAAGCAGGTTTGTTTGCCATCCTTCTGCCCCATTTCTAATTGCCTTGTGGGCATGCTTTCAGGATTAGCCCTCCTGCATTTGTGCAAGGCGTTGGACCAGATCACCCTTCAATGAAGCTCTGCTGCCGCAACAAGCTATGTTGGCATATCCCCCGGCTGTCTCTGTGAGCCCAGGATCTTCACACCCTGTTGAAAAAAGAAAAAGAGTGGGCTGTTATAAGATGTGTCCGCAGCACTTCTTCTCAACAGAATAAATTAACCCATGAGTTGCTGTATGCTGCTGTGGTCACACGGAGCTAATGTGGGCTTTTCTGTAGTACCGCACTGTGCAGTGCGGAGTATTTCTTTGCATCTGGGACGGATTCCTTTCACAGCAGAAGAATCGAATGCAGCTCAGGTCACACATGAGAATGAAGTGGGTGAGCTCTGAACATTAGTGCACTGAAAACGAACACCTAAACTACCCCTGTTTTTTCTTCTCAGCTGGAAAGATAATTCCAGATGGGAAACGGGAAGAAAAAAAAAAGGTGCCTTTTTGCCAGCTTGAAACCATAGGGTGGCAGTGTCTGGAATTAATTTTCAGAAGATGGGTTGCTTGCATTAGTGGCCTCATTTCAGTTATCAGAGGAGAGTCAAGTGCTTGTAAACGGTACTTCGTGCTGACAGACCAACAGGAGATGCTTGTGACAGTCATCCTGGGCTAGTTCAGCAAGTGTGCTACTGACTGCGCAGGTGAAGGTGTGTGCTGCTGACTGCGTTGTACCTTCATCAGAAAACAGCCCCCTTCGATGCAGCATCTTTAATGAGTTGCAAACTCATTGCAATTCACTGATTTAGACTGGGATTTTAAAAGGAATATAAAGACTTTAGAAGTGTACATCCACCCCTTTGGCTTTGGGGTTTGTAAATCACTTAATTACTTTGGAAAATTCTACCCTTAACCAACTGATATAAAATTTCCAAACAGCATAAGTCAATTCAAGTCCTCTTGAACCATTCCCCCATGGGTTGTTTTTTTGTTGTTTTCCTGAATAATGCAGCTAATGGATTTCTTTCCCTCAATGAGATATCAAAGGCATGTGCAACAAGATTTGATACCATCTGTATCTCTAGCCATCTGAAACAAGCCGTCCACTGAGCTTGTTTAGCCAAGCATTCATCACAGTTTCTTCAGCGTGAAAGATAAATATCTCATTTTGCTGAGCATTATTCTAGCTCCTCAGACAGTTTTATAGTCTCCTTTTGACGTAGAAAATCCCAACGCAAATGCAACAGGCACTGGAAGGAGAACTCCAGCCCCCTAACCTGTCTGCCCCCAGCTGCAGACTGATACTCATCAAGCACAGTGACCCTTGATCCCCATGTCCTATCGCCAAACGCTGGAGGTTCTGCCGCAGCCAGACAGTCTCAGCAAGACCTGGCTCACGGAGTCACCCCTGCATACTTCACTGACCTTGTGTTTGCTCTGTAAACAGGCTCTTGCCCGGTGCTCACAGCTGTAGGCTGGGTTCAGATGGACAAAGGGTGCCAGTGCTGTTTAATTCACATCTATAAGTAGGTGCCAAACCATGCTTTGGTAAGAACCAACGAGGCTGTTCCAATTGCAAAAAAGCTTCTTCTATAGGGAAAAATCTCAGAGTTTAACAAGGATGCGCTCCATGGAGCGCTATGGAAAATACATTCAGAATGATACGCGGAGACCTTTGCAGGGCTGCGATTCTTTGTTGTAATCTATGGAGTAGCTCAATGTCTCTGTTTAAACTATAGGACTTTCCCATAAGGAGCAACAGCCAGCCTGCGGCCCAGCTTGACCACTGGTTCTTTTGAGGGACAAGATCCTAGAAGTTAGTAGGAGTCCTACAGCTGACTTCTCTTGACTGTGGATTGGGCCCTCATTAGGGTGGCCATCATAGAGGACATGCCTGTTTTCTGCTACTCTGTCCTCTACTGCATAGTTTCTCAACCTGTGGTACTGGTACCCCTGGGGGGTACATGAGACACAGGCGGGGGGTATGCGAGTACCCCAACACTCTCTCCCTCTCACCCTCTTTTCCTCTCAAAACTGTGGCAAAGAATTTGGTGCATGGCACATTGCATGCTGCTTTAAATTCCCCAGTAATAATTCGGCATGCCGCACTTTGCATGGCACTAGGTTCAGCCCTCCTAGCTTTGGCCAACATCACCTCTAGCCCAGGTACATATTTGAGTTGTGCAGCCCTGGTGTAAAAGATGGCAACCCTACCCACACCAGATCGGACATCTGTCATATCACAGCCCTATATACACAGCCCTTCTTGCAATATATGGCACACGTTAGTCTGTTAATATAAAAGCCCCTGGAAAATTGAGTGTTGGGGTACTTATTAAAATTTTAAGAAGTCAGGGGGTACTTGCTACTTAAAAAGTTGAGAAACACTGCTCTGTTGACACGAAACCGGATGTCAGTATGTCCTCTATTTTTTTCTTCAAGAGAAAAATAGAGGACATAAAGGCATCTGGTTTCATATCAACACAGGACAGAAGACAACTGGACTGTCCTTTATGATGGTGGCCACCCTAGCCCTTACTGACTCAACACCACCACTGGCTGCAGCACTTTGGAGACCCCTCAGCCCTCTCCTGCCCACACGCAGCCCAGCATTTGCTTGTGACACTTGGCCTTTGTCTTTGGAGCTGACACTGGGTGAGCTGTTCATAGAAGATCGGTGTATATTTATCCGTCAAAGGAGATGCTCTTGCCCGTGAGATGTAGTGTAAATCAGTGCCCTGCACTGCATCGCAGTGGATGGTCCAGTTCAAGAGCCCGCCTGACAATAAATAAAGAGGCCACTGGCTTCAGTTTGGATGCCATGGAATCAAATAGCATCTCAACCACATCAGGAGGTATGTTTAGGTCCAACATAACCACCTGCCAGAATGGGAAACAGCTGAAAATCTGTTAGTCCAAGCAAAGCAAACACTGATGCTTCTAAATTTCACCTCGCGGGCCAGTAATACTCCTGCTTTCAGTCAGCACAAGGTGCTTTACAAATGCTAACTTTTCCTCATTATAAAGTGTGACCTCTCAAAATAGGTCCCTATTGCCGTGGTAGGGAAATGCAGCCACAGGGAGAGGCAGTGTCACTACCTGAGGTCCTGCAAGGAGTCCGAGGCAGCACCAGGAATAAAACTCGCTTCTCCTAATGCACGATTCTGCACTGGGCCACGAGACCATCACCTCCTTCCCGGAAGACCTATGCTGCACTCTGAAAAGCTGAAGTCCATTCCTGAACACAGGAGCAGTCCATTTTTTCTTAGCCTTTAAAACAGAGTCCTTTTGCACTTCTGAATCGGGGTGTATCTCTCCCCGTTATTTTATTACTACCTTTTAACATTAGCTTCTGACACTTCCTTGTGACCAACACCTTCATTTCACTCTCCTGCTCCGAACCAGGTTCCTGCCATCTCATGACTGCTGCACCCTGGATGCTGATGTGAACTTTGAGAGTGGCTCTGATCTTAACTGGGGACTGGAAATGTGATGATGATGAGGAGGAGGAGGATCTGCACCAGGGCTGGTGTCTTCTGCCTGCAGGCCCAGACTCCGAGAGCAATAAGTGGGAGCCCAAATATTTGGGCTGCTTGGTTTCATTATTGTTTCGGTTTGTGCCTCTGTCCTATTTGCACATGGTTAATTTTCCCCCAAGGCCTGCAGAACATCCCAGCTCCCACCTTTTGTACTTCTGGCTGCATGACTGAGAGGTGCACCCCCGTGCTTCTATGCAAAGTGGGTCTTTAGAGCTGTTCGGCCCTGAAGGGTTTTGCCTTGCAGGGAGCTATGTGGACATTGCTCAGGCACGGTACCTACTCTGAGTTTTGCCAAGGGTTTTAGGTTCCAGTATCCCAAAGCATATTCTAACTTTGCTCCTTGTTTGCATGGCTCTGGCACCTGGAAGCCCCCATCCTGCACTGAGAGTGAATACGCTAGGTGCTAGTGCACACAGAGAGAACAGGACGTCAGTCCCTGTCCCAGAAAGGTCCCAGTCCAAGTCATAAACATGTCTGAGTGTTTTGGGAGGGACCAAAACTATGGGAAGGGGAAGTGTCACAAGGATTTGAAAGGAAAACTGTACGTCACCCTGGTTTTTCTCAGTTATGTGGACCTTCCTTTGAACTAGGCTGACTTTTGAACTGCTAACAGTTCAAAGGAAGGGGCTGGGGTTAACATACATAATGCATGGTTTTGTTTGACTCATGGATTTCTGCTGGAGCCTGTTGATGCTGCTACCCCTGAATAATCCAGCAAGGGCTAACGGATCAAGGTGAACTTCATTCCACAGGCTTCAGGAGTACGGCTAGGATCCCGCCTGATACCTACATCTTTTACATGGTAGCACAGCGAGAGCCTCACTGCAAGGTTTTTAAAGGGAACGAGGGAACTCAGACCAAATCCAGGTCATGTGAGCCAAAAGCCAAGCAGTGAGTCACAGCATTGCCCCAGGTAAACTGGGCTGACTTGAGCATGTGGACCCAGCAGAGAGCACATCCAAGCCTTTTGAACTGAGCAGTGTTCCCACATGATTCCTGACAGCAGCTAGCATGGCGTGACGTGTGGCAGCACCAGGTGAACCCAGCCCTGCAAAATCCTGCTCACCCACTAACCCAGCACGAGCCATTTATTCTCCAGGGAAGGAAAATGCCACAGGGTCCTTTCTTTCCCTGCTGCTGTGAATCGGCACAGCCAAGGGCGAGGGAGCAGATTGCATAGCTGGCCTGGTGGAGCTTCACAACCATTCGGGCACACTGTGTAAGTTGGATCCTGAGCTAGCTGGGCTTCGCCTTCACTACTGCATGCATCTCACCCACCGCAGACTGGTGCAGACCTCCGAGGTGTGTGAAACCTGCATACCAGGTATATGAGGATCTCTTGTGCACCAGGTATCTCACCTGTGTACCTGGTACATGAGGATCGCTTTGCTGCTCGCAGTATTGCCATTGCCCCATGCAGGCAGGATTGGAGCCCTTCATTTTTATTCAGACTGGGCATATCTACATCAACTATTAATGCAGCTCAATAAACTCTGGTGCAGTTTGTGTCAGAGTCAGCTGCTCCTGGGCGCAGCATCCTCACGTGTGCCCAGGACTGCAGCAGAAAGCCGGGGCAGAGCAGCGCTGGACTGGCAGCAGGCTCGGAGGGTCAGCCCCATGCTCCAGGTGGTGGCAGCGGGTGGCAGAGGGGTTGGCTGGGACACGAGAGTGCCGAAACTGTGGAGCCATGAGGCTAGCCCCCTGATCCTGCTGCCGCTCCAGGGTGCTGTGCCGCGGCTCAAACTGCTGTGGTCCTGGTTACCATCCACACGTGTTTCTGCTCAGCAAGCAACTCCGTCATAAGATAGTACTGTCTTCAACAGTACTATCTTCCAGCAGAGTTAATTTACTGCACCCTAATACCGGTAACACGTCTAGATGGTGACACTTTACTGTGGAGTTAATTAGTCAACTCTGCAATCAAGCACATGTGTAGCTGCACCTACTGATACAAAGAAAAAATATGCCAGCAGCCACCAGTTGCTAAAAATCGCAGGGCGGTGGGGGGGGGGGGGTGATTCTGTGAGCTAAAGCTCAACACTTTGCACTGAAACTCGGGAAGAGCTGAGCCGCTTACCCCTGGACTCGCATCGCTCCATCGGGCGACTGGGAGCCCAAGAGAATAATCACCTAAATCCAGTTCTCTTTTTGAAGTCTCCTCCTTTGTGTCAGGCAGCCCTGATTCCGCCTGATGACGCCACAAGCATGCACAGCCCATTTTAACATTTTCCAGCCCAAGAGCTGTCGTCCAACCAGGGTGGGCAAACAAACGTCTTGTCACCGCCAAGTATGGACCAGCGTTGGCTCCGACGAGAAATTTCCAGCCGCTATGGAGCCAGACACATTTACATTCCTCTATTTGAAGTAAAACCCTAATCCTCTGGAAGATTTGCAGTCTGAGTGAGAGCTCTGCTCTAGCCGCCTCCTATATGGTTTCTTTCTGTCTTTACAGCAAGGGGCAGCAGCGGGCTTTTACAGAAAGAAGGACAGATGGAAGAAAACAGGCTGGAGGTATAGCCTTGTTGTATAATGTGTCTTTCCAAAGCTGCTTTTATTCTTTTCATCTTCAAAGTACACTGGAAATATTTGCTAATTAATCCCCATCCTCTGCCCTCTCTGAAGTAGATAAAAATCAACCTACTGTTCATTTCACAGATGGGGCAATAGGGCCGCAAAGAAATCAAGCATCTTGCTCAAGAGCGAACAGCTGTGCTAGGGCTGGGGCTCATGGGCATCTCCCTGCCAAGCCCTTGGTTAGCCTGTTAGCTGTCTGCAACTTCCTCTCTCGACACAAAGCCCACGATCAGTTGTGGGAGGAGGAGAGGAATTACCATGATCAGTTGAAAAGGGCAGTTTGCTCTCTGGCCTTTCCTTCCTGGTTTTCCCCCAAGACACCTTTTTTTTTCCCAGGGGAGTGTCACTCCAATTCTTAAACAAGGTCCCATGTATTGTATTAACCCTATATCCCCCCAGAGGGGCTGGAGCGGGGGTGCATTTGGAAATCAGAAGGAAGATATTCCAGGCCAAGTGGAGCAAGAAAGGGGGTTTTGGGTCTGCTGATGGCTTACTGGAATGTAAATGTGAAGAGCCTGACTCCTCCTTGCCCTGTCATTTTGACCTGTGCGAAGTGCTTAACATGACCCTTGGGCTAACTCACCATGGCATCTTCCTTTTATCTTGTCCTGGGAAGAATGAGAGAGAGGAGAGGATTTAACAAGTTTCCCGTAAGTGGCTCCGTCCTGCTGCTCAGGATCTCTCTGCACTCCTGGTATGCAACCAGGGACTCTCCTCCAGCACAAGGAAGAGCGTTAGCCCTTCACTGACAAACCCTGAGCAAGGTTACAAGGTCTTCTCACAGGGATACAGGCCTGGCTCTCAGCTGGAATGGCAGGATGCTGTTCTTACTCTCCCGGTCCCAGACTTAGGGATGTATTTCCAGTCTGCAGGAGGCCAGCCCCACAGCTCTGAATAACGATGAGCAGAGGTCAGTGTGTCACACTGCAAGAAGTCAGGAGGAGCCGTGGGTTGGGAAAGTAGGAGGCACGGGGACTCTGAGTCAGGGAATGGGCAGAGAAGAAGGTGAGAGGAGAATCACAGAAGCATAGACAATGAAGGTGGGAAGGGACCTCAGGAGGTCACATCTAGTCCATCCCCCTGCTCAAAGCAGCACCTTCCCCAGCTAGATCATCCCATCCAGGAGCTGGGTCTTAAAAACTGCCAAGGATGGAAATTCTGCAACATATCTCCATCTGACGAAACGTATCACGATGGAAGTGCCTTGTCTCCTACTATTAATACTTCTGATGTTTTTCTGTTCTAGTCTAGTCTCCATCCCTCGCATGTAAGAACACCCCATTCACTTCACTGGGGTTCACATGCTCCCTTGATGCAAGCCCTTCTTTTCCGCAGACAGGAAGCCCTTCCTGGGGTATGTACTTAAACATTACAGGCCGAGTTTTGCCCTTTATTTCACTGAAGTTGCCCCAGGGAAGCTGTGTTGCCCTGTTCATGACTATGTTGCCCTTTTATATCCAGGCACATATACTGTAGGCCTGCTGCTGCTTATGTTGCTCATGTGCTTGTTGAACCAATGCTGAGAGGAGCTCCAGTTTCCACACAGATTGTGCTAGGTATTGTATGAACACGGTGAGAAATAGTTCTGGCTCCAAAGAGGTCAAATTAGAAACAGACAGGACAAACCATCGGAGGTGAAACGGAGAAGGGGTATAGTATGTCCAAGATCACCCACAGCATGCCCGTACGAAGGCTGGGAATAGGACTGAAACCCCCAGGTACTACATCAGTGCCCTATTCTCCTCCTCATCTTGATCTAGAGGAAGAGTTTGGGTCTTGATTAGCTTGAGACTCAACTTTAGGGTTCAGGTTTGGAGCTGTCATGGCCAGGGGATGACTTTTATATTCAACTTCACTGACATGTTATGGACTGATTGCAAAATAATTGCAGGCACCATGCGTTGTAGTCCTCATAATGCTTTAGTTGTGTCCAAATGGGCATTGCATACTGGTTGTTGGGTCTGGCTCGGAGTGAGAAACAAGATTACAGAGACAAATTCTGGGCTGTCAAACCTGAGCACCTGCACAAAACCAAAGGGGCATGTATTCAAGGCCCTGCTTTCCGACCCATTTCTACCCTGTATGCATGTGAAGGCAGGAACCACCGGTAAGTGATGGTCAAAAACCATCAGCAGGAGCCATCTGATTTTTGCTAAGCCAGTGCCAACAGCAAGTCTCTGGCTGGTGTCAAATGCTTGGGAAAAATTTAAAAAGGCTGTGGAAAAAAAAAATGAAACCTCCTGCCTCTCAACAACAGCTTCCCCTGTTTGGCACCTCTACCTTCCTGGTATGCCAAGCAAAAATATGGCTACTGGCACTGGCACCAGCACTGAAGGCAAACAGAAAGGCATGAAAGGAAACACGTGCACTTAAAACAAAACCCCAAAAACCCGTGGGCAGAAAGGGAAGCCCGGCAGTGCCAAGTGAGTGTTGAATTTATAGATGCAGATGGTTGTTTGTTACTAACCACAGCCAAGGGCCTGTCTACACATCCGGCTGAGAGGTTTTGGATAATGCTATCTAGAGAATATCAGCACACCGTTTAGCTGCTAGTCAATAGGATGGAGGTGGAACTGCTCTCCCTTGCTCAATAGGGGCTTGTTTG
This sequence comes from Crocodylus siamensis, assembly GCF_052110815.1. Taxonomy (NCBI): domain Eukaryota; kingdom Metazoa; phylum Chordata; order Crocodylia; family Crocodylidae; genus Crocodylus; species Crocodylus siamensis. The sequence goes on along the minus strand of NC_143406.1, from coordinate 7,509,983 downwards.
GCTTCAGCATCCCCTTTCACCTATTAAGTTTCATGTAAGGAAAGAGGATGGCCATCAGAAAGACCCCTTCATTTACATGTTGTGGCTTTATTGTTAAAACTGCTGCGTCAACTCCTCCAGACCAGAAGCCTTCCACTTATTTTAGGAAAGACTATTCGTGACAAGTATGGTGGCAGTGCCCAGCTAAAATCAGGGCCCCCTTGTATCGGACGCTGCACAAAGAGGAAGACCCTGCTCCGAAGAGATAGAAGCCAACTTCTTCACAGTTAAAGTGGCCAAAATCTGGAATGGGGTCCCATGGGAGGTGGTCTTCAAGAGGAGGTTGGATGGGCATCTGGCTGGGGTCATCTGAACCCAGCACTCTTTCCTGCCTATGCAGGGTGTTAGACTCGATGATCAATCGAGGTCCTTTCTGACCCTGACATCTATGAATCTATGAATAATGGAACAGTATAGACAAAGGGTGGGAGGGTAAAGAGAGAGGGCATAACTTGCAGGGAGTCATGCAACAAGTCAATGGCCAAGCAAGGAATCAAACCCAGGTCCCACCAGTGCCTGATCCATTAGACTGCCCTATACTCATAGTATTGCTCCAGAAGAGTTGGTAAACTCCACAATCACCTGTCGATCTGATACTCTCTTATACTTCAGGGTGAGGACCATAAAGGAAGGCTCTTTGCCGCGGTTGTTGAACACACTCAGGATGCCCCGTTTCCTTCTGGTTCGCCAGTGGTCACTAACTGGTGTCTTCCAGGCTCTAAGCTTGGGCTAAGCAGACCAACACGCACTCAATGCCTTCTTGTTGTACCATGTAGGCAATAAAACCAGCAGACTCCTTCGGGCTTTTCCCTCCTCCTGGCTAGGCAGAATACCTAGCTTTCCCAACCCTAGCTATGTGGTAGGGTACCTTTTTTAGAGCACTGGATGTCAGTGTTTGCTGGGGTCTCGGAGATCCGAGAGAGGAAGTTCTCTTATTATATATATAAATAGGCAATGGCTGCTTTTGGGGGCTGACAGCACTGGTTTGAGCCAGGCAGTGTGCTGGCAGGTGCTGTGCAAGCTGCTTGCTCAGAGCTCTGCCAACACACCAGGTGCACTGGCAGGTCTATGCACGTACCTTCCTGATGATAACTGATGCCTTCCACTGTTCCAGTCCTGGGAAGACACTGCCAGTAGTAGCAAGTTGCACCCAGCTGCTTGGTATCTTTTGCGGTGTTCATGCAATCCTCCTTCCCTGGAGAAAATTGGCTGCGAACAACAAGCTCCCTTCTTTTTTGGCCACAGCTGGATCTGAGCCCAGGTCTCCAAGGGAGAACTTCTCCAAGGACACTCACTCGCTCATTGTCCGAGCAGTGGGGCTGAATTTGCAGAGAGCACAGGCTGAGGACCTGTCCTTCGATGACACTTCACTACTGCAATCTCATAAAGATCACCTAGCAAGCCATAAATTAATCCTGCTTGTGGATTTCCAGTCAGGGGCTGGGACTCGCTGCCATCAGCTCTTGTTTTTTTCAGCACCGGCATTGTGAAACTCCAAAAATTTCCTGTTTGCTCCCTTGTTCTCTGCCCTCTCCAGGTTTAAAGGTCTGGCTGCTGGCCAGCATCACCCATTTATTTTCCAGGAAATCATTAGCCCATTCTGTGACAGCTCAGCTGGTAGATATGTTACTGCAAAAGTTTCTCCCTTCACATGTTAGACCTTGGCTCTCAGGTTTATTTGATATGGCCAAAAAATTTAATTGCTTTTTGTGGTACAATTTAGGATTGTCTGGTTGTGTTGAGCAATGGATGGGGAGAGAGTTAACACAGGGCAGAATAAAATAAGGTGTGGGAAACAAATTATGCCAGTGATTTTTTTTTTGCTCTGAACCAGTTCACCCACTGCCAGCCAAGGTCACTCTGACAATTAAAACAATAACCTGGTGGCAAAGCTGTTCTGTCCGGTGCTGTAATTATACTTAAGTAAGCACTGGCCAATCAGAGTTATATATATATATAGGGAAGGTGTAGTACAATTATATTTTATACATATATATATAATGTGCATGTATGTGTGTGTGTGTATGTACAGATATAGATATATAGATTGATATATATAATAGATATAGATCTATAATATATATAGAACTATATCTATATATATGCATATATATGTATGTAGGCATATACACATGTGTGTATACACACACATATATATACATACACATAAGATTGCACTATTCCTTCCCAATAGCCATCAATCCGCAGCAGGAAAGTTTAGCTAACTTCCTATTATAAATATCCTGTCATGTCTACTGGTAAGAAATCCTTTTAGTGCCCTATGTAGGCCTTTTTGTATTGTGGAGGATCAGAGGATTTGGAGTCCTTATTTTAATTGAACTGAATCGATTTTTCCCCCTGCTAGTAAGTAGAAATATGATGCTGCATCTGCTGCTTTGTGGATAGTCTAAAGCACCTTCTGGAGGCATATTGATAAGAGGCACAGCTAAATTATTGGTGGCCAGTGGCCATGTGTAAACCACCCTGCGAAATGCACGTCTGAAGTGATAAGAGGTTTAAGTGCAAAAAAACCAGAAATGGGCTCTTAAAATATCCTGCTTGAATTGTAATGCCAGCCATAGAAGACTGTGGAGGGGGTCATGAATCAGACAAACCACCCCACTCTGCTGGGAGGACAATCCTGTCCCCTCTGCTCCTAAGCCGGGTGCTGGTGGCAGCAGGAGGGGAGATGCATTTGACTGAAGGATTTGTGTCTGTGCAGGTACCGTGGACTATCACTGGAGATCAGCGCAACTGTCAGGGTTTCCACATGGCTCTGGAGCTGGCCCTCCTTTTCCTTCCAGGGCAAGAGGGAGGTGCATGCATAACTGCACGCAGAGGAAACCTAGGGAAACCCAGGGTCAGCATGGGATGGAAAGACTCCCATCTGCATCCACAGGCTTTACCTTATGCCATCAGTGAGACGTGTCTCAAAGAGCTGCTAAACGTATCCCTGTTTATACACGGCTGGAGATGGAGAACCACAGGAAACAGAAACACAAAAGACCCACTGAGCACCTCGTCCAGCCCCTGGTCCAGCCCAGATCATGCTAAGTAGCACAGGCTCAAGTCTGTTGTCTCCTTCTACTTTTCTTTAAGTGTCTCGAGCTGCCTCTGCAGCCTCAGGGGACCGCTCCACGGACCCACGGCTGCTTTGTGAGAAACTTCTTGAGCGATTGTCCTTGCTCTTTGCATGACTGCCACCTTTCGCAATGCCTCTGCCTCCGTTGTGCCCACTCTGACATTTCTAACCCTCTGCCACTGCCATTAGCTAGACATACTCTTTTAATTTTCCCCTCGTAAATCAGACCCTCCGGTACCTTTTGACCGTGCTCGTTGCCTTTCTCTCTGTCCCCTCTGAGGCTGGGCCATGCGTGACTCAGTGCTGGCAGGCCTCACTCGGAGACTGCAATCGTGAGGGTCACTGCCTCGCTGCTGGCCCGTGGCTCCCCGGTTGGCTTTGAAGTCCCGCCACTGGTCTCCAGGCTGAAATCTTTGCATGCTTATTTCCATAACAAAGAGTTAAAGGGAGAGATATTGGGAAAGAAAAGAATTTTCTCTGTAGCAAACCTCCCACGTGTCTGAGCCCCTGTTCTCTCCCTGCAACCTAAAATCTCCATTTCCCCCCCCGGGTCCAAACCTCTGTTTGAAACACTCAGACTAAATAACACACACACACACCATTCTTGGGGACGAGAATTAATTGCGCCTGTTATCACATCCTGCCCATAAATAAGTTATGCCTCCAAACTCCACTGCTGATTTCGACTGTGTCCACACAAGCTGGAAAATACCACAACCCCCTTCAAGCTTTCTCATGGCAGCTCACATCCTGGGATGCCCTTGAATAAACTGAACGATTTAAGATTCAGCCCCTGGCGCCCTTTTGGGAACTGGCTGGGGAGAAAGGGACATTCCGGTGGGATTTTGGCTAAGTGGTTAATAACCTCTGATGAGGATTTCTGCAATCTGCAAAGAAAAATAGCAGCCTGGCTCTGGCTCCGTGATCTTATAGAGTCTGCCGTTGAGCAGCCATCATTAGTCGACCATTTGAAATGCCATAAAAATGTTTCCAACTCCCTGCATTTTCCAGTCCCTCTAAGGGTAAGGGTTATGCTCATTTCAAAGCCTAGCTATCATTTCCAACTCTTTCAGAGCAATCCCACGCAGGCCATCCCCAAATCAAAGGAAGAGAAACCTTGCCCAGATGCTGCTCCTTATGCCCTGAAAAAGGAGTCCTCCACCTATCTGAAATGGCCGCAGCCTTTTGCTAACGACAGCCACAAGCAACTTCCCAGCCCAGACGTATGTGCCTGGCCACATGGAACAGCTCCAAAGTGCGTTCCTATTTAAGAACAAGAAGAAATGGCCAGCTGCCATGGGGCTTGGATGTAGGGCTGCCGTGTGGGCCAACTGGCTCCCCTAGACATGCTGTTCCTTGGGCAGAAGAGAGGGAGAGCACAGTCCCACACTGCACACTCTGTAACTCTTTCACATCCACGTGGGCCTGCCAGTGCAGCTCCATGGCACCTCTTCTTGTCCTTCCATTAAGACATACTGGGTGCATTTACACATGCAATTATCACGGCTCAATAAACTCTTTTGCAATTCACTCCAGAGTCAGCTGCTCCCAGGAGCAGCGTATACATGTGGACTCAGGACTGCAGCTGTTTGAGCCAGGACCAAGCAAATCTGAGCTGGCAGTGGCTTGGGGGTCAGCCCCAAGCTCTGGGTGGTGGTGTCGAGTGATGAGGGGCTGGTTGGGGCACAAGGGTGCTACAGTGCAGGGCTAACCGGCAGGCAGCCCCTATGGTATAGCACCGTCATGCCCCAGCCAGCCCCAGTCACCATCTACATGTGCATTTTAGCTCACTAAATGACTCTGCCATAGGATAGTACTTGTCCCAAGCAGTACTATCCTACAGTGGAGTTAATTAATTTACCGCATCCTTATATTGGTGCACAATGTAGACAGTGACACTTTACTGTGGAGAGAATTAGTCAGCTCTGTAGTAAAGTGCTTGTGTTGATGCGCCCACTGATACCTTCACAACCCTCTGTACATCGGTGCCTTTAACCCAAGAGCTGAACGTCATAGCTCCTAATCTGCAGTGGTTTTACATATCTTTGTGTTTCATGCCTCACTGTCTCTTTGAGTTCCCCTTGCCTCTCTCTCACATCTACCTATTGTGCCTGGTCTACTAAATGAGTTGTAAGCTCTCTAAGATAAGGACCGTCTCTTTGTTCTGTTTTATACAGCAGCTAGTGCAAAACAGGTTCAGAGTCCTTATTCTGGAGCTTGTAGGTGCAACCACAATAGAAGTAATTTAGATTGAGCATGGTATTGCCTAGAACTGTTGCAAAAGTCTCCCTGCATTACCGTTTTGATTTTAAAGTGTCATACTCTTTGAAAATATAAAATCTTCATGAAAATACAATCAAAATGATATTCCTGTTTCTATTAGATGTTGTGTACGTTCTAGCTTTTTACAATCAGATCCCATTTTGGCCTAAGCTAGCTGCCCGTGTCCCTTTAAGTCAGGTCCCTTACTGTACCCAGGAAGCAATCTGGGATGTCATGAGGCCCTTTAAAGCTTTGATAAAAGTGAATTTTATTGCAAAACATGTGGTTTTGAGCCTTGGGAATACAGGCTTCAGTTTGCCTGAGGGCTTGCACAACAGTCATCAAGTTTCATTGCTACAAGGATACATGCTATTTTTTATTTTATTCTTTGCAGTTGACAAGAGCATTGATCAGATAAATCAAGCAAGGCTTGCAGAAAATTCACAGAAATGGGCCGCTTCATCTCATGTGCCTTTGAGGTTTCCAAAGCAGTAAAGGCAATGAAGTCGCTCTGTCTGTTCGGAGCCCACAGAACAAGGCTTTCGACTGAATTTAAGCAACTTCATCATTTTGTTTTGCTGAGCAATTCTTCTCCCACTCAAAAATAGGTGCAAGGGGCACTAGACAGCTGACTTCTTACTCCCTAAAATGCTCTGTACCTGCCACCGAGTGCCTCCCCAGTCTCATTATTACTTTTTATGCTTATTACAACAAGGGCTTCCTTGTGCTAGATACTGTATAACCGAGTAGCATGCCCACAGGCTGACCCTAAACAGCTAAATCTTTCAGTTCTTCAGCAAAGGAAGGCACCAAAAAAATATCTGATTTTCCCAAAGACACCCAGGATGCCTGCGGCAAAACAAAATGACATGTCCTATTCCCATCTTGCCTTGGCCATTCTCCACTCCATGCTTGTAGTGCCCAGTGGCACAGCGGGCTTGTGATCACAGCTGGGGTCAAGATGCTTGGTGCTTAACAAAAATAGACAACAAGCAGAGGTTGCTTCTCTTTGAAGGTTTTCCTGAGACCCCCAGTTCCAGGTATAGAAAGAAACGTCATGGAGTCATGCTCCCTTTTCTACCCCAACCCACGTTCCCTGGCAAAGTTTCTTAGGGCTCAACTGCAAGAAGAGGAAGGCACAGAGCAGGGAAGCAGACAAGGTCCTTCTTGATTCTCTCTTACCCCAGAGTCATCCAATGCATCTCGTGTGGATTAAATAGCAATCTCCAGTCTGCCACGTCAGAGCTAGAGCCTGGGGCCAAATCCATGCCAACTGCTGCAGCTTCACTGTCTTCAACAAAGCAAAGTCAAGACCAGCCGAGGACATGGCCTCTAAGATGTCATCATTTTTTTTTTTTAACCATATGTCAGAGACCCAACTCTTCCCTTTTTTCAAAGCCCTTTTTATGAATGAGAAGTCATTATTAGTGTCAGTACTAATGACACTATAAAAACCATTCACCATGAAAAACAAGGCGGGTGTGGGGATGGAGGAGGCAGAACTACTTGGAAGGTTCAAACAATAGCATGGTGACAACAAATAACATAAACCATTTTGACAGCTGGTTTACAGCATTTTCCAAACGCCTGAAATGGGAATTGAGTGACAAACCTCCAGATTCCTTTAAAATTCCTCAGCCTGCTGTTGAGAATTAGGAATTTGCTGCCCAAACCACATTTACTTAGCTGATCCAGATCCTACCGCAATGATATTTTGATGTGCTTTCCTTTTCACCCCATTTCATTCCCTTCTCCTGGCTCCTAGTTTTACTCATCATTGAATCATGGCTTCCCACTCATGGGGGCTGACTCACTAATAATCCCAGTTCAAGGCCCTGCTGTGCTTGGTACTGTACAGACACTGGATGCATCTACACATTCATTAATGCACCTTAGATACTGCGCATTTAGTTTACAACTTCCTTAATAAAGCACTAATTAAATGCACAGTACCTAAAGTGACTGTGCACGCCAGCGCATCGCTATTTAGCAATGCTTACTACGCAATAAGCTAATAACACTTTGTAGTAGGCTATTAGCATGGTTTTTGTCGTGACACACTACTGCAAAGTGTTATTAGGTCAATGCGCAGAGTAGGAGATGGTCTGTCACTGGAGATGTCTTATTATTAGCCCTAGGAATATTTCAGCATCGACAGATCAACTAGATGGGAGCTCCATTTTGCTAGACATTGGGCAAAGCTGTACCAAATGACAGTCCTGGCCCCCAAACACTTACAAACAAGACAGACTAAAATACTATGATTTCCATCTCACACGTGGGGAACTCAGAAACACAGGGTATGCCTATATTGGTAGGATATAGACTCAAGCTAGTGTTCACCTCAAGTACTGCATGCATCCAGATCCACCCCCTTTCCAGCTGCAGCAAGTGTTTTAGAGCCTGAATGGTCTGACACGAGCATCGCCGTGGCATGAATCCCATGATCCCTTGTCTCGTGCAGAACAAAGCTCTTCTAGGAAGTGGTCCACGGGCCGCTTGTCTCCCCATGTCATGACTGACCCCTGAAGTCATTGCTGCTGCCAAGTAGGCCAGCAAGTTCTGCCTGAAGCACAGCTGCCTTGGACCTGCGGTGGATGCTTTCCCTGATCACAGGCCAAGTACTTATGTCTTGGGCCAGTTGCACAACGAGGCACTTTTGAGGATGACTTTTCTCCAAGATCAACTGATAAATTCAAGTGCTGCAAGGCAACATTGTTTGTAGAGCTCAGAAGTGTATGTTTTACTGGGTGTCACAGCTCTTTCTCTATTACCCACATGCAGACAGACAGACACATACCATGTTCCTTCAATATAAACTGCCCTTGAATTTAAGATGCACCCAGATTTTCTGATTCTCAGTTTAAGAAAAGAGTTAAAAAAAAAAAAATCCAAAAACAAACCATTAAAGACACATTTATAAGGAGATAACCTCTTTGGTGCGAAAAGGAGCTTTTTAGTTTTTTATTTTAATTGAATGAAAAATGCAGGCCTTTCTGGTTTAAAAAAGTGAGTCTTTTATTCAGAGTAGCATGATAGCTAGCTAGGTACCAAGAGAGATGGATGCCCATGTAAATTAGATATCCAAGTCCTGTAGGCATCCTTGAAAATCCCAACCTAAATATCCAACTCTTGTCTCCCTCACATTGGTGTAAACTAGGAGAACTCCACAGAAGTCAGTGGGGTGATGCGTGTCAACGTGGCTTAAATTTCATCAGTGTAAGACCCTAATAGTTCATCTCAGGCCTTATATGGCATTTCAATTAATAGCTGTCATATAGCAACTCTTTTCTGTGCATATAAAGCATGGTGGTTTGCAAGCATAGTTTGTTGGGTGCCATTTGTAAGACTCTTATTCTTTCAATCTCAGATTCACTTTTACCGAAGTCTGGCACTGGGGGCCTCTTGGCCAGTAGATGGAGCCAGGAGACCTCCAACCTTGGCAATGGGATTCTGAGTTTTTTCCCACAATCTATTAGCCCAGATCATGCCCACCTTTTTTCCTTCTTCGTCTTCTCTTTTCCTTTTAAGGAGACATCTTCTGTGCACAATATACATGCTAAGGAGTATCAAACCAGTATTTTCAGAATTAAAGACCGCGTCCAATGGTCACTAAGGAAGCTGATTTTATATCAGTTCAGTAAGGATACACTGGTTTGTTTCAAAGGCTTGTCAGAGTTTATGACAGTCACGGGGTACACAGAATTTATAAGCCACCCTTTATTGCTTTTGCTCGCTCTTTTGAAGAGCAAAATAGCTGTGTTTTACTTTTGCAATTTATTGTCCAGAGAGGTGTCCGATTGACAGCTAGAGAGACTGAAAGTCTCTTTATCTCTGGCATAAAGGATAGCAGCAAGACAGGGTTTCTCCACAAAGGACTTTCACTTAAGTTGTGAACCACCTGGAAGCAATGGGCAATTCAGCCTCCATGGTCATTTCACTGCTTGGACTTGCATGCAAAACAATACTGGGGCTCATTAGAAATGGGGATGCATTTAAAATGAGGATGCCTATCCTCAGGGGCCAGGAAAGAAACTACCAACCTGCTTCATAGACAGGAGACCACCAAGCAACTTTCACATCCCACCACTGGGGATGTTCACCAGGGAGACTGGTGACCTTCCATTGGAAGGCCTTGTATCCTAATACCCGTCCCTGATCCATTCAGTTTGCCAGTGAGATTCTCTGATGTTTCCAATGAAGAATCATCTACTTATTAAAAAAGCAGTAGGTTTTCCAGGATGCCAGTATGTGGGTTAGCCTATAGCAGAGTACAGTTCCTAATAAGCCAGGCATATGAGTTTTGGCCAGACTTGTCTAAACTGCATGACGCCCAGTGTTACTTGCTAAGAGATTCACAATTGCCCTCTCTGCTTTTGATGATCTTCAGGGACATTTCTTCCTTTGAAAATAAAAATTTCATGTTCATTTTGGAAGAATTTGGAGCATCTCAGGTGAAGGGAAGCAGGAATTGCTGAGATTATTTCTTTTTTACAAGACTCTGAGGGAAAGAAAGGTGAACATATAAAATGTTCCTTCTAGAGTACCTGTAGATTCTTTCTAATTACAGCTGGGCCAATAATTCACAATGGATAACTATAAAATAAGGATGAAAATCTTCAAGAACAAAGCTTGTACAAACTTTAAGTCCAAATGAAGCCTTTCTTTGTCCAAACAAAGACTATACAGATCAGCATAATAGGTTGTCATCCTAGCATGCCAACAGCCTACTGCTTTCAGCTCCAAAATATCACAGCGTTGGTCCAAATTTTTCAAATTTTGAAATTCTGACTAAGTCTGGGGAAAAGAAGGATATTTTCAAAGAAATGTCATGAATTTCCCATCCGATCCCCCTTTGGAGCCAACTCCAGAGACAGTTAAAATAGGTCAGATCTTGCCTCTTTGACATTTCAAATGCTCAGATTCTGAACAGATGAGAAATAGTCGATGTGAAATGTTCTCCATGTTTTTCACTTGGGCTTGCTTGAAAGATTGAAAATAAGGAGGAGTTGCTTCAGGCAGTGGTGAGATGTGACTCTGCTGTTCTGAGATCTGCTGATGAAAAGTGCTATATGATTTACTGCCCAGATTAATAAGTTAACAGTGAGAGTTGGCTGGAACAAATCACCGGAGGGAGCGGTGGATTCTCCTCCCCTTGCGGTCTTTGCATCAAGGCTGGATGCCATGCTGGAAGAGACGCCTTAATCAAATACAAGCTATTGGACTCGGTACAGGGGTAACTGGGTGAAGTCCTATGGGCAATGTTCAACAGCAGGTTATATTAGGTAAGCTAATAGTCCCTCTCTCCTTGAAACCTATGAAGAAATAATCACACACATTCTCCGGAGTAGAGCTCTCCAGTATACTTTAAAAGCTACCCACCCAAGTTTCTTCCCAGAATTAAGTCTTACGCTGCCTGGTGCACGTGTTGCTGCCCATTCCCATTGCTTTCCCGCTCCCACCTACCGCCACCAGTGCTCCAAAATGATTTCCCTACGTTACATAAAAATGGAGACTGAATGGTTGTAGCCCTTGCTGAAATGTCTTGCAGCCAGTCGGTTAACTCTGCATGCATACTTGAACCAAATGGGGTATGTTTCTTGCTGGCAGGCTATGGAGATTTGCTGAACTCGAGCCAAGAAAAGAGAAGAGGCAGGGGGGTGTTAAAAGCTACTGTCTCGCCTCTTCATACACATTACACGCACGAGTGCCTTCAGCAGCAAGGGCCTGGAGCCCAGACAATTCGCTGAAAGTCTAATGTGTTTCAGATAAGGCCTTTGACTATTACCTGGATTGACAGCCAGAGAATGGGAGGAAAAATCCTGGCTCCGGCCTACTCAGCCGAGCAGAAAGCATCCTAGCTCGCAGGCTAACCCAGGTCAAGTGATTTGGCGCCTAGGGTGTATTAAAGCTATTTACAAGTACAGAGAGGGATTTATAGGACGTTAAGAAGGGGAACAAACTCTCTTAGCATGGTTTTTATTATTATTATTATTCATGATATGTCCAGGCTCCGTGCCGTTAATCAGGTTTGGGAAGGACACCACTGTTATTGAAGAGCCATTAAAAAAAACCCCAAAAACCCTCAACCTTGCTTTCACAACAGCTCAGCTAAGCCTGCTTGACTTTTGTACTATTGCCATTTCAGTGGGGAGCAACGTGTCGCAGCACAAGACAGAGAGAATCCAGGGTGCGGAGCAAAAAGCCGTGTGCATGCATCGCACGCATGTATACACTTTATTCTGTGATGAAAGCTTCAAAGAGACAGTAAAATGGTGCGGAAGGGCATGACTATATGCCAACGAGCACACCCAAGACAGCTCAATCTGCAATATTCCCGAGCCTTCCCAGCATTTCAAATGGGCACGTGGGAAAGCAGGGGTGCTTGGCTATTGCCAACAGGCTTCACCTACCCCGGCTTGTGAGGCTTTTCTTTGCAAGTCAAGATCTTGTAAAAAGAATTGGTACGTGCTTGCTGCTTGAAACCTCACTGAAAGGAATGAGAAGATTTCCTGCAAAACAGCTGTCCCCTACCCAAAATCAGAGACCGCCAAGGTGGAACCACTCGGCCGATCTTGGGTTTTAAATTGTTGCGTACAGCATAACATGCAAGGTAGCTACAAAACCCAGTGGCTTTTTCTCCATTTTTAAATCAGGCAGGAACAGAACTGGTCACCATAGTTAAATTCGTAGTTTCTCAACCTGCGGTACACGTACCCCTGGGGGTACGCGAGACACAGGCAGGGGGTATGCGGGTACCCCAACGCTCTCTCTCTCTCACCCTCTTTTCCTCTCTCTCTTGCCCCTTCCTCCTCTCAAAACGATGGCAAAAAATTTGCTGCGCCACACATTGCACAGCACTTTAAATTCCCCTGTAATAATTTGGTTCAGCCCTCCTAGCTTTGGCCAACATCACCTCTAGCCCAGGTGCATACTTGAGTTGTGCACCCCTGGTGTAAAAGGTGGCAACTCTACCCACTCCACATCAGATCTCTGTCATAACACAGCATTATATACACAGCCCTTCTTCCAACATATGGCACAAGTTAGTCTGTAAATATAAAATCCCCTGGAAAATTGAGTGTGGGGATACTTATAATTTTCAAAAGTTAGCAGGTACTTGCTACTTAAAAGGTTGAGAAACACTGGTCTAATTTACCAAGCCTGACTTCCAGATGGATTCACTGTTCCTTAAATTCATCTCATTTTTATCCCCTTGCAGCTGGGAACAGGTTTTGTCCTTTGTTTTAACAGATGATCCTTGCATTATACCATCGTACTACAAAGGGAAAGGGAGGCAGTGTGTGAAGTTGGGACACATGGGAGTGGCTGATAGAGCAGAGATGGTAACTGAAGAGCCAGGCCATTTTCTCCTACCAGTGCAAAGTTTCTTGTTTTTCCACGATCCGAGACAGGAAGGAAACACTGGTTCGCTGGGAAAGCTAAAAGAGAAATTGCCAATACAGGAGGGACTGGATACACATTTTCCTTGAGAGGCTTAGAGAGAAGCCTTTCCCACCACTTACCACTTCTCTTCTAAGCGCATAAATAACGCCGGCAATAAATTCATTGACACTCATTGCCAGCCCTCATTGTTCAACACGCTACTTACAGGGGCTTTTGCATTGACTCCCAGCTGAGTTATCGATGCAGCATCAAGCTGGGGACTCCCTTCAAATGCTGGGATGGGTGCTGCCCACCATGTGACAGAGCTGACCCCCTGCGACCCCGCTGCAGCTCAATGCGGTCTGGCTGTGTTGGAGGCTCCGTATGAATTACAGGCAGCAGACTGGAACTAGTGCAAGCTCAGTGATCTCATAAGCCTCCCTGGTTTGATCTGAGTGCGGAGACACAGCGCCGGGACCTCAAGTGCCATCAGTCTCCCTAGCTTCTCCTTGCAGAGATTTTCTTTTTTTTTTCCCCTTGACATTTAAGGCCTCTGCTTCATTTGCATCTGTTTGAGCAGCAGTGACCACCTCGTTCACTGCTTCTGAAGGCCGAGTCCACTTGAGCACGGCGATGGTAGCACGCCCAGTACACCACACCCAGGTATTAAAATCAGAGAGAAAGATCATTTGGGTTTTCATATAAACCTCATCAAACTGCCTCTCCTCCATCATGGAGAACATAAGGGAAATTGATCCTTAGATTTATATAAAATAAACCAAACCCATATCATCCACATGGTCTCAGGACCCTGTGGGCACATCGATTTTTAGGTTGCTACCTTAGGTGTGTGCATGGACAAAGGCCTCTTCGTGCCCGCAAATCACTCCCATGGTCCTGAAGCTTTTAAGAAATTTCTTTCGTACTCAGTGGCCCCTTAAGAGGACACACTGTACATTGCCCATTGGGCAGCCCTAATGTCTATAACAGGGATGTGCAATTATTTTGGCTGGAGGGCCGCTTACTGAGTTTTGGCAAGCCATCAAGGGCCGCATGATAGGCAGCCAGGGGCAGATAAATATTACATTTTCTAAATTTTTTAGGGACCCTGCGGGCTGGATAGAATGGCCTGGTGGGCCACATCTGGCCTGTGGGCTGCATTTTGCCCACCCCGGTCTATGAGCAGCTCTTAGGACCTCGCAAATGCCTTGTAGGTAACCGAAGGGCTCAACTTGCCTGCGAACATCAGCAATTTCATATTTCGATGGATTGTGCTGATAAGTTCAAGGAATCTGAGAAACAAACAGATCTGAATCTGGAGAGATGTCAGGAGAGGAAGCATGGTTATTATTATTCGTTCATAATAACGAGGTGTTTTCTTTTTCTCTGAGGCGTGTGTTGATTTTCCGACTGTCATCAGCCCAAGCTCTTTTCACACTTTGATCTTCAGATCAAAGAGCAATAGGGTGGGGTATGAGCTGGTCACAGAATATTAGATTTCCCCAACAAACAGCCTAGGAGAACAAAAACAAACCAGACGGACAAATGTCACTGGCTAAGGATATCGAGAGACAACTTTTGAGATGCTTCATTTGAACGGTTCCTGGATGCAGAGACACGCATCCAGGAACTGTCCAAATGAAGCATCTCAAAAGTTCCTGGCTTAAAGTCAAAGAGGCAAGATTTGGAGCAGTGCTGATTTAAAGGGAGGAGCTCCACAAGCTAAGCCCTCAGTTTTCCTTCCTGCAGAGCCCTGGGATTTTCCCGTAGAAGTTTCTTATCTGGGTACGGGTCAGTCCTGACTGTGCTTAACTTAGGAGGACAAACAAAGTCATGGCTTCCTATGGAAGAGCTGCTCCCCATCGGTATACACAGTCCAGTAGAGTTGACCCACATGATCCTTCCACTGGCTGTTCGGTGGATATGTAGAAAGGTTTGGTGGTCTCATTCTCCAGCCCGCAATGGATGTTTGCCCTGTTCATTAACCCACCCAGCTGGCACTAACGAATACCCATTTTCCCACCAGAAAGGCCAGTGACTCTCTGGTGTCACCAACCGGGTCAATGACTGCTCCTACCTCATCCTAGGCACAGTTGTCCCAGGCGAGGGGGTAGGCAGGTTGCAGGGATGCACTAGGGAATGCATGCACATCTGCAGGACTTCTAGGACACCAGCCCCAAGCTTTGTTTACAGCAACCCAACGATTTCCAAAAGGGGAAAATAAATTAGAGGAGGACTAGGTTAATGCACACTGAAAAAACAAGGATGGCTAATTTGCGTCAGCTGTCAGCACCTTCCATCAGAGTCAGCTAGTCATTCAGCACCGGAAAGCAAAGCAGATGGTCAGGCAGCAGCAAATCACAGGGGACTGAAGAGCTAACTATTATATGATAATCTATCTAGAGTAAACCTAGGTATTTGGTTATCCTACAAATCATGCTCAGCTTTACGAAGATGATGAACCGCACCATCCCACAGGAAAGCCAGAGAAATCCCCCAGACGTTGCAAAGCTATGGGAGATGGCATTGCATTGCGATATGTGCATCACCCAATGCACAACGATACGGCGCTGCCATGCAAACATCCCAAGGCTGTGCCATGGCTTTGCATAAAAGCAAGGCGCTGGGCTCTTTCCTCCGTCCCTGGAGCGAGAGCGCTAATGAGGCAGGGCTGCGTGCTCAGGTCAGCACGGTCTGCCAGTCCCACTGCACTGCCTGGCTGCAGTTTTGTTAACAATAGGCACCATGTTGACAAGGTTTAGAGATTTCCCTTCCACCGCAGCCGTCCCCGGCTGCCTGCAGCCGCAGTGCTGCCCGGCTCAGCATTTTCCTGCCCTGCCCAGCTCAGCTCAGCATTTTGCTGGCAATGGGCCAGAGCTGTCACTCAGCATCAACAGACCCCTTGTCAGCCTGCTCTTTAGCCGTCACAACACTGTCAGCCCTGGCGCCTAGGCAACGGCAAGAGGATGCTTAACAAGGCCCAATTTGTCTGGCTGCACAAGGGAGGAGGCGCTGGGAACCTGCTGTGGGGTGCGTCCTGGAGGAAAACCAAGCGCGTGGAGCAAAAGCTTTGGGACGAGATAGAAAGTCATGTGCGAGGAAGCAACAGTTTTCTCCCAGCCTGTGCAGGCCTTTCTATTTCCACTCGCTTCTGCACGGCTTCTCTTCTAACTCCTTCCTCTCTTCCACTGTCAGGGTCCTACCTCTGCTGGGAAAAGTCTCTGCCAACTTTGCATGGGCTGGGCTTGGCTAGCAAGCCTGCAGTCAAAGAACGAGGCCGTGGTTCACACACTCGCATGGGTGAACCATGTCGAGAGCAACTGGTGGAAGGGAGCTCCCCAGGCAGATAGTCATCACGCCATGAAGGACCTTAGCCAAGAAGATCATAGCCACAATCCCCTGCATTTCCTTACTCACTAGCTCACCAAGGTCGGCAGGAGAGAAGGGCAGGAGCTTTATTCTGTGTCTTACGAATAGGTGAGTCCCAAAAGCTGGTTCAAGCTGTATGTAGGGGATGCCCCGTTCACAAAGATGTTCTTCGCTTCTCAGCTCCCCGCTCTTTTAGTTACGCTCTCCCCATAGTTTGTTTTCACCCCATCCGGAAACCCACTTCATTTCTCCGCTTGTTTTCCCGCGGTTCCTCGCCACCTCTCTGTTCTAGCAGAACAGGAAGTGCAGCGCTCAAGTCGTTCCCAAATTCATCACAATAGGGCAGATACAGCCAAACTTCGACTGCCCTGAAGGTGGTGGAATTACTCCTCGCCCGTGTCTGTGGAGGTCCAAGAGGGAGTAGTTGGGTGCTCGGAGTCCTGCCGTACATAGCCGCTGTAAAATGACACAGTGCCACTGACTTCGCAAGAAACAGCTCCACCGAGTTTCTTGCTTTGCACTCAGATTTCCACTAGGATCAAGCAGGGTACTATAAAATTGGATAATTTGCCTCTGGGTGGTAAAAGGGATCAGATGCCTGAAGTGTGCGTGGGCCCACCATCAACTGAGCCCTCAGCATTTTTCTGTAAGCACTAAATCAGGCACACACTGAAGTCTGAACATATCATAGAGACTGAGCTCTGTTATTGGTCCCCCACCTATCTTCATCTTCAGTCCAGTAGCACAACCTTTGACAGCTTCATAGGAAAACTCCCTGTACTACTAACAGCTAATGGGGATTTGCATGTATTGCACGTGGGTGAGCAGGACCTGTGGTTTTAGAGCGTGCAAGTCTGACTGATCTCCCAGCAGTCATTATATTATCCCATGTGTTCATGACAACTGTGAAGTCCTAGTCGGCCACAGATTCGTTGCTATACTATAGGGTATGCAATAATTGTAAAATTACTCACCAGCCTCTCTATATACCATGTGTTTATGCCCATATCAGCCTTGTCATAATTGCTGCCAGGTTACGTTTTTTTGATTATTAATATACACTTCTAATTCTGCATGCTACTTCACATCACATTAAGGGGTCTCACTCAGGGCTGTGCCAAAACAAAATAAAACAAGAATTGCTCTTGGCTTAAGCAAACATTCCTATAATATGATCTCACCAATACCTTTCCATCACATTGAAAATCATGGTTCCAAGGCAGTGATTAAGAACACATTATACCTGTATGGAGGAGAGCGATACCGTGATTTTCCATGAGCTTATATATACTCACAGTCTGCAGGGGACTTTCCATTAAATGGGGGTAGAGCAGATGTGTTCAGCTGGAAATGTCAAGCCGCAACTTTCCCTCAACACACTGGCACATCATTAAAATGATTGACAGACGCTGATGTTCCACAGAAGAAAATGCTTTACTGCAGGCCAAGATACGACACCACACCGTTATCGCTGTATTGTCAGATCTAGTTAATTTACGCCTTCTGTCTTGTACCCATAGAAAGGGGATGTCAAAAGATACTGCAGCAAGGAAGTTCATTTCTAGAACCGGTGGATTTTTTTTTTTTTCCTTAAATCAAAGCATTTTTTTCAAACGCAAAAATGCTTTTCAAATACGACAAACATTTTCTCAGAAAACTGTGGCTTTCAGGTCCCCAGTTTTTCCAAAAAAAAAAAAAAATATATAACCCTCTGAAAAATGAAGTTCCTATTTACCTTTTTAGCATGAGAAATTTTTAAAGCTTTTGCCCTCAAATTGTCCTGCAAGACCACAATTGACATTTTCTGCCAGCTTTCTTTGTTTCATTCATTTGCTATTGATTTTATAAGAAAGGGGCTCATATACTTTAATGATGGATAGGATAGTATCACAGAATACTAAATAGTAGACACGGGCTGTGTCTACACAAGACGCTGCCTGTGCAGTCGTTACACAGATCAAGGAATGGCTTTTTCATGACACAGACTGCGCAGTAGCTCGTGACTACTGCACAGTAACGTTGCATCACGCTTCCTGCCCTGTGATGCTGCCGCACAATACTTTCAAAACTTTGGAAATGTTTCACATGCCCTTGTTTCATTTGGAAGCTGCTTCAAAACCTTCTGTTTCATTTTGATTTCGCTGTTTTGAGCTCGAAACGGGTTGAAACAGCTTCGAGACGAAACAGCTGGCGAAATTTCACACAGCCCTACTATGCAGGCAGCATCTCATTTAGACACAGCCACTCCCAGGACAGAGCTACAGATGCTTTACTACATCCATATAATGGACTCTTGCCATACTCACCCCTAAATCAAAGTAATCACAGATAATTAAGATTGGATGGGACCTCGGGAGGTCACATCTAGTCCAACCCCCTGCTCAAAGCAGAACCAGCCCCAACTAGATCATCCCAGCCAAGGCTTTGTCTATCCGGGTCTTAAAAACCTCCATAGAACCATAGAAAATTAGGGTAAAAATTGTCAAACATCAGGGTCTAAATGGAAGCATTGAGATCTTAAAACTAGCCATATCTTGAATAATGGTAAAACACCCACAGCTCCTGCTGATGCCAGGTGAGAGAGTACCCACTGTTCCCAGTTTTAAATTGCATGGGAGGTACACTGTGCCTGGCACCTCTGAAAAGCATCCTATTTATTTAGGTGCCTATGTGATTATTTGTATGAGGGTAGGACGTTGGAGCCCAAATCTCAAGTAAGGCCCCTTAAAGAAGCCACGTAAGAAGACACAGTCCCTTCCTCCAAAGTGTTTGCAGTTTGAACAGGCAAGACAGACTGAGGATGGAAGGAGAGCAAAATTAAAAGAAACTACCAGCATACATTATCCTGAAATGGGCAACGGACTAAGCCCATGGACGAGAAAGTATTTCCGAGCTCTGTACTCCAGTCGATTTTTAGCTGAAGGAGCATAACGAGGATCTGCAGAGGCTTTTATGTGGAAGTGAACTAAGCATGAGAGAGGATGCACAGCCCACCATTATGAACCAAAATAAAGGAACTTGGAAAGAAGCTTGACACGCCACAAACCGGGATATAATCCAGGGGCATCCACCCTACAGGCCTAGACCTCGATTTTCACTAATCAACCTAAAGATGGGAAAGAGAGAGGGAAATGGAGACCAGAGAGTCAAGCAGCAGACACTTCTGGGTTGTAGCTTGCACAAGTGTGGAGCCGCTGCTGCTATCTAATCATAATCATTCACTTCAGCTGCATTAGAGAAGTTATTGTCTTGCTGGCGTTGGGAGCCTCCTGCTTTCCATTGGGCTACCTACACCTCTCCCATTTCTCCAAGTGCTCCCGCCCCTTTCATATCCACCCCAGCAGCCGGTGGAAAACGGGCCCCTTTGAGAAAGTATTTTTTTGATTCGCTACAGATTTAGTGGCCGGTTCTTACTGAAAGTAGAACCATTTTGCCTGCCCCTGCCCTTCATTGTCGCATTACCTTTTGCTTGAAAAGCCCGTGCAGGTTTCCATTATTATTTTGACTCCAGTGCCAAACGCCTCCTGCTACATTGTCCAAATGGCTCTTTCTTCCCAGGCTATGAATGGATGTATCTGCTCTCCGCTCACTAAATGGAAACGAGCGCCGGAATATCTAATATGGTTGGGATGTGACGTTATCTCCACTTGGATGATGGAGAAACGGAAGCAAAGTAACTGGCTCGAAGGCCAGTGAAAAAGAAAACAGGGCCAGAACGTCTCACTCCCAGCTCCCTGGTTCTCCAGCTGGGCCAAAGAGCATCTATTTAGCAGTCCTCCCACTGGGTACTGATCTGAGCACCCAGTGATCCCTCTGTGGCTGCGCACCGCTTCCCTCCAGCAGACCCAGCCCATACTAATTTGAGGGCACTGGAGAATAAACCCATTTTATTTTGTTTTTTCAAACTGCTGCAAAGCTCCTTGTGAAGTCATGGGACTGGTCTAAAGACACCTCATCGTGCTGCTCCAGCACAGCCCACAAATAGGGCCATTGATTTAAGTGAAACTGTTTCCAAGGAAAGTCATGATTCACTGTGAGTAAAGGCAGAGCAATCTAACCCTAACAGTCTAGGGCTCCGTTCTGCAGCCCTTCCTCTGCCTGAGTAATCCCCCTAAGGCTAGAGGATTGCTCACAACCCTGAGCACTACTTGGGATATGCCAGGCTTGCAGAATTGCCCTTAGTGATAAAAGAATAATATTTCCTAATGGATAAATGTTGACTTATTCAGCTCAAAATGGACGAGACTGGGGCAGGGGAAAACACCTGCTTTGGCTACAACATGCATCTTTCCAGCCTTTATGGAAGAGGATTATCTGAGCTAGCATCCAAGCTAGCTAAAGGCGACAGATTGCAGCGATGCCTAAAGACACACAAGCCTTGCACTCCGGATACAGCAGCCCAGCCGATACATGTTTGTGTTTGTGTTGTGCCTATGTGCTTCAGGTCACCTCGGGAAGCACCTGCTGTTGAAGTGCCAGACAGAGATGATATCGAATGAAATTTTGGCACCAAAATCGACATACTTCTGCAAAGCCAATTTACATTCCTTGCTCTGGGCTTTGGGAGCCAAAAAAAATGTGCGTTGGATCCAAATCTGGCTCCAGTGTGCCTAGCGTAGTCTCACTGGCATTAAACTCAAATGAGGTTCTGGCTCCCAGGGCTGTATCCTAGAAGGATCTCAAGTAGGCATTGCAAAGTCTATTGCAAGAGCAGGATGGCTACAAGACAGCAGTTATGAGACTGTGATGAAAAGTGATTCTATTATCTCTATCCTTTTATTGCTCAACCCTGTTCCCATCTTTGTCCTGCAGGGCTTCTTCTCAGACAGGGTGATTTGCTCGTTTCTTTAAAAAAACAAACAAACGTTGGTTTGGAAAAGAGACACCTCTTTTATTCTCCACCCTTCCCAACCCATGTCAGCCCTCCCCTCCCAAATGCTGCTCAAGAACGCAGACATGCACACACAGAGCCAGATCCTCAGTGGTATAAATCATCCTCATTCTGCTGAATTCAAACAGAGCCGCATCTATTCACGCTCGCTGATATGCTGTTCCAGCCGTCCCTCAACACTGCTTTGAGCAATGCCGTTTATTAGCA
Organism: Crocodylus siamensis; assembly: GCF_052110815.1. Taxonomy (NCBI): domain Eukaryota; kingdom Metazoa; phylum Chordata; order Crocodylia; family Crocodylidae; genus Crocodylus; species Crocodylus siamensis. Next base: position 7,488,747 of record NC_143406.1, on the reverse strand, counting down.
TCCGCTTTGCTGGTGGAATGGGCTGGGTAGGACACAGGACAAAGAGCCAGATTAGCACGTTCTAGGCCTGAGTCTCCTGTGTTTTATATCTCATAAGTCACTCTTGTATGAAACTCCTCCCAAGTGAGTGACTGTGAACATCATTCTTCACCCCTGTTGGCCGCCTGTCATCAGACTCGAGAAGAGGACCCAGTGAGTCTCCAGGGGTGATCTTTCAGCCGCAGAATTTGAGATCGAGCACCCCCAGCCCCAGCCATTTGTCTGCAAATGGTAGCAGAATCGGGGGGTACTTACAGGTGGGAGTAGAAATCAGTGACCTGGCATCGGAGCATTTTCTTGACACAGTTTGTTTGGCATGCGTTATTTTTTTCACGTCCCATCAGCCTTATGAGTAATATGACAGGCAATTATTAGCCCTGCCTTTACTCTGAATAAAGAATCCTTTATTCTAAATAACTTTATGTTATTTGTGCTCTTTGTGAAGCCTCTGCTTTTGCAAATACTTATGCACATGCTTAGCTTTAAGCACGTGAGCTGAATTATTTGCAGCCTTGGGGGAGCCTTATTTTGTTTCCCACACACAGTGACAATGCTACGGACAAACTCCTACCTCTTCCATTTATTCTGCATCTGTTCTCCAACAGAAGTGGCTCCAGACACCGCACAGACCATGCTTTTGGCAGAAACGATAGCCCAGCCCCCCATACCAAGACACAGTACTGGAGCCTCTGTCTCTCTCAGGGACCTAACACAGACCAAAGCCAAAACTGTGTGCTTCTGCTCCTATATCCCATTTCTGATGATTCCCACACAAGCATTTCAGTGGAAAGAAGTGCTAGACCCTGCAGTGGCTGCAGAGGTTGGCCAAGAGAGCCTAGGCCACAAGCCACCCACCTTAAAGACCCTTGGGGAAGTTGTCTAGGGAGTTCTTCTACCTCAGTGATCCTCCATGGAGATTTGTCACACTTTTCACTCAGCAATTAGCCAATATCTGGGGGTTTGTGGGTTGTTCACATCAGGAAGAGAAGGTTATGGGTTTTCCCTGTGATCCCCTGTGTCTACATACAACATTAGGAGCGCTGGCCTGAAGCCGAGGGGGAAGCCAGCCCCCAGCCACTACCCGACCCAAGAGCTCTCCACTAGCTTTTCCTTAGGGTCCTACTACTAGCGCATCTCTGACGGTCTCTGTCTTTGTGGTAGCCTCGGCTGTGTCTGCATGCACACACACAACTCCAGTCCCCGAGCTCAGCCCTGACCCTCCTTGCAAGCAGTCCAGACTTTAGTGGCTTCTAGCGTTTCAGCTCCTTTGTTCCATACAGGAGCTTAATAACTTTGTACATGTCTCCAAAACGAGGGGCAGCTCTTACTCCATCAGCGCCAGTGAGGTTTTGACCAAGCATCAGCCTAATAGTACTAATCTGCTCTGCTCTGCTCTTTGGGAGTTGTACAAGCTTTTTAAAAGTTGCTTAAGAAATCAGACTTCTGTTTTTACTGGACCTCATGTAGGCCAAAAGCAGCCAAAGAGAGTCTCTTGAAATTAAGTTTTTAAAAGCTCACCCTTGACCACTGTAGTTGCTGCCCAAAGCAAACATGCTTAAGCTTAAACATTACATAGGAGTCAAGGTAACAATCCGGCTTTCTTTTTTTAATGGCACCATCTTTATTAGTAATGTACCAGGAGGTTACTCTAACATTGAAAAATCATTTAAACAAAAAACACATTCAGGATTTGTTTGAGTTGTTTGTTTGGGGGGTTTCTTTTCATTATTTATGCTCTTCACTTGGGCAGGGCTCTTGCAATTACTGATGCCCATAGTTCATTTAAGCACGTAAGTAGTGTGGTTAGTTCAGGGATGGGCAATTATTTTGGTCCACTTACTGAGTTTCAGCGAGCCATCAAGGGCTGCATAACAGGCAGCCCAGGGCAGATTAATATTAATTTCCCAAATTTTTTAGGGGCCCCGTGGGCTGGATACAATGGCCTGGTGGGCCGCATCCGGCCCCTGGGCCACATTTTGCTCACCCCTGCGTTAGCTTAACTATTGGCAGGATGGGTGGTTTATTTTAATTTTAATTTTTTTGCATTTAGAACTGAGTAACTTGGCACAACATGCATTTTGCAGTTATATTGGGGAATAAATAGGTCACGTTTCATTTGCTAGTATTCCAGCAATGTTACCATTTCATGGTACCACCAGTCGTGTTCGTATCTGTTCATCTTCACATGGCAAGTAGTAATAAATGGCAATAGAGGAGCTCCTGTTGACTGCCCAGAATCTGTGACGCTACTTTTCGTGTGCAAATACTCTACTTGCAGCAGGGCTTGGTTAATTTTTTGATGGGCTCTTTAAATGTACACTGTTATAGTATCAGCTAGATCTGTTCCAAGATTGCAGGGTTGGGTTCTTGGGTAGAAAGGTGTGTTAATAGTCTTGTCAGTAATCTGATGCTACATCTTCACAGCTGGTAAATCAGTCACCTTATCTACCCTTGAGTTACTCCTCTTGAGGTAGCCGAACTTGAGAGGGACTGTGCTGGAATAAGTTTCTGGGGGCATTTGCCCTGGTTCCCTGTACTGCCATAGAGTGAGCCACTCTGTGAATGTATTGCCGGTGAATTATAAGAGAATTTGTCAGTCCTTTCTGGGCACAGGGTGGGGGAAATTGTGGGAAGGCCCTGGAGGACTCGCAATGCTTGAGTGGCATTGAGCTTGCATCCACCTGCAATGGTCACGTCAGAGCTAAGTTATGCTGCCTCGAGCTATAGTCAAGTCAGCCAACTTCAGTCAAAAGTACTCAAGTTAAGTGTTCTTGTAGGCAGACGGGACACAAGTTAGGGGCAACACTTGAGTTATAGCGTGAGTTAACCGTGCAGCGAAATTAAGCCTTAAGTGTCACATTTACAGTGGAAAGGCCTTTTCAGAGCCAAGCTTTTTGGAGCTATTCTTAGCCTCACAAAGCTAATCTTTATGAGCAGTTGGATTTCTTAAGTGCCTTTTTTAAAAGCACTCAAAAGCAATGCAAGGGATGGGTTGAAGTGGTGCGTTTGCTTCTGTCAGTCATGCTTGAGAGACTGTCAAAACACAAAGGCCCCCCTGAAAAAGGCAGCAAACAGCAAAAAACACCCAAGCCTTCCCCCACCCTACCAAAAAAACAGACCCCAAAACAAGGAAAAAACACTGCAGTTCCTGTCCCACCCTGGAGACTTCAAGGTGCTTAATTTTTTACTCCCCAGCTTAGTCACAGTTTTAAAACAATTGGCTTTTAGGAGTAGCGGTAAATCAACCTGAAGCATGAACAAGCGCAGCTGAAAAAGAAAGACCGTCTTGCGCAGGAACACTGTAACCCCAGGGATTAAACAGGGGCTCCCTTTACCTCTGTGCATGCTAGTGTGACCGGGGTATCCAAACCACACTCCCAAAGCCCAATACTTTGTAGGAGAGGCACTTAGTTCCCATGCTCAGAGGTAGGAATTCACAATTTATATGGGCTGTAGATGCTCGCTCGGTGACTCCGAGGGCGTCTCAGCATCGCAGCCTCCAGTGTCGTGACTTGAGTTACTTAACTCACCAGCTCACCCGTGCCTCAGCATTACAAGAGACCCTTATTTTCGTATCTTCTTCTGTGCTCAGGCCCTTGGCTTTCCTATGTCTTATGGTATCACAAGGGCTTCCTTACATCTTCATCCGCCCCTTTGCTCTTCTGCACCCAGTGGAATGAGAAAATGCACCTTTTCCCCTCCCACTTCTAATCTTTTCTGCCTTTGAATATGAAAAAAAAGGCAGAAGCAGCTTCCCCAGGCAGGATTTCTCCACTTCAACAGCCTGGGTTTCCCCTGCATCTTCCTTCAGCCATCACTTCCCCCATTCACACCCCGCTGCAAGAGCCCACTTCCCAGTTCAGCACGAATCCTTAACAAATGCCGGCCAGGGGAGATTTAGGACCTGGACTGAATTGACCTCTGTTTTCTAGAATGAGGCATTTGAGGGGATAGCTGTCACTGGGAAGGACGTTTGGCAACCCAAGGGGGAAATCAACCCGAGGTAAATATCAGCCTTGGAAACTGGATTTCCCACCCTGACCCTGGCCTCTGTTATCAAGGGCCCATCAAAGGCGCTTTAGCAGGAGGGATCATTTTACGTCTATTTTTCTCAGGTGACCCCCAAGCCCTCCTAGGGTCAGCAATAATTTAGGTATTAGTGGTGAGAGATCACTTCCCTGTTGCCTCAGACACTTCCTCGGAGTGCACTGGGCTCACTCACGTCCTCTTACCCGGGACTTTCCAGGCCCATCCATCCCCCGTCTCCAGCCACGAAAGCAAGCCTCCTTTCAGCAGGAGATTGACAGGGAATAGCAGTTTCCTCCACATTGGGTTGGCAGCGCCATATACTCTCCTCTCCTTCCTGGGAGTATGTTTCTGCTAATAAAACAGGGTCATTCACAGGCTCTTTATTGTGGCGCTGAGCGTCCCCTCCCCACCCATCCTGGAGACCAGCACCCATCGTGTGACCTCTCGCATCCTGTTTCAAGCCCTCATCAATGCAAGGGGAGGATAGCCAACATATCCCCACCCCGCTGATGCCCAGGTTGGCAAGGCACGATTAGCCTGCAGGCTCAGCACTGGTGCTTGTCTTCCTTGCTTCAATGCTTTTCCCCTAGGAGCAGCATCGCAGCCTTTGGGTTACACAGATGCACCTGGGAACACCAAACCCAGCCAAACGCTCCCCTTGGACACACAAGACTTCACTTCCTCGTCTATCTTGCATGGTCTGATGTTAACAGCCGGCCATCCCCTACCCCAGAGATGTCTGCATTTCCTCCCAGGGTGACCAAACACTGCACCCCACCGCAGAGCTAAGAGGAAGGGAGAGGAAGAGAGATGTGATATCCTAGCAGTCATTAACTTTCCAGTGTTATTTACTAATGACCAAAGGGTCCTGCTTTTCTCTGATTTGAAAAAAATCCCCAGTTTGGGGTTAAAAAAAGTAACCCCAAATCCACATTGTGCCAGAATTTAAATGAAACACCGCTATACATATCTATATCTATAACTGAGTGGTGTTTCATTTAAATCCTGGCACAATGTGGATTTGGGTTTACTTTTTTTAACTCAAAATTGGGGATTTTTTTAAAGCAGAAAAAACAGGATCCCCGCTAATGACTAAAATACTCATCCCTGATACTTTTAAATCACCCGATACTTTTAAATCAGAGAAAACCAGGATCCCTGCTAATGGCTAAAAATACTCATCCCTGATACTTTTCACGTCAATACTACCAATATTTCCACGATGTTCAGATACTTCTGGCTACTTTTTTAAATAGTGTTGGTGGACTAAATATTTTTGTGGTATTGTGAGTATTTTCCCCACTCATCTGGACACCTTGGGCTATTTTCACTGTAGTTTGGGGATTTTCATCGGGGTGCTTTGTGGCGCTCCATTTTCAAAGTACTCTGTGGGAGTATTTTCATGCTCCAGTCAGTATTTTTACGGTACTCTGGATGTTTACACAGCTCTATTATTTCATGGCACTGTGGGTACTTTTGTGGTTCTGGGAGTATTTTCCTGTTCGCGTATTTTTATAGGCACTGTGGGTATTTTTTTTCTCTCTCCTCCGCCAGACTGTTTTAGAGTATAACTTTTTACAGTCTATTTTCTCTTTTAATCCCTCCCCTCCCCCAACCACACACCCACCAAAGACATTTTCCAATTTTCTGATTTTTTTTTCCCCACTGATTGATTTCTCCATTCCCCTGCAAAGGGGGGTTTTCTCTGCAGCTAAAAGTTGTGATTCCAGCACATATTAAATTGCCCATTTAAGTGCTCATGAATTCCAAGGAGGATTTGTATGCGTGTTGCAATAAAGTCGATGGAAGGAAAGGTACAGCCTCGGGGCAAAACCCCAGCACTCACAGTGTATACCAAAAAGTAACATCTAATTATGTAACAGCTTATTAAGGAAAGTGTTGATTAACTGCTAGAGTCACGCAGAAAAAAAAAAGTGTGAGTGTACGAGCAGTTTGGAGCACATGATGGTGTCCTGCATGTCTGATTCACGTAGAAATGCTCAGTGCTTACGTAGGTACCTAGGCACATGCATTGCTACAGTACATACTGTACCTTCATGCACCTAAGCTTAGATACATCTGCAATGGGGGCAAAGGTGGTCTGATGAGACAAATACAAGGAAATGATTAAACGTTTATCAGGAAAAGACGCTTTAGAACAAGCAAACATCAAGACTTGCAGAAAGGGAGTGTGATCTTTTCAACGTCCATTGGTACACCCACCAAATTGCACCCAGAAAATCCCCGACAAGAGCCTGACTGGGTAACTGTATTTGCGCACGGTGTTACCCCAGGTGACATGCCTGTAGGCCGGCTTGTGCGTGCACTGCAAACATGGCACTGAACGCATCCAAGGGAGAAACGCTCCCCCTAGCTATAGGAGAGGAAAAGCTGAGGGTTACAACAGCCTCCACTGACACGCAGGGGTTTGAAGACTGCATGAAATCAGAACGCCTGGAGGATTTCTTCCATGCTGTAAGTGGATTACACATTTCAGTGCCTGGGCCTGGCCCACAGAATAAAAGGTTTGCTATGCAGCAGCCCAACCTGTCAATGGTATCTTGGCTTTAAGTGAAACCAAGCAGAACTATGGGGATTGTCAGAGGCGTCGCCGAGGAATGCACAAAAGAAGGTGATTAAAAAGGAAGCTGAAAAGATTCATGATAGGGAGGATAAGGGCTTCCTGGACTATGGCTGCAGGGAGGGGACTCTACAGCAGTGCAAACTCTTCCCCGAGACCCGCATGGGATCCTCACAGGGCCCATCTTCAGTATCATCATCCAAGGAGCACCGTCTTTGAGGGAGGAGGTGGGGTGGGTCATTGTTGAAAAGCAAGAACAAGGTTTGACTTGAGCAGGTTTGACTACCCATTCTTAGCCATATCCTCCTGTAGGAACTTGGGTGGATGCAGCCTCACAGCTGATACGAGTGACGCTGTGGTGGGAACAAGGGAAAGCGCACACTTATGTAGCCAGGGGTTGCAAGAGGCCTATACTGAACGAAGGGAAGGATGGGACGTGAGCTAGCATGGCGCTGTGAACAGATCACAGAACGAGTGCACCCACAACCAGACTGCATCTCTTGCTCTCATTTCTATACCAGGATCCTTGCTATAGGGCAGTTTTCAGTACAATTTGCTCCCAAAGAACAGCACCTTACTCCACAAGTGACTGCCCCGACATCTAACAGGACAACTCATGAAGCAGGTCGATGCAGGAATCAAAACCCACATGGCTCTGAACGGCTTTGGGTTTATCCCTCCCTGCAGCCTTCCCCTGTTATTGCTGCTAAGCTGATAGCACAAGCAGAGCTTGACCCATAGCTCCTTCCAGTTCAGCCCACTTTTAAAGGAAAGCAAATCCAAGATTCCCTTAAGCTTTAAGGTTTCTAAATAGATATTTTTTTTAGCATCATGTCCATGTGGCTGAGCTCTGAGTACAGGAGGTAGTGATTCATAGATTCACAGTGGGTTTAATCCTCATATTGAACGTCAGGCTGGTGCTCAGAGGTGCAGCATAGATGGTGTGCTGTACTGTCCTTGCAAAGCAGAGTAAAATGGGCAGAGAGAAGCCCAGAGCTGCTCACTTGCCTCTCCCCTAAGTCTGATGGGGGGGAAAAAATCCCCATATTCAGAAAGGGTGTATACTGCATGGCATGACCCCTCACAGTGAAACCACACTGAGCAAGCTCACTTGAAAAGCCTTGTTCCAAAGACCTACTCCTATTCCAGCAACCATTCCCCACCACATCCCTCTTCATCCTCTCACATTACTCTTTGCTCTGTCACCTCTTCTGATTTTGGCTGTTATACTGCAACTTATCCCTGTCCACTTTATCACTTAAGCTTCTTCCACCTCCATCAGAGCTCTTCTTAAAGCTCACTTATACAAGCCATCTTAAATACCTTCCTTCATCCACCTGCCCTCTCAGGCTCCCTTCCCTTCCTTATATAACCCAGATCCACAGCTGGTGTTAACTGGCACAGCACAATGGGCCACATCTTCAGCTGCTGCAAATAAGCTTCACTCCATGGAAAACTGTAGGCCAGATCTTAAATCTGTCCCAACTCCACTGACAGGCTAGATTTTTAACTCGTGTTAAAGATTTTGAATCAATGGACCAGTCTGCCATCTGGTATTAAGTGGCACAACTCCACCAAAGTAAATTAGGAGTTACTCCATTTTGCATCTGCTGAAAACCTGGCTTCCAGGAACCCCTTGATTTCTGTGTGAAGGCCTGGGTGCATCGAAGTGCTATGTGATGAAGTGCTAGGTACTACATGCTCAAGCTGTGTGAGAGCTACTGCGCTGAGCAGAGTGGCTGCTTCTTTTGCCCGCACATTCACGGTCTGTCTGTTGGCACCAGGGGCAGAGAGGGGCTATAGGAAAGCACATTTCATCTGGTTTGCATTGCCTTTCCACAGACCTATGAGTGTCTCAGCCTCTTCACATACTTGTGATTGGAGTCATTCCCTGTTTGAGAGCTCCAGGAGCCATTAAGAAATGAGAAGGAAGGCCAGGGTGCAAGGTTGACCGGTGGCTGTGAAATGAGCCATGGCTCTTCCAAGAAATGGAAGTGGAGATGCTCTGCTCAAGAGGTCAGACAGCTGGTTGTCATGCTCCAGATTTCTCTCTTTACACAGCTTCAATCTTTCTGCCTTTGAATAATCAGGGAGCATCCTTTCTTATCTTTACACCATCCTACCAAGTCCAGGGAAAGCTGCGGGTATTTGATGCGTTAGATAACAGTTAACTTATTTGCATAATAGTTTTTGGACTATGCTTGCAAAGGCATATTCTTGTAAAGGCATATCCACAAAAGCCAAAGAAAAATCTTACTGGTTCAGAAGCCCTTGGTTTCCATGGGAATAAAGAGTACCCAGCAACAAATTGGAGATGCTCAGCTGTTTGAAGGGCCCCAGCCTCTGTATGGAGACATTAAATACTTCCCAGAGGGACTTATAAGGTTTAAACAGTGAAAAACATTACAGCAAGACCCCAAATTCTCCTTCTCCATTCAATTAATGTTCGGATACAGAGATAAAGGAACTGATACCTGGAGTTGCAGGTAAAATCAGCTGGGAAATTATATATTTTTTTTGTCCCGTGGATACTTTGGACAAAAAGCCAACCTTCTCTGTTGCCGTTAGACCTTTTCTATGAAAGCCGTCAGGGAGTTCATCAAAAATCCACAATGTTTTATTTTCACAAAAATTCCCATTTCTTTAAAAATCCTCACAGCTGGGGGTAGGACCCAGGCGCCCTGGCTCCAGGCTTTTGAGCTGGATGCAGCAGAGCGGGGGGGTTTACTGGTCTTCAATGGTTCGAGCATGAAACCCGTGCAAAGGGAAACAGGCAAAATGGGTTCCTGTGCAGCCCAGCAAAGACCTTCACTGCCGCAGTCCTACCACGGTCTCTGTTCCTGCAGGGAAGGTCCAGGACTCATCTCCTCACCGTCACCCCTTCCACATGCATGCAGAGATTCAGCAGGAAGTGTACTCGGGACCTTTTTGCAGCCCAGGACCTGCCACCGGAGCTGAAAGAGAGGCTTTTTTAGCCATTAGCAAGGTTATCTATGATACTTAATGGAAGGATTCCAGTTTCATGCAGGACATGGCCGTGCAACATACACCCGCACAAGCCACCAATTCACTGCTATGGTTAACCCTCGGTGGCGTTTACTGCGTGAGGCGGTCTCCTGTCCGGGGACACAGCAAACTGGAATCTTTATAATTGGAAACAGCAAACTTGTGTATACTTTCCACGGGCTTTTTTGGTTCTTATACAACCGACGCTGAGAACTGCGACGCCGCGGCTTTTAAAAAAGCTCACAGTCCCTGCTGAGCTTTCAGAGTCAAAACAGAGCATTCCTCGTGACCCCAAATGCCTGTGTGATCCCACTGAGCAAGACAGGAGAGCTAGGGGAAGAGGAAGCAAAGCAAGACTATTCCTTGAGGTTAGCTGCGCCAGCCGTAGGGAGGAAGTGGGTCTCTCTGGTCCAGTGAAATTGGAGCCAGTCTTGGAGATGATCTTGGCAATGGCTTCCAAGCCATCCGTCGTGGAAACCACAATCCCAAGCATTGCTTCTGTAGTACACAATGTGCAGCAGCTGCACCTCGCTCTCAGCTGGCTGTGGCCGTCGAGGAAAGGCAGGCGGCCCATCCGTAACTGATTCTGCCCCGTCCTCGGTTCCTTCCAGGCATCGTGCATGACTGTCTCTTGTACCATCTGATTGCTTTGCAGAGACAGCTTGTGGCAGGGAGATTGATTTTGGATAAGGCCTTGTTTTCACATGGCTAGTGTTCATCACGACTTCCAGAGGAATTCGTAGCTTGCTCTATTTTTGCCCGCTCGCCATCACAGTTAAAATCAAAACACCAGCATTTGGGCAGATGTGTTCTAATTAGCAATGGCTTGGAAAAGGAGGAGGGAGAGAGGAGCCATGTGTCTGCCGCTACCACGGGGTGCCCACAAGAAGTACACCCCGCCTACCCTCTCCTGCTCTGCACACACACCCAGAAATGAGGCAGTGAAGATGCTTTGAGGGTGCCCCCCCCACTTCTTCCAAGCAAGACTGAAACAGGGATTTGGACAGGGGCAATCCAGATGGCTTCACAGCTTCATTTCTGAGTCAGGCATTTGTGGTCCAGGAGCAGAGGGATGGCCATGCTTCTCTGCAGGTGCCCCTAAGAAATCAAAGGAGTGTTGGGTCCTGTTGGAAAGAGAAACTAGCTCTGTATGTAGTGATTTCCAGATTAGATACAATAAAATGGTTCCTGAGGATCTCAGTCTGCGCTGCTCTGATGTCAGGGTCCATTCATCTCCACAAGACAAGCAGTGGGAAGATGTGCAGAGCTCCTTCCACCTTGCCCTGCTTTCCCTACCCACCACACAGACATGCTTGCTACATGCATTGCACGACTGCTTGCTTCATCCTTTCCTCTCAGCCAGGAAGGATAGCACCAAGGGTTTGCCACTTTCTGAAACAGATGTTCCAGATTAGTTATCCTGGTTCAATTTGAGACTCCATGTGAACACTTTTGGTTCAGAAGATCACGTCAGTGACTTATCATGGGTAGTCACGTTCTGGGTTTAAGGGTGAGGTCATGCAAGGATGAAAGAAGTTCACAATAGCCGAGGAAACACTCCTACTCAGGGCTATCTTACCAGCGGTTTCCCCATGTCCTCATTGGAATTTAGCATTAGAACTGGCCTTGGTGCCAGTCAGTATTTCTGGCTTCATAAAGGGGTTTGTGGAGATTTAGCAAGGTGCAAAAAAAACGCTGCAGCCAAGCCCCCAGAACCAAGACACCAGTTCAGGTGGCCATGTACACATGCCCAAAGAGTGTCTACTTAAGGGGAATGAAACAGGAAATGTCTTGAACCGGACTATATGGGTATAAGATACTATTAGTAGCCATACTAATTTAACTCTTTGCCTCTCTGAACCAAACTAAATACATAAGTACAGTAACTATGGGTAGACCAAGCCTTAGATTTCTGTAGCTTTCCATTTCTCCAACTACAAATGAGAGTAATATTGATTTCACAAATGTATTGTCAGTCTCTATGCATTTGGGAAAAGTGACAGGAGGTGGGAGAAGTGCAAAAATACTATGGCAAGTATTTGTAGGAAGAAGGTAGAATCCCTTTAACTAGTTTGGGAAGCCTCTATAGGTGCATACTATGTTCTGCGTTGTAGGAGATACAGGAACCCAATGGGAGCAGCAGCATGGACCCATAGCTAGGGCTTGCACAGCGTATGCCTTCAGTACCAGGTTCTCTCTACCTATGTGTGGTCTTGTCACACCACGTTTGTGGTCTATGCACTGATGATACAGCAATAATCACATTATTTTGTGTTGGCCCTGGGCACCGTTCCATGAATAGCGCCTTACCTTTCGCCATACCTCATTCTTTAACCAGTACTACCTTTTAAAGCTGTTGGTGAGATGCTCATATGAAACAAACGTCATAAAATAAATCAGCATGGTTCATCATCGTTTTAAATAATTATGTTCAGTGGGTAGGGCACTACAACGAGTGTCAGGGGACCCTCAGTCCCACCATTCACCCGCTGAATGACCTTAGCTGAGTCTCTTCACCTCTGAACCACCGTTTCCCTTCCATTCGGTCTCGTCTTGTCTATTTAAATCATAGGCGTGTTTCTCACTATATGATTATGCAGCACCACACGCACAGGGCTCCAATATTAATCCAGGTCTGTGTCATTTACATACAGCTCCTTCTTCCTCTCTCCATCTCCAAAGGAGGAAAGAGAAGTAGGGAGAAACAGAGGCAATCACTCTGTAGCCTGATGCAGGAAGGTTTGGCATGGCTGCCTCTCTCAGACCGCCTAAAGGTGACTATTGAAAGAAAATAAACCCCCACACGTTCATTAAGTGAGCTCATGCTTTTTAATTAGTCTGAAAGTCTCCACTGACAACTCAAGCATGAACAAGTCTAATGAGGTTCTATGTTGCAGGAATCCCGTGTGTGTGTGTGTGTGTGCGCGCACACACACGTGCGCACGTGCGTGTGTGTGTAAGGCAAGAGTGTGGACAGTAGGGCTGTACGAAGCTCTATATTACCTTCATACCAATAATGTAGTTTTATACTAATTGGTTATTAGCAAACTGAGCCCATTCATAAGTAACAGGGATACTTCAGTCCCCATCTTATAAGTAAGTACATTAAAAAAGATGAACAAAGAAGCCTCAGTTAAACCAGGAGGTGGCACAAGGAGGGAGTGGGAATGAAGCTATACTGCAATAGCTGTTCCATGTGTCAGCTCCTGTCCCATGGTACGTGAAGGATAACCTGGGCCAATGTAATGCCAAATGAAACAGGGCTAAAATGACCACAGCTTAGCTTTCACTTTTTTGGGGATATGAGGGATACGTGGAGCAGTTACAGTAAAACAGCTGAGCACCAAAGGTGCCCCCTTCCTTTTAACTCGGTATAATTTGTTCACCTGTCCGTACCCTGTGATGTACACAGCCGAACACACGCTAGACTCATTCTCTTCCGCTCTCCCTCTCGCTCTCTCTCACGCACACATGCACACACACAGGCTTCTTGTGGACAACGGTTCATACATTCCTGCTGAGCTCATGGAAAACTTTCTGCTGCCATCACCACTTACCCAGGCCCGAGGCACCCACTCTGTCTATGTGGCTCTGGGGTGGAATGAATATCTGGACTGTTGTTTCCCATTCCCTGGCACAGACACAAAGTCTTCCTCTCCCTCCCCGCTCCCGACCTTCTGCCTCTTCCATTACTTATCAGATTCTGTTCGTTGTGAGTTTTAAGCTAATGGCTTCCTCATGCATATCCCAGAATGGTGCTATCAGCGCAGATCCATATCGCTCCTTAATATACCTTAAGGCTCCAGCTCCTATTTGTTAAAACAGGGTAGGGAAAGGGCAGAAGAATGTAACCCATTGAGATGGAGGGAGGCGAGTGGTAATGGCTGGAGATCTGGCACTGAGATGTCTAGCGGGACAGTCTGACAGTCTCTCCCTCTCCCTCTTCCCCTGGCATTTTTCTTGAAAGGAAACAGAGCAAGGATACAAGTACAGCTCGATTCCATGAATACCTGCTTTTAGGAAGCCAGCCAGGCTGTGATCCTCTACTTTGCCCATCGGCCTCGGCTATCCAGAATGGCTTCACAGCTGGGACCCCTGGGGAAGCTGAGAGCCACCGCGGTGTAAAGAGAAAATTCAGCTTTCAACCTAGGTTTGCAGCTGCACCTAGTGTGAGTTTCATTTTTTTTTTTAAATCACTATAAGGAACGCTGGGCACCACTGAGCCAGCTACTTGTGCTGTGACACAACTCTGCGTGTGGGTGAACGTGGCAGTAGCCTGTCCAGCTCATTTCCACAAGGTGTTACCGAGACCAAGGGTTACCCAGATGGGATGAGACAAACTGGACAGCTGCCACAGCTAGTTTAGAGGCCACTTATTTTGGAGGAGGACAAGCTGGTCACCTTTAAGTGAGATGAACGGGCCACAAGCTGCATCAAAGAAATATTGCAGCAGGGCAGGGTTATGAACAGGGGGCAAGCTCCCCTTCTGTCAAGAATCCTAAATGGGTTGATGGGATAATCACTTCAGTACACCATCGGGGGCATGGACACACACACACAGTTAAGCAAGAGGGAATAAAACAAAAGAAGCCTGAGACCATTGCACCAGTGATCCTCCTTCCTGAGGGTCCAACTCATACTCAAAGCAGCAATGAGCCCTGACAATACACAGGTGGATGCTTTTACCAGAAAAATATCCCCCCTTCCCCTGGGTGGGGAACATAAAACCGCACCACTTCGTAGGGATGGGTAGGTAGGCCATCTTGCCCTACTCTGTCTTTCCCATTTGAAACAAGCCTCATTCACAAGTGTCAGCAGGACCTCAGCATCAGGATGGACAACAGGCCTTTAAAGACACTGAAAAAGGTCAGAGCATATCTATTTTCCATGCTGGTCTCTGAAGAATAGCAGCTTCTTCCTCTCAGACTCTGTAGACTGCTGCTCTCATAATTTCCTCCCCCAGTTCCCGCGAACTTTGGCATATTTTCCCCATTGCTGGCAATTCACGTTAAAAGCATTTAGCTCTTGTTCAATATTAGAGTTGCATTTTCCTTTCACTCAGCCACAAAGTCAAACACCCTGTCATCATAGTCCCACCCGTAATCCTAATCTGTTATCCCTAATCTGTTATTCTAATTCCATCCTCCATTTATGCAGGGGATTGGATCAGATGATCTCTGAAGTCCTGCCTATGACAGATTCGATCAAATGCCCTACCGTACCCATGGAAGTCACTGGGATTTGGCTGTCTATGCAACACCTGGCCCTGTATAAACCTCTGCTTCAGGCTTAGGGGTCTGAAAATATCGGAGCATGCAGAACAGCAGCACCTCTTTAAATATTACCATTTGCAGGTGACTGAAGACACTTGCCCAGTGTGAAACACCATTTCATTTTCTGAGACTCCCAAAGGGAGGATACAAGGAGCAAGATGAATCAGCTAAGAAGCAACAGGGGTTTTGTGCATCCACGCTGCCCTCGCTGTGTGCTCCACTTCACACTGCTGGCAAATGGTTTGAAGCAGCCTGTCAGGGCACAGTTTGACTGGTGAAAACTTCACAGTTCCTGGATTTCCTTAGATGATTTCAGATATGAACAAGTCACCCGGCTGAGCTGAGAAAATGAGACACTTGCTAATTAAGCTGCTTTCATGATTGCCAGGGAATAGCCTCCAGAGAAGTAACCCGAGATATTTTATTATTATAAGACGGGATTTAATGTGCAGGATTTGGATGTCATATGCGCTTTTATTTATGGAAGAAATTAACTTGATTGATAAAAACTAACTGCTTTTAGCACAGCAGAAAATGTTAACCCCGCTTTGCCACAGGCGCTCGAAAACTCTGACAAAATTGGTTAGAAATCAAACCCTCTAGTCATCTATCAGGGTGTGGAGTGCAGGGGAAATAAAAAAAAAAACTCACTATGCCTCTCAGATTTCATTAGCCAGACACATTTTTTAAATAGTCTTTGGCTTTAATCATGCACATGTAAGTGGGGAAGAATAAGGCCACGACAGACTCAGAAACAGGAATTTTAAAATTTCAGTCCTGCATCTAGATTCACTGCCCTTGAAGTTGACAATGGGATCACCACTGAAAGACTGATGACTCTCCAGTGGTCCAGGACTTCCATCCAAATAGGTGTTCACTGCTACAAGGGCCAGGCTGTTGGATGGAGTAAATCAACCCTGCTCCATTGACCTTAATGGAGTGATGCCGGTTCATCCCAAGCAGGATTTAACCACAGGGTCTTATCCAAACCATGAGAGTCAGCAAAGAAGGCCTGGGAATATCGAAGGCTGGTATTTCCAGTCCCTCCTGTGGTTGGGGCTGGAAATGCCATCCTCAGAGGTATTTCATCACGGCTGCTTGCAACACACATCTGGAAATGCAAAGGCAGCATGAGAATGAAAACCAGTGAGAGGAAAGCTAACTGAAAGGCTTTCACCCCCAACTCTCTTCTCTTCCGAAAAAGGTTCATTTTGTCTTTGGAGCTAAAGTTCTGGAGGAAGAAGGCAAATGACTTTGGGGGGGTAAATCTGATATCTTTTATTAGACCGACTCAGTAGTTGGAAAAGTTCTTTTTAGCAAGCTTTTGGGTTTAAATGCCCTTCCTCAGGCTGAGGAAGCATCTGCAGTTGGTGCGCGTGCTCTTCCTGGAGGAAGAAGAAACTCATTTTGCCTGAAGCAACACAGAAGGATGTTCTTTTGGTGTTGGTGCACCTAACCAAGACACGGGACTCCTGGGATCTATTCCTCACGCCGTCTACGGGCTGTGGGGCAAGCCATTTAACTTCAGTGCTACGTGTTCCCCATGAAATAAAATGTGTTCCCCATCTGTAAAATGAGGTTGCTGTTTTCTGTTCTCACAGAGCCACTGGGAGCACTGACTGATGCTGGTAAAGCCCTGAGAGACCCTCTGATGGATCTTCAGGGGCAAACAGCCACGCTCAGAAACAAGCTAAGTGGCTGCTTGGAAAATCATGTTTTTGGCCATTTTAGATCCCATGCAAGCCCTGGAGCTCATGGGGTGGTTCTGTCTCCCCCTTCAGCAATTGAACTAGAGGAGAAGGGGACAAACAGATTGCCGCAAGGTCTCTTCTTGCACCTATTCTGCAGTACCTGCCCGCATACATATTCCTACTAAATACCAGGTACCTAATTCCTCCATGAAAGTGCAGTCAGCCGCCTTGCATTCATCATAGGGAAAGAGCATGCATTGCACACAGTTATTTACTGCAGAGTAGCTAATGTTTTGTAAATGCTAGGCTGGCTTACATCGCAGTTACTTGCCCGTATGCCCATCGCCCCAGTTGTTCCCATTCTGACCGAACAGCACATTGGATCGGCGTCTATGCTGACATGAGCTGCAGGGCACTGTTCTCAGCCCAAGAGGCCTTTTGATACAAAAATTCACTCCTTAATATAAATGCAGCCTGGGGGCAATGTAATGCCATTCATTTCAACCAGCGGGGATTAGGCCTATCGATCTGGAAACTTCATCACACCTTTGTTCAGAAGAAGCCGTCTTTTCCCCACGGCTTCTGTCTCCTAATTTCTCTCTACTTCCAATTATTCTGTTTGTCATTACCAGTGCTTTACTTGGGAGAAGAGTTTTGAGACATGAAGACTTATTCTCATCTCGCTATAGACGTGCAGGAAGAACCAACTCAAATCACAGCGGGCGTTTCTACGCACGACGGTTTTTGCCCTTTCCTGCGCTGCAACTGCGTGACTGTTTGCACAGGGCTAAACAATTTTTGCAGGTTGGTCGCGGCACAAGGAGCAAATCCCATGGATATCTCCCTGATCTGCTCTGCCGGTCCCAGCCCTCAGTACTGATTGGCAGAGGGGAGGAGGAGGGATGAAGGGGTAGCTACCGTTTTGTCTGCTGCCCTGCCTGCTAGCACCTCCCCTCCCCTCCGCCCTGCCCAGTGAGGCTGGGCCATGGTAGTGAGGACCTCTGGCTCCCATTGAGAAGCCTGCATTTTATTTTTTTATTTATTTATTTCAGTTGATTTTATGGACAATCCCAGATTTCTCCGTTTCTGCAAATTGAGAATTGAATAGACCCCTGTAAATAAGTAATGGGGACACACTGGCTAAGTGAGGCCTGAGTTATGCTGAACCCTGTTGTTGACGTAAAACTCTACTGACACCAGCCTCCGTTGCGTCCCTTAGCTACAGCAGCTGGTAGATGTAGGTCTCAAATGGATTTTTCTTTTGATCGTGCCTGGAGACCCCCACTGAGATTGTGGCTGCTTCCTCCTAGGTGCCGTACAAACACACAGAAAAATAGTCCCAGTCTAAAGAAACTAGACGGACAATGGGTGAGGGGGGAAGCAGACATGAAGGCATATGCTCAAGCCCACCAAGTGGGTCAGTGGCAGAGCTGGGGGCAGAACCCAGGTTTACTGACTCTCCATCAGTGCCATGGTGGCTGCCCAGGGGACTGCCCCAAACTGCGCGTGGGCAGACAGCTGGCCCTGGAGGACGTCACAGCCCCGGCAACACCACTTTTCACTGCGGAGCTTCAGGATTAAACACCCCTGGCTCATCACCCATTGACCTACCTACACCCCACGCCTCACCCCCAGCTTACACCTCCTCCAGAATTTTTCCATGAGTGAGCAAACCCACAGGACTCGAACCCGTTTGGGGATATTTATACCATTTGAAATCACTTCCCTGAGGTGGATGGCCTGCTCCTGGTTTTTAGATTACTGGCAGCCACTGGCGCCCTTTGCTGGGAAGGAGAGCACTTGAGAATTACAACAGCCCACGAGAACTTTGATTTAAAAAAAATGATTCCGTCGGGCTGTAAAGTTTTATTAGATTCCAAGTGTAACTCACACTCACACACGCACGCACACCTCCCTCCCCACCAGGCCTACATCCACCTGTCTGTCAAAAAGGTGGCAGATGAAACAGAGCTGCGTGGGACAAGCTCGTAGCCTGGCACCTACTGATTTATGCCAGACGAGGAGTGCTATCTCCTGCACTAACACTTGTCGTCATGCCATCAGGAATAAAGTATTACTAACATTCATTTACACAGCCTAAAAATGTTTCCATGAGGTGGGTGGGTGTTGTTGTACCCATTCTCTGTGAAGGCCAACTGAGGCACAGGGTGGTTAAGTGACTGACCCATGGTCACAAGGCGTATCAGTGGCTCAAGCGGCAGCAGAATCCTATGCAGACACCTGATTCTGGGACTCAGACAGATTTATCCTCTCTGCTTTAGATGCAGTTTGGAGTGGCTAGTTGGATCCCTGTTCCCTGGGCTTTCTGGTGCCTCTCAGATGAAGACCCTCCCAAAGTTGCTGTCAGAAAGATGCTGGAAGGTAGTGCTATGCATTTATAAGCAAAGCAGCACATCATTGCCCATGGAAGGAGAGACTGACTTAAAATTCAGGGCCAAGTTCTGCTCCTCCTTTCAGCCCTGACTCACTCCCCTTCCTTCCCTGACAAATACTTTTATTTTATTACCTTCCAGTAACCCAGCCTGGGTCTAGCTTACCCATGTCAGCACGTCCTAAATGTCTCTTCTCTCATCTCTTTCAGGAAAAGAAGTTCCAAGAAAGCATACTGCAAAGAACAACTTTGTAAAAGGGAGCGAGAGCCAACAACCTCCTGTCCTGATTTGTAGACCCAGATTCTCCTCCAGATATAATCAAGCAGTCATTCTGTCTCTCCCCAATAAGCTGGGGTCATTGGAATGATAATATTTTACATCTCAATAGGACATTTCTTCCTAAAGGACTTCACAAGCCATGTATGCAGCATCATGGAAATGCAGCCACCTCCAGGGCAGGGGGCAAATGAGAGATGAGCAGGTACAAAGACAGACTGCTGAACTAGAAGAGAAAGCATTTTATTTGCCAGAGAAACACGCCTCCGAAAAGAACTAAAAGAAGGAAGAAACACAGCAAACAAATAAGCAGGTGCCTTATAAAAGAATTAAAGATCTTGACTTATTGCTCACAAAGGCTGCATAAACATTGAGTGGCAAAACCTGGACACCCAAGCTGATGCTCTGTGCTTAGCTTAAAAACATGGTGCTATTTTTTTCACCCCTTGTTTTTCACAGGACTGTGAATTAAAGTCCAAGAAAAGCTTGGACTTTGTTACTACTTAATATGTGTGTTATATTTCCTGCCAGTCCTAACCAAGGTCAGGGCCAGGCACTGTTTGTAAGTGCAACAAGACAGTCCCTGCCTCGGAGAACTCACCATATAACCAGAGGGCAAAGAAAGACAACAAAAGGTCACGTAGGAAGTGAGTTATGGAGCCAAGTATATAGAAGATAGAAAACAGACGATAGCCATGTCTGCAGGCTACCTCTCCAGAAAGAGCGGCCCTTCTTTGCCTGAAGGTAGCACCTCCGTGCTGGGCGCTGGACAAAAAACAACAAGCAGGTCCTTTTCTATTAAAGAGCCTGCAGTCACTGCTTGAGAGGCATTAAGTCCCTGTAACTTCATATAGTCAGGATCCTTCTTTATTGCTAAATGAATAATTTTTAGGTTTGAGTGTTAACCTGGGAGATAAACAGATGAGTTATTTGGCAAGAAGGCAAGATCAGGGCTGTTTCTCACAAAGACAAACTTATTCATGCATTAAATCAAACTCCAGTTGCAGCTGAATTGTTCTGGGTTTTTTAATTAATATTGTCATCACTACTGGTGCAAAGTAGAGTGAAACATCTTCTACAGCAGTGGGAGCCAACCTTTTTGGGCAGGCATGCCACAAATTAAGCCCTATGCCCTCACAAGTGCCACTCTGACTCCTTCTGGAATGGGCTCGCAAGGGCGGCGGTGCTCTCTCCTACCTTGGGGGTCTTCAAGAGGAGGCTGGATAGGTATTTGGCTGGGGTGTTATGACCCCAGGGCAGGGGGTTGGACCTGATGATCTGATTAGGTCCCTTCCCACCACTATGAAACCATGAAACTTCCCCTGCCGGATCTGCTGCTCTGCTTTCTTCTCCCTGTCTGATCTGCTGTTCTGCTGTCTGCCATGGTGCTGCCTGTCCCCTCCCTGATCTGTCATATGCCACACACAGAGGCTGCCCATGCCACTTGTGGCACACGTGCCAGAGGTTGGCCACCCCTGTTTTACAGGATCTCCTGAATACAGGAGATTAGGGTCTGGTTTATGCACCCCACACCTACAGAGACAACGCCTCCTGAGGGTAGCTGGGGATCCATCTCTGGACAGTTTTGTCCAAGAAGTGAGGGAGAAGCTCGTTACTTATGTGAGGTTTGAGTGATTAGTTAAAAACAGCAGCACATCTTGTTGGTAGCAGATCATTTGAAGGTAACCTTAATTGGATTTCTCTATCATCATCACCACCACCACAGGGGACTGAACTGAAAATTCACTGCTTCCAACAGACAGCATGGGTTAATCATTTATAAAAACAATGAGAAATGTAACCATTTTTAGTACCAGTGGAGTAATGGTGTCGCCATGATGGGCCATGAATTATGCAAGAGGCAAGGAG
Organism: Crocodylus siamensis; assembly: GCF_052110815.1. Lineage (NCBI taxonomy): Eukaryota > Metazoa > Chordata > Crocodylia > Crocodylidae > Crocodylus > Crocodylus siamensis. Next base: position 7,467,590 of record NC_143406.1, on the reverse strand, counting down.
TTTTGTGGGTGAAATCTTTCACTGGACCAACCGCAGGGTTGGGATATAGTAAGGCAAGCCTTTGAATGCAAGGTATTCTTCATCAGGTTGTGCACGCGTTGTACTACATAGCTCATCTGACTGCACCCCAGCCCTGCAGTTGGCCCAATAAAAGATGTCACCCACAAAAAAATCCTTGTCTTAATAATTTTCTTGGAAATTTATCACTTTTAAAAGCCATTTATAACATCCTCCTCCCAACTGAAACTTTTCATTAAAAAAAAAAGTCAAGACAAAATGCTTCCATTTTCTGAAATTATTTCTTCCCCCCCCCCACACTATTTTTTGTAGGTGGACATTGAATTTTACTCAAATTCTGTAATAATGTCGTTCCCCCACAATATTTGGGTCAAATCACTACTGGCCAAAATTTTTCACCCAGTCCTAATCATTGCTGCTTTCAGGAAATCCATTTTGTACTCAGAGAATGAATATTACAGCTTTTCAGATATGTATGGCACTGGGGACATGGGATTTGGCACCTGGGATGCTTATCGCATTTGAAAGAGCATAGGCGGCATCCTTCATAAGCAACTAAGGATACATTTCAAGAGACAAAGCTCAAATCAGCCTTAATTATGAGACTGGAACAAGCTTTTCCAGCATTATGTCATGGAACACTGTGGGGTCCTTGCTGACACGAGGACGATTCATTTGAAAACCACGAGATTGCTCATGTGAAGAACTGCTATGTAAGGGCTTAAAAACCCAGCCCATTGTTACTAGGAGCTAGTTATGAATGATCATCAATTAGAGCACTCCAACATTTTGCTGGATGTCTTGCAAGAAAGGTGCATGAGGGTACCAAGTAGGGACAGGGTTGAAAGAGGGCTAACAACAGAGGTCAAGAGAGAGAGAGGATTTTTGAGAGGTAGTAGCCAAAAAATGCTCAAAAATCTTAAAAGCCACAGGAAACATCTCAACATTCAGTATTTTATTTTTACACTGGCATTTGAGCCCCTCCGCTTTTATCTCCATGAACTCCCTGTGTTAATTATATGAGCAATTTCACAGGTGAAGGAAAGGAGCAATAGACATTTCACAACTTATTTTTCAGCAGATGTATAGATCCAGGCAATTACGGGGCCATAGCAACTGCATGGGCAAGCTTAACTGCGTGTGTGAGAAACCAAGTTATTTTGTGGTTATGGTGATGTCTAAATGTGCTTATGCTTCAGCCCTAGCGTGGGATGCAGGGGTGTGACTGACTTATGTTATATGGACTTAAAACCACACAATAGCCTTGAAATGCTTCGGCTGGAAATGCTCCTAAACCTGGTGCTTACAAAGAACAGATATTTCTCAGGGCCCCGCAAAGGCATAAAACTGGGATTAACGGCCTGTAAGGAACCTTTTTCTAGTCGTATGTTTAGGGCGGTGTTGGCACTTTGGCTGTGGCTCCTGGTAGCTGTGGTGATGGGCTGAAGTGCTAACTGTGGGCATCCCTTTGGTGAATGATTGCCCCAGAACGCAGGGGACTGAGCACTGTGGCTCAGGAGGCCTTTTCCAGATCCACGGTCCTAGGCTAAAAGCACGTGTAGCAGGCCTGCTTGTCCAATGGTTGCACTTCCAACCACGGGGCAAACAGCCCTTGCAGCTTGGAGCCCTGCTCCCAGAAGAGACGTCGCAGTCTCGTTCTCAGTCTGAACCCTAGGTCTGGATATGAGCATGAGCTTCATTGCTTTGCTGAGAGGGGTCGCCATTTGGGTCATACCTGCGGACTTCGCTGCACGAGAACTTTGTAAGCAGCTCCTGCAGGGTCTGAATTTCCTTTCAGGAATCTCAGAGATGCTAGTTAATGTGTCGATCCTTTCTCACAGACGCATGCCTGCTTCAGTGTAGCATTTATATGGTGGGAGCCCCCTGAGATCCCAACTGTGGGGCCACAGGAGAGCACTCCTATTGTGCTAGGCACTGTACAAACCCTCCATAGACTCTACGGGTCTTCACGGCAGCTCTTGTTCAAAAAGTAACCCAGTTTCTTCTCCTTGCTGGGCAGCATCCCTAGGAGGGCTCCCTTCAGCTCTTGGAAACTGATGGTAAAAGAACCTTTTCACAGAGGTGCTGGATTTCTACCAACTTTTAACTTTTTGAGCTCTTGTACAGAAAAAAAAGCGTCATTGAGGCAATGTCTATATCTGCAGAGACTGAAGGAAGGAGGTGGAGGGAGATTTGGCAAGGTGGAAGCCAAGTGAGGGAAAAAATAGGCTTGGGGTAGGATATATCACCCTGATGCTTTTTAAAGTGGGGGATTTACGACACTGGAGCAGGCACATGGGACAGTGAAAAATGCATCCTGGGCTTTGCCTCCACATTATTTACAACAGGCTGGTTCCTGTCTGGGAGCAGGTTAGTGGGGAAGGAATCAGCATTGCCATTGTGGCGTGTTCCAAATTGCCTTTTTGAACGCTTTGTTGTGAGATTTATGTTGGTTTTATTCCACCTATGTCAGGAATTTTCCTTTCCCTACCAACATTCAGCATTCAACTGCCCTCCCCCACTGCATACAATGAGAGGCACATGTGTCCAAGAGACATGCAGTTATGCAGCGTCACGTACATGCACAGCACGCAGGGACTCATCCCTACACATACCCGGCCACACAGAAGCACATGCATCCACCACCTGCACTCAGCTGCAAACACGTCACACACACAAAACCAATACAGCCACAATGGGACTACACAGGCATGAACTCGCACTTCCATGCACCTACAGTATACTTCCATGATGCAGGAACACGTGTGTTGCTATGCTCACCATCATACAGAGACACCCAAGCGATTACATCCATAACATAACACCAGCAGAGTCTCCCTATGCCTGATGAAGGGTGCTTGTGCCCAAAAGCTTGCAACTTTTTTCCAACTATTTAGCTGGTCCAATACAAGACATCACTTCTACCCCAAGAGCCTTGCCTGGCTACATCCATAACAGGCACACACAACCCCACAGGATCATGCAAAAATGCACAGCTGCCGTTAACACGCCCAGTCCCATCCAGACACATGCATCTGCATAGATACACAGCCATATACCCTACCTGCACTCACACATGCCTGACTGTACATGCACTTGCATTTCGCTCTCTGAATCATTACTTAAGCAAACAATTTTAAGAAGGAAACTGGAGATCGTGGCACTGGAGCAAAGGGGGCTTTTGCCATGAGGAGCAGAGGACGCTTGTTGGGTAGGCCAGAGGACAGGGCTTGGGCACAGGAGTATTTTCTGTCTGTGCTCACAGAGCAGCTGGATCCGAGGGCCACTGGGCAAAGATAGTACCACATACAACAGTGGTTTGAACAGCAAACCAGACACCCCTGTGATGCTAATCTCCTGACACCTGAACCCACCCTGGAGACAGGCTTGGCTGAGGACTTTGCATTAGGGCCATGAGAAATCCCCCCTCAATCCTTGCAGTGGTGTGAGCTCAAGCCCCAGCCCAGGCACTCGAGTATTTCAACCTCACAATCCTATGTCTCCAGCTTATGACATCTTAAGGGGCCATCTGTTTTGGAAAGGGCTGAGCTCCTCTGAGCACCCAGCCCTTTGGCCCTCCCAACACCACTGGCTGCCAGAAAACCCTGCTTCTAGTGAACACCCGCTGAGGCTGCTCACCCAGCTGGCACCCCCCTATCCTTCTCCCCATACCGTGCCCTGCTGGGGCATAGCTGGAGGGTGCCCAGGGCACTTCTCTTGGGAACCAGAGCTTATGAACCAGGGAAAGGATAGGAAAGGACACCCCTCACAGCCCTGCTCTACCTGCCAAGAGAAACACAAACGCTGGCATAGGGCATTTTAAAAAAGAATTTGCTACCAAATGCATGGGGGAAGTGCCCTTTCTGAACACAAAGCTCATTGCAGCCCCCGTACCTGGGGAGGGGGCTTCTCCAAGCACAAAGGAAGACCAGAGACACTCACCCTGCAGACTGACATCTCCCACCCCACAGGGCCTCAGGTGCCAGGAATAGATATGATTATTGGAAACATCTGCCCTGCCATCTATCTATCTAGCTGAGTGCTGGGGTGTGGAATGGCTTTAGTCCTTTCCTTGCCAGGAAATGATTCCCTGTTGAATACACTGGACTCCCTGAGGTCTCATAGCATCGGTGCCCATTTACACCTGTGACCTGCACATTAAGCAAAGACTGTGACCCTATCCCAACAGAAGAGCTCACCCCCTCCTTTGCGGGGGGAGGGGTACAAAGGACCTGAAGCAGCAAAGCAGCCAGCCTCATTGGAGGGCAGACTCGTTTTCAGAGAAATAACTCCTGTGTAATTTCCAGAGAGCCTCCGTCCCACAAAACTCTCTCTAGAGGCCCTTCTCCATGCACCAAAATACATAACACAAATTTGATTATAGTCCCTGCATCATTCTAGTGTCCTGCAGTATTAGAGGGCCAAAACGCAGCCTGGACTCGCTTCACCTCCTTTTCTTCATGGCCACCATCACCTCAGAGTAGTTTTCACCTTTCCCAGCAGCGTTCCTTGAAGGCTGACTAACTGACGGTTTAACTAGCAGTCTCCTCCTGCTCTTGCTTGCAAGTCGAGAGGCTGGGGAACCCTCTCCCTCGCTGTGCAATTTCATCATCGTCCGCAGGAGTGATTTATAACCTGTCCCTATTTATAACGGAGTTTTATAAGACAAACTAATCATTTTGCTTCAAGCTTAATAGCCCGCCATTCAAGGAGAGTTTACATATGCCGCGCTTTCTTCTATCAAGTGAAGAAAGGCAGGCAATCTGCTGGTAATCCAACATAAATACCCCTGGAGTCAGTCTGGAGTGTGGCATCGAAATCATTTACAAAACCTGAAATTTGAATAGGGTTTAAAACCCCATAACCTGTCAGCTCCCAGCCAGGGAAAATATTCACAGGCTGCCTGAGATTGGAGTCTTGTGCTTACTAGGTGCCAGGAAGATTGCTTTTCTTTCTCTTAAGCAGTGAGCAAAGGAGGGGGAGGGATTGGGGACTGGATAACTTGGGAGTTCAGGAGGCTTCCTCTGCTAAGCTACCAAGCCAAATGAAGCTGAGCTTGTGGCCCTACTTGCTAGCCCTATAAGACATCAGCTGGAGGGGGCTCAACGCAGGTCCCCAAAAGCAAAGGACCTAGACTGACATGGTGACAGCAGGCTCTGAGACAAAGGGACAGTAGGACCGCAGGGGGCTCCTCACACTCATACACCAGGACAGGATCATTTCTGCAGGACCCCTAGGTGCAGGCTGGTGGCAAATAGAGTCCCACCTATACTGCATCCCAGTGATGGCTCATAGGAGCTAGGCCAGCAGGAGCACTACATAAAGACAGCCCTGAAGCATGCTCTGCCCTGTGCCAGCAGCAATGGCAGCCCTAGCTACCAGAAGCACAAACTGTGCTTAAGCTCTGTACCTTTGCTGGGATGAACAAGGTGCAAAAAACTCACATCATCCCAGCTAGCCGTTGTTTCTCGGGTTTCTGTTGGCTTGAGAGAGCCCAGAAAGCGATGCCAATCGCCTTTTGCCTGGCACTGGATACCAGAAATCATGCCACCTTTTGTCCAGGCACTCAGCATGGTAGGAGCTGGAGGAGCCAGCTAGAGCCACGGGGCAGCCTTAGCCTTAGACTCAACAGCGGCGTCTCCACCGAAACTCGGCAGGAAGATTTTTTTGGAACCTTAGCTCCAAGCTGGAAACTTTTAGCTGGCCCCTGTTTATAATAAGGAATTATTAGCAAAGATAATGATTATAATAGAGCTGAAATTAGGCATTAGTGCTCATCCTGGGACAGCTCCGTTTATTGTTCTTGAAATCAAGGTTATATAGCAAGGTGGTCTCTGTTTATGTGAGTGTCTGAATAACGGTGAGAATGGTATTAGCCAGGGAAAGCACAGGCATGCATTGTATACTGGCACAGGGAGAGGAATTTTTAGTTCCCTGAAGCTTATTTTAAAAAATCCAGTTCAAAGCCCCTGTACCTTACACAATAAAATGGGCTGCCACCTGCGTCATGGGTGCCAGAAGTGGCATGGCAGGTTCTGTACGTGGCATACGGCAGGTCAGAAAGGGGACTGGCAGCGCAGCAGCAGATAGAGCAGGAGCAGAAAGCAAAGCAGCAAATTAGGCAGGGAGCACAGGGAAGGAAGAAGAAAGCAGAGCAGCAGGCACAAAGCAGGCAGGGAGCACAGGGCTGAGAGCAGAAAGCAGGGCAAAGGACTGGGAAGGGGAAAAGAATAAACGTGGCACCTCGGGAGGGTGCAGGGCTGATTAGTGGCATGCCTGCCCAAAAGGATGGCCCCCAGCCTCTCAGGTGGCATTACTCAGCCAAGAGCTATTGACTTCAGCAGCATCTGGCTGATTTACACCAGTTTAGTATCTGGCTCTTAGCTTTTATGCATCAACTGTATTGAGGGCACAAGGAATGATGCATGTTACTGCAAAGACTGGACCAGTCACCTGACGGAAGAGGAAGGACGAGGAGAAAACTGCAAGGGGAGAAGGGGAGCATGAGTGGGAGGGGGAAAAAAACTCCACTAAAAAGCTAACCAATGCAAGAGATAGGGGTATCATAGGGTGGGCAAAATGCAGCCTGGGGGCCAGATGCGGCCTGCCAGGCCATTCTATCCGGCCCGCGAGGCCCCTAAAAAATTTAGAAAATTCATATTTATCGGTCCTGGGCTGCCTGTCATGCAGCCCTCGATGGCTTGCCAAGACTCAGTAAGCAGCCCTCTGCCCAAAATAATTGCCCGCCCCTGGGGTAGCCTATACAGAAAATATCTTAAATGAGTATCTGGTGCCTAGATGCCATTGACTTTGCTGCTTGGTAGGGCAGACAAGGTAAATGACCTGAGGCATTTCCAAGCATCATCTAATTCACTCTCCCAAGCCCCTCTTTGGAGCAGTTAGTAATCTTAACCCCATTTTACAGCTGGGGAAACTGAGGCACAGACCAGCCGCAAAATTCTCCCAAGGGCCATGAAGAGGGCTGTGTCAGAGCTGGGATGGAGATCGTGCCTCTTTCAGGGGGAAGCGCACACTCCTTAGTAAGAAATGTCGAGATAAAACACAGCCGTCCCTCCGCTGCCTGAAATTTTGTCCACGATTCAAACCAAAACTTTTCAGAGGTTTGGAAAAAATGCAGTGAATGTTTGTACGCTTCTCACGCTGCTAATACTGCACCATAGAGGCGACGCTACAGCATGCTCCTCCCTTTCAGATCGATGGAGTTCAAAGGTCGGGCACACAGACCAAAGATTCAGAATGAGAGAGACATTGCACTTTTACCAGTAGGACTGATCAGAAACCGGTCTATACCTGTAACAGAACAGAAGTTCAGCACACACAGACTGATTTAAAAATGGTGGAAACCGGTCTAAGATTTGCCCCTCCCTGCACCAAAGGGCAAACGTGTGCTCTGTTCGCTGCCGATCTAAACTATGCCGCTTGCAGAAAACCGCACAACTTAAATGGATTCTGCTTCAGGCTTTTTGAACACCTGTACCTAGCCAGAGAGAGAAAAAAATGCATGCACACATGCATAAGAAACAAAGCGGGGACCGGGAGCTCAAATAATTCTGCCTTATATTTTACATAGGGCTTCTCATCTCGTAGGAGCCCAGAGAACATGCCACGCGGCAGTGAAATCCAGCCACTTCTGCAGCGGGGCAGAGAAGCCAGCTGAATGATCCATATACTGGTCAACATGGGAAATGTTGCCCACAGACATCAGGACAAGCCCTGATTCACATGGCAAGTGCCAGAGGATTGCTAACGATAGGATCAGAGGTGATTAAAGCTGATCTGAATGGCGCTGGCAGCAATTTCTTTAGCATAATAGACAAGATTTTGCCAAATCGTTTGCTTAGAACTACCCCCCTGTACAACATATAGTAGCCTTCAGTAATGGCCCAAAAAACTGGATGATCGCCACAGCGTATTGCAGGGCTTGAAACAATTAATGTGAAATATGGACTGTGACAGCTTTCCAGGGGACAATTTCAGAACGGAGCATTTCAAATATAAAAGACCAGAAGTATTCAAATGAGGATGGCATGGTGAGCAGGGACGTGGAAGTGTAAAATAGACCGCTTTTTGAGATGTGTGGATGTATGTGCAGCAGACGAACGACTCTTATGGTTAGCCTGCAAACATCAGCATCTCACTGGGTTGGGGAAGTAGAAAACACCATTCAAGTTTGTGCCTCTTTCTGTTTCTGCCCCTGGAAAAGCCGTCACCCCTCCTCTCCCCCCTTCCCTCTGGGTCCTGCTGATGCAGGATTTACACCCTCAGCCATTGATCCACAAGGCTCAGGCGCTCTGGCTTTGTCTGGTTATAAACAGCCTCTCCTTCGTACTGAACTCCCATTCTCCCAAGCTTTTGCAGTTCCTTGGACCATAAATTTTATGGCTACAAACAGAGGAGCATTGAGACTTTGCTTCTCACATCATCAATCTCTTCTGCCTCCAAACAGCATTCAGGCCTTTCATTGCATTCGTTGCATGCATGCCCTGCTTTGGTGTCTTCTGTTTTCACTTTAGGAGCTATTATTCCTGAGCTCTGTGCGCTCTCAGCACTGCATCCGAAAACAGGCACCTTGCGTCAGCTCCTCGCCACCTTCCCTTGCCAAGATGCCTGCTAGCTTCCCTCCCAAGACTCCCTCCTTTCACCTTCCTCACCCTGGTCCTACCATTGGAGCGCCCATTCTCTTTTTCACATTTCACTTGAAGGATGGCTGAAGGCCGGGGACACAGCATAGCCCTTAGTGTGGGGACCCTTAGTGTGACCCATTTCTCTGCACCAAGAGCATGCCACTGCACGCTTGTTTGCTGGCCATGTTGGAGAGGCAGTGTTGTGTAGTCAATAGAGCACCAGACCCGAAGACAAGAGGTCTCTGTTCTGTACCTGGCTCTAATGATGACATCCTGCATGAATTTGGGAAGGTCCCTACCTGTGCAACTGCAGCCCTATATGTAGCTAGTGCCAGATCCTCCTGGACAGTGAAGGGGAGTCCTTTTAAAGTGGTTAAACTACCAACTTTTATAACAAGCCTATGACTAAGTCTCTCAAAGGTGGAGGAGGAGATCTATCTCACTTGCCTTTTGCACTAATGGTCTCTCAGGATCTCAGGCAGGGCAGAATAGGATCCCACTGAGATGTCTGGGTACCACTTACATAGCTGGGCAGTGAGATAGGCCTGGCTTCTAGGCTACAGCATTTTCAGAGAGGGAGCTGTATTTTGCTCCATGGTTGTGCAACATTTAGCTCAATGGCAGTGATGATCACAGTTGGGTCTTTCAGGCATTATGCTAATACAAATAACAACAAGGAGGGTTGTGTCCTTCCAGGTACCTCATATGGTGCAGATCCAACCGAGGGAGTTTATGAGCGGGAGAAAGCAGGCGCTCAAAGACACACACAAAAACAGGGCAGAGTCAGACAACTGGTTTAGTTCTATGATAAAATAAATATTTCAACTCCAATTTGCCAAGAACAGTGAAACTTTGTTCAAAAATCCATACATATAACAATACACGTTGAGTGGCACAACACTCTGTGATTAAGTCGCTGCAAGACATGCATGAAACAGCCCTGTATAGTACAAATATTCACACAATATAAAATGGTATAGGAATATATGTTGGCTTATAAGCTACTCATCCTGGCTACATCTACTCTGTAAGAACCCAGTGTGAATGGTCAGTTTTCACTGATTGGATTTAGCTGACAACTGAGTGCGTTTACGTGCATGCGTGTATGTGCTCTCTTGAGACCAGAAACCATAACCTGTGGCTACTGCCTCTTCCCTTTGGTAGCTGGGGATTCATTTCCATTAGTGGGTGGGCCACCACTGATTGCCTGATTCCAGCAACCAAGCACGCTAGTCAAAAGCTTCCATGGGAGACATTAGTATATATGATGCAGTAGGTAGCTAACTCAGTGTAATACATACCTTGGTACTGCTGCTGGATGCTCGACGGTCACACTGGTCTGTAGGGAATAGGAGACAGTCCAGTGGAGGGCAACAAAAATGGTTAGAGGGCTGGGGACTTGACTTGTGAAAAGAGGCTGAGGGAACTGGGCTTATTTAGTCTGCAGAGGAGAAGACTGAGGAGGGATTTCATAGCAACCTTCAACTCCCTGAAGTGAGGTCCAAAGAGGATGGAGCTGGGCTGTTCTCGGTGGTGGCAGATGACCAAACAAAGAGCAATGGGCTCAAGTTGCAGCAAGAGAAATTTAGGTTGGCCATTAGGAAGAACTTGCTCACTGGGAAGGTGGTGAAGCACTGGAACAGGATACCCAGAGACGTTGTGGTGTCTCCATCCTTGGAGGTTTTTAAGACCCAGCTAGACAAAGCCTTGGCTGGGATGATCTAGTTGGGGCTGGTCCTGCTTTGAGCAGGGGGTTGGACTACATGTGACCTCCTGAGGTCCCTTCCCACCCTCATTGTCTATGATTCTATGAATCTAGGACTGATCCATCAATGCTAAATAAGTTTATTGCGTTTAGGAAAACAAAAAGGGCCAGTTTTTCCCAATCAGTACTATTTTAATACATTCTTAGTAAACTGCAAATAGCGTTTTGCTCCCATCTTAATGTTTTTCTCCGTGTGTTTAGAATAAGCTGAAATGAATGTAGCAATTTCTGGTTTAAAACCATCTGCTCTCCCCAGTGCCTTAACTTCAACTTCTTTGTTCACAAGACTCAAGACAAGCGTGTCTCAAACACTGAATACCCCAGCATATCGATTGTCCTTTTCTATAAATCCATCTGAGGACCATGTTTGCATAGGTCCCATAAAAATGGTGTATTTGGGCCCTTAGCTTGTATTGCGAAGAGACAGCCTGGCTGATTAGAAAAAGACAATACACACACACACAAACCCCAGGCATTTTGGATCTGTTGAATTTTCCTCATCAGTTTAAACCCATGTTAAAAGTACTCTCAATTCCTTTTTTGCCTTACCAGTGTCTTTTTAGCATCATCCTGCAAAGCAGGGTTTCTAATGTGGTTGCATTAACGAAACATCCAAATCCTATCTACGGTGGCTGAATTTAACGCTGAGGATCCATACAATGTGCCTCAAAGGCTATTTGAATCTGCAGATCCTGATTCAAATTCTGACTCCCCCCCCTGAAGTCACAGCTCCCAACACCTCCGCTTGGGTCAGACTTTCACATCTTGGGGTGAATTTGGGACTGGTAGCACCCACTAAGCCACCTATTTTATTGGTTCTGCAAAAGTCTGGACCTGCTCAGTGTTTTCAGGGTGACATCCAAGAGAGTTTTGCATCGTTTAAGACCATCACATGGGGATAAGGTGCAACATCCTTTATACAGAAGTGACTTTCACCCCATGTTATTATTCATACTTTCAGCTCTTCCATTGCCAAGCTCACACCATAAAAAGATGACAGCACTCTCATTGCCGGTCTGGTGCCGCTGTTCCCCGAACTTTGCCAGACCTATTGGCACTAGCGCCACACGTCTGACGTTTACAACTTGCTGTGGGGTGCCCAAGGGAATACTGGATATATGATGTGACCCAAAATACGTACAGATAATCTTACTAAAACATAAGAATAAGGGAAGCGGAGAGTTGGCTAGAACTGTTGTTGCTTTTCTGACTTACCCTAGTAGAAAAATATAACCCTGTAGCCAACACAAAATATTCAGCTTCATCAAGAGATTAAGGAACTACTTGAACACAAAGAAATGGTGTGGCTTCAGTCCTCTGGCTCCTGCAGTTACACTGAGCATCGCTTGAGCTTGGTATTAGATAAAGCAGTCGACAGGCCGCAGATCAGTTATCCAACAGGGGATGGGATTTTCACCTCCTCTCAGGCATGACATTAGTAGAGTTGGCTGGCAAAGTCCCAGTTCCTTCCTCCCAAACACACAGAATACATCCATTCTTTTATGTCTGCTTTGTCAGTTAATTTGCAAAGGAACTCAAGCCAAACCCGTCTATACCAGAGACATGCTGGATACGAGAGCTAGTGTGTTAGACAACCAGTTACAATGCAGCACTTCCAGACCTTGGTGTATTGTGCAGTGAGCTTTGAGCGAAGCACAGGCCATTTCAATAATATACAGTTACTTTTCTTTGCTAATAATGACTGAGGGATATTTTAGGCAGAACTGATCTGAACATGTAAAAGTGGCCACCTCTGAAAAGCAAGTTGTAGTGTCGGCAAAGGGAAAAAGGCTGCTTACTTTGCTGTGTTGCAAAGGATGGCTAACAAGAAGCAGTTGATGAGGGGCAAAGGAAAGGTTTCTTCACTCCAATATACGCTGTAAGGCTCCTCCATTCATCTTCGTTCCCCTAACCCCGGGCAGCCTATCCAGGTTATGCACCCATGAACATCCCCATGAAATCGGATCCATTCTGAATGGAGACGGGAGCTCCTGCACTGTTATCCACAAAGATGGAGGTGTATTGTCCAGCCTGCACATGCAAAACAGAAGGAAAGAAAGGAATTGGAAATGGATGCCCAGTGTCAAAAGGAGGGCAAACTGCAGCAAGAGTCGGGCCAGGCTGAACAGGGGGATCCCTCCCCAGAGGGAGCAGTCATGTAAGATGCTGCAGTTGCAGGAGATGGGATTTTTCACTGCAGTGTTGTGTCTTTGTCTTGAGAGGGGCTGGTGATGGAAGAAGGAGCATTGCTCAAAGGGTCAGAGCAGTCAAGCACTGATCAGAAGACATTCCCTACTCTGTCACTTTTAGGCATATGATTCCCTGTGCCTCAGTTTCCCTTCTGTGAGATGGAGATCATTAGTGATGCTTTCCCATCTCTTCAGTGTGCTGTCCAAGCGAGGATGATGTGTTCTCAATGCAAAACACTGAGTTGTTATTTTCATATCATCAAAGGAAGATGAATTTTGGTGGCTGAACTTGAAGACTAGGAGCCAAGAGATCTGATTTGCGTTCCCAGCCTTGACACAGACCCCTCCCCTACCCCTTTGTCACCTTAGGCAAGTCATTCAATCCCATGGGGCCTCAATGGTGCCTTCATGGCAATTTCCATGCCAAACCCTTACCTGTAGCTGCAGCAACCCATGCACGTAGACTGTGAAGATTTTGCTGTTACTTTCCAGGCCAGCAATAACCTCCAAAGACCTACACAGAAGGGAGAAAAAAAACAGAACAGAAGCATTAAAGCAGCAAGTCACCAGATTGCTTTATAGCCTTCCCTTCTCACACAGCATTTCTGGTCTTGGGATGTCCCGGTGTCATCATAAACATGGCCATGTTGGATCAAGCTGGTGGCTCATCTAGTCCACCCAACTGATTTTGGCAGTGGTCAGTAACAGGTGCTTCAGAGGAAGCTGTACAAACCCCTGCGGTGACAGTTATGGGATACTCCATCCTTAGGGAAATCTACTCTCCAAAAAACTCCTAGAAGGCCAATAAGGTTTTACCAGAACATGCATAAAAAGCAAGAGCACAATGAAAGAGACCTGCATTTTCAGAGACCCTCAATTCCCACAGCTCCTGCTGACTTTAACTGGGTGCTCAACTCTTGTGAAAGCAAGGCCTCTGCTTTCAGTACATTTCCCTTGCAATTATAAATCACACTAATCCCAAATTTCAAAAGACGCCCCCAGAATATTCAGGCCTAGTAGTCAGTGTACAGTAGCCGCTCTCCAAAGAGCCAGCTCTATGTCTTTTTTTCAATCGCATTTCTGCACATCATGCCACAATTTGTTCGGAAGAAGTGTGTTGACCCTCAGACCTATTCTGAGAATCAAGAAAGGTCCGAAGAGCCAGCTCTACCAAAATTAAATGCAAACATAAAGATACCTAATTTTTAAAAGCAAATTCAATAATATAATACGGAAAAAGAAATAAATAACTAAACAGTACAAATGAGGCATATCAAGCAAATGATTAAAATGTATAAAATGTGCATTTATCCGAAGAAATAACAGCCTTGGTAGCATTTGAGAGGGTTTTAAATTAATTTCTCTAACACCTAAAGTTGAAAAAAAGCCTCTAATAGTCAGAGCCTCTAACTAGGGAAAAAAGGCCTTCTCACCTGAGTTTTAAAAGAGCATTTATCTTAGTGCACCTACACATGGGCTATTCAGAATGAACCATAGTTCTGGGATTAAACTGAGATTAACTCAGTCATTTTTTGTATATCGAGTCAGACAGTAGAATGTAAAAATCTAAGTACATTAAAAAAATGTATCTATACATATATCTCTATATATCTATCTCTCTATATATATATCTCTATATATCTCTATATAGAGATATATATATTTAAATCTAGATACAGATATATAAAGGTATCTATATAGATCTAGACACGCAGGTGTATAGAGATACCTATATAAGCATTTCTAATAGGTGTTATTCTAATGAATATTCATATACCTATTTTTATTCCATGTCTGAGTTATATCTTATCTATAATTAGCCTTGTCTAGCATCAAACCACTAAATATACTCTAGGCACCTGGTAGCCTGCTTTTTTTTTCATTCCATCTCCCTTGAATTTTCTAAAATGCTTCACATCTTGTGGCATCCTCCAACCCAACCCTATTCTTTGCCTCTTCTTCTCTTACCCAAATGTTGGTCAAGCAAATGCTCTACCATTTTTATTCAGGGTCATTTGAAATGCACAGAAAACCATTTTCAAGGGGCAGCTCACCCCTGGCACTCCACGCAGCCAGAACCTAACCGGGGGCTCTTGCAAGGTCCCCGTCTCCTCTCCTACCCTGCAGAGGCCACCCTCAGGGGCAAGGAGCCAAGACTGGTAGGATGTGAAGCAAGGGAGATGCTCTGTCTCTGCAAAAAAAAATGGAGCTGGCAGGGCAGCGACCATCAGATCAAGCCACTGGAACAGAGCTCCAAGCCAACAGCATGCTAAAGAGGAAGAAAGCTGCATAAAGGCCCAGGGCTTTTGTCTGACTGTGATCCTCCAAGATCTATCGTGTCAACAGGTACTACCTGTAGCCTCTTCCCTTGGGAAACCAACCCCACCCTACCTCTCTTCCATGGAAGGATTGTGAAGAAACACACAACAAGTGCAAACATGTAGAGTTTCCAGCCCCCTTGCATGGAAATAACTTGCGTGGGGGGACTATTTGGCCCATAGAGAACAAACCACTTGGCACCAAGAGTGAACTGAGAAGCCGAATACATGTGTCATATCCTGCCCAAAGCCCAGCCTGGGTGGGGACTTCCCATCATTAATCTCTCTTTCACCGTCTCCTTCCCTCTAAGTTTCCATCTCCCTCTCACTCCCAGCCTTAGCCGAAAGCCTCAAGGGCTTTTTCAGCTCCCTAAAACTAATGACTGCACATATAGGCATCCCCAGCAAAAACCACCGGCTCCTATCACAGTGCAGCCGGTGCCAAAAGCACGCCTGTCCAGGCAGGCTCCCTGCCCCTCCGCCCTTCCTCCCGCCACACAAGGACCTGGAAGGTCCTCACCCACCATAAGAAAGCAAGAGCAATGTCTGTCAAAAGCAAGCATGGACTGTGCTGAGCCACTATGACTGTTGAACTCGCAGGACACCCTAGTTAGCCCCATAAGACCATCAACAGCCAATATAGATGGGGCAGCCAATGTAGACACATTGGACAGCCAATGTAGACACGTTTCCTCATGAAGACTGACCTAAAGGAGCTTAATTGAATCAAAGCTACTTCTTAGACTAGTTTTGACTGAACAAGGACATGGTGGAGCAGCAGCCATGGCTGCTCCATGATGCTAGAGGCCCTGGCCTTATGATGGCTCCAGCCCTGCAGAAAGGGTGCATGGGGCAGACCATTATACCACGCAGAGAATCCCGCCAGCCTCAGTGGATCTGCATGTGTGGGAGATGCTCTGTTTAAATGGACCCTTTGGCAGGATCAAGGCCTCTGACTGCACCTGTCTGGCTGAAGATAACTCCAGCAGACCCTAGGAGGCAGTTTCAGCACTACTGATAACCCATAGAGCAGCTCCTAGTCGGTGGGGAAAGGGTCAGTCCCTAGTCTGCTTTAGCTTAGATCTTAGCCCTGCGCTCATGAAAACAAGGAAGACAGGCTACAGCCGCAGCAAAAAAGATGTGGGATTAGCAGCCATTTTTCAGTACTGTTGCTCCTAGCCTGGTGCAAGCTGTAGGGTGGGGAGACAGACGGACAGAACTTCCCATCTCATCTTTGGTTGAGATGAAAGAACTTCCCTGATGAAAGGCAGGCGAGGTCCTTTGGGTAGATGTGATATCTTTTGTTAGACCAACTGCGTAGCTGGAAAAAAAAAGTTCCCAGCAAGCTTTCGGGTGCAGTCAGACCTAGGGAGTCTCTGCTGGTCCCTGATGAAAAGCACTTTGTTTTCCCTGAAGTGCCTTCATCAAAGCAGCGGGGAGTTCGGAGGATCTGATAAGGGAGGAAATCTCCCCCCACCCAGCTCTGTTTATTTTTACAAATGATTTCTCTTCTCTTCTCCTCTCCTAGAGCCATGAAGTGACAACCGGGCCCAAGTGCCTACAGCTCTAAAAATATTAGGCCTTTTAAATAAACACGTCCCAAGCCAAGGCATAATGGCATCATGGGCCTTACAAGTGAAAAATGTGCTTCTGAGGAACGAGAGCCCAACTTCAAAACAACCCAGAAAATAGTTTGCTGATAGTGAATCATAAGGAAGGAGAAACTGCGTGCATTTTTGATAAAGCCTCCCCCCCCAGGAAGGACTGCCAGAACAGCCCCTCTCATTCCTACTTAGGTAGTTACTTTCCGCAAACCTGAAATGTCCTTCCACAAAACCAGCTACAGGTTTAGCAGGATGAGGAAGTCAACGTAAGCCCTGTTCACGCTGCAGAAGGGAACTCAGCTTTCCAGCTGCGCTACTAATGAAGGAAATCAGGGGAACAAGATGGCCCTCGGCTGAAAATAAAAACAGCCCGTTTTCCTTGGCAAGCTACATGAATAGCCTATGATTTTCAAATCCCTCAGGTGATTTTGACAACTTCTGCCATTGACCCATGCTGGCTAAGGTCTTCACTAAAAATGACCAGCTTCTTCCACTGGGAACATTTTTCCATATCGCAAAAGTATGAGAGACGTGATGCATCTGGCAGGCTCTGCCACCCAGAGTCCCAGGGCCAACGATCTCCAACCCATTCCCAGGGAAATCAGGAGGGACAAGACTGTGAAGGTGACAGGGGTTTGGTGCAGGGCAGCAGAGATGTACGGCATGAAGGGAGCTTAGCCAGACGTTCGATTCGACCTGGTCCCACATGGCAAGGACCAGGAATGGAAGGCTACCAGCGAGGCTATCCTAAGACAGCAAAAAAGTCCAACTCTCCGGTTCCCCACAGCTAGTCTCATCAAGCTCTCGCTTCACCGGGCACCAACAGTATAGAAAGCAGTCAGCAAAACCAAGCGGGTGCCAGCTTTTTTGCCCAGCAAGTTTCTCCTGTTCCCCGCAGGTCAATGGGCACCTGGCCCTCCCCATCACCCTGGTTACTAATGGGTACTTTGGCACTGACTTGAGTCTTTTCCGCAGGCCAATGAAACATAAGAGCGAGACATGGTATTTATTGTGCAAGGTCTTATTTCGGCCCCTTTCCTCCAATAAAAGTCTCGCATTGAGGATGGTGGCGGCGAGGTCGATTCCTGCATTGCTGAGCGGGGAAAAGCGGCAGGTGGAGAGGCCAGCGCGGCAGCGCGCTTGATGGCTTTCGTGGGCTGAGGTCACGCCTGTGAAGCTGGTTCATGGACGTATTTTTGGTGGTGTTCCTGTCTGGGCCTTGCTCCTGCTTGCTCTAGCCTGGCTGGCGCGCGGGGCAGGAGGGACAGCCCGTCTTCGCCCGGGAGCTCGCCGGTGAGGAGCTGGCTGCTATAGGCGAGCAGCACTGCCCTCTGCTGGGGGAAACGCCGGGCCTGCACGAGCGAGGAAAAGCTGACGAGGGCCGAGCTTGCCCCTCTAGACCCGAAGCGTTGGTCTACACTGCAGTCAAACAGGCAGGCTTAATCTGCCGAGCACGGGGAAGACCTGGCAGCGTGCACGCCAACCTGTGGAGGGCAGCGGGCACATACTTCGGTTGTTAGCGTGCACTGAAGTGTGAGTGCCTGACACTAGCAACCAGGATAACGAGATGGGGTGGACTTGCCTATGCTAGAGTCATGCCTGTGGGTGCAATGCAGGTATACCTCAAGGTCACTTGATCCTCTGCTGTCCCTTAGCTGCCAGAAGTGAGGCCTGCTCTAGTGTACAAGGCAAAGGTGCTCAATGCATCGTTCCTGCAATCCCTCCCACCCCACCTCCACTGTGTTTCTGCCTCAAGGGTCAGGCATCCTGTTTTCCACATTCTTAGAGGCCCAATGACTCTCGGTGAAACTCAGATCCCTCCGTGCCAAAGTCAGTTTACAATATGGGCTGCAGGCTCCTAAGCTGCTCAGACGCCTTTGGAAATTTTCCCTGCAGTCTTTTACTTTCATGGCTTTTCCTTCTCTCCCTGAGAAATAACATGGCTCCATGCCGTACCATGCAGAGCCCCCCTGAGCTAGCTGTGTATGAGCTTGTTCTCATACCAAAGACGACGTGGATGGCCTAATTATTCCAGCCCCAGTGCCATGCTAACATGCCTATACCACTTTCCCTGCTAGGACTGCTGCATTCAGAACAAACTTGACAACTGCACAGCGCTGCCCTTGATGCCTCTCCTGAATGGCCCAAACTCTTCTAAGAGGCAATGAACTCAATAACCTGTGCCTTGAACTCAAATGCTCACCATGATTTATGGATGCCATCATAGAGTGGTGAGCAGCCTTTTCACAGATTTCATGGGCGCCAGGTGATGGGGGAGAAGAGCCTTATAGTTCTTGGCACATTTAGCACCAGGAGTCACAGATCATCCGTCTACACCTTACTTCACAGGCTATCAAGCCCAATGGCTGCATTCACAGGTGACTATTAATCCAAGGAAGTTCTCAAATCACCACTTCACACCCACAAGAAAAACTACAAGAAACAATATCCAAAGCAGCTAGAACATGCTATAACATACCCCAGGCAATAGCCAAGGAGACCAAGGGCCCTTGCCCTGACACTACAAAGATGGGGAAGTAATCTTTTAATACAGACACAGAAGAGAGGGGGCCATGCCCCACACTACAGTCCATGCCATTCAGACCTAGAGTGATCGGTGTGATGCTAAGCAGAAAAGCAAGACCCTCCAGCCGGGAACCTCTGGGTTTCTAGTATGGGTAGGAGCA
Organism: Crocodylus siamensis; assembly: GCF_052110815.1. Classification (NCBI taxonomy): domain Eukaryota; kingdom Metazoa; phylum Chordata; order Crocodylia; family Crocodylidae; genus Crocodylus; species Crocodylus siamensis. Next base: position 7,448,364 of record NC_143406.1, on the reverse strand, counting down.
TCAGCATACTTTAGTCAGAAACTCCTAGACTATCATCCCAATCCCCTCGCCCAATCAGCTCAGCGTTTTGGAGGGCAGTATCAACGAGATGCTAAGCTCCAGCCAGATGGGTTGCAGCTGAAATAACAAACACCAAGCTAACTTAATCCACCCAATGCTGAATTAACATGTTGATATCTCTCTGCAGTGACATCTAAGGGGTGGGTTTGTGGGAGCCTCTCCTCAGGAAGATTGATAGGCCCCTGGGTCGGAAAGGTTGCCATAATGACAACTTGTACATCTCCAGGATTTAGCAGGGCTCTTAAGTTATTAAGCAGAGGAAGCAGTTGATGGGTGTGGGCTGTCTGAAGTCAGGGCAAGGGAGAAACTCCATTCACAGCTAATAAAACTTGTAAAAGCCACAGCAGCTCCTGTATTTCTGAACCACATGCTTGTTCTTTCCTCCCAGAAGCAAAATGAAAGATTCAGTCTTTCCTTTCTGACACTTCAGTACTGCTCTCTCAACTCAGCCCCATCCACCAAGTTCGATTCTGGCCCCTGTGGGACCATGACTCTCTCTTGGTACAGATTATTTACTTACTACAACCAGGAGATAGCACCATTCATTCCCAAGCAGTCGGGGCTCACAGCAAGACTCACACAAAGCTCAAGGACCAGAGGTTTCTTTCTAAGCAAGGTCCTATTCCCTCCCCACCTCCTTGGGCAGAGAGTTCCTGGTTGACGTAGTTGAGTCCATAAGGTTTCCCAGACAAGCTCAAACCACTAGTCTTTCAAACTCACCAACCTGCCTCCAGGAGTGCCAAATGCCTGAAGACCTACAGTAGACATCTTCACTGCAGTCAATGCCACAGCTGTAGCAGAGTATCAGCATGCCTGAATGAGCTGGGTGCGGTGCTGCTGGCAGTGCCATGCATGGAGCATCGGCATGGAGCTCAGCACAGAGAAACACCCAAGTATTAATCCTGCCTGTGCTTCGCTCCCGACCCCCCGCACCCGAGCTAGCAGGGGTAAGTCTACGCTATACTGATAAATGGACATATCCAACTGTGCCACGCTGTGTATGGTGGAGGAAGGAGAAGAAGAATTCTTTCAGGCCAGCTGATCATATGAGACCTGAAAATTTTCAAGGGAGAAGCAACCATGACCATCACCCATCCGGCTTTCTACCTAACATGAGCTGCAGAATGCACCCAGGGGCTCCTGTGTCAAGCATATGACCTCTGTTTGCATTGCAGCGGATTAGATGCATGTCAAATTTACCCTTCAGCAGACAGTCAGTGCTCATAATGGAGCGTAAGTACAACATAGATCACCCTTGTGCTGACTAGCACTTAAATAGGTTACACTTAAGTGGTAGGTCTTCAAGTTCAAAAAACAAGATTTCAATTTACTGGTCTATTCTGGTCACTGAACTTCAACGGGACAAAAGTTTCGGAGCAACACAACCAGAAAAAAGATCTTTTTTGTGTAAGGAAAGGTACATTAGTGCAGCAATTATGGGACAGCAGAAAGGCTTCCTACAGCTGGTAAAATGGCATCATTGGGGAAAAAGAAAACTAACTCGTTCATTGATCAGCTTTGAGAATACATTTCCCAAAAACAAGAAGGAAAGCCAACAAATGTGCTAACCAGAGTGTATTTTCACGCGATCTCTTAGGTAACTCACCCCAGAAGAGCACGGCTCTTGGACCTAATGACTGGTTCGAAGAAGATGATAAAAGCCTTCTATAGTTACCAGCTCGTGGCTCAACAGCTGAAAAGGTTTGAGTTCTTATTGCTGAAGGCTGGATGCACTCAGTGCTGCCTGACTGCATGTCACAGACCTCACCCTGCTAACAAAGGCTCTCCTTCAGCTCAAATGATAGGGCTTTCTGCATTTGGGGCAGAAATGACTCGGTGGCAGTGGATTTACTGAGCTCTTGCAAAAATGGCAACTCTGGTACTATAAAATTAACAGTAAGCCTGATGGGTTTACTCTGCCTCTCTGCAGCAGGGGTCCAGAGGCCTAGAGTTGTGTAGCCTTCCTGCCTAAGCGAGGCCGGTGAGCTGGTTTTCAAGCCTTGATAATGCACATCTTAGCCATAGTGAGCCAGCCACACGGTACTAAAGGCAGTATTTTCTATCCAGGGTCTCATCCAGTCAGGCAGTAAAGCTGCTGCTTTGCAAAGGCAAGTGCCAAATATATTACAATGTCCACTTGCCAAATGGATCTGTGCAGAAGCACCCTGTTAAGTTTGCAGTCACATCTTTTATTAGATTTGAGACAAACGTCCCTCCTGGCTTTTTTTCAAATAAGGGTCTGAAACGTTTCTCAGTGAGTTTCATGAAAGCAGCAACAGAGAACAAAGTCCGCATGGAAAGGAACAGGTTCGCCCATCAGGCAGCCCCACGTGGATGGATGTCCTCCCAGATCTCAAGAGGGACCAGGTGCTTTAGGGCTAAGGGGAAGAGTAGTTTCCTTTGCTGGCTCAGCCCAAGGACTCGTGCAAAGGAAATCAATTATAACAGGCGTGGCTGAGCAGCTCAGGGAAGTGGATTCCTGTCGAGGAGGGTTTGAACTAAGGAGTTCTCTGAGGTCATCTCACATCATAATTAGAATAATAAAGCCCGATCCTATTAAAGTGAATTTCAAACTCTGATGGACTTAAATGAGGCCAGGATTTTGTTCAGAGCTTCCTAGCAGTCTCATTCATTAACTAGACAATTACAGCTCACAGCTCTGTGGTGAAGCAGAGAAATATTGTTATTCCCTCCCCGCCACACCATGCAAAGCAGGACCTCGAGCCGGGGGAGTTAAACGATTTGCCTAGATGCAAACCTAGGAAAAACCCAAGGATAAAATGCAGACCACACATAAAGAACATAACTATCAACTTTGGTGGGATGAAGCGGAGGAGTGGATCTGACTTCAGGAAGCCAAGCCCCGAGCCTCCTGCCGAACCTGCACTGTCAGAGCGCAGGTTAGCCTTGAACCCTAATGTCACGAAGGAGGGCCAGAAATAATAGTACGTTCACATCCCACTGCCTCTTATTGAATTCAAAAGCTGTTCAAGGGTCCACCATGTACAGAGGCGATGCAGGGCACTCCGCTAAGCGATAGAGCAAGCAGCTGCCCCATGGTAGCACTGCTGAGACTCACGTGTATCGGTGGCAGAGGGACTCGATGCAGATCAGCACACGGACGTTGTCTCTGGCTCGGAGCTGCACTTTACTCTTCAGCTCACTGTGGTCTTGGAAAAGAAGCAAACCATAAAAATAAACTCACGCTGAAGCACGACATACGATCAACCTGCCCCTCACGGCTCCGTCAGAGAAACACACTTCTGGGGTTTGATTGAAACAGGCCATGTCACGGAGGGCCAAGCGGGAGGAAAAGCACAAAGTGAATACGCCTGCGGGTTCTGAATCACCTTGCCTTTCAGCTCAATTTGCAGCTCTTTCTCCCCTTGTCTCCCCCCACTTTCCTCAATCATTCGCGGAGGGCACGTTTTCCCACACAGAAACGTGTTTGGGAAGGGAATTCAGGGCTCATAACCGAGATTTGTTGATGAAGACACAAAGTTCATGCTGTAGAAGAGAGGCCTCGTGCTGCTCAAATAGCAGATGTATGCTGCAGTTCTCAGAGAGCAGATCCCAAGCACTTCCAAGGCTGCAACATATTCCCGCCGATCGCCTGCCAACAAATTCCAGCTAACAAATGTGAGTCAACACTGTGATCTGTTTATGAACATTTTGCTTTCTGAAGTCAACCAAGAAATTTGTTCACTATGAATAATTCAGCCAGCCCTAACCCTGGCCCAAAAGCCGTTTCAAAGTCCAAGGCAGCAGTCCCTAATAGTAAAGTGTTAAGACAGAGAGCCATAAAGCAGCATCCCTTCATCAGAAGGTGCCATAGCAGAGAGCAACACTCACCAATGTGGACATTGGCTGAAAACTGGTAGATGCCAGACACAGGTGCTGTGAAGCGCCCCGTTGCCAGGTTTAATCCCGATCCCCGGAGGAAGGCTCCTTTGGCCAAAGGCTGTGGAGGAAAGAACAAAAGGCCTTGAACAAATCCCTTGGCAACCTGAACAACAGTATCTCTGCCCATCATGGACAAAACAAGTGAACGTGGATGAGTGAGTGTGTATAGGGAGGTAGGAAAGGTCTCTCCTACCTCCCGGGAAAAAACATCTCATGTGTGGGCTCTTTCTTTGAGTAGATTTAATGCCCATGAAAGGGAACAACTTCACAGCACTGGCCGATATTAGAGACAGAGCATGGCTCGGTGCTCTGCAGCTGCCCCATGCCCTAGTCTACCAATGCACCTTAGTCCTGACTACGGTAGCTCTTTGCTACCCTGGTCCAGCATCCCCCAGTGCTAGTGCATCTCAAGCCTTACCCCCAGCCCCCCTGGCTCTGCCCGTTCTGGGGAGCCTTTTGCTCTGATGCCTTGACTTGCAGCACCCCCACCACACACACTCTCCCAGTCCTGCATCTCCCTAGTCCTCCCAAAGTACTTCAGTCAGTACCAGCCGTGCCCTCGTGCTATTATTACAGTCCTGGCTCTCTGCTGTGCCAAGTTGCGTGTTGGCTTTGCGATGCAGACACAGTGGAGACTATGTTACGGGCCTCCACAGGTTTTCTGCCCACTCCGGGCTTCAGGATGACATGTGTGATTTCTCAACCCTGCACAGTCTTGCTGATCCTTGTATCTATATTTAGCTTCGCTGTCCTCGAAGCATGAATTCTCTTTGAAAACAGCAGGCAAAACTCGGGCAAAGTGACACGCGGCATCTCCCCACGCAAGGAAGCGGTCTCAAGTCAGACTCGCAGCAGATTATCTGACTTAGCCTAATATAAACTCGGCACGGTGTGTTTATTGTTAGCTTTGGCCTGCTCAGTACGGGTTTGGCTAGAGTTAGGGAAAAGCAGGAATAACTTCAATGTGCCAAAAGAGCTTGTTACTCAGAGAGAGAGTCTCTACCGTGAGGGCATTTTGTGCCATGCCAGTCTGTTGGGACAAACACAGCCATAAAATGCTCTTGCAGGGTTCACGCTGCACTGATTTAACACACTGGACAGCACTAGGGGATGTGTAGCTACACACATGCACGCACATACAAATGCACACGTACACGCACACACATACACAACATCTGTTGCAAGGCCAGAATCATGATGCTGTCACTGGCAATCCTGCCTTTTTGCTAAGCTCAGCTGCACCTGAAGCCACCTTCCCCTCTGATGTACACCACCTTCCCCTCTGAAGTACACCACCTTCCCCTCTGATGTACACCACCTTTCCCTCTGATGTACACCACCTTCCCCTCTGATGTACACCACATTTCCATCTGATGATGCATGCAACACACCGCTTTGGAGTCCTGATAGAAATGAATAGTGTGGGGTGTGTGCCTGTATCTTTCCCTCAATAGGCCCACCTCCGACCCAGCGTCACGGGTATGCGTACACCGTCTCCCCGGTGTCCTCAAGGAGGGAGGTTCCCCAAAGCGCCCCTGCTCCTTGCTCACATGCACCAAACCTGGAGACACGGCAGTTCGGGGATGCCTCCTGCGGCTGCTCTCCAGCATGTCAGAGACAGCAGGGTGCCCCTGGAGCAGCTTGACCACCACGTTTCTGGTTTTGCCACACAGGCGTGGGAGCAGGTGGACATGACAAGCAGGCTCAGAAGCCTCCCCCTCTGAGAACGGGGAGTGGATGCACCCTCTCAGAGAGGCCACCGGCTGAGACAGGGACACCGGATCGCTGGATCCCCTCTTGCTATGAGAAGAAAGGAGACATCTGACAAAGGATTTTTGTCTTAAGGCCCTGAAGGAATCTAGAATGTCCTCCCATGCAAAAAAGCCTGGATGTGCCAACTTCCAAGACCAATTTCTTTGGCCTGGCCTTTTAGGAGGGATAAGGACTGCCGATCTCTGGGCATGCTGGTATTTGTCTGCAGGGGCAGGTGTCTGGTAGAAGGGCTGAGCTGACTGAAACATGCAGTTGACTTGGCAATTTTCAACCCTTGGCAGGGCACCCGCAGCCTGCAAGCAAGCTCCTCAGTGTGCTTCTACACTGCAAGGGAAAAAAAATGAGTAAAAATAAGCCTTGGCCTTTATCCAGAATGAGCCAGTTGTAATTCCTAGATCTCAAACGCACTTCACTCTATTATATATACACACACGCACATGTAGACACACAGACATATATATATATGACAGGCAGCTGTTAATATCCTATCTGTATACATGATATACAATAATTCAGGGGTGGCCTACCTGTTGTACATGTGTCACAAGTGACACGGGAGACCTCTGTGTGTGGCACACAGCAGAGCAGTAAAGGGACAGGCGGCAGAGCAGCAGATAGGGCAGAAAGCAGAGCAGGCAGGGGAAGGGGACCAGAGCAGCACTTGGGGAGGGTACGGGGCTAATTAGTGGCATGTCTCCAAACACAGGTTACCTCCCCACCTTCCTGCACACTCTACCCATTGATGGGGGTTGGGGACCTTTCACTGAAGGTTCAAGGTAGGGACGCCCAGAGCTGAGAGCTGACAAACTTATGCATTGATTTAGTTAAACTCTCATTGAATTAAATCAGTGGCATGTCTGCTAAAAAGGTTGGTCCCCATTGCAATAATGTATAAGAGGCACACGAACACACACACACACACACACAAACACGTTTGTAGCAGAGATGGCACTATACACCCATGCACCCACACACACACACAACCACGTGTGTGTGCGTGGGTGCATGGGTGTATAGTCCCACCCCTGCTACAAACTTTTGTCAGCTGTAGTCTACAAGATAAAGGTAGCAGGAGTAAAAAGAGAAGAAGAGCATTGTCTAACTTGATACCAATATAGCTGCCAGGCGTTGACTGTGTTATTCCTGATTTACACCTCTCTAAGGCACAAGAAAACCAGGCCCCACGTGCATAAGCAGAACAGTGCCTGGGAGTTCCTCCATTCCTGTCTCCTTGCAGCAATTAAATTAACAGCAGCAACTTAATTCCAAAACCACCGGCTGAATGTGGAAAGTAATTTCAGGCACCAGTAAATTATCGCTGGTAAAACATTCCTGTTTCTTCATGCCCTGTGTTATTCTTCTGTGAGTGGAAGTCAATAATGCAAAGTGTCAGCTCTGGGAAGGGAGAGGACTCACTGGGCACCGTACTCCAGTAACCCGGCAGCCACGAGAGCTCCCCGCTGGAGTCCCTGCCTGACCCTAGCCCCAGTCATTCCTCTGCTGCAGGGAAACTTCCCCAAGACACTGGCAACCTGCTCTCAGGCAATTTCCACAGGCATCCCCAAGGCAGGTAAATCCCCAGCAAACGCCCAGCCCTCCTTTGCTCTCCAAACACAGGTCACCTCCCCACCTGGCTGCACACTCTACCCGTTGGTGGGGGCTGGGGATCTTTCACTGAAGGTTTAAGGTAGGGACCCCCAAAGCTGAGAGCTGGCAAACTTATGCACTAATTTAGTTAAACTCTCATTGAATTAAATCAGTGAATGCTTGCAATAAAAATCAAGAAGCCAGGCTGTGTGGCAGCCACTGCAATGAATAGGGAGCCCTCTGACCTCCTAGACAGTGTTAACATTCAGCTGCCAGATCTAGAAGTTTAGCTTGACCTCCAAACATCAGAGATACCAGGACTCTTCCTTGGAAAACTCCCAAGGTCTGCTCATCACAGGAAGCACCTGGGCTGCCTCTTAGCCCTGGTGGGTCTGGCATCGCTCCCATCGTGTTCCCTGGACATCAGTCAATCCAGAGATAAAAGCCAGAGTCTCACTGCGCTCTGGAGACAGTGGCCCATCGCAGCTTCCCTGTGCAAAGTCCATTACTCCAAGTGTCCAAGAGGCAAATGCTTGAGGCAGCAGCATGTTTGGACCATGGTGGACCAGGTCAGTGGGAGGGGGAGAAAAACTACCCACTTAATCTCAGATGCTGAAGACACTTGTGAACACAGCTAAAGTAACAGAGAGAAAGACAGGGTGGGAGGTAGGGCAAGGGAATAACTAGCCCAGAAGGAGGGGAATTCACAGGGGAATGAAAGCCCTGCTACTCTTTGGATACATCCCAGGTCCAGATAGTGCAGATGCTGCACTCCAGTGCTCGACACTTTGGGACAGCAAGATCCTGACCCCAAACCCAGTGGAGCCAGTGGAAGTTGTTCCAATGATTTCGGTGAGCTTTGGACCGTGCCCCAAGTCAACGGAAAGGAGTTAGGCTGGTTCCCTCCCTGCTTGCAACTAGCAGGCCCTTTCAGATTTAGCACGGCTGAACCAGAGGTGGAAGATTCACATCCCTTCCCCTGGATGCCCAAGAGGGGATGCTCTTGTCCCACCAGAAGCACCTAGCCTCAAGCAAGCACAGTCTGCTAAAACCAGCACCAGCTAGAACCAGGCCCTTCTTGTCCAAAAGCTAAAATGAAGTTCTGGCACCCAGAGGGACAGGTAACCTGCCAGGCCCTCCCGCCCCAGCGCTGGGGCCAGCAGCAATTAGAAAGGACTGACAGGCATGATAACGAGGCATGGGAAGCATCAGCCCACGCACCGATTGCCAAGATGTCTTTATTCGCATTCTCCCTCCTAATGAGGAGCTCGGGCTCTCTCTCTCTGGCCCTGCCTGCATTTCAAGTACAAACTTGCTCCTGAGACAGCACCTGCAGTGCCGTCTAACCAGGTTGGCACAATGCAGGCAGTGATTCCCTGCCGCGGAGAACCCTGCCCGGCATCTGCAGACAACGTCCCTAGCAACAGCTGCAGATCTGAGGGGTCCCATTAGCTGTGAGACAGCTTTGCAGAGTAAGGCATGCAGAACAGGACCTTTCCAAGACAGGGCTTTGTGCAAATGCCAGAGAAATGCAGCCACTTCTAACTGAGGGCTGCTGGCGATTAGCAAGAGAACTAATTGCCAATTAAAAGATTTTAAATGTCCTCAGTCAGGCTCCGAAAATAACTTTGTAAAAGATGTAGAGCTGCATATCTGTTTCATTGCAGTCTTCAGATCGAGTCTTGCCAACAGAACAAAGATAATTAGCACCTAGATGCCCCTTCCCCATAACAGAACATTAGAATTCAATTTACAAACAGCCTCTAAAGGATGAGCAAGGAGTTAGATAGGTCTTTTACTATCTGAATATTATAGCGTATAACAAGTTCACTTGAACCTTTTAACTCCATTTTATAATCAACCGTAACATTTTTGACAGAAAAATTTCTAACCATCAGAAAGACACGGTCAGCATGTCTGGAACGCCCTTATAATATCAGCGATTTGTCAACCCTTCATCAGCCAATACAAACAGAATTGTAGTATGCAAGGGTCCTCCTAATTGTGGGAGCCACAAATTCATGCCAGGGATCTGGAGACCCCCCTGAGCCAACACTTCGTCCACACACGGAAGTTATTCTGGAATAGGACGATGTGTGTATTTGAAGTGGAAGGGCTAGTCCAGAGTAACCACATGTGCAGACAACCCCTGGTAGCATGAATTGGAAGAAAGATGCCACCATCAGAACTGTGCTGACCATGGTTTGGAGCCAAAAGGTCGCTCTGGCCCCTGTCCTTTCTCTCCAGAGCTGTTAGCTCTCTGATGCTGCCAGCAGATGCTGGAGCTCATTCTGGCTCATTTTGCACCTGTTGGGGTCCAGCGGGAGCACTGTGTGCCTGTGGTTTTGCTAGTATATGAAGCAGAAAGGATTCAGAGTTAAACCCTTGTCCCATTGGAGCAGAGTTTTAGGACTGAGGTCGGCACTGGAGGTTGGCCTGAGATCATCCCACTCTCACTTTCTTGGGAGTCGGGGCAAAACCCCAAATGTCAATGAGTAAAGAACCGAGGCCACACGGGATAAAGTGACGTCACTTTCCCCAACAACGAGTGCCATATTCCCAGCAGCCAAACTCCATATGAGACATGGGCTCCCAGGACCCTTTCAGGAGAAATCCTGATCTACAGGTCTACACGGGAGCTCTGCAAGCAAAAGCCATCCTATAAAAGACCCAAAGACGACTGCTGTTCTCCAGGCCAGCGCAAGCCCAGATCACGACACCCGCTCACCGACTGGAAGTTTTGAAGCTCCACCAAGGTCTTCTTGTCCACAACGACCTGCCCTTTCAGCTTGCAGTGAAACGCTTCCTCCACCCGTTTGTGCGGCGAGATCTCCTCCAGGGACAGCAGCAGTGGGGGCAGTTGGCTGGGGTGAGCCGAGACTGCCAGAGATGCCCGCCGTTCGATGGCTTCTGAAAAGAAAAGAAATCGTATAGGCCACCATCTTGGACTTGAACTAAATCAACTAGATGGGAGTCATTTGTACACCAGCAGCCCATAGTAGTCAAATACAAGTGCAACGCCTCCACGGTGTTATCTATCAACTCCTTCCTTAAAATGCTGCTTGGCCGTGACGCATCCCCAAAAAATTCACAATGGACAGAGAATGGGTGTGCTCAGACCACAGTCTCACATGAGGTCATTGTTTCTGTCTGTCTCTTTGTGTCCTGTAGTTGCCTCTCTTCTTATACTTCAATTGCAAGCTATTTGGGGCAACAACCACCAGTTTGTTCGGTGTCTGCTCAGTGTCTAGGACAGTAGGCTTCCAGTCCCATGACTGACTCTCCTAGGCACTACTGTAAGACAAATAATGACTAATAAAAGACCACACAGCATCCCTAATCAAGCCGGTCTGAGTAGACCAAGCCCATTTTCTACTCCACCCTTCCCCTCCCACCGCTCCTCTGGAAAAAGAGCATTTCAGTTTAACAGATCCCACATTTTGGAAAGCTGCTCTCCACACGCTGTCTAACATCATCCTTCGCTTAACTCACTGTAGCCAACAATCCTGATTTTAGCCCGTTTCACAGTAGGGTTCCCTACTCCCCCACCCCTGACAGTCCACTTCCTATGAATCTCAGCTTCCTTTTTTTCAATAATTCCTCCTAGGACAGAGGGAAAAAAAACTTTAACATGGTCCCCAGGTGCACCCCACAGGCTCAACATCCAGAAGATAAGCAAGCATCCCCCACTGACTCTTTCTACCCTTGTCTTAATTGTTAAGTCAATTAAGTCTCTTGATTTTGCAAGGCCAGATTCATGAGATGCATAGATGCTTGGGTCGGACCCCCATCGAGTCCGACATGGGATGTTGTCACTGGCAATCCTGTTAATGCCATTTTACTAAGCTCAGCTGCACCTGAAGCCACATTTCCCTCTAATATCATGGGTGGGAAGGAAGGAGAAGATTAACGCACTTAGGCCCAGAGCCTGGAAATTTCTGGCCTGCCAGCTGATCTCCACAAACCCAGAGCCCCACTGGCTTTGTGAACTCAAGTCAGTGGGATTTAAGGACATACAACATAAGCACTTTGCTGCACTGTAATGAAGGTGCTCCTGCCATGAAACTTGGCCGTAGGTGCCATATCTGAGAAGGATGTGGGGAGATGTGTAGCTCCAAGAGTTTTTACCTTTTAATATCTCCTTAAACTCCTGCATCAGGACTTCCCGGGTGATTTCAGCTCCCGGTGCACCTGGAGGTCCCTGGGGTCCTGGTGGTCCTGGGGGTCCAACAAGGCCACGCTGGGGAAGGAGCCAAAAGAAAACAGTGAGAATCAGACCCCACCGTCTGCACTGATGGCCATCTTGAACAAAGTGAGTTAGGCGCAACTCAGGAGAACATCAATGGGGGAACACAGAGGCAGGGCAGGAAGGTGAAATACCTACTGTGTACTCCTAGAAATGGTCACCATGTGTGACTTGGGCCCTAAACTGATTATTAGCCTTTAAGAAGCTTAGAACTTGGTTTAACCGAAGACACCTTTGTACTTTAGTATTATCAGTTAAGGAGAAAAACTCAATAGAAGAAATGGCTGCTTTTTTCAATACTTGTCAACAGCAGTAGAATCTAAAAACACCCACTTTATTAGACAGCCTTTATGCACAAGCACGCACCGCTTCATACATGCACACGTACCTCATTCTCCATTTATATAGCACATTTTCTCACAAAGTTTCCTCAGATGCTTTACAAACTATATATGCACACAGCACAGCAAAAAATGCAGCCCTCCCTGGGGTGGGAAGGCACCGAGTCACCCACAAAGCACCTTCTGCAATACCAACAGGAGAGAAAAGTGTCGCCCGGGACATAGATATTCAGTAGCTGGCATCACAGTCTAGTGGTAACCTACTAATTTCTTGTCTTTCCCTTTGCATCTCCTTTTGGAGGTGTTGCCATCATCCGGGCGGTGTACGAATGAGATCCAGGTGCGCCGTGGATCTGTGATTCGAGGGTCCGGAGAGTCTAGAATCTAAAGAGAAACAAGAAGACAAAAGGGACGTCATTGCGTCTCTTTGGCCACGGGCAAGTATCCCAACCTTGGGTACAGAAGGCTGGCGCTCCCGGCTCTTGCCACTGTCTGGGCATCTCTCAGATGAACCTCTGCAGCAGAACGGATCTGAACCGGACCCCTCCATCCAAAACACACTGACCGCCGAGGGACACGCGCTTCGGAGATGGCAAGTTCCAGCACAGCCTCCAATGAAGATCAGTTGGGATTGGGATCCGGGGTGTGGAAGGGTAGTTTGTGTCACGTAAGGACATGGAGAGTGACTGTGGAGGTCAGAGCAGTCATCCTCTGTATAGGAAGACAGGGCTCTGAACTACAGGAATTAAACCCTATCTTGCAGGCCGCAGCCTGCGGCAGGCTTGGGTTGCTATGTTATTTAATAGTCAAGCACAAGCTTCTCCTGCTTCAACACAAAGACTACCACAAAGGGACAGAGTCGTGAGGTTCAATGGGTAGGGCAACTGGGCAAAGTCACATGGACCCGAGTGAGCATCTGTCCCAGAGAATGCTAGCGCTACAAGTTAAACATTATACTATCTAGTGCTTTCCTTTTGAGGCTGAGCCACTGCCCTTTGCATTTACCGGGCATTACATGGACAACAGTGGGTACTCTTTGCACCACTGGGAGCCAAGGTCTAAGCTAGAAACCTGTCCTTTTCCAAGTCATCAGCTGCTTCAGTGGGCCACACACCATCTGTTCTCTTATTCCTGGTCCCACATATCTCCTTGTCTTGGCTGCCCAACAGTCCAGCTTCAAAGGGCAGTGGAGAAGAGCTGGGGTAAGGCCTAACATGCTGCCTAGTGGTCATATCCCTGTGCTGGGAAGTCAGAGACACAAGTTCAAATGCCGTCTGCGTGAAGGTTTTCCACAAACCCAAATCTCCTGCTTCCTGGGCAGCTGTCCTAACCATGCAGCTGCTGCAGCTCATACGTCCACATCACACGGATAATGGAAGTCAAGCTGCACCAGGCCAAAAAGGCCACTTGTACATATTGATCATTTCCATAACTAAATGAAAGCTAACAAATGTTGGACCCAAGTGTTGATACCTTCAGTGCCTACCACAGTGTGGTCCTGGCTATCACTGGAGTTGCAGCGTGCCACCGTGATATAAATATGAGCGGCATGTCTATGCCCCTTCTGTGCTATGCCCAACCAGGGAAACACTTCGCATGCACTATGCTGTCTTCCTGGCCACCAGTTGTGCCCAAACAGTTCACTCGTGCCTACAGGTCTCCCCTAAGCAAAGGTTGCTTAACTGAGCAGTAGTATCTATATGGAAATATCTATTGTGGTACGCACAAGCTCAAACATAGGCATGCTGGCATGCACAAACACATCCATCTATATGTCTTACATGCATGTGTGCATGCACATGCACTTCATGCTTCTGCAGACACATACAGACCACACATGCCAATCCCAAAGCAAGAGGTGCTACTGCTTCACTTGTAATCAAAGGGAAGTTTTACTGGACGAGACACAAGGAGATCTCCTGAAACTTTCTAAAAAGCACCAATATGGGCTAGGCTTGGCCACCTGCCAGGCAAACAGTCAGCTGAGATCTATAAAAAGCCCAAAGGTTACGGCTGGAGTGAGCGACTTGACCCGCATTTCTACTGGAGTTGTACAAGCCCATTTGTTTTGCTTAACCGCACTGAGCCAAAGATGGCCTTGATGCATTGAAGGCAGAGAGAAAACAACCGTGCAGAGCAGGGACAGCACACAGCCAGCTGTGCCGCTTCGCCCTCCTTGTTAGGCTGGGAAACTGCAGCAGCGAGAAGATCATGGAGGTCAGAAATATGCAAACAGTTTGCAGTTTCCACCTGGTGATCAAGCAGAATATTTGTGGCTTCACCTGCCTGACAAGTTAACACATTCATGGGAAACCTCTGCTACTGTCCCCCACCGACAACCACCCTGCTCACCCACCTGCATTCCTTCAGGAGCGAAAAGGCTGGATTCAAAGAGATACCATGAGACTGACAGCTTGACCATGAGATGACTAGGGCCTGAAATGTCTTCCAAGTTTTAAGTGTCAGGTACATGTATACATCGCTGTCATGGAGAAACCTTCCTGTTCTGGCAGGATCTATACCTTTGCAGTAAGCAGCTGGCATTTGATTATCCAGTGCTGTTCCAGCTCCCTGCTTCCCCCCTGCTATTTATAACTGTGCAAAAGGAGCGTGTGGTTGGCGTAATAATGTTACCATGCTTGTCAGCAGCATTGTTCAGGCACCTGGCTTGGGCATTAATATCAATGCAAGAAGCAAAGAAAAGAGTGTAAGGCTATCAGTTCAGTCTGACTTCCTTTAACAGGATGACTACCAGTAAGACTGCCATCCATCAGCTTTGCCAACGTGAATTTTCTCAGAACCACTGTAAGCAGGATTTGTTATCCCCAGATGGGGAAAATGAGGTTTGCATCATACACTTCATTCTCTTTTTACATTGTGCACAGGTGTGTGCGTGCACACATGCACGCACTTATGGGGAGAGGTAGAACACCAGTTCAAAAAAGGAGCTAAGACAATGCCATGGACATGTGAATGGGTATATCTCCTATGCACTGCTTGTCTGGGCGCTCCCCTGAGATTTTGTCTCAACGTCCTTCCCCTCCCTAATAGGACAGACTCTAACATGGCTTTGGAAGTGCTGTATTAGCTTGCCTGGACTTGAATATGCAAGGGGGATGGTGAATTAGAGCCAGGACTTCACTATGAGCCAGGCTGTGACCATACCACATTGCACTAGAAGAGTTGTGGACATAAGGCTCCTGGCCTGCTGTACAACGATGCTCTAACTACATATATATACAGTGAACCTACTGAGAAGGTGCTCAGCTATCTTCTCATTGCAAGATCTGGCATACCATGGTTGGCTGTACGGCGGGTGATGGGAGGTGGAAACTAGGCCATGGATTCGATCCCCTTATATAGATTCCATTAGCCCATGTCATTAATTAAAAGAACAACAAAAACTACAAATCAAACACCTGCCAGGGAAAGACCCAAGAGAGGCAGCCATGGAGAAGGCAGTCCTTCTGTATGGGCACACAATAGATGCACCTTGGGAAGTGTAAACTCCTTGTCATGACCTAAGAGGATTCATCTTGAATACACCTGAACCCAGTTAAACCACCTACTGCCAGTCCCACTTCTGGATCTCATTAAGGCCATCCAGAATGCGTAGCTTTTTTCTGGAGGGTTTTACAATTTGGATCCGTGCTGTACTGGAAGCTGGATTAATAGTCCCAAATTCATCTCAGAAAGGCTTTCAGCCACAGCCCTCAGATCATCACACCTGCTGGCTGTTGTTCATCTGAGCTGGGACTGAAGTTTCAGCTCCAAGGAGAAGGGTAAGCCCCGTGGGCCCTTTTGTCATCAGCTATCTGCCCCGTCAAGGCCA
Source organism: Crocodylus siamensis (assembly GCF_052110815.1). NCBI lineage: Eukaryota > Metazoa > Chordata > Crocodylia > Crocodylidae > Crocodylus > Crocodylus siamensis. The sequence goes on along the minus strand of NC_143406.1, from coordinate 7,432,622 downwards.
ACTGAGCGTCAGCCATCGAGGTACCAATCCATTCACACAGCCGGCTGCAAAATTCCCATTGCAGGGAGGAGAAGACAACACGAGCCCTTCTCCAACTCGAATCGTCTCTGCCCTCGTCAGAATGAACTGTCAAGCCCAGAGCTTAATGAATCATGCCTCAAAATTTAGACTCATTACTGAAAGAGCTGGGGAGAGGAAATACTAGAATGAACACATCAAGTCTGAAAAAATGCCTATTGTCAAGCCTTGGAAATCATCCAAGGAGCATGTGGTTTTGCTTCCCCAAGCAAGGTGGGGCGGGTATGGATTGAGACATTCAAACAGGAAGCCAGTAAAACACAGCAGTGAATTTAATAGGTATTTGACAAGATTCCTAGACCACTAAAAGTCCATTTGAGTTGGAAACTAGTGAGCAACAATTTATGTAGCAGCAGGTCAGACAAACTCACGTGGCTCAGGAAGGATACAAAATGAAAACTGGGAAAAGCAGGGAGAGGAAAAGGAGCCGTTACTGATAATTCAAAGTTTAAGCATTCTGCTTTAAAAATCTCTCTTTAGTCTCCATCTGCTAAGCACTGCGTACATGTGCCATGCTATACATATGCAGTACTGCCACTGCTCAAAAAGTTCCAGCTTTACCCAAGGAATCAGGACTCGTGGTAGAGGTGATATCTTTTATTAGACCAACTAGATTTTTGCAAAAAAAAAATCTTTAGTTGCAAGCTTTTAGGCACAAACATCCTTCTTCAGGCATCGGAGAAAAGGTTGTAAAAGTTCTCCTGGATAAAAACGAAAGGTCATATTTCATAGGAAAGTTGAACAAATAGATACAGTCACCTTGGTAGTGGCAGTGTTCTTGCTCCACCAGGGAAAAAGCCAGACAACGACACAGTGGCCAAATGTTGCCAAATGCAACTATGCAGTGGCTAGCTAAAGCAATTAGCTGGGCGTTGATCACCCTGTGCACTATTTTAATTATATTGTATGCAACTGCCCAACATGCATAGGGCACCTTCAGCAGTCCGAAGTATCCAAAACACTTTGTCAACTCCATGCATTTATAGAGAGTTGATTCACAATTAGAAAGCAGTCATGGTTGAGGTAGAAAAAGGCAGGTAACTGGAAGACAAGCCACAGCACAGCAGCAGCAGAGGATGGAGGCAAAGGCTGGGAGTTTTTGGCCAAGGATACCAAGGCAAACCTTTTCTTTTGCATCCACCTTAAAAAGAGAAGACCACAGCTTGCACGATCTTTGCTTGCAAGATGTGTGCAGAGCCAAAGTGGTCTGGAGCCAAATTATCTCCCTCAGAAGTCTGAGAGAGCCTGATGGACGTCCAGATTGCAGTTAGAAAGAATGGCAGCGTTTCCGACCTGATGCACAGCCCAAAAAACCCACCCTCTCTGGCACAAGTCCAGGCACACGAACACAGGGCAATGCAGCAATACATTGATTACAGATAGATATGACCACAACTATTTTATTTCAGCAGCATGAGTCAATAGATGGTTTTCAAATGGATAGACAGCAAGCAATCCAAAGTGTTCTCTGCATCTGGCAGCGTGGCGGGGGGGTGTTAAATTTGAGTCTCAGAAAACTTGAAGTTAATCTCAGGTGATTTTCTGTTCAGGCATGACTCACGGGCAGAATTCACTCCCCAGAATTGCTCTATCCAGGCACCCCTTCCCTCCAGGTAACTGGTATCTACAGAATAAGCCAGCATGAGGGTATCCCAAATAATTTTTCCAAATTGTTGATACATTCCACTATAATTAAGTAATTAGTGTCAGAATTACGGCTGTCAGGTACACTCCCTTAATAGCTCAGATTCAGCAAACATCTCTAAAACAAGAGCAAAGGGTAACATCTCACAGGAACTCAAAAAAAATAAAAAAAAATAAAAAAACTAAGCCGCTGTTTCTGTTCAGAAATATCCCTGAGCAGAGTTTGATTTTTGTAACTTGGTCTGCAGTCAGCTGCAGGCTGCATTTTAGCCTATGTGGTCTTAGTAACTTATTTATTTCAGCTCTGTCTTTGACTCTTTGGTAGTCTTTATTCATGGTGGTTTGCAGTCTCCAAGTAGCCCAAGAAATTCAGATACCAAAATGCCAAAAATGAGAATTGGACACTCAAGTTTCTTTGGCTCTTGTGAAAATAGGATGAAGGACATTAAAGAGGTGGCCTCTGGAAGGCTTCGGATGCAAGTCCTTTTCACCGGCAGCTGCTGGCGTAAACACGTCTGTGAAAATCGAGGTGAACAAAAACCCCGGAGGGGTCAAGCTGCAAAGGTATGAGGCAGATCCTGCCCAAAGTTTGGAGCAGCATTTGCAACAGAACGTGTGGTTCAGCTTCTTCTGAGCACAGAGGTCAAAAATCTGCATTTAACTTTCAGGAAAAAGCAAAAAGGTTCAGAGCTGAGATTTCAGGTTGTGTTTTGTTCTCTGACACTGAGCGAAGGCGCACGTTGCCCTAAGTCATGCTCTGCTATCTTGTATGCATGAATTTTCTGGGAGCTTAAGTCTCCCTATTAATGAACTGGCAGGTGTCTTCATACAGCTTGGCCGAGCCAAGCAGGTGCTGTTCTCCCGCAGAAGGAAGCGAGGTTGGAGGGTCTGCGGTAAAGCCACAGTGCAGCTCGCAAAGCAGGTGGAAATGATCCCAGGTGGAGCAGGGAATAAAGCAAGAGAACAACTGGATTCCAGAGGAGAGGAAAGCAAAATGCCTTGGGCCCCAGTGGAAACAGCTGGCTCACGCGGGAGGACTCAGCAATGTTGCCCAGTGGGCTGCACAAATAAATAGGCTCAGAACCTAATGAGCTGGGCAAAGGAGTCAGGGCCCGATTCAAAGGCTCGCTTTGGTTTCATTGGGCTGTGAAATGGGCATACAGCCCTCTCCCTGCTTAAATTATTGGGAAGCAGGCAGGCTGGGGGCTAGAGCCAGCAGAGCCCTGGGCAGAGCTGACCTATTTAGTGTGAAGATGGCTCCCTTTGCAGCAGCCAAGGCTCAGCTTGGTAGAAGCAAACCAAAACGAAAAAAAAAAAAGTGGCACATCCCTGCAAAATAAAGGACAAAGAAATCCTCTTGCAGCTCAACACAATCGCTCCTGTGGCTTCCTTAAATTACAAATCCCTCTGCAAGGCAGCCATGGCTCTCCCCGATCTCTCCAGAGCAAGCATGATTGACGGTTAAAATGAATGTTCCATCCTTGTGGTATTATTATTTAATTACTATGGCATGCACAAGCAATCCCAGGAATAAGCATGCAAGCCTCTCTATTTTTCTTGGCAGAGGCAGGCTCCAGCAGCACAGCGTGCTTGCAGCCAACTCAGGTATCGCCAGGACTGAGCGCAGTCCCAGGCACCCGGCACAGCCGGAGATGGGTCCCCTCCATCGGCGTTTGCTGTTCCTTAGTGCGGAGGTCCCCGGTTGGAGTGGGTAGGAGTTTTTCGTGTCGACTGATGAGACCAGGCTTGGGTTCACGGACCTGATCCAAAGGCCACTGACATCAGTCTGGCTCTTTCCGTTGACTTTGAATGGATGTTAGAACTGGCATTTTAACATTGCCTTCAAGCCTAAGCATTTCTGCTCGCGCATAAGAGTCAGCTTGCAACACTGACAAGAAGCTCCAGCCCCAGAACGTCTCTAATGGCAGATAAGAAACTGGCTGGGCTGTAATTGAGCTGTTGAGCGCAGACAGACCTTGTGGTTCCCTCTGGCTCCCCAGCTCCCAGACGAACACAGCGTGTGCTGCCCAGAGGCACCACAGAGGGTCTGGCCTGGACTCCCCTGTCATGCAATGAACTGCTGATATTACTGTCGTATCAAACAGAAGAGTCTGGAGCCTGAGAAATGTTTGAACTCTTCTGAAGTTCAAGGGTGCGGGATCTGAGAGTCGGTTCAAGCCCATCTCACTCTCGAACCAAAAAGTTGCCGGCCAACGTAGGGCTGGGCTGAGCGAAATGAGAAATGAAGAAAACCAGCGTTGCATTCATTAGACTTTCGCAAATGAGGCTTAAAACGTTTTTCCCTCCTGATCATCTCCAGCACCAGTAGTAGCACAAGTGAGGATTTGGGGAGGCAGAGCAAGAGATTTTGCATTGAGACAGTGCCCCTTCAGCTTTCTCCAATAAACTTGCGCGTCTCTGAGACGTTGCTACGATGCACATGGGCCTAACTGCGTCTGTTCTTTGGCTCCTATTTATGACATCCTGAGCTTTGCTCTGTGAGTCCCCAGATCACTGGACACTTGTTATTTTGCATCATCACTCTTATACTAAATTGGAGAATGTTTAACAAATTTTCTTTTTTTTTTTTACTAATTTTTGACTAGACGCAAATTGGAGCCAATCATCATTCTCTCACTTGCACTCAGTTCTGCAGCAGCCCAGCAATGGGCATCCATAGTGTGGCTCCTAATTTACACCAGACAGCATCAGCAGCCCCAATATATAATTAGTAACAAATGACTAACTCCGGTAACATATTTTGCTTGGAACCAGTTAAAAATGACATGTCACTCTTTTTTTAGCATGGAATATCCCTTCTCAGCTACTAATAACTTATGGTTACACACACACTTGGTTATTAATGAGATGTAAAACCAAGGTCCTGACCACTTGTATTTTTTAGGATCTCCTGGGAGATGTCACTAGAGAGGAGGTGTTAAGCCTTGTGTCCTAGCCAAATCCTAACTGGAATTTCTGTTGAAAACCTGCTAATGCCTTGCACCGGAAGAATTACTCTTCACTTTCCAATTTAAATACCCTTGGGTAGCTCAGAAGGATGCCCTGACTCCAGTAGGCCTTCACCTCCACACTGAATCCCTCTGAAATCACTGGGGCGCCTCACTTTTTTCAGGGTGGAAAGGAGATAGCAGAAGTGATCTCTGGGGATAGATAGCTGCACTGCAGTGGCAAGTGATGAGATCCCATCCAGGACAGAAAACCCACACTCGGAGAAAGGGACTAGTAGACGACACGCATAAAATGACACGGCACAGTCCAAGCAGCAGTCATCTGGAAAATAAATGCACCATGTGAATTCAAGAAAATCTTCTAAACTGCTTGCAGACCAAGAGACTACATTCACTGAATTGTCGTTTAGTCTTTATGAATTATTAGCTGATGTCTGATGAAGACACTGCTATTCCAGGCTGACCATGAAGGGGTGATATGAAACACATATCCTCTCCTTTCTCAGGACAGCAGCTCTGGAATGGATAGTATTTGGCAAAAAGATGCAGAAGACCGAACAGTAAATGGTGGGCCATATGCACTTGCGGTGGTTGGGTCTATGAAAGCCCAACTGGGGTTTTGTCATAAAAAGACTCCTCCAGGTTCTCGTTCTCAACTGATTAACACATATCTATGGCACCAGAAGAGATTTGTGTCCTTGGGATGGGTCGGAGCATTTTGTGCTTCTCAGATGAACTTCCAATTGAAGAAGAAGCAGGAAAAAAAATACACGCTCAGATCCTTGCATTAAAGTAAAGCCCTTAACTGAGCTGGGAGATTGTAGGGAAGGAGGGAGAAACGTGGGGTGGGGGGGAGGTGAGAGAAGGATTAATTGCTTGGCAATAGGATCAAGCACATTAATCCTCTTCTGGCTGCCAACTCAAATCTAGCCCAGATCAACACTGATCAAAAAGTTATTGTTCAATGCCTGTTTAGACATCATCAGGTTAGTTTCCCTGGCAGACAAATGCATGCTGCTGACTCCTCCTGGGTGTAACACCCTACCTTTGAATGGGTCATTGGCAGCAAGGAATGGACCCGAGATCTCTGTTGCTTGAGGCACAGGCCTCATCTACCTGAGCTAAGACAACCAACTCCACGAACCAAACATACAGCAGGAACATCAGCCCCTATCTACAAGTCAGCCATCATCAGGAAGGGTCAAAGCACGATGTCAAGGGGTTATGTGGCAAACTCAGCAATGAACCAAAGGACTGAGTAAGATGCAGAGGTCAAATGCCCGTCCAGTTGATGGAAGAGGTCCCTGCAGACCAGGCTTGGAGGATGCAGACCTGAGACTGTTCTGTGATTAAAGCTCATGACAGGTGTCAAACTGACAGTCGTGGAAACTTGCCTCTTCTGTGTCTCAACAGAAGATTATTTACCAACCCAGAATCACTTTGTAGCTGAAAACATTTGATTCATTTTGCATGAAAGGAAATATTCAAGAGGAAAAAAAGGGAAGTAAATCATCACTCCCATGCACACCAAGTTGCCCCACTCTCTTGAGATGAACAGACAAACAACAAGGATGGACTTGGCTCACAATGAGCACTGAGGTTAACACGGTTATTCTCCAGCCCTTTTGATCCCCCAAGGCTGTGCTCAGAAAGGGAAAAGCAGCAGTGCATGCGGAGGATGTGGGAACCAAACCATAATTGTAGACAAGTGTCCCAGAACCTCAACATCAATTTATCCTGTCCTTGTCTTGGAACATCCATGTTTGTACTAAAGATGAGGACCCTCTTCATGTGCTGGAAAAGCCAGCTGCTTTAAAAGTGATGCAATGAGAGGAAAATATTGGAGGTATGATGCATAGTATTTCCTTAAAGATAACAGGAGATTGAAACCTCAGTGGCTCTGTTTTTCTCAGAGGCCCTACCAGGTAGCTCCTACATTGCTCACATCAGCAGGAGCTCACTCAGCCCCTGTTTGAAAGGGTAGAAGTGCGTCCTTCCTATGTGAAAAATTGCTGATCCTTGTGATTTCATAAGCCTACCCATTCTCCACTTGGTCGCTGAGCTTTTAAGGGTTGACAAAGCCTTAATTTGTATTGCAAAAGGCTGGAAGAATAGAAGGAAAGGTTTTTAAGATATATAAATCAGCAAATCTAACTCCATCTTTGTGAGAGCCGTTCTAGCCAGTGATTAAGCTAAATGGGTAAGATCTGAAAGCACAAGTTTCTGATTTCCGTCCCCCTGCATGAGATGTAGATGTCATCATCATCATCATCAAGAATAGGTAGAAGGATAACTGAAGAGAAAATGATTTCAATATATTGAATGACCTAATAGAAAAAAATCCTGCAGTCTTTCACACCACAGCCCGATCTCCTCTTCCCTCCAATTGGCTAAGGAGGGCCGTTGCCTTTTCAAACCGTGTCAGTTACTATTCGTTGTATGATACGAATTACGGGTAATGTACAAACCACTAATTTCTGGCTACTCCGCTGCCACATCTGGTATTTTATAAGACATTTAAGCAGTTTTCTTTCAACACTCAGTTGCTCTAGACCAAAAGGAAGCACAAGGGCCTTGTTTCTTCATTTTGATGTAGTCTAGTGAGTGGGAGGGAGATGCGGGCAATCTCCGCACTTTCATGGCTGAGAGGAGAAGAAGAGGGGGCAGCATATATGTAAATCCTCCATTAAAAGTAACATCTCCTTTGTGATCAACCACTCCCAGGCAACCATCAGACCACATAGGCAGATTTGAATGAAAGCATTGGTGATTTAACCCTATTTTAAAAATATTTTAATCTAACAGACACTTACTTCTAACCACACCAAGCTGCCCATGCATAAAAATAGATAAAATTGTGCTTGGCTGCTGAATTCACACTCATTAACTTAAACACATTTCATTCAGTAAGAGGTGGACGTACTTATCTCTACCACACTGTAGAGCTTGCAAAGCAGTTTGCAGCCTCAAGATCAGGTATAAACCCCACAGCGATGTAAAACCACGCATTCAGAATATGATAGGGTCAATGACCCAAGTGGACACATAAAATTGAGTTAATCTGTTGCCTTGGGATTTCTCAAAGGAGACCTTAAAAACTCCAGCCCTTTATTGGGCCCATGGCAACTTAATTGCCTTCCTTGCGGTGCTTGACCAAAGTGCTTGTTGTGGTGTACACTGTTCAAAGGCCGTTGTCCACCCCAGAGACAGTTGCAGCTCCATGGTGCTGTACGTTTATAATTTGGATAAAACCCCTTGGCTTGAAAAGTGCTATATAAATATAAAATACAACACACACTCATCCATGGCCTGTCATCCGTGATATCTTTAGAAGCATTCCTAGAAAAATCAGCTCAAGATGCAAAATTTGGAACTGGATCTCAAACATCCCCAGCACTCAAAAGTGTTTGTGTCTAGAGTTGGGTTGATCCCCCCCCCCCTTTACTTGATAGAAACTCTTTTCACTGGACTATTAGCCTCTCTGAGTAGCCAAACGTTTGCTGTGCATTTTGCAAGGTAAAACAACTCAATGTGGGGGAAGCTGCAGCTTCTGAAGTATGTTATTTTATACATCCACTGCCCTTAAACAGCAAAGCGGCTTCTAGCAATAATATGTCCATTTAAACCTGGACTAGATTTTTTTTCCCCTGCTGGCATTGAAATAAGGACAGGTGCCAATGAGGGCCAGATACATTGCTCACTGGGCCACATTCGTTCCTAGATGGACTGCAGCAGCTACGCCTGGGATGGATTTGGCTCAGTGTGCATAAGGAGAATGAAATGCTTAAAGAGGCAACAGGGAGAAGGGACTGAGATCAGAAGCCGGAGCCCCTCAAGAATGTGCCCAGTAACACAGTCTGTCATGACAAAGCCCACAAACAGCACAAGGTTAACAGAAGAGATGCTGCCTACGCTCCCCTTAATGACCATTTAAGAGCAGCCGCCAGCTTTTTAATATAGAGGACAGATTCCCAGACTTGCCCAACCTTAACCAATTACTCTCACAATGGCTTTGAATAGGAGATTGAGAATGTCAGCCCAATTGTTCTAATTTGCCTTCCCGGCCGTGCCCCAATTTTTGACAGGTTTGTTCCTCCATTGCTATAGCGACTGCCGTCCCCAATGCCCATGATCAAAGGCATTGCATTTTAGAGGTCATCTACATTTGAAATAAGGGACATTTTCGTGTGTGAGAAACGGCCAAAAAGGGACTGTGCGATGGAGGAGGTTACTCATCCTGTCTCGCTGCGGCACTCAGTCCTCTTTCATTCTTTCCAGCTTGTCATCCCAGCAGCAACTTATAAATTTGCTCCCCCCTCCCCATCCCAGATGCACACAATGGGAGTCTTCAGTGGCTTCATTTTAAAGGGCTCCAGACAACTGCTCTGCAGCTTTTTGCAAACTTCAGGCTGTGACGATTCTCCCTGATGCCAGACTAGAGAGATCCTACCCTGAAGAGTTCGCTTGCTACACCTGGTAAAAGAGCACAAGCAGGCACTGACATACGTCACACATGCTCTTCCCCCTGCTACAGATCACATCTCTCCGCTAGGTTTTTTTCTGACCAGTAATTCCCAACACATGCAGCCATTGGTGCAGAAAAGGTTTAGGCACACTCAGGTGTTGATACCTCTGTATTGTCTAAGCCAGCTTTGACAGCGTGGTCCATAATCAACAGATGCGTGTGTGCAACAGACTCACTACTATTCCAGCATCATTACTGAAACCATGATACTTGCCTCAAGACTACACAGTCGTATTTCCCTCATTAAGCTACCCCTCTTGGGGGCGGGGGGCAAAAGTAATTTGCACACTTCCTAGTAAACAGGATGCTTTCATAGCTCAGACCCTGCAGGGATGGGCACGTGAATAAGAGCACATTATAAAGCAAGTCGTCATCACTGTCTATTGTATTCCAGTCATTTCTGGGGAAGCTTGGAGTCCCGCCAGAGCAAGAAGATTGTAACATCTCTCACTTGCAAGTGGAAGGGAATTTGTTAAGATGCCTGTTCAAAGGGGGGGGAGGGAAAAGTCTGACATTGCATTACAGCTAGAGACTATTGTACACAGTGCACTGACTACAGATAGGGTCACTATTCTCGTAGTTGAAGACATACCTTAGATTGCCCGTGCAGTTCTTCACTGTTGGACAGGGTGGCATTGAAGGGCTCTGTATACTGATTAGGTTCTTTCATTTTCTTCCTTTCTTTTTTGGCTGCCATCACTCTAAAAAGAGACAGCTGTTGGCAGAGCAATGCAGCCACGAATACCCAGATCCAGCTCCTCATTTTGAGGGGGGATGGCTGGCTGGATGAGAGGCGCAGAAAGAAGTAATAAATACAGACTTCTCTCTAAAAAGAAAAAGTATTGCTGCTGAAGGTGAGCCACTCTGGTAGGCGATGTCAAAGTATCAGCGTGCACCAACGCGCCTGTTTCTGCAGAGAACTCTCTTCAAGTTGGATGCATTGAAATGACATTGATAGGTCGGTTTGCAAACTCGGATCCACGGCAGCAGTTGAAGGAGGCAAAGGGGAAGGGAAGGAAGTCTGTTCAGCTCTTTAGGCTTTTCATCAATACAAGAGATCCTGGAAATTCCCCCTCCGCCCTGTCTTTAAATTTTACCCCCCGCCCTGACAAGTCTTCAGACTCGGTTGAAGTTTGCTTGGCTACGAAACCGAGAAAAAGTCCAGCGATTCAGGAGAAAGGTAGCTCAGGCCGGAGCTGGAAACCCGTAAAGCCCATTTGGGGGCTCGTGGGTTTGTTGGTTTTCAGTGGGAGATTTCGCCCCGTGTCATTGAAACCCTGCCGCACAATTCAAAGGGTGACTCGATGGGCTCCATCCATCGCCCGCTCAGCGGTGGCCCCTCTTCGTCTACGAGAAGCTCCCGCCAGTTGTCTTTGCCTTCATAGATGCCGGAAGATGAAAACCCAAGACGGTTGTCACTGCTCGTCTCGCGGGGAAGCTGGAGGTGCTCAGTCTTTGGAGGAAAGAAACATCGTCTCTCGCACAATGCAAGGGAAAGCAAAGAAACGGCGAAGACGCCCAGGTCGCTAGGATCCGAGTTGTCCTAAGCCTAGCCCTATGCCTGGCAGGATGAGCACTCAGTCCCAGGGTTGTAAACAGCTGTCAGGGGATGTGGAGTCTTGTGCCTCTCTCATCCTAGTTCCTTGCCTCACCGTGCAAAAGTATTTCAGGTACTTTTCCCTTTCTCTAAGTGTTGATCATCTCTAATTTCTCCCCTTGCTCCGTTCTCTGGCTGCAAATTGGCAAAGCCCTCCTCAGCCTTTGCTCTACCTCAGCAAATAAGCACTTCTTTCCTGAAAGAGTTTCCATCAACTTGAAGAAAGAAAAAAAAAAAGGGGGAGGGATCATATTCTAATGAGCTGTCAAGCCTATTCTCTTCACATTCCTATTAGAGACTCACTGATAAGTGGACCTGGCCCTTGTACCAGAGAGATATTATAATCAGCACCCCCCAGCCCCATTCCCTACCACCTCCCTTTCATTTTCTCAGGGGAATTAGCACTTTTTAGGGAAGTTTGCAAATCTACACAGGAAAATGGGGCAACGTTAGAAGTACATGGCTTGAAATAGGCACACAGCAACACGACACCCAGGGCTTGTCTTTTATTCTGCTTTGCTCTATGCAAAAAAAAAATTAAAAATTTCTAGACAGCCTCAGATTCAGCGGGGGGTGAAGTTGGCTTCTTGTCATGTCCCGGGGGAAATCCTAAAAGCATTTAGCATAGGGCTTTTCATGCTCACCGACTCATGAGACAGGGAAAAACAGACTTGTTTTTATAGATGGGGAAACTGAGGCACAGAGAAGTGGAGGAGTGCAGCTCGGCACAGTGAGACAGCCACAACCTCTGATGAGCTCTGGGTCCCCCAACACCAATCCTCTCCTCTGCTCATTACACCAATGTGTTCCCAGGAATGAGTCCCCCCTACTTTTTTTTTTTGATAACTTATCTCCCAAGCAATAAATACTTAGCGCGCCTGCAGCACAACCTATTAGCAGATCTTAGAGAATCATGCTGGGATAGGATCATTACTTCCACGTTTCCAATGAAAAAACCCAAGTATGGGCTGGTAAAACAACATCCCGGGTGGGGGGAAAAAAAAGTAAGCATGAATCAATGGCAGAATCACAGAACCACATCTTAGGGGGAAAAGGGGAAAAGAAAAAAACAAAACAAAACTAGAGAAACTAAACAGTTAACAGCCCATCAAAACAGTTAACAACCCCCCCACCCCCAGCTCACATTCCATCACAACTATGTGGCAGTCTTTATTTCTTAATAATATTTAACTTTCTTTGGCGCCTTCTCATACTTAAGCCCCTTTTCAGGTTAGTTGTAGACAAGCCATGAATTTGTAAAAGTGCACTTGATGACACATTAATAGGACAATCTGTCATATTGCAGCTAAACAGCCCTGACAGATCCACACACCATGGCAAGAAATGACATTCTCGAGGCTGGAGTGGGGCGACGGCGTTTTTGTCTACTGGTGCAGACAGCCCGAGTCATGCAACATCCCCTTTCCCATCCGAAAAGCCCAATGCTGAGGCCGACGCAGAGCTTGTGGGGAAATCCCTTCCACCCTGCCAAATCACGGGCGGGCGTTACCCCAATGCAGCCAGAGACCCCTACACAATGGGCTCAGACTAGTGGGTCAGTGAAAAAGTTACAACTCCTATGGCCCCAAACTCAGCCTTTGAGCTGTTGAGGAAAGGCATGCTCAGCATTGCATCTCCCAGCAAGGCCTATCCACACGGCATCGCTGCAGCCCAGCTGCTCCAAGATACTTGAGCCTTGCCCGACCGTGGAGACAGGACAGCTTGTCGGTGTCCCTGTCACACCCAAAGCAGCACCATGCCAGCCTGAAACCAAAATAGCCCCTTGTGCACCATCTCACACCTTCCATCCAAAGATCTCAAAGCACTTAAAGACAAAGCTTCAGCATACTCTGCAAGCTCGGCAGTATTAAAGTCAGGCTACGCTGGAAGAAAGCAACATCCAGAAGTCAAGCTAGCCACCCTTCGTTCCCTTGTCACTTATGGGATCAGAGCCAAGTGCCCTGGGCTCCCAGTGCCCAGCCATTCCTTTGTGGCACTTCAAAATGGCAAGGATTTGGAACAAGCCAAAGCAATATCGCACAATTGCAGATGCCGTAAAATACCATAGCCAAATCCCTGAGAGCTGGCAAGCAACAACGGGATATAAAGGGAACTGAATTGCTAGGCAAGGTAATTACTGACTTTGAGCCACAGAACCTAGCTGAGAGGGAGATTTGTTTTTTACCTGGATTTGATTCATATATAAACCTGCGGGGCTTGTGCTCTGACCACTACATCACACCCCTCGCCCACGCACCATGGAGTCCCAGAATAAGTCATGATCGCTGCGATTTACCTTGGCTTCCAAGACAAATCTTTATCTTGTCTGAGGACAGCAAGGATAGCAAGATCCAAATCTCAGGTGGTCTGCGGAGGGTTAGAGCCTCTCCAGCATTGCCCATTGCAGATTCAGGGAACGACACTTAGGCACCGGCGCCAAAGATCACGATTCCTGGATGCCAAGGCACTTGGGAACCCACAAGCATTTATTTAGATCCACTGCTGCAACTGCCTGGCTGTGTTATTCTCTGAGGGCTGTGTGTCTGGTGGAACCCTAAACGATCAAGTCTTTGATTTACAGATGCCCATGTGCCATTGCTTAAACCCAACCGCAATTCAGGTGGTTACCTATTCAAACCAGCTTCACAAAATAAATCCCAGACAGCTAGAAACAAATAGCAGCTTGCAATGGGAGGAGGGAGGAAGGCTTATGCTGCTCTCTTTGTGTTTTGCAACATACTTCAGCACAGCAGAGTATGCCAATAATATTTCAGGCTGTCTGCATGGAGCCCTTGTCTATATGTTCCTAACCACACCAAGCAGTTGGGAGTTTCCAGCAGTCTGGTTCGGTCGCACAATTGACACCTAGATGATGTTGCAGTGCCACCTTGCGACTAAGCACCACCACTCTAAGTGAACAATATCCCTTCTATGTCTCCAGGCAAGCTTTGGGCTTGTAATATTTGACATTACCATTCCTCGAGGGTTTCTCCCACAATTCCCCCGTCTTCTGAAGTGTTACAACAGTCTAAAAAAAACCCCCAGAAAACCACTGTCTGAAGTGCAGGACAAGAAGATGATCTCACCAGACAAAAGGATGCCAACTGGATCTTAATAAAGGGTCCCCGATTCCTTTCCCCGAAGTCTGAAACAAACAGAATCAGTTAGAACATTTTGAGCCGTTCCACCGAGCAACAGGGAAAGCCAAATTGCGATCGAGGGGTTTTTTTGTGTCTCAAGTAATTAAAAAACAAGCTGTTCAAAAATAAACCAATAAATAAAGGATTGTTGGCAGGGAATAAAGGGCCAAGATTCTGACACGGCGTATTTTTTTGAGACTGAAAAATAGCCCTGTCCTTTCAGTTTACCAACTACGCCATAAAATTTCTGCCAGCTCAAGGTCAACATGCATGCTAAATACATGGTTGCATAGCAGGTAAGGTTAGCTCAGTGTGGAAATGTAACTTATTCTGGGTCCAGTCCAACTCCATTTGAGGCTTTTATATTAATTTCATTGAACCACTAAACAAATTGGAAGAATAGCACAATAGGGGTCGAGGGGGAGAGAAGGAAACTAGTTTTAATGTCCTGCCTAAATACACATATTTGCTCAGTAAACCATGATATTGCCAAATAAATCAGCCCCAATCACCTAAAGATCACACGTTCAAAAAAATGCTTTGAAAATTCTCTAGCAAATAGGACGTTTTAGCATCTAGTGCATGGCTTTTTTTTTTTGTATTCTGGCTTTCCCTTACAAATTGCTTTGTTATGGAAAAGTTACACCTAGATGCCAACAGGCAAAAGCAATTCAAAGGGGTAAAAGGCTACCTCCTGCCCCCCTGAAATGTACTGCAACAGATGGATTTCCCAGTGCGACCTGAGTTTTTAAGTTGTCCTTGGAAAAAGAAACAGCTCATAGCATGCTGGTTCCTTAACCTTTTGGGTTTCCTCCTCTATGCACCAAGTCAAGGTGACAAGTAGCCTTTCACATCTCCACCTTTTCTCTCCTGGGTCTTCTGGGTATGTGAAGTTTCCTGTATCATGTACTAGCTGGCATGGTTCACCAGTGCTCTCTACTGGCAAACCTTACAAGCCCTCGTATGTCAATGGAAAAAAAGAGTATTTCCTCCGATAGATTTGGCTGTGGAAGGTGCCTGTGGTTTTGATGAAGAATGAGAGGTCTATCTTTGTAAAACCATGACTTTTACATGGGTAGTTATACTCATTTCATTATAAAAGTTTATGCAAAAGGGCCACGCTTCTCTTAATAGTACACAGATGCACTATTTTACCAATGTTGCCAATACAGAAAAGAAAGAAAAAACCCCGTAGGTTCTGGACCCTTGTTTGGGGCAATTTAAAACAATGATGGGTGCATCTAACTTTCTAAACAGTCAGGTTTAAAAGAGATCTCCTACTAAGGGTTCAATACGACGCACCTACACTGCTTTGCAGCCTTTCCAAGCCTAGTTTAGATCCAAGCGAAAATTAGAAACACAGATATCCTGATTGTGAAGAAAATACTATTATATAATGGAAACTGGGGCACATGACTTGCATGGAGGTGCTCTCAATTCACTAGAGTAACAGAAAGAAGCCTCTGAATCTATTATTAGAAAAATGACAAAATCTAAAAACAGTGAAATGAAGCTGAGCAAGTAAATGACAGGATACTATTATCCTGTTTTATACTATGCCAAGTCCATCAGTCGAAATATCCATCTGCTTTTGGTTCAGAAGAGAATATCAGAATTATAATGTGTTTATCAGAGTGTAACGGTGATCGGGGGCTACTGAATTCAGAGTCTTAAACCTTTACCTCTCCCTGCCTCAAAGGAAATCAAATCAGGAGGCACTCTTATTCATGAGGACAGTTGATGAAGGTTTCTACTCACTTCTCAGACCAAAAGGACAGAGGTATATTTGGTTGGGTGCTGCACTCCAATCACAGCAGCAGCTGTGTTGCAGTGATTAAATGACATTGATGGATTAGTTCGTAGCAGAGCCAAGACCCCTTCAGGCAGAATGGGTCTCAAGTTATTTTCCAAACTTGGAGAGTGCCCTTTTTTTTTTTTTTTTTTTTTAACTAGTCTAAGGACTTACCCGAAAAAGAGAAGCACCAAGCTGAAACGCTGCTATTTCTCCACTGCCTCGTGTAAATGAGACTTCTTTCCTTGCACACCCTGTAGAAGGCCAATTGCACTGAGGGCACTCAAAGATGAAGCTGCCAGTGCTGGCTTGTGCAATTGGTATTTAAGTACTTCTTAGCTGCATCTCAGGGAGGAAGGAGAGTAGTAACAAATGAACCATTTGAGAGCCCAGCTATGCCCACAACTTGACAGAAAGTAAGTCACTCAGCTACAGTAGCTGCTAATCATTTTGAATTCTGTTTTCTGGTAGTGTACCTCAACAGCCTGTATGGAAACAATCTCCATTTTAAAGCCCCGCCTTATCATTTTTAAATTCTTTGCTTCTTGAAAAGTAGCCATTTAAAAGAAACTAAGTTTTGATGCTATATTTGGATTGGAGCTGTTATTGTCACCACCTATTTCTTCAGTAACACCAGGCTCCTGTCTCCGTACATTCTGTCCATCCCACCGTTCCAGCTTAGGACTTCTCCCAAAATTCCCTTTCCCAGAAACTGGTCTCATAGAAAATATGCATTCTACCACAAGTTTTATTTTTCCTTTTATTATGAATGGATAACTTTACAATGCAGTCATTTCTACTCCTCAAAACATGCTTAAAGTGACGTCAACTGGAGATCAGGGGAAAACATTAACTACATACAGATCCAAAAACCGTCATTCAAAAAAAGAAAAAAAATTGTATTTTTTAGAAGGCTACAGTCAAGATGTGACGTTCCAAGCGAGTGGTAAATCCACCCCACCAGCTGTGCACGACAGTCTTACTCTATGGAAATGCACCACGGAAGTGAAGGGCAAAGATACCAGCATAACACACTAAAGGACAGCTTTCGTTTTTATTGTGTCGTTGAGATAACATACTGCCTCGGGGCGTGATATCATATTTTTGCATGGCAAAATTTATTTCATCTACTGACTTTGGTAACAAAATCAAAGATCAGAAACTGCATATTGTAATAAATGTTATTTAATAAACCTACACTGCAAGGGATAAGTACTCTGCTACCAAAGGCATAACAGCAAAGGACATGTATAAAAAGATGGGGAGGGGGACAAGGAGGGGGCAGCAAGTCAGCTTCAGCTCCTAATTTTTCCCAAATAGCACCTGAAATCACCACCAACTCATTCTCAGTCTCCAGGATGTCAAAGAGAAAAATCACTGGTGGAAGACGAGCTCCGTTTCAAAAAGCAAAACAAAAAAAAACCTCTAAATCATCAAAAAATGCAGCATATTCAGGGTTTTGTAACTAGTATCAATTTTGCGCTCCCAATTGAGGCACTTTTTTTTTTTCCTTTTAAGATACTCTGCCTTCAGATGTCCACAGCTGATTATGGGGCCAACTCCCTGCCACGCAATAAAAGTACTGTTTTGTTTTGTTTTTTTGAAAAGCAATATCCTCTTGATTTTATTAATCCTTTCACCTCAATTAGATGTATTCACAGATGGCTCAAAAGTACGATAGCCGTTTTCCTAGCCTTGGTCTTCATTCCTGAGGCCCAACAAGGTTCCATGAGAGAAGAAAAAAAAACCACCCCATTCTGCATAGCAGGCTCCTTACACTGCTGCCTGTAGTGAATGACAATAGTAGCACAGGCAGCATACTACGAAGGTCTCAAGTGGGGTTTGATGATATTAAGATTTAAAGAGGCAGCTCAACCTTTGCTACAGACCTGTATGCTTTGGGGGGAGGGGAAAAAAAAACCCCCACAGGAAAAAAAAAAAAAAAACAGCCCATATAAAACAATCTTAAATTCTCCATCACTGCAGAAAAGACATAACACGTTTCCAAGACTGACAGAACAAAATCATTTCTAGACACAGGTACAACTGGCGCTTCTCTTAACAGGAGCAGTTTAAGCACATACAAGAGGCAAATTAAAAACCAATTATAAATAAAAGTTTGATCAAAAACAAAATTCAATTTTTTTCCAAAAAGTTTATAAATACATGTCTTAAAACAATACCTTCCCATACGCTCCCCCCCTGCCCCAACTCACATTAATGTCTGCTTTAAGATTCCTTTAGTATGGAGCTATGTGTGTTAGTTCTGCTAATCCATACCTAGTCCAGAAAACTGATCACAGCACATATATACTGATTATCTATGCTACATGGCTCATGGGTTTACCATTATTTCCCCCCCTAATTCAATGGTTATTTCAAAGTACCAAGCAGAAGCAGAGACCAAACATCAATAACCAGTAAAGGAAAATAAAACAGCCCAGGGGGAAAAAAAACACATTCTTAAATACATGAGGTAACATTTATTGGGCTCTTTAGAAAATTTAACAAAAAAAAATGCAGCTCATATTTTTACCCTGCCAACACCTATTACAGTCTTTATGATAGCACAACAACGAGCAAGTATTTCATTTGCTTGGTGACTAGAAGCCACTGCCAATTCTCAAAGGCACAGGAAGTTTGTCTCTGTGATAAGTCAAAGCTTTAGGATTAAGTCATAAGGGAAAGATAAGGTATGAGCTATAAAAGTAACATTTCAGATTGTCAAACTACGCTAGTAGTTTTAGTGCATATTCATATAATCATAACCTCGTTACCATCCATTGGAATTTAACTGTTAGTCATCTGATGGGGCAATAGCAAAACTAATGCAATAGAAACAAAAAAAGGCTCTATAAAATTCAGACAAAACAAAAAGCCTCTTACAGTTTAGGTTTTTTTTTTGGTAACAGAGTTTGAAAATAGGGTCGCTCAAGGTAAGCAGTGCTGACTGTATGCATGGAGTACAAGTCTACTGTTGTGAGTGGCCTTTCAGAAGAATCCACTTGTCTTGTAAGAAGCCGGTTTGGTATTCAGCCTCTTTACAGCCTCAGGGTAATGCCATTTCACTTACCAAAAAACCCAAATCCAACAAATCCAGAGATGTTTCTTCTGAAAATGTAACAAATGCTTCATTCTTTGCAGACTAATTTTAAACTGAGCAGTGGCACCTTGTGGTCAAAAATAAAATAGCTCGTTTCACTTAAATGACAAGAACTTCCAAAATGTAAAAACCGTAATTTTTACTAAATAAATGCAAAAAACACCAAAACCAATTAATGCTTTTTGCTGGCCAAGAGCCTTTAAAGGCTGGCAACTGCGCTTCCCTTTGCCCAAATCGAACTTTCTTAGATTTTACTGTGACAATTTTGAAAACACATTTAACCAACACGCTCAGTGTTCCTTTCCAATTCATCTAAATCACTAGTATCGACTAGATATGCAATGATGTCCATTCTATTTTACAAAATGTACCAGCTACTTTCTGTAGCACCAATGTTCACAATGAACCAGGCCCTTCCAAAACAGAGTGAGGAAACTTGCATTTTACTTATTCCAAATGTATATACCTTGACCCTTTCCAATGAAATTCTCAGCTAAGTTTTATGCAGAACATATGATATGTGTCTTCAAATATCATTTTAAAAATTGTTCAATCTCATAAAAAGCCGTATTTCCTTAAAAGGTTTTTAATTTCTGAAAAGAGAATGGATAAGTGCTATAAAAATCAAAGCACTAAAAATGCCACTTCTCATCAATAATGCTTTGACTTGCCAGTGAGTCACTACCAAACTGTAGTGAGGACAACAGGAATTGAGAGCAGAACATCTTTTTTTTTTTTTTTTTCCTTTCTGACAAACTGCACGTGCTTCAAATTAAACCCATGAGCCAACCAGTATTTTACCTGCATCCTGGTAGCACAAATATTTATCCCAGTGTCAAAGTCTGATGCCCAAAGAGTCCCACTCATTCTGCAACTACCACTAATTTGGTCTTGGATTTCTGTAATGCTCCTCATTCTTGCGCTATGCTTCTCAGTACATACTTGACTGTGTAGGCAAAGGCTGCAAAACCAACTATAACAAACAAGTTCGCCAAAGCTCCTCCTAAGAGTCCATGGTTACGATTGGCCTGTTGGAGACCCGGATGATTGGCAGCTGCCAGTGGTACATGCCCATTAAGAAGTGGTACCCCGTTTTGACCATAGTGTGCTTCCCCATCAGGGACAACATCTGGTAGCGGGAGAGTTGGAGGTCTATTATTGAGCTCTTCTTGTGCTTTCTGTTTTTGTTTGATTTCCTGGAATGAAATTAAATACATAAATAAAAAGAACCAATGTAAATGAAGTAGATGAAAGGTTCTGAAACAATTCCTTGTGTGTTACTAAAGTCTAATGACTGCAAAGAACAGATTTGGGCAGAAAATGTCCCATTTCAATATATATCCCTGAAATAACTTTAGTCCAAGGAGCTTGGCTGCTGACAACTTTGGCAAAACATTCGATCTAAATCTGCTTTTTAATACAACTACATTAAATCCATTTGCACAATCCTAGAAACCTACATCTTAAATCGTAAATGTTTGTAGACAGTAACTATGACACCTGAAGAGCCATTTAGAAAAAAATATATTCAGCTTTTAGCATTCAGCTGTACGTTACCTGAGCACCAGGTCAAATGCTCATTTTAATTTTATTTAAAAATGGGACTAATTTCACTGTATAGACCCTTGAGTGGGAAAGTGCACTTAGGTACCTCCTAAAAATTATGAATAAGCCAGCAATTCTCAAAAGATTAAAACAGAAGAAATCAGAATCCTGAGATCCTTGTCTCAGGGCTAGGTACTCAGGTGTGTGTGCGTGCGTGCGTGCGTGCGTGCGTATATATATATATATATATATATATATATATATATATATATATATATATATATATATATAAAAAATGTTAAAATACTTATGTATGCCCCAAAAGTATATGCATCTCGGACAACCAAGCTATCACCATACCCACAGAAACAATTTAAGAATTTTGATCTCTGGAGAGGAACAGATGCATTGTTTTCTTCAGTAGGGGGAACAGAGCTAAACAGGAAGAGCCATGAATGCAGATAGCTACCTGTCAAAATCCTACCAACTCTACGTCTGAATGAATATGGATGCAATAGAAACCACAGGTAACCAATTTCTGAAATCAGGATCCCTTTGATGTGCTGCTTCAAAAACTCTTACGAAGGTCCTAGAGCTACTAATTCACTGATTACTACTATGGCTTACAAATATTCCCTCCAGCACTATGAGTGCTGCTAATAGCATTAGCTGGCCTCATTTTGTGCTCTGAAACACTCGGTACGAGCACAGTAAAAAAGGGCTTCCTGCATATTTTCCCACTTCTCCAGCATCTGCATCAACTGGCAGTAATTTGGCTGATGACTGGGAGACGGTCTATGTACAACTTATGAATTCCATTTGAGATTATGAACTTGATGGGTAACTCCAGCCCTCAACTCTGGACACTAGCAAGTGTCATAACCCCTCTCCCTCTCAAAAGTTACAGGACACTGCCCAACAGCAATGTAGGTGGTGAAACCAAGCTTTTTCCCCAAGATTTCTGGGAAAGCTGATGGAATTTATTTTCTCCAAAAGCCAAACAAAGGAACTGTGTTTCAATGCTGCCATTTACAGATTCAGATAAGGGAAGTTGGAGACAGAGGAGAAAAAGAGGAACAAAGTGGGGGGAGGTTCAGTGCATGACCAAGAAAAGTTAAAGGAAGTTAACCAAAGAAAGAGAAAAGAGGGAAAAGAGAGAGATACTTGGATTCAAGAGGACTAATCAAATGCCATATAGTATGTAGGTATTTCATCATCATCATTTTTACCTTGATCCATGTAAATTTAAATATCTTATGCTCCCTAAAATTAAAGAATGTTTGTTTTAGGAATCCTGTACAAAAAGTCTGGGTCCATTTGCTTCACCATTCGCACATCCCTGAAGAGGACAAACTGGACACCAGGATATTCACAAGGCTGGAGCTCTGCGAAAGGTATGCCCAATAAGCTGGGGAGTAAAAGGAAAGTGGCACTAATCTTCAGGCCTAAGCAGGTAGACCACAAGAATTACTAGTCTTCTGCAAGCCTTTGGCCAGTTAATTTGCACTATCTGCATGCTTATGTATAACACAGGGTATAAAAATAAGGCAGTCAAATGAACCTTCTTACCTCCACCACTTCAGGGAACAGCTCACAGAAGACTTTATCTTTTAAATTAAATGCTAAGCTCTGTGCAGCAAGTTGTCTTTTCTGTCAAGGCAACAAAGGAGAAAATATCAGCTTGGAAATAAAAATTTCAAAACATATTACTTTAAACCTTAAAGCACTGGGTTATTTCAAGTGAGAATATTGCAAGGCACTAACCTACTAAATTGCTAATATTTCTGAATATGGATTCACCACTAATGGCATTCTAAACCCAACTCTTCAAGACTCCTTATTTTAATCTCAATGTTTGTCCATAGTTTGCAACTACCCAACTATGCCATTTTGGGGAGGCGCTCTCAGAAATATGCTAATACAGGCAGTAGCTACGTTTTTACAGAGAATCCAGGGTGCAAGAGAAAAACACCTTATAAAATCCCTCCCTGCAATCTGAAGCTAATTTATTCAAGCTACCACTGAATTTCCATCCACCTATTAATATAAAAAATAGCCAATTTGAAACATTTAACTTTGTAGCCAGAAACTCCAGCACTGAGGCACTGCATGCATTTTCCACCTGTGATCCTTGACCCTAAGTTCTTTCAAACAACTTTTCTTCTGCCCCCCTCCTTTATGAACAGACAATGGTACAGCTAGCTTTAGAACCCAGAACTAATGGTTTCCAGGCTTCTGCTCTAACCATCGGTCCATGAACAACACACACTGACCTGAAAAAGAAAACCCAACATAGTATCATTAAGTGCTTACTGTGAACTCTGAAGTTTCTATGCTCCCCAATGTGGGGCCCTTTTCCACCATAAAACTAAGGAGGCCTGTCAAGATTGTGGAGACTGACCAAGCTGGATTCCATGTATCAGGATGGAAATCAGTGATTGAAAGACATAACCTTCAAAAACAAAACAACCAATGCATTTAATTCCTTGCCATTAATAAAGAGGAACAGTTTACACATTTAAACATGTTTTAAAAAGGGGTTAATAGCACAAGCGTTACAAAAAAAATCCTTACCTTGTGTTACATTTAAACCTTCCATTAGGAGTTATCATATAAATACTAGGAGGTTTAAAGGGAAATTCTCTGGGGAAAATCAGTTTCCCGTGATAATAGCCACCTGTGTTACATAAAGAAAAACATCAATGATTTGTTTTGTACTCAGAAACATTTTTTTTCCTGAAACAGTTATAAAACATAAAATAAAACATATGCACCAAACACATCAAAACTAATCATCCTAACACCCTCAAACATACAAACTGCTGTCTTTGTTAGAAGCATTTGATGCAACAGAAATCATCAGAGGATAATGCTAATACGATCACATTTCAAGAGGCATCATGAAAGTCACAGGCCAAGGTTAGTTTTAAAATTGAAGCAAATCACTGCATGGAGAGGTACTTTTTTAGTCAGCAGACAGATACAGATGTATAACAACTGTTAGAGCCACGAGCAGTACATGTGCACTTTGGCTATGAGCTAATATTCACCTTCATATGGCGTCATTTCAGGTCCTCGTACAACATAGTGCCTAAAGGAAGCAAAAGAAGTTTGCTTTAGAGGAGCACACTCCAGCCCACTGAGAGCCATCAAGTTTCCAAAGGAAAACAAAACAAATCATACAAGTGTTTATTTGTTTAGTAAGCTGCTTCATATCTAAAACACCTCCTCCTTTTACCACCTCTCATAGATTTAATAGACATTAGGGCTGGAAGGGACCCCGGAAGATTATCGAGTCCAGCAGGGCCAGGAAGTCAGCTGGGGTCACAGGATCCCAGCAAGATAAACGTCCAATTGACTCTTAAAGGAGTCCAGAGTAGGTGCTTACACCTCTCTCCCCAAAGAAAACACCAGTACAAAACGAAGAGCAAAGGGAAGGGAGGAAGCGTCAGACTCTATGACCTGGATCTCTCCATGCTTTTCTGAAAACTAATTTGCTCTGATTCTTACCATTCAAGGATATTTGATGGGAGAGGTTCAGCACAAATATAAGGCACTGGATCTTTTTTAATTCGAAGGTAGTCCTGTTTAAGTCTCTGTGTTGCTGTAGTTGGTGCTCTCTTATTAGTATTGTTGCTCATCTAGGAAAAAACAGGAATGATCTCAGTGTGAGAACACAGCAGCAGTTACTCATGAAAGCAAATGCATGCTTACCCACTGAGCTGGAGAGTTTTCTGCGTGCAATAAAGTCTGAAATCCCATTAAGTACCACTAGACTCATCTGTTCTACGAAATTACACATATTGACACAGACTGAACACAGTACCAGAACTGCAACATGCAGCGTGAAATTAATAGATTAAACCCTCTGCACCTTTTTCCAATGATTTCCCTCAATTCCCTCCCTTTTCCTGTCCTCCCACCAGCCCTTAAGTTGTCTTTCCTGCCTAGCGCAAGGGGCTGGACCCGACAATCTTGCAAGGTGCCTTCCAGCTCTTAGATGCACCGATGGATTCGCAGATTGTAAGCGCTGCACCAATGGTTCGGTAAAAACTAAATTAAGTCGCTATATTCTGGAGCGACGCAGTCCCGCCATGCCTTATATGCCGTACAAATGCAGGACTCAAACTGTCTCTTGCTCATAGACTTTACAGACGGAGAGCGAAGCCAGAGCCAGAAACAACAACAGCAACAACACTTATGAAAAGTACAACCGCGTTTCTTCCCCACCAGCCTCCAAGCGACCAGAACATTTCTCTCCTCCGCTCGCCCAGCAGAAAACCCTCGGCCTAAAACTACGTCGCTTTCCTTTCCCAATTCGCCAGTCGTTTCCCACTTAGCTTCACTCACACCTCAACCTATTGAGGGTGTCCTCCTTGCCCAGCTGTTTCAAGCGAAACAACGGCCATGACTGAGGCAGACGAGATTCTCTGGGTAAATGGGATCCTTTTAGTTTAATTAGACTGACTCAAATAGTGGGGGAAGGTTTTCTTGGCAAGCTTTTTGGGTATCACCCCCCTTTGTCTGGCGGAGGAAGCGTCTGCTCTTCCTGGATGGAAACGCGGCATCCTTTGACGGACGCAGCCACAACGCCGCACCCCTGCAACCGCGGCTACAGTTTCTCTTGGTGTTAAACCCAAACAGCCCCGAGACGCGGCTCTCGTGAAACCCCGACCAGCGCTGCCCCACGCAAGGCACGTTTCAGTTAAAAAAAAACAAAAAAACAACAACAACAACAAAAAACCAGCGCATCTCGCGGAAAGGACATCGGTGCTGAAACCAGGCCCGCGAGTGTCGCTCGGCACCCTGCCTCCGGCCACGGCTAGCCCTGGCAACGCGGGGAAGGAGCTGCCGAGATGCGGCGAGGCTCGAGAGCGCGGGCAGCGTGGCCTCATTCTCAGACCGCGCGGTACTCCCGGGGCGCCCGAGCCGGGCCCCGCGCACGGCCCCGCTCACCTCTCCGCGCTGGGCCGCGGGCCGGGCCGCTCCGGGCCTGGGGAGGGGCGAGCGGCAACAGCGGGGCCCCCTCGGCGCCGTCGCTACCATCCAAGATGGCCGCCCAGGGAGGCGGGACCGGACGGGGCCCGGCGTCCCCTCCCGGAAACCGGAAATAAACGAGGGGACGCGAGGTCCAACCCGCGCTCGCTTCCGCCAGAGCAGGGGCAGAGTGGGAACGGAGCGTTCCCGCCTTCCGGCAGGAAAAGTGACGCTTGGTCCCGCCCCTTTCACCGTACTTCCGCTTTTGGCTCAGCTGACTTCCGCTTCCGCACTAGGCAGCGGGGTCAGAGTATGTCGGAGCCTGCGTGTGTGGCGGCGGTGTGCCTGCCCTGCTCCGACACTTGAGAAGCGGGCCGGGGTTTGGGACTTTTAGAGTTTTTGTATTGGTGTGCGGGAGTTTGTTTTGGGGCTTTTTTTGCGGGGGTGTTGGGGCTTTTTCTTTTGTGGTTGGTTGTTTTTGTTTGGGGACTTTTCTGGGTTTGAGTTCTTTGGGGGGGGGGTGATATCTTTTATTCACCAGCTGTAGGGTTTGGGGTGAAGTCCAACCAGCTTTTGAAGATGAAGCTTGCATTGGGGCACTGCAAGGAGCTGGCCCCAGCGAAGCGGAAACCCGGTTCGGACTGGAAGCGCTTGGAAGATGCATCACAGAAAATGTTCCAGTGGAAACGGGTCTTGCGGGGCTCGGTTTTGTTTCCATCACGTTCTTGCGTGTTCTCAAATAAAAGGGGTGTTCAGTCCTTGCCGTTTGCCTCCTGTATGCTTTGGTAAAGAGGCTACATGCCAGATCTTGCATTTCGGATGCTGAAGCGAAGAGGTTTTGGTTCCTCAAGGCTAGACAGATTCTCTCTGCATTTCCCCTGAAAATGTATGCAACACCCTGTTCATGCGCTAGGAAGGAAAGAAAAGGCACAGTTACTTAAGTCTAGTTTTATCAGGCCACCTATTTCCCTCGCATGGCGGATGTGTTTATGCAGATTTCCCAAATCAGCCGTATTATGGAGCCGGTGGTTAAATTGTCCTCACTTGGTGTGATTTGGATGATCTAAAGATCAGACTAAGCTTGAAGAAAATGCCACAATAAATCAGTGAGCTATATGCAGGCATTTCCTCTGCATAAAAAGGAAAATACTAAGAAACATCCAGGGCATAAAAGTCGGAATGGGCCATAAGAAGTTGGGGGAGGGGAGTAGGGTATTTTTGTTTGTTTGGGGGTTGTTTGTGCTTAAATAAAGGAGCAATTTCAAAAATGAAAGAAAAATCAGTTCCAAGTTGGAAAGGTGACTGCCCAGAACTCAGATGGCACACTGAGAACTTTAGTAATCGGAACAAAAATAAACCATTTTTCTTCTTGGATTTACTTTGTTTCATGATAGATGCCTTGTGTGGAACTCTCATTCCACTGAAATCAATGATAGAGCTCCCCTTTGGCTCCAATAAAGCTTCAGTTTCACCAGCTTGAGTTTCATCAAATCAGCTTATCTCTAATGAGCCATGTTAAATGTTCCTTTCTGAGATGTTATATGCTAAGTAACAGCTCGTAGCTCTAACATTTTGAGGCTTAATGACCAAACACACCACATCTCCCATAGTGACACACAATGTCATTGAGGGTAGGGGGATAAAAATCCTACATGTTCTCAGCTGTTTATGTTACAGAAGCTATTTGCCTCTGTTCTTTGGAAAGCATGAACAAGTTTCTTTGTTCCTTGCTGTTTGGTACTATTTCATATAAATGCTCCTCCCCAGCTGTTTTGCAGAAGTTGACTCATCATTTTAAACTTCCTTTTACTACCAAACAGGGTTGTGCTGCAGTGTTACAGTTCTTTGGAAAATAGGTGTGAATATGCTGTTGACAAGCCTGGACACACACCAGCCCTCTTGCTTTCCTTGTGGCCCTCAGCCCTAGACTTTTTTTTTTCCCCCAGGCCTGCTATCTGTGACCTATATTGCAATGTATCAGTTACTCTGAGAGGAAGCTAATGCCCTTGGATACCCACTGCCATGTGGGTGACAAGACTTTAAAAGTACAAAGACAAGGGAGGGCACTAATAGTAAGTAGATGGTAGGAGGAACTGATCTAATATAGTATCAAAGGGTGTTGGGAGGGGAGGCAGGACACAGGTTACAATTGGTATTTGTTTTAAAACCAAATCTTTGGTTATAGATATAAGAGATAACAGATAGAATGAAACTAAGTTTTGTTATATCTCCTATGTTACCATTTGTTCACGCATGAAATCACTTCAGGTTTAAGAGCACCTGCTCCTGAAAACCCTAGAAATCACCTAGCAGTAGGCTTCATAGGATCAAGCAATAAGGGTTTGATGCAAGTCAGATTTCAAGGTGCATTAGAAATACAGTGATCCACTACTTCTGTGCATATTGGATAATTGCACGATACAATATCAGTCTTTTTTCTTGTTGTTGCTTGCATTGTAGCAAATGCCCACTAACTTTTCCCCCACTGTCTATTTTGTAGTTCATATTTAACTGTATATTAGATTAAACTGAGTAGGAAACTCAATATCAAGACTTCTGAATCAACTGGGACTCGATTCAGTCCCATGAGTTTCATGGCAGCTATTAGATGCATCAGGTAATCCAAGAAAATAGGTAAGGGAGCCTTAACGAGGTGCAAGAAACATAGTCCAGGTATCACAATGAGTTTAGGTAAGTGCATAGCCTTGAGACTGACAAAAGTCCATGCTGTTAAGTGGAGTGCACTGTGAAGGATCTGCCTCTGCTGTGTCTGGCCCACTTCCTAAGCATCAAATCTATGCGAGCATGTAGAATAAAGCCATTGGTATCTTTCAGCGCTTTGGCTAATGTTCTGAGAAAGGATTAACATTTCAGTGTCACCTACATATGCTGTTACAATTTCAGGGCTCTTGTGAGCTGTCTGTTCCCGGCTGTTTTTACAGTTCTTTCCAGGCACTTGAGCTTTGTTCCACAGATAACATTTTAGAAAATGAATTCAAGGGACTATATTTTCCTTTAGGATTTTTTTTTTTTTTTTTTTGTCAAGCCATTGCCTCCAAAATCATACATTGCACTATGTCTTTCTCTAGCGCGCAGTAATCAAGTTGTGGCCATCATGCCTTACACACTGAGGTCAAAATTGGTTAAAAACAAAAAACCCATGACCTTAAGGCTGTGATTCTTACGGAGTCTTCAATTTTCTATGATTCTCTACTAGATAATCTTGTTTGACTAAAACAAGGACTTGTTTGACTAAAATAGGACTAGAAGATGGAAGCAAAAGTGAATCAGTTGCCCAAAGAATTTGCATTGCATTCATTATCATGCAGGATTTAGTGAGCAGAACAAGGGCTGGAATCTTGTTTTTAATTATTATTACTATTGTATCTGTTCCAAAAATCACGAGTACCTTCCATATCAACTAATATTTGTAGCAGTAGTCAGGCTGACATACATAATTATGTCCAACAGGGAGCAGTGGTGGTACATAGACATGGTTGCATTCCAGTTTGATTGTGTTCAATCTTCTCACTGAAATGTGTTGAGAGTGAGCTAGAGACCAAGGCGGACTAAGAAGAACTACATACAGAAGGATCTGGCACTGTCAAGCTAATGGGCAACTAAATGACAGCTGAAATTCAGCGTAGACAACTGCAAAGTGATGGGCATGGGCAAAAATAACCCAAACTATACCTCCACTATGATGGGGTCTACATTAGATGTTATTGCACAGAAAAGAGTTATTGTGTACCATTTGCTGAAAACATCAGCTCCATGCTCAGCAGCCAACAAAAAGGCAAACAAAATGCTAGGGATTATTAAGAAGTGAATTATACACAAAATGGAAAATAAAATTATGCCCCTTTATAATCCATGGTGCGTCCACACCTTGAATGCCATGCCCAGTTTTGGTCCACTCCCCACACCTTAAAAAGGATGTAGAAGAACTAGGGAAGGTCCAGAGAAGGGCAGCAAGGATGATTATGGAGGGGCTTGCATGTGAGGAGAGACTAAAGAGGTGAGGCCTATTCAGTTTAAAAGAGATGCCTGCAAAGGGGCATGAGCAGGGTTTACAAAACACTAAATGGCAAAGAGAATGTAAATAGGGATTTATTATTTAACATCTCTCACAATTCAAGAATTTGGGGTCATGAAATGAAACAAGCAGGTACTAATTTTAAAACTAAGAAAGGGACCTTCTTTTTCACGCCATATGTAATTAAAGTGTGGGACTGATTGCCACCAGATGTTGCAGAAGCTGACAATGTAGCCCAATTCAAAAAGAGATTGGCCAAATTCTTGGAGGAAAGGTATAGCACTAGCTATTGAACCTGGAAGCCAGGGGTGCAGCCTCTGAATCAAAACTTCCTGGACCTCAAATGTTGGAGGCTGGAAATGGGAGATGGACAGTGGGAAAAAACCTTAGTCCCACCCCCTTTCAGCATCCACTCTCGGCCAGTGTGACACAAGGTACTGGGCAAGGTGGCCCTAGGACTGACTCAGTAAATGGCAATGATGCTCTTGTGAAGATTTTCCAAGGAATTGTGAAAAGGTTAAACCACGTTTTTGTTTCAGAAATCCACTGTTTTGATAACAAGTAGATTTAGATAATGAAACGACCCAAAGAAGAGATTAACAGAGACTCCTTAGCCTGCCATCAGTTGTATTACTAATGTAGACAGAAGGTTTGTCATTTTCTGGCCATCTTCATGGTGTGATCTCAGCTGATCTCATCTGCAATCCTGGGCTATGCTAGGTCAGATGCAGGCACAAGCTAGTTGGGGATTTCCCAGGAAATCCAGGAAGCGCCAATGATTTCTCAGAACATGTCACAACATGATGGAGAACCAAAGTTTGGCTGACTTGTGCTCATTAAAATCCCATTTTGTGTTACAAGGTAGGGATTGCAAAACATGATGTGTGCTTAAAAAAAAAAACCAACTAACTCCGGCATGTACATTCAGGTTCCCCGTAATTTCAAGAGAAGTCATGATACGGTGCTTCACGCCACCAGCACTTCTGGATAGTATTGTTGATGCCAAGTGACTGCTGTGGGCCACTGCCTTTCAGCAGCAAGTGGAAGAAATACTTGGATTTAGAGGGCTGAAGGGAGAGGTGGGTTGGGTTGCACTGCCAGGACCCCAGAAATAAAAATAGAGTGGTTTTCCCACCCTCAGGAAGTTTCCAAAAATGTTCACACCCTAGACCAGGATGGAAAGTTAACACCTCTGTATCCCCCAAACCAGCACATAGAAAAAAAAAATTGGTTTAGATTTAAGCAAAATGTTTTGTTTCAATATTTTGAAAAAAGTTTAGATTTCATTTTTTTTCCCTTTATGTCGAACTTTAATTTCAATGTTGTGCTAGGAAATCCATTTTTTTAAAATTGAAACCATCCTTGCTGAGACCTCGAGCACTTTCTCCGATGTCTTTGGAGCTGAAACATTTCTTAAAACAAACCGTTTTTAGTGAACAGCTTCAGAGGTCATGGGGTGATACAGTTCATTTGGAAATCAGTTTGTCAAAATATTCTCCACCATTTCAATTTAGACATCATGACACTCACCCATCCTCACTTTAACTCCCAATTTATACAATGCTTTAGAAATCTGCAGACTAGAACGACGTTTTCATCATAAGCTGTTGTTATAATGCTTCAGGATAAAAGGTGCTCTATAAATATAAGGCACGTTAATGCTGCTGTATGGTCTTTTAACCTAGGTATATTCGACTAATAAATTCCCAATGACAGCTCGTATGATTTACTATGTACCTGTTTTGATACCTGAGGACAACTACACTGTAGTTTTTCCCCCTGTACCATATTTCCCCCCAATATTTCTTACACAGGAATTTCTATATAAGCATCTAAGTATGGAGAAAAACCAGATGGGCCTGTAGCAAAGTGCCCATAATACTGAAGGATTATTTTAGCTCTTCCCATTTACCTCTCACTTCCCATACTGATGTTCCCTAACCCAATGTATTTCATGCATATTATAAGTATGCTGTAGTTAATGTTCCACTCACCTTTCCGGTATGTTAAGCTAAACACTAATGATAGCATATAATGTCCCATGGTAATTTCAGTGTTTCTTCCCAGTTGTTTTCCAAAATGCAGATGAATCATGCTGCTCTGGAATTGCTGCTCCTTTGGAATTAGTTTTTGGGCTCGCATGGTCATTTCTGGGATGGCTCTTTTAAATCCAGGCAGGGAAAATCCCTAGGATTCTCACACGTGTGCTCCTGGGCGTTAATGTGGCCAAAATCATTGAATGCACCAATTAAATGGTAAGTACATATGTCTCTTGGCATTTAAGGGGCAGATAATGGAGGACTTAGGAACGTCTGGAACTCTTTGGGATGTAGAGGATTGATGAGGATCTAGGAGGATACTGTTTGTGTGTGTGTCTGCATGTCTCATTTGTGTACTTGTACACTGTTATTATAAAGGTTGAAGTCACTCGGTAAGTGATGCGAGTCCCTGGTCTAGATCACACAGGAGTTACAAGATAGAGAAGCTTCTTTCTGTAGGTGCTAGACCAGGGGTCAGCAACATTTTTGGGCAGAGTGCCAAAGACATCCACAACTTCAACTTGTAAGATGTTGGTACGCCAAGGGTGGATGGCGGGGGAGCCACGAGGGGCCCAATCCTTGCTGTTGCTGTGTAGCCCCGGCCTCTTCCCCACCTGGAGGCATGTGAGTCAAGCAAAATACCTTCGAGTGCCATACTCTGGCACCCATGCCAGGCGTTGCCTACCCCTGTGAGAGACCATCACAAGGGAGATCAACTGTAGCACTTTTATTGCTCATCCCTATATACTCAGCCCAAGGCCTGGAAGCAAGGTTCATAAAACAGAGGCTGTTGAATTTGCTTTCTCTATTGTTCTGCTGGAGCTGATCCTATGGAGCTACAGGCGTGCAGTCAATCATTGTTGTTCATCAACAGAGTTTATCCATGAACCTTATTTGAGGTTGAGCTAATTTAAAAGAGAACAATTTATTTGAGCGAGTGGCTTGTTTGGTTGGAGTCCCCCCCCCCCCCACAAATTGTGCATTGATGCCACGGCAGGGAAGGCATTCGCATCAATGCTCTCAGGAGGACAATTCAAGTATGTGGATGAAACCTGAATTACAAGATGGTAGATGGACGTCCAGGTCCATTTAGGAGCTTTAGTGTGGCATTGCGAAACTCTCAGCAAACAAAGAGCATTTCTGGAAGGATGCACAGGGCATTTTTTAACAAGAGCCTGATTTTGATAGCGTCTCTCCTGCACTTTTATGTAATGTACAGCATGTCTGGAATCCAATGTAAAGAAAAATCAACACTTCAAGCTGTTTTTTTAAAATAAGTCTGCACTGTGGGTTTTTTTCCAGAGCATAGGAAAATTTTTGCAATCTGTCATATACTTAAAGATAATAAGATGACAGAAACATGTGGGAGCTAACAGCACAGGTTTATTAATTTTAACTCATCGCTTCATGGGTTTAGCAACCCGTTGCCTTGCCAACAGTGTGAAGTTTGAGAGAACATAGACCTTTTGTATCAGTTTTGAAAAAGTGTAATTCTCTCCCTCTCTCATACTTTCCAGTCTTAAAAAAAATCGCATTCTGGTTTATGACTAATTATTTAGCAGCACCACAACTTTTCAAGTCAGATACAAGTAACAAAGAGGCTAGATTTCCAGAGCTCTGGGCTTTGTTCAATTCACAGGCGGGTCTTGGACAACCTGCAAAACTGTCTCTCTGCTTTCGTAGCGTGGGGAGAAAAGCGCAGCGCACGTCTCTAGATGCACTCAAAGCTCCATGAAATTGTGGGATTAAAACATTTCAGAGCTGAAGAATATCGGGTCTGCAGTGCTTCGGAACAAGTCGGGCAGTTTAATGAGGTTAGCAGAAGTAATATTTCCTTCCACCCCCAACATTGTATCTGCTCATCAGTAGATCTACCTGAGCGACACTTTAAGAAACTCACTTCAGTAAGCGAGGCAGAATTCAAAGACTTCTCCATGCGTCACGGAGACAGTATTTTTCCAGAGGAAGTTGACCTCCCTGAGACAAACCTCTTTCACTAAAAAAAAAAAATAATAATTGCCTGTTGCCACTGCTTTTCCTTGTCCTGCATATGTAGGTAACCAGGAAGAAGGCAGCTTGCCTCTTTGTTCTCATTATCCCTGATGCTTGAGTTAATCATCAGTGGACATTACTTGCTGACATGAACCCACGCACACGTGCACGTAGGATATGGCCCAAAGCAAACGCCCAGAAATCTTCTTTCCCTTTCTCTGTCTTCAGAGCTATGTGTTGATTCACCCTCCCTGTGCGCTGAGCCATCATGCTGACCACAGAGAAAGAGGGCCTTGAGAAAACAGCTCTGCCTGGGTGGAGCAGGGACTGTGTTGGGAGGAGGAGGAGGATGCTAAAACTCAAAGTCCTTATGCTTCACCCTTGCCTGGTCCAATGCACACATGGAAGGAAGCACAAAGGAGCCACTTGTGTCTTTGTCCTCGGGCCATTTCTTCACCAGCCCTGTAACCTGCCATGGCTTACCCAAAGGGGCTGGTTTATTAGCTGAAGCCATTAAACACAGCAGCCCCCAGCCAAGTCACCAATACATAAGGCATGGCAGGGGCTGGGAGAGCGTGGCATGGAGTCATGTTGTGCAATCAACACCCTCTCCGCGTGGTGCTCTGCCCTCCTTTCAAGGTAGATGGGTGGTCTGTGAAGCTGGTAACTCTGCTATGGTCTTAGTTTCATGGGGCTGGGTCTTTTTAACTCAGGTGGCAGAAGTTCAAGTTCTTCTCTTCTATCCTAGACAACCTGTCATGTGGATCCATTGTTAACAGTGACGCTGGGTGGTAAACCAGCTGGGATTCTGCACACCAAGGGAAAGTCCAATTTGGCTAGTTCCACTGCCTTTTCTAGCCTTTTTTTGTCTTGCTGTGATCAAGGCCAAGGATTTAGTTCCTATTATTCGGCTGCTTACTCCCCAGGGTAATTGGCACTGTATAATACAAATCCAATGGGAGCATCTACACATGCACATTTACTTTGCAATTTAGGTTACTGCACAGTACCCAAAAAATTACTGTGCAATACAGACATGCATCTACACGTGCACATCTGTACCGCACAGTAACTATGGCAACTTATGCTGACTTGGGCATAAAGTTGATACCTTCGTCATGCAGGTATCAACTTTATGCCCAAGTATTTACTGCACAGTAACGCATGTATAGATGCCTTGCTGCATAGTAACACTGTTTGTGTGGACTGACTTGGGACTAGCTTTAGTCCCAAGTCAATCCACACACAGCGTTACTGTGCTTTAACGGCTGCAGGTGTAGAAGCCGGCTCTCCGTAGCCCTAAGGATTAGGGCTCTCACAGGCCAAAGGTGCTGAGAAGCTGCTCAGTGCCCTTAAGAAATGGCATCAAAAGAGATCAAGATCAAGTGTGAGCAAAACCACCAGGGGAGTGAGGAAACAGGAGCTTTGAGTGGCTCTTAGGATGCATCCAGCGGTGTAGGCTGAGACAAGGAAGCCCATATAGGTGGGGGTGAGGCTGAACAGAGGCATGGAACAGAGGTAAGGAGCCTGAATGCAACACAGGATGGAAGTGGGGATCATGGGATGGGACTGGAGAAATAAGCTGAGTGGTGAGAGAGGAGAGTGATTCTGGCAAGAGCATTGTGGATGGACTGGCAGAGGAGGAGGAGAAGGAGCACAGTGATCAAGGCAGCAGGCCAGGGGGTTGCAGAAGGAACCAGGAGGGAAGGATGAGCCTCAGAGAAGTCGTCAAGGAAGAAGTGCCAGGCTGACCAATAAGCTTGGCATGATGTTGTTGCAGGTCACAGGGGCCTCTCTTTACCTCTTGGTCAAAGAACGAGAAAAACTGGCACCTTTTAATTATCCTGACTGTTATCCGTGTTCTACAAACTGAACTCAGCATTGGCAGGGCCTTT
Source organism: Crocodylus siamensis (assembly GCF_052110815.1). Classification (NCBI taxonomy): domain Eukaryota; kingdom Metazoa; phylum Chordata; order Crocodylia; family Crocodylidae; genus Crocodylus; species Crocodylus siamensis. The sequence goes on along the minus strand of NC_143406.1, from coordinate 7,397,290 downwards.
TTTATGCTGGAGGAGATGCCTGTCAGATGAGCTGTAGACTTGTATCCTGATCATGCTGGGGCCTGTGTTTTCTAAAGGGTCTTAACTTGAGCTCCGGCTGCAGTTTGGGGGCTGTAGATATGAGTGCACGGTTCTTGTCCATCCGCTTGAATGTGCCCTCGCTTCTTGAAGTCAGATGTCCATGTGTTGTTCCATGTGGCCTCGTTTGTTTGCAGGTGCAAAAGCTCATGGCTGCCGCTCAAAGAATTATATCTGACTTGTACTATCCCATGTACTCAGGTGACCCGCCTCACCCTATTATCTGAGCGCTTCACTATCTTTTAAGATGCTGTGCCCAGTTCCTGTGATCACAGACCTGATGAAGCATGTCTGCGGCATTCAAAAACTTTATCCCAACTACACAGTTGGCTCAGTAAAAGATATCAGCCTATGAAAGCCTTGCTTCTCTCTATCTTTAATGCATTTATCCTCATGACACCCCTGGTGGGAGGCAGAGCAGTGCTGATATTTCCATACTACCGTTTGGATGCTTAAGCACGGGAAAAGATTGACTTGCCCAGAGCCACACAGGTTGTTTGTGCCAGAGCAGGGGGTAAAGCAGGGGTCTTTGCCAGCCCTGGCTAGCACTCTGACTTTAGGGTCAGAATTTCATCCCTTGCCTTCAAAAAAAGTCTCAAGACACTATTGATACTAGCCTGGGTAATTGTGCCCCAGCCAGATTCCAGCTCAGATAATTGGTTCTGCCTCCCTAAATTTATGAGCAGATTCAAATACACACAGGATGTGTCACTTCCAGGTCTACAGTGAGCAGCGCTGTTTGCTTGTAAACAGCTTGCTGCTTTCTAGCTCCAAAGTGGCTGCATTTCAGGAAGGGGAGCTGGTATCCCTTAACTATCCGCCGAAGCATAGCCAGGCCGGCTTAGCCTTTGTGGATCCTTGGCTGAGAGACAGCTGTAGTTGTGCAAGGTGCTATTTTTATTTTGTCATCTCCAAGGGAGTAGCATTATGCTTTTGCTCTGAGCACTGCTACTTTTATTGAGCAGAGTGTTTTGCTGTATTTCAGCCTGAGGTAGTGCCATTGCGCACCAAAGGGAAATTTCCTTTTTTGTTTTCAGTGTCATTCTTTGTAGCTGTAGCCTGGACTTGTACCCAAGAAAGACTATTGCAGGCTTCAGATGGGGAATCTAACAGGTTTGGTTTAGTTTCCCTCAAAGCCTTTCTGTAAACTTCAGTTGCCCTTTATCCTCAGTTCTCTCTGTGCTGAAACAGAGAGAGAGAAGACAGGAGATCAGTGGGTGACAGTGATGGGCATCTATTTAAACTTGTGTCATAAGCCAGAGTTTCTCAAACTCTGAGGTCTACCTCCCTAGGGATGTGAAAGATTCATAGAGGGGAAGGGGGTGTAAAGCATGGCAGCCACCGGTCATGCCCACCTACTTAAGTCACTCTTGCACCTCTGCAAGCATCAGCCACTGCCACTTTCCTCATTACCTATTTTCTTGTGCTCCCTTGTATTTCAGCCGCTGAGGACACTTCTCTCACCCCCAGTTTTCTCGTGCGCCCCCATATTGCAATCACTGCACTGCCTCCACTTGCTGCTGATTCTCATGCTCCCTGTTCCAGCCGCCACCACTGATTCCCTTCGCCGGCATTTGCTGTGGTAGGGAAGTAGGGTTGCATGCAAATGGTGGTGAGGCATAAACCTGTCAGATTTGGAAAATACTATCATAGGCATTTGAGACCCTCCCCACCCCAACACATACAGAGGTCAGTTGCCAGTAATGCGGAGCACTTCTATACCAAACTGTTTTACTACCTTTCACAGACAAGTTCCCGTGCTTCCTGGAATTGCATTGGTGGACATCATAACTGCGTAATAAAATAATGTTAGAAGCATTGGTGAGCCTATATCTCTCCTCCTCTGCAAACCAGGGTTAATAATTGCCATTACAGTGAGCATATACAGCTTAATCAGCCTCTAGGTGCTAATTATTTGGAAAAGGACCTTTGTAGTAGCAATGTTTGGCACTGGGCTTTAAGAATGGTGTTTCCAAATTGTTGCCCTCCTCCGGACTTGCTCCAAAGATAAGAGCTTTAGAAAATGCAACATAGGAGGAACTGTAGGGAAGTGGGTTTTATTTAGTCTGGAGATGAGGAGACTGAAAGGAGATTTGGTAATAGTTTTCAAACACAAGAACAGTTTGTTTTAAAGAGGAGAACAGTTAGCTGTTCTTTCAGATGGCTGGGAAAGAAAGGAGAAGTAATCATTTTAATTGGCAACAAGGGAGGTTGCACTTGGAAGGTGGGAAGCGCGTTCTGTTGATGAGGGTAGTCGAGCGCTGGGACAGATTACCTTGTGCCATCTTCAGCACTGTGACGAGTTTTTCCGTGCAGCTTAAACATTTGTCTGGGATGGTTTAGAGAGGGGCAACTCTGCCGTGAGTAGGGAGGGGCTTCTAGAAGTTCCTTTCCAGTCCCATTTTTCTTTGAAAGCAGATCAGCCAATTCATTTCCGTGTTTCTTCCATAAGAACTGAGCCAGGAGACTTTGTTTCTCTTCCTGGTTCTGTCACTATTAATGTTTCACCTCTTTTGGACTGCATTTTCCCCATCTGCCATAGGGAGATAACCAAAGCCTTTTAAATGCACCACTTTGAGATCCTCATCGACAAAACAAGAAAGAAAAATTGCGTTTGTGTTGGCATGGCAGAAGTCAGTGGATTTCCCTGAAATAATTCCTGATTGACCTTTATCACAAAATAACCAAACTTAATTCAAAAGTTCCCAGTGATGGAGACTCTCCCACAAACCTTAGTAAGGTGTTTTAACGGCCCGTTAGCTTCATTGCTGAAAAATCTGTGCCTTGTCAAATTGCACCTTGCTGTAGCAAGTCAAAAAGCCAGTGGGGAAACCATCAAGTTGTTACTTGGGCACAGCAAGGGCTGGCGATTCATAAAGAAAGTGGTAATCGGGGACAGCAATTCCCAATTGTCCAGCAATCCTGACATATAAATCAGGCTGGTGGAGCCCACAAAGGTCAGGGAAGGACTTCTGGAGTTTGTTAAGCAGGTAGCATGAATCTCTTTCAATCAAAGTTTGCAAAACCGTAATATATTATAGAATCCGTTTACTAGTCATGAGAAAGAGAGACTTTTTCTTTTGGGGAGTTTTTTTCTACTTTTTGAACTCATAGGACTGAAGGCTCGCCACCTTGAGAAGATGTTGCCCTTCAATACGGGCAGAAGCTTTGCAAAACTTGTTTTTCTTTGAGACGTCAGATCTGATACCAAGAGCTGGCTGTTTCTAAATGAGCCTTAAGGTTCACTACCCTCATTTATATTCCAGAAGGCAAATGAAAGTGTTTTAATTTCTTCCTGCAACCCCACCCCACAGATCAGGATCCTGCTTTTGGCACTAGCATCCAAAGTCATGAACAGGAAATATTCATCTCCTGGACTGTGATTTTAGGTTCTTGCACACTCAGACTGGACCTTCTCTTTCAGACCTATGAGAACATAAATTGAATGCACCTTATGACGGATCATTTAGCAGCAGCAAACAGAAGTCATACATGAGGTTTTTTTCTTTTATCCTTCCATGGTCAACAAACGGAAGTAAATTGGGCATGTGTAAAAGAGAGGCATGAAAACAGATTTCACAAAGGTCCTTTATGATGAAAAGGGCCTTAATTACAAAGTCCCCATGTCGTTTCTGTGCCAGTCTTCTATCACAGGAACCGGAGATGGCTAGCTAGGTAACCTTGTTGACCCTCCTAAACCATGCAGTTTGTATCTTTGCCAGAACAATGTTTCCTTCCTGTATATCAGTCAGGGAAGCGATGTCTTCAAACCATCTCCCTGCACACAAGCATATAGCAAGGAAGCCGGGGAAGTGTCTCACCCTGTTTTGTCTTACTGAGATGCATTTTTATCCTTACATATCTGGCAGGTGTCATCATCACGCTGGTTTTGCTTACATTCGCGGCTGAACTTCACCCTTCTGGCACTGGTCAGGGGATTTCTGCACTCAGCGTGGTGACTTACTGCTGGTAGCAATCAGAACAATGGGTAAAAGGGAGGCAACCGAGGCTGCAGTTTCTGCTTTGAATCAGTGGTTGGGGAATGAATGCTGTATGTTTGCATGCCCACTTAGTCCTGTAGCTGATAGTAAAATGGTTTCAAAACTTTTATCACATTTGCCAGTGACTTTTAAAATCTCTTGCATGAGGCTGCTGTGAGATGGCTTGTGTCTGAGACTACTGTGGCGCGGTCTCCTGATAGCTGCCCAGATGAACCTAACCGACTGGCAGGCAGGCAGGCATTACTGGCGAAGAGAGATTTGCAAAGCTCTCTAAATTCAGGTTTCATCATGTGGACTGATAACGATCTAGTTTCTTCTGTTACTCCCCAGTCACATGATGGTTTTGTACAGAGATAGCTTATCATATGCATGTTAGCACATGAGGGAAGGTAAAGGGATTTCTTTTGCAGAAGGGAAGGGGAAAAAAAGTGCGGGGGGGGGGACTTGCAGGCAAAATTAATCCTCATCCACCCTCTTGCATTGTCTGGAAAATGTGATGCAAGGAAACCCTTCCCAAGTCGCAGAAATGAGCATGTTGAGATGCAGCTTCATGTGCATGGCACTTCACTCTGCCAGAGGGAAGAGTGGAGTCATTTTTCCACAAGTAATAGTGTCAGCCAAGAGCACTACCAGCCCCAGCAGCTCTGGCCCCATATTGACTCCTTCGGTAGCTTCAGGCAGTACTATATCCTACAGCATTATAAAGGGCCGTGGTAGCAGGGCTGCTGATATTGGGCTCTGTTGCCTGTGTTGCCCTGGAGTCAGGTGTTCCTCTTGTCCATCAATGAATGTCATCATGGTACCTGAACCAAAAGGCACAAAGGTCTTGTCCATCACACTGAAGCCTGAATTTAGCAGCCTGAGTACAGTTCTAGATACTGCATTCTGCTTTTCTGCCAGAAAGAAATCGGCCTTTTTGACTTGAGAGGCAATAGGATCATGTTTCAAGATCTGGTGCAACTCAAGAGATTCAAACCCAAGGAGACCAGACATGCTCCAATACTGAACTCTTACAGAAGAGTTTCCCCTAGCTCTAGGCACTCTTCATCGTTTTCCTGGATCTGCCACACCACCCAAGATCAACCGTTTCCATCGTGTACACTGCAATGTTGAGGAAGGCCGTAAGCCTTCCCAGTCCTCTGAGGATAAAGATCTGCATGTCATTTTGCATAACGTGCTTGAGCACTGATTTTTTTTCCCCCTTGGGAGTGATGGAAGCTGATGGCAAGACACATTTAAAGTAGATTGGATGAAACTCTAATGTGCATTAGAGACACCTCCAGCAGTGACGGGGGCATAGATCAGAGGACTCCAACCATCTTTTCTGCCTTTAGATTCTCTTATTCCCTAGCAAAGCCATAGAACGGCAATGAGTAGGTTTTAGTAAATAGGCCATACCAATTCCCCTGCCAACATAAGGTCTGGGGACCTCACATCGACAATACAGTGAAAAATACTTGGCTTCCTGCTTGTCACAGTGATCACAGGTGACCTTCTGCTTGACCCTTATTCCCTTGGAAACCTATTTTCTTTCACTGACTGTGGACTAAGGTGGGTGTAAAGGGCTGGCAATGTTCAGCGAGGAAAGAAAATAAAATGGGTAACATCTTTTGAATTACAATGTGGACATTGGGTTTAACAGGCTGCATACTGAGAACTGGCATATGATTGCAGCCCATCACACTGGAGTCATTCTGTAAAGACAAATAAAAATATTGACCTAGTTTCTGTTCCTGCTGTTTGATGCTAGGTCAACTCACTCATTCATTTCTCATTGTGGTAATAACATCAGCTGGAGAGCTGTTTTCCTTTAACAAAGAGGAAATGCACAAGCTGGTTGCAACACATGATGGTTCAAGGTACTAGGAAATGAGAAATCGGTAGGACCCCTCACACACTTCAAGTTACACAAGTGTTAAATGTTGTGTTGCCCCTGGACTGTGAAGAAATAGGATTGTGAAGATGAACGCAAATAATCGGCTGTCTTGCTGTGCATTCACTTAGTCAGATGCAAATCAACAGATACCTGATATCTATCTTTTCTGCAGTAGGGCAGACCTGACAAGGAGTGGGGGATTTTAGAGGAGACCCAGCTTTCACAGTTCTGAATAGCTGTAGTGAAAACAAATCAGCCCCTGCTCTTTGTACACTCGTGTTGTTGCAGTTTGCTCTTTAAAGTGTGTGCACTGAACTGGGTTTTGCAAGCTCAAAAAAGCAGCTTGCAAGACTTAGGCTAGGGTCAGCCATTACACACAAACTGGTTTAAGTGATCAGAAACTGGCTTAAACTTGTAACAGAACAGACATTCAGTATGAAAATGGTTGAAACTAATTTGAGATAAACCTGGTTGAATGTAGCAGCAGACTTAACTGATTTGAGTCCAACCAGTTTATGCAATGTCTGCCCCAGACCCCTTCCTGATTTCAGTTAAATCAGTCTCCCAGCATCCCGGCATGCTCTCTGGGCTGGACTGAGCTCTGCTTCAGAGAGCTGGACTGGCCCCTCCCCTCTGCTCCCTCACTGGAGCTCCAGCAGAGACTTGCAGGCACAGCAGCGTCTGCCTGGCTGTCCCTGCACCCCACCCCCTCCCCTTGCTGCTTGCTGCTCAAGCAGGGATCCCTCCCTCCTCTCTCCCACAGCATGGACTGTAGCCAGAAGATGGTCTGCTAGCTAATGCTGCGAGGTGTCTGTGCAAGGTAGAGGAGACAAAGGCAGATCTGCTTAAGGCTTTTTGGAGCTAATCAGCAGGTAGCTGGTAATGTCCCTCCTTGAAATGTTTCCTTCCTTGGAAAAAGTTGTTTAAGAAGAGCATTAACATTAGCTAGAAAGGCTTTGTTTTCTGATGGGGTTTTAAATGCTGATAACAGAGCTGATAAATGCTTAGTTATTAAGGGGGGGACCCCTCCCTAATCAGAGAGTCCTGCTATGCCCCCCTCATCTCAGCATTGTGAGAGGGGAGGGAGGGCTTCTCTAGCACCCCTGGCTTCTAGCCTGAGCCACTGCAGGCCTGTGCCTGAATTTCCTCAGTTCAGTAGGGATATCTATATGGTTACAAACCGCTTTAGCCTAGCCAGGTTAGACTAACCTGCAAAGACTGAATCAGTTCGGGCTCAGGCTTTTTGAATTTCTGTCCCTAGCCCTAGAGAACGCGAGTCCTGAGGATTGCTCATGCCACTGCTTGAAAGGGTCAGATTTGTTGCTGGGGGAAGCTTAGCCCCAAAAGGAGAGGGAAACATCTCAAGCTGACAACCAGAGGCAAGCCATTGCAAAAGAATTCACCTAAATAGCAGTGAATTGAGTAGCAGTCAAGACCAGGGTACATCTTTGTTTTCAGAGTGCTCAACCTGGGTGCTTCACAACCAAATGCCCATGCCCACTAATATTGGCATATATTGCAATATAGCGTGCAGGTACAAACAGCAGCTAGAGCCAAGAATAGGTATGGGGAGTGGAATTTTGTGTTCTTGAGGCTAGGCTAAGCTCTTATAAAACCAAGAAGGAATATTCCTACCACTTACTATATTGCTCAATTGTCCACATATTTATTTAATTCATCGATGCTTGCCTAATCACCATGCATCAGTCACTGGTTGGAAGCAGGGACTGAACTACCTTGACCAATTGTCTGACATGATAAGGCAACTCCTATCTACATACGTGTTTCCATTCAAACGCTATCTATTTACTCAAGCACTACCTACTGAGTTACTCATACTCATGACTGCATAGTCTACTGCTCCAAAAAAGTTAAGGTACACCAAACTGAATATGCTTACTGTTATTACTGCCATTTCTATGGCATTACAAGTGCATGCAAGACAATAAAGTACCTTATGTGAGGAGATTACAGTATAATAAGACAGAAAGTGCAATGGATAATATCAGGCTGTTCCAAATTGTGATGAGTCAGGAAGAAAACACCTCAGAAAGCCTGAGGAACAACAGTAACAACAGAAAAGAAACCATTGCTGGCAGAGTTGTATTTACAAGAAAAATAAATCATTTGGGTTAGCCATTACCTACATATGCATGCATTCACAAAGAAACATATTATATAACCCTAATCGCTTTCCCAAAACACATTGCTTTTCTTTTCACCTTCAGTTTTAATTCAAGGTAGTCATCTATAATGCATTATGTGATTTCATCCCTGGCACTTAAGAATTCATCTTCTCCACCCCTTGGGGACCCTACAAAGATGTCTCCCAGATGCTGAGAAATCTGTCTTTCAGCTTGAAGGCTGAAATCACCATGGGCATGCTTCCCAGTGTCAACTTGAACATTGGCAGGGATCACAAGGAACATTTCCACCAAGCATTTAACAATTGACTTGTTCCATTACAGGTTTTCTTCATTTTTCTCTGCAGCTCCAGCTGCAGACAGAGGTCACCCTGGACCTGACAGGTTGAAGGAGGGTGTGATCTGATGGAACAAACCCTGCTTCCCTGTACTTTTGCAGGATGCTGCCCTGCTTGATGGGGAGCTGAGAAATCAGTCTGTTCACCTCAATAGTTTGCAATAATTGTTGGACATTAAGTGAGAGCGGTGTGTCCAGAAAACTAGCCTTGATCTCACTTGCAATGTATGCAGGTCACTGAAGGCGAATGATTGAGAAGGCCAAAATTCCAGTTGGGTGAGGGTGATGGGTGACTCCATCTCCTATACTCAAGTAGACCACATGTTCCTTCCTTCATTGACTCTCCACATACTTCTCTTTGTTATTCAATATTTCTGTGATTACACTGTTGTTGTCATCCACAGTGCACTGTAATAGAGCATTGCTACACTGTTGACATGGCATATAGGCATATGCCATCAGGAGCGTTATAATGGCCATGATTTCATTACTATTTAACACTTTAAGAATTAGGTTATCTCCATGTGGACCCCCCTGGGTGATTGTCTGCAGGTAAGTTTATTTGCAGTCTCAGGACAAGCTTTTGTGTTCAAATCCTTTTCTTCTAATCCTGTCTTTTAAAACTGAGTTTAGCACTGGGGAAGGTGCTGGGTGGACATGCCTATGGGCATTAGGCCCTCTGTTTAGACATCAAATTAGGAAAGGACACTGAGCAACACTTCAGGCTTCTTTCAGAAATGCCTCTCCACCTTGAATGGAAGGAACTGTCTCCAGCCATGAAAAGGGAATTCAGCCTTCACAGCTCGTTGTGTCCCTGCTGAGATCTCAGCAGTGTTGTTCATTGGTGCAATGTCTGCTTTTATGATGTGTGGGTACCATTTCATGGGGAGGACTGGGCAGAGGCTACTACTCTCATTTCATACGAACCACTGATGGCATCAGGTTACTTTCATTACTTGTCTTCCATAAATTTGAACTGATGAAGTGCATAGGAGACTGTTTCACCCCATTACCAGTGCCCTGTGCCATGTGGTTTTCTTATCCCAGATTTCCACTTTTATCTATTTCTGAGATGTTGCATTTTACACTCTACTGAGCAACTGTGGCTCTTTTTTCATGCAGCGTTTACTGTCCTAACATGAGTAGTTAGCTGCTGCCTCAGCATTGCAGCACTCGTGAGCCGCCTAGTACCTAGAGGTCTGTAGAAAAAACATTTAAAGCTGTGTCTATGTCCAAATCTTTCCAAATCTCTCCGAATCGATTTGGAGAGATTAAAGGGTCCTCTGATTCAATTTGGATTCAGAAATTCAGCCACCTGAATTCTTAAATCATTTAAGACATAATAGCATCCAGCCTTGGCTTGCTTTTACATATTTGTATTTCCTTTTTATATTCTGGCTTTGGAGGGGCACCCTATCTATAGATTTCATGTGTATTGCTACCCAAGCCATCACAATAGCATTTGAATAGTGAGCTTACTGGGGACAGATTCCAGGTCTTGTCCAAAAAAAGCTTACATATAAAAGATAAGACAGGTACACATGCATAGATAAACCACAAAACCGATTTGCCAAAAGTGCAATGCAATGTTTGAACTAAATATTAAGAGCTGAATTAAAATGTTTGTTGCTTATAAGGATACAGTTGACTTGTAAGCAGCCATAAAAATTGTGGAACTTAAGAACCGTCATCATTGTTAACGTGAAGGTTCATTCATTTGTTTGCAATAGAAACCCATTATTAGTTGCTCTCCTGTTTTGGAACCACCCAACGAGGGTGAAGAAGCACTACCAGGTGACACAAGTGGGAAACACAACCATGTAGCCAGCAGATAGATCAAACACAGAGGACTCTGATGATTCATAGGCTGGAGATCATTGATATGCAATGACTGGGTACTTCGTTAGAAATATGACCAACATTCATGACACAGGGTGAAGACAGTTGCCTGCAGATGAAAGATGAAATGAAATGGGGAGCACAGAAGTGAAACCAGATGGTGCAATTGCTGAACAAGTTTGAGGAAGTTAGTATTAATATTAATGCCATACAAAACACGTTAACAAATCAAGAATGAGCTTTAATACCCATGAGTGGGGTGGAAGCTTGAGTCAAAGGAACTGTTTTCTCACTAGTCTATGCTGATCATAAATACCTAGGGTTACCGACACCATGGGTAAAGCTGGGACATCAAGACCTTGGCTCTCCAGGGGAATCCAGGTTGGTTGGAGAGAGGTGAGGAACGTGGTCTCCCCATGACAACTGGGTTCAACTAGAGGGAGATAAGGCAGCCACCGCACAATGCAGAGTGGCTAGAGTTGTGATCCCTTCCTATCCCACAGTACTCTCAGCTACCATCGTCTTTGCACCTGCAACGTCCTGGATGCCAACAGGGTGTTAGGAACTACAGGGACATAAGAGGACACACAGTTCCTGCTCCAAGGGATCTTACGATGTCACACACAACGCAGTTCAGATGTATATGACACCCCAGGTGATGGCACAGGTTCTGGGAAGTGCTGAAACTTGACAGACATCATGCAAGAACCATAGTGCAAGGCAGTGGTTTTCAACCTGCGGTCTGCAAACCCCACCACAGACTATGTCTAAGGGGTGTGCGAAAGATGACTAGGCTCAATCAAAAGTATGTGACTACCTACACTTATAGTTCAAAGGGGTCTGCACCTCCATTCGAAATTTCCAATTGTTCAAAATTGTTTAGGGGTCCACAAATGAAAAGAAGGTTGAAAACCACTAGTCTTTGAAGAAGATGGACATTGTTTCAAGGTGATGGTGAGAGGAATATCCAGAACTCAGGGTTGGTAGAAAGGCATATGGGCCTCTCTAAAAGTAAATTTTTGTAGTGCAAGCAGGGAGAAACGAAGCAGGCAGGGGTGAGACAGGCAAGCTCACAGGCTCTCACTTGCACTAAGTCCTTACTTCAGCAATGTAAGGGGCTTTCGCATAACTCCCACTGGTGCCTATTTTAAAGGTACTTTTGCACTACTCACGCAGTGCAAAATGGCTCTGGTGTGGAATTAGGCCCAGGGTCTTATTCACATGAATGATTAATATCAGTGGAAGTGGGAGGAGAGTCAGGCGTATCATGTCTAAAAATGGCATTTGAAAACAGTCCATGAGACTGAAAAATATAGTGCCTGATCCTTCAGATTTGTCCAAGAGAGGCTTTTGCAGAAGACAGGAAAAGCGTGATGTGTTAATATCAAAAGGGCTAAGCAGTCTTGAACCAGCTAATTAATGTAGGCAGCATTCTGTGGTCCATTAATTTGCAGCAGGGAATGCAGACAATCTGAAGATAACTGAAGACATCTAGCAATATCTTGCAAAACTACCCATTTATATGAAGTGAGTATCATGGCAGATGCTCACTTGCACATAATTTCCAGCAATATCAAAATCACAATACTTCTATTGGACTTTACATCTTCAAGGCATTCTGTAGACATTCCAGATAATTAATCCTCAACACCCCTGCAAAGGAAGCATCACTGTACCCATTTTAGAGACGGGGTTATAAAGGTAGAAAGGTGACGTGGTAGCAAACTTTACATGGTAAGGAAGGATTTAGAGCTCCAGGATTTGTAAGGCTTTTGATCCTTGCTATTTCATTAGACCATGCTGCCATTCATGCAGTGGACTCTACCAGGGTCCCTTTTGTTTGCCATCAAGTGTTTTGTCATCCATTCCCCACCTCCCACCCCCTTCCTTGTTGCTTCTGCTCATGTAACTCTTGTAGACAAGGAAAAATCTATCATTGTCAAGTCCCGTTTTACTCACTTTGACATCTGCTCAGACAAAATGTCGTTGAAATGTCTTCTTACTTGGTAACGAAAATACTCATTCTGGAACCAATACTCAGTCCCTATATTTGCCGGTTCAGAGAGCTGTGAGTTCCCTACTTCTTTTTTCTATTGGTTTCATATTGCATTGATTGAGGAAATGCAAAGTGACAACATCATCAGGCGACACTAGTTCTGGTCCTTCTGCTTTTCTTTTTCTTTCTTTCTCATGCTCGTCAAATAGGCTATACAGGTAAAGTAAAGTTGCTTCTCAGCTATTCAGTTTAATTACCTACTACTACTTACTTATGAGGTGGGATGGGTTTCCCAAGTCACGTGCTGGTTTTTCTCCCTCATGCCTGATTAATAAAGCATTTTTTAAGTGTGAGAAAAACAACTAGCAAATGATTAATGGCAAGCCCTCTTGTTTCCACATGAATACCCAGCTAATCACCTGCATAACCAGTCCCAAAACATCCCAGAGAACATAGGAATATAAAGTTGGAAGGGACCTTTCACACCTTTGACTCCAGTCCCCAGACTAAATCCCATGCATGCAAATAAGGGGAAAAGATATGGTTGGACCAAACACCCCGTTAGAAAGTGAATGCATCTTCACACACATTCTGCACATCATTCACACGGCTCTAGCATCCAGCCTTTTGCATCAGTCTGTGTATCAGTTTTTGGACTGATTTGATGTATTCTTTTAGTTTTAAACCGGGGTCCAAGTTCCCAAGTGACTTCTTTGATTCAAGATACCTGGTCAACCACAATGAATTTGTCTGAATTAAATGGATGACTGTGAGTATGCTTTTAACATATAGCTGAGGCCCCATAGTCTGCTAAAATATACGGCACTTTGCTACTGTCCTCTGAGACGTAACAATGCCAGCCCCAGATACACAGAGGACATCCTGACGGGATAAGCTTTAAGTAGTACAGGAATCCTGTGGATTCCCATCACTGACGGGAGTTTAACTTTCTGATGGAGCAGGTCACACCCATCATGTTTCATGCATCACTCCGCCACTGCAGACAACAAACACCTTTATGTAATAGAGTCAATTAGTGTTTTGCTAATTAGTGTGTTCTGACCTTGCACCTTTTGTTCCCGGCTTCTTCATTCCTCTCCCCCATGGTACCTGTACAGTCGTATCATTTCCTCTTGGTGACGTGATGTCTGCTCTGGTTCCTAACCAAGGCACTGGTTCTTCGGTGTCATTGGCCCGATGAATCCGAGCGAATCACTATCAGCTGTTGCACCGAGCTCTGCTACCTAACCCCACCAGCTGAGAGAGACAGGAGCTGTTAGGGAAGATTTATGCCACCCTCCCCAGAGCCATTTGTTAGGAAAGAGCCTACCGCCTGTGTCTGAAAAATGGCAAGCTGGGTCTGGCTGGCCCACAGGCCTAAGGAGCACGTTCAGTGCTCTTCTAACTCTGCCAGACCCTATAACATCATTGGCATCCCCTAAAAGTAGAATAGCAGCCATAAATAGCCCAGCATGTACAGACAGGTCTCCAGCGAGATTGGACACAAGTTAATTGGCAGTGCTCCACCAGGGCTGTGACTGTCTTTGTCCTGGGAGGTAGCGACAGGAGGTATATTTGTGTAGGTGGAGCTGAGGCAAGTATAAAAGCCAGTGATCAAATGACCCTGGAAAGTAATGAACAGGAAAGGAGCAAATAATAGGTATTGTCCCATGGGACTGACAGGAGCAGCTGCCGACATCAGAGGGTGAGTGAGCAGAGATGAGCAGCCAGCGAGCTGGGCTTCACTAGGGTATTGCTTGCCTATGCCTGCATTGCTTCAATGTAAACCTTTGCGCCAAGGTAAAGGGCAGGGTTTGCAACCTATTGCTGATAACTGGGGGGTGATAGCTGAAGCCATCTCAAACACTTTGTAACTATAGGCATGTCCACACTGCCAGGACTGCAGTGCAGTAGTGATTTATCTGCGCTAGCTCACATCCCAAAAGAAGTATCCCGGAGCTCAGCACAGACAAGCCACTTGTGTGGTTACAGGCTCTGCAACACATGCTGAGTGCTGCCCCAGCTCGGCAGCTACCAGCACCTGAGCTGGCTTGGGAAAGGTTATCTCCAATGCTCTACTGAAGCCATGGCAGTGACTCACGGTGATTTCAATGTAGACATGCCCCAAGCCGAGTCTCAGGGAGCCCAAGCAGTCAGGAAGCACCAAGAAGTGGCGTTCGGGGAGGGGAAATGCTGGGACGCAGAGGATTTCAGGGCTGAGAAATTCCCACAGCTGAGGAAAGCAGCTGGAAAACATCCATCCAGAGAAGGGAGAGTGGGAACAGGATCAAAGGCAGCACGATGCGGAGGTTGTGCAACGCCTGAAAGCTCCTTCCGGGCAGAGATCGTCTTTGCCTTGCCTCTCACACCGCTCTCAGCAGCGCGCCTAGGCAATGCTCTTTTCTCTCCAAGAGCAGAAAGGCGACCAGTGGATGCAGCGTGAGTCTCTTTTCTCTCACGGGGGGGAAAAAAGAGAAAAGAGGGGCTTGAACTATCATTAACAGAGAGAAACTCTGGCAGAGCTTGGGGCATGGCTGGCTGGATTGCACTTTGGGGTAACCAGCTGGCAAAAGCAGAGATGAAATATCGTAGCTGCCTTCCCAATGTTTTCAGCCTTGGTGGAGGAAGAGGAACAGGCCCATCAGGAGCTGAGAAGCAAACATTTTGAAGGGAATATGCACAAAGGGAGGAAATCTGGCATTGGGTATACCTATTGGGATATGCTGCCTCCTGGAGAGAAAGAGAGGAGACACTGGGAAAACTGTGGAGAGCAAATAGCAGGGCATTTTGGAGAACAAAACCGCGGTTGCATGGAAGCACAAGATGAGACCGAGGATTATTTCATGGGGCTAAAACGATCCTTGGAGACAGGGGAAGACATGAGATCTGCTCTAAGACTTTCCACTGCAGAAAAGTCCTTGGGATTAAATGTTAGGTAATTTGGGAAGAAATAATATGAAACAAAGGCTTACCGGGGAGAGCAAAAGCAGGGGAAATTGCTGAACGAGATCTCGTGGGGCCTGCAGGCAGCCAATAGAGGAGTTTGCAGTGTGACGCAGCAGCAAGAAAAGCTGGTGAGCGTGGTTTTGGCCTGTGTGAGCAGCATCTCATGCCTTGCTCTAGGCCTTGCGATGACTGAAATATCGTGACAGAGAGCCGGGAACAGAGAGATGGCCCCAAGCCCGGTCTCATTTAAGTTGACAGCAGAAGTCCGCATTGATTTCACTGAGTGGCGGGGACAAGCCCAACATGCTTCGTGGAAGAAAACATCTCATCTGCTTTTTCAGCCCTGCCACAGCTCCAGTCTTCAAAGGTGCTAATCACTGTAATATTTTATTTGGACACTTGAGACCCAGCTAGACAAAACGCTAGCAAGGAGCTATAGAAAAATATCCTGGTTTGGCAAGACCGTTTCCAGCGTCCATTTCTGTGACTCCCTGGTGACTTCTTTAAGCTCCAGCTGGCCACTGGCAGTGAATGACAATTAAGACTACCTAAATTAAATATCCGGCAAGCTCAAGATTATTTGGCTCTGTCCGATCAAATGTGGCTAAACTGGGAACATGAGAAGAATAATTTCCTTTGGGGAGGGCAGAGCCACCTCCTGTTTGACATGCAGCAGCTAGAATGGAAAGTTAAGGGTTGAGCAGTGAAAACTCAGGAGCATATTTCCCTAATACAGATAGCTATTATTGGCAGAGGGGTCCTCACCATCAAGGGTAGCCTCCATGGCCATGCAGTGTTTTCTTAGTACATCCTTCCTGTGTCATTACAAGGTCCGAGTCCGCACCAGTATTCACAGGACTACATATCCAATGCTGCTTCCTTCTTACAATATGGTTTTACTCAAGCAATTATGCTTCAGCTAGCTTTTATTAGGATCAGAACTATATTTACAAGCCAGCTAGTGATGACTACATATGATAATCAAGGCTAGTGTAAAGCAAGCATACACACACACACACGCTTTATTCAAAATCAAAAATTTTGAAACGTATTGATTTTGAAATCTGATTTGATTAAACGATGAGTTAAAATTACACTGCCTTGCTCCAGCATTTTCAGAGCCGATAGTTTTGCCACTATGCATTTTGCAATGACTTTTCTAAGCAAAATTATAGATTTTTCTACGAACCAAAAGGAGGTCAAAAACACTCCAAACAAAATGTAAAGATCAAAACCCAAAGGACACATCTGGACCCACCCAAATTGCATCCTTTCCAAATTTGACAATTTTCCCAGGTTTTTGTTAGTTTTGTTCAATTTTTGAAACAGGACCATGGAAACAGCAAATCCAAACACCGGGGAATGGCTGAGCAGATTAAGCTTTGCAGGCCAAACCTGCAATTCTTTGCACTACTTATTACTCATTACCAGAGAACATAACATTTCACAAGCAGCACTTTATGCTTTAATTTGCTTCCTTGACAAGCCCTTTCAGACTTAAGCTCTAACTATCCCGTAGGCTTGTAACACCTCTGTGAACCTTCCACAACATAAATGCGTGCAGGCCAGCCGAGTCTGTCTCTGCATTGACCCTTGTGTAAAAGACCCTTCATCACAGAAATGGAGCTTAAGGGGCGTTTATTGAAATGGTTGCATCTTGACTGAACAAGGCAGTGTTTAGTAGGCTCAAATTGTGACTGACCTTTCCCCCCTGTTTGTGACATTAATGACATTGTTGATATAGTGCCCACACAGCAGAGAAATAATTCACTCATCTTAAAGGAGAAAAAAAATCCATCAGCATTTAGAAACCCCAATGACTAATGCAAAAAAACCCCATGAAACCCAACATCCAGATCAAAATCTCAAGCCCCTGATTGGTTATTAAGGGTGAAATTCATCCAGCTCAGCTGTTGGGATGCTCTCTCCCTCCTTTGATCCCGAAGGCCAGAGCAGGTTGCACGGTTGAAGTGGGCCATAGGAGAAAGAGGCGAAAAGGAGAATCCTTGATGGGGGCTTCTTGAGCAGGGAGCTTTCCAGCCTCCGCCAGCCCTGTTACAAATAAATCAATGAGTAGTTGTAAGGAATATCTGTAAAAGTGAATGCAAACCGTAAGAGGCATATATAGTATTCTTTAGGTCCAGAATAACTTGGGTGTTTGCTTACCGATCCAGTTCATGCACTTGCTATTCCTTGGATAAGTATTTAAATAATTGGCATCATCCTCTGAAGTACCAGCCCCTTTTGACATCATCAGCTTCATCTACATAACCTGGGCAGCTCCCAGTCGTCTTGTCCAATTAATTTGCTTCCTATTCCTTGGATCATAATGTCAATAGTTTCCATTGACTCTTTCCTCAGAAGTATCAGCCCCTTTTGATGTCATCAGGTTGATCTACATAAGCTGGATAGCTCCTGGTTTATGCTCAGTTATAAAAGAGAGCCTGAAATCTCTGGACCAGGACTTGCCCTTCTGTTTAGGACAAAGTTGGAGCGCAATCTGTTATCCATTCCCAATACAGCTCTACAGAGACAAAGGTACAGTAAGGAAGGCTTTGGCACTTAGTTGTAGTATTTTAAATGTATAGAGGTATCATATAGTAATTGAAATGCATTTAAGTCTATGATTTTCTGTTGGATCAATGGCATAATATAGATATATGCTTTCAGGGTATGTTTGATCACTGAGTTGATATAATATAGTAGTCATAAGAGGACATGGGCATATATCTGTCTCCCATTGCAGCACAATTTTTAACTTCCAAAGAACAGGGTTTCTTCCTGTAACTAACTGAGAGCTTCTTCCAAGTTTGGCATTTTTGATGGTTGCCCTTGTTAAGACTGAGACTTATTTATCATGCTTTATTAAACAGACTCCAAGGGTGCCGACTACAATTGCTGTGTTAACTAGCTCTACAGGGCAGGGTAACCTGGGAAAACAACGGAGAAATAATAGGCAATGGATCAGCCTCTGTATGTGCATGTGTAGTGAAAGCTTCTGGCACTGCGGGTGAATTTGGATGTTTTCATTCATTTTTTTAAATTCTCATTTAAATGTTTTTAAGTCGCCAGCCATATACATGCATCTTTAAAAGCAAAGTAAGCATGATAATCAGTGATCACCTGTTAGGGATTTCACCTTGAAAAATCGCTGTTCTTAATGATGCGTGTAAGAAGTGAGTTTGTTAAACAGAAGGATATTTGGGCTATGTTTTAGGTTTGCATTTGTATTGTGTTTACCTCATTTGAGTTTAAACACGTATTAGAGCAACACAGACTGTAAAGTTACATGCACGAGAATTTTATGCATCGAGCAAGTAAAACTATTCTGTACTACTGAAAATATTCATCACGTGCAGGACTTCCTTCAACTGCCTTTTAATGTTTCCCAAAATAATTCCATATTTAATGCTATGTGGCTGCCTTCATTTATTTTAAAATAGTATATTTAACAAGGAGGAAGAAGGTTTGAATCTGAGGGGAGTTAAAAACAAAGTTTAGTGTCAAAGCTCGGGAAACACTATTTTACCAGGACTGGTAAACGCATACAACCCCCTTTGGGCAGGGGGCTGGACTCGATGATCTCCCGAGGTCTCTTCCAGCCCTAACGTCTATGAAATATTCCCACATCTTTGCCATGTAACATTTTTTGTTGCAAAGAGCTGTATGTACTATTTTGCAATGATTATACCTTCTGTCATGATGTCAGTAGATAAGGCTTTGTAGCCGCTGCGTTCTTTGGAAGATAGTGCAGCAGCTGGGTGCATTTTTATACCCGTAGATGCGAGAGAGATACATTATCCAAATGGAGCACATAACAAAGCGCTTGCCTGTAGCAAAAAGCGGAATTGCCATCTTCATGCTAATTCCCCTCCTCTGCATTTTTCTTCCCTCTTTGTAGTTGCTTTATTACATTCTTTTTGGCTAGAACTTTCCAGCTTGCCCAAAGGTAAGGTTGTTTAGGAAGTTAGAGCAAAGCCCACTGCAGTCCTTTTATGGTGATGGGAAGGTAAAGAAAGCCAGGTTTTCCATTTCTGTTTGAACATTTTGGTACTGGGGGGAGTTTATTGCTTGCTTGCTTTTTGTTCTTATGCATTTTGAGAAAATTTGGTAAGACACTTCCACTTTCCTTCAGGGTCTTCCTGGAGAATAAAAAAAGCTTGAAGGTAGCCGGGGTGACATTTTTTAAGCCGTCTAATAATAGACTGTTCAGACCTACCTTTTCAATCAAATTCTCTGCATTTCTTAATGCTCTATTCTTCAGCTGCAGTAGACGCTCGGTGTGCTCTGAACTGCTTGTGCATTGATCCTGTTGTTGAAATCACTCAGAGGACTTTTAGGCATCTTCATTGCTCATGCATTCTTGAGTTAAGATGCCACTTCAAGTTGAAGCCTCCCAAGATAAGGACACCTCCATTAGGACGTTTCTAAATGTATTTTGTTGGATGAAGGTTGTTTATAGGCACGGCACTGAGCAGCAACAAAAAGCGTTCAGCAGTCATTTTTACTTGCAAAATATTCCTTCCATCTGCGTGTCAGCGGGGGTGTTTCTCATTTCGTGTAAAATAGCCAAGTCTATGCTGAGCATAAACTTCATTAAACCCTTCTTTCAATAGCACCGTTGATGGTGATTCAGGGAGGGGTGTTGTAACATTGGAAAGTTGGATGCTACAGGAGTTGATGCAGGTGATTCAATAGCTAGCTTTCATTCCTCTAGGTCGGTATTAGAATAATATCCCAATTTGGTGCCAGGAGCCCTGGAATGACCACATTTTTAAATGAGACAGCCAGCGGTTTTTTGAATGTGTTTGGTGGGATGGGGATCAGAGTTGAATGGGCAGGCTAAAGAACCAGAACGGGGTCCCAGAGGTCAGCATTTTGTTCCTAGCATTGCCACTGTCTGTTGTTTGACCTTGAGCATGCCATTGTCTTCCCTGTGCCTCAACTTACCCATCTGTAAAACAGGGGTAACATATTCTGAGCTCTCTGGATGAGCATTATAGAAAAGCCATTCATAGTATGCTATTAAGGACATACCAGTTTTCGTAAATGCAACAAAGAATCTTTTCTAGAAGTGAACTGTTAGCTTCAATGTCATGGCCAAACTCTAAATGGGTTCATTATATTTTGAGGAGGAAAATTCTCTCTGTAGTTTCTCAACAAAACGGTATTTTTTTTTGTCACTTCTTTTCTAAAGAGCTTAGGTCTGCTACTGTGCTGAGAAACAGGTGCCATGTTCTGCCTCAAGAGTGGCTGCAGTTGATAATGGGATATAACTCACAAGTTCAAATGGAGGCTCTCTAGTTGGGATTGAAAGTTACTTTTATTTTAGATCAGAGAAAAAAGACTCCCCCATTCCTAGTATTGATTGAATATTCCCCTTATAGACAACATCCTCAAAGAAGCCAAGGACTAAATTATTTATGGCGACTAAACTCCTCTCTTATCACCAGAGGTTGGGCTGCCTTCCAGTCCAGAATAGAGCCACGTTGCCCCTATTCTGTTTGTAAACTAAGGAATTTTTTTCTCCATTCCCATCAATCCAGCACTTTTCCAGGATTAAATTGACTTGAAATTTTTTTTTTAATAAAAAAAAACCAACTGGTAGAAAAAAAGCTCCATTGGGATTATATCCAGCCCTACATTAATACAGCCAAAGTCACTAGATGAGACTGGCCTCTTTCTGGTTTTATTTATTTCAGGAGCATTTGCATTCAGCAACAAATAAGGTCAGATGTGATTTTAAAATCAATAGATGCTCTAATTACTCATCATGTTATACAGTTCCATAAAGGTATATGGTGTTTCATAGTTACACATTAACCAAGTAATATTCACTAGAACAATGGAATTCCCTTCCTTCCTTTTGTGTTAACTCTGGTTAACACAAGCCCTTATCTCCGTGTTATACACATTCACCACTCTAACCACACACACCCATGCTAAGAGACTTTGCAGTTGTTCCCAATAACCTCACTGAAATGCCAGTAGCAAGTCAAAACTACTTGGGTGTCCATTCTTTTGCATGGCAGCACCGAAAACCTCCAACAGTGCTGCTATTTCCTGGTATCCGCGTTCGGGAACCAGATGTTCCACACTAGACAATGGTGAAACTCATTGACTACACTATGCCCTATATAAAGACATGGGCCACACCTGTTCATTCTTATGAACAAATTAAGATATTTTTATTTATTTGCTTTTTTGCTTTTTGCTTTTTTTTAAACCTGAAACAGCCTTAGAGGATGGATCAGGACCTGACGAGAGAGGAGGAGGAGGAGAAGGAGGAAGGCCTCATTGAGTTTTACGACTCCTACAGGGACATGTTTGAGTTCTTCTGCAAGAACACCACCATCCACGGCACCATTCGTCTGGTGTGCTCAGACAGCAACAAGATGAAAACGGCTTTCTGGACCCTGCTCTTCCTCGCCAGCTTTGGGATGCTGTACTGGCAATTTGCACTCCTATTCAGCCAGTACTGGACCTATCCTGTTGTGACAACCATGTCAATGCACTCAGAGCCCAAGATGTTCCCAGCCATTACTCTCTGCAATCTCAACCCATACAGGTAGGCTGGCATTTACCGAGGGCTGCCACAGTTTCAGTACTGTTGCAAAGAAAGGTCTGATCACTTTTTTTTCCTAATTTGAAGATGATCTAGTTGGGATCCTGAGGGTACAACATCTTTATTTGCAAGATGGTTAAACTCTGGCCTCAGTTTGGGAATGAGTGCTAGCGGGTGCATAGCCATGGATTATCTTTTTCCTTCCAGGTGTAAGGGAGCTTTCCATAGCATCTTCTTGGACTTGACAGATTTTCTACATTGGTAAAAGTGTTCTTGCCTTAAACTACACATCCCATCCAAAGCCATTCATATCTGAACTATAGGCCACTGGAGTGAGAAACTATATGTTGTTTGATTGCGAGCTGAATCCTTCAGCCTTTCTGATATCTAGGTGTGGGAATTTAGAAATGGGCACAATCACATTGTCTTCCATGGAAGACAATGTGATTGTAAGTGGGCTAACAGGATGGAGCCCAAATTTTTATTCAGTGCTTATCAAATGATTTAGTCAGCAATTAACTTGCCTATAATAGTTACCTACCAGCAGCTTGCTTTCAGAAATGCCTGTTTGTGCAGCTAAGTCCAAAATGACTGCACATTCTGGGGATTCAATTTAAGAGCCTACATTTTGGAAGTAAGATCATTCATTTGTTGGAATTATTGGTTCAGGGCAGAGGTACCATAGGCCAAGTAGGACAGGGGATTAAACATTGTTTCCAGCTTTAAAAGAAAGCCATGCACTTTGACAGATGATTTATCTGGGAAGATAGGGGGCTGGATTCAGTGGCTCTGAAGTCCCTTCCAGTGATTGCATGTATATTGGTGCTCCTACAGATGTGCTTTTCTAACTGAAGGAAAAAGGCCACTGCAAACTATTGCCAGCCTTAGCCATTTTCAAGAGGCCAAGGCTAAACTGCAAAAAAGTGTTGCTAAGCAGACGGCCCAAAACCTATTTCTGAGTAACCATAGTGTAGACCTTTGCAGATGTGACGACTAATTTGGTCAGCAAGCAAAGGAAACCATCAAACACAATTAAACAAAGCACAAGGAGATAAGGGAAGACCATACATTAAATACAGCTACTCCTCGCTTAATGTCAGAGTCACATTCTTGGAAAATGTGACTTTAACTGAAATGACGTTAAGCGAATCCAATTACAATCACAGTAGTTACTTACTAGCAGGCGGCGGCCAAACAATGTTATAACCGAACATTGCACGACTTTAAACGAGTACGTTCTCTAATAGACCAGCGACGTAATAACAAAACAACATTAACCGGGATGACATTAAGTGAGGCGTACCTGTACTCTATACATACTGTATCATAGCTTTATCTTAAAATAGTAGTAATGGTTAATGTAGCCAAATGTATTAGATGTTCTTTTGCTATAATAGGTATATTTTTGTTAATGTGTAAAAACAAAAGACGGCCCTGTTGGAGAAGTAAGTAAAGACAAAACAAAAACAGCATTCCACTTTGGGGAAGGAAAGGAAATTTAAAAAAACCCCTCCCTCTCTCTCAAGAATATAAATCCCAACTAATTAGCACCTTCCAAGTCCACAAGAGATCTGGTTCAGTCCAGTTCCAAAAGTTTCAGTGAAGCAAAGACTTTTAAATAAAACCAAACAGAGATCGTTTATTAAAATTATTAGAACAGGCCATCTATAGACATTGGACATAGGCTGGAGGGAAGTTCGGAGAACACAGCAAATTAAAGACCTGCTGCCAATCTGTGCGCCACCCTCCTTCCCACCTCTTTAGTCCCCCAGCCAGTATAGGTAAAAATTGGTGTTGTGCTGTTGTGTACAGCCAAACAGACTTGGGGATAAATGCTTATTTTCAGGTTTTAAGTTGCAAGCAAATACAAGGGCGGACTGTAAACCTGTTTTTGCCTCTTATCGGTAGCCTATCCACAAGGTTACCTGTAATCTGGGTAACAAGACTCCTGTTTACTTGTGCCTTCCATAGGTTTGCCAGAGTCAGTGAGAATTTGGCTGAACTGGACTTCTTGGCCATGGAGACCATTGCCAGTTTATACGGCAGCTCAGCCGCAGCAAACATATTCCACGGTGAAGAAAAAATCATCAAAGTGAAGGACTTGGCTAGAAAGGAGCCTGGCAACTTCGGTCCATCCGATTTTCAGCTGAATCGCAACATCCCACTGGTGAGGAAGTATATCATTGATCCTGTGTCCAAGAAGAACATTTCCATGGTGGGCTTTAGGTTGGTAAGTGTAACAAAGCTTCAGCACCTTGTTGGCCACACCGCACAACCTGTGTGGCAATAAACTTGGCTGAACTGTCCAATAAATGTCCAAAGAAAAATATCTGAAGTCAAGCAACAGTGTCCATTGAAGGTCCCTTCCCCACCTTAAACCTTTACTAACATGCGACTCTGGCGGAGAAAACACAGTAGCAGCATTAATTATTTCATCAATACAAAAGAAAGGGGGTGCCCAGAGCTGATCTTTAGAGCCCTCCTCTAGACAAGAAGCAAAAACTGTGATGAAGGGAGGATGACGTGGTGTGAAGTGCCCAGATCATGTTTTTACTTGTTATTCTCACAACCAGTTCTGCAGCTCTGTACTCAAGCCAACTTCCACGGCAGTCAGTGTGGTTTTACGCTGGGCAAGAAAAGAGAGAGGTTTCTAGGACTTGGCCAGTGCTTCACCTGTTATAGAGCCCCTCCACTGAGTTTAGCCTTTCTTTTGTTAGAGCAACCGAGAGGAATACTTCCATCCCTTTTCTGTCCAAGGAGTAATTGCAGTAATTGGGAACATATCCGAGGTGGTCCCATCGTGGGCCCAAGTGTGTACACACTCAATACCCTGGACCTTCCCCAGGGCTCATCTTTGGACAGGACAGATGTTGTGCCCCACAGCTATAATTCCCCTCGCATCCTCACCTTGCACACCTGGAGCCTCATTTCCTCTCTCCTCCTCTTTCCTCTCCAGTGCAACGCTACAGGTGAGAACTGTTTTGACAAGACCTACTCGTCTGGGGTGGATGCCATTCTCGAGTGGTACAAGTTTCACTACATGAATATCATGTCTCAGCTCCCAGTGATAATCAACATCACTGTTCACGAAGATCAGATAGAAGACCTGGTCTACTCCTGCCAGTATGATGGGGAGCCCTGTAAAAACAGGTAAAATCCCTGAAGAGCTCCTGACGGTGAATTAGCAAAGCCCAAGCGGCTTGCAATTATGCCAGAGCTTGCAAGGGTGATGCCGATTTTATGGCTGAAAGAAGTCTGGCATCCGTCCTGATGGGCTGCCAGAATAAGTGAGGGCTCATATTGGAAATGTGGTGAAGAGGGAGGCTTAAAGCACAGGGCTGGATGCAGGAAGCCTGGATCATGCTCCTAGTTCCCTCTGTGACCTTGAGCAAACTACTCAGGATGGGAATTGGGGTTTTGACTCTTCTGAAAATCCCAGGCCTGGGATCTGTGCTCTCTGGGGCTTGTTTGTTTGTAAAAATGAGGGGATTTTTTAAAAAAATCATCGTTTGTAAAGCACTTCGAGATCCTCCAGGGTGGGGAAAGGTTCTGGCAATCATTAGTATAAGCTGCAGGGAGTCCAGTCTCCCTGGTTTGTCTGTCCTCTGCAGGCTGGGTTTCCTGCACACGGTGCTAACCCCGGTTCATCCCCCCTAGTTCTTCTCTTAGATGTCATTAAAAGGGAAAAAGGAAAAACTTACGTAACTCTAGTGAGCTGGACACCTTGGCGCAACCCCCTGCCCCAGCAAGGGCAGTTGTCAGTGATACAGAGTCAGCTCTCTTGGCGCCAAATTCCTGCTGCTAAAAGGTCCTTTGCGGTATTGCTGGCTAAGTTGTCTTTAAGAAAAGAAGCCAGGGGTCCTGCGTGGGTGCCAAGACTCCTCAGCGGTGTAACGGGCTACAGTAAGATCACCCATGACCATTGGTATATGTTGGTCAGAGCAAAGGCGTGGGAAGAAGAGGCTGCTTCACTGAGACAAGCAACTGGAGAGACCCCTTGCACTTCTCCCACCTGGGGAGGGCCACACGGGGCAAGCAGGCACGATCTATTCACTCCTTCCTCCTGTAGTGACCTGGGCACAAAGAAGGAAGCAGCTGCCACCTCATACAAGTGTAGGGTTGCTCCACCGCCCCATGCACCTGGCCTGGCACATTTCTGATGGCAGAGTCGAGCCATATAGGAGCATGCTGCTTGCAGGCCAGCTGCTGCCAGCAGACTTGCCTGGGTAAGGGCACGATTTGAAAAGTATGCCCCCCACACCTACAAAAGGCTTTAACCTGGGTCACTTGTGACCGTCCATGAGCCAGGTTTGAATGCATAGCTCTGCAGAGACAAGGAACTTGGCCTGGGTGTAGCAAAAGGACCCAACGCAGCAATTCCCATGACTGCCGAATGGCTGGTAAAGGTTGTCCTGAGGTACAGATGAAGGCAGTCTCTCTTCCTAGTGTCCTCAGCAGAGGGGAGCTTTGCAGCCTACACATGGACAGTTTTAGGCAGGAGGGTCAAAAGGTCTTTCCCTGCCCGGGGAAACCAGCCATGGCTTTGGCTCTCTGAAGTTGATGCAAGTCCTTGCTGACACTTGCACCTAACATCCCTCCACGTGCACGCTTTGCAATTACCACCATGAATCAGCTGCCTTGATGTTGCTGTGTTCATCTGGCTCTGTTAATAAGCTGGAGCCACACAAGGCAGGTAGAAACAGGGAGGCTGAGTTGAGCAGAGAAGTTTCACCACATTAAAAGACAGCAACAAGCAAGAGAGAGGATGGTGCTGGCCTGCTGGCTACAGCAGAGGATTATCTTCTCACGGTTTAAACTGGTCCAGTGGACAGAGCACAGAGCTGGAAGCCAACTCCTCAACTGCAGTCCCAATTCCCCATCAATCTGCCTTGTGCCCTCTGGGCAAAGCCCGTCCATTGAAAATGTGAATCTTAGTACACACCTCTCTTTCAATAGGGTTGTGTAGCAATAGGAACAAATACCTATCACATGCTCTTCTGATTGTGGATAAAAGCATGTGCAAGCAGTGGGTGTTGTCTTCTTCCTCCTAAAAACTGCACACACTCCAGGGCAGATCCTTAGCTGTTGCAAATTGGCATCGCTCCACTGACGTCAACCCAAGGAAGGATCCAACTCTGTGGGCAGTCCAGATACAACCCTTCCTTGGGATTGGCTGTACTGTGATAACTCATCACAGCAATGAGACAGATCTCAGCTTAGCTAATCCTGGCTTTTCCCTGGCAGAACCTCCTCTGTGCTCATGAGTCTCCAGCCCACTTTTTCAAACTCAGCTGCAACTAGTTAAATTATCTGCTTTACATGACACAAGGAAAGCTGCACATTACCCTTTCATCTGGTTAAGATATGTGACAGTGGGATGCCTCAGCAGAAAAGGCCAGGCCCCTGATACAGCAGTATAGAAGGGAAAGCTAGCACTGGTGGTGGTATTAAATTGTGGGGATTAATCCTTTTGATTGGCACTGTTTGGAGTGTGTTTGGAGGACTCCGTGCCTTCTCCTTGATGAACAGCACATAGAGTGGACAAATATTTATTTTGCTGTAGCTAATAAATGCATTGATGAAAGAAGGGAGCAAAGTAGAAAAGGGGAAGGATCATATTTGGTGTATTCAACAGCAGTTAAAGTCCCCTTCCTTCAGCATTAAGACGACAATGCAGCATCATACTTATTTTCTGTCTCAGTGGATTTGGGCTAGTCCTTCATGACTTGTTTCCAGGTTTTTGGCTTTTTTTACTACAAGCTTAAATGTTCTTCTGCAGCACTGCAAAAAGTGCAGTTGATGTCAGAGCAAAACTAGCGAGGTCCAAAACAGGAGCAAATGCCTGCTACTTTAATTAAAGCTGGCTGGCACAAGTTCTTCTCTTGCCGTCACATGCTGCTGGAGTCAGAGAAGATCCAGTTTCTGCTTGTGTTGGAAAGATGTGGGTTGCAAAAGCTGCATCAATACAACTCCAAGTCTGATCTCCCCAAGATCATCAAGATGCAACTGGGGAGGCACAAGCACACTTATGAAAGCTCTGCTTCAGTGGAGCAGAAACAGCAGGGCAGTTTTTCAGCTGGCTAGAACGGCCTAATGAAGAAAGGGTGGGCCCTGCTACTCGGGAACGCAGCAGTGGTGGGTCTCAAACTGTGCCCCTGGAGCCCCAGACTACTGGGGGGCTTAAGTATAAAAAGAAACAAAAAAGGCAGGTGGATTCCAATTAGTTTGAGCTGGAACTTCCTTGTTAATGAAGATAGCAGTCATTTTTTTGATGGGGAGCAGGGCCACAATACCAATATGGTATTTATCATGAATGAGCAACAAAGTGCTCACCACAATGCAGCTAGTATGAAGCCCACGCAGACGGATCCTCAGTGTCAACGCCTGTCACGTGGGCAGTTTTGTCTGGCCAGGCATAGAGCCACCCTTGGGAACAGACCAGCACTCTGAAGGGCACTTTTGCTGCACAGTTTTGGAAAAGCAATGCGATTTCCATAGCCAATGTTGCCTTCCATGGGCTGTGGGTGGCCCTGTAGGGACTGTACTGCACCATCACCCTGGAAGCATGCAGCTTGTGAGACACCGGGTCTCCAGTTCCATTAGCTTACCTCCCAAACATGGCATAAAATGAATATAATCCCTGTACATGTGAAGGTTACAGTAACAGGGACTCTTCTCCGTGTGCCAAGTGACCTCCGCTGATGCTTGAATCGAAGAGCTGCAAAGAAAACCAAGGATAATCCAGAACAACTAATGCAAATCTGTCCATGCCTGGTAAAAATAACTTCTCCTGCCTCCGCCAAGGAGCAACTCTGTGCCTCTCTGTGGGGCGATACGCGCGTTCCTCGGCAGAACAGGAGGCGTACATCCCAGAGTATGGAGCATACTGAAATCACATTTCAGGCTTGAGACAGAGAAGAAAAATTCCTGGCCAATGAGCTAAAAGCTTAACAGTGTTTAACCCACTACCCCCCGCTTCTTTATGAAATCTTATGTTAAAGTGTTTACACAGGGCAGTTTTAGGGGAGCAGACGCATTCAATAACGGCAAGTACAAAGTCCTGCACTTAGGACAGAACAATCCCGTGCACCGGGGCAGGCTGGGGACCGACTGGCTAAGCAGCAGCTCTGCAGAAAAGGACCTGGGGGTGACAGTGGACAATAAGCTGAATATGAGCCAGCAGTGTGCCCTTGTTGCCAAGAAGGCTAATGGCTACTGGGCTGCGTTAGTAGGAGCGTTGCCAGCAGATCGAGGGAAGTGGTTATTCCCCTCTATTCTGCACTGGTGAAGCTACATCTGAAGTCCTGACTTCAGTTTTGAACTCCCCACTACAGAAAAGATGTGGACAAATTGGAGAGAGTCCAGCAGAGGGCTATGAAATGGTTTGGGGGCTGGGGGACATGACTTCTGAAGAGGGGCCGAGGGAGCTGGGCATATTTAGTCTGCAGAAGAGGAGACTGAGGGGGATTTAATAGCAGCCTTCAACTACCTGGAGGCGGGGTTCGAAAGAGGACGGAGCTGGGCTGTTCTCAGTGGGGGCAGACGGCAGAAGAAGGAGCAATGGTCACAAGTTGCAGCAAGGGACGTTAGTTTTTCCTAATATCTAGCCCCTCTCACTAGGAGGGTGGTAAAGCACTGGAACACGTTACCCAGAGAGGTGATGAACTCTTCATCCCTGGAAGTTTTTAAGACCTGGCTAGACAAAGCCCTGGCTGGGATGATCTAGTTGGGGATAGTCTTGCTTTGAGCAGGGGGTTGGACTAGATGTGACCTCCTGAGGTCCCTTCCAATCTTGATTTTCTCTATGATTTATACAGAGGTGCCTCAAGCATTGACTAGTTGTACCTTACACCTAAGGCTTTCAAAGTGCTTTACCAAAGGGGTTTGCAACCTTGTCCCTGGTTTAGAGTGAGGGAACAGAGAGGCACAAAGAGCTTCAGTGAATCCAACAAGGCCACACAGCAAATCAGGAGCTATCAGAAGCAGAGGCCAGGTTGCCTGATGTTCAGTTCTGTGGTATCACTATTAGACAATGCCAGGACCCTGAAGTAAAGATGTTCGAATTGTGAACTGGATCAGCTATGTTAATGGTAAAGGAACACAACCCTGCACAAAGCCTAGAACGGCATAAATCCAAACCAGAATCTCCCTAAAACTGTCCTGTTGTCCTGGGCCATTCAGAGAAGGGGAATAATTGTATGGTCCCCTACTAGTGTCCTCTAGCTATATTTCCTTAGCATTTCTTTCATGCAACCAAAGAGGTAGATGCTAGCATGCACTCGCTTCAGCCTAATTCCACTAAGTAAATGTGCTTGAGCTGCAAAACATTGTGCACAAACATGGTAGAGCCAGGAAATGTTTGCTTAACTGCTGTCGAAGTACACGGACCAGAGCTCAAGGGCTGAAACTCAGGATTGGTAGTAATAAATTGATTTGATTTTGGTCCCAAGTCACGATTACAATGCAGCCAACGCTTGCAACCCAGCTGAAGCTTCTTTGCACATATGAAAACTGTCATATGCAGCCACACTGCGTGAGATCAAAGAGACCCTAAATAGCAGAGAGACCCCATTCAGCATTGCTCGGCAAGGCATCATACAAGGCACCATTACTTGGCACATCTTTATGGCAGAAGAAGGATATTTAAGGCAGCCTAAACCTTTAAAGCGGTTGTTTACAAACTTTTTTTCCATTTATGAACCCCTAAAAAAATTCAGTGGGGGTGCAGACCCCTTTGAACTGTAAGTGTGGATATTCACATACTTCTGACTGATCATAGTCAGCTTTCATGAACCCCTTAAACAGTCTGCAGACCTCCAGGGGTCCATGGGCCACAGGTTGAAAACCACTGCTTTAAAGCATTGGTTTAAGTTTCAGCTAAACATGCCTAATCAGTGCTGACCTTTGAAAGCAGCACGTCTAGTGGTCACAGCAACGAAAGAAGTCAGGACTCCTCAGTTCTGTTCTTGTTTTTGCCACTCACTGTGTTATACTGTGCAAGTTGATCCTCATGTGACTCAGTTTCCCCTTCTGACCATGGGCATGATGCTTTCCAAGCATTGTCAAGGTTTGGAGATCTTCTGATGACAAGTGCCCTAAAAATACAAGAAGGGTTATCACCATTTGAATTGTTCTCAACAATATTAATGTACTTAGTTATAAGATGGAGAATGAAGTATCCCTATTACTTATGAGTGCTCTGAATAATCAATTAGCATCAAACTACCTTGTGAGTGTGAAAGTAATATAGAAAGGCAGTAACTCTATCTGGATTGTAAACTGCTTGGGCCAGGAGTCATCTTTTTATTATGTTTGCATGGCGGGGGGGTCCAGTTTAGCTGGACCCTTGTGACAGAAGGTCCCGGGTAACGTGGGGCCCTTGCAGGACGCGATGGGAAACTTGGTCGTCACACCAGACGGCAAAGCTAACGTGTTTAATGATTTCTTTGCCTCCGTCTTCTTAAGTAGGGACCAGAACAGCCACCTCCCTGCTGGGCCCCCCTCGGGCCCCGGGGGAGGCACACCTGGGCCACGAGTTAGCGAGGATTTAGTTAGGGAGCTTCTGGAGGGGTTGGACGTATTCAAGTCAGCTGGCCCAGACAATCTCCACCCTAGAGTCCTAAAGGAACTGGCCGAGGTCATTGCGGGACCCCTGGCACGGCTTTACGAGCACTCGTGGTGCTCTGGTGAGGTACCGGAGGACTGGAAGAGGGCCAACGTGGTCCCCATCTTCAAAAAAGGCAGGAAGGAAGACCCGGGAAACTATAGGCCCGTCAGTCTTACCTCGATCCTAGGCAAGCTGTTTGAGAAAGTTAGACTGGCACACATCCAGGAGGGGCCAGCTGGGGACTGCATGCTTAGGGGCAACCAACACGGGTTCATCAGTGGCAGGTCCTGTCAGACCAACCTGGTGGCCTTCTACGATCAGATCACCAGATCATTAGACGCAGGGGTAGCAGTGGGCATCGTCTTCCTGGACTTCCGGAAGGCCTTTGACACTGTCTCTCACCCCGTTCTCATTAAGAAACTGGGGGGCTGTGGTGTAGACACCCACACAGTCAGTTGGGTCGCCAACTGGCTGGAGGGCCACACCCAGGGGGTGGTAATGGATGGGTCCTTCTCAACCTGGAAGGACGTGGGCAGTGGGGTCCCCCAGGGCTTGGTCCTCGGGCCCGCACTGTTCAACATCTTCATCAGCGATTTGGATGAGGGGGTACGAAGCACCCTGTTCAAATTTGCTGATGACACTAAGATGTGGGGGGACGTGGGCACACTGGAAGGATGCAACAGGCTACAATCAGACCTAGCCAGGTTACAAGGGTGGGCGGACGATAATAGGATGGGTTTCAGCACAGACAAGTGCACGGTGATGCACCTCGGGAGGAACAACCGGCACCAGACCTACAGGTTGGGGAACTCCCCTCTTGTCAGCACGGAGGCGGAAAGGGATCTGGGGGTCATCACTGATGCCAAGATGAACACGGGCCGGCAGTGTGGGGAGGCAGTCAGGAAGGCCAACCGCCCCCTGTCATGCATCCACAGATGCATCTCGAGCAGGGCCAGGGAGGTGATCCTCCCCCTCTACGTGGCACTGGTCAGGCCGCAGCTGGAGGACTGCGTCCAGTTCTGGGCGCTGCACTTCAGGAGGGATGTGGACAGCATGGAGAGGGTCCAGAGAAGGCCACTGTCATGATCAGGGGACAGCAGGGCAGGCCCTACGAGGAGAGGCGACGGGACCTGAACCTGTCCAGCCTCCACAAGAGAAGGCTGAGGGGGATCTTGTGGCCTGTTGTAAACTAGTCAGGGGGGATCAGCAGGCATTGGGGGAGTCCCTGTTCCCCCGAGCACCTCCAGGAGTGACCAGGAATAACAGTCACAAGCTGGCAGAGGGTAGATTCAAACTAGACATCAGGAGGCGCAACTTCACGGTCAGGGCGGCTCGGGTCTGGAACCAGCTTCCAAGAGAAGTGGTGCTGGCTCCTACCCTGGGGGTGTTTAAGAGGAGGCTGGATTTGACCCCAGTATTATTTCCTGCCATGGCAGGGGGTCGGACTCGATGATCTGCTCAGGTCCCTTCCGACCCTAGAAACTATGAAACTATGACACTACCACCATAAAGATAACAGAGTGGAGGTTTTTTCCACTCAGTGGTTCATATCTGTGTTTTCTCTTTGCAGTGACTATGATCATTTTCACCACCCGGTCTATGGAAGCTGCTACACTTTTAACAAAGACGGAACAAATCCCTTTTGGAAAGCAACAAAACCTGGCGTTGCCTACGGTATGTTGTCTGGTGAAGGGGCAGGGAGGAAAGACCAAGCAAAGATCACTCCACAGAAAAGGGATTGCACATCCTTTTTGGCACAGACTCTAGCAAAGGTTGCACCAAGCTGTGTTCTGAGAGCACAACCTGCGTAACTTCTCTAGCTATATTGGGAGTACGAGAGATTATGTTAATTCCCAGCCTCGGTGTAAGGAGTTGTGATTGAAAGTTAAGGTTTAATGAAGGCTTTCCTTTCCTTTTGTTTCTAGGACTTTCTCTAATCCTAAAAGCAGAGCAGAAGGATCACATAGCACTGCTGTCAACAGTGGCTGGCGTGAAAGTGATGATCCACAACTACAATCAGACGCCGTTCCTCGAGCATGAAGGGTTTGACATTAGACCAGGGATCGCGACTACCATAGGGATCCAACAGGTGTGCTGACCTTGCTCATCAGCATCCGTTCAGTTCCTTTTTCAGGTGATAATGGCAGGTTATGAGCAAAGGGATGGCCTCACTCTGGCCCAACTCTTCCCTGTTTGCCATAATCCATTGCGTCCCTACCCATTAGCTAGCTTTTGCCCGTGTCACAACGTTTGTACTAATCCCCCCCTCTCCAGGTTAATAATTTCCCACATGGCACTATATCAAATGTTTAATGGAGTTCAACTAGATTAGATCTTGTTTTTCTTCTTATCTTAAACATCAGATAGCTTATTAAAGGAAAGATATGAGTTTAGTGTGGTTTAGTCCACTTTGGGATAAAGCAAGACTGTGTTTACCATTTCCCTCTAGGTCTTTCAAAATTTCTTTTAAAGACTTGCTCCCTACTGAAGTCAAACAAGACTTGTAGTTGCCCAAACGGTGTGAATTCAGCTTCTTAAATACAAGTACCAACTTTGCTGTTCTCCAATAATATAGTATTACCCATGATTTTGTAGATTAATTAAAAATCCTTGCTACTGTACCTAGAATTTCATGTGCTAGCTCTTCCAAAGTTCTGGGATGGAAATGATCTTTCTCCTGTTTCTCCCCAAACACAAGTACATTCAACTCCTCGACACTTGCTTCTATTTTAGTAGCCTCGTGGAATTAACCATCCTGCCTTTTTACTCCCATGTCCAATTCCCTTTGGTAGACACAGGAGCAAGTTATTCATTTAGGTTTTGGACTACCCCCTGATGGTCTCTAATCTCTTCCCCATCATCTCTACATACCAGCCCCACTCCACCTCTTGTTTTCTATATATTTGTTTGGCCAAAATGGCTTTGCTGTTTGTTTTAATTTCCTTTGCAGGGTTTAATTCAGCCTGATTTTAGCCTGACCTCTAAATATAGCTTCTGGTCCGTCTCTTTTTTTTAATTTTTATTTCTTTTTGCTCCCCAGTCTTTGTGGTCTATTTGTTTAGTCCTAACATGTCTTTTGAAATGTTTACACATCTGATTGATGCTTCCCAATCATATGAGGCTCTTTTTCTGTGTGTCCACAGGATGAGGTACATCGCTTGGGTGGGAATTATGGGAAATGCACCGTTAATGGAGATGATGTGAATGTCAAGCTCCTGTACAAAAGTTCCTACACGCTGCAGGTAATTTCAAAGCAGAGGGTTTGATTTCCTCGTAGCATCATTCATGCTCAGATAATCTCTTGCATGCTTTCCAAAGCAAGGAGTTAGATGCTAGCAGCACAGCGACTAATACGTTGGTTATGACCCTTTTGAAGATGCTTATACACCCGTGCAGTATTGACATTACAATTTAATGCGTTGGCCAGGGGACATTGAGTTCAGGAGACTGGAGTTCTCTGTTGCTTGTCGGACTAGACTGAATTGGAGACAAGCGGATGCCGAATTAGGTGGACAGTGGGTCTTTTCCACTTCCAGAACTGGCGTTCCTGTGCCCTCAGAAGTTTGTTTTCTTCTGGTTTTGACACTTATCCAGCCTTTGAATATTTGAGACATTAACTTGAGAGCTTGTGAAAACCCTTTGCCCCAGGTTGCAACCACTGCATTCTGGCAAGGAAGAAGTCTTCTCATGTGTTACTGGGCAAAGAGTAGGACACCAGGTCTCTCACTTGTCTTTCTGCTTTTTTTCAGGCGTGTGTGCATTCCTGCTTCCAGAACATCATGATTCAACATTGTGGCTGTGGATACTATTACTACCCACTGCCTCCTGATGCTGAATATTGTAACTACAACAAGCATCCTGCATGGGGTAAGGGCACCAGAAATGCCATCCCAGACACGGCTTGCAAGAACAGGTTATTAATGGACTTCTGAACTGATGCCTCTTCTACCATATATTCGGAGGATGCCTGGAGAACATTGGTTAGAAGTAGGCCAGTGAAATAATTCACTAGTGTGTCACCATAACTATTGATGCCGTTTACCTCAGGAGGAGAAAAGAAGAGTTTAGTCTAATAAACATTTTTCTACATTGCAAAAGCCTTTTGGTGGGCAGCCCCATTTCCAAAGAGGCTGGTATCATTTATTCTTGTGCCCAAACCTTATTAGACTGCAACGACACATATAAAAGCATGGAAAATTTGGGCTGGAAGGGACTTGAGGAAGTCACCTAGTCCAACCCTTTGCTCAAAGCAGGGCTATCCCCAGCTAGATCATCCCAGCCAAGGCTTTGGCTACCAGGATCTTAACAGCCTCTAAGCATGGAGACTCTACAACCTGTCTGGGTAGCCTGTTCCAGGGCTTTACTACTCTCCTATCCATACGCACGATGATGGTAGGGGAGTGTCTCAATGCCATTAAGCACCACTTCCTGCAGAGATTAAGAGTTTAAAAAGAAAGTGGGGCATGCCAGAGCCCAACCTGCTCCTTTGCAATTTTACATTGCCACTCCAAGTAGCAACTGCCTTATACAAGTGTTATTATCTGTAGGAGGACACTCTCCTTTTCTGATTGATGCCTTTCCAAGTGACTCTTGCTGAAGTTTCTTGAATGAAATCCTGAGCCATCTGCACCCGTTCCACAGTGGGAGGCAGAGAGCAGAACACTCTCTCCCGCTTTGAGCGAGAACGTGGTGTGCCTAGGAGGGCGAAGCGATGGGGTTTGGGGAGTGCATTTCCAGGGGAGCCACCTGTCTGAGCATGCCCCTTTCCATTTCCTCCTCCAGGTCACTGCTTCTACCAGCTGTACAACCGGCTCGCGGATCACCACCTCAGCTGTTTCAACAAGTGCCCCAAACCATGCAGGTCAGTCACTAGCGCAGAGGACACATATTGCTAAGCCCATAGAAGAGGAAGGGCTCCAACAGGGGTGCGGCTAGCTCAGCTTTGAGACTCCCATGTGCATGTCCAGTCCATCATACTCTAGGCAGGCATCCAATCCCTTGCGATTGGAAGGCTCACCTTCTCCTTTGCTTGGATATCTATCTACCTCTTGCTGGCTTCATTTAGAGTGGCTAGCAGGTAACAACATGTAGGGTCAGTCCATAATATTGGGATAGAAACCGCAAAATTAGCTTGATGAAGGTCCGTATCAAGACCTATTTAAGCCTGCTGTGAAAATGCTGCTGCTTCAGGGCTACCACGTTTCATGTTCTCTGGTGTACATAGGAAACACACTCATCATGCACACTCAGAGCCAAGCAAGTCATGGGATTTTCATTTTGGTAGCAAAGAGAGAAATAGGAAAAAAAAAAAAAAAAAAAAAGTTGCTTTGGATGACAAACCGATTTGTTTCACTGGGGGGGAAAAAAAATTTAATTGAGAGGTGGTTTGCTGTGGGTGAGCCAGAAACACTTTGTTCTACCTGAACCAAAATGCTATTTGTAATTTTGGGATTATTTGACCTGTTTTTAACCTTTATTTTCTTTGAATATAGACCAGATTTTAAAAGGTAAAATGCCCTTTTGAATTGAAAAGTTTAAATGAGCTGTTTGGGGGAATTCTTAAAATTTGCCCCCTATTTTTTTCAGCCCAAGTCATTCACCAAATTTATGAATGGTTATTTCTGGTCCCTCCCAGAACACCATTTTTCAGCAAATTTAGCATTTGTCAAAATTAAGTTGTCCTGTTCTCATGCTTGCATCCAAAGTGTCTCAAGAACTTCTGTTGGTAGAGATGAGGGTGTTAACTGTTTTTTTATTCATTCATTTTTAAATCCTGGAACCATCATGACCATCATTTTTTGTTTCACCTTAACAGTGAATCATGGTACAAGATATCTGCAGGGACTGCTAAATGGCCGTCACCAAACTCAGAGGTAATGTCTGCATCAATACAGTGTTGTTTGGAGGGGAAGCCGTCTCTACTGTGGTTACGTACGTTACTGGCCCACGAGGCCGGTTTCAAGGGATGGGAGGCTGAATGGTCTAGTACAAAACTAAGATGGAAAAATTGGATTGAAGTAAGCCATCCTGGCTAGGATGCTGGATACTCAAGAACAGCCTTGTAGGTGAGGCATTAATAGACAGAGACTTGGGAGATTTGGGCTAAGTTTTAGTTCTGTTACAAGTCTTGAGCAAGTCACTTCAACTCTGTACCTCAGTTCCCCGTGTGTAAAATGGAGTTGTCCATAACCTCCTATCCCATAATTGTTCATGAGGGGCTGAGAAACTGTCATGGGAGCCTCAGGACTTTCTGGATGACAGTCTCCTGTTTCTCTTATTTTAATGTCACCTGGGTATTAAAATGCATACCCTAGGGACTGCCATATGGAATACCGAGCTGCGTAGAGGTACAAATATGACAGACAATGGTTGATCATCAATGGTGCACTGGTTTTAAAGAATGAGTTACCTTCATAGTAGCCATTCAGAAGTCACCATTTACACACATCTGGCTGTTACTTGGTCTTCAGAGGAAGAACCCATTTGAGATCCTGCTGTGCTGGTCTTCAAATTTAGCAGTGGTCATTTTTCATGAGTGACATTTCACCCTACAGAATATTAAGCATACCTAATGAAAGCAGTATTACTGTACCTCCTCTACAGGTTCGAGAGAATATGGATAATTATAGAACTTGAGGCATAATGAACTGCAATAATCTGGTGCCAGTTCCAAGAGAGGGAATGACCATTAATATAGAAATATTGTGTTTCAGGACTGGATCCGCCAGGCTCTGAGCCAGCAGAAAGGATACAACTCTACTAGCAACAGGTTAGTAACTAACAGAGGATGGGGTGTGATGTTCATCCAAGGATAGCTGAATGATTGACAGCCCCCAAACTAGTTTTTCATGGAGTGATACTCATTCCATCCTACAGTGACTGACTAGTATTAAAAACAGCCCAAGCTAAATGTTTCCCTGTCACTGGAAATATTAACTACACTGGCACATGTAGAGTATGCCTATGTGCACACCAACAGAGATGCTCATTCTGACATCCTAGTTGTCCAGATAAGTGATGTAGCTGCAAAACATGGCATTGAGAGGCACTGGGGACCTGACTGAGAGCCCACCGATGTCCATTGGAAAGATTCTCACCAACTTCAAGGACTGGATCAGGCCTCATGTCTTCCTTCAGTATAACAGTTCACTAGGCCATGCTTTTAGTTTAGCATAAAGACCTATTCGCAAGTATAGCAAGGCGGGCATCCCCGATAGCTGCAGCTAGCTCCCCACCTGCCTCTGGGCGTGCTGCCCTCCTGTCTTGCCTGCCATGCCTTGTTGGCAATTATTAAGTTGTTAAATAAGGCAGGAGGCTGCCCATTATTGCAGCCCAATATTTGGGGGTGTCCACAGCTCTGTACCTCCCCTACACCACAGCCCAAGCCTTGCAGATGGCATCCAGATGTTACAGTGCTCCCAGGCTACAGTCAGAGCAAGCTTAGGCCATGCCGTCAGGCCTCAGTCACACACATACATCCATACTGCCCACCTTTCACTCAGGCCTCACACACTCCACCCTCTCTCACAAGGTCTCTTTCACACATCAAGAACTTATGCCACCTTGCTCCTCCTTGGAACAGGCCCTCTTTGGCCATAGGCTTAGCTAGTCCATTTCTTGTGGGGCAGATGTACCATCTGTTGGGTCTCTCCTGCAACCCTCACCAGGGTAGTGGCCAGCCAATTACCCAACCAGGTCTAAGCATACTCTGGCTGTGTGTACATATGTACATACACTGGGCCCTCAGCCCTCTAGTTATTCTCCCCCTTACCAGGGCTCCCCACCACCCCCTCCACTCAGGGCCACAGGGCTTTCCTCCCCAGTGGGCTCAGGTGGCCATAGCTATGCCTAGCCCCCCTTACCTCCAGTATCACCCAACCCACCCAAAGGTGGGAGCTGGGGTTAAAGCACCCCAACCCACCTTTCACCTGGGTGATAACTGGCCTGTCATTTCCTGGTGGCTCCCACACCACTGAGAGCCCCACCAGGCCACCCACTCCTGGCAGGGTGCAGTTTTAGGTCAGGACCAGGACCAGGACCAGGACCAGGACCAGGACCAGGACCAGGACCAGGACCAGGACCAGGACCAGGACCAGGACCAGGACCAGGACCAGGACCATCCTAGCCACCCCCTGCAGCTCCTGCTCTTACCTCCTGTTGCTCCATGCAGCCTCACAGCCAAGCAATGTTGTTACCTGCTCTGCCAGCACCAAAATGCCCTGCTTATATAGGCAGCCCTGAATCTAAAATGGCTGCCCTAATCAGGCACCTGCTGGCTGCTAGGATCAGGCCCTTAAAGTGGCAGGCACAAACAGTGCCCTGCCACAGCAAGGTTTCTCTATTAAAAGAAAATTAAATGCCAATGCTAAATGGTTTCATAGAATCCCTTGCTTTCATAGAGTTTAAGCTTAGAAGGCAATGTTAGATCATCTAGCCTAATCTGCTATATGTAGTAAGGTTTGTGTGTTTATATTGAGCCCCAAAACTAGTTAGGCTACATTTCAGCCCCCAGAAATCTAGACCCTGGGCCATAGGCAGAGAAGAGGGGAGATCCACATACCATCAGCACCTGAAGCTCCTGCTATGGGTAGACTGCTGTGTAGGGATCGCGCTTCTGCTAATTACCTCCACTCTCCTCCGCAGGAAAGATATTGCCAAGGTGACTATCTTCTACCATCAACTGAACTATCAGTCCGTGAATGAGTCTCCATTACTCACAGTAAGTTGCACTGGATCAGCTCATGGCTTTAATCACCATCCCTGCTCCTGGCAATGGCCAAGATCAGAACTTAGTAAGGAAATGCAGCTAACACCCTGGGAATGTCTAGCCAATTATGCAGGGCTGCATTGGGGCATAGAGAGGACTGCTTCCTATTCCTAACTGTTCCATGGGATCAGATCGGCTCTGAAGCATGAGATTTGATAACATTTAGTGCCTGACATGCAGAGAGGATTTTGAACTTGTTCATGCTACAGGCTAATGTCTTTTCAGACATGCCCATTCTCCATCCACACCCCAGGGAAGGAGGTAGGACTGCAAAGGCCTTATTCACTGCCACTGTGTACAGCTGATACTTAATGTTAACACCTTGTTTCTGTGCGCGTATGTAGTGCGGTGTGGTAACTGGGCATGTCCTGCTATTCATTGCCCATGGGTCTGCAGAATCCAACCCAGAGCATTTACACTGGGTGTAGGCATGGGTGTTGCAATAGGTTGAATTACAAGGGTGAAAGGACCTTGCAGACTGAGCATCACATCACTTCTGGGGCTTTGGACATAGCTATGGGAACATACGGGGATTTAAAACCAAGCGCTGCAGTGGGCAGAAATCAGCTGTGAATATTCAAATTGTAATTGTAATCATTTCTGCTTGTCCTGTTCACAGTTGAATCTACTCTTGTCCAGCATGGGAAGCCAGTGGAGCCTATGGTTTGGGTCTTCTGTATTGTCTGTGGTTGAAATGCTTGAGTTTCTCTTGGATACAATAGTTTTCTCTCTCATCTTTGGCTACAAATGGTCCAGGTCAAAGAAGACGTTGAAGATGGCCCAAAGCCCAGTCATCTCCAGTGTGAGTTTGACACTAGAAAACTACAGAACTGTGCCTGAGGGCCCTGGTACTGAAAGCAGCTCAGCTCAGACTTTTCCCAATGCTGGGACCATTGTGGCAAGCAAGAATAGTGACCTACCTTTACACTCAATTTCTAACAAGATCCACACACCAGAACTGTACCCAGAAGTTGTGCTGAATGGATTTAGATACATCAAAGACCACTGTGTAGATGTAGACCCCTAAAGCTAATGCTGCATGCGCAGAGCAGAAAATATATATGTATTATTCAGGGTACATATTCAATAGGCCTGGCTTTGAGGGCCCATGGGAATTGCAGAGGCAGGCAGCATTGCTGTTTGCTGCTTCTCTAGTGGCACAGAGCTTAGCCTCTAAATGCTACACATCGTCCTACAGCTAGGTTGGTGCCATGCTTAGATCTACTTGATCTGTGACCTTGTCTTAGGAATCATTCAAGGTCCTCCTGTCATTTTAGAAGCATTTTTCTTGGGACTTATACTGTGTCTCTGGCAGTTTCAAAGCTTCTGGCTTACGCTGTTTTGAGGAAACCAGCTCCGACTGGACACCTTCTGACTTCAGACAGGCCCATCAGCACCTCATAAATATTCTTGAGTTAAATGTTAACCTACCCATACATAAAATGACTCCAGTAGACATTAACAAGCATGAGCTCTTTCCATTAATAACACCTTTGGGATGGCAACGCATCTGATAACATGAGGCTGCAGTCACTCTAGCCTGGCTTTCAGCCCTCATCTCCTTAATACATTGCTTTTTTTCATTTTGAGACTGATACAGAAGAACCCATTGCAGAGACATCATTAAGCCGACCCTAAATTCTTTGCAGCGGCATTCAGTTTCAGAGGAGGGAGAAGGAACAACTCTTTTTTTTTCTTCTCATAAGTGTGGCCTGAATTGCTTAAAAGTTGAACATAGTGCTGCATTTTTGCTGCAATAGGTTTGTAATATACAGAAATATTTATACAGTGTAATATTAATACATGGTGGTAAATTATGTATGCATAAAATACAGATATTTATATTTGATGCTGATGTTCAGGATGAAAAAAATACCTCCTGCAGTCGCAGTCCAGTTAATCCTGAGCTCCGCGAGAACGAGTCTGCACTGATTTTTGTTTTGTAACTTTTTAAGTAATAAAATGCTCTGGAAACAGTGTGACCCTGTTGCATCTTCATTTAATATTTGATCTTCACCTGTCTCTTAAGGGAGACTGAAAAGGCAATGTACAGTTGTTACATTTTCACTGAAATGTCTGTAAATGTCTCTCTATCCTGAAATACTGGGCGACTGGTCTAATAGCATTTGTTCACACCAGCCAGATCTTTAAAGGAATTCAAGCCCTGCAAATGGAAATACTTGCCTAGCTAAATATTCAAGTGACAAAGTTCCATTAAAAGCAATAGGCATTAGGCACCTAGATAGAAACTTTTGAAAATCACCTTTCTATGCATGTAAGTCCTTAAATGCCATAAAAATCAGGCTCTTACTCCCCATGATCCTTGTGTCTACATCAACCTAAAAGACAGAATATTATTTTAATACTGATAAGAAGTATTCCCAGCAAGATCACACTCCAAGTACCTCCTCCATAGGAAGTAGCATGGGAGGCCCAAGTGGTAACCGCTCTGAGCAAAGAAGAAAAGCATCTGTTTGGAGGCATAGTAATAATAGGTCTTGTATCACCTGCAGGCCCTTTGCACAATACACAAGTCTAATGAACCAAAGGGAAAATCCATTACAGCCATATTATTGCCCTGTGACATGTGGACCTCTCTAATCCTCAGCTGATATGGGCTGGTTTCTTTGTTAGGACTCCAATATACACAAGACAGGTTTTGAAGAGCAGTGATAACACCATGGAAACATCTAAGTAATCCTACCCAACACCCAGGATGAGGTAGGGCAGTGTCACTACACCTGTTTGACAAGTGAGGAGAGAGGCAGGGAGTTTAAGTGCATTTCCCAAGGGCAGCCAGCGAAGAGCTGGAACGAA
The DNA here is from genome assembly GCF_052110815.1 of Crocodylus siamensis. Classification (NCBI taxonomy): domain Eukaryota; kingdom Metazoa; phylum Chordata; order Crocodylia; family Crocodylidae; genus Crocodylus; species Crocodylus siamensis. Next base: position 7,354,317 of record NC_143406.1, on the reverse strand, counting down.
GAACGTGGGAGCAATTTCTCCCCAGCCCCTCTTGGTACCAGGAGGGCATGTACAGTGAGAAAGGCATTGCTGCAGGAATGCAGAGTTGCCCAGTACCAATGCCTTGCACTTTTAGGTTGGGCCAGAGCAGCAAGGTCCGGCAGAGGAGGCAGGGTGCCAAGCTGCCCACACAGGACCGAGATGTCCTTGGGCAAGTGCCTGGGCTTCTGACCCAGGGCAAAGGGTCCCCGGGAAAGAGAGCCCTGAGGACATGGGATAAGAGGGAGAAGGGAGAAACTGGGCCCTAAGCAGAGCTGCTGGATATGCTAAGAGGGTAGGAAACTCCAGAAGACATAGGAATGCTTGGAAGTGTCGGTATGCATTGCTGTCATTGCTGGAGCATTACAAAGCCCGTGTGTGTGGGTGTGTGTGTGTGTGGGGGGGGGGTGCGCGCGCGCATATGTGTGTGTGTATATATATGTGTGTGTGTGTGTGTATATATATGTGTGTATGTGTGTATATATGTATGTGTGTATGTATATGTGTATATATATATATATATAAAAATATGCACCAAACATATGTGTATGTGTATATATATTTATAAAAATACACACACACCCCCCCCTATACCAAACTCTCAGGAAAAAGCCCACCCCCAGTCCATTCATACCTACTGCCACTGGAGCTTGCTGAATGGGACTCCAATGGCAAGGTAAAAAAAGCTTGGCTAAAAAGATTAATCTTGCCCCACGCCCTGTAGGCTGCGACTGTGAGGTAGATGTAAAGGCAGAGTGAGACTTGGAGGCTTTGCTAGGACACCCATCCACCAGTCGCCGTGATAGCAGGAACATTTTGCCGATCCCGCTGGCTGGGATGGGATCTTGCAGCTGCACAGTAACCAAAGGTGGCCCAGACCCACATGGTTCAGACGAAGGTTCAAGCTCGTCTCCAAGTTCAGGGCTGTTCAGTTGAGTCTGGGCCCACTGACTCAGTGGTTGGCCTTGGGCAAGTGCCTTCAGTATCTCCATTCCCTTAGTCTGTATGAGCTGGAATCATTATCCTTAGTTATCTCGACATTATGTTGGCCAATTCATCCTTTGCAGTGCTTTGAAATACCGTGCACTGTGTTTGCTAAGTAGTCTTATCTTGTGCAACATTAGCAAAAGGTGTGTTGAAATCTAAACTCCTTAGGTGCTCTGCTCTTTTTCTCTCTGCAAAATCCTAACCGTGGGACTAGTGCAGCAGTCCTGGTAATGCTGCTCAGACTTTTTACTCCCAGAGCTTCAAATATTAGACTAGATAAGAAGGGAAAGGCAGTTGACTGGTCTGGTTTCATCTCCATGGGTCCAAAATGACCGCAGAGCTCAGTAGCTCATCTACAATGGGTGAACAAGCCACATCAAGAATGAGTAAACCCTGAAGCAGGTAATCCTTGCAGGGCACTGGCAGTGTTGTGTTCTGGCAAAACCCTTGAAGCGATAAGGCTGTTGCAAACCAAGACAGAAATAACACTGGCAGAACTGTGTGGGTGTGTGTATGGAATACTACAGGGTGCTGCACGTCACAGCGATGGGGCAGTTTGGGGAGACTTTCTTTTGCCACCCGCTCTAGCATTCCCGTGAGGATTTTGCAACCTCCTGACATAAGCACCAGACCATGCTACAAACTTGAACAGAATAAGCACAAATCCAGATATAGGGCCAAGTGCAAAGGACAGCGGGGGTGAAAGGGGACACATTTGCACAAGCTAGTTTCCATCTGAGGACGGCCCAGAGCAGCCAACTCCGAAGGTGTGGCCGATTGCATGGGTTTTTCTCTGCCTGCTTGTGACAGACTGTTCTCTTAATCTGCAGCACCTTAGAAATACGTCATGCAAATGCCGTGCTAGTGTTTATACCACACTGCCCTGACCTCATCGTCAGACCGTACATCCCATGCTGCGTTCCCCTGTCCGTTCCATGTGAGCTGGAAACAAGGCGTGTAACGAGGTGAGTGAGTTTCTGGTGAGGAAGTGAAAAAAAAGGGTGAGATGTTTTTTATAGCATTTCATCCACAGACACCCCAAACTAATCATCATCTTGAAACCTCCTTCCTCTGTGTCGTACCTCACAGATCACAGTCCTAAAAGACACCTTCAAGAGCTGTCTTGCATTGGCCATTGGCCTTTCTTGGAGACCCAATATTCAACGATACAGACCCAGATTTACTCTGAACTCTTGGGTATCATAAAAAAAGATGAGGGTCCCCTGGATCTGGGTTTTGAGGCAAAATAGCATTTCTCATATCCTCTAGTATAGTAATCCCCTGCCTTTTTCGGGGGCTTGCTTTATCCTTTATTTATAACTTTCTGGGGTATTGCCCTGTGTTTTTTGTGCTGCCCTTCTGCCACTTCCTGCCCTGATGGATGGGTTTCCCATCTGATGCTAAGAGCAGTTACTCATAGCAGGTCAGGGCCTTTTTGGTGAAATGGTTTCATGTTAAAGAACATTCCCTATGTATCAAAACCCCACCTGCGACTCCCTACATTATCCCATGGTCCCGTCTGAAGGGATTTACCTTTATGAAAAAACGTTGAAAAATATTTAGACATTGTCAGATGGGACTTCTGACATGAATTGTGTGAGAAGTTCCCTTTTTCTGGATGAAGCCATTTACTGTTTTGCAATTTAAGTTGACATATACTTGAAAAATCATTTTTAAAGAGTGGAATGGAAGCAAAATGGTTCGGCTGCAACTTTTTTTCTCTTTGTCTTTCAGGTGTTTGGTTGCGGGGAAAGTTTCACATTCTTGAAAAAACTCTTCTTGGGCCCAACTGAGAAAAAAGGTCCAAAAATTATGCAGAATGGGACATCTGTTTGTTCTCCAACTCTCGCTAGCAGGGTTCTCAGTGGGTTGCTCCACCTTATGCTTTCACTGGAGCTGCAGTGACTGCCAGTGAGAAGCACCCAGCCAGTTAATCAATCATTCATTACACCTATGTCCTGTCACTCTCTGTTCAACCTGGCCCCTATTCTTTCTTTCCCTGCTCAGCTCCTGTTAAACCTGTATTTGCTGCTTTTAAAGGTTTTGCAGCTCATGACTGCTGCTTGTGGACAAAGCCATTGAACTCAAAGCTGCATTGATTGCATTAAATTGTCATTAATGCAACACCCCATTGGTCTGGAATCCAGAGCATTCACTGAAACCTCTAGGAGTTTCCCATCAGGCCTCTCATTTTATAGAAATGATTAGCAGTAGGTAACTGTGGATCCTTTTGGATGATGGTGTATGCATGAGAGATCATCAGATCTTTTGACGTATACAGCCAGGCAGGAGTATGGAGTGGAGGAGTATGGAGACCCCGCTTCAGACCACTGAGACAGACTAGAGTCCAGATGTTCGATGTCTCGATATAATTAATGGGCATGACCAAGAGATTGCTTTGTGGTGGGAGCTGGGAACTTCAATTGTAGTAGCTGGGCAGAAGCCGGAAAAAGGCAACGGCCCACTGCGCGGCCTGCATTAAGGATGTACATGCATACGCTCCTGAATCACAAAGAGGGACGATGGCTGCTGGGGAGAGCTGGGCTGAAATTCTCTGATCCGTCAGAAAATGCCAGTTCACAGAAAGCAAGATGTTTTGTGGAAATGCACGATCAAAATACAGTTTGGGGGAAAACACAGAATGATGCACCCTGAGGAGTTTGGAAAGGGACAGAGAGTTTTCCTTTTCCAATCTCAAACAGCTTTACATTTTTCTTTCTTTTTATTGTTTTTTACTCTCTTGGTTTGATTCCATTTTTTAAATGGAAACATTTCAGAATGATAAAATTTCTTTAAAAAACAGAAAACCTGGCACCTGCCCCAGTATGTTAAGATAACATTATATTAGCTTTAACTCCCAGGCCTCAAACACTAGATCCTGGATAATAAATGCTTGTTCACGTGTCCTAATTATGCTGGATCTCTGCTGAAATTCTCTATAATAGCATTCTCCGTATAGTGGTAACAGCAATAGGAGTCAAGTATTATAGAAGCCGTTGCACTGTCAAAGCATTCTTAAAAACAGCCTTAAAAGTTAGGCTAGTAAAAACTGGAGTTCCTTGAGAACCAAATTTTGATTCTTCAGGAAGTTGAAACATTTCCAATTTAGTTTCCATGCTGTATCACACAAAGGCCAACATGTCTCCTGAAATAAAAATTCCCCAACAAAAATTGGGACATCTGGAACTTCCAAAATCTGACTGTTTGGTGATGTTATAATATCCTACAGAATATTACATATATCATATAATGCTGTATGATAAAAGCCAAGACAAAATTAAACAAAATAAGAACATGATAACCAATTGTATTAATTTCCCTCCCCTAAAATTTCATTGAAACCATGTTACTGTGAAGTATCCATGAAGAATTTGTCAACTACCATGAGACGGGGTTTCACAAAAATGGACAGCACTATGCAAAGAGATCTGAGTGATTCGATCCAAAACCCCATAGACAAAGCAACTCAGCAGATGGGACTGGGACTGGGCAGACTGCCTCAATCACTATTCTCAACATTTTATTGGTAATCTCACACTGTAAACCATCGTGCAATGACCACATAACCTGCACACATGTTTTGGAGTCAAAAATAGCCTTATTTCCTGTTTAGTAGCAACAGTGCTCTTTATTTCTGCAATAGCTTCAACTCGACAATCTTAAAGCATTGTACAAAACCCGAGGAATGAAGCCTCACCCCATCCTTGTATTGCAGATGCTACTGTCACTGTGTTTACTGTTGAGGAAAGAGAGGTCAAATGGTTTGCAAGGCACTGCAAGAAACAGGGAACTTGAGTGCATGAACAGGATAGCGAGTATCAAGGCAAGAGCTGCTGAAAATTTAACGTAGCTGTTTGGAGCTAGTGCTGCTCAAGCTGGACTTATCCCATTTAGGGAGGCAGTAGCCCATGAAGCTTTACTGTAGCACCATCTGGCACAATCTGAAGGCAGTGTAGACATACCCCGAGCTAACCAGGAGATGAACACCACGGACCTGATTGATAAAACCAAAGAAAGAAATCATTGCAGGATGCATCCGCAGTACTCAGCCTGAGCCAGGCTAAATCTGAGATCCAAACACCCCTAATGTCTCCCAAACCTCAGGTATAATTGCTCATTGTAATAGCAAGGGAGGGATGTGCCCCTGTGCTCCACAGTGTTTAATTATCTAACTTCGCCCTCCAGCCAGGCTTTGGAAGCCATGTGTTTGTTCTGTCCATCTCCAGCCCACAAGGGCTAATGATCTCATCTGATAAATACACAGCAAGCCTCTCATTTTCCACCGTCATCTATTTACTTTCCGGCCTCAGTGGTCACCAGGCGGGCAAAACGCGCTTGGAGGCAGCCCTATCATCATACTGCATTTAACTGCTGCCCTACTATCTACCCTCACATTCATGGATAACTCAAAATGACAAAGGGGACATCTGTGGTGTGCAGTGATGGAAAGTGAACCGTGGCCTTTCTGCTAGAAAGGATCCATGTCTGGTCGCCAGGCTGTTAAAGCACATATAGGAATGTAGGAAATACCCCTGAGAAATGGTCCTGGAGGAGTGAGACCAGTACTTTGACACTCAAACCCAGAAGCAGCTCCTCTTCACTAAATCCAGCGCACGCTACCCTTCATATCAGCTGCTTCTTACCTTGGGGTCATGATCCCAAATGGGTCACCCCCAATATGACTGGGTTTGAGAGCCCCAGGGAAGTTCAGTTCCTTCAGAAAAGGTCAAGACAAAAGTTAGGGTCTCATGCAGTGGACCTGAAGTTGGGTCATGAGAATCAGAGGGAGGTCATGGCACAAAACCCTTGGGAACTGCTGCTGTATGTTAGTCTCCGTCTGTCCTGGCCTTTGCACGAACAGTGGAGGTAAGCCTGAGCTATGAGATGTGGGGTGTCTCAGTCCCAATTACTGAAGATCTTTTTTTTATGAAAACCAAGGGTCACTGAGATTTAGATCTGGATCTGAAATGTCCCAAAGATCCAGAAAGTCAATGCAGGCTTTGCTCCATGTCTGTCTCTCTCCAATATTCAATACACTCCTCTCATTTTTCCATATGTAGAAATGAAGGCAGCTGAGATTCAGCTTGGGAAGATCTCTCAGGGGCTTTCCAGGAGTGTTTATTTGCCTTCCCTTTCCATGGTTATGCAAGTGCCTTATAACACTAAGTTGAGACATCCAGAATCTGAAAAATGCATTAAGATTATCACTGCCTTGCAAAAAGAAAGCCAAAACCTGTGCTCCACCCATCAGAAAACCAGGATTTAATGAGCTGAATATGAGCTGGGCACCAAGCTCGGTCTTAGGTTCGTGCTTAGTTGTCTTTCTCCTGGGAGGGAATCCCAGCGGTGCCAACCTGCCACTGGGAAAGCCCAATTCATAACCCACACAAGTCTCACCTAGAGAGCATGTGCCTGGAGCGTGATTATTTATTACACGTATTGCCAGCCTTCCCAAAGAGGCTCAGGGCAACAACAAAAAAAGGCAAAATGCCGTATGAAAATAGAATTAAATACAACAATAAGTGAATAGATTGAAACAAACTCCCCTTCCCTGCAGGCAGGGGTAGCAATGTTAGCAGTCCCTCCTCATCTGGGGACTATTGCAGTCCACGAGGGCTTGAGCAGCCAGCAGAAGGAGCAGTGTCTAGCCCGAAGCCCGAAGACTGGCTGTGCTTTTCCCTTTCCCTGCTCAGGTGGCCACGGATGCTGTAGGAGCAACTTTGTCCCCCTGCGGGAGGCAACTGTCTCAATACCCCAGTTGCTTGGCGGCCAATATACGTCCAGCCAGTCACGCTAAAAACACCAGTGCAGATTCAGACCCACTGTGAGATATCCTAGCCCCATCCGACGGAGGGAGGCGGGGAGGGAAGACAACTAGGAGGTCTGGAGCCACCCAGTCAACAGCAGATCCAGGCATGCAGCTTCGTTTGTAGCTCCTGGCCTCTTCTCCAGGGACAAGACTCCACCGCCATCCCTTTCCTTTGCTCCCCAGGTAGGAAGGCAGCAAGCAGATGGCTCATGGCAAGCATGCCCCAACTGTTCAGAACGGCATTCTTGATGAGACAATGCTGCAATAGGCATGACTCACACATAGGCTTGAACTAGCAAGCTGGTGCCAGTTCCCGTCTCAGAGACACCTACGGAAGCATCAAAAAGTGAAGAAACCGTGGGATTAAATAACTCAGCCTTATGTAAGGTGTCTCTGTTTCTGTTAGGACCTCAGCGCTGTGAACTAACAAAGCCCCCTTATCGACACCCCAGAGCCCTGGTGGAAGAGGGTCTCGAGATTTACCTTGTGATCCGCACGGTCACCATCAAATAAAATCTGGCCTTGTTCGCCATGTGCCAGTTTGCCCTATATCTATCTGTCTAACCTATATGTAAAGCTGCCTCGGTATAGATTAAACAGGGAGGTCTCTGCAAAAAACAGTCTGTTGTGGATGATGATCCCCCCTGCAGTCAGCCCGCAAACCCCCCGTTGCTGGCACTGCCGCAGAGGAAGGCTGGTCGGGCGACCGAGGCACTTAAGGGGCACTTAGGCAAACTGGTTGTTTCTCTAGCTCTGCCCTAGGCTTGCTGGGTGACCCTGAGCAAGTCGTTTCACCGTTCTGTGCTTTAGTTTCCCCACCTGAGAAATGAGGTTATTCAAGATTCATGCCTATCTCCTTTTGCAAATGGCTTGAGCTCAGGAAAAGGGCTGTTTAAGAGTCAAGTGGGATCTGATCTGTAAAAGGCAGGCAATGACACTTACCCCCCTTACTGGGGCAGTGTGAGGGTAAATTGATTCATGCTTCTGTGACAGCTCCAGTACCGTGATGATGGCAGCTTTAAAAAGCCTGTAAATAGATCTCTCTGAGGCTTCAAACTTGTAAGCAACATTTCTGTGGCTATCATTTTCTTTCATAAAGTGGTGCCAGAAATATTTCTAAATCCTTTCCGTATGGATTAGATGGAAGCATGGGTTTAATATTGCATAATATGCCCTGGATTAGAGGCAATTTTAAGATCCCGTACGTCAAAAACAAGACTATAGACAGTGGGCTGCCATGACCTGGCATAGGTTGTCATAGCTTTATTAAAGTCTATTGGACCGCTTCTCAGCTGTTGCAAACCAGTGTCTCCAGTGATGTCCCTGGAGCTATGCTGAGGCTCTTTCAGAATCATGGTCCATTTATTTTGCTGCTGTTCCACAGTGAGAGTTCAGGTCTAACATCACAGAGTCCCTTTGGGTCTTAAAATCTATGAATCTGCGGTTTATATAGAATCCACCGGGAAAATGGTTTAATTTTTTTAATGCATCACAGCTAGTCCTTCAGTCTCCTGGGTGGCTGAATGCAGCTGCATGCTCACTAATGTGTTATAGTTACTGCGCATTAAGTTTAGTACTTGCATTGCTAAGTACTAAATCAGTGCTCCGTAACTGGTGCTACTGCGCAGGAGTACCGATGCACAGCTTTTTAGTGACATTAACTGTGCAGTAGCCTAACACTACTGCACAACAGCATATTAGCATGAGTTTTGCCCAGCACACTACTGTGTTTTTAGGCTACTGCACAGTTAATGTCTTGTGTAGACACATCCTCTTGGAAGTAACTACAGTGCACCACATATAGAAAAAGAAGCACATGAGAAACAGCACAATAGCATTTGTTTTTGAAAGCAAAGTGTTTTCTAAAATTAACATTTCTCTAAAATGTGTGACACAAAACACATGACAATGCCATGTTCTGGTGAGGTTTGCATTGCACTTGTAGGCAATGAGGTCATCCAGGACTCATTCCAATTAAAGCAGTATATTATACTGCATCATTGCATGCTTTTGTTTCTCTCCTTTCTCTCTGCCCTGCCTATGTAGTATAGCTTGAAGTATATATATGTGTGTGTGTATTATATATACGTGTGTGTATGTGTACACACATACACACACACATATATGTGTGTGTATATATAATACATATACATTTTATTGAATTTATAAACTAGATGGTGCATAAATAATATGTATATGTAGTGCATGTTATACATGAATATTTATTTACTTATAAAATGCATGTGTACTGTTCATGTAAGTTTTATATGCATTATGCAGAAGACATGTGCATATAAAATACAGGATGCCCAAAGTAAAATTGTCAGCTTCTAATAACAGCAAAAACTCCTTTCCATGTACATCCTACATTCGCACAATGAAGACAATTATGGGAGCTACATTTTATAGCCATTTAGGTCAAGCCAGGGGCTTCTTTCACAAGGCAGAGATCCACAACGAAAGCAGTAATATTAATTGAAGACACATAATCACAGTTCCCTGTGCATGTAAACATAGGAGAACATTTATATGTAATTAATTATATACAAGTTAATGGTAGATGAGCATCCAAAATACCATTAATCCTGCGTGTGTGTGTGTGTGTGTGAGAGAGAGAGAGAGAGAGAGAGAGAGAGAGAGAGAGAGAGAGAGAGAAAGAGAGTATTTGCATACTCAGATCATAGTCTATCATACATAGACCATAGTCTATCATAGTCACAAATATTTTAGACACAGATTGTATGCTTTGTATAGCAAATGCAGTTGTGTTTCAGGAGACACATTTTTTAATTGCAGCCATTAAAGTAGAACCCAGTCAATTGACTTTACAGACATTTCATGTCAATCCCGTACAAATCATGTATCAAAAGTATTAGAGGCCTCGCTAATGGTAAAGATATTGTTCATTATGGTTTGGAAATCAGCTAACACTTCTGCATATTCTCCTGACTGCTTGTCCCACCAAAACGCCTGAGATTTCCTGTCTCTCTGCTCAGTGACATGGAGGAGAAAAGGGAAAGGACAATGCTGCTTCCTCCTTTCATCCCACCGCTGCACCCCCACAGGCCGAACTGGTTGAAAAGCCATCATAAACTTAATCCCAAAACACAAAGGCTTTTTTGGTTTGGGCAGAGAATGGGAGGCTCCAACAAGTCAAGAGGAGCTGAAGTGCATTAGCAGGGCAGCCTACGGAGCGCCCCACAGGAGCTGCCCCAAGCGACACTTCTCAGTGTATGGCTCACTGGTATAGTCCCAACTAATGCTCTGCACGTTTCTACCAGCCTCTCACTTTAAGCAGCACTTCCTGCTGATATAATAGGCCTCCAGGTCTTCAGAAGATGAAGCTCATTTGAGTTTCAGAGGTGGATGGGAGGCAAAATTGGCTTTTTAAAACAATAAACCCCAGTACGTTTTAAAGACCTGGTTGACTGCAGGGAGCTGCCCACATCCCCCGTTGGGCCATATGAAAATAGCCTAGTGTTTCTAGCTCATTTCTTAGGTAATTATGGCCTCTTGGTAAAAAAAATGTGCAATTATCGTAAAAAAGGGGAAAGTCAGGTCCACGTGAGAGACTGGCCGAAGTTGTATAAAAAGGCACAACGGCCCTCCGAGAGAGTCAGCAGAAACCCAGGTAGGAGACGCTGTGTGTTCAAGGTGTCCCCGAGCTGTTACACACAATGGCAAGGATGGGCCACTGTCTCATCTTCGTGCTGACTTTTGCTTGCGGTAAGTAAGCACTCTAGGGCTGGTGCATGGCTCAGCTGGGGTAGCACTGGGGGTTGAAGCCAAAAGGCCTCTATGGCTAAAATCCTCTCCACTATGTGCCAAATGAGGCAACTGCATGCTTCTCCCATTCATCGCTATTGGCACTATAGAGTCAGTCTCTGGAAGCCCATCACTGCCGCCTTTGAATGATTTACCAGGCTTGATTTATGACACTAAGAGCCTTTAAAGGAGAGAAGCCCCCTTGACTTTGGTGTATGTAATACAGAGGGAAACCCAGGGAGATGGGTCTTTTGGTGATTAGATAATGTTTGCTGCATGGATGTGGTTTTATTATATACTCGGTGGTAACTGGGTTCTCTTTTCTGTGTCCGGTCCATTATTAAACAAGAGCTTGAGAATATATATTTTTAATAGCATTAGCATGAAAACTCAGGTGTACTCAGGAGTATTGGTTGTATTGATTGTACTGGTAGTATTGATTATTACACCTCAGTATAGATAGACTGGGTTGCACAGATAGAAATAGTTACAGGGTTATAAAATGACAGATAAATTCTTTGGGGCACAGAGCATCATATGGATTATACAGCTCTGCACACAGGTAGGACTCTAAACTTATGCAGAGTATGATGTCTGAATGTCACCAAGAATGGACACAAAATAGGTTTACTCTGGAGTAATTTGACTTTGTTCCTGATAAAGTAAAATGGACACATGACACACAGCAATGAGCCAAAGTAAGTCACTCCATTCTGGGCTAGAGCTACTCCTCGGGAAGTAAGGAGTAACTCTACACACCAGGGTAAAATCACACCAGCGTGCCATCCATGTGTGCACTCCTCTCTAGCATAGCACAGCCGTTTTCTCAATGCAAATTTGGTTCAACACTGGAAATGCACCTACTACGGACAACTACCCTGGAAGTGCTGGTGATGTGTGCACTCCTTTACACGCTAGACACACACTTGTATAAAATCTGGGTTAAACACCACAGTAGTAATCACACTGTAGTGTATATCCATGCTCTCCAGTCCTCTCGTTGCCCTTCTCTGTGACTTGCTGTGATGCGGCGCTTACCTCTTCTCCCTGCTGGTGTTTTAGGCGTCACACTCGTGAGCAGCACCGCCACCCAGTTTGACGAGCTGATTCGGCTGACCACCTTCACTCACAGTCTGGCCAACTTCAGCAACTACGGATGCCACTGTGGGCCAGGGACGCAAGGGGTGCCCGTGGACCCAGTCGACAGGTAAGCTGGGATGAGGAATCTTGTCTGGTGCCTCGTTCCCTCCAAGTCAAGGCTGGGGGTTGGTTTGGTGACTCATGATGGTAAAAGGCCAGAAGGACCCAAGGGTAAATATTGGGGATAGGCTGAAAGGAAGAGATGGGATAGTTTGCTCTGCTTCTCATCAATAAATGACTCCAGCCACAAGTGTGGGAAAGTTGCTCGCAGGCACAGAATAGATTGTGAACGTAAAGGACAACCAGACGTGCGCTGGCATTAGCAAAATTAACAGCAACTAACTTGGAGCCAAGGCTCTCCTCAAGGTGGAACTGGATTCTCAACCCTGACCCTTGTTGGACCCCCCCCGGTTCTTCTACCCCTTTCTTTGCAAAACGTAGGTGCTGCCACAGCCATGACTGCTGCTATAACAAGGCCCAGATGTTTGGCTGCACTCCCGGCACTCACCGCTACAGGTTCTACGCAAATGGGGACAAGATCAAATGTGGTGAGTGAGGCGCGGCCATCTGGCCCGGGACAGGGCGGACGTCACAGGGGGCTGATGCGGTGCACGGCGTCGAGGCCTCAGCACAGTGCTTGGAGGTGCAGGCTTGCTACTCCCCAGGCATGTAGCTTGCCCCAGGCTGGTGAGCTGACCATAAGAAGGCACTCAAGCAAAGAGTTGTACTTTAGGGCAGAAGGAGTCTGATCCTACCTGCATCTGAGGTGAGGCCTTATTTGTCTCTGCTCTGCATCGGTGTCCTGAAGCAGGGCAGGGTGGGGAAAGAAGAGGTGTCATGTGAGGCTGGAAGGAGGCAGACCAGGGCATTATGTCCTGGCTGTTCAGCACTTCCCTTGGGGCTGCCATATAGGGTAAAGCAAAGTACCTCCCCTCCCAGGAAACTGGGATTTTATGCATTGAGCCAAAGGTTAGGGCATAAGAGTGTAAGAATTGCCATTTACTGGGTCAGACCCTAGGTCCATCTTGCCCGGTCTCCTATGTCACACACTGGCAGCGGGTGGATGCTGAAGGGCAGAGTGAACTGCGCGTCACCAGGGCTTTTCCCACTGTTCCTGTCTCACTTGCAGCCTCCACCGCTCCCGGTGCATGTGCAATTGCCATATTGCTCCCTTGAGAAGGGTAGATAAAGACATGGTCTCCCTGAGCCTCACCGAGCACAGATGGACACCTCTCCCCTAGTCGGGGTTGTGCCACAGCCACGTCTCCTGTGTGCTGTGCTCTGCTGCCACCAGCCTCACAGGGCATACAGGTGACACGACAGCTCTGTTGGTCTTGTCCCACAGTGAAATCGCGGGACCAGTGCGAGAAGATGGTATGTGAATGTGACCAGAAGACGGCCAGCTGCTTCCGCAAGCATCTCTTCTCCTACAACCCGATGTTTCAGAACCACCCCGCTATGAGGTGCAGGGGACCCCGGCCCTTCTGCTAGGGACATCCCCGCTCCGAATAGCAAAGGGGTGATCAGAAGAGGGGCCTCCTTGTGTATCTCAGTGCTCTGTGTCTCCCTGGTGCTCCTGCAGCTCCTTATAATCCATGAAAACTGTAAGCGGGTGTCTGGTTAGTGAGACACTCATAGGAAACGCAGAGCTTAACCTTTCCATTAGGAGAAACCACATGTCAGGCCTGCCTAATAAACTGCTCTGTTACTAATATTGTTTGGTGGTTGCTTCCTTTCTGCTTAAATGGTGCATTTGTGTTTGGCATTACCCTGACAAGGGAATTGTGCCTACGGCTGCCAGGCTGGGCCCCCCCAGCCCAAGTGTCATTTGCTCTGGGGCAGCTGAGAGCTGCAAACATGCCAAACTAATACCGCTCGCTACAAGGTTTTAAGACTACAAAGCTCACAGCGACATGCAAGAGATACCCCATGAATCCTGCCCCGCAAACAGAACAGCTTCTAGCTAATACGGGATATTCAGTTACCCACCCAAATGGCAGGGGAGGGGACAGCTGTGTGGTGGGGAAAGGGAGCCAAGGGATTGCCAAGAGATGCGGTGGCCCGGTTTGGGGAGGTTCATAGGTCCATAGCTGTTTGGGGCTGGAAGGGACCTTTCAGATCATCGGGTCCAGCCCTCTCTGCACTTGGGCAGGAAAGACCATTGGGATCAGATGACCCGAGCTGCCCAATTCTTAGACCTGCCCATCCCAGTCCATCCCCCCGTCCAGCAGTATCTCCCATCCAGCTTTGCCCAGGACCACACAGCTCCCTGAAGCACACTCCCCAGTTCCAGTGCTTTGAAGTTTGTCTTTTTTGCTTCCCTTAATAAAGAGTCACAGGGCTTGCCATCTGAATGCCTCTTTATGGTTAGCTGTGTGCACTCCAACCCTCTCAGAGGGTCTTCTTTCAGCCCAGAGCATGCACAACTTGTTTCTACTGCTGAACAGGATTCCAGGAGCTGATATGGTCCTGGCTCCACTCCTGGCATTGGCAAAACTCCTCTGGACTTCCGTGGAGCTAGCCTTTGTCTTCAGCTGATAAAAAGGTACCCCAAAATAGATGGGAGCTGAGCATTTCCTTAGAAGGGAATTCATTTGGCTCTCCTCTCCCCCAGCCATAAATCTCACTTGATAACCCTTCTCAGACGGAAACACTCAGTGGGTTTGATAAAGGTCTAAGGTTGGAAAGAAGGAGGGTAGGCACATGGTTTCCAAAGAAAAAGACCTACCTCAAGCCTTTATTTGTAGTTCATATGCCAGACTCTTCCATTCCCATCTTATTTAAAAAATACATTTCTTCTGCCATATGATATATTACATTTCAGCATGTAAACATGGTTTATATACATCACGCAGACATTATGCTTTTATACGTCATGGTGCCTATACCGGTATAGTCCACACATAACTGTTCGTAAGTATGAAATAATATTACAGGTAAAGAAATAGTAATGAAAGCCCTGCCTTACAGAAAAAGTACAGCTCTCCTAACATGGAGGTGCACATCAAGGAGGGGATATAAAGCTTTTTAAGGAAGGCAAGGCCCAGATTCAGTTTTCAGATGAGGATGATATTAATAGTTCAACCGCACTTTCCAGCGGAGGTATTGCAACAGAGACGGTAAACTGAAAAGTGAGGTGACATGTCCAGGTCACACAGCAGACTGGAGGCAGAGTCCAGCAGAGATCTCATGGCCACTGAGTCCCCCTCACATGCTCCAGCCATTTAACCACACTGTCATGCAGGCATAGAAAGCCGTGTTGAGGTGGAATCCGGTTTCCCGTTCGGCCTGACTGATCATTTCTCTAATACCATAAAAATGAAGGCATGCACCTTCACCACAGCCAGCTTAACCCTACGACCCAGCATCCTCTGCCACTTGTGCTTGCAAACTGCCCTGCTACTAACTTCGTTTGGAGGAGTAACAATCTGAGTCTATCCCAAATGGGTTTCATAGAGATTCGCATGGATGATTCCCAAGGGGGGAGTGTTGAGAGGATACATTCACTCCTTCCTCAGGCAGGAAAATCTTCCCACACTGTAGGCAAGCGCCGGGTGGGGGGGTACTAAGAACCCCTTTGTGTACAAATGCAATACATGGGCAATACAGATAAGAAACGCTTGCTCTCCAAAACAGGCACAACCATCAACTGCTTTTGTTTGGCAACTGCTTTAGCCTTCCTTCTGGAGTCTGCCGACAGGAGAGCCAATATCCCGTGGTCGCTACGTGACTGGAGCACTGCGTTGACTCGAGACTGAAACTATTTGAATATGAAATCCACCTGGCAGGAATATCATTCCTGGAATGAGTCCATTAGTAGAGGGGAAGACTATTTGGCTTCCTCTGGGCTGATACAAAATATGACTGACTTTCTTGCTGCTCAGCATGGATCTTTTCACCAGTGCCAAAGACCATTTGCAGCCATTTATTGCTCTCCTGCCTGCCTCCTTCACCAGCATGGATACCCCAAAGCTACCGCAGAAGTTGGCAGTGAAGGGATTCATGTATTCTGAAGAAACAGGGCTTTTGAGTCCTCTGGGCTAATAAGACTCTCCTGGGCCCCACTGTATTTTTAGTTGCAGATGGGGGAATCTTTCTCTTAATAAATGAACAAGAGAAAAGCCAAATCTTGTTGCATGAAGTGGGTGCTTGGTCTGAAGAGGCCTGGAGGACTGAGTTCAGAGGGAAAGAATTGCAAAAAAAAGAAAAAAATACTCAAAAAAGGGGATTATTTTCTCCTGGTTAACTTGGCTCTTTACAGGGCTATCCTGGCTGTTGATTTGTATCAGTCACGCTCTTTGGTCTGGGATGTGGATACAAGAGCCAGCACCAGAATAAAAACGCTGCGTGCTCTGTAAGTGCGTGTTGGTTCAGGGAGGCAGATTTCCAGCGCTTCCTTCAGCAGCTGAGCCCAAGCGACCTGGCCCACCTCGCCAGCCAGCTCCCCGCTGTGCACGCTCGCAGAGCTTTGGTAGCTCCAGCAGAAGGACCCTCAAGGGGAGGGAAGGCACTATCTGCAGGAGTGGCTGAAGTGTAAGCTCCTCCGGTTGAGTTTTTCGGGATTGTTGGATGCCATGTGCGAAAACTCCCGGAAGATGTCAAGGTACGTTGCATCTCCTGCAGAAATACACAGGAGACAAGTTAGGCTCCAGGTTTATCCCTTCTCTTCCTCTGATGCCTTCCATGCGTGGAACATGATGTGCTCAGTGTGTCTGACAACCAGACACTTGAGCTGGAGGGATATGGGAAGGGCCAGAATGACCTCTCAATGTTTCAAGACAAAGTCCACGAGAGAAAAAAATAGAGTCCAGGAGTCCTGGCTCTTAGTCCTGCAGGAATAGTCACAAGCTTGTGTTTTGTAATGGTTTGTTTCTAAAGCTGGCTAGGCCCACGTTGTATCGGGGGACTCTTGCTTCTCAAATAATTTTGGAAACATTCCCCTTCCTAATGCCTTGCCCACTCTTTTAAGTGTTTAGACCCTGGAGCCAGGAGGCAGCTGGGCAAGTGAAAGGAGCCAGATGGGCCACCTTGTGTCTTGATGTCCCATACTACTCCCCAGCACATCACAGAGGAGCATAAATTTCCCACTACTGGCTCTGCCATTGCATGTCTCTGTGATGTACAGGGATCAGCAATAAGGTAGTAGATTACTCACTGTCCTTAACCTCTCTTTTGGTTGCTGGACTGGACGGAGGTTGTTGGGACAGAGGGCATTTCAGTCCATGTACACCACAGCTGTCAAATGGCAGCACCAAGGCAGGACCACAGTCACATTTGCAACTCAGGAGGTAAAATATGGGTATTCCCTCAGCAACCCTTAAAGCCCCGCATGGTGCACAGATTCTGCACCACCATCCCAGAAGAATCATTAGGCGCCCACATCCCGTTAGCAATCCCAGCACATGCATGTCCTTTTCTCCGTCTGGTGGGACAATTTTGGCCTAGACCAAGCCACTATGTTCCATGCATGGCATAGCAATGTCCCAAGGGGAAATGATAGGGTCTCCCCTGGTCCCCTCCTCATAAGGTACTTCCCATGGGCCCAGTGAGCTCACAGCAGTGTCACTGCAACAGGGAGCTGTGCCATCTTGCTGTGGCCTGGCACAGGGGATGTCCCCCCTTCTGGCCATTTCCTACCTTGACAATGGCAGTGTTTGTTTAATTGTGCTGGTTTAGGTAAGGCTTGACCCTGGCTTCCAGCCACTCAGTGGCATTCAGAAGTCAGGCCAACCTGCACCCACTCAAGCCAGAGCACCTAGAGACATAAATCCCACGCAGCACTTGCTGGTGAGCGGCACCGGCTGCTACGTCCCTTCGGGAGGTACAGCGTGCACTCCTCTTTCAGCCAAGCCAGCTCCACCAGGTAGTGGTTGAATCAGGAGCCAACCTACCCGGCCTTTCTGAGAGTGGCTAACCCCTTACAGGGGGATAGACCAAGACAGTGGTCAGTCACAGTATGGAGTGGCGTTGGGGGGCAATTAAAAGGAATTGGGCAAAAGGTTCTTGTCTCCTTGCTCTGTCGTGCACCCATGTAGCATATAGAGACAAACTAGTGGCTTGGTTCATATTTAAGTTTCCAGCAGCTGGTCAGGAGTGACACTATCAACCACTAGCTCATCATCACATCCTCAGGCCTCAGTGGGGTCCATCTTTCTCTGTAGTGGGGGAGGGCTCCTGGGATCCTGAATACAAACTGATTGATAGAGCAGCCGTGCTTTCCAGAGCTGCTTGGAGGTGAGGGCTTGAGCATATGACAATGGGGAGGGAACGTGGCACTGAGGTTGCTCATTTCTTCAGAAATGCCCTGGTTAGCATTATATGTTTACCGAGAGCTCTTCGGGGCAGAGGCTGCCTCCTTGCTCTTTGTAAAGCACCCAGCACAAAGGGATTGTCCTCCCTAACTGGGATCATAGGAAAGTAGGGCTGGAAGGGACTTCACAGAGTCATGCAGTCCATCCCCTAAACACAGTCAGCAATACCAATAGTGAACTGTAACTATAATGTGGGCTTCATTTTCAGCCAGATTTGGACTGTTTTGCACTGCCACTGGTTAACAGGTACTATGAACATATTTTTTTCATGCCTGGTACTGAATAGACCATGCTGCCTTCAGCATAACAGACCATATAATAAATACCAAGTACAACAGTTTAAGGGCCTGGGGTAGCTTGACATAGCTCCTCTGAAATCACTTCTGATTGTGCTGCATTCTCATTTACCATGAAGTCTCCAAAGTCACTGCCCAGACCCAGCTACAGTTTCTGTCTTGTTTGCATCCCCTTAAACAGCAGGGTGAGCACTGACCTTGGATAAAGTGGCTGCTACCAATAATCTTTTTTATTTCTTCCATCCCACTCAGCAAAAGTGCCTGCCCTGGAAGGAAGGAAGGAAGCAAGGAAGGCAGCCATTTCCCCCTCCTCACTTATAGGCAACATAATCTTTTATTTTCTTCATAGGAAAATAACTAACTCTTTAAGTGGCTGGGGTCACTTTTCTTGGAAAGGAGACGCTAATGCACTGAGTATGTGTGGTAATAACAAGGGAGGCATTGTATCAGCTGAGTCCTTGGAGCCAGAATGGCCAAAAAAACCCCAGCTTCAGGAGAACAGTCAATCTGCAAACTGTTCAGCAGCTAATCAGAAGACTGTGCTGCAGAGATCCTGTGATGATGGGTTAGAGAGCGACAAGGGGATAAGAGAGACTTTGGAACAGATGCTGCATTTCAGGAGCAATAGTTGAGAGCATGGGAGACTATCACTCCTCGGCAGGAACGTCTGAGGAGTGCATTCTGCAGAGACCTAAAAATCCTATTCGGAGTCTGCTCTGTCTTCATGGTCTTTATTCCTTTGGCGGGGAACAGATCAGCGTCACAGCAAAACACACAGAGCTACTGGACAAACATATTCAAGCAAGAAACTGCTGCAATCAGCCATTTTCCCAGTTGCATCTGCTAAGTATTGCCTGACTATCACTAACGGGCTGGAAGGTGGCCAGATTGGATCAGGGGAGAAGTCCCTCCACACCCAGGAGCTCTCAAGCGGTGCAGGTGCTGGCCTTTACTACCTCTCCAGCCCCCACTTAGCTGTGATACAAGTGTGGTGGAGGGGTCAAAGAGGGAATGTGGCTGAGGTCTCAGGCAATGCGCAGGTGGTTTATAGTCCTACGAGATTGTAGTCAGCTGACATAATTTAGAGCACCTCCCAGGCTATTCTTAGCCATGCCAGGGCTCTGGATGGCACAGATCCTTCCTCTGAGCTCTAGGAAGCCATCACTAACATCCCAACAGACCCTTTTTTTTTGGAAGTACCAAGCAGCTTCCAAAACAACCCAAGCAAAAAAAGACCTTGGAGTTAGCATTTACTCCCCCTGGCAAGTCCTGAGTCAGCTGCAGCCACTTCCTATTTTGAGTTCCCCGAAGTCCAGATTCCCTTTGCACCTTGTGTCCTATCATTGGTACTCGTGCAGAGGTGTGCAAGACTCCTGCCAAAGCAGAATGACAGCCTTGAGCAGGCATTTGGCACGGGCATGAACAACCTCGTGATGGGCAAGGCAGGAGGCATCAGGCTCCCTGTGCTCCTCCCTGGTAGCAGATGGTGTTTCTCTGCACGGACCCTGGGGCAAACCAAGGAGCGGTGACTTCCAATTTCAGCACATCCTGGCAGATGTCTTGGAAAGAACATTCTGTCATCGCTAGCACAGGAGTTGCCACATCAGACCAGGCCAGCGACCCATCTGGTCTGGTAGCCTGTCACCAACAAAAAACAGTGATAGATGCTTCTGAGGAAAACGCTTCACTCCTCTAACGCACCTGATCCTGCCCGGTTTTATCTCAAAGGGGGACATTTCTTCCTGCCCCTTGCACATGAACCGAGAAGAAATGATTTCCAACAGCTCAGTTCACATCAGGACTCCAGGACATCCTATCACTAAAAACCAAAGAGGAGGGTCCTGGAAAAGACTTCTGCTGCATGATGCTTTCTCCCACAGCTAGTGATGCAATCCAGGAAAAGCATGGGAACTGAGTATGCTTCGGGGTGAAATTGCACCTTGTTCGCGATCACCTTGAAACCAGAAGCTCAGTTCTCCATAGGTATTTCCCAGTGAAATCCAAGGAACCGTTCCCATGGACTGCATTGCTAATTGAATCATGCCCACATGTCCATATCTATTTATGTATCTATCTATTCTTATTCATCTAGACAACTCATGCTTTTGCAAACTGCAAAATTATCCGGGTCAGTAATATCCCACAGGGTCCACTCAATTCCACAGGTTAACTATACCTCCCCTAGGTACTCAGATGCTCCCATTTTTTGGCATAATGTCTTTATAATTATCTGAGCATTTCTCAGTCTTCAACACACTTATCCTCAAAACACCCCTATCACATAGGGAAGTCTAGTTTCCCTATTCTATAAATGGGGAGCTGATACCCAGAGGAGTGAGTGATTTATACACCATGACACAGCGCAGACCTTGAAGGCAGATTTCCCAAGTCCTATGCTAGTGTCCTGACCACTGGACCGTCCAAAGTGCTGCATCTGAAGCACTTCAGCTGTGCTGGCAGGGATCGAGCCATTCAGGGATCATGGTGGATCTGATAAGCCTAAAGATCTTTCCAATATCCAACTGCAGGATCCTTCTGCATAAATCCACTCATCCAGCCTGACTGCTATGAGCACCGTTTTTAGAGATCTATTTGCCCTTCTGGGGGAAGTGAAGATACAAGTGCAACTTGGCTCCAGCTGCTCTAGGAATGATCCTTCCTTCTTTTTTCACGGGTTCACTGGGATCGGACATGGCCATGCCACAACTGCTGCTGTTACTGTCTCAAACCTGCATCCTCTGGGCTGTCGACTGTGCGCCGTAGCGCCCACACCACCCTAGCCCCCTCTAAGCGTGATGAAACGCAGGAGGTCAGGATGAGTTTTACCAAAGGTACCTGCAATTACGTTATCTGATGGAAAACAGAAGGCAACAGCACAATGGCTCAGGGCACCAGCCTGGGGGTAGGAAAGCAGGGTTTATCTGCGTTGTCCTTTTACAGGGGCTGATCCTCTGCTGGATAAGTTAAATAAGTACTTTGAAAAGACTTTGTTGGGGATATTTTGAGCCTGTCATCTTTGACCCAGTGTTCCTCTCAAGCCCCTTAAAACCATGATGTTATCATAGGACCGTGCCATGGAGGCATCATGCAGAATATTTATGTGCCTTTCTTTCATCCTATTTGCTGACACAACTCAGGGCATGGGCTGCAGTGGAAAAATCGGAGGTTGAAAGGGGGTACTATATCCTAGACACAGCTAATGCAGAAAATAAGGCAAGAGACCCACCATAAATAAAACAAGCCCAAGCAGAAAGAGGCAAGGAGTTTATCTAGATTTTTATTAACAGTGTTTCAAGAGACAATAGAGGGGGGGAGGAGAGAGTAAAAGCAGACACCATGGCGACGGTTTTAAAATTGTACAAAGATCATAACATACAGAATATTCAGTTCCATAGTTATACTCAGTACAGATTGTATAGGCAAAGGGGAAATAAAAAAAAGTGTTACAAAGTTTGTACTGAAAGCAGGCAAGTGAAGGAGGTTAATATGCTAGAGCGTATTTACAGCAAGTGCAAGTCCCTTGTACGGCAGCCCCGGCCCTTCGCGCTTACGGAGCCTATAAAACAACCACATCTAGCAGCTTCGACCTGGCTGAGAGAGCCTCTTTCTTTCGGTGCTGTTTAGATAGGAAGTGATGGGACCCGGAAAGAAGCCAGCTCGGCTTTGCTTTTTCACCAGTGGCTCGCAGGCCCTCGGTCGTTGCTGCCAGCTTGCCTACGCTTGCCACGACAAAAGCCGATTCCCCTGTAATTCCCGCCTGCCTCATCTACGGCCATGGGTCCAACACAGAGGAGTCACAGGACTGGGAAGACGCACAGTAACATTCAGGTGCTGCTTGATGAATGCTATAAATGGACACCAACTGAGATGGTTTTATACAAATGGGGGTTGATGGAGCTGAAAGGGGAGGCCTGCCACCTCCCGCAATGCGACCTAGTGGAGCACGGGACCTACGAATTATAAACCATTTCTGTCTAGCTACCGCGAAGGTGCTGAGCTGAGCTGCATCTGTGGTGCTGGAGGCCCACTAGCGTGGCCGACCTTCCCAGCCACCCATACATTTGCTAAGGGCCCCTACGCCGTCGCAGCCAGGACTCTGCCACGTTTAGGAACCAGGGGAGCTGCCTTTGGATTTCCCCCTGCCCACCCCGCCCTCGAATACCTGGCTGTGCCCGGCTGCCCCATTTTCCCACTGCCTATTCACTGAGCATCATGCGAGCCTTTCCCCCAGGCTAACCGTCCGTAATGCAGTGAGGAAGCAACGGCAGACTTCAGGGCTTTGACTGATATGCATCACGTTCCTATGGAAACAGCACTCTGTATTTTGGTTTCTATTTTTATTTTTTTCCCTATCCTTTCACACTCCCACTCTCCCTCCCTCGCCCCGTTTGGTCCCCTTTCCCTGCTGTCACACCCGCCAACGTCACGTCACCCCGCACACGCACCCATTCACACGCACAAGTTGGGCATCAGCTGATCAGCGACTGAAGCTCACTTGAGTCTGCTCAGTCTTCTTGTTTTGCCTTTGGTTGAAAGCAATTCTGCCCAGGGGGTGCAGAGCAGGGACCCTCTGGAGCCACGTGTCACTCCCAGCTGGGAGTAGACAGCCACGGCTGCATCGATTCAGCTGGGGGTATTGCACCTCTTGCTTTCCAATCCATTTCTTTATGAGTTTCCATATTTCACCTCTCGCATAAATAATGCCAATGATCACCAGGCTGAGCTGCTGCAAATCTCGCAGCATCTCACCTTCTTAGCCTCAGCTCATTGAATCGCCTTCTCTGCAAGCATCAGCATTTCTGAATTTTTCCTCTTTACACGATTACTGCAAGGAATGCAAGTGCCAGAGACCCAGAATATCCCCATTACCATTTGTAATAAATATTGAAGTAATATAGGGGAATAATTTCTCTGGTTTAGATAAAAATTTACATCGGTTTACGCAGCGAGCAACTTCACAACCTCCCAGCCCATTGCTTCCACCCAGTTGGGAATTAGAGATGGGCCCCAGAGGCAAAACTGTTTCATAGTTTCTAGAGTCGGAAGGGACCTGAGCAGATCATCAAGTCCGACCCCCTGTTGAACCACAGTTTTGGTTTGTCCCATTATAAGGATGGGCTAATCGGCAAAACATGCTTCAGACCTAAAATACATCAAAAAAGCCTGAGAGTCTTCAAATCCAGGCTTAGGTTTAGGGCCCACCTTCATGTACACGATACTTGGGATGTTGCTTTCTAGACAAAGGCAAATCTATTAATGAATATTAATTGCAGTTGCAACCAAGTTACTGTCAGGTAGGTATTAGGTAACATGTAACGTCTTTGGAAAGAAGAGTTATAAGGAAGAACGAAAAGGGAGAAATTTTGGCATTAGATAGTGCCAACAGGATTGTACAACACAGAGAAATACATCCCTATTTAAAGAAGAAAGGAACCTAAGTGACTTAATGTCTAGACTTCCCTGTTGCCTGACTGGCCTTTTGCTTTGCTGAAAACAAACTTTATGTACAATTTTCCCTCTGCCCTGACCCTCCCAAATCTCCAAATTTGTGCATACACGCACGCACGCACGCACGCACGCACACACACACACACACACACACATACTCCAAAAAATAAATACATAAACATGGGGAAAAAATTGATAAATGCCTCTTAGACATTTCTTTTTCCTGGAGAACTTTTTGTTTTAGAAACTCAAGGATTTGTTTAGTGTTATACTGTCTTTCAAGCTGCAAGGCGTCACGTGCCTCACAATGCATGTAATGGGAAAAAAAAGAAAAGGAAAAGAAAAAAAAGACGGGGCGGGGGGAGAGAAGAGGTGGATTTAAAAAAAAAAAAAAAAAAGCCCTAGCCACGTTAAAAAAAAATCCTGACATTAAATACAGCCAAACCGTACTGAATAAAAATTGCACTAGTCCTCTGGGCGTATCAATAATAAATTAAATACTTAACAAATTTCACCAATTAAAAAAGACAGCACAAAATCCATAACAAAAGAACATAAAAAAAACCCCCAATACTGTAAGTAGGAAAAGTGCACAAAGTTGCTTTATACATTGAATCTAAATAAAGTACCAATACATTTTAAATAGATAAATTGTCTTGACAGACGCACTGCTTTTTGCTTCAGTATTTACATATTCTTTAACCGCGTGTACCTCGGCAGTGAAAGAATCCGAGCTTATATGTGCCAAACTGTACAGAGTTTCTATATTGTTCTCATGAGTCGGGAACGCTGACTGTGAAATAAAATGGCCTGGATTGGAAGCCTCGCCTTCGGTTCTGACTGGTTTATAGAAAGGATCTACCAATGTATTTCCAACTCCTGTCAAAGAGTTGGAAAGCTGATCGGGGCCATTTAACATGTACTACATGAGAGAGCCATTTCACTACCGGGATGAGTTTTGTGAATGCTGAGCAAGAGCAGGAATGTTTCCTACTAAGATGTTTCTTATTCCTTTTCCAAGCTTTTGAAGCACCCTGACACGTCCTGGTTTTGATTCAGTATTGTCTTTTTCTGGAGGAAGACATGGCTTGGGGAAAACCACGTCCTGGCGGAGATATGTCTGAAATGGTGCAGATTGGTCTTTCAAATGGGATGGGATGATCAACTAGCCTGAGCTGCAGAGGGGCCTCCTAGTTCCCAGCTCAAGAAACGCAGCAGGTTTTTGACTACCTATGGGTGGATCCTGCTTTATCCTGCGCACGCTGAGTCCGTAAGCGCTTTGCGAGATTGGGCTAGAAGACTCAGGACAGGTGTGCCAGTACTCCTGCTGAAGTTAAGTGTGTGGCTTGCTGCGCGGGGGGCAAAGTGGTCCGCAATTCATATTCTTTCACTGTACGGTGAAGAGCAGGGAGGCAGCTGGGCAGCCCCTTACAGCATAAAAGCTCTGCAGAAAGGAGTCTCTTTTCAAGCAGAGACTTCCAGGCTGAGGGGCAGTGAGTCCATGGGTTTGCTCAACAAGCTCCTGATCTTACTCACGCTGGAGTCAACAGCGGAAGTCCCACTGGTATCAATGGGAGCAGACTCAGGCTACTAAGTAGGAAGTGTCAGAGGAAAGAGTCATATCGAGTTCAAAGGGGCCTGCCTGTTTTATGGATCAGCTGATGTTTACAGGGTCAGATACCATCCCTCTTCTACCCTTCTTGAGTCCCTGAAAATCAATGAATACAGGAGGTGGGTGGGTCCTCCTTGCTGCTGTTTGTGACTCAGTCTTAAGGCTAAGATGACGGCACGTTACAAAAGCAGATGTGGTAATGGATTTTCAAGGGTTTATGCAGGGTGGGATAGGATTGCACTTGCGCATCCTAGTCCAGTTAGATGTCAAGTCGGTGGAGAGGAATCTGGCCCAAAGTGTTTTGGAGAGGAAAGATGATTTCCTTGGTGGAGGAGTGCTGAATAAAACCTTTGGCACCGTACTGAACAGAAAGCAAGTCCGAGCTTGTCTTGAACTGAGGGCAGAGCAGATGGCAAATGAAGGAAAGCATTTAGCACCACGAATTACAGGCCTACGTACCGATGCCCTTTCTCTGAACTGCAGTGGTAACCAGTGACCACACACAATGCTGCATGCAGTCCCGGTGAAGCCAGTGGGCGTGATGTCTCAGTATGGAATAGTAAAGTCTGTGGCCTGTGGCCTCTGCTATGGTCCAGAAGCCCATTGCAAAGCCTTTGCTCAATGCTGACCCACGAAAAAGTCCTGAGGGAGAAAGGATTGCTTGGCTTGCCAAGACTGGGCGCTGAGTGATTCAAGGGGATAGTGCAGGTGGCAAGCTATATACTCTGGGCCCCACCAAAGGCAAATGGCAGGAAGTTATCAGGAATACATAAAGGCTGAAGGGTCAAGTAATCCAGCCTTGTTACATAAAGAGCATAGATGTGGTCTCTTGTGCCCTGTGACCCAAGGATGAATGTGCAGATGGAGAAGATATAGCGCAGGACAAGAGTCTGAACGAGGGCTTGGCTTGTTTTTGTCCAGATTCAAAGTTTGGTCAAAGCAGCATCCACAGGGTTATTCTGAATGTATAGCACGTGGGTGTAACTGAGATAAGAACAGGGCATGGGCATCCCATGATCCCAAAGGGAAGACAGGAAAGAAGCCATGAGACCAGTAGAAACCCAGGAAGCGGGTGGCCCAAATCCTAGCGAGCCTCCAATGATCCAGTGGCAACACTTTCATTGCCTTCCAACAGAGCAGGATCCAGCTCTTAAGCTGAAAGGGGGAAGGAGTTTCTTTGCTATTGCAGTGTTGGTGGTATAGCACTGACTGGCACAGTGGCTGCTGACGTGTGTAGCATCCAAGGGCCAAGAGCGACCAGCAGATCGTGTGCGTTACCCTGGGCAGCAACCTGAGAGGAGCTGGCATACAGAGAAAGGCTTTTAGTGAAGTAGTAAGTCATGGGAGGAGGAAAGTGTTGTAGTGTATCACAGCTAACCTCACAGAGGGGACAGGAACTAGGGGCATCTTCCTGGCTTCTTGTGTTCCTCATTCAGATCCGGATCCTCCGCAATCCCAAGCTCTTCCTGTGAAGCACTAAGAGCCCCTAGACACCACTGACTCCAAAAAAAAGGCAGGTGAGGGCACTCAGCACTTTACAGGCCTGGGCTCAGGGAGAGGCACAGCCAGGCTTTGCATGGTAATTCACAGTCAGAGGCAGAGGGCAGCCAATTTTACACCTGATCTCTTAAGCCCTCCAAAGAAATTACAGCACGGGCACCATGTCTCTGCAGAGACACCACGAGTGCCCCAAAAACACAGCCCATAAAAAAAAGAACCAAAGTGCTCCCAGTAAAGAGCAGGTCCCCACTCCAGCAAAAAAAGGAAACAGAACCACACAAAAACTGTCCCACTGATCAGCGGGATCAAGGAAACCTGGATTCCCCGGCTCTGCTGTGGAGATGCCCTGCTCGCATGCATCACCACGAAGGACGACAGCATTTAGCAACACGCATGCAAGTAGAAATCCCTTTCACAGAAACGCTAAGTAGGAAATCTGAAGTGACCAGGGAAAAAACCCCAGATGCTCACGTTAATGTTTGCAGGTAGCCACTCAGGCGGTGGGAGCCTGATTTGATTTCTGTTCCCTGGCACAACGCCCATCGCCAGCGACGAGCCTCTCCTAACCTCAAAAAATGTGCACGGCTGCTTCCGTTACACTCAACAGATCGTATCCTAGTCCGGGAAGCAGATGAGCTATGGCTTTGACCAGCTAGCTACCACCAGCTAAAAAAAGGGAGCTTTGCTGGTATAAACCTGAGAGCATGTAAGGTCTCTCGTTCCTACCCCTTCTATCGTGTCCTTCTGTAGCAAAGGACCATCACCCCCAGTTGGCCTGTTCCAGACTGAGTCCAGGCTTTAGCATTCTGACCAGACCCAGCAGCTTCCAAACCTTGTGGTCATCCTATGGACAACGAGCATTTCAAGTTGCTGACCACCGTTGGTAAGAGAGGGCTCCAGCAAGGGAATCCTTCCCAAACAAACTTTGTTCACACGGTAATTCAGGGTACGGTCAATCTAGACCACTGGAGATAGACAACAGGTTCTGAACACAGCATTCACTTGTAGCGTTGGTGATTTTCTTCTGGCGTTACAGGATTTTCTTTTTATTTCTTTTACACTAAGCTCCAGTCTCGTGCACTCACTGCACACCCAAACCCACGAGCCACAGTCTGTGGTACGCCCTGAATAAGCTCCTACGTGAAAATAACCATCCTGTAGTCAAGCGTGACAATTATACACTAGCCAGAAAGGCCCCTCTCCCTCCTGTGCGGAGCTTGACCTATCTGCCGTAGGCATCAGAACGAGGCCAATCTGCAAGAAACACCAATATGCCAAGGGTGGGGCTCCATGGGCTTCCCTAAATTCAGCCCACTCAAGATGGAAAGGGGAGGCAGGGGAGGGAGTTGTCACTAACACTCATCTATATTAAGGCTGATGAACTCCTGTATACACTTCCTGTACTGGAGCTCAGTGGGGCTGTTGCTGGGATATTGACCTGGTTGTCCAAAGGGGCCCTCAGCTTCTCTCATTTCCTCATTCATCCGAGCCAGACGCAGCCTAAAAGGAGAAAGAGGAGGAAGGTTTTAGTAACTTTTGCTACCTGGCATGGATCTCCTATTGCTCTCCATCCTAAATCCACCTGTCAGCCTCCCCTTGTGCAAGCAACGGGAGATTGGGGTCACACTTACAAGGTGACTATGTCTGCATTGGCCGCCTGGACTGCAATGCTGAGAGGGTCCTGCCCATCCTCATCCACTGCGTGCTGGTTGGCTCCTCGCTTCAGGAACAAGCAGACCTGGCTGCAAAAGGGAAAGCAAAGATGTCAGAGCAAATGCATCAATCCCCAGTGGAGATCCAGCACCCATGACAGCCACACTGGAGGGAACAGCGAGGCACAGGGCCTCTCCCAAGACATTCTGCTCTCTCTGCAAGAGAAGGTGCTCTCTCTCAGGTTAGGAGACAGGACAAGAGGAGAGCAGAGCTGGGGCCCAGCAGGTCTCTGCATGTGACTGTGAGAATGTGGACAAGAAACCCTCCCAGCCTAGCCCAGGTGGCAGGTGTCACAACTGCATGCCCATGGCAGCTGGGGAGAAACAGAAGCCCTGGTGACATGTAAGCCTGTGCACAAGGGTGGATTTTACCCTACGGGATATGGGATTTGAGCAGCACTGACAATCACATTGTTTAATTTCACTCCCAACCAGATGCTGCACAACCAGACACTCTGTTGAAACCTCAGCGTTGCAAGATTGGTACAGTCACCCAGCAGAGCAAAGACATGGGAGCAGAGAGGAGGAAAACAAACACATCACTGAAAAATGCTGGGTGAAAACAGCAGAGACTGGAGAAAAGCAGCAAGTGCAGAGAGCAGATACCTAACACAGTAGAGAAAGGGGAAAGAAAGAGTGTAATATAATAAATGCATGCTTTGGATACGTGTCTGGTTCTCATTTATATTGGTGTAAATCAGGCGTAACTCTGCTGAAGTCAACAGAAAGACAGGAAACAGGGCACCCACTTATGCCAGCCTGCCTGTTTGGGGGACACTGGGTTCTTCTGTCCCAAACACACACAAGCGTTTGTCTCCCCCTCAACTGATTCAGCAAAGCCCAGGTCCCACATTGGCTCTCAGGTTTGGTCCTGAAGCCCTGAGCTCTGAAGTGTGTTAGCACAACAAGAGAGGGGCTTACCCAGTGTGGCCCAGGTATGTGGCATGGTGCAGAGGAGCCCGGCCCCGTATATCTCTTTGGTTAACATCTGCTCCATTCTGGAGCAAGAATTCACAGGCTATCAAGGAGCCCTGTTGAGAAAAGGGAAAGAGAAGTTGTGCCGGGTTCTGCTCCAATGCTGGACCTGAGGGTAAAGGCCAAAGTGGCTCCACGGAAGAATCTAACAGAGTTTAGCAGCTGGAGGATATTCACCAAAGGGACCCAAACCTGAAGCAGTTTGGAGCAAATCTCCTTCTCTAACCAGGCTTGAGTCCCTGAATGCCCACCTAATCCTTCCACCAAGAAAGGAAAGTCTCATTTCAGAGAAGGGGCATAGTGCAGGCAGGGAATGGTCAAGCTTCACCTCTGCCAGCTGCTCTCACTGCTGTCCCAGGCCTGCAACCAGCACAGCTCTGCCAGTCCCCTTCACTCTTGCCAGCAGCCCCCAGCTCCTGTGCTAGCAGCCCAGACAAAGATCCACTAAATTGGCACACTGAGTGCCTAAGATAAATCTAAACAGAGGGTCTGGGCCATTAACTAGCTATGTTACTAAGCTGTCCCCTCTTCTTCCTTCAGAGCCTAGATGTTCAAAGCGGCCAGCACAACCTACCCCCATCACAGCTTGAACCAGAGGAGTTTTGTTTTCATCTTCGTCATTCACCCAGTTGACTTCTGCACCGTGAGCCAAAGCCTCTGCCATGAGAGGCAGGTTCCGGGCCCGGGCTGCCTTGTAAACCAGCAAGCCGGGGTGCAATTCCCTTAGGTCCTCCAGGTCCGAGGCCTCCTGTTCAATCTCTGCCTCGCCGCTAGACTCCTCTGACACTTCACACTCTGAGAGGGAGAGAGGGGTGGGAGAGGTGAGTCACATCCTGCTTTACTAAGAGCCTCACATTCCTCGCTTCATATGCTCCTTGCCAGCCTGGGCATCTGAGAGATCTTTCTCAGGCAACACTGGAGATATGCAACTTTGACACTGGTGAATAAGTGACCCTTTCCCGCTACTGAAGACCCCAGGAAGGAGGGAAACAATTGCTCTGCCACTGAAGAAACTGGGCAATGCAGGGGCAACTAGCTCAAGGAGAAGTTCTGCGGTGACATCTTTTCTTCTCAGAGAGCTGGGTATGATGAGGGAGGGCGGTTTCTCTCTACATAGTCAGGTCATGATACAAACAGCATGATAAGCTGCTTGATAGAGATTG
The DNA here is from genome assembly GCF_052110815.1 of Crocodylus siamensis. NCBI lineage: Eukaryota > Metazoa > Chordata > Crocodylia > Crocodylidae > Crocodylus > Crocodylus siamensis. The sequence goes on along the minus strand of NC_143406.1, from coordinate 7,323,581 downwards.
GGTCCTGTATCTGAGGGCCTCTCAACCCGACATTTTGGCCCCTTGGCATGACATGGGGTGGTACAAGGGAACAGGATGACTCTGAGGCCCATCCACCCTGCCTTAGGCCTGCTGGTCATCTCCTGCCAGTGTTAGGCTGTGAATTACACCCACCTTCCTCTGTGACGCTGTCTACCACTGAGCCAAACACCAGGACATCAGTGCTGCCGTCAGTGCTGCCTCCCAGCCCACTGTCGCTGCTCAGACCTGCAGGGCCAACAGAAGACAAACCAAGATCATTTTAATATGCAGACAACCTGCAAAGCCTGCTTTTGGTGCATTGGGGCCCTCATCTCCCCAGGCTGCCTCCCCCTATGTGAGGGGGTGCTCCAGCATGTGTCCAGCACATCTTCTGCTGGGAAGAATAGCACTCTTCCCCCTCAGACAGGATCCTGGAGGCCTTGGACTGGGCCAGAGACAAGAGCAGCAGCAGGGAGAGCTTCGTAGCAGGATGGGCAGCATCATAAACAGAGACAACTATCTGCTTTCACCTCTGCTGCCTCTGTTTCCCCCTCCTCCAGGCTTCCCCACAACCCTTCACTGTTTACTGGGGCATGTGCTATGATGCATCACTGCTGGTTGGAGGGTCACTTGACCAGCTTCCTGACCCATTCATATCTATAGTCATATCACACTTCACATTTTTCAGGCACTCATTCACCTTTCCAACCCCCTGGATGGATGGGTAAATATTAAAGGGCAGCCAAACACATAACAGAGGATGAGTCGCATGAAGATGAGGCAACTTGATCAAGGACACAAAGGGTATCTGTGTCAGAGCAGTTTGTATGCCCTTCCTGCACTTTGTGGGGAGGTAGCAGTTGAGAAACATCGGAAGGGAGAAACCACCGCAGAACTGAAAATGGAAGATGTCTCCCAAAGGGACTGACATGTCACCCTGGTACAAAGAAGATTTCTCAGCATCTGTAGTTTCACCACCCTAGGAGCCAAAAACTACAGTAGAATCCCTCTATGGACAAAGAAACTATCAAAAAGAATCAGATCTGAGGTCTACCTGTCCCCCTGGCCTGCAATAGTGATCAGGACCACCTGCAGCAGCATAAGGTATTGAAACAATCCCCCTCACCTACACTGGAATTTGTACTGCTTTCTAATAGCTAGGGACTGGTTTGTGCCCTGAAGCCTCAGGTTAATAGCCCTTACAGAGCTCCTTACGTATATCTGATCCCTTGGAACGTAGAGCAGAACGGGAGAGATGGGCCCAAACCAACACCTGGTCTTAGGATCCAGATCAGGGTGCAAACTTGGCAGGGTGGGCTCATCTCCGCTAGGATGAGAAGAGTCAGTCTCTAGAGGTTATACCCATTGAGATAACCCACAGCACCTCACTTCAAGGTTTGGGGCAGCTGTTGGAGATGTAATCAGGGCAATAAGGCATCTCAGTGACATCCTGTTGCTGGCTTGGTTCCTTTTTAATTGCAATGAGACTTGTGTAAGCAAAGTTTTCATTCTGAATAAACCATACACTCCAACCAGCTTGAAAAAAGGTTATGAATCTGGCAGTTTGTTTTTAGTAGGATACACTGAAAAGACATGCCAGATTCAGCAAAAGATGAGTGCATAAAGGGAAAAACAGGCATTAACTTGGACTGATTATTTCTTAAAGGGACATCATTTTGTGCTAGGCATTTTGATCCAGTCTGATAATGTTACAGCAATGTAAATCCTCTGATATAAGTGCATCCAAACTTTCATTTGTATAACTAAGAACCAATTCTTTTCCAGTTTTTTAGACTTCACACTCTTTATTTTGTGTCACTTGTTGCACTGTTGGGCAGCTGGCAGTAAGTCCCCGACTAGAGAAACACACATTTTTCATCGAATGATGACATTTGGTTGAGCATTTTTCCTTAGTAAGCACAGCAGAGGTGTGGGTTTTGATTTCACACTTATTCCAAATAAAGAACAAGTCTTTACTGAAGTGGCTGATTTATGGACACACCACTACTTCATTCAGTTCTAGTGAGCAGAAGTTGAAAGACATTTAACACCTCAAAGGACCAAATTCCTGGACCCTTTCCTATACAGCAAATGAAGTCCCCATAAGAGTGATGATACGATGATAGCATCATCTAAAGCCAGGCATGATACAGGCAAGCAAGCTTCCTCCACTCAGCTCTGCCAGTGCATGATCTTGCCTTAAAAAGCAGATATTCCAGTCCTGATAGTTCGTCAGCCAAAGGTTGCCAGTTGTGCTGAACTCTACCAAGCTGCGTGGTAGATTGGCTACAGGACAGTGCAGGCACGAGAGTGAGAATATCAGACCCATTTCACTTGTGACCTTGAAGCAGGATTTTGAACCCTGGCTGTCAGAGTCTGTACAAAGGCTGGTGAGTCCCTTGGGTACAATTAGAGCAGGGAGGACAATTCTCAGCCTGTAACGTATTCAAGGGATTTGCTTCTTGGCCCTTTTTCATTTTTGGCCAATTCTATCCTGCTTTTCTTAATCACTTGCTGAAAAGTGAACACTTTGTTAAATAGTCCTTGGTCCTTAACTGGTTTTAATGTAATTCAGTACAGGTACTGGCTTTCCAAAAGGGGATCTACTTCAAGTGCACTCCTAGACCTCACTGTGTGTTTCTGTCCTCCTCTTGGATAAATGCAACTCACAGGGCCAGTGTAAACATTATACTGTCATGTTCCTTGAATATTCTGGAATAGTTTGCTTTCAATTTGTCATCAACAGATTTCCCAAAATGTTTTGTAGGAAGTGATCTCGAAGGGGAAGCAAACCTCGTTGAAGGGCCTGGTTGCTTAATACTATGAACGAACGTTGGTGAGAAATGTTTTGCACCATCCTCTGGCTCAGGTCACTAAGACCCTAGTTTTCTAGCCAGGGATACAGTGTGTCTGAGTGCAACCTTGTTGACTCCACTGGGACTTCACATGGTCATGACTGGATCATTAGCTATCTGCAGTAGGGGCCAGATTCTGCTCTCGGCGGCATCAGTGGAAATACTGAGTAACTCCAATGAGACGGACTGAGTTTACACCAAGGTAAGTGACCTGAATCTGACTCAGAACAAGCACAAGTGGAACTGTCCAAAGTGCCAGGCACCAGACAAACTCTTTTTCTGTTGAGTCAGTGGCAAAGCTTTTCTTGATGCCAGGCCACTGCTAAGCATTTTGGAGAATCCCACCTAAACTGGGCCTAGGAAAGGATCGTATCAGTTCAGATAGAAACTCTGAATCTATAAATTCCCTGAACACTAAAATAGTTGCAGCAGTCTCAAAACTAGAACAGGCTCAATTCAGCATGTCATGAAAGCCGCATGCTTCACTGACTTCAGCAGGGCTGAATACAGCATTAAAGTGAAGCCCTTGTTTTTGTGCTTAGCAGAATCAGAGCTGTAATCACTTCAGCTTTCTACCCTATAGCAATATCTATGTGTCTGTCTCTCTGTCTGCCTATCATTTTCCTGAGGCCTCTGTTATAGCGTTCTAATGGCGTAGTTTAAAAGAATACATCGCTTCCTCTGACTTTTGCCTGGAACAAGTGAAATCTGTGGGTCTCTTGCTGCTAGCTGCTATGGCGTCACCTTACCTCCGTCCAGGAGGAACGGCGTACCGCTCCCACCGGGACCAATGCCACTGCCACTCCATGGGCCAGCTCCTAGCGGGTGCTGCATAGAGATGTGGCTGGCACCTAAGAGGAAGGTGGACGGAATGTGAGGGGAGTTAATTGTCACAAGCAAAAATAATTAAAAAAAAAATGTTAGCAGTAAGGCTGGCTTAAAAAAAAAATAGAAAAAGCTGATGGGATGTTCAGGTTGGGGAGAAAGGGCATGGAAAAAAAATCCCATCCACCAAAATAGCAAGACCAGGGATTGATTGGAAAGAGATTTAAAAAAAGATAAGTGTGATAAAATTGGGAAATGGGTCAGGGCTAGTGCAAGTAACTCCCCCTCACTCTCTCTTTAAACGTTAGCCCCAGTGTGTGTGTGTTCTCTAGTCAACTGGCCACCTTTCCAGTGAGGGCTGGTACCTTGCCATCAGTCTGGTGCAATGCACATGCCCTAGAAGAAGTGGGAAATAAAGACATGCCAGCAGCACAGCTGCTCCCTTTATTTATACTTACTGCGTGGTCCAGAGCCGGCGCCTGTGTCAAAGTAGGAGAAGAGGGAGTCCAGCTCATCCGGGCAGAAGAGAGAGTCTCGCCTGAATTTCCTCTCCAGTGTGGCAGCTGTTGGCAAGGGAGGGATGTTTAAACTTGTAGGAGCAGGGGAAAAGAAAACCCCATGCTTGTGTTTGTATAATCTGAGCCTGGAAAGTGAGCCTGCAGATCTATGCAAAGAAAATTATAAGTAGTCTGTTGGACACGGCAAAACCGCTGTTACACTGTGACATTTGGGGCAGTGGGTGACCCTGCATAAGGACAGACTCTGCTCTGGACCAGCTGAATAAGAACAATAAAGCTAGTCTGAATGTGTTGATAGTTTGGACATGATGATGAACAAGCAAGTAAAGGATCAAGGTAGCAGTTTAGAGGAGACCTTTGATCATCCTAATGTATTGGTCCCACCTGGAAGATGGTCATGCCATCTTCCTGGCCTGGAAGAGGTAGCTTGTAAGGGAATTGAACTGGAAAGCTATATAAAAGGCATGCTTGTGCAATGGTGTGAGCACTCATAAGGCTGCAGCCGCTAGAGGGAGGCAGTATCACACACATTTTATCACAGCAGATCTATCTAGAGCAGAGGCCAGCATTGCAAAAACATGAGGAGCCGTTTGGACAGATGGGTGTAGCATGCAGCATGTTGCACTGGAAAATGGGAATCTGGGGCTGTTCCCACCTGATGACAGTGCTGCCGGCGATGCATTTCCTGCCTCGTGGCGGTACTTCCTGCGAGCCGTGGGTGCTTTTGTGGTGCTGTTGTGCCGCTGGCACTTCTTCACACTCCAGCGCCGGGGTTTCCTCTCGTTGTCCACCAGGGCCTCAGTGTTAGGCAGCTTCTTCAGGAATTTCTTCTCCACATATTTGACCTTGATCCAGGCTTCCTTGTCTTGTCTGTAGGGAGAACAAAGCAAGCATATACTCTGCAGCTCATGTCAGACACACAGCGCCAAGAAGGCCCAGCCACTGCAGGATCCTTGGAGCATACGGTGAAAGGTGGGTCCCTTGCAGCTGCAGGGCAGCTCCTCTCCCTGTCATTTAGGGTAGTGAGGACTGTAACACGAGGGCAAGATGTGAGGATGCTTGCTTGCCACTGCTTCCCTTGATCTCTTGCTCTTTACAAGGATTTTACATCTACCTTGTAAATAAAGTCAAGAAGGAGCTAGCCCTAAACCTCAGCACACCACAGCTCTGTCCCCAGTTCTGCCATAGACTCGCTCTGGGCCTGGGGCATGTCACTAAAGGCAGAATCCTGAAACCCAGTGGCCCAGTCAGGCTTCCTAATAAAGAGCCTGGTTAACAGAGATGCTGAACGACCACAGATGGATCCCACCCATTCACAGATCTAGGCTGGAGGATATCCCATGCAGCTCAATGGCAAGTGCTGTGAGAGGCAGCACTCTGAGAGGGGTTAAAGGCAGAAACCTGGGCATGGTAGGGGCATGGAAAAGCCTATTGAGAGACCAGAGCTGTGCCTTGGCAGGTAGCATGGAGGCAGGGGGAGGTAAAATGGGAAGAAGGGTGTCTACTGCAAAAAATGAAGCAGATTCCCAGTACCAAAGCAGCAAAACTAACCAGTACTGTGATCTGTTCAGTGGTCTGCTTTTGCGCCGTCCACTGCACACCATTGCTGTCCAACAGGCATGTGTAGGGCTAATCTAATCCCTTTCTTTTCCCTTTTCTGCAGCTCTTCCACATGGAAAAACAGGATCCCTACTGACCCCATAGCCAGAACCTCAAGGACAGAGCTGTGGGGAGGCACTGAAAGAAGCTAAGCAGAGGGGCTCAGACTTACCGGGAGCTCCCTGACGTGGGCTTCTTCAGTCCCAGCTCTTCACACTGTGCTTCATAAATCTGATTCATGGTGGTGTTCCCCAGCTCACACATCAGCTGCGATAGGGCAGGGGAGGGAGAAAGCAGTCAGCAAAGGCACTGCAATTCCTTTCATCCTTGGCCCCAAGAGAGGGATTCTGCCCCAGCTCTGACACTGAAAACCAGCACTCACTTTCAATAACTCCGGCTCCCAGGAATCCAGTGTGAGAGATCGGACCTTGGAACAGTGAACGCCCAGACTCCTGGAGAACCAAAGGGGAGATGGGAAAGGGTTGTAGGCTTCAAAGCAGACTTTGTACATCAAAGAGGAGCCCCGAGCAGGTGGCAGGATGAATGGAAGTGAGCGCAATTCATACGCATACAATGCAAGTCACAGATTGAGAGAGAGGCAGAACCAGGCACACACAGAACAGTTCCCTCCCCTGCGGGGAGTTCCCATAGCTCTATTTAATGCCTTGTGCGATAAAGGCACCCTGCTGAGATACTTAGCTTTCAATTGTTTTATGTTTATATTTATACTCCCTAATTAGAATTAGCCCTTGGAAATCTGGAAGGGAAATATGTTTCCTTATTTGACATTTGTATCTTACCGTGACACCTGCCTGCTGGCTTGTTGTGGTAAGGTTTTTTAGGAGAGCTAAGCTGGGTATCCATGGTTTGTTATTAGAGGGGGTTAAAAGCAGGAACACTTTACACTTATGCAACACTTTGCACCTGAAGATCTCAAAGTGCTTCACAACAGCATGTAAGGTTTAAATCCAGAAAGGCCAGAGCAGCTGAACAATTTATCCAGTGAAAGTCAATAGCAGCTGGGAATAAAATCTAGGTCTTCTGACTTCCAGAATACTCCTTTATCTTAACTGCAATTTTCACAGGAAAAATAGGATAGATAACTTTCAGGATAATTGCACCTTCTATAATTGCTGCAGACTTTGAGTGATGCTGTATTTTAAAATGTTAAGTTGAAGTAGTTTCATTCCAGTCAAGATCACAAATCAGACCATTTAGTGATGTGCTTTATGGTTCTTTATTTGTGCAGATCTACTCAACATACACAGGAGGTAGAAACTGTTACCTGGGGGGGGGGTGTATGTATATGTATGTATGTGTGTATACACACATACATACATATATATACACATGCATAAAATATATAGGTCTGATGGAGTGTGTGCATGTGTGCATGCATGTGCATGAGAGAGAGATATGCCTGTGCATATGAGCATGCATGCACACACACACACACACAGAGGCTTCTGTGCCTTTGAACATGGCTCTGTAAGCACAAGTCAGCTATAACACAGGCATCCCCCAGAGGCAGGGAAGCAAAGCACCCAGCCGCTAAGACTGCGTTTGCACAGTACCTGTGGATCCCAGAGCACTCGATGCACAGCAGAATGCCCAGGTTGATACTGGCCCACCGGGGATCCGACTGACCACAATCACAGCACTGGTCATTTCCAGGAATGCTCTGGACTCTCTGCAGGATGGTCTCTCCCTTCACGTTGCGGTCCCGGGAGTCCGTGGCAGAGTCAATGCTGCTAGTAGATGGGGAGGCAGTCCGGTCCAGTCTCTGCAGGGAGACAAGGGGACGGACTGTGTGCTTTGCAGCCCAGCCTCTGACTGGTCCCAGACTCTGGGAAGCTAGATGTAGCGTAGCTCAAGAGGCTTGATTATTTGAATGAAGGTCATTTCTGTCGTTCCAGAGGTACTCTACAATCATACTGAAAAGCACTCAAATTCCAGAGTGGGCTTTATACCTCATAGTCACAGGGGGAAAGTGCCAGAGAGAGGAGCCTGAAGCAGCATTAGTTAAGGAAAGCCGGGGATGAGGATACCTGTTTGGCTCATCCCCTTTGAACCAGAGTCTGGGAACAAGATGAACTGGGAATTATTCACCTGTGCTGCCAACCTGTGCCCCCATACAGCAACACAGAGCAGCAACCCCCTTCAAAAGGCCACAGTGCTCCTTAAGGGAAAACGTCCCGCAGGGCAGTGAGTCCTGGGACAAGGATGTGAGGAAGGCAAAGGCTTCAGGACTGCTCTTTACTCTTGGCTCTGATTTGGCCTGCCCTGTGTGCTCAGCAGCACCTGGCCCTCCCCAAGGTGCCCATGCCTGCTAGCCATTGTGAGCTGCACGACTAGCCTCAGTGCTTGCCGTCTGACTCACTTCGATGTAGTAGCTGTCAGGGCTCTCCCGGTACGCGGAGGCAATGCTCGCCTGAACTGCCTGGATCCAGGCCTGGCGCAGCTTCTCCGAGTCGGCTTGCAGCATGCAGCTTCTGTCAGGGAAGAGGCCGCAGAACAACGGGTTGGTAAAAGGCCATGGGAAGGGAGCTGCAGCTGCATTGGGCACCTGAATTTTATTTACAGCCAGCTAGACAAGCTCAGCACTTTTCTCTGTGCCCAACTCCCTTGGGCAAACCCAACAGGGACAGCGAGCAGCCTGCGGCAGTTCATCTCTCGCCGAGATTATTTCCGTTTCCTGGACACCATTCACCCCCCACCCCATCATTGCCCACAAGGCTGCTCTCATTCTCCTTCCTTGAGGTTTCACTATAAGATGCCCCTCTCGGCCGCAGCAGGGTCGGAGAGATGCTGGAGCGCCCCTCACGGCCCTGGACCGCGGGGTCACTGCTCACATCCTGCTGTAGGGCCAGTATAAGCAATGAAAGCGCCACAGCTCCCCGCTGGAACCTCCCTGGGGCTAGGAAAGATTTCATCTGATAGTTTATATCAAAGGGAAACCTATTTCCTCCCACACGCACTCACACTCCCCCCACCTCCCCATCACACAGACACAAACGTGCTTGCTTCCTTCACATCACGTCTCCCTTTTCCCTCCCACATTCGCAGAAGCTTTCTGACCCTCACAAACACGCCAAACACACACCTTCCTTCCCCCAGCACCTTTTCCTCAACCCTCCCCCTTCATCTGCCCTGATGCTTTCATGCAACTCAGGGAGAAATGCTGGTAACGCAGCACCATGTGAGAGAGAGCAGACACTTGGCCCAGTCCATTATAGATTCCCTTCAGGCATTATTCAGCAGGACTGGCTGCTCTCTGTCTGACGGGCTGTCTCCAAACACCGCTGCGTGACAGCTGGTGACATTTGCACTCCTCTGCCTCCCTCCTTTCCACCTGCCCCACTTGGCGAGAAGCACCTCTCAGTCTCTCCCAGCAAAAATCTGGTAGACCTCAGGAGAAAGTCCCTTTCACACCGCTTGTGTCCACTCCTCCTCACTACCTGGATCCATGCAAGGGAGGCAGGGATGGCATTGCCCCTTCATTCCTATAGTGATGAGTATAGAGCCAGAGCACCAGTTTTTTAACCCTCTCAGAGTTAGGGGTGTTTGGAGCCCAAACCCAGATGTAGTTATGCATTTCACAAGCCCTGGATTGCAATCCCTTTGCCCACTTCTAACTTTTCAGCCTTTCAGGTGCAGGCTTGGATTTAGAAAAGCAGATTCAAACTCTCTGACTGGGGCCTGTGTCTAATGTTGCTGCTTCTAGGTTCTCCAGGACAATCCCTCTTCCTTACAGAATGGCAACTCGGAGCACAAGGAAGCCCGCTCTCTCCCAATGAGTTGTAGACCAGGCCAGTGTCTACTTGCCGGTTGCCCTACAAGTCCCCACCTAATCACACTACTTTGTCCTATGGCCAGAAAAAGCCCCAAAACTTACTTGGTAGGGGAGACAACCTCAAAGCAAAACCTCCTTTCTATATCTTCACAGGGCTTGACAGTACAGAGACGCAGGTCTTCCACCACTACAGTGAGGACATCCTAAAAAGAAAGAGAATGGGCACCTGTCTGTGGACTGCAGGCAGCTTGGCACTTTCTCCAACACCAGGATGTCAGACGTCACAGCAGCACAAGTTCCTGCTGCATTTTTATTCGGACCATCCTGGAAATGCTCTAAGAACAGGTATTCTCATGGCATCTCCAATACCAGGAGTGAAAAAGAGGTGCAGGGGGAAACCAATAGAAAGAGCAATCAGCTGAACGTTTAAGAAACAGGGGTCCTGGGAACATGGCCACTCATTTCCTCTGTTAGACAGCAATGCCAAAGTGATTTAACCACTGATCCCTGCCATGCGGTTCTCGGAACAGCTTGGGTCCTGAGCAGGGAAATATCGGAGTGGAAATTTCAGCCCACGCTTGCTGTCAGAGCTTCAAATTCATCCTCCGCCCTCTGCTCATCCCCAAACAGCAGGGCATCAGATGAGATGACTAATCTGCTCATGTCACCTGGGGCAAGCTCACTGACCTTTAGCTTCTTCTGGTATACCAGCTGGCTGTTCTGTATGGAGAACCACCTCCTGAGGAGAGACAGGGAGGAAAGAAGAGGCATTGGAGCAAGTGACTAGTAACAATGTGAAAAGGTGAGATGCAGCCACCTTTCCCCTGAAGGACAGGACATCTCTGCTTTTGCAAAATAATGCCATTCATTCCAAGAAGCATGGAAGATATGACCCAGGTAATGAAGCCTTGCATTTTTATAGCACTATCCTTCTGAGAACAAACAAGTACTTTGCAAGATGAGCGAATGACAGCATTTAGCACTAAGATGCTATGGGGACACATGTCCTAGATATGTCTGTGGATACATTTCTAGAAAGGAAAGACAGGTTGAGAGAAAGAGGTAGTGTTAGAAAATTATATACTTTATTGTTTGCACAGATATATCCACCCAAGTAGTCCCTCTGCCCCCATTACAGCCAGTGAGGCGGCTGCAAGCGTCACTTTAGGGTGGTATATGGCTGCATTAGGATCAGGGAACTGGCTGAAACAGGAGTGAGGGATTTCATAGATTTCATAGACATCAGGGCTGGAAGGGACCTCGGGAGATCATCGAGTCCATGATGATCTGCTACAAGCTTCCAACAGTCTGATTTCCACCCAAATCGGACTCACCAAATGTGCGTTCCAATCCCTGGCTTTAACCCTAACCCTAAAGTCACAGCCTTACCCCATCTCCGGGGTAGCTCTGTCCCTGATGTCACTGCCTCAGTTATGTATCCCACATGAGGTCACTGCCCCAGAGCCTAGATAACATTTAGATTAGAGGAAATTAGGCTTTTCTGGGGGCAGTTGTCTTTCACCAAAATCAACAGAGTTCTGATCATTGTTATCCAGGATATTCCCTGAAAAGTCCACGAAAATTTCAAAATCCACTGTATAACAAAAGGAGGGACCACCAGAGAAATGCCACTGAGTCAAGGGTACAGCTTTGATTTGCCAGGGCAAATGTTTCTGGATTTTATCAGCATGTTATGGAAGTCTACCCATCCACTCACCTATCATCCCTAGTAGCACACACCACCACAGAATTTCTGAGCATCTTACGCTGGAAAAATGAAGGCACGCACAGAAGCTAACTGATTTGTCTGAGTCTATGTCAAACTAAGGAATATAATGCAGATGGTCTCACTCCATTCCTGTGATTTCCCTATAAAGTCATCTCTCTGGGAAGCAGGGAGCTGAGCGGCTACGTTCCATGAAGGATGGGCATGCAGCTGGGTGAGGAAAGGGTCAGAAAGCCTTGAATTTAAACGTTATTTAGACTTGCACCTTGCCCTCAACGTGCAAGAGAATTCATTTTCCTGGGAAAACAAAATGAGCGACACTTCTATTTCTATCTTTGCAGAGACATTAGAGAGACATAAAAGGTGACATTAATAAAAGATGAACTGTCTGCCAGGAATCAGAGGAACGGAGGTAACGAGAGGCCTTTTCGCTTGCTCAGTAGCCCCTTTTGATCAGCCTGTGAATATGCTTGGATCTGCAGCTCATTGCGCTCCCTGTTGTGACAGCCACCCCCCCTGACAATGGCAGTGGTGTATCCTCCAGGATCTTTTCTGTCACAGGAAGCCAAGAAGAAGTCTGGTTTCTGAAACTGTGAGCCTGGGTGCCGCTTCTTGCAGTCCCAAGTCTCTTTCCATTTGGATTTCCTGGCTGGGGCAACAGCTTTAGGGCATGCACTGGCATACAGGGCTGATTCTTACCCTGAACTCTTAGGCTTTGGTTTGTACAGGTGCATATGTGTCTCACAGGGGTAGAGGTTGTAGCCGTGTTGGTCTAAGGACATCGGCAGACAAGGTGCTTTGGGTAAAACTGGTACCTTTTATCAGACCAACTCAAATAGTTGGAAAACATTCTTCTTTGCAAGCTTTTGGGCACAAACACCCTTTGCCAGGCTGAGAAAGCATCCGCAGTTTCTCACAGAGGCTTTTTCCCCAGGGATCCTGAAATCACAGTCACATCTCTCTATGTATGGGGTGGGCGGGGGGGGTGTGGAGGTCTCTAAGTAGGTGGGATGAAGGGGGGCTGTGGCTGTGAATAGCTGTGATGTGGAGGTATGGGAGACTATGAATAGCTGGAATGTGTAGGGAGAATGCAGATGGCTGCGAATAGCTTGAATTTGAATGTGCGGGATACAGATTGCTATGAATAGCTGAAGCATCCCACTTTCGCCCCAGATTTGTCAGGTGTATTAGACAGAAACAAAAGCCTGGCTCCCTGCAGAAGAAGGTGCCTTTGGGATAAGTCTAGGGTACCTTCTCCAGCTTTACATCAGAAATGCTGAGGGCTGACCCACGAATCATTCTGAGGTCTGGCTCAGATGAGTTATAGCTCATGGGCCTGCGAGCACCATGTGCAAACCTCCGCAATGCTGGGCTGAGTATCTCCGGGGAACAGCTGTTCTCACAGGAATATGTCACTCTGGCTTTAGGTCCCTCAGGAGCCCCTGAGGTGCACACAATGCACTTGAATGTCATGAAAATGGAAAAGCCTTGGTGCAGAAACATTAGACCAAACCATGCTGGACTCTGCAAGACAGGCTCAGTGTGAGTCTGGGGTAACGATCTGGAGAGGGACGGAATGACTTTGAACAACATTTCTCCCCCTAGGCACGACATCAACTTGCCGCCTCCTGGCTGAGAAAGGGTGGGCCATGTATGCACATGCCAGGAACTGTTCAGCACGTTCGGTTTGCTCCAACAGGGCAGCAATACATCTCTGCCTCACTGCAGAATATATCCTGATCATGCTCAGAAACCCATGCTCTCAGGAGCCTGTCATTATACTGCCATGTCAAGAGTTGGGGGTCAAAGAGGCACTGATTTCACATGCTAGAAGTAGAATCTGATGGCTTGAACCCCACTTTCACTTGCAGCTGTTCAAGTGAAGCCCCCTGCCTTGCCCAAGAGATGCCAGGCTTACTGACATCAATCAAAGAAAGAACATGAAATCCCCCTCTTGCCTGCACTTCGCCAAGGTCCCGGGAAGCTCTACTGTAGAAGGCAGGCTAGCATTTCAAATGAAACATCATCTGAAATATTTATAAGGGACTAGCAGAAGGGTCAGTGCCTGGAGGGAGCAGATCTCCACTCCTTGCTGCACAGCTGACGTTTCCAGGCTCCCACCTCTCATTGCCTTGCAAAGCAAGGCTGTCTGATACGAGCAGCTCTTGAAAGTCATGTTTGTCCTGCTGTGTTAGATGTTCCTCTTGATGGTTACAACTGTACAGCTTTCCTGGGGCCCGACTCCAGCTGCTTTGTGTCCTGCCTTCCAAGCATGGAGCCTGGTAGCTGGCTCATCAAGGAAGCTGCTCACTGTCATGCTTTCTGACTTTGCAAAGGTGCAGTGAACCTCAGGCAGGTTTTTGTTTCTCAAGCCCAGCCCATTAGGAGTATACCAGTTCTCGGTAAAAAAAACAAACAAAAAAAGAAACAGGCTAGTCCCAATGAAAGCAAGCAGTCTCACGTGCCATTTCCAGCAGTAACACTTCACTGGATTGGAGGAAAGTGGGAAAATATGGAAGTGATACTAAAAGAAAGATTTCCTGACTTTCGGTGGAAACCCTTTTAGCATTAAGAAGCCAGGAAAAGCCATTTTATCTTTCAAATTATCTTCACAGCGTACAAAACATAAAACATTTAGCTCTTTTTAATAGGTTTAGTCATTTCTATCCCAAACAGGCCAGAATTGCAGGACCCGTCCCGTTCCCCACCATTATATCACAAAATCCCACAAGTTCAGCACTCACAGAGAGAAGCAATAGCACAGCTTAGCAGTAGGAAATCTCTGTACTGAAAAGCTCATCAGCCTGGAGCTGCTGAAGTCATCTCAGCAAAGGCAGATGTCACAAGAGATGTACCAAATCAGTGCCAGGCACTGCTAGATGCCCTTCCAGTCCTGAGCCAAAATCAAAACCCTCATCCAGCCACCAAATGCATCAGGTTTGATTACTCACCGGTTCCACGTTTTGAAAGCATTGCTTGCTCGCTTGAAGAGGTAGCCTTCCATCACCACTCCATTGGGGGCATCAACGTTAAATTCCACCTTGGAGTCGTCATAGGAGAAGTCCTGCAGATTTAAACAGATTGAGAAAACATGTGCAACAGTGGTACCACTCCATGCCACAGAAGCTCTGGTGATGAGGATGAGCAAAATCCCGACCTACATGGGAAATCTGGATGCCACAGCAGCACATTGGGGTTAGGATTGGGAGGACTAATATCCCAAGGGAAAATATAGAAAAAGGTCCTGTAGTTGACTTAGTGGTTTAACATGGTTTAACTTGGGTCTCCCTCTGGAGGCCTAAGTTCCAAACCTTGACTAGGGTACTAGAAAAAACAGATTTGATGGTCTGTGCCTTTGTCTTCAAAGCAGTCTAGTTTACATCATGAAAGTACTCCCATTTTGGTACTAAGCAATGATCATCACGATGGCATCTTGCTCTGGTCCAGAAGTCTGAGGTGCAGAGGTTGAAAGACAGAGGGCTTCAAGTCGGAAGTGAGATGTAGTGAGAAAGTGTTGGGTGATTCCAGGACTGGAACAGCAATACACATCAGGCTTGAGGAGCCCTGGCTGGAATTGCAGAGGGTTATAGGACTGGGGCAACAAGAAGTGCTCTTCCGTGGGCAGAGGCATGGGGCCAGCCGCGTGAAAGCCAAGCGGTAAAATAGCTGAGGTCAGGCAGGGCAGAAGAGAAGTAGGCATATTTATACGATCCCGTGTCCTTCGCAGTCATGGTGATGGATGTCCCCTTCCATAATTTGTGCTTGCCTTATTTCCTCCAACTGCCTGGCCACCCTAATTGTCAGCGGGGCACTGGACTCAGTCAGTTTGTTGCAGCTCCAAATGCTTTTTCTTTCCTGGGGTTAGAATCCAACTGGCCAGGCTTAGGCACAAGTGCACCCTCTTCTGAAGACGGTCATCAGCATTTTGATACGAGGATTCTCCACAAAGCACTGTCCTTGGGCAGGTGTATTGCACACAATGCTCCTGAAAACCCTCCCAGCAGAATCCATGCCTCACAGGACGCTCCACTCCAGCAGCCCCCACTTTAGCAGATTGCAACCATCACTGGGAGCCATTAGCTATTTTCACTCCAACAGACTTAGCTGTTTCTATTGTTCAGAGGAAGCCACATAAATGTGGTTAACTACTGCTCCTCCTCCAGGGAAGGCTGTGGTTATGCCAGCAGCTAAGGAAAGAGAGGCTCGGTGGGTTGGTATCTCTTGATGGCTGAAAATTTCCAAGCTCTAAATGCAACCTTCAGCTGGAAGGGAACTGACAGTGGGGTGCTGCTCAGTGAAGGTACCCTGTATATCTGGTGATGGTGTGCCCTGCCAGTGCCTATGGCTCCGATCACAGCAAAAAGAGGAATAAAGGAAATAGTAACTCACTCGTTTCTTAGCAGTCCGTGCTATTTCTAATTTCCCAGGCAAACAGAGGCTTCTCAGTCACATCTCTCTCTACCCCGTATCCCATGATACCATGCTACTCTACCAACCTGAGCTGCCTTTCTGTGCTTGACACTGTTACACCAGTCCTCCCAGATGGGGACAGCCAGGAAGGGAGAAGGCTACAGCAATACATGGGAAGGTCTGCTCCCTGGAGAGGATCATGTCTCCCGCACATGGGAAACCGGGTCATGGACTCTGAATGACTTCCCCCACCGCCCTGGAGCACTAAGCCAACCTCTCGTCCACTATATTCAAGTACTCCAATTCCAGGTGCTTCCCCCGTGCACAAATATTTCTCCTTGCATTGCTTGATTCACAGGACCAACCACACTATGGTGAGAAGCGGCACCATTAGCTTAAGTGCCTTTCCCAGCTCAGCATATAAAGACCCCAGCGAGGTTGGGTTGCTAGGCAACATGCACTTCAGTCTCATTAGGATGACTTATTTCTATGTTTGGTGATGATGCCAGCTTGCCAGGGAGGTGTCATAATAAGAATAATACTGATAGAGGAGGAGGAGATATAATGGGACAAGCCTGAGTCATTCCTTGAAAAGACAGCAGGATGCCCAATTAGCCAGGGGAAGCTATGCTGTAAGGCTCCAATTACAGAGGGCCACTCCACCTCAAATTTACTTGCCATTAAAGGAGGTAAATCCCATGTGGTCTCCTTTGTGGCTGCTTTTCCGTCGTATCGCAAACAAAGGCTGGAAGGATCTTGCTTGAAGAAGCACAAATCCCCAGCTGGCTCCACTGGTGGCGGTGGAATCGCTCCAGCTCGAGGCTGGTGTGAATGGGATGAGAATCCGGCCTGTGTGTTTTACCGTAAATACCATGAGCACCCAACCAGCGCCACCCTCCAGAGTGGACGGCAAATGCTTCCCAGTGGACGGCAAATGCTCTTTAAACAGTCACTCTGCAGTGCTTCACTTTCGAGAAGAGCTCCTACCGGGGACCCTGTATGCTAGCAGGACTTCTTCAGCTGCCCCCAGATAAACACCACTTGTTAAGGGAAAGGCAAGAGGCTTGCTGATGAAGGCGAGAACAGATGGGCCATATGCATTGTGGGGGTAAATCAACAAAAAAGTCAATTGGGGTCAACCCAGGTGTGAACTGAGCCCTGCGTTTGTTTATACGAATGGCACTTTGCTCCGTTTTAATTAGCTTGAGCCAGGATTGTGCGGCACGTCGTTCAAAAAAAAATTGGTGACAGCATGCATTCGGGCACAAAATGATCAACAGCATGTAGAGAGCTTCCTTGCCTTCCAAAGATCTCTGACTTGTACCAGTCTAGAGAGTTACACACACACACACACACACACACACACACACACACACACACACGTAGTATATACACTACTAATAGGAAACTGAAAGCTGCACATGGCTAAGGAGAAAGACATCTGGCTGCACTAGTTCAAGAACCCTTTTTCTCTTCGAACCCCTTTTCTTTATCAAGAACAGTCTGTGGGACAAACTCTTTGCATACTTGCAGTGGTGAAATTCCCAGGAAGCTCCACTGACATCAGCCAAGATACACAAGGGCAGCGGAAGGCAGCATGCGGGCCCTGGAGCAATAAGCTGGATTTGCGAACTACATCTAAGTAGAGGAAGAGATGTGAGGGATAGCACCTGTCCACACTGTCTCTGATAACATACCCTTGTGCATATCCCGTAGGTATCACTGACTATGTTTCATTTAGCCGCTCTGGTTTTTGAGAAGGGAGCACATTGCTATATACCACGCTGCAGTGGGAGAAAAGGGAAAAATCCAGAATCCCCCCCTCCAAAAAAAACCCCCCAAAAAACAAAAAACCCAAGAATCATTTTCCCTTTGTCAACAAGGCAGAGAAAAACAGAAATTTTGGAAACGGCTTGGATAACTTAAAGGTAACCAAGGCACAATTCGATTGCGTGGTGCGTTAAACACCCCTTCCAGTCACAGATGGCATCAGAGAGGATTGATTGCTATCTGCAGAAGGAAAATGGAAGTCAAATCCATTAAGAGAGACACACAGAGGCAAAATAACCTTTTGTCTTAAAGAGAGGTTTAACCCTTCCAGTTCAATGCCTTGGTAGCATAGCATCTGGGCAACCCTGCTGGATCTAAGCCCCTAGCATCTTCTCAACTCCTTACTCCTCTTTTATTAAAAATCTAATCACATTATTAATTAAAGTTAATCAATATTAAAAAAATCTGACACTGAAAATCAGCTGGGCTGCTTTAAAAACTGAGTCCAGTGCATTCATGGTTGTACCTCACCCTGGCACGCCGGCCACTGAAAGTAGAGGGGACAGAGAAACAGGGTTTGAACAGAGGAATTGCTGCTAGAATAGCTGCCTAACTGGCAAAGTCGCATTCCCAAATGCTGATCCTCAGGGTCTTCCCAGCGTCAGCAGGGAAAGTTTTTTCAAGCCCCTGAAGAGCTTTTTCAGGCCCCTGAGAAAATAATATGGCCAGTTGGGTTTGAATAACACCACGGGGCAGTCCTAGCTACATATTGTTGGTCTGCAAACTATACCCGACAAACTTGCCCTTCTCTGGGCATGTGTACAAGTGCAAAATTAATACATTTCATAGATATTACGGCTGGAAGGGGCCTTGCAAGATCATCGGGTTAAGCTGATGAAAGGCTGCTGGGGTCAAACGATCCTAGCAAGATAAACATCCAAGGGTATCTTAAAGGTGTCCAGAGCAGGTGCTTCCAGCACTTCCAGGGAGTCTATTCCAGACTCTGGGGACTCAGATGGTAAACAAGTTTTTTCTTGTGTCCAACCTAAAACAGTCTTCCTTGAGTTTGTGACCACTACACCTTGTCTTCCCTTGGTGGTGCCCGGATGGACAGACATTCTCCCAGTTCCCAGTGCACACATCTAACATACTTACAGGCTGCCACCAAGTCCCCCCTGAGCCTTCGTTTCTCCAAGCTGAAGAGTCCCATGTCCCTCAGCCTTTCCTTGTAAGACTTGGCACTTATTACACAGGAGTTTATTGCTCCCACATGCTGTGTTTACATATGTGGTCAGGACTGCAGCATATTGAGCCAGGTTGGAGCCGCCCTGGCTGGCAAGGGGCCTGGGGATCAGCCTGCCAGCCTGGGGCTGCTCCAACGTGGCTCAACACGCTGCAGAGGGGCTGGCTGGAGCACAAGGGTGCTCCAGTGTGGTGCTAGCTGGCGGGCAGCCCCTGCACTGAAGCACCCTTGTGCCCCAGCCAGCCACAGGCAACATCTGCACATAAGCTGCTGTGGAGTAAAAAACTACACAGTAGAATAGTACTTGTATTTACACATACTATCCTGCTGCGGAGTTTATTAGTTTACTCCAGCCTAATAGCACTGCATGTGTAGATGCCGAGACATTTACTACAGCTAATTAGTCTGCTCCACAGTAAACATCTCGTGTAGATGTGCTCTCTTATCTGACCCTCACATGTGCTATTCACTGAAAGACAATCAGGATGTGTAGTAGAGCTAATATCTATTCTTAAAACAACAAGATTTTTGTAAAAAAAAGTCTTTAATCGCTAATAATAGATATCATCTCTACTGCGAGTCCTGATTGCCTTTTCCTCTAGATCAATACGGCTACAACCTGGGTACCATTCACTGAAAGAAGCATTTATTGCTGCTGGCTTTGTGGGGACAACTCAAAGAGCCTTGGCTGGAGTCCCTTCAGCCAGCCCTCCAGCAGAGGGGATACAACAAACCCAGCTGGAGATTTCTACTCCAAGCAGAGGGAGAAAAAAAATCAGGCTTTTTCTTTGCAAACCAAGCAGCCCATCTGTGGGACTCACTGAGGGGGAAAGAATAGGTAACCCCACCAAGCCGTTCCCATAGAGTGACCTT
Source organism: Crocodylus siamensis (assembly GCF_052110815.1). Classification (NCBI taxonomy): domain Eukaryota; kingdom Metazoa; phylum Chordata; order Crocodylia; family Crocodylidae; genus Crocodylus; species Crocodylus siamensis. The sequence continues at coordinate 7,303,969 of NC_143406.1, read as the reverse complement.
CCTGAGAGTTTAAAGGGGCTGAATGAGCAAGGCAAAAGGCTCACATTACAGGCTCTACAGGGGTCTTCTGCTGTTGTTTCATCTCCTACCTAAGCGCACATGCCCTAGAAGGGGAATCAGCTTTGGTTTTAATGGACTGTCTTTTGTCAGCCTCCTAACATCATTGCTGTGTGAGACGACCGGACAAGCTTGCTCTAGTTTTTAGTTCAATTTAAACTGATTGCTCCACTGGCATGTTTTGCACCATGCTCATCTCTGCTGCTTGACTGTGTATCACCATGTTATTTTCTATCACCATTAGGTCAGGGAAACAGCCTGGGAGGTTGAGGGGGGGGGAATCACTTTCCAAATAGTATCTGGCTACAATTGTCTGTGCGATGGTGAGGTAGCTACCAGGGCAACCATTTGGAGCGCACAACAGGAAAAGAAACCAGCCACACTCCAAAATAAGAAAGCAGATCTGGCATCTTCTGTTCTCTTTGCTTGCACATAGTTTCAATAAATCAAGCTGGGCCTACCTCATGGCCCCTGCCCCTTCCAGCCCCATTGCTTTGAATTTACACTCTCGAGGCTGGGAGCTGATGGCTTTTAATAAATGACATCACAATGGTTTCCATGGCAGTTCATTGAATTCTGCTGAAGGAACAACAATGAGGTAACGAATTCCAAGAGTCCCATCCAGAGGGACATGGAAAAAAGGCCTCAGTAAGCATACTTTTAAACCGGCGAATGAAACGGCAGAAAAATCAGCAAGGGCATGGTCACTTGCAAAGGACACTGGGAAAAAGAAATTAAAAGGTTCCTCCAAGGGCTGTCTCTTTAAGCATCCAGTTGTCCCTATCCAGGAGGCATCCACAGCAGGGGCTTTGCACTGGATGTGGCAGACAAGTTCATTCAATTGCTTATGCGGCGCCAACCATGCATGCAGAGGAGACCAGTCCAATTCAATAAACCTCCAGTTAAAGTGAACAGATGTACAATGAAGAGCAGAGACATCCCCTCTGCCCCTTTCAGGCAAGTCTTCTTCAGAGGGAGAGCCCAGGCTGTGAACCTCTGGCAACTCCATGCTGGTGAAGTAAGTTCCCTAGAAAAGGTTTTTCACCCTGTCCTAGTAAGGGCAGTAGCTGGAGGAGAGGAGAGCCGTAGGATGGGACCTTCTCTAAAACAGCACACGATGTTATAGCGATGCCCCCACCCCCCGTCATATGAATTCTAATGACAATACGGACCTCCTTTGTTAGGATGAAAAGTGCTGTATAAGAGCTCGGAATTAATCGTCATATTCACCATTTCATGCTTTTTATTGCAGAGATGGAAAGATGCCCCAATGGGCTTGTGTATACTTTCTTTATAAGCAAACCTCCTTACTAATGATGATTTGAGCAATAGGAAATAGAAAGCACCTGCGGTGCATTGCCTCAGAGGCGACCCAGTAGTTTTACCCAAAAGTACCCTCTTTATTTTCAAAGCATTGAGTGGTTCTCCTAAGTAACAGTTATGTCATGCACGCTGCATTGCACACAGACATGTGTCCATATATAATATACGGTATGTGCAAGTAAATGCAGCATGATGCTATGCATGATTCTGCATGTCACTACGGTATGAGGTGTGAGCATTCTGTAGCCGTAACTGCCCATTTTACGTGTAAAATCACATGGCTCTGCATATTCGGCATGTATGCACACAGACACATTTCACAAAGGGACACAAGGACATACACGCTCCAGACACACATGAATAATAAAGCACTTTCTAAAGGTGATGATCCCTGTGTCTCTGTAACCCCTCTTTGTGCAGACACACTGCAGACATCACGACCCTGTGAGCACAGACAGGTCCTGCAGGCAAACCCAGCCAAACACATTCCTATACAGCATCCACCGACAGACCTGGAAGAGTCTGATTGACAGTCCTTTTGTTTCTGTTCCTGTCTGCAGAGGCATGGTGCCCCCACTCTCCAACCAGCTGGGAGAAAGGTGCTCAGAGACCTTCAAATTGTGCACCAGGTGCCAAACGCATTCAAGTCTCCAAAGTACTAACTCGCCTCCCCCACCGGCACACAGGGAGAACCAGTCCTGCTAACACCGCTAACTTCTCCAAAGCTCCCGCACGCTCGCTCCGTCAGCCAAATCCCCTCCAGACCAAGCTCCTTACCAGGAGGTACTCGAGCCTGCCGAAAATCTTCATGCCGCCAGCTGCGAGGGGGATGCTCTGATGCTCCAGCCAAAGAAGTGGGGAGCTGCTGTGTGCGTCTCCTTAGATCGCTCTCTAAAGCAGCCTCTGCGGCTGGCAGGCAAGGAAGGAGGGATTCTTTTTTTTTCCCTTCCCTTCTCCTCTCCCCTCCTCCTCCTTTTTTGGGTGGCTGCAAGCGCTGCCGTTGGCTCCTGTCAAAGCAGGGACACTGGGCGGGGAAGCGTGCTGGACTCTAGGGACCACCTGCCTGGCCCCTCCTCGTGCTTCCCATTCACAGTCAATCAGCTTAGAGCAAAGGCTAATTATCATACAGCTGTCACTGTGGGATGGGGGAAGCCAACAAAGACAGAGCAAAGCTGACAGGGGGAGCCTATGTCCCTTGACCTCAGCGGAGCCAAGCTTCAAAGGACTTGGCATGCTTCTGGAAGGAGCCATGTTCCCCCTGCCCCCAAATCACGGGACCCCTCCCCAGGAAAGAGGAGCCATCCATTGGCCCATGGAGGCTAGCATGCTCAGCCTGGGCCCTGGCATGCTGGCCTGCTAAAAGTGCCATATGGCCAACTGGTTTATTAATTACTGTCCCTACTTAATCAAGCAGACGGCACTGCCCTGACATGCATGCCTGCCCTCACCCATATGACGGACAGCATGTGCTTCCCCCTACATCCCTTCAGCCAGGAGGTGAATTAAGAGGCTGTAAGGCAATGTCTATGGGAGGACAGGAGGGGAGAGTGACGACAAGCTCACAGTTAACATACAAGACGAGCAGACAAGAGGCCTGGCTCTATGGTGTGGACTCGCACTGTAAATTCGGGCAAGTCATTTAATCACTCTGGGGCTCAGTTTTCCCATCAGTAAAATGGAGAATGGCAATAAGTCTTCCCTTCTAGGCAGGGTGGTTGCCAGGCTGCAGCATGCTTTGAGGCCCTCCAACAAAGGGCACTAGGGACAGGGCCAAAAATTCCTTATGACTGGTAATTATGCTTATTTATCTAGCTCCAGCTACAGTCATGAGCGCCTTGCAGCTTCCCTGCAGGCACCCCCTAGTCCATCCGGCAGGCTTCTCCTAGGCACAGACTACCCGTCATGCCAGACTAAAGCTGTTTTAAATGGGGCCGTTTGTTTCTAAGCTAAAATATTTCTCCTTTTCCCTTCAGTTCCTTCATAAAACTTTTGCAAGCCAGTATCTTTTAAAGGAGTTTAAAAGCTCATCTCTCAAGTTTCTTCCTTAAATGTCCCAAACTGCAACTTCCAACAAATCTCAGCTTGTGTATGTGTGTGTGTGTGCGCATGCACATCTGTATCTGTTACTGTCTGTGTGCGCACGTCCACTTTGTGGTACTCAAAGTAGGAAGAAAATGCACAAATTCATTTTACTTGTGGCTTAAAACAAATCTGAACTCCAGTCTGCCCCAAAAGAGCTGCCAGGGCAGTATCACACTGTGTCCCCAGCCTCTGCCCTCATTTAAATGTCATGCTACTTTCCCCTTGCACACCCATGTGCACACAGCAAATGCAGAGCAGCCCATTGGCCCCTTGTTAAAGCTCTCCTCTTCTCTTTTCTTACCATATTGGAGAGTCTGAAACAGTTAGCTCCAAACCACAAGCATCCACACTCTTCCCCGCCCTCTGTGCTCCCATTTTATTGGGATCCTTTCTGTTTAAGTCAGGCTTGTTTTCAGGGAGCTGTGAAACAGCAAATGGAGCTTGTCAGAGAGGTGGGGTGGGTAGCAGGGGGGGCAATGGTTACAATAACAAAGGCAGCTTGAAATGATAGCCACCTGGGACTCCTCACAAAAGGTGACAGATGCCCCTGGAGAGAGGAGGGGAAGAGGGATGGGGAAAAGACACTGGGATAACAACAGAAAGAAAAACAACCAGGGTCCATGCCCGATTTCTCCCCCTGCCCCTGAGAATTTTTTTTCTGTTTTCTATGTTTTTGAGAGTGGGGGGAACTCTAAATTGAAACAGCAGCTCCTACAAGCAAATGGGGTACTTAACGGGCCACTTTCTATGCCTCACCAAACTGCCCATGGGTAATTCAAGTAGTACAGCACCATCATTACAGCTATCCCCAAGGCAGGCCCATAGCATATTATTTTAAGATTGGATTCCCTCTCCTCCTGCCACAGCCCACCTAGCACTGTATTGCTGGGGAAGGTATCAGGAGGGGGATAAATGATATTGCCGCTTATCTTTCCAGTGTGAAGTGCAATCATGGGTGCCCAAAGCTTTGAAGAAGGGTGGGGAATAAATCAGACAGGCTCCACAGCTGGCTCCCACATCATTGCTGCAGTGTTTGGAGGCTCTTATGATATGATGCCATCCTATTTTTCTCTTGCATCCAAGCCTAAGCACAGCATATGCAAAGACATGAAGCAGTAACTGCCTCCTCTAACTGCACTTCATCTGCAGATATCAGAGCTTTGCACAAAAGTGGATAAGCATCACCTTTTCTGCTTTACAAGCAGGGAAACTGAGGAACAGAGCTGGTTAGAGCAGGGGACAGCAATTCAGTGACAGCTGAGAACAAACCCCTCTCTCGACACCCAGTTCCAAGGTCTATTTTTGGACTGTTTTCTGCATCAAAATCATAATGCATCTAGTACACTGTAGGCCATATCCTATTCCCTACCTCACTTAAATCTACATCCAATGCAGCCACAATACTCTCAGCACAACCTGCTATCAGCACTTCCCGGATGCCCAGGAAGACAGGCTGGTCCCTTCACACAAAGCATACACAGGCACCAGCTTACTGGTACCAGTGACCTTGAAAAGGAAGTCAAGTTTGCCCAGAGCAAGCACTGGGCTAGGGCTATCAAATCTGGGGTTTCTCTCTAGCTCAGCATGGGGGTAACATTGTGTGGCTCCCTATAACAGTGCAGGATGGGGAGAATGACCCATCCTAAGCTCCAGTATAGGTGCTCCACTGTTTATCACAAGGCGACCTGCGTAAGAAGCTAAGGCAGTGGGCAATTCTGTGTCCAGTTTTGCCCCGCCACTACAGAAAGGATGTGGACAAATTGGACAGAGTCCAGTGAAGGGCAACAAAAATGGTTGTGGGGCTGGAGGACATGACTTGTGAGGAGAGGCTGGGCTTATTTAGTCTGGAGAAGAGAAGACTGAGAGGGGATTTAATAGCAGCCTTCAACTACCTGCAGGGGGGTTCAAAAGATGGAGCTGGGCTGTTCTCAGTGGGGACAATGACAGAAGAAGGAGCAATGGGCTCAAGTTGCAGCAAGGGAGATTTAGGTTAGAGATTAGAAAAAAACTCTCTTACTAGGAGAGTAGTGAAGCACTGGAACAGGTTACCTGGAGAGGTGGCAGAGTCTCCATCCTTGAAGGTTTTTAAGACCCAGCTGGACAAAGCCTTGGCTGGGATGATCTAGCTGGGGCTGATCCTGCTTTGAGCCGGGGGTTGGACTAGATGACTTCCTGAGGTCCCTGCCAACCTTCATTTTCTATGATTCTGTGTCTTGAGATCTGGTGTTGAATAACTGCCTCCTCCCCACCTTTAAGCCTGACCCCTAGTAACCCCACAGCCTTCCCCTGGGCATCTGCTTAGCAGAGAAGTTGTGTGAAGTGCTTTATTTTAAATGCATTGCATTAGAGAGACCCTCCCTGCATTACTGGATGAAGTCATCACTTCTGTGTAATGCCCCTGGGAACAGAAAGCTCACAAATGAATCCCCCCCACCTTTTCTCCACTCCTCCCGCTACCTCCCATAGGGCAATTAGGCAAAAGGAGCACGTGCACAAGCCAATACTCAGGGAACACTTGTCAGTAGCCTTCAAATTCTGTTACACTTTCAGCTCCTGGGGCATGATGTTCTCCAGAGAGAGCATTACAAAAAGAAAGCCAAGAAAGCACTCCACATTTTGTTCCTGCTGAGGAGCACCAGTCTGCATGACTGCCTGGATGGATGTGGAATGATCGATGAACTCCACGCCCTGCGCAGCTGCTGCTTCTCCCCTCTCTACATTTCCTGAATCCGTTCCTGCTTCCTGCACCTCCGAAGCATCACCTGCAGCCCACAGGGAAGTTCTGGCAGGTACAACGGGGTTTCTAGGTTTGACTCTGAATGGTTCAGCACACCTTGTCAGGGATTCAGAAAAGGGGCCCAGATGGCACAAATATTTCCAGTGTGTCTCTTGTGTTGCTTTCAAAGAAGACCAGGAATGGACTCATGCTACGGAAATCAAGCCTGGGTTTCCAGTGCTCAGGGCTGCACCTGACTACAAGTCTGGATTTTCAGAAGGAAGCAAAATACGGACGTGCTTCTAAACTCACATTTTGAATCCTGCTGCTGCTGGTGGAGTTTAGGGACTGGAGCTCTGGGCTGGACCCATCACAGCTAAAAGGCAGCTAATTCGATTTCTCAACCCATAAAGATGATGCTAAACAAAGTTTGTCCATGCAAACTTCTCTCACTTGGACTGGGGTGAGGAGCTGAGGTTCACACCTCCAGTTGTTTGATTTCCAAAGTGAGCTACCTGGGCTTTCCCCAACTGCAGAAGGAAACCAGAGGTGGGATGAAACTACCCATTTTAGTACCACACACAAATCTTAGAGGACAAAACACTTTTGGTTCTTGGAATTTAGTTCGGCCAACTATATGGAGGGAAAACTAGGATCTAAGGGGTCTAGTTTGGATCCTTCTAGCCACCAGATTTCCCCCCTGGTGTGTTACCTGTTGTCCTGCTTTCCATTTGGCAATTCCTACTAATGCCACAGGACTCAGAGTGGTCTGTAGCTGGGCCTGTAGCTCCAGCCCTGGAGAGAATGACTAGTCCTCAAATACCATCTGCCAGCAAGCTGCCAAGTTAAATCCTGCCCAATTTCTCTGCTGCACAGTGGATTAAAAGGAGCCATCAGACTTTCTCACCCTCATTTTGCTACTCAGTTCAGCTGCAGATCATCTCACTTTGAAGGCATTTCCTTAATCTCATCAGAAAAGGGTCTTTAATTCCCTGGCCTCACTGTTGTCTTCCCCTGTGGAAGAGGACCAGAGTGCACCAGAAGAAAAAAGCCTCACTGGCTCATCTGCCTGTACTGAGGGGATAGGATGAGCTGCCATAAGCAATGGCCAGTCTTGTGCAGGGCCTGCTCTCTGCAATGTCAGTGCCAAAAGGGGGTACAAGGGCAGCCAAAATGCAGGCACTGGCCATGATGGCAGGTGCTATGGCTCATGAACAGGAAAAGGCCTTGTGGCCAAGCTCACTTCTCTTCCAGCACCAAGCCCCCACAGAGTGGTGCACGCCCTTTGTTGGGCATATACAACACAGGCAGGATTCTCCTTGCTGAACTTAAGTCTGGATTTTGACTCGGATATAGGGCCTGTAGACTGATGTCTTTCCTAGCTAATGAGCTGAGGTTCCCCATGCACTGCACCCCATACCCCTGGCACACTGGTATACCTGGGACCCAAGCCCATCGGTCTTCCCTGAAACACCCTGATGGGCAAGAAGCAGCAGTATCGAAGGATTGCCGAGCTCCAAGAGCACAAACAGGAGATCCACCAGCTGCTTCGCCCACCCTGTCCTTTTGAGAAGTTTCCAAGGTTTCTTTTGTGAAAGAAAATGCATTGAACCAACAAGGTTATGGAGGCAGAAGTGCATGCTGTAGCAGAGCGATCCGTGGAGCAAGAGGAGCGGGGAAAGATGTGCTTCCTCATTCCAGCTGATGCAGAGCAGGGTGAGCCCCAGACTGGTTAATTATTGACTTTCATGACTGAGGACACTCTTTCACTCAGCAGGAAGAAGCAGACAGACACGCTGCTGCCTTTCAGCTACCTCTGCTGTCACTGGGGGAGCAGAGGCTTGGTGGGCACAGGTGAAAAGAACAGGAGGAGGTGTCCATGGTCCTGAGCCCTGCGATCCCTCCGGAGAGGGAAGATCAGGAGAAGCAAGTTGCTCTGCACTATCTCCTTTTGTGGACACACTTCCTGCAGCCACCTCTGTAGAAAGAAGTTTACTCCGCTTTGTAGGCAAGACCTTCATTATCAGGGCAAAACACATCCACTGTGGTCCTGTATTCCTCACTCCTGCAATTCTCATGCTCGTGGTAGTGCTAGATAGAGCAGGCCTGGTGAGACCCGGGAAGAACATGGGTATGTACCATGCAAATCTTGCCCATACTTCTATACGTGGTACTGAAGTCCTGACTAACCACATCATTCATCATTGCAGTCCTAAGTTCTTCTCAGGCCACCTCAGCTAGGAAAGCTTCCAGGCCCATAACTCTCCCAACGCACCTCATTCCTGAATCGCAGCACTCCTCACTTCGGTCAGGCACAGTTAGACTTTTAAAGCTATTAGAGATGTAGATAGATGCCTAGTGTACATAGATTCAATTCAGCCCTGCTCAGGGCTCCCCTGCTATTTCATCATGCCTCAAAATGACTCAAAAGTTGGAATAGGGATAAACCCCCATGGATGTTTTATTTAGTGAATGAAAGTCCACTAGGGATTAGGATGAAACTACTGAATTCAGCTGCAATTGTCTTTGGAAATGAAGTGTCCAGAAGTGACGAGCTGGTGCACTGATGAGCAGGGCCATGATCAACTCCAATTGCCAGCATCTTTCCAAAAGCAGGAGACAGATGTGACTCTACGCAACTATTTCTACAGTTCATGACAGGAAGCAAGCAAGCTCTTTAAGACACCACAGTACAGTGTGTGTGTACTTACCTGCAGGAGAGTCTGGAGGAGGCACATCCATAATTGGTGATGGAGAGAGAAAAGAAGAGAAAAAATACATTACTTAACAGTTCTGCCCAGTTCACATTTGACATCATTCAGGAGTAAAAGGATTTAAGGGCCATATTTTCCCCAAAACTGTGTCTCATGAAGGCCTCAGACAGGTCTGTTTGATTTTGGCCCTGACCAGGAACATGTGAATGCAAATCCAGAAGGTAGGGCTGAAGCTGCTTTTGGAGCTCAGTATTGAAGCTCCAGCAGTAGTATGAAGCAACAGCTTTCGATTTGGTTTTCCCTAGCATTGCAGAGCAACGAACTAGCTGCAAAGGCAGAAGCTGTTATATACTCTGCAAAGGCCACAGGAAAACCTGTGCTAGAAGCAAATGGAGGCCGAGGCAGACTGGTTTATCCCTTCTTGTGGGATCCTTTGTCCCTACAATTGGTTGAGAATGAGTTATTCAAAATCCTGGTGTAAAGCTAGAAACAATAGCTGGCAGGCCAAGAATCAAGAGTTCTTCCAGCTGGAACAGCCTGGGCTGTATCAAAGCCAATGGAGACTAAACATGACATGGTTGCCTACAACCCTGATAAGGTTACATGCAACAGCTGGGGACTGAATCTGACAACTTAAAGGTGCCTTCCAGCCCTGTGTCCCATGTTCCTCTGACTGCAGATGAGTTTCTCTGGATTTACTTTGATATAAATGGGAATGGAAGATGGCACAGTGGGATTCCAACTGCCCTGGGGTACATGTGCCATACGCATTGATTTCCATGGGGCCATTCAGACATCCGCAAAACCAAGCAGACTTTGGCACGGTATCACTTCAAAATGCCTGGTTCATGTGAAGTCTTTCCAGTTCAGCCTGCTCTGGGACTACAGGAAGCACAGCCTGACATTCAGCACAGAGCCCAGACATTGCTCGGGCAGCAAAAGACAGGAATCTATCTTCACACATCCCTCAAGAGGCCCCTCTGCAGATGATACGTCCTGCACTCTCCCTTCCCTGCCTGTCAAAGGCCTTGTACAACCCTCTTCCTCCCACACGTGGAGAAAAATCAATATCAAGTTTTGTCTCAATTTTAGCTGGGCATCTTCATTCACACACCTCTGGGAAGTGCAAATGAAGCAATCTGCATGGGCCCCAGGGAGTGAGAGAGAAGCAGACCCTGCTGGCTCCCCACAATTCTGCAATCTCCTGGCTATACCTCTTCCAAGGAAAACATCAGATTTGTGTTAGAAACTGTCCCTCGAATGTCGCTCCAAGGATCTCCTCCACCCCCCTCCTCCTTGGAGACATAATGACCTGGACGGGCCCAACCTCCAAGTTCTCCCTGTTAAATATTATTCCCTGTTCTGCTAGCTACTTTTGATCCAGGTAACACACAGGGTGAAATTACCTCTGAAGCCATACTACTCAGGGCTCTGGCCATGTCACAGGGATAATCCTAGTTGTCCCTCAAAAAGGAGACTTTCAAGGAAAATGGAAAGAACGAACTTGTTAAGTCCCAGGAGGGAATTCTTCCCTCTTAATCAACAGCAAACCACCACTCCAGCAGGAATCTCAGGGGAGCCATGCATATACTGTTGGAAATAGGTTGTTTTTCCCTTGGCTTGCTGTGGGACAAAAGTATATCTGTGCAGACACTGGAAGCTGCTAGAAAGGGGTGTCTTTCAGATCAGATGGACCTCTGAGGTCCTGGCCAGTCAAGGAAGGACCTTGCCATAAGAAGGATACTTCCCCCAGGTGTCCAGCCACATTTGAATTGAAACCTCCCCATCACAGACTCAGTGCATGACCCTGCACTAGTCACTTAGACTTCTGCATCTCTAGGGTCACAACATTTTGACTGGCAGCTCACAGAGACTTTGTCAGCCTTAGCAATCCATGTCTGGGAAGGACTCTGAAATCTGCAGATGGGAGGTGCTGGGAAAAGGTAGAGAGTAAAGGTAGAGAGTGAACTTTTGAAAAAGGCAGGAAGTTTTTACAGCGAATGCCAGTTTCTGATGGACCCTCTGCTGAAGGGGTTCACTTCAAACACAGCGTCCATCCATCCGCTGCCACATGTACCCCTCTTTCTCCCTCTCCCCACCCCTCATGCAATTGTATTGTGAAAGTCAGCTTGGTGCCTCAAATCCCTGCATCTGTCTGGAAGACATGGCTTAAATAGCTGTGCTCTGCCCCATTGGGCAGGGTGTAGAGAAATCTGATTAGCAAGCAAGAAACCTCCCTGGAAGCTGGGAATCCCTCCTAAGGGAGGGAAGTGAGATGTGGCAGTAAAGCCTGCCTCCCCTTCTCACAACCCATTAAGCTAACTGTGATCTCCATGTGAATGAAGAACGGGCCCTGAAGTCGGCTCAGCCCTCAGGGAACAAATGGCTCCATGCATGCATTTGTCAGCTAGCTGATTTAAAAGGGGGCGCTGACCATCTGGTGGAGCTGGGCAGTGAGGCGAGCTGCCGCGGCGGCTCCCTCACGGAGAAAGGCGGAGGGGAAAGGCGGCGGGGGGAAGAAGGAAGCTGGCTGGACAGATGTGTGAGCAGAGAGGGAAGCGTCAGGAGGGCTGGGCCGCCACTGCAGCAGCTGCAGATTGCAGGCCTCACCAGACACTCCTCCCAATTCACTCCGACTCACCCAAGGACAGGCAGAGAAGGGCAAGAGCAGGAGGGGGACAGACTCCAGCTGCAACTGCTCTCCAAGCCCAAAGGCAGTTTCATGGCACGGTCTTGGCCTGGTTATTGAGACTGTTTTAATGCAGGAATGAATGATGATAACACGTGCTGGGAACAGCCCCATGCACTCAGAGACCTCAGTGAGTCTCCCAGACAGTGGCACCAGTGAGGGGAAGAAGCATCCCAGGGCAGGGGAAACTGAGGCAGGTAGAAGGTTAAAACGGGTCAGCCACAGAGCTGGGAAAAGAGTCCTGATTCTTTTCTGCTTGAAATCCCACGTCATCCTCCCAGTCCGCAAGCTAGGATAGTCTTGGCTGTGAGCGCCCCATATTCACTTGCTACGACCTACCGCCCCTCCGCTCACTGCACCCCCATTTCAAACTGAGCTTTGCAACATGGTTGCAGCAGGATCTAATGCCTGATCATGTGGTGCTGAACCATGCTGACATATCTCAGCACCTGCAGGGGCATTACCGTCACATCGCTAACCCCTCTTGCAGCAGCTGCTGCCCTCTCGGCACTGCCAGGCTGGTTAGGACTGCCTCAGCCAGGCCTCCCGAGGTGCTGCGACCTCTCAGTTCTCCCTGTCTGATAGGAAGCTGTGTCCTCTCCTGGGTCCCCTCATGCCAGCTTGCAGCCCAGGACTCACCCTCTGCTGAATCAGTGCATGCTTGTGCTCCATCTCCCTCTTCTCCACAGCAGAGTCAATCACCAGCTGGTCCAGCTGAAGGCAAGGAGGAGAAAACGAGATGGGAAATTCAGCCGATCGTTCCCACTAGGACGCCAGCGGCCATCGCTGCCGCTTCTCCTCCCTTGGGAAGACGTCCGCCCACCCAATCACCTTAGTCGCCGGAAGCAATGGAGCGAAGTGAAGCTGCATTCAGGTGGGCACTGAGGGCTGGCGCAGCACTTAGCTCACCACCCTGGCTCATCCGACAGCGAGGGATTCAGTGTAATGCTCTGTCATCTCCCTGATTAATGGGAGCTCCTTACCCTAAAGCTCTGAGACTTGATGCTGAGGCACAGAGCTGGGAGCAAACTTTACCAATCACTTCTGCACCAGCCCACAGCCTTCTCAACCCCTGCAGTCCTGTCCCAGCGTCAACTGAGTTCAGAATAGGACTGGAGATGGGCCCTCTGGGGGAAATATCCTTTCTCCAGTCAGATCTCAGAGATGTCTCCAATCCCAGATCCTATCTTGAGGTAGGAAAGATATAATGCAAAACAACCCCAGGGTGAGGTATGCTTTTATGTCTGGGAGGTCTGCCCAGCCCCAGATGGACTGTGGACCTGATGGTTCGGTTCAGTGAGCAGGACATACCCAGTCTGATTTAATTAAGGTTGACCTCTTGGCAGAAGGATCCCTGTGGTGGCCATATAGCTGGCAAACACAGGCTCCTGAGCATTGCTCTCCTGCAGCTACCTGGCACCTGGGTTTAAAGGAGGAGGTCTTTCATGGCAAAGGGTTTCTAAGCTGACAATAGGGACATATGAAAGATCACTGCCCCCGCAACCTCCTCACCTCAGTGGCTAGTTTCTTCATGTAAGGATCAAGTTCATGAAGAAGGCTGTATCCCTGCTGGAAAAAAGTGTACTGGGCTTGCATGAAAGACAGCATCTGAGGGTAGGAAACAAAGCACAGAGTCAGATGTGAAGTAGAGAGATGAGCTCTCAGCAGATCCCAGCTCCTAAGGTGCAGACCACCTTTTCACACCACTGCAGTGCCAGCCCCAGCTTTGGCCTAGAGCATCAGCCTGCGTGGAGACGGCTCTCTTGGAAGGAGCTATCTTTGGAAGACCGAGTTCCTCCCTCCCTCCCCCAGGTCCAAATGAATCCCAGTAGTCATGCTGAGGGCTTCCAAGGGGTTACACTCCAGACAAATCCCATTTTCAGCAGGGTCCTTTCCATGCTAAGCACAAAGGAGATACTTTCTCGAGAAATAGTATGTTTCTGTGATTCATAAGCCAGACCAGAACCCAGCTGCTACCCCTGGTACTGCCCCAGACTCCCTGCAAGTCATGTGCTCTCTCAACACTTGTGTAAAATAGAGATAATAATACATCCTCCCTAACAGGAATACTGTGCAGGGAAGGGAACTGTCTGCAGGGTGCTACAGCACCATGGCAATGATAGCTATATAAGCACTCATGGAGTATATACCATGTCAATTTTGCCCTTAAACATCTCTTTCCAAGGCTTAGCTATATAACCTCTCTCCCTAGACTTCATCTCATCCCTTCCTGCCTTCCTGCACTCCCTTCTTGTCCTGTCTTCATATCACGGACCTTGCTAAGCTTACATGCCCCACTGTGAGCCCACAGAGATAATAGCATCGGCATCACTCATCCCTGACAGCCCTCAACCTTCCAGTACACTGAGTGTCTTTTGTTTTTTCATGATCTGCTATTGTAACAACACCCTGCAGCCCACATCAGCTGTCCTGCCGGTGTCAAAGAAACTACATTATCTCCATGCTATGGGTGCCGCACAAGTGTGTTTGCCTATGCAGGATGCAACACCGAGGCCTGCATATCATGAAGTCAGCAGCGTCAATATGGTCAACTTAATAGAGCTCTTACCGCATCCAGTATTTCAAATTTCTTCTTAGCTTGTAGCACATTGATCTGTAAGGGAACAGAGACAAGGATGTCAGCAATCCGCATCAGCCCAGGAGCTAGATACTGTCAGCAGTACCCCTCGCAATGCAATCCAAGTAGAACCCATGTTAGAAATGATGACGACGATGGTGATGGTGATGATGATCATTTAAAGGACTTGGCTAAACTGCTCAGGCTCTGTCTTCTAAGTGACTTAGGGTCATTTGAAGATGCTGCCCAGCATGTAAGCGCAGGTGGTCAAAACTGCTGAGTATTGCTCAAAGTCAAGTAGATGGGAAGCCACGGGATGGCTAATGTTTGGGCTCCAGTTTGATAGCACATCACTCCCCATTAGCCATTGTTAAGCCAGCCAAGGAATCAGCTTGCACAGTGCCTGCCCAGGGACCCTGCTCCTAAAATTTATTAATACCATATTGTGGTTTACAAAGGAAACTGTTTCAGTAACATCAGTGTCAGCCTGAGAGCCCTGGAGACTCCTCAGAGAAGAGGCTGCTGCCATTCAGGCTCCCCCATCATGGCCCTCAATGTAGTTAGGTCTCAGAACGGAAAAACAGTCCTTATGTCCTTTTTGGTTCTGCCTTCCCTGTGTTTTCACAGCCAGAGAAGCACTACAGCACCACCGTGTGATAACATGAGCGTACCGCTCCTGAGATGTGCTGTACAGCTGCAACGTCTGCCTGCAAAATACACTGCGCTGGGTCTAGAGCTTTGCCACCCTTGTGCTCCATCGACAGGTGCCCAGCAAGGGGATTCAAGAGCAGGCTGTAACATCTCTCAGCCTGGAGAATGAAACCTTGATCAGGAAAATCCCAGCTTTAATCCCTATTACAAACGATGGGGAAACATGCAGCAGGTTAAAGCCTTCTTAGCTTTGTCGACCTGCCTTACATTACAAATGAAAGATGCTTAGTAGCTCTTCAACTAACTCCACATGGAACCTGATCACAAAATTACTCCTTATTTTAGAAAGACAGATGGTCTCTCCCCATAAAAGGCACAAGGACTGGGATGGTAGAGGATACAAAGTATACAGGAAGAGGTATAAAGCCAAGCTAGCATTCAGCTGCACTATGCAATGAACTCTGTAGGGAGCAGTAGTGGTTCACAAGATACCAGTTATCAAAATCATGTGTGCAGGACTGCTGCAAAGCTCTTTGGTCAGTGGATGAGTTTAAATGCCACGAGAAGCAGTAAAGTAAACTCTTCCGACTGCTAGTCCTGGATCAAGGCTCAGGAGATGAACAATGCCTCTGCAATTGAAAATAAAAATAAATCAGGGAGCAGAGTGTAAGAGGCTGCCAAGTGACTTGGGACAGCATCATTTTAAAAATAAAAAATGAATTGCATGCAGTTATATAATGCCTTCTCCTTGGATCCCATGGGCAAGTCTGGGAAGTCTTACAAGTGCTGTAATTAGCACTAAAGAGACTCTCAAATGTAGCAGAAGGTTTCTATGGGGTTTCAGCTGTCAGTGTCGTGAACAATATGTTACCATGACAGCTGCAAAATAGGTCCCAGAGTGTTAATAACTCATTTATAAATATGGCACCAGTTAGCATAGACAGCACTGTACTGGAGTAACTAAGACTAGTGCCAGGCACAGGGTACTGGTAATACTTCTGCTGGGTTTGGAGCAGAGGAACTGTTCCCTCCTACAGCCAGATTCAATGTAGCATGGACCTGCCTGCTCCTTCTGGATCTGGTTTATCTGTAGTCAAGGTATGAGGTACATTAGCAAACAGGCAAAGGGCTGGATTATGCATGATGTCCTAGCTCCTTTGTGCCACCTGAGCAAGGCTCTTCTCTTTTTCCCTGTGTATTGGAAAATGGGGTTAAGGTGGGTTTCCTGGGAGTCATCTTCCATTGCTGCACCAATGGTGGTATATCTGAGTTATGGCCAGGATGTTTAGAGTGCCTGGATACAAGCCACCTTCTAGCATCTAAATACCAATCAATAAAATGATAAACCTTTTCCATTTCATTCCTGTGATCCTGAACAGATGCAAAGGGAACCCTGTGCCACTTCACTTGCCTGTGCCTATTTTGGGTTTAAATTGCTACATCCCTGTGGAACTGACCCAGAAATCTCACTGATCTCCACAGCAGTGGAGCTCTCCCACTTCATCAGCATTAGAAAGAGGAATATGACACAGGAAATTCTTCCTTGTGACCTTGCCAGTGAACACAGCTGCATTTATCTGTAAATCCTAGAAGCTGAAAGAACTACAATCCCCCAAGGTTAGCAAAGCATGCATAATTTACAGTTAAAGGGATAGAGTCCCTTTTCTATGTGCCCCTGATTCACAGCATAAGAGGATGTGACATCATACATAGACTATCTCATGATCAGGCAGAAGGTGCTGGCAGATGGTCTCAATTTGGTACTGCAGAGAGTAAGAGCTAGTGGAGTGGCACATAGATCAATATTCACACTGAATGTGTGCACTTCATTGCCTGGAAGAAAGGTCCCAAAGTTGGGTGTTAAAATCTGCAAATGATGCAAAAAAAACCTTGGCTACCAGAGGGGCTAATTGTTGGGACAATAACTATGCACTCCCAGGGGAGATTTTAATGCTAAAAAGAGCTTAATTCAAAGGATTTGGTTTAATTTTTCTTTATAGGAAATAATGGTGACATTTACTGTTTTAGCTAGACTGTCGTGTTTAGCAATGGGTGTGGCATGAGCGCACACACACATACTCATGCCCATTTAAACACACATGTGCTTACACACATACATGTCTGCACACATATGCATATCTATCTGCAAGAATATCTACATACATTTGCACAGAGGTTTTCCTTAAGGAAACAACACAAACAGGGCTGCACTATAACATGCCGTCAAAATGTGGAGGCAGAAAGCACTCAAAAGAGTTGCCCCTCTTCTTCTTGCTTTGAAGAATTACACAGCCCTGTTTTGCAAGCCCCCCTGGAGATACCTCCTGTGGCAGAGACCCTGAGAGGAACCTGCCGGCTCTCGTGTCTTCTTTGTATGGGAGATTTGCAACATTTCCAATCGATCAATGGCCCACTACAGCAAAGCTTACCCCAGTTTCCAGCCAGGATAAAGTATATGATGTGGTCAGACTAAGGTATACAATTTAAAGGATGCAGGGAGCAGAGATGGGATCTACTGCAAATTGTAACTTTCTGCTTGGAGTTTGAAGTAGTCCAGTGACACTAGGGTCTAAAAGTGGGGCAAAACAACTATGACACTGGGTTCCAGGTCTGTTTATCTGGTCTCACTGCCATCTGATGCCCAGGGTTTAATGCTGGACAACTTCAAGATCAGGTGCTATTTCAGACCCAGATATTGCACCATCCTCTGTTGCATCCCACCAAAGATGTTTCTCTACTCTCACCTCCCGAATGCCCAGCATTTATCCCCTGGTCCTGTGGTCAGGAGGAGCGTAGGGGCAGGCAGCTCAATCTCACCTGTAACACATAGTCTAAGGCCAGGTGTCGAAAGCACTTCCTGGTGATGGTCAGGGTGCCCGTTGCTTCCTCCACTTCATGGGGCTTGTGCCGTGGCGCCTGCGCATTCTTCACCAGAGAGATCTCCATGTCCTCTCGCACCTTGTCAAACTGCTTCTTCGTTTCCTTGAACTTCCGAACATCACTGAAACACAGGGAGGAAGAGAACAATGGAAACTAGCACTGCATTACAACCAGGGCAATTATGGAAGCAACATTAGATCAGGTATTTCTGGAAGAACCACATCCTGATTTCATTTGCACCATACTCTGTGCACCCAGAACACCATTATTCTGTATTATACCCAGAGCAAGCAAGAGGAGATTCTGCCCCAAGCATAAGTCTTTGATGTGGCTGCCAACCAATGGCATTGCACCTTAAACTGGGTGTAGAGAATAGAGATGGGATCAAGAACAAATTGCAGCTCTCGAAACCCTGAGGAACGTCACCAAAGTCAACACCACAGAAGCTATCCAAGCAGCATCCAACCTTAATGATGTTCTCTGACAGCCCTCAGGACAAGAAGCAGGATGTTTTACAACCTACTTCATAGGAAACAAAGGCCTTTTCAAAGATGGCCCTGTATTTGAGCCCAGGAAAACAGCATGAAGCCAGCTGTGTGTGATCCTACGAATCAATGCCTAGCACACACATGTTGGCCATTATTGTATGTCCTCTTCTGTGCGGAGAGTGGGTGGGTCTGTTCTGAGTATTAAAAAGTAAAAGTTTGATTTTTCAGATTCTTCTGCCCCCTACAATGTTCTCAATATCCATGTTGAGAGAGAGGCAATCTACCCTGAGAGCTTTATGAATTAATATTAGTGCTTACAGACCACAATCAACATCAGAGCCCCTCTGTGCTAAGGGCTATGCAGACATGTGCCAGAGAGTCCTCTAGATATCTTTAAATTGAAATCTACTCAACTGAAAAAAAAGGTCATAAATGGTCACAAAGCTTTAGGGCCCTACAGCATTCCTGCCAGCATCTGCCGTTGTATCAGCTTGTCCTGATTTTTTTTAAAGCATGTATCTTCCCCATAGGTTGAAGCAAGACCCACAAATAACAGAGGACAAACTAAATCTTAGTATCCAGCCAACAATGAATGAGCTAAGTCACCTTCACTAATGTGACTCAAGATAATACATCTCAGAGGTGTATTATCTTGTGTTGCATTTAAGTCAACTCTGCTCCACATGCGTGTGTATGCTCTGACAGTTATGTTGACTTTAAAAAGTTACGCCAGCTTAACTCAGAAAGTTAGTACATGTGTACACACCCAGAACGACTACAAAGAAATAGATTTAGGGTTCCCTTCCTAAGCTGGATGGGAGATTGACTTGGAGCTTCATGACCACAAAGTAAATTAAGAGAATTTAAACTCCAGACTCAAGTTCCATGGAAGTCAGAGGTGACAGGCTGAGTGATGCTCTCTTGCATCACTGACCCAAATCACTTGGTTCACTATTGCCCTGTACCTTGTGGCAGAATTTACATCTGTACAAACAAGATGCAAAATGGATGCTAGCATTTAAGGAGGTTGGATTTTACCCTGTGCTGATGTAAATAATGATATTAAGTGATGCAAAATCAAGTCCAAAGAGCAGAAGTCAGCCCTATTGTCAGTGCCTGTGTGTAGGTATAGTTGTGCTACATGAAGACAGAAGACGACAGGCTTAGTGAGGGGTCAAGTGCATGTTTAGCAGTGATTTTAAGGAGCTGAGAGGATTAGATCTCTTAAGGGTTAACCTGTCTGCAGCCAGGAATTTCATAACACTGTGGTTGCAACCCTTGGCACCTGTATCTTTACCCTTTCACTGGGCTTAGCTGCCTTTTGCTTCTTTTCATTAGCCCTTGCATCGCTCTCATTAATACCAGGGAAAGTCACATGCGTAAATCACTGTTGCACTGTGCTGAAAGTGGATTGTTTCATGCACGAGACAACGGGAGAAAATGCTCCTGTCTAGCATACAAATGACTGTGGTGCATTTATACATGGCGTGTGCATATATTTATGTAGGCTGTCTATACTGAGATATACATTATGCTTTGTTCCAGTGGCCAAGCCTGGGAGTTTCTGTGCATGTGCAAATACACTCCCCATCAAAATTAAAAGTGGGGAATGAAAGGATGGGGCACCCTCTAACATAGCTAAATACAGCAGGGTGGTACCAAAGCAAGGGAGCTCCTGAAATGCTGTAGGGTTGAGGGTCAAGCCTGCATGACATTGGTGAGCAACTGCTGTCCAGCCAGGCTCAAATAAGTTCATCGGTGCCCTTCACACTGGAACTGCTCAAAACACACGTGTGCCCACACACAGCCTGCTATTCCCCTTGATCTCTCTCTTCCTCTGCATGTGCATATACACCTGTTGAATTTCAAGTACCACAAGTGTCTCCTTCTGAAAGCAAACCCTCCTTGATTTTAAATGTGTGCCCCCAATCAGGAGATGGATTCTCATTACCACAACTGCCAGGCTCTTGCTCCTGGGCCTGGCACGGCCAAGTGGTATGGGGATCTCAGCCATCCAGCAGCTGGGGCCCGGCCTTCTCCTTAGCTATTAATCTGGCTGTCATCCAACTCCCTCCTGAACAGTAATGCTAAAAATTAACTGAGTGGCTTTGAGCCTCATCCCCTGCCCCCCACCCCAAATTGTAGCAAAGAAGAAAACAAGGAGAAAGCAGATGGTGTCTCTCCACACAGCTGCACAGGGCTTGTTGGATACTCATCCACAGTTCAATTAACATGCGGCAGCCGAACACAGGGTTTCAGCTGGCCTGGTAGAAGGTGGCAGAGTGACTCATTTGGTTCAAGAGAGCCAGCCGGAGTCAGTATCTGGGCAGTAGGCCCGGGACTGCAGGAGGGGAAGCTCTTCCGGTATTTCTAGGGGCTCTTGGGGCTGGGAGGGCAGGAAATCAGGGGCGTTTCCTAGTTCGCAGCCAGAGGTAAGCTAATGGATGCCTGTACACATTAAATCAGGACAGGAGTCCCTGGAGGAGAATGGTGGGCTGATCTTTGGGACCGGAGACCTTGCATCAGTCTAGGAGGTTCCCCATTATTCACCTCCAAGAAATTCCTGATTCTGCCAAACCCATCTCACAACAATATTTCTAGCCAACTCAGGTATCTTTCAATCCGTGACTGCTTAGCAGCATGCTCCTTCCCCTGCTTCCATCCAAGCTTCAGGCATCCCACCCACATGCCTGCATCCACCCAGGTTCCTGTGGGAGGCTATCGAGGATGATGGGAGGGGTGGATCTCTGGACTGCAGAGCCTGAAAGTGAAGTCCCGAGTGGTGAGGGGAAGCAGAGGGTGTTTCCATCTCCTACTGCTCCCTTGCACTTCTGGCAAACAACTTAGAAAGGACCGTGTGTTGGAGAGCATGGAGAGGGGGAATGAAAGCCTGTCCTATTTAGGTGGCTTTCCAGTCTAGCCAGGCTGAGTGATGACCGGGATGAGTTGTTGCTCTCTGATGGCAGGTCAATGGCTGGTGCAAAAGGAGCTTGGCAGGTCACTGCTCCCTAACACAAAAAACACTGACAGGATTGTCAGCTCGGTCCTTGGACCAATGCTATTCAATGTCTTCATCAGTGACTTGGACGAGGGCGTGGAGAGCACCCTGTCCAAGTTTGCAGATGATACCAAATTAGGGGGTAATTTAACACACCAGAGGGTAGGGAACGGATCCAGGCGGAGCTGGACAGGTTAGAAAAATGGGCAGAACAAAATAGGATGTAGTTCAACAAAGACAAGTGCAAAGTGCTGCACCTGGGCCAAAAGGACCACCAACACACTTACAGGCTGGGGGTGATCTTCTCAGCAGCACAGCAGTGGAAAGGGATCTTGGAGTCATAGTTGACACCAAGATGAACATGAGTCGTCAATGCGACCAAGTGATCAACAAGGCTAACTGCACTTCATCATGCATTTCCAAATGCATGATGAACAGGTCCAGAGAGGTGATACTCACCCTCTATGCGGCACTGGTCAGGCCGCGGTTGGAGTGCTGCATCCAGTTCTGGGCACTGCACTTCAGGAGGGACGTGGACTACATGGAGAGGGTTCAGAGGAGGACACTCATACCATCAGAGGCCTGCAGGCAAGGCCCTAGGAGGAGAGACTGAGGGACCTGGATCTCTTCAGCCTTTGCAAGAGAAGGCTGAGAGGTGATCTTGTGGCTGCCTATAAATTCGTCAGGGGAGGGCAGCAAGGAACAGGAGATGCTCTATTTACTAGGGCACCCCCTGGAGTAACTAGAAACAATGGCCACAAATTGATGGACAGCAGATTTAGTTGGACATGAGAAAGAATTTGTTTATGGTGAGGTTTGCCAGAAGCTGGAACGGGCTTCCAAGGGAGGAGGTGCTCTCCCCTACCCTGGGGGTCTCCAAGAGGAGACTGGACAAGCGCCTTGCTGGAGTCGTCTGACCCCAGCGCTCTTTCCTGCCCAGGGCAGGGGGCTGGACTTGATGATCTACTGAGGTCTCTTCAGACCCTAACATCTACGAATCTATGATTGTCCCTAACCTGCTACCTCACCAGAGCTAGAGCAGCCACAGAGTGAATGGTCCAGGGGGACTGAACTCTCCTCTCATCCCCAGGAAAAGCTCCTTCCCATGGTGATGGAGACATTCATGGGGCAGTACCCTGTCCCCGGCAGGGTCCATGTTGGGCCTGAGTTGCATAAGCAGAGGCCTTTAGCCTCCATGGCTCTATGGTGTGGAGGGCTGGTTAGAGGATGAACAGCACCCGATGGGAGGGGTATGACCTAGCTGCTAACGTTGCTTTGTTCCCTTTCTCAGCCACGAAATTTCAGTTGCAGCTCTGGGGAATGATTTTAAATGATCCCAGTGGAAGACCCATTTCAGATACACAACCCCAGCAATCCGTAAATCAAAGGTCCAGGCCCCATGAGTGCAGGGACTGATGGGCACGTGCAAGGGAATAATGCAGACACATTGAAATGGGAACAGCCCCCAAATGAAGGTGAAATTCCCTTTTCCGGCTGCCAGGGCTTAAGCAGATTAAATCTGAGCTCATCAGATAAATGATTAGAGAGGGGGAAGGGGAGAGCTCAGAGAGGGGTCATTGCTGGGTTTCCCCTCCCTCCCCTACACCAAACCACCCACCGCTGCTGAAGGATTCGCACTTAATTACCCGTTCCCATGGAAACCTGCTCCCTCTTAGCTGAAGGCCTCCATTGCCTCTCTGACCTATATTCAGCTGATTTGGGATCTCACGCTGCACTTGGTACCTGCCCTTGGGGAGCAAATGCTCTCAGAGCATATACTTTAATGTAGAGGGAGCAAGGAAAGCCTGGAAAGGCCGCAGGAAGCTTGTTCCCCTCCCAACAGAGGAGCAAATTCCTAAGCAGAGGAGCAAGACCAAGTGGTTGCCTGGCTTTGGGTTATACTACACTTTATAGGAGCTCAGGATATCTAGTGCCAAAGACCACCCTCTTAGGGCATCAGGTCAGGCCTGGATTTGAGGGTACCAACATGCACATGAGATTTCAGACCACACTGCAGTGGCTAATCCCCGATACAGGGGGAAGCCATTGGCTCTGCCTGCCAGTGTTCACAGGCTGTCTAGTAATGCAGAATCACCAAAGGTCCCAGGCTTGGCTAGGGAGCCAATGTGATTTTGGGGGGCTTAGTGACACAGCTGGATTTGGAGGTGAAGTAATTTGTGGAGGGCTGTCCCCATGTGGATTTTGGAAGCTGCATTAATCTAGATCAGTAATTTTCAACCTGTCGTCCACAGACCCCTAAGGGGTCTGAGAAAGATGACTGTGATCAATCAAAAGTATGTAACAAACCCACATTTACCATTCAAAGGAGTCCACAACCCCATTCAAAAAAAATTTAGGGGTCTGCAAATGAAAAAAGGTTGAAAACCACTGATCTAGATCATTAACTAAACTGCCGATGAATCTCATCCAGGACAGCAGAAAACCCATCTTTACAGAGGCATGGTGTTGCACCCAGGCTGCACAGCTCTGGTCTATCAGCAGTGGGTTTAGTAATAGGGGTCGGTGTGGACATGGACCTGAACTTCCCTGAAGACTCGGGGCATGTTCACAGAGGAGCTTTACTTCATGTGTGGCATTAAATATGACACTAGGGAAGAAGGATGTGCACAGCACCTAGACCTAGCAGATCCCATGCAAGGTCAAGGTGAGATGACAGCACAATTACACCCCACCCCCATGGTTTCTTCCCATTGGAGACACCTTTGTCCCCAGGCAGGGCCTTGACTGCGTATGCAGCCAGCGTGCTGCAGATCTGTGTCCATCACAGATACGCAGGGTTAGTAGTTCATCGAGAAGCCCCAGGTGCGCTGGAAAGATGGGTACTCACTCTTTCACAAAGTTGTGCAGTTGTTGTCGGACTGACCTCTGAGCCTGGTCAAAAAGGATCTGAGAGAGAAGAGAAAGAACGTCATAAAGAATAAAAACAGGAAACTTTCCCCAACCTGAAGTGAATGCACAGCTCTGAGAGGATCAACTGCCCTGGCGCAATGGTTTTCCACTCTGCCAGTGCTATAGGGGAGGTTGAGGCTTAATTCTGCCTAAGGGCCCAGCTCAGCTCTTGGGTTTAGAAGGACTCCTCACTTTTACACGGGAGACATGGGTTTGATCCTCAGCCCACTTCTGCCGACTCAAAAACACTGTGCCATGTAGGGCATCTGCACAGCCTCCCACATAGAGAACAATGCAGAGGTAACAGCTTCTGGGTGCCAGCCGTCAGTGCGAGGGTGGAAAGCAAGAGCATGTCCTTGTCAAAGCTAGCTTGTTGGCTCCCCCATTTCTGCAAATGTATTGGGTGCCCTGAGTAATCTTCGGAGAAGCAAGGTGGCATTGCACAAACAGACAGCAGATGCCGAGCTGCTGCATCTGGCTATGCTGAGAAAAACAGGTTGGCTCCCCAGAGGCATTGACTACAATCCTGACCGGGAGAGTCAATAAGTGCTCTCTAGGATGCTGAGTGGTGGGACGCTGGCAGAAGGCCTGCTACCTGATGTGACCACAGTCAATTTTGAACTACTAGCATTCAAGGGTCCCTCAGCAGAAGCCTTCTGCATTCTCCCTTCCAGGATCCAGTGAAGGTCACGACGTCCCCAAGACAGAATGTCTTAACATGCACACACCCAGGGTTCCCAAGCTTTTGCAGAAAGGGGCCACTTGTACCCGTGCTTTCCTTAGGAGCTTGAGTTTCAAAAGGTGCCTCCAGGGGTGTAGGTTGTAGCCGTGTTGATCTAAGGACACAGGCAGACAAGGTTCTTTGGGTGAATCTGGTCTCTTTTATTAGAGCAACTTGAACAGTTGGGGAAAAAAATCTTAAATTTGAAAAGCTTGCCAAGAAAACAATTTCCAACTATTTAAGTTGGTCTAATAAAAGAGATCAGATTCACCCAAAGAACCTTGTCTGCAAAAGGTGCTTCCAGCTTTTTCATATTGCCAGCAGAGGGCACCATCACCTCAAACTGCACCCAGTCTCCAGATTTTAGGAATGATCCCAGGGAGTAGGGACACTGGGCTCTGAAGACACACCACAGCAAGGAGCACAACACCCCAGTCTTCCCCTGTAAGCACCAGCTCCCCACACACTGGAGATACC
The DNA here is from genome assembly GCF_052110815.1 of Crocodylus siamensis. Classification (NCBI taxonomy): domain Eukaryota; kingdom Metazoa; phylum Chordata; order Crocodylia; family Crocodylidae; genus Crocodylus; species Crocodylus siamensis. The sequence continues at coordinate 7,278,685 of NC_143406.1, read as the reverse complement.
ATAGCCATGTTCCACAGCATCTCAGGGAACGGAGGTACGACTCAGGGCTGAGTGTTGACCAAACACCGGCACATCTTGCTGCTCTGAGTTTCAGAAGGTTACAGAAAGGGACATTTCTTCTCAATCTGCCTCTTCACCCCTGGACCTTAAGCCCTGACTTGGGAGACACACAGTACCAGCAAAGGGGTGCATATAGTTCCTATGTCCCATTCACCCCTTGCACTTCTTATGGCCAAAGCCAGTTATGGATGTGGAGGGCATGTGTTCAATGGGAACAGGACTGAGACCTGCCAGACTCATGCCAAGTGTTTGGCCCATGCTTGAACCTTTTCAGACTGGGTTGTCCAGGGTTCTCCCTGAAGTGTGAGTCCTCTCTTCCAAAATCCTGCTATTCTGCTTAATGTTGGCTGCAGTTTTTTCCTTGAAGGCTGATTCAGCCCCAAGAGTAAGTTCAAAGGAAGGCTCTCAGCCAATGTCTGTGACGCTGCCACGAGTCTCTGGCAAGGCCGTGGTGCAGAAGAATGATGTTTTTAACCCCCCTGTAGTAAAAGCGCCTTTTCCCACTTCAACTCTTTTCTGCACCCAGGGGCAGCCCTGACTCCCACTGCCTCTAGTAGCAATCCTGGCTGAGGAAGGCCCCAGCTTTGAGACATCATACCATGCCCCCTGCAACGGCTGTCCCTCCCTCCCTTGTCTAAGTGCATGCTGCATCTTTTTATGCAGGTCATTATGTGAGATGGCAGCTGATGAGATGCAAACTGCAGAGCTTCGGCCTTCCCAGCCAGGGATCTGTCTCTGGGAGGAAGAAGCCGTCATCCCACCCCAGGCCACCCACCGCAGCAGACACTGTGCCCAGCACAGCTGGCTTTGCCCAAGGTAGCTGTTTGCTTTGAGGACAAGAGAAGCACTGGGTTTCAGAGCAAGTCCTCTGAGTACTTCACCCTGTGCAGAGCATATTCTGGCCTCAGGACTGGGACCTTGCACCTTTAGGTCAATAAAAAGCATTCTGATCATTTACTGCATAGGAGATTTATGGATGCAATCTTCACAAAACCCAGATATTACCATGAGAGGCACTGATATTAAATCTAGTGAAAGGGCTAGTTCTAAGGACCTATCAGCTCTGAGTAACCCTTTCAGATCTCCTAGTGCTCTATGCAGACCCTTAGGATAATTACTGGCTCTAAATGCACCATCCCTAATTCTTTTCATCACTAAGCACTTGGCAAAGGAAGTCATTCCTCTTATCCCCACTTTACAGATGAGAAGACTGAGGGAAAGGGAAGTGACTTGCCTATATCCAGCCTATGGCTACCAGTGGCAGATCTGGGAGTGGAATCCAGATGTTTGAAGTCTGAAATAGAAGAGCAACAAACAGCTGGCAAGAGCACCAAAAAGAGCCAGTTACAGCTAAGGAAGGAGGTTTTTCAAAAGTGCCAGAGGGCTTTAGGAACATAAATTGTATTGTCTTTCAGTTGGATTTGTGCTCCTAAATCCCTTAGTCTAAGGGTGAAAACTGGTCAGAACAAGGCATTTACTATGCTTGTTTTGCTTGAGGGAAAACACTGTTCTCTGATAGTCCACTGAAACAGAGCTCAGAGTGATACATAAAACAGTATTACAGTCACACCAATATCTCCAAGGGCTTCACAGACTACCAGATACGATCCAAACAGTGCTATAATTTGTAGGCAAAGGCAGCAGTGTGGGACATCTGCTCTCTATAGCTATGTGCCTCCTAATCCACTTCCATTACCAAGAGAGGGAATGATGGCCTTGGGTGGCGTGCCTGCCTGACACGTTCTGACAGTACCATGAGACTTCACATCCTAATGTAACATCTCAGCGGGTCAGGGCCTATTAGGACAGAAACACATCAGAAATACTGAGTAGCCAGCCACTAAAAAATAAAGAGAAGGCCCAAAGGATTGTGGATAAGAGGTTTCAGCAATAGTATTGGCTGCACCCTCAAGTACATTCATTATGCAGACGACTGCAGCCAAGGACAAAGCAAGGGTGGGTGCCACCGCCTAGCTGAATACAAACAGCTAGGAATGGCATCTAAATATGAACAGATGCAAGAGGAAGGCGGGGTAGGACCTGGACCACCCACCTTCCTGGCTTCACCAATGTAAATTCTTTGCTGCTTTTGGCACCCATTTGCCCTCCTGGAAAATACTACAAGAGCTGTTGGCCTATGTTTCCCATGCAGGCTGCTCCCCAAGCGATGCTTATGTGTTGATGGCGCTTCACTGTGCTTGCAACGCTGAGCACGGAAAGGCAAACAGCAACGAGGCCATCTGGTCCCCACCTGCACCCACATCTGGAGAGCCTCCACGCTTGGCTTCCGGCAGGGTGACACATTTGCTGGAGTCGGAGAGAGCGGACGCTTGATGCTGTTGGCCATAAGAGTGCAGACAGGCCCACTTGGGGGGGATGAGCAAGTAAACTCCAGAGCAGGAGTAGATTGGAAGGGATGCAATGTCAAAGGAGGGAGCTGGCGGATCGGCTTGCTCAGCTTGAAGGATAGTGCAAATGCCAGGGCAGTGCATTAAACAAAGCACGCGTGAGCCTAGGGATGGTTTCTTAGAGCCGCAGCAAACAGCCCGTGATCCCAGTGTCCTGATCACATCAGCTGGGGTGTCTGTCAGTTGGGATGTGACAAGGCTGGCTCTGCACACTGATGCCTGCCTTGGGAGATGGGGCAGGTCTTGCAAAGTTTCTGAATGGGAGGATGTCTCTATAGTGCACACAATATTACTACTTTCTGTGGGTGTATTCAGTATGGGTAGAAACAAGGCCGAAGCCAGGCATCGTGCAGAAAGGTATCCTGCCAGCATCCCCAGCCCTCTTCAGCCAAGCACCTCTCTCCTCCTGACCTGCAGTCGTGCTCCCGTTTCAGCCCAAGGTCCCACACAGCTCTGCCCAAGCCCCTCGCTTCTGACTAGCAGTGGTCCCCGCAGGCCTGAGTCAAGATAGCTAGATGGTGTTGTGATGGGAGCCATAATGGATAGGCATTTCATGCCAGCAAAGGCTCTTAATAAATATGCTGAGAGTCCCTCCGTGATACCAGCTCTTCTCATATTGCTTCTTCATTTATTTTGCCTGCCAAGGTCAACTGGGAAATTTTTACCAGTGGCTCCTCCATGGGATTTTCAAAACAAAATTAGCAGATGAAATGAAAACAGTTTTACAGGGTTGCTTTTTACATCCAAAATCATTCCCTGGCTTGTTCTTACTTCCCAGGCATGTTCAGAATAAATCATTTGGGCTAAGATTTTCCAGACTATGTGTCACCCCACCCTTTCTCCTCCCCTCAGCCTAGCCATGGGGATTGCAGTCCGTGACTCACCTCTGGTAACAGCACACAGGGTCCGCACAAAGATGGAGGGGGGGCAAACAGGCTTCTTATCCATCTGGGGAAAAAGCAAGACCCTGAATATTCCCCCACTAAATGCAAAGACATAGGCACTGTTTGTGTTTGCTGCTATGCCAATGCACATTGCATTGAAAATGGTGGGTTCCTGGACCACTTGAAGTCCTGGGACATTTTGTCTTTGAGCTTAGTGGGCTAGGATTTCATCCCGGGAGCAGTGAGTCTGGATCAGGAAGCACAATGCGTGGTTATCTTGATGCCTGGACGCGTCCAAGGGGAGGATCCATATCGCTAAGGCTTTCGCCTCCGAGTAAATGAACTGGGAGGATTACTTTGTACAAGAAGAGAAGCTTACCCTAATTGCTAGGCAAAGCAGAAGCCCATGCAACCACCTCTGAGATGGGACATTACAACTCTCTTCAAAGCAGAGTCACCCTGCACAAGCCTTAGGGCCAGAAGTGAAAAGTAACATTTCTTCATAGAAGCAGAGCTGTTCATGGAGCTGAAATGTAATTCTCCAATTTGCCCAGTGCGTCGTGTTAAATATCTTTGCTCCAGCAAAAAGCGCCCTGAGACTGTCTGGGTCCAGAAACAGCCCAAGGTCTGGCTTATGTTTTCTATCTCCCAGTTCCCACGAGCCCCTGGTGTGCTGGGTGGTGGATACTGGATACCTTACCAACCGAGAGAGAAACGCACACAACTCGGTCAAGGTAGCTGCCACGTTTCCCAGAACAGCGGCCCACCCTGCGGTCGAGGCAGCTGTGAATTATTAAACATGTCAGAGCTAGGACTGTAGTTGGCTCGGCACAGTCTGCTCCTGGCATCTAAGCCCCTTTCTTTTCTCTTCCGCTGGCTGCACTATTTAGCAGCTGTGATGGTCTCCTCTCCCTTCACATATGCCTTCTGTGACTACTTGCTCAGCAGTGTGTGATCCGTCCAAGCTGGGTGGGGCAGACCAGCCTGTGGAAAGAGCATGTGAACACCACCGAGGCTGTTCCAACAAAGGAACAAAATGAAACAATTACACCATATGGTGCATGTCTCCCCAGCCTCAGACGCTTGCTGCAGTTTACTTCCCTGCCATTCAAGTTCCTGAATCCAACAAGGTCTCTAACCGGAGAGTCCCTGAGCTCTGCTGAAGGCTTATGCATTCTGGGAACAATTTAGGGCTCAGCTCGGTCCTTCTCCTTCCAGCTACGTGAAGTGAGGCACGAGCAGTTCCTCCCAGTCAGCAGCTAGCTGGGCTTGTCTGTAGAGAGGGGCTGGGGTGAAATCAGAAGCAACCAGAGCATCCATGCCGAGATGGAAGGGAAACAGAGACAAACTCTGTCTCTAATCTGAAACAAGTGCAGATAACTTGCTCCTTTCTTTCTGGCCCTTCTGTTTCTCTTGAGCTCCAGAGGTACTGAAGAGGCAGCCCTGATATCCCTTGAAAGCCTTGCATTATTCAACCAGGAGCAGGAAGTTCTGAAAACCTCGTGAGAAAACTTGCTCTCAGTCCATTACTTCAGACCCAAGTGAATCAAATAGTTTATTGAACCACCCAGGCCTGTATTTAATGCATCTGAAGCCAGCCACCCACCTTAGGGTGATTCACTAGTAAGGATCCAGTATGTCTCCAAGCTCCAAAGCTTTCTTCTACCCAGTAGATCCGTATCTGATTGAGATGGAGCGATATCAAAAGTTTCGGGACATTAAACTCCTCCGAAATATTTTGAAGGGCTGAGTGTCTCGTGATGACATAATGATATAGATGTCGAGATGTCACAGTGCCAAGCAGAAATTCTGCATCCGTGAACATGTTCTGTGTTACGGGAACTCATATCTTCTAGCATAAGCCTAATGTGTTGTAGAAAACTACACCGGATCCCATCAGTATGGTGAGGGGCAAGCAGCTTGGAGGACTTCCCTTTGCCTGTCCTTTAGATTTCTCTCTCCCTTCACTTACAAACATAATCACCCGCAGCCCTGTGACATCTGCCATCTGCCTCACTGACTCATCACAGCTTGGGTGGCTTTTTCCTTGACAGCAGGAAATGCTTCCTGGCTCGCTCAGAGAAGCCGAGTCTCCTTTGCAGGCCGCTGCTGGATGCCCCTGACAAGCCACACTGATGAGGGAGGGATGGTTGGGGCTGTTTAAGCTTGGACGAGGCAGAGAGAATAGGGCTGGGCTGCAGAGGGCAACACTAATGTCACAGCTTCTGCATCTGAGAGAGCCTGGTGCTCCAACACTGCCATGGATGGACTTACTGGGCTCAGCCCACGTAATTATCTTGCCCCCGCGTTTTCACTGGCACGTGCTTTCTTTTTTTTTTTTTTTAATCTCATTGATAAAAGGGTACGTATGGATCTGGACAGACAGACCGAGACAAAGAAAAAAAAACTATTTACAGAGGCAGGTAGTACAGCTGGAGGAAATTTTTCCCTATTTTGATTTTTTTTCAGTGCCATTTTTGCAACGAAGAGAAAGTTTCATAAAAAGTTGCCCTGAAAACTGCATCCTTTTTTTTTTTCCCTCCCCACAGATGGATACATGGATGTTCACACTCGCTCCTTCCTTCCTGGACGGTTTATTACTTCATATACATATTGTTAGCACGTTCTCATAGAGCAGGAGACCACAGAAGTGCCATCAGCCCCAAATGACTCTCCTTTCATATTAATGCTACTGGAGGGGGAATGAGGTATAAAGGCAAAGTGCTTTCAACCCCCACTCTCACAGGCAGAATTTCCCCTGAAGGGCTCTGTGGCTTGGGCAGCTCTCGTGGATTATAATGCAACCAGAAACACCCTCTGGAAGGGTCTGTGATCCACATCTCCTTATAGCCCCGACGTATTCCTTCAATAATTGCCTCTCATGGGTTCTGGCGACTGGAGCTCTGCTCCTGGGCTTTGAAATCCGCAGCGGGGGGATGAATCACTGTGTATTACATGGCCAAGTCTCTCTCATCCCCTGCGTGCACAGCAAGTCCTGCTGTAAATAGCCACCCAGGGGACCAGCTGGAATTGGCTGCTAGCAGAGCTGGCCTGAACAAAATTTCCCTGAAAGCTATGGTGTGGCTAGGATTAGGGATCAGTCACTTTAAGCCAGGTGAAGCCCAGGGTACGAATGCCCCTGCAGTGGGGTGTAAACTCTGTGGTTTGGACCCAGCTGTATTTAAAATGGGTGGAGCTGGCCCAGAGGCAGAGCTGGGGCTTGTCTCCTGGCCTCATGAAGAGGGTAGGGCATGAGGTCTGCTTTCTGACTTGCACAACTCCCCTGCTGCCTGGAGACCGGGGCAACTGCTTGCCCCTAGCACCATTCCTCGTCACAGTTTCCTCCCATAAACTTCCTCCAGTCCTTCCTGATTACATCAGGGGGAAGAGGAAAAACCACCCATGTCTCCCCCACCTCCCACCCTAGTCTCTGGTCAGAGTGGTGCTGGGAGGCCCAGAGGTCGTCTTTCAGTCCAGCTCTGACCCCTCCATCTGCCTGAGGTCTCTGGGGAAGACTGTTCACATCAGAACAGCTCCAGCTTGTGCCCATGTGTGGCTTGTGTTGTAGGTGATGGTAAAATCACCTCTGCTCCTTGATGAAGAGCCAAGTCACAGCCGCTCCATGTTGTGCTGCCTCCCCCTCCTGCAACCTGTGCCTGTCGTTTTCTCACCGTTTTAAATGTGATGCTGCAGCCCTGAGCAATGGACGCATTGCACAGACTTTAATCTGGGCAGCACGAAGCGGTTAGCACAAAGCACAGGCACCTGCGTCCACTCTTGGCACGCGCTGGGCGGGATTATGCTACCTCTACAGTAGCATTGTAGTCTGATTAGACAAGTGACTCCACTGGGCAGAACAACTGCCCTTGACAGCATGGAAGAAAACTGGGATTTCTAATCACACTGCTGCTGGGGGACCCCTCTCCAGTTCAAGCGTGTGGTTTTAATACTCTTGAGTAATGGTCTGTAGGAAACATCCATGAGCTACTGCACTGATGTAATTCTAAACACCACTGCACGGCCTCTTCGCTCACAGTCCCACAGGCCATAAAGCTATCGATCCCAAACTGACAGAGGCCTTCTGGCTCCTTTAGCTACAAGCAGATCTCATTACACTTGCATTTAATTATGATTACCAGGCTCTGTAAAAAAAAGAGGAAAAGGTTGTTTTCTCACATTTAATGGCCCGGCAAGTTGTTCATGCCTTAGAACAACAGTCTGCAACCTGTTAAGGATGTGGGCCAGATTGAGTCACCTTGGGTCAGAGGCATGAGGGTCGGGGACAGAGGGGGAGACCCAGGTGCTGTCATGCTTTTCCCAACGGTAGCAGGAGAATATGCTGGCTGCTTAAGTTCCCTGCTGCCAAATGCAAAGGAAGCCCCATGTCCACAGACCGAATCAAAAGGCCCCAGGGGCCGGATCTGGCTTAGGGATTCGTATACTTCTCTGGGGCAGATGGAAGCCAGGGAGAGGGATAGCAAGGGGGCATTGCACAGCAGCTTCAGGTGCCATCGGGCAAGCATCACATGCCTACTGGCCTGAGCATGGACCAGCACAGATGGGAACAAATGGAGAGGGAATAAGGGAAAGACCAATCCAGGCCAGCTCCAAAGCCACTCCATGCACTTCCCCGCATGACACTGAGCAATGACACACTCCATCGATGGCATTCAGGAGAGATGCCACAGACTAGCAAGGAGTCATTCGTTGGCTGAGCAGTGACTCTCAGGACTGTGGTTATGGGTCAGGCTGCCTGGGTCTTCCCTGAACCTTGCAGGCAGAGAGGAGCCAGGCCCTGCCGTAGCAGAGGAGCAGTGCCTCAAAGGAGGGGATGAGTGCCCAGAAGCCTTGCAGCTCTCCACAGCCTAAACCCAAAAGGTAAGCTTGGCCTCTGGCCACACTAAAGAGCAGGACCATGGCTGGCAGCTGACAGGGTAGCATCTGTTTGCAGACAAGCAAGGAGCACGTCCAGCATGAAAGGACTCGGCAAACCATAGTCCAAATTAATTCATGCTGGTGTTTTTGGAGGGAAGGGGCAGGGGGAACCACAAGGGCCTGGAGCAAAATTCCAGTTTGTGCCAGAGGGTAAAAGAAAATTGTTCATCTCCTGCAAGCTGCATGGAAAGGGAGCTGCGGGGCTTCAGCTGCCCAGGATGCCACCCCTCGCTCTATTGCTCTGCTGCAGGTGCAGGTAACTTACTTCCTTGCGCTGGGTCATGAAGACCCAACCAGAGGAGGAGCACAGGGGAAGCAGAGAAGTGACTTCAGCAACTAGAAAGGTAGACGACTCCGTGTAAGGACATAACTCCAGCCAGTGCAGCCTCCCATTGTGCTCCAGAGACTCGTCCAGCATGGACTGGACAGGGGGATTTATGTAGGACATAGGTGGGATACAGACCTTCAGCATCCAGCAGGTGAAATCAGTGCCAGATTATGACATGCTGAGGACCTAAGCTATGTCCATCTTAAGAGGCCCCAATACAATAAAAATAAAAAAAAAAACCCCACCAAAAATGGATTTTCATAAAATTTTAAGATGAATTATTGTTATTTCTGCACAAATTTATGAACTCGGTAAGAATAACAACTGTGGAGCCATGTAGATTTATATTTTTGTCATATTAGAATGAAGTTGTCCAGATTTTTTTTTTTCCTTATTTAGAGGCCCCTCGTATTGTAAGGCCCAAAGCTGTAGTTTAAGTAGCATAAGCCTAAATCTGACCCTGGGTGAAGTGACATGATTTGGGAATCAAATGCCAAGATTCTTCCCCAAAGAAGGGCCTCAAGACTTGGCTGAAAGCTGTTCACACTGTAAAGAGAAGATACAATTTCCCACGCAAGTTCATTAGGAGCCATGTACCTAACTACCCCCGAGTGCCCTGGAAAATCTGCCCCTAAGCTCCTGAGGGGCACAAGTTACAGTCGGTCCATTCACAGAGAAGACCCAGTTAAATGCAGTGCACTAGCTGAAGGATGCATTGATCCTAATAAGGATACAACATAAAATAAACTGTTCTAAAATCCTATCCCCTGCAGCCTTTGATCTCCCTTTGGGGAATGGCGCAGCACTGTCCTAGCACAAGAGAAGGGGAGTCTCATCAGACTTTTCCGGCAGCGGGGTGGAAAACACCTCCTCTAATTACTGACCTGTAATGCTTCCTTCCTGGAGGTGCTGAAGTTTTCCCATGAGGGTGCTTGGGGTGGGGGATCCTTTGTAATGGAGATCTTTTCTCCATTTCTACTGTGGACCTCCTAACAGAGCCCAAGTGTCATCAAAGGGCCAAAGTACACATGAATCAGACCTTTGGACTGACATTAGAAGGAAGAAGTGGGCAGGCTGCATGATCCTAAAAATGATTTCTGCCATGGGAAGGGGTGAGCCGACCACCCCGGAGGAGCAAATTCCCTCCGTATCCATACTATGGGAAGCTGCAGTGAAAGAATCAGGCTCACCACCATCTTGTCTTGGGCCTGTCTTAGAGGAGACCCACTGACCAAGTCAGTCTTTGGCTTCTCGGCTGAGACCGCCAGCGAGAACAAGAGCTGCAGCATGCCTCAAGATGTCAGCATTGCAGCACGAGTGGGAACCAGTGCTACAGCCCACGGTGCAGTTGAGCTTTGTATTTCGTGGCTTGAAGCATACATTTCTAGAAGGAATGTCTTGGAAAGCCTATTGTTTAGGATTTTGGAAGGTTATTCTCTCCAGAGCAGGCAGTGAAATTAGTCTCCCTGCCATATTGCTGGCATGTTACAGAAACACTTCCTCTGGGCTGCTGAGAGCAATCACCATTCCCTGCAAACTCAGCCAAAGCCAACAAGCCTGGATGAAGAATGATGAGTTCAAGGTATCTCAGACCCTGACCTTATCCTTTATTATCAAGGCCATTGTATCTTCTTGTCTTGCCTTCTCTTCTATGCTCTCTAAAAAAAAAACAAACACACTCTCCATAAACAGTCGCCCACGTGAGCCACACTTGGTGGTCAGCACATCCGGCCTGCGGCATGCCACACACCACCCCCACCGACCCACGCTGTGTTCCTGGTTCCCCACAGGCAACAATCTGTATCCAGGAGGGTCAAGCAAGAATGCCACCAGCTACTCCCTGCTTCCTCTTCCACTTTTCCAAATCAGCTGGTATCAAGGCTGGAGGAGACGGATTGCTTCCTACGCAGCGTGTGGCTTTGATCAATGCAAGGCTGCTCTTTGCACCATATTTTCCTAGTGCTCAGCTAAGTAGGTTGACTGTGGTTGAGGCTTTGGGATTCCTCTGGAGAGCGGGGTTTTTTTTCCATGGAACAAGCTTGTTTTCTCATACGGTGCCTTCCTTGAACTCCACCCGGCAGCAAGGCCCAAATTCTCCTTCCATTTACACTGGTGCAATCCCACAGAAAGAAGCACGGTTGTACTGGTAGAGGCCAGCGCAGAATTTGGTTCCTAGCTTTTCTATATGGATTAAGCCTGTTGCCCTTGCTCTCCCCACCCCTCTGCTCTTAACCCCACCCTACCATCCCCTTTATTTTGGGAAAAACTGATTAAGTAAGATGTTCCTGTTTCTCCGAGTCCTTACCTGGCCTCTGTCAGTACAGCACCAGAGCACATCAGCATCATTAATGTACATATCTAGGCAACACTCACTCCAAATTAACTCCATTTTACAGATATGGAAACTGACGCTTAGCAACAAAAAGGGACTGGACTGCGATCACAGTGGAGGACAATGGTGAAAGGGAGAGCTGATCCCTCATCACCTTGATCCCAGCTCAGTGCCTTAACCACAAGATGCTGCTTTTGCTCCTATATCCCTTTGGGTCAGCATTTTTCCCCGTTGCTTATGTCCCATATAAAAGCTGGAATGCTTTGAAGCTCCAGCTTGCTAGTCCTCCCCATTCATTAAAGCATCTCCTATGTGGATTTTGCAGAGTTGGCCTAGATGCAGGGATCCCTTCCAGGCCAATACTCCAGCAATAAAGTTAAGAACAAGCTCTTCCAACTGTTTTTAGGGATTCTTCCTTCTTTTCAACTTGTTCCAGTTGTACATACTGTCCTGGACACATGCCTGGAGTAAGCACTGATTGCTGCTTCAGAGCTGACATCTTTGCACATAGATGAACCGAGATATTCATACACATACACACACACACACACACACACACACACACACAGAGACAGCAGCAGAATCACTAAAAATAACTGTAAATTGTACAGGCACCATGGCCAACTCAAAATGCTACAGTCACTCCAAAGACATTTCCTGCAGAAGGCTCTCAAGCTGAAGCACAGTCTAGGGATGACTGATGTGCTCCAAAGCACGTGGAAAGCCAGTGTTCAGACAAGGGTTTTCCCTTGTGCATGCAGCTGGTGAAAGTGAGATTCTGGCATTTCAGAAAAGCATGCTCCCAGGCAGTTGGGAATTTGGGAAGCACTCCTGGCAGGACAGTGAAGGCTCCAAGGGAAAGGGTTGGACTACAAGAAGCACCACAAAGTTATAAAGATGGCCCTTCCGTACTCTTCACCCCTGCCACTGTTAGAGTGGATAAAGTGGACCTCTGGGGTGTAACCCTGGAGAGCTAAGGTAAACCACAGTTTTAAGAAAACCCTGCACATCTCACCTACTCATTAACAAAAGACCCTTTCCAGCTTTACACAAGTCAAAACTGTGGGGGGGGTTTCAGATTCAGCCCTGCACCCACCAATGCTCCCACTGAATTAACGCTCATTAGCAAGAGTGCACTAATCAATGCATAGACGCGCCCAGGGTAAAGAAAACAAGGAACCCTTTGGTCTCAGAATCCAGCCCTCCCCTGCACTACTGCATGATCTGAAAAATTCCCACTTCTACCACACTGCCAAAGTATCTTGTCTACTGGTAAAGGAAAGACACTAAGACAGTGACTCTGCTATGCAGCGATCCACGGCCAAAGCAGAGACCAAGATCATCCAGGTGCCTAGTGATTCGGGTGCTTCCACGTATGGAAGCTTGAACTGAGACTCCTTACAGGGGCCTGAGTTTTCAGAGGGTGGGTGCTCAGCATTGCCAAGAACCAGGCCCCAACACAGGGTCTCAAGTTGGAAAAACAGAGGCACTAGTCACACTGGGGGATCTTGGCCCAGACTAGCTAATGAAACTAAAATGGAGCAGCAATTTTCCACAACAAGGACTGAGACCTTGTTCGGTCCTCCAGCATATGGATGTGACCATCACTGGAGCCTGGGTGGACCTCAGGGGAAAGCCTGCGCCTAACGGTTGGTGCAAAGTAGAAGATGGAAAGACTCAAAGCCTGGGCCTGTTCTGACCAAAGAGGAGCTTAGCTCATGCTGCCAGTCAGCTGGGCTAAATGCAGCTCTCACTGCAAGCTGTAGTTCCCTCTCCTCTCTGCCACATCCTCTGTGGTTGCTACACTGGTTTTAATTAGCCAGTCTCCTCTGAGGTTGCATATTTGGCACTTGTAGCTTAGTAAATTGCATGTTATTAAATATTACTAGGATGTTGCAACCTTCTGTGGGCACAAGGCAGGCAACTGGATCCTGTGCCTCTACCAGAACACAGGCCTTTGTCTTTGGTCCTCATTCTTTGCCTGCTCTCACACATGCACGCGCACTTGTCGCTCTTTCTTTTGCACACACGCCCCTCTTGCTGTCTGTGGCGTGCATCAATCACTGTCTTTCTCTGGCTCATTCTGCCCTAAAAAGTTTTGCCAGCACATCTGTGCTGGTTGGGAGTGCGATATTATTTTCTTTTCTTTCAACAGACTTTGCTGTGCTAGCAGAAAGCAGTTATACTGGAGGGGGAAAAAATCTTTGGCTGGTATAGGTTATGCAGTTGCTTTGCTGGCAACACTTTTATATGCAGATAGTCTCTCTCATGCACAATGTCTCTTATCCAAGTATTCCCTTTCCCTCGCTCTCATATCCCTACAAACTCTTACCCCTTCTCTCTCATGTTACATGCAGACACAAGCCAGGTCTGCACAACAAATGGAGGCCAGCATAATTATATTTATTGGTCACTGGTGTAATGCGGATTGACGTGCGATCTGTACGGCTGTGCTGGCTTCATCGCTTAGTGTAGACAGAGTTATGCACAAGTTTCATATTCCAAGTTGCAGCCACATTAGGAACACTTTGGATAGTGTACCAGGTGAGACAGCTGTATCAGGAAAGGCTCCCAAGTATAGACCTGACCTCAGCCGTCTCTTCCCAACCCCTTTTTACCCTCTCTCTCACATGCACTCACACTCAGATGGTTTTATTCAGCCCTTCACTGCTGGCTTTCTGCATCATGTGTTTTAACCTCCTCCCCATGGCATGTCCTATGAGGAACTAACTCTCCCAACCTGCTTCCCAAAGAATAAAATGGACTCATTGCTGCTTTGCCCTCCACCCAATACAGTTAACCTGAGTCCTGAAAGCACACATCATCCTCTTTCTAACATAAAGTGACAGGAGCACTGTGGGATAAAACTGGGTCACTCCAGTACTGGCACCCTGAAGCTTTCTTCGGTTTAAAACATTTGAATCGATTATGAGCTTCTGTGCTTAAAATATTGTAGGGCTGGCTCAGAACCAGAAGCACCTTTGTACTTTGCAAGGGCCATAAATACTCTGCCCATGTGTCTGGTCTGGAGAAGACAGCAGGATCTCTCTACGGAAGAGCTCTGGTACCGAGATTCAGCGTGGTTAGGGGATCAGCCTGCTCCTAGGCATTTCCTTCCATCTTATGGCAGCATTAATATAGTCCGCTTTATCCATCTGGGGTCCCTGCTTTGGAGTTGCATTTAAATGGACTCTCAAGCACAGTGCAAAGCTCCAAAGCACATTCTGCTTTGGGAACAGCCAAGCGACTCTCCAAGTCATTCTGCTGGCTGGGGAAGAGCTACATCCTGATGGGAAACCAGTGTGTCCTGGCCTTGCTCTCTCCATCTGGAATCCATGAGGGGCTCTGAAAGTGAGCAGCATCAGGGCTGGGGGTCCTTCAGGACCCCATCTGTTCCTGCACTGGCCTCACAAGGTGCCTCCAGTACAATCACAAAAGAAGAATGATTCATCTGCACCACAGGACTATGCACGTTTGCTCTTTCCGTTTAGGGACGAATGTTCTAGCTCTTCCCCTGACACTGGTTTTATGACCTTGACCCTCTGGCGGCTGCAAGTCCGCAGTGAAAGCTTTGAAATGTCAAGCAAGGATGAGAAATGTGCCCTGCGTTCTCTCCTCTGCTCCCTGACGCGCTGCTGGCTGCCCCAGACACCACAGAGGGCCGCAGCTGCCTTGAACCATTCTCAGACCATGCATAGCTTTGGTGGCTGGAATGGGCAATGCACAGCGGATGCTTCATCAGATGCATCCTGCTATGGAAGCTAAGGAGCCTTACAACAAAGAGAGTGGGGAGAGCAAAGCTGTAGCACCCAGTACCTGGAAAGGTGCTGAAAGCATCTTCTTCACATCACCGTGCAGAGCATTAAAGTCCTGTGTGTTTGGCTGAAGACATTAGGACAAGTCCTGCCCTCGGAGACCCACACCCAACCCCACTCACTAATATCATGCATACGGTCCTCTACAAGCCACATGGCGACACCTGTAGTGGACCCCCATGGGCCACAGCAGTCACGCAAGCCGATATAAATCCACAGATCGATGTACCCATGCAGCCCACTGCACTGACTGATGCACACAGTGCGTGACTGCTGGCCATTGTGCATATGCAGTAATCCCACTGACTAACAGAGGCAGAACTTGGCCTACTGGACACCTCCCAGAAAGGGGAGAACCTCTTACACATGACAGGAACCTCTCTCTCACATCTGCTGCCAAGAAAGCAGAAAATGGGACCTTTTCAAGAAAACTCTCCTAGACCCACTGTGGTGTCATTGCTGCCTGACTGAACACCAGCAGATCATCACGTAGCCTCTAAAGAACAAGGTAAGACCATTACAGGTTCGCCCCCAGCATGCAAAGAACATGAGAGTAAGATGGCACCTTACCATGTGATAGTTAATCATTTCCTGCAGGCTGTCTCCAAATTTGTCAAGGCACTCCTGTGAAAGAAGCAAGCAGGCGGTTAATGGAGCAGCTGCCCTTCTTCCCCTCCTCTTTCCAGTTTAGTGCTGAGCACAGCACCCCCCTGGTTATTGCTTTTGCACGACAGTTCTACATGTTTCCTAAATAACTAATGCTCGCCGACCCAGATTCAAAGGACCTTGTCTGCATTCTGGCTTCTTAAAAGCACAGTTCCCCTTGCAAACCTTTTAGCGATGAAAAAAAAAAAAAATCAGGGGATTTTTCTTCCAGACACTGAATCTGCCCTGTGTGGGACTAAGATGACGCATAGGTTTTAAGCAAATCTGAGCAGGCATAAACTTCACCCCCAAGGATTTGATATTCAGAATATCTAGACCATACATAGCATCTGAAGAGCCAGCAGTGAAATGGTTCTCATGGATTTATGGGAGATTTTGATACGATTTATGACCCCAAATGGTGCTAAGAGTTGATCTGATTTCCCTGCTTTTGATGGGGAAAGTGTTATCATATTGCTGCAATGATCTCCAAGCACTTTGCAAATATTAATTTAACCTCACAGCCATTTCCTTTTCAGTGGCCCCTCCAGGAAGTGAACCCATTTCACTCAGAAAGATAAGCTGAGTCACATGGAGCCCCCCCCCCACTACGTCTTCCCTTTTCAGGGCTTTAGAATGAGTCTGGCAATGGTAAGCAGGACAAAAATGTTCAAAGTCCTGCTTCTCAATTCTGCCACTCCATTCCCTAGAAACATGCAAGTACAGGCTTAAAGGTACCAACCTAATAAATAACAGCCTAAAGTACCATTTCACGCTGTAAAGCATCCCTCTAGCAATGGGGGCTGCTAGCCTCTCTTGGAAAACATTTGCATTCGCTCAGATTAAAGCCAGTTTCCAGAAATACCCCTCCCGTCTTTAATGCCATTCTCTCGTGCGTTGTCCATCTCTCAACAAGTTTGCTGCCCACCACCCCAAAGAGACTCACTGAAATCATTTCGTCCTTCTTGCATTGCTGAGACAGGTCTCGGACCCCGCTGACAAAGTGTTTGTTGGTGGTGATGTAGGCTTTCCCAGCCTCAATCATTCCACTGCATAGCTTCACCAGCTGCAGAGAGAAGGGGAGGGAGAGATGTGAGTGGGGACAGTCGTACAGAGTTGGGCAAAGCATTTGCAAGCAAAGTGGACTTGCAAGTAAGATTGCAGACTCAGGCTTGCTGCTTGTGGTAAGAGCAAGGTTTGAACCCAGGACTCCTTCTGCAGCTAAAAGCAAAAGCAAATACAGCTTGAGGCAGGTTAGCAGATCTACTGACTGGCAGCAGTAGATATGGGTTGCTCCAAGTGCGTGACTCACCCACTGGAGAGAAATAAAAATCCCCAAGACAAATTGACACCAGAAAACCTCCCCTGAAGCATCTTGCAAATTTTAGCCTGGACTATTCTTAGCCTGAAAATTCAAACTGAAGTCTCATTCTTTGCTGTCTTCAAGAAAGGCACAGACGTTCAAACAGGGACCAGAACATAATACTCACATGACTTCAGTGAGTAAGCCTGTAGCATGAGCAGGGGAGGATGTCTGGGCCCAGATTCAAGGCTCAGCCAGGCAGTGCTACCAACTTAGCACTCTCGTTGCTCTGTGCAATGCTATTTGGGGGTTCCTACTGACTAAGCGCCTGCATTAAGGACCCCATGTCCATTTTCTACCCTAAATACTTGGCTATTGTCTGCTGACATTTCTGCCATTGCAACACGCAGCATTTTTTTGAGGTTTGCCTGGCCAATTCCTGCCCTGTGGTGCCACAGGTGGGTGCATGCTGCTTCTTTGAATGACTCCCTTGCCACTGCAGACAGCACAGGTCCTTGGGGGTGCACAAGGACAGTGAGACAACGCCAATTTACCCCCAGTCAGGATCTGGCCCTCATGAGTGCAAAGTGAAGCTTGGAACCATGCCCCACGTGCCACGGCCAAGGTGTTTGGTTGAGGAGGGCTGCAGAGCCAAGGGGTGCCCTACTCTGAGAACAGGGGGCATTGCAGGGTCTATGAAGCTGTCACACAGCAGCTGCTCAGGAAAGGAAGGGGAGGCTCCTTATTGCATTGTCAGGCATGGAAGGAGCCCCCACCAGTAACAGGGAACTCTAACCAGGCTGTCACAAGCCAGGAGGGGCCCTTAAGAGCATCTTATGCCTCCACTCCCACCTGTGCCTGCTTGGCTTCTCAGAGCCATGCCATCAGGACACAGCAAGGCCTGCTTAGGGCAAGTTTGAGGGCTTGGTGCCTACTTGGGGTGGCTGTGTGCAGAGAAGAGCTTGGTTGGGGATATCTGAGGACAGCTCAGAGCTTGCAGAGCAGCTTACCCAGCTTTGGGTGCTCCTGGCTAGTACTTGTAGCAGGGGCAGGTAGGGTAGCTGCCTGACGATGTAATACAGAAACCTTGCATCTGAAGTGCAGGACTTAGCAGGTATTCAGGTTGCAGCCATATTGGTCTAGAGGCAAAAGGAATCAGAACTCATGGTAGATGGGATCTCTTTTATTAGACCAACTACATTTTTGCAAAATAATAATTTCTTTTTTGCAAAAATTTAGTTGGACTTAGCAGGGGAACTGCAATTCCTGGCAGCAGTGAGAAGCAGCCCCCGACACCCAGGGAAAAGCCTGAACTGTTGCACAGCCCCTAAGGATTTGGGACTTTCCTTGCTTTGGAAGGAGTGGGTTTTTTTGATCTGGCCAAACAGCCTGCCCAGCAAAGCTCTCTTGGGATGCGATTACATGCCTGATGATGAAGCAGCAAAATGCACCCTGGCACTTGACTGGAAGGCGAGTAGCTGCAGCTGTGTGTTTGCAGGTAACTTGTACTCTGGAAGCACTTCGTTGATGCTAATCAGCCCCCAGGCCCATGTGTCAGAGCTCACCTGCATGCGATTTGTCCTGAGTGTTACCCAGCAGCTGGGTGCTTCATGCATAGCATACAAAGGAACAAGGGTGGAGGTGGTGAGATTCTACAGTCCTGATGAACCATAACCTCTGAGGCAGTGGACTGAAGCTGGTTTTAAACCTGCATAATGTGCCTACAACCAGGCACTGGGATTCCTGTCAATTTGGGAGGATGCTAGCTCTTGCTTTCCTGGTCACATGCATGTGTTACAGTGGCTGAAAGGACTCTTGAAAGCTGTGTCTGCACGGTGTATGACTTAACATTTGCTTGGTGGGCTTTAGAAGGTCCTTGCTCCAGGGAAGCTGGGGCTCAGCAACTTTAAAAACAAGTACGCGACTCGTTATGCTGGAGAACCACGTACCCCAAACCCACTTCTGTTCCTGCTTATATCCAGCACATGCTGTAATAATTCAGTTGAAGCCCAGGGTGCTACTTGAGCAGTCTGACAGCAAGAATGAGGCCACTTCCTTGCTCCAGGAGCAAGTCTTGAACCACAATAGCCAGCTTCTGTAGGCTGTTTCTTGCTGGGAACCCCCCTCCTTGAGGTCCATTTGTCCTAATTCAGTTACAGGAAGCATGTCCAGCCCCCAAGAGCCACCCACGTGCACCGCAGACCCCTGAGCACACCTAGACTAACTGCTTGCTGACTACAGCATTCATCTAAGCATGTTTTAGACCTTTTCACCCTAGGACTGCTTTTCTGCTTACGGCCAAAGCTCCTGACGGAAAGCAGGAAAGAGATCAAAAGAACTCATGGATTCTCTTTGTCATTTTAGAACCACAGCCCAAAGCAACTTTCCTACCATGCACAGTTTGGGCTGCTCAAAAAAAAGAAAGGGGGGGGGGGAGGGGAGGAGGGAAGTATTCATTTCCTAGTGTCATAGATGTTAGGGGCTGGAAGGGACTTTACAGATCATTGGGTCCAGCCCCCCGGCACTAGGGAAGAAAAGACACCTGGGATCAGATGACCTCGGCAAAGTGGGTGTCTGTCAAGATGCTTTTTGAAGATCAGCGGGGTGACAAAGTTGGGGTTATTCAGAATGTTTTACTGCAGTTCAGGGCTTTCTGGCAACATGAAAAAAAAAAATCAAAACTGTGGACAAGCATTTTGGAAATTAAGAAATTGTCACTTGTTTGTGTAATGATTATAAAGTCATTTTTGTCTAATCCTAATGAGAGAGATGTATTCCTTTATTTATTGACCAATTCTCCCCTTAGCCCCTGGGGTGAGAGCAGATCTCCCCAGCTGTCTCCAACAGACAGCTTCTGAATCCAGTTCTTGTACTTCTCTCATTCTGTTGTTCACAAAGTTTTAGCAGAACAGGCTAGCAGGCTCGTACTGCTCCATCCAACACCAAAGATAGAAAACAAACTGATCCAGCTTCTATTGCATCTGGAGCCCAGACGGACTCAAGGAGCTTTCAACAGATCCTTTGGAAAGGAAATCCAGCTTTCTCTGCAACGTGGCGGTTTCTAAAATACCTCCTTGTGCGCACACATGCACAGCCAAGGCTGTGTTGCTAGTAGCTGAGGGCCACGCAACCTGAGCACACTCTGAAATCGCATTCCCTCGCTTTGGAAAGACTCCTGAAATACTAGAAAGCTTGGGCACCGCTGGTAGGAAATCAGTCTGCAACAGCTGGAGGCTAACCTGAGGTCAGCCTATGTGAGCGAAGGAAGCATCTGTATTTAAACTGCATTAGAAATAACTGCTTCTGCCTCTAACTGGAGAAAGCAATTAAAAACTGAAAAACCCACCAAACCACAGGAAGTTCAGAGAGTTCAATATTCAGTCTTAAGAGCCAGGTTCTGACTCCCATGTTTACACTGAACACTAGTACCTTATTCCATAATTTTTCCCTGAGAGGAAGACTGCAACTGTAGGCTGAGCACTGAACTAGAGTAAGGAAACGCAGGTTCAGTTTCTGATTCAGATGCAGATGTCTGATGTTACCTAGGACAAAGCACTTGAGCGGACACAGGTGTGTTCTCAGGATATCTCCACTGATGACTATAAAACATGCAAACACCATAAGGGCATGTGCAAATCTAGACAGAGTGCTGCGCTACGTAACAACGACCAAATCTTGCTGAAATTGAGAGGCGAGTCCAAAAAGAAGTGAAGAGAAATGGCTTTGAAGTTCAATGACCCTTCAGATCCAAGTCAACCTCATCTGTCCTGATGCCAAGCTTGTATTTCTGATCTTGTTGCATAGTTGGCCGAAAATATGCACGGAGTATTTAACTGTTTAACTCAGTCCCCGGTAACTGCTCTGGGCCTGATCTTGGTGCTAGTGAAGGGTTCCAGATGGGCAGTCCAAGAAACTAAATTCCCGTATCCACAGTGGCAGTAGCACTTCCATTAAGACAAGCTTTCCCCATGCTAGGCAGCTAATGTGCTTTGATCCCGTCTCTGAAAAACCAACTTGAATGGTTCGTCTGAGCCTCTCTGGGGGGTCACCAACACATGAAGACACCTGTCCCGAGAACTCAAGACTAAAACCATCCATTCATTTCCTACAGGCTGCTGACCTCCAAGAACTTGTGGCTTAAACCAGGCCACCTTCCCCATCCTGTGCCGGATTTCCCTTTCCATCTAACAGCATGCAGTCTCTGCTAAGAATTCAATAGTTTCTCGGCTTCCTCCACCACGTTTCTGTCCGTCTGTTCTCATTCAGAAACATCTTGGCTGGTGTCTCAGATATTTGAGGGGAGTAGGGTGGGAAAACAGCCTTCCATCAGTAAGCCTCTTGACTGAGATCCAAGCCTCTTTCAGCACTTCTCTCCCTGCCCCCTACTCCGAAGTGCATGGATATTACAAACCATATTTTTTCCTGATGGAAGGTTTTGCATTGCTAATTGCCGACAGAGACCTCATCAAGTCCTGTAGTAGCACAGATGGATAGATAGTTGGAAATCTTAAAGTGACAGGGTCAAGAGACACAGACTAGACTTGTTTTTTTTCTGCATCTATTTGTTACATCCAGGGAATTCTTTGTGGTACGTACATGAAGGTGTTTTTGCTATGCTTCTCTATCAAATGCTGGTCCCAGCATCCAGGAAAAAAAATAGTAGGCACAGTCTGGCCCAGTAAACCAATTGTGCACGTGGAGTGTAATACCAGTGCAGTACGCTAGTGTATTACAGATCTGAGTTACATAAACATAGCCCTAAATTACAAAGCCATGTGAACATAAAGTGGGGGAAAATTGGTAACAAACTTCAGAGTCTGGCTTCCAGTGGGGGAGGTCTAGCTTGTGCTAAGCTAGCAGCCTGGGAGTCTGGCCACTCGGCTTTAGCTCCTTTATAATTATATCCAGCACAGGATCGTGGTATATGTACCCACACTGACTTCCTCACTTATACAGACATACTACTAATGAGCATTTGTGTAGTGCTTTTCACCCACAAGTCTCAAAGCATTCACGATTATCAAGCTGGGCTTGATAAAAGTACCTATGAAGCAGGTATCTTAAATTTACTTATGGAAGAAAAAGTGGTATGGAGAGGTATGTGCATGTCAGGCTTTGTTAGGAGAGATAAGAACAGAACCAGGAGTCGTGAATCACAGTCCTTGCCTCAAAACACTGGACAACACAAGCCCCCTCAAAAAAGGGAATTTCGGGGGGGGGGGGGTGACTGTTAATACAGCAAGTGGACTTAAGGAATTTGCTACAGTGAAAACAAAAATCAATAAGATACTATTAAAAAACAATTCCCAAATGAATCCCATCCCTGGCACCAAACCTGACCCAAAACTGCCCATATATATGCAAGGAGCAAGGTTTGTTTGATGACTTCTTCTACTGAGCCAATCTTACAGCTGGAACAAATGACAAGCAACCTTTGGGCATGCTATGCCCTTCCTCAGGTCTAGGGAACAGATGCAGCCACCTTTCCCATACTTGAGGAACAGCATTTTGTGACCAAAAGCTTGTCTGACATCTTCTCCCAACTATATGATTGCTTGGTCCGGTAAAAGAGTTCATTCATCTCTTTCTGCATTTTCCCTGGACCATCACAATCACAAACCACCAGACATGGCAGTTACCATTGGAGACTGACCCTTCCACAAGAGTGGCTCTATTTGAGGCCTCGACAATGAGAAGGATCCCATTGCGGTAGATCACTGAGTAGATACGTAGCAAGAGATGGTCCCTGCCTTGATTGCTCTAGGGGGGAGGGAAGAGGGGCAAAATTACTCACTCATCATCATACAGCAAGTCACTAACAGCTGGAAATCTCCAGGGGTTCAGTCTGGCACAGCAGCTACACAGCCACACTTCCATGCTAAGAAGAGCTTCATTCACTTGCACTAAAGAACAGCTAAATTTGGCTATCACCAGGTTGCACTGATTGGGGCAGCCAGTAGAAGGAGGACACGATCATATGTACTATGCCAGTATATTACACAGTGGTTTCCTGACTTTCTAAGCACAGTCCCTTTCTGAACAAGCTGGTGGGGCCATATTGTCAAACCAAAGGCTTATCCTTCGTCCACCTAAATGCAGTCCCTTCCCACCCCAAGCCGCTGCATCTTACCTTGTCAAGCTTTGCTTCTATCTCCACCACATCTGTTTCCACTTCATCTATGGTTGCCCTGTAGTAACAACAACAAAAAGGAAGAATTAGCTGTTTTCCTAAATGCAGCAGATGCCCAGGGAAGCTGAATGGTTTGTAAGAGGCAAAGAGCAGAAAGGGAGGAGTTGGGGGAAATACGGACAGGAATCAACATCTTGTTTCCTACCCAGAGACTGCAGTATAAGTGGAGAGCTCACATTTTGAGAGAAGCCCGTTTCTAGGAACTTAGATCATCTGGAATGAATTTTCCTTCTAAGCTAACAAAGGGTGCTGGAAAGTGGGTAGTACAGCGGAAGTGGCTACTATCCATGTTGCCAGGACTGCTTGTGCAGTCTTGAGCAGTCCTCTGATGGACCCTACTCCAATTTCACTTATATTCATGTAAAGTGGGAATCATTTAAGCATCGTGAAAAATCTGTGGACCACACCAGGAGTACAATCACACCACGTGCAAACCAGAATGCCTCTTGTTGGCAGTCAGCATCACCGTGCATACATGCATGCCCCACTGCTGAGAATGGACCTCAAGTGACTACGTTGCTTTGAAACCACCTTCATTTCAGTTTGTGTCCTAAACCTGCAAGGGAGCCTTTAGCCAGTATAGGCACAGCTTAGTCTCAAGCCATTATTTCCCTTGAATTGCTCACCGATGCTCGGAGTTTTATACTTGCCTATGTCTGAAGGACAGATCTAGCCTATGCTCTTTCCATTTCTCAGACACTTGTGCTAACAAGAGAGAAGTCCACAGTTGTCAGTCTCCCACAATGTGCTAAATATTTAAATAATAGCCACTGTCCTGCAAAAGGCAAGACCATATTGACACTTCACAATTAATCCACTTTTCTTGGAAGCCCGAGTCCATCTTCAAGCACAGTAATCCAGAAGCTGTCCCTTGCCGAGAGCTGCATGAGGCTGTATTTCCCACCTCTAGACAGTCATTTCCAGGTGTTTAAGGGGTACAGTAAAACCTGCGCAGCCTTGGGTACCAAATGCATGCATTTCCAATTCCATTGCATGGGGTTTCTGAAGCTTGATGGCTCACTTGATAGAGAAGAGGTTCACAAAAACCTTAGGCTCTGGATTTTAAAAATTCCAGCAGCTAGCATGTGCTGGGAAAAGGACTAACAAGGAAGGATGTAATGTCGCATCAGGCAGAATCTATACCGCTATTACAGCCAAGGACGAGATATGCACGAAACAAAGGGAAACGGGAAAAAACATCCCAAAGGCTTCAGTAGATCAAGCCATAAAACCTATCCTCTAAAGGTCTGTGCTGTCTAAAGGTATCACTGACCTCATCATTGTTGTTCTCAGGCAAAACACATTTAAAATTCAGTTTAAATGGGAAACTGTGGAACAAGAAATCATCCACAAACTGGACTTGGTTAAGTGTGGTTTAAACAGGGACTGTGGATTATTATTTTATTACCCGGATTAGCCTTTATTATGACATTCTCCCCTTCCCCTAACCCCCACCTTCCTTCTCCCTTGTCTTTTGTATTCAGATTTCTCTCTCCTTCCTACACTCTGCTTTCTGCTCATCCTTTCACAGCATCTGATGAAGTGAACTTGGGTTCACAAACATCTGTGCTATATATATATCTTATTTAGTCCATAAATGTGCGTCTCTACCTTGCCTTCTAAAGGGATCACCTGCTACCCAGGGTCTCATTCCCAACAACATGAAGGATGAAAAAAAATCAAAGACCAAAGTCACAAGGTACAAAACCAGATCCAAGCCCCATGAAGTTCAGGAAGAGAATTTGCCACTGAAGTGGTGGTTCAGGGCAAACGCTCATGTCTATACATGCTGATAATAATAAAAAGTAAAGATCAGATGGAGATCTACAGCAAGTAGCAGAGGGAACCCAGTACTCGTTTAGCCTGAATATTATTTTGAGAGAAACAAGTGGATAATACCTTCTGCGGGCGAGCATGGTCCCCATCTGGCAATGTCACAAAGCAGCCACCATTTATTACTGTCCTTCTACGTAATCCAAGTGGGACGGGGGTCGGAAACTCAGTTCCCACAGCTAGAAGGCTAGGCACTGAACTACACCACGTTGGCTAAGTCCTTGGCTTTTAAGGAGACTTTCAATCCAAAATCCGCAGGGTTCAGGAGAGAGCAGCCACCAACAGCCTCAGTGAGGAACTAAATGATTCAGACATCATACAGCACATAATATGTGATGATGACATGACAATGGCCGGGTGACAACTCAACATGTGACTGTGAACCCTCCTCCCTGCACATCACACTTATCCCTTCCAGGAAGTGCTGCCTCTTTGGGATGGGACTGGACCTTTGGACTGAATCCTGATGGGGACTGGACAGCTTCAGACGCAGATTTCAGGATGCCTGTAAGCTTGGGGTACTATTTTCTTCATTTTATATTTGGGGAAATTGAAGTTGAGAATGAGCGAGGACTAAATACAAAAAAGACACACAGAGAAATCAAATGGAGCTGGGAGCCAAAAACTCCCCTTTGGATCTGACTGCCTTTAGATCTTGTCCTTATGACTTAGCCAATGACAGTGAGAAAGAACAAGTAGCATCCTCTTTCCTCTCTCTCTTCTCCTGATCTTAATTGGAGCCAGTCAAGCACCACTGTGCTGGGCCTCTCAGTAAGCCTGTCCTTCATGATGTCCAGCAACATAGTGTTGTATTTTCATCTCTCTCTGGAGAAGAGAATCCTATTTCTCACTGGCCTTCTTTCCAGTATTTTTCAACCAAGAGCCAAGGACCAAAATCCTTTAGGCCATTTGAAAATCTTAGTATCTTTTCCTCATTCTGTAATATTGTAATCAGACCCCACTTTTCAGGAAGAAGCAAACCCCTTTCCCTCTTTATTAAGTCTCAAAGCTGCTTGGAAAGAGGAACCCCCATTGTACACAGGGCAAGACGGACTTTGGAGGAGTCACTTCATTTTTGGAGAACCACACAGCACCTAACACAACAGTGACCTGATCTAGGACTGGGGTTTTTTGGTTCCTCCTGCAATACTGAAGTAGGCTATACAATATGAGGCTTTTGCTCCATAGCTGGTAACATGGTAGCAGTGAGGGAGTGCTTCTTTCGTCCCAGGATTTCAGATACTGTCTGATTTTTTATTATTATTAATTTTGAGATTCACAAAGGTAGTGGTGGGTAGACAAATGTTTTGAAGGCACTTGGTGAATTTGGGCCCTTCAATATAAGCCCCTCCACCACCACCTGAAGCTTGCAACAATTCCCAGATTACAGAAGTACTGCACGCTGGTGTTCACAAGCGGTGTCACGTGATGGCCACATGACTATTAAATGCATCATGGAAGAGGTCTGAATCACCTGCTTCCTCTCATGCCAAGATACCCCATTTTATTGCAGCCCTGAGGTGGAGCTCACAAGACCCTGCTCTGCCCTCATTCAGATGCCAGATGAAAGAGGCTGGGCAATCTTGTTGGCACCAGGCATCATCCTAGATCCCACAGTCCCATCTTCGCCTCACTGGGGTTGACCTGAAACTTTGGATCTGAAATGCCTTGGGGTTTGGAGTCTCAAGGATCTTGAGAGAGCATTGAGGCAGCTGCACTGCTCTGGCTTAAAGGCAAGACAAAAAAAACCCCTACAGACAGACAATATGCTCTGCAGCATCAAAGCCAGGGCTAATCCCTTCAGTCCCTGGCACCTGGCAGCCCTCTGGGAACACTCGCCTTCCATTTCAAGGGATTTGGATGCTGACAAGAAGCGCTGGAGTGGCAGGCTCTGAGATCAGAGACTTCTTTCTGCCTGTCACTAGAACAGGGATAGTGTGGGCAGCGCTGCGACAAGCTTCCCACCCATGCGACTTATGCCTGTTCCAGAAAGACTACAGGGAAGGACGCGCATTAATCACCCGGCCCCTTCATATTCAGCCTCCCAGCAATGAGGACTCGTGCTGATGACAGCAGAGCTGCTGTGCAAGGGATTACTGTTCCTATGACAGTAGCCAGTGGAGACCCCAGAGAGGACGGAGATCTTGCCATGTTAAGCATTGTGCACATACCCAGAGTGTGACCACCATCCCTCTCTTGAAGGAATCACTGTCTAGATGTGAGAGCATGTGACTGTGAACAAGACCCGTCTCCCCTAATTACCCCAAATGGGGCAAGACTTGTCACCTTCTCTTCACCTAGGTCAGGAAAGACCCAAAAAACAGCAATAACTTTTGGTCACTTACAGTGTGGGTTGGATTTGACCTAGCATTTTCTTGTCCTACGCCATCCCCTTTGAGCCCACCTGTTCACTCGCCCTTTGCTGTTGCATCAAGCTTCTTGGCCTTCTGCACCTTGTATAGCTCTGATCCTCC
The DNA here is from genome assembly GCF_052110815.1 of Crocodylus siamensis. Classification (NCBI taxonomy): domain Eukaryota; kingdom Metazoa; phylum Chordata; order Crocodylia; family Crocodylidae; genus Crocodylus; species Crocodylus siamensis. Next base: position 7,251,478 of record NC_143406.1, on the reverse strand, counting down.
CAACATAAATCACCCTGGACAGTGATAGACCCCAATATGTAGACTGCAATGGAGTCTGCATTTTCCCCTACCTTGGGGGTCTTTAAGAGGAGGCTAGACATGCACCTGGCTGGGGTCAGATGACCCCAGCGCTCTTTCCTGCTTGGGGCAGAGGGTTGGACTCGATCTGCTGAGGTCCCTTCTGATCCAAACATGTATGAATCTTGCAGAGCCAGGAAAAGAACCCAGGAGTTCTGGAGCCCGATTCTTGCTTAATGTAGAGGGACACCATCCATTACCTGGGGAAGGAAGAAAGCTTCAGAGGTCTCTCGAGCTAAGCTGACTGACTAACTGAGGACCTGACTTCCATTTTCTGAGGCTGAACTGCTATGCTGCTTGTTTATCTTTTGCATTGCTGTTTATGCACCAATTTTCTTCTCTTATCTATTGCATATGGTACTTCCCAGTCTGCCATTACTGTGGTCTCCATAAACAATCTCTCATAGCTGAGAAGCCTCAAAGAACATATTTCCCCCCTAAGAATTAATTAGTCTGTTTACTTAGCAGCAAATAACCATCTTGTTAAATCTGCGTTCACTGCGAGTTTGGGGATTGTGGCGCAATGCTGTAACACCCCTTCACTGAACTTAGGATCCCCTTTAGCCTACGATATTATTTACAAGTGGGAAGGAATCTTGGACATTATCGTTGTCTCTTTGCACTTAAAAATTCTCTATGCCTTGTCTCTATTCTTCCCAACCATAAGCTAATTTACTATAAGGCAAATAACTTTATCAGAGTGAAGAGTACAGAGTGCATCCTCTGGCACCAGGACTGTATTTGCCCCAGGATGATCCTTCCCTTTCTTTGTCTGGTTTCATAAAATCAGAGTGTCACTTGCCCCACTCTCTGCAACAGCAAGAGGTGTTGAAATTCCATCGGTACTTTGTGCAGAGAGTGTGCTCGGTCCCCAATCGCATAATGATTTCATCTCGGAAAATGATACTCCCCCAAAACAAACCTACTTCTCAGCAGAAGCCAAAACTTCAAATACAGAGGAAATGCCCCGAGTTATTAATTGCTCTTCTGGATTCGAGAAGACAGCCTGGAATCTGGTTTCATTCAACCATATTGGATAGAAAAAATAAGGGCCCCTCGCAGTTTAGGTGAAGGCAGCTGGGCCCTGATGGTTCCCACTGTGCAGGGAAGGGAATGTTTTCCTCTGTGTTAGTACAGGAGTGATAGCATGCATTTGGATCCAGACCTTGACTTACAGAGTTGGCCTCTATCCCTATAATGCCCAAAGGGAAATCCTGGATCTGAACGCCCCTAAACTTGCAGAAGTGGAAAGGTGGAGAAACTAGGATCTAGAATTTTGCACCTTGGGGTCCACATCTAATCAAGCTGGAGAGGCCTTTGCCACAGTGAGCAAGCTCCAAAACAACATCACTCCATTATAAAGCCAAAAGGTATGGACATGTCTCCAAGCTTTATTTCAGCTGTCTACGCCACTGGACAAGCCAGCTGAAAAGCATCTAGCTGCCAGTTCGGCCTCTGTGACTATTACAGTCTGCTGTGCGCCTCGGTTTAACCCCATGCAAAATGGTGCTAATATTCACCTTCCTTCATAAAGTGCTTTTGAGATCTGTGGGTATAAACCCGTGTGAGGGCCAAATTCCACCAGCATATGTAAAGGCACTCCAACGGTGAGAAAATACATGGTACAGGCAGGAGTCGATGAGACTGACAACTAGATCTGATTGAATCTCTCAATTTCCTTTCCAGGGGATATTCTGTCATTTCACTCTGGCTTGGAACAAAAAAATAGAAATTAACTTTCCCACAGAAAGGAAATTACAGAGATTTATCACTTCAGGAAATGAGATGTTTCCATTCAACCTTGGGGGGGGGGGGTTTCCACCTAAACTAAATAAAACAGTTAGCTGTCCTGACTGCTGAAGACCCTCGTGCCACCCCAGCTTTCACGGACTGCCTAATCCCCGAGTCGCGAGCTTCAGAGCTGGGAGCCAGGCCCCAGCTTGAGCCAGAGCATCCAGGCTCTGCAGCAGGGACCCCCAAGTCCCCAAGCTGGGAGACAGCCCATGCTATAGTCCCCCCTAGAGCTGTATTTAGACCCTGCTATGATTTTTGTCCCTTTTAAGCAGGACTTCTCAGGTGAAATGGCAGGAACCCAGGTAAGTCTCCAATGGAAACACCTGGCTCCTTTGTTAGAAGTTCATCAGATTTTTCCACTTGACATGTTGCTTTTGATAAATTGGTATTTTCAGGAAATTCCTAGCTGGGTCTCCAGACAAGGCAGCCTGCACAGGTCTAGAGAGTTAATCTAATCGGCTGCCCGTTTCCAGACACAGGGCCTGATCCTGCGATGGACTGAGCCCCCTTGGCTTGCACTGCTTTCAGCCTGACCGGGGGGAGGACTTTGCACTTAGGTCCTATTCCCACAGGATCTAAGCAGGACAGCTCCCTGGGGGAGCCTATTTCTGTATAAAGGGTCTTTCAGAACGGACTTGATTCTGCCGGCAGAAGGGTCTCCCTGGATGTCAGCCACCCCTGCACAGAGCAAGGGTGTGATCTGAAACCCCGCAGCAACCAAGTATCATTTTTGGTGACACCAGCAAAGAATACAAGTATAGCGAAGTCAGCTTCTTCCTTTAAATCTGACTTTTTAAGAGCAAGGTCCTCCTTAACATAATGCTATAATATCAACCCTTGCTTTCCACAAATACAACTCTGGTGCTTCACTTGCCCAAACTGTGTGGGAAGAAGGAAGCAAGCCATGGTCATTTTGGACAGCCACTAAAATAGATCCAAATCCAACCCACAACTTTATTTGAACTGAGCTTCAGTGCCAAGATCCCCATGTTGCTTCCTTTCTGCTGTAACGATCTGACCCTGGGCTCCCTACAATATCATAGCAGAGGTGCCGGCATTCATAGACCTTGGCTTGAGTCCTGCTGGCCAAATAAACCCAGATAAAAACTCCTGCTACCTCTAACCCTGCCATCAAGTGACCTTGCAGTTTTTAAGGGCAATCCTGAATGGATTGTTTGTGGGGAAGCATTAGTTTAGTGTTGCTGAGAGGTAGCAGTTTGATGGGAGAATGAAGTTGTCTATCTTGCCACAGAATAATTAATACGTAGAGAGCAGTAGCTCCAGCTTCCCCATGCCACTCTTTCAGGGTGTCCCTCTTAACCCAGCGAGGCAGCCCTCTTTCATCTCTGCCCTGTGAGCAGTATGTATGCCAGTTAGCAGCAATATGCTGGCCACAACAAATTTAATTCAAGTAATAAGTGTCTTCCTCTGTGAAGAAGTTACACAAGATGTTCCATCATGGGATTGCAACTCAGTTTTGCTGTGCAAATTGCCCTCAATCACACCATTTTCATAGTTTCATAGTAGCTAGAGTCGGAAGGGACCTAGGTAGATCATCTAGTCCGACCCCCTGCCTTAGCAGGAAAGAGCACCGGGGTCAGATGACCCCGGCAAGGTGCTCATCTAACTTCCTTTTAAAAATCCCCAGGCTAGGAGCCTGCACCACTTCCCCTGGAAGCCGGTTCCAGGCCCTAGCCGCCCTGACTGTGAAGTAGCGCCTCCTAACATCTAATCTAAACTTACCCTCCGCCAGTTTGTGACCGTTATTCCTGGTCACTCCTGGCAGCGCACGGGGGAACAGGGACTCCCCCAATACCTGCTGATCCCCCCTGACCAGTTTGTAGCAGGCCACAAGGTCCCCCCTTAGCCTTCTCTTGTGGAGGCTAAACAGGTTCAGGTCCCGTAGCCTCTCCTCATAAGGCCTGCCCTGCTGACCCCTGATCATACGAGTGGCCCTCCTCTGAACTCTTTCCATATTGTCCACGTCCCTCTTGAAGTGTGGCGCCCAGAACTGGACGCAGTACTCCAGCTGCGGCCTGACCAGTGCCGCATAGAGGGGGAGGATCACCTCCCTGGACCTGCTCGAGATGCATCTGTGGATGCATGACAGGGTACGATTGGCCTTCTTGACTGCCTCCCCACACTGCCGGCCCATGTTCATCGTGGAGTCAATGACGACTCCAAGATCCTTTTCCGTCTCCGTGCTGGCAAGAGGGGAGTTCCCCAACCTGTAAGTGTGGTGCCGGTTCTTCCTCCCCATGTGCAACACCTTGCACTTATCAGTGTTAAACCCCATCCTATTCTCATCCGCCCACCGTTGCAACCTGTCAAGGTCAGCTTGTAGCCTATTGCACCCTTCTAGTGCACCCACATCCCCCCACATCTTAGTGTCATCAGCAAACTTGAACAGGGTGCTTTCTACCCCCTCATCCAAGTCACTGATGAAGATGTTGAACAGTGCAGGCCCGAGGACCGAGCCCTGCGGAACCCCACTGCCCACATCCTTCCATGTCGAGAAGAACCCATCCACTACCACCCTCTGGGTGCGGCCCTCCAACCAGTTGGCGACCCATTTGACCGTGTGGGCAAAAAAATTTTGGTTTTCTGTATTTCTTTGCCATCCAAAACTCTTGGGCTGTCACTTCAAGCAGTCCTGTTCCAGCTTATGCAGCAGCCACAGCAACTGACTTGGACTGAGCATTGCTCCTAGCAAGAGACTCGTGCCTATGGGCTGTTTATTTCTGTTCCCTGACTGGAAGACTGAGGCCTTTACAAAGAAAGCAGAATCAGAGACTTCAAGCCAAGCTTCTGCAGCACAGGCCAGGGTACAGAGAGAACTAACACAAGTGTATCTGAGCCTTTCAGTATCCACAGACTCGCTCACAAGCATTAAAAACTGCCCACATGCAAGTCCTGGGCAAAATGAAAGGCATAAAATACCAGGTTTAGCAGGAAGGTAAATCAGCAGATGACACTGGAATGGGCATTGGTGAGGGCAGAGAAGTATTTGCATGCCCATACTTGCTGCATTTTAGGGATTCCTTTAACTCAGCTCTAGTAAAGTTATAGTAATTTAGACAGAAGTAGGAGCAATGGCCTCAAGCTGCAGCAGAGAGACTTTAGGTTGAAGATTAGGAGGAACTTTGGCTGGTCAAGCACTGGAACAAGCTTCCTAGAGAAATTTTCAACAGCAAATTCCACAGATACTTGACTGGGATGGGTCAGTCAGGCATGATCCTGCCTTGAGCAAGAGGCTGAACTACAGGACTTTTTAAAAAGGTACCTTACAACCCTTTCCTATGTCCTGAAGGCCTGCACTGGCATCCATGCATGGTCAACAGGAGTTCAATCTCCTGTGCCTTAGCAATGGACACACAACAACCCATTCAAGCAGCTCCAGAAGCAAGGATCTGGCTGTCACTTCCCCGAGCCCATTCTCTCAGCCTCTGACTGGAGCAGTTCTTCAAAAGCAACTCTAAAATCAGAATGGAAATCAAGACTCCCTTGCAACCAGACTGAACACAAAATCCTGGTGACTCGCGAGCCAAGTATAGCTCCTCCACTCCCTACAGGGGTTTCTGACCATAACCAATATACCACCAGCCCTTTGAAACCGTTTCCAAAAGCGAAGGCTATTTCCTCCTTAAATAATGTGGTGCCAAGCTCTTTTTTTTGTAGCACAGATGGATACCCAATAGGAATGCCAGCCAGCTTGACAGTGCCAATGGCAAAAGCCTTGCTGAGAAACAGAATAATTAAAGGGCTTCTCTCAGGCAGTCTTTTCCTGCTATTTCTGTGCTCTGCGCTTGGAAGTCACGTGCCTTCATTCATCGTCATTCTTCTGTCCCATCCGGACTCATTTTTTCCACTCGGTTTCTTCTCATCTATGATGGGTATAGATAGAATAGCTGTCTGAAAGCAGAGGTTTATTTCTGCAGCAAAGAAAACAGCAGATGCTGGTAAGCTGAAGGCATCAAACTGAGGCTCTTGTGACAAGGTGGTTAAGATGTCGGGCTTTCTAGGCGGACCAAGCTGGGAGATGCAGGGGGAGCATCTTCAGTTTACACCCACCTTTATCGCTCCCTAAAAAGGATCCAGTGCATTTGGAGACTATGGACCCAAGACCCAAGGGACATGAAATGATGCAAACTTGTCCAGGGAGACACGCCATGTGTGAGATTTGAGCTTTACGTTGGTGCAGGGAACTGAAGCTAAACGGCTGTCACATTTTATCTGAGGTGCCAAAGGGATGCCAAGAGGCCAGTGCAGGCTCTTGGTATCCAAACCTCAGCATCGAGCAGGCAGGGATGAACATGTGATTGGTAATATTTTTAGCTGCTGTCTTATTTAGAAGAGGGAGCAGCCGCCTGGAGGACTTGTGCGAGCGACGTGCTAGGAAGCTAAGAGAGAATGAATACAGGACACCCAGATGTTGCCTGAATACTCCCCTTGGTTGCCTGTGAAAGCAAGCCAAAGGACCTCAATCATTTGCTGTATGTGGCCCTCACACAGCTGTGCCACTGCCTCTTGGCCCTGGCACTAGCTGTCCTTGCATCAGTGAAGTCCTTCTGACCCACTGCCTTTACACCGAGTGGCCCAGAGCCCTGCAGTGAGTTCTGACAAGCCAGGAAGCAACATCTGGCGTCTCTCTTCCTAGTGCATGGAGCTCCCCATTGTCCCCCTCGGGTCTACATGCATTAAGGCCAAATAAATGCATTAGGATCCCTGCTATTCCAACACATTGCAAATGAGCTGGTAATAAAGCCAAGCCATGTTAATGAAGAGCTCTCTCAGGCCCATTTCCTGTTTCAACCCACTCCTGTCAAGAAAGATCTTCATTAACATGGCTTCGTACAGCAGATGATTGAGTAGATCATCTACCTGGAGGAAAAGGCTAAGTTAGGAAAATATTTTAGGCCTTTAACTCTTTATGACAGGGGATCTTTTTTCAAAAATGCCCCGTGCTTCTGAGAACACAGCTTCATTGGGCCCATCACCAGCCTTCCTGAGTAGCCAGAGCACCAGGGCCTGCTCCTGCCTTGCTGGTGTCAATGGGAAATCTCCCACCAAGTCTTCCCACCACATGCGGATCATGATCTTGGTATCTGCACAGAACATTTTTGCTTTGCTGCGTTAGGTAGTGCTCACTTAGCTGCCCCAAGACTAGTTACGAGGCTTGGATCCAGTCCAGCTTTCAGGCTTTGGGAACATCTGGTTCGGGTCCATCCTAAAGCAGATGCAGTAATGTTGCGTCATGCCCAGTTTGGCAGACTGTTCAGATCCTTCCCAAAAGGGTTTGAGAAGAACATGGAGGGTGGTGGTGACCTTCTGTCCTGCAAGTAAACTGAGGACCCCAACCAGAATGACGGTCTTACCCTCACAGCTGTGGTGTCAGAGCCTCATCCTGAGGGAAATAATAAAATTTACTCAAAAATTGCCCCCAACTCCCTTCTTGAGTAATGGAGACCTTGGGACAAAGTCTTTGCTGGGGTCATTTTCTGAAGTCACTGGAGGGACCTGCGACTAGGCCATCTGAGGCACCCTTGATGGAAGACAAGATTTTGATCTGCAGTGACACCAACCTGGAGGAACACCACTGAGACCAAAGGAGTGGCACAGGCACAGCAGAAATCAGAATCTGTCCCAGAGTGGGTGGATGCTACATGCTGCTCCTGTGATCCATGCTGTTCCTGGGCACCAGCCACCCTTGTGATGCATGCCACTTCTGAGCAACACCCAGGTATAAATAGGTGTTGGCAGTCACTGTGGCTTGTCAAGAATGTCTTGGAACCTGACCCAGATGTCACAAATTCACATGGCTGCAAGCATCTGGCTGGAAACCCACGCAACCAGGACAGGAGTGAAGTGAACTGCATTACTGATCCTCAAAAAACAAAGTCTGAATTAGCAGATAGCTCTGGGCTGTATTAGGCACCTCCTGGCTGTGAGCCTTCCTTGCTTCCTAATGCTCTTTTCTTCCTTCGCATGCTTTTCCAGACCTTAGGTGTTTCCATCATGAGAGGAGCAGGGAGCAAATCCAGAACCTAAACCTTTAGCTGCAGTTGGCCAGTGTGAAGCATGGCCCTTCTGAATACTGTAGAGAAGGGATGCGGGGCCCTTGTTTCAGAGGAACTGAACTATCACTATCAAAGTGAAGGAGAAGATTTTCATTGCCGTAAGCCAAGTAGTTTTCAGTAGATGTTTAGTGGACAGCTGGCTGCACTGTGAAAAATAATACCCTGTTCTCTGAGACTAATGTGTAGAGGCTCTGCAACAGGCCAGTAATTCCCCACATCAGTGGGCCTGTGCAGAAGCCCCCGTCTGGGATACCTGGAATCACTAGGGCAGGTGAAAATTAAGGCCAATTAGCAGACTGGTTGGGTGAGTCCAGCACTGGACTTACAAGTGGTGCTTGCGCTTGGCAGTGCTGGGGCAAAGCAGGCAGAGGATAGAGATGGGATCAAATAGTGGTGGGTGCTACAGGCGAGGGCTGGGGTGCAGTAAAAAAGCTGTGCAAAAGGACCCTAATACCATCCCTTACCTAAAGGCAGTGATGAGTGGACACAGCTAGTGGGTGTTGCCAACTGCCATTTTTCCAGTCCAAGCTGTACTTGCCCAGCAGTAGCAAATAGGATATAGGGACTGCCAAAGCAAAAAAGCCCCAGGATGACTAATTAAAGTTACACAAGCTAAAATGGTCAATATATTATCAAGGGCTGAGTAACACATGCTGTCTTGGGGCAGTTGAGTGAATGCAATTACAGCTTATGCTAAGCATTGCTCTCTCTTTAATTTGGCAAGCCTTGGAGTTTAGCCACTGACAGAGAGTGTGCTCAGGTGATATTTCATAAGTAGCCACCACTAAACCACCAGTCTATTAGCCACCATCAGAAATAAGTGTGGGAGCATGTCACTCCTCCATTGCAAGTCTATATCCACAGACACTTTAGAGGTAAGCTTCATCATCTTTGGCTTATTGGTTTTTAAGTCTTTGTTTTTAAGGTTTTTAACTGCTTGGTTTATTGGTGAATTCAGCTCATGTGTGAACAGGCTAGGATGTGATCTTTTTGAAAGAACTACGATGCAGACTTGTCTTCACACTCCCCACCCACCACCTCCGTAGCAAGGTGGCCAAGGCAAGGTGGGTGAGATTTCTCCAACAGAAAAATCAAAGCGCTCTCCCTAGCAAAACAAGCCTTTAAAAAATTAAACTGTTACCTTGGCTGTAAGTTACAAAATTGTGCAATTCCACATGGCTTCAGAAGCATTTTGGTAGCAAAGCATGAGAAAGGCATGCAAAAAGGCCCCTCCAGAGAGTCTGAAAGTATCCACAGCCCTTCTAGGAAATCCTAAAGATTGTCACACCCCAGCACCCACTCTCCCATTCATTAATATGCCCAAAGATAAGTCATAATCATGTGAATACCTGGTGCAAGCCAATGAAACTTCTTCTGTGACTCTGCATGCATCAGAGATCCCTTCCTCATCCCTGAAAAGCTGATGTTAAATTATCTGACATGAAATAAGTAGTCCCAAAACCAAAGCAAAGCTCTTGGCCCTCATAATGGCACTGGTGTCTGCTTTGCAGACCCTCAGACACTTCTACTGCTAGCATCATCATGACCAGGATCCAGATCCAGCTCCTTCCAACTACTCTTGGTGGACCACAGGAAAAACTAAAAAAAAACCCATGGGCTTCCTAGTATTTCACTAGTGCAGGGAGCAGAGATGGCATCCAAAAATATAAATGAATTGAGTCAGCTCTTTACTTCTGTTGCAGATTGGCACAAATAGTGCTGCTAGGTCCATCACAGGATGGGGTCCCCAAGGATGGCCACATTACCCCCAAGGCCCCATGACTATGCCAGTTCAACCCTATGTGCACCCTCTAGTCTCACCCACCACATCTTGATGGACTCATAATATAGGAAGGCTGTCTTTAAGCCTACTTGGGCATGGTCCTGATAGGACCCACGGGGCTCAGGGAAGTCTGTTTCAAAACAGATGTCTCTGGGTCACCCCAGCCTTATGGGCTATATGTGTGACTCTAACCTCCCCTTTACCACACCCCAAGTCTCAGGGATGGCATTGACACAGTCCAGGCCTTGCTGTAATTTGGCCCCCTTATCTCTGCACCTCACTGGTACCTGGGCTCTCCAGCACCGGGGTCTGTGCCCCCCCCAAAAATGCTGCACTCTCTCTCACACCAGGGTCTCCACACTGCAACAGACCCCCAATGAGGCCTCCTGCTTCCCCAAATAGCCTCACCAAAACCACCAGTCTTATAAAACAACAACCAAACATAGGCCTCCGGGCTATAACATAACACAAACTGCAGAAGGTGTGCTCTGCCCCTTTACATTACTAGGAACAGCATTTAAGTCAGGCCTCCTCCCATCACTTACTCTAGGAAGGCTCCTTCCCTTCAGCCACCAGCAGAGAACTAAACTTCCTAAGCCCCGTCCTGGGGTTTATATGGGCCCAGGGCCCTGCCCCATCCGGCCAACTGACCAGGTGCAGGTGCAGGCTAATTACCTCATTAGCTGGTTGCCATGGCAACCTGCACCTGGGCTCCTGTCTGGCTCTTTGGGCTCTCCCCAGGCAGTTTCTGCTCTTCTGAGGAGCAGGCCCTGCGACGATGTGCGGAACAGCAGGCCAGTCCAACTTCGCCGTGGTCCTTTGTGGTGCTGGGCAGTATTGTCCTTCTATGTGTTTGCACCTCCCCTTGCACATTGGGCCTCTTATCTGATTGGGATACTTCCACAGTGCAAGCTGAGGAGGAGGACGGACAAATGCGGCGAAGGGTAGGAAAGACGATCCCATTCTTTCCTGATGGATCAGAGTGCCTTGTAACTCAGTGGGACCTCATGTAGTCAGAAACAGCTATTAATTAGCATTAGTCACAACTTGCCTGTGACTTGTCTGTGTTGACAGGATGAAGTGGCAGGTGTGAACCTGTGGGAAGGCGCACGTCTATTGGTTGGACGAGAGAGCAGGGAGGCAGGACTGATGAGGCTGTCACTAACACATGTAACTTTGGTGACATAAGCCAGCTCTGAGTCTTGACTTCCGCATCATTGAGAGGATAGGCATGTGCTTTACAGGGGTGTTGTGAGACTGAAGTGATTAATTCATGTTTGCAAAGCTCTGGGAGATCCTCAAGTGACAGGTACTATAGGAAAGCAACGTTGTATATTGTAATCAGTGTTATATTAATAAGCCTTAGCATTAAGCAGTATAATAACACTAAACAGCTTAGGCCGGAAGGGATCAACATAGGAAAGCAAGTTGGCTGTGTTTTACATCATGGTAGAAAAATAACCCCAGCTTGGCTTGACGTTCCCCTGCTTAACTGAGAGTCTTGGACATGTGCACACACACCACAATACTGTAGAAAGTGAAGAATGTAAGATATCTGACACTCAATGGGATAAAACAAGTAGCAAAGCCATGTTATAAATGTTAGGTTACTGCTGGGACCAGCCAGGGGAAGAAATCAGAACCCCTGCAAAATGTTGCTGAAAATGTCTTGCAACTTAATCTTTTCCATCTGAGGCTGTAACAGCATCTCGTGAACAATACATTATTATAGAACCTGGGAGGCGTAGTTATCATTATTCCCGACTTTTCCAAATAGAGAAACTGAAGTTCGGAGCGAGAGAGAGAGAGAGAGAGAGAGAGAGAGAGGCCCAGATTTCTACCGGGGGGCATGCAAATGTGAGCACAACTGCAGGCCTCACTTACATGTGCAGGAAAAGGTGCAATTGCCTAAGAAACGGTTAACTGAAGAGCCTCTCCGCTGCTCACATTAGGCATGCAGTTTTGCCCCTACGCCCTCTGAAAATCTGCCTCCAAGTCTCACAGTTTCAAAACCAAGCCCTGTTTTCTGGGTGTTCCTCTCTTGTGTGCCCCACTTTGCCACTTCCAAGCCTGTTCCCCAGGCTGGCTCAGGCCAGGGCCTGATTCTGCATTGAACTGAATTTCAGTCCATGACCGCTGACTCACAGGCTGGCTGTGACCTTCTTGCCGTTCTCTTAAAGGCTGTCTGCACTGCCGTGCATGAACTTCCCCCAGCCTGCGCTAATGGAAAGCAATGTCCCTGGAGCCCTGAAGGGTACCCCACGTGCAGCCCAGCTGTTCCCAGGCTGGACTCTCTCAGGCTTGTTGAGTCTCAAGCATCTCCACCCTTGAGAAACCGTACGTGAAATCAGTCTGTGTTCCCAGCAACCCTAGCATAGGGAGCCATGATTTTGTACCTCATGCTGTACATGATCGGCATGCTGAGTGGGAAGGGAGCTACTTTGCAATTCCTGGAAACCCACCTCGTATCAGTAATAGCTGTGTGTGCACAATCCACTTGCAGCAGCAGGCAACAGGAGCCCTGGGGCTAGCAGGAGAATTGGGCATTCTCTTGCAGTGACAACACCCCCACGAGAAGTATTTCTGGTGGCTAGGAAAAGCAAAAATTGGAGGGTGCAGGGATCTAACTAGTTCGCCTGGGTAGAGGCAAGCTTATTAAACTATCCAAACAATCCACATCTCTGCCTAAAGTGATCTAAGGTTTGCTTTTGGATCACAGTAGAGATTTTAGAGATCTGTGGAACGGCATAGCCCAGGGATGCTAAAATTACAGCCCATGGCCTGGATCCAGCCAAGAAAGCCCTGCTATCTGGCCCCCGTTGCTGTCCCTGGGTCTGATCAGACCCACACAGTGTATATAGCACATGACCATGGCATGGGGCCAGTTCGCAGGCTTGTTAACACACCATGTGCAGTGTGGGTCCCAGACTGGCCAGAGCAGCCAGGCTGGATCAAGGGAAGGGGAAAGTAAAGGGAAAGGGGAAGAGGTCCACGTGCCCAATCCAGCATGCAGACTAGCCCTGCGTCACCCATCGAGCCCACGCATCCAGCTGGCGAGCATTATAGCCCAGCCCCTGGCACGGATCTTCGAGAACTCCTGGCACTCTGCTGAAGTGCCCGAAGACTGGAAGAAGGCCAATGTGGTGCTGATCTTCAAGAAAGGGAGGAAAGTGGATCTGGCTGACTATAGGCCCATCATCCTGACCTCTATCCCGGGGAAGGTCCTAGAAAAAATTATTAAAGAGACCATTCTTAACAGACTGGCTGACGCCGACATCCTGAGGGATGGCCAGCACAGGTTTGTTGTGGGTAGGTCTTGCTTGACCAATCTCATTTCCTTTTATGACCAGGAGACCTATCACCTGGACAAGGGAGAGGAGATTGATGTCATATATCTTGACTTTAAAAAAGCCTTTGATCTGGTATCCCATGATCACCTCTTAGCAAAACTGGCCAATTGTGGCCTTGGCTTCACCACGATCCACTGGCTGGGGAATTGGCCCCGTGGTTGGACCCAGAGGATGGTGGTTAATGGAAGTCAATGGTTGTGGTGCCCTGTGACCAGTGGGATCCCCCAGGACTCTGTCCTTGGACATATACTATCCAACATCTTCATTAATGATGTGGACATTGGTATCAGAAGCAGACTGGCCAAGTTTGCTGACAACACCAAACTTTGGGGTAAAGTGTCCACACCTGAGGGCAGGGGGGTGATCCAGGCTGACTTGGACAGGCTCAGCAAATGGGTGGACAAGAGCCTGATGGTGTTTAACACCAAAAAATGCAAGGTTCTCCACCTTGGGAGGAAAAACCCGCAGCATGCTTATAGGCTCGGCAGTGCTACGCTGGCTAGCACTATGGACGAAAGGGACTTGGGGGACATAACTGACCACAAGATGAACATGAGCCTTCAATGTGATGCTGCTAGTAAAGTGAGAAAATGCTGGCTTGCATCCATAGATGCTTCTCAAACAAATCCCGAGACGTCATTCTCCCCTTGTACTTGGCCTTGGTGAGGCCGCAGCTGGAGTACTGCATCCAGTTTTGGGCTCCACAATTCAACAAGAATGTGGAGAAGCTTGAGAGAGTGCAGAGAAGAGCCACGCGCATGATCAGAGGTCGGGAAAACAGACTTTATGATGAGAGGCTGAGAGCCATGGGACTCTTCAGCCTGGAAAAGTGCAGGCTCAGGGGTGATCTGATGGCCACCTATAAGTTTATCAGGGGTAACCACCAGGATCTGGGGGAACGTCTGCTCACCAGAGTGCCTCAAGAGATGACAAGATCAAATGGTCACAAACTCCTGCAAGACTGTTTCAGGCTGGACATAAGGAAGAATTTCTTTACTGTCCGAGCCCCCAAGGCCTGGAACAGCCTGCCATCGGAGGTGGTTCAAGCACCTACATTGAACACCTTCAAGAGAAATGTGGATGTTTATCTTGCTGGGATCCTATGGCCCCAGCTGACTTCCTGCCCCAGGGCAGGGGGGCTGGACTCGAAGATCTTCTGAGGTCCCTTCCAGCCCTAATGTCTATGAAATCTATGAAATTTGACACCCCTGGTATAGCCTTTGCCCAAAGGAGAGCCCAGACACCATGCCATGTTGTGATGGCCGAATTAAATTTACAGTGCCCATATAAAATCCTCTGGCTTTGCTCCTTGAATCCAAAAGGGATGAGCTTAAAGAGTATGGACCGGGAGTTGTGACTCCTGGTTTCTATTCCAGGTAGTCACAGGTCCTTTGAGTGGCCTTAGGGAAGCCACTTACCACTATTTCTGATCTTCACCCTACCTATTTAAAACAGTGAGAAATTAATCCCTCCTCACAGCACAAGGTGCTAGGGGCGTTATTCAGAGTGCTTTAGATAACAGTGCTCTGTAAACCAGGAGCTGTGGGCACACTTATTTAGGAAGCTTGCCTTTGAACTGGAGTGAACCTGGGCTCTTCTGGCAGGCTGCATGGTGGTGGACCGACCCCCTTCCATCACTAGGTCAAACCCGAAGAGGCTGTTCAGCCATGACACAGTCCCTCCCTCACCCGGAAGGACCAGCCGCTCGACAAGAAGCTGCCACGCTCCCTTTCAGAGGAGCAAATACTTTCTCCTGCATTAAAAAAATATAGCACGGGTGTTTCTCAGAGCTGGCTCTTGCCCTCCAGTCTTCCCCCTGTGCAGATGCTAATGGGCACTGTGCTGCTGGCGGTGCTGTCCCAGGCCAGGTGTGCAACTGCCTGTGGTCACAGGAAGTCCTGCAAGGCCATTTATAAAAGGAGAAGGGTGCTGTGTTCACTTCCTTGGTAAAATTCCAGCGTGGGGAATCCCGGCACCAACGCTACCTCATTTCCCATCATCAGCTGTTACCCTACCATGACGACATGGGAACAGAAGGTAGCTAAAAATAAAGAACCTGAGAAATGCAGACAGTGGATGCTGGGGAAAGCTTTAATGGAGCAACTATCAGCCTCCTTAAATAAGCATCTCAAAGCCCCCTCCCCACCCCATATTCACTGCCCCTCTTCCCTTTTTTAACTTTACTTTGCATCTCCCTGTCATGTGAGCAGAAACCATGGCAACAGCTCCATGGTGACAGTATCCATGACATCCAGCACCAGTAATTGCTGTGGCTTCCAGCTGAAAGCTGCAGCTTGATTTGTGTGGCTTTTTGTATTTCCTACTAGAAATAGCATGGGACCAGTTGCATGAGGTTGTGTATTTTAGAGGCGGTGAGGGGCTAAGTAGAAGTTGTGGAAAGGGGCAGGGGGTTAGCAATTGAGGGGCTCACTGAGTAATGAAAATGTAGATGAATTAAAATGCTGCCTGAATCTTTTACCTACAGCGGCCAAGGAAAGCTTTGATTGTCTACTTTCTCAAGGCTGCAGCTGCAATGAGTTTGCCGTCCTCATGCACTAGGTAAGAAAGGACCCACGCCATGAAGTGGCCATCTGTCTGCCTACCTCTGCCAAGCAGCAGGGCAGATCTCATCTTTGAGGCCTGGACCGCTTGGCTGATGCTCCGTGCCCCAGGGCTCAGTGCTGAACCAGCACTGCCCAGAGAGCTGGGAAGGAGCTGACCCTAGGAGCTACTCCTGAAGCTAATGCTTTGAACTTAGGTGACCGCCTCTCTTCGGAGGAAGCAACAGCTGTTCGGAAACATGAACGAGGCCTCCCCTAGTTATCATAATGCATGCAGAGGACAAGTGACTTTCTCAGCACCAGCTGGCAGAGCCATGAGCAGGACGGGAGCGTCCCTGACCCCTGTCGCATGCTGTGGACCCTGGAACCACATCTGCTGCCACTGGATGGTAAAACACCAGCCCAATGTGGCAGCACAAGCCTGACAGACCCCACAGCCTGCAGGGGGGGGGTCCCAGGGAGCCTGCCCGCACAGCCAACACGGATACTTTCTCAGACCCATCCCTAATCCATCCCTCGCACACAGCAGGAGCTGGTTATAGACACCAGGAGCTCACGGCCCCTAATTACACACAGAAGAGCTGGGGGGGGCTGGAGGCAGAGTGTTAATTTGGAATTAAGTTGCACCTGAGGCTTTTGCTGCTTCCCCTGTGGAGGGTCAGGGTCGGGGAGGGCTGTTGCCATCTGCTTTTCATTTTCTTTCTTCCTACGAGCTCTCTAAGCCAGTTCTCTTCCACGAATGGCCTGTGTGTAAACCAAGCACAGTCCTACTGCGCCACCCATTAGCAATCCGCAGAGCCCCTGTTGCACAATGACCATTTATAATCAAGCCAGGGCTCTCCTGCCAGCCGCAGCCCTTGTGTGTACTGGTCCTTAACCCCTGCCCTTGTGCACTGCATTCATGCCTCTTTAAAGGCACAGCTCTTACAGGAAGTCTCATCACTCCAATGTTTGCTTCACTGGCTCTTTCAATACCATAGGAAAACCCAGTCCTTTGAAGTGAAATTGCTATGGCCTTGGGATCTATTGCTCCTCTCACATCAGGATAAATCGGGACAAATTCCAAAGGAATCAGTAGACCCAATCAAAAGGAGAAGAAAATCATCTCCTCTGCTAAGCCTTTGCTAATGGGACCGCTTAGAACCTGCTCTGGAGATGGTTTGACACCAGCTGCCCATCGGGAGCTGGACGAAGGCCCACTACACTCATTCCCATTTGACTACCTGTGCTGATTGGAGAGCAGGCAACCAGAAAAGAACCGTGCAGTTTTCAAAAATGCCCTCCCCCTGTCTTTCTAACTGAAGTTATGAATTTTGGAGAATGTCAGCCATTTTTCACGGCATGGGAAAATGCTGGTGAAAAGGTATCTCAGACTGTGTGAGCCAAGGCAGTGATTAAATAAATCTGGTGTCTCCGATTGTTAATTCCACTTCATAGCAGCTCTGAGGCTGGAGGTTTGCATTTTACACTGCTCAAGGGCTTGGCCTTGCTCTTCTCCCAGCGGAGTCAGCAGTGACACTCCCACTGCGTTCAAACTAGTTGGAAATAATACTACAAAAACTCCACCCTTGACATCCTAAGGCCGGGTCCTGATTTTACAGGCCATAGTGTCTTACAGGAGTGACAACAATAGGGTTACCATATGGCCGGGTTTTCCCTGACCTGTCCTCTTTTCGGATCCTCCCATCTCCATCCAGGCATTTTTTTTTTAAATACCAGTAAATGTCTGGCATGTTGCTCCTCAACATCAAAGTTTTTCCCAGCAATTTCCAGCCCCAAGGAGCTGCTTGGGGCTTGGGGCAGTGGGAGGAGGACAATAAAAAGCTGGGGCATCAAGTGTTTTGCGTGTGGCCCTGGCAGCTGCAGCCAGGTAAGTGTGTGTGTGTGTGCATGCATTTGTGCATGCGTGTGGCAGGGTGTGCAAGGAGGGTGGTTGCCTGCCTGTGCTTGGAAAAGCTGTCCGGACACCAGGGCTGCAGCAGGTCAGGGAGGTGGGGGGGACATGCCAGTCCCTCCAGCAGGGGAAGGGGTGAGGGGGACCCTTTGGGGACCACAGGGAGCTGCGTGGCTGGCCCCACAGCACCAGGGCTGGTGCCCTTGCTCACAGGGATGGGGCAGTCGCTGCAGGGACTAGGGGGCTGCAGGCTGGGAGTGAGGGGCACTGGCTGGGTGGAAGTTGCGGGGCACTGTGGCTTGGGAGCGAGGGGCAGGGCACAGGCATATCACTGCCCCCTACCACACAGTCATATTACTACCGCCCAATACGTGTCCTCTTTTTTGAAGCTGGAAATATGGTAACCCTAAACAAAGTCGCAGAAACAAACTGCAAAAAAGGCAACAGGGTAAGTGAGAAAACTTGGCTCATGCGTGCCAAGGAGAGCGCTGTGCTTCTCAGATGCTCAGCATCACATGCCTGCCCACCTTGCTGCTCATAACCCTGTATCTGCAGCCTCTTCCCACTACATGTGAGCCCACAATTCACGGCTAGAGAATCGGACTCAGCATGAGACAACCCAGGGAGGAAGTGCCAGGGTGCTCAGGTCTCCTGAATGAAGACAGAGGGTGAATGTCTCCTTGCATTATGTTCTGCGCTAGGCTCAAGAGGGCATTGGAAATAGATGTTTCCTCTCATAGGCCTAAGGAAACAATCCCATATGCAAGCCAGTGATAACAGAGGGACTAATGCCAGGATTGTGGCACCCGAACTGCCTCCCTAGGGAGCACGTCAGCCTCAGCAGCACTGGCACCCTCAGGACATCGGGGCCCTAACGAGAGGCCTTTATCTCAGTGAACGCTGCACTCTCTGATCCCTGCCAGGCAGCCAGCCAGCTTGTCCTGAACTTTTGCCTGTCTGGTCTGGATTTCCTCCTTGGATGCTCTCTGAAGACCATCTGTCCTCGGCAGGGAGATCGGACACAGATTCCCCCACCCTTCCTTCTCCCCGCCACCACATTTCCACACACACCTTCCATCCCAACGCAGAGCGGCTGCCCCTCGCCCACGCCGATGGACAGACATAGGCTTCTGTGGGATTTGAGTTTGCTTTCTGGAAACCTCAGGAATGCAGCTTCCCCAGGAACCTCTGCCCCTCGCTGAGGGCTCCTAGCCTTGTGTTACTGCTATGAGGAGGGAGAGAGCTCTTCCTGAAGTCCCTGCTGGCTGCAGCATTCACACACAAAGGAAATATAAATGCTTATCCGGCGCTTTGGCAAAGTATATGCTTGCTGAGCTTACAGCTCCAGAGGGAAGTCTCCTTGCAGCTGGGGTCACCATGCCTTATTCCAAGGGTGGGGTCTTACATATGCTAAAAAGCGAGCAGGAGTCTGGGCCTCAGGATCTTGGGTAATTCATTTACCTGCTCCCTGCCTGCGTCTCCACCTGTAAAATCTCTGCTTCTCAGGGGGCAGCTCGTGACACTGCATATAGCCTTTCCCCATCATTAGATCAAAAGTGTTCTAGCAAGTCCACTTAATGCTTGTTACAGAAATGCATTAGCAAACTCTTAGTGGTGACAGGCAAATCAGCCTTTCCTCCGGAGCAAGAAAGCACCCGGTTTAACTGCCCATCTGGATTGTGAGCTGCTGCGCCAGTTCAGACTAGGTGTGAATCTATTTAGTAACACAAATGCCTATGGAGTTTGCTACATCAGGGGACAAAGTCGTGTATTGTGATTCTGGCAGTGGCCAGTCCTTTATATGAAGGTGAAATTCCCACGTGCACGTGGCTGACTGTGTGATGCAGGTTTCCTCCTGACCCCAGTGGGGACCTGTGGATTGTCTTTAAAGCAGGAGACTTGCTTGCCTGAGCTTACCATGCAAAGGTCGGTACACGTGTAGGGTGAGAGGTGTGTTACCAGCATCCCCGCTTCCTGCCCAAATTCCTGAAGTCTGTAATAGGCACCTGATTATCACCTCAAAGGAGCTAGAAGCTGTGACATTTATTACTCATTTTCTTCCCCGTGATTAAATCAGGATTAGTACATTTCCCACAGCCACTGCTACATGAGTGAAGCTGCAGGGGCCGTTCAGCTCCTTGCCTTCTGGATACAAAAAGGCACCAACAGCAGACACAACACCCCAGCAGAGAGCTAATTACATAGCCAAGGCACAGTGCTCTCATCCTGTCTGAATAGACTGCACAAATATGCCACACCAAGGACCAATCTTAGGCACAGCAACACAAGAAGAGTGACTCTAGTCTATGTGGATAGATAGATAGATAGATATACTGCATATGTGTATGATATATGTGTATATATGTAGATACATAGATATATGTATATATAGATACATGCAGGGGTATAGGTTGTAGCTGTGTTGGTCTAAGGACATAGGCAGACAAGGTTCTTTGGGTGAATCTGATATCTTTTATTAAACTAACTTAAACAGTTCGAAAAAAATTTTAGCAAGCTTTATATATATATGCTTATATGTGTATGTGTGTATATATACACACATACATATATATACACACACACACATACATATATCATACATATATATCTCTATATAATATACAGGCATATATATACATGTATAATATTTATAATGCATATATTATACATAATGTGTATATATATTATATCATGTATATGTGCAATACCCATGATTGCTAACCTCATGCTCTAGGGGAAAATGAAGTGGCCTGTACATATAGCAACAGGAATTGGAATTTACACTTGGCAAAGGGTGGCTGCTCAAGAAATTAATGACAGACTGGAGCACATGCAGGTTACTTAGACTCTTCTCTCTCTCTGGTTTGATGGAAAACAAGCCTTTGGTCACATGGTACAAACCGAGTCGCGTGATTTTCCTGAATGAAGGGAGGAGGTTTCTCAGCACCTGATCTACGGATATGCATGAGAAATAAGGAGGAAACACAGCAAATTTTTCCCAAAATTAATCAGTGGAGTTATTCCAGTCGTTAAGCAGAGCACTGCTAACACCATTCATTGGAAGATGCATCTGAAGGCAGTAGCGATGTCATTCTCGCCTGGCCTTGCAAGCAACCAAGTGGTAAATTAACCAAGAGGTGGATGGCCGTAGCCAGCAACGTGTCTTGGAAGCCTGCAGATTTCTAGCTGGCCTTCTCTGTGCCTCCACCACTTGTCAAGCAGAAGGGCACCCTTCTCTGCTGTGAATGCCCAGGGTTGCATAGATCAGAAGGAACCTGTGTTTTGCCTCTCCCAGTTGAATGCTGCTGCGTTACACATGTTCATCCGACCCCCATACAGACAGTATGCATCCTGGAATCCATCACTTTTCCCAGCCAAAAAGAAGGTTCCAGGAAAATTTATCTTGAGCCCTTAACCTTGCTGACCCCAAGCAAGACAGCCCAGCACAAACATTTGCAAGCAGGGTGGGAAAATGCCATTGGCATTCACTGTGCTCCCCTTCCAGAAACCAGAAACCCAAGGAAACTGCAAGAGCCCGAGGGCTGGTAGTAAATCATAGAGGGAAATTTAAACAAAAGCTTAAGGTAAAAAAATAACCCCTGTGGGGCTGTTTACGCACAGACACACATAGACACCCAGCAGGGCTCCCGTTGTGACAGCCCTGCTGTCCACAGACAGCTTCGGCCAGGCTCAGACAGCTAATGCAGAAGGAATGGGAAGGGCTTGGGGAGGAAAGCAACTCCCTCCAGAGCAGGAAGGAATGAGAAGCTTTCCAAGAATGAACTCTCCATTTATCATGCTGTAGTCCAGCTGGCTGGTCTGCAAAAGAGCCCTTAAGGTGGACGCTCCTTTGCATGGGAAGAGCAAAGCAGATCTAGGATTTACCCACAGCTTCCATAGGGGTGGGAACTATGTGGGGCATTGTAGCCCTATGTGATAAACAACCACATAACCTTTACTCTGACCACTGATCCACTGCTGTCTGCTCTTTTTCCTTGTTAGGGGTGATCTGCTGCAGCTCAACACTCTGCAAGTACACCATAGCCACCCCAGACTCATCATTGATGGTGACAATAATAAAAACCTTTATGCTAAGCTCCACCATTGTGTGTTTTCTTGCTTCTGTGTCCCCACACATATATATATCCATTGTGTCAAAGCAGAGAGTGTCGTGGCCCTGTATTAGGTCAGTATAACCCACAGGTGATGTACGTTATGTGTCTGATCCCTGGAAGATACAAGTCAGTTTTGTTTCCTTAGTTCCAGCACTTTGTTCACAGCATTGGATGTCCCTGGTTCAGTGGCAGGTATGTTTGGTAGGGCTGTGCAAAGCTTCGGGTGGTGATTCGATTCGGAGGAGATTCGGCCTGATTCAGCGGCCAAATCTCTGATTCTGAATCAAATCAGGAGACCAATTTAAAGGTCCGAATCGATTCAAAGCTCTCCGAATCTTCAGAAAAGATTCAGAGCTGTGATGATTCAGGTAGCCCCCAGTGGCAGCAGCAGCAGGAAACCGCAGGCACTCCGAACTGATAAGTATTAGGGGCGGGGGAGACAGAAGGGGACCATGGGGGGACCCCTGCCCAACCCCCCGCTCCCCCAGCCCTCCCTGACCCCTGCCCGCTCCCCCAGCCCCGCCATGACTGCCCCCTCCCACCCCAGCTTGATACTTTAAAAAAAAGCCCTGGTTTTCACGAGCCCCCCGACCCCCCTGCTCCCCCAGCCCCGCCATGGGCACTCTGCCTGGGTCAGCTCCAGCCTTTTAAGAAAAAAATCCTCAAGAAAAGCCCCAGGACTCACTGCTCCTGCAGCGGCCTCGGGGCTTCAGGGACTCATGCAGAAGCTCCCACGTGGCGTGTGGCAGCAGGAGGCAGTGGGGATCGCCCCCCGCCAAGTTATAAATTATCAGTACATAATTATCACAGAATCCAAGAAAATTGGGCTGAAAGAGAGCTCTGGAGGTCATCTAGTCCAGCCTTGCTCAAGGCAGGACCATTGCTGTCTAAATCATCCTAGACAAGTGTTTGCCTAACTTGCTCTCACAACATCCAGTGTGTTTTTAGTCACCTGAACATCAGGGTGACAGTCATACAAGTACTGAGGGTACTATTAAGCAACACTTATGTCTTAAAGCAGGGCTCCAGTGGGGCGTGAAGTGAAGTGTAGTGTTGTATGGCATCTACCAAAGTAAACTCAGTCGCAGAGAGCCCTGGTGTGGCTGCTGGTTACATCAGAGGACTTGCAACCTGTGTTTCTGGGCTCTGTATCTGGGTGCATGAATGCAGCCAGCTCGTTTAAGCCCTTGTGCTTGCTCTATGCTTTCTGTGAAAGGGGAATCACAATTCCTACCTGTCCTACCGGCTGTGAGCCTTCATTAAGGTTTGTAAAAGAAGCACCTTGGATGAAACATGCTGCCTTCAATGAATGCAAAACAGCACTGCTGACTGAGTTGCTGTCACGCTTGTCAGGCCTGAGGTTGAGCCTGTTTATCAGTCCTTGCTTGACCGTGCCAGCCAGGGACAGCATCATCGGGGCTCTAGGAACATGGAGAGAAAGCTGGCTGCGTACGAAGGACAGAGACAGACGGGTATGCGCCAAGGCAGGTGGATACAGATGCTTTGCAATGAGTCATTGCTGCAGTCCCCATGTCCCATATGTACTGTGCCCAACCACCCTGCAGGCTGCTGTATCCCACTGAGGCGCATGCATGCGTGTGCTGGGTCCACCCACCAGGCTGATGCTCCATTTGCTTTGGCTGAGCTCTCCAGCACGGATCAGCCGCAATGCTATAGCTTTTCTAAAGCCCTGTCAAATCCCTAAGGCAATGCCATGATACATTTAAGAGCCTTCAGTGAAGGAGACTTGGAAGAGAAAATATTTCCAGGAAGTAATCAGGCTTCATAACACTTGGCCTCCCATTACGTAGGCAAAGCACTGTTGTCCCCCACGTTACAGATGGGAAAACGGAGGCAGGGAGCTGAAGCAATGTGGATATACTCAAAGAGCAGTTCAGTGGCAAACAAGAGGGGGAAATGCAGCAGTGGTAACACCCAGTCCTTGGCCTTATCCCCTTGCTGCAGAAGTTACTCCACAAGAAAGCTGAGAGATCCACTTAAAGGCCTAATGAGACGGGTGCCTTTTAAATTCTTTAATTAAAAACATGAAAGGAAATAGGCCCCAATTCAGCCAAGCATTTGACCACTAGTTTTAGCCCATCCGTATTCAGCAAAGCCCTCAGGCAGAGGCTTGTGCTTCAGTCCCGCAGAAGAAGGTGGAGGGTTAAGTACATGCTTGCTTATATACTTGTGTTTTGCTGAGTCAAGCTGGATGGCTGAATGGGAGCCAGAGCAAAGACATTTCTTTCTGAAACCAGTCACAGCAAAGATACTAGCAGCCTTTCAGGGTAAATGAGACCCAGCAATGTGCCCAGAGATGGAGAAGATCAGGGTTCAAATGACACGTGCTACTAGGCCTGCACCCCTGGGTGCCTAATCATACAAATTATTTGAGATCACAGCGTGAAAGCACATTGGAGCGGAAGCAGCGAAGCACTGAAAGCTTTCTGCATTCTGGCTCCATGAGCCTCGGTTAACATTAAAGAGCAATGTGGAGCTCAGTGTGAGAGGCGCCCAGCCTAATAAATTGGAGCACAGTGTAAATGTCATCCGCAACGCAGTCCTATTCATCACAGCTGAGCATCTAAGGCCAGACCTAGACAATATCCGGAAAATGTTTACTTCTCAAAGTCTCAGCAGGTTAAACTGCACGTCTGCAAAGTTGCTATGAACAGGAAT
This sequence comes from Crocodylus siamensis, assembly GCF_052110815.1. Classification (NCBI taxonomy): domain Eukaryota; kingdom Metazoa; phylum Chordata; order Crocodylia; family Crocodylidae; genus Crocodylus; species Crocodylus siamensis. The sequence goes on along the minus strand of NC_143406.1, from coordinate 7,227,147 downwards.
ATTTTCTCCGTCTGTTTATTTTTAAGTGTCAGTTCAAACAAATTGAGGAGGAAATGTCCTCACCTTCTTGTATGGTGGAGAGGAAGACGACCCCCAGCAATTTTGGATATTCAAATCCAGGTAAATCTAGCTAATATGAAAGCTAGAATGGGAAAGTAACTAGAGTGGCAGTGCTATAGCTGTGCTGGTCCACGGACTATGTAAGAAGCAGGGTTTATTGGGTAACATCTCTTAATGGACCAGCTGCATAGTTGGAAGAGATGTCAGGCAAGCCTTCAAGCACAAAATGTTCTTCTTTATGTCGACACAGATAAGGTCTAGGCTAAACAGGTAGAACCAGTACTTTTGTTTAACCCCATTGTAAATGAAAATGATCTCTTTAAAAGAGGAAGCGGGCACTAAACTTGTGGAGCAAAGAGAGCTACTTACCAGAAGTAGTTACCAATTGAATAAAAAACTCTCCAATCGATGAACCTAAAAATAAACTGGGCCCCTGAAAGTGAGAGCTGGCTGCAGTCAGTGCACTGAGTGAAACGCAAAACACACCAGGGCCGCAGAAACGTAACAACTCTGTAATATGCCTCTGATTTTTCAGTCAGATTTTTCAAATTCTCTCTGCTTTCACAGTTTTAGGCAGCTCCAACATGAAAGTGGGCAGGACCTTCCTGGAACAACGTTTATTTCAGCTTGGCAATGCCCCGTCACATTTTTGGCCCCTGGCCCCCATTTTTAGTAATAAATCTCATGGCACAAAAATACCCACTGTGGAATCTCTCTGTCTCTCAGCATCAGCTGACATCCATGGGGTTTAAACATGTCTTTGGGCAAAGAACAGCCCTCTCTTTACCAAACATTTCCCAGCCCTGCACTCTATTTTAGACCAATGCTGCCTTGCATGCTAATGTTCAGGCAATTAAGAGAAAAAAATGCTTTCTGGGGGAAAGAAAGTCATTTTGGGGGCATTAGGAAGAGCAAACCAAATTCCCCTGGCCTTTTGTCTCAAGAACCTGGGGGAGCTGGATTGCATGTGTGCATAATACTTTGTTTAGTCTATTATAGCTATTGCTGCTCTGCAAGCCTCCTCTTCCTCCCGGCTCCACTTCTCCCGTCACTCAGAGTTTGGCAGAGCCTGTTCACGCGCGGCCTGGGACGGGAAGACACAGGCATTTCAAGGGCAGAGCTGTGAGGGGAGGGACAACGTTGGAGTAACAGGAGGTGCTCCAGGTCAGAAGTGAGGTGCCGTGGGGACTAGGGGTGATTGAGGCTAAGTCTACAGTGGGCACGTCTACATGAGACATTTACTGAGCATTAGCCTAATAGTGCGCAGTAGCCCAGTGGTTAAAAACTGTGCTAATCGCCTACTGTGCAGTGTTATTAGGCTAGTGTCACGAAAAAACTGTGCACTGGTGCTACTGTGCAGTAACTCAAGTTACTAAGTACTTTATTAAGCAAGTACTAAACTAGATGTGTGGTACCTAAGGCGCATTAATGAACATGTAGATGCACCCAGTATGTCTATGCTGTCCTGGCCACCCAGTGAGTCCCTAAATCCAGAAATTAGGTAGGGTAGGCAGCCTAGAGCAGTCCAGAAAAGTGCATGATTTTACTGAGTGCCCTTTGCTCCAACACATGGGGGACTAGGCCTTTACATTCGCTATTGCCTCTAAACTGCAGCCTCCGACTGCCTGGCCACTGTCATTATCTGCCGGGTTAGAAGAAAGAGTGAGAGATTGGGAGAGACTGGGCCAGCAGCAGCAGCCTCGGTTTTAAGGCTAGGCTAGTGATAAATGTCTCAGCAAAACCCTGCCAGAATGCCAGCCACCAGCTGTGACAGATATCACCTCTTCCCATGGACAGAGAGGGCAGACGCACACACCCCAGTTGTTCCCATTCAGCTGATGGCGCAGGCCCATTCTCTAGACAGATTGTCTGTTTGCAACGATTTTGGCCTGTGTCCAGCCTCGTTTGTAAATTTTTAACTCGTTGGCTGCTAGCGGCCACGCAGGGTCACTGATATGCTTGAGGCCTCCAGACAATATCCCCTTTTGTGATCTCCACAAGGGACTTAGTTGTGAGCCGCAACACTAGCCCTGTGTGCTGCCTGGCTGGGTGGCCACCCTTCTTCCTGCTAGGCGAGATTTCCCTGCCCTGAGCCAGGCTCACCAGCCTAGTGTCTGGCTTTGAATAATTTCCCAGCATTGCACTTCTTCCGTCAGGATTGTTTCATTCATACCGCCAGCGCCGACCAGGCTTTCTCCAGCCCAGGTTATCTAGCCCTGCGCAGAGCTCAGTTAAGCAGCAGTGACCTCGAGTCACATCATGGCTCGGAAAAGAGTGCGAGGCCTCAAGGAAAATACCGACCTAGGGAAAACCATTCAAATCCATGACAAAACTCCAACCGACTGCACATCTACAGGTTTTAAAGCCAGTAGAGACCATGAGGATTGTCTATTCTGACCTCCATGAAGCACCCAAACTAACTCACCCCTGGATCAAGCCTCTGGACAAAGTGGAGGATCTCTCTCAGGAAGGTTGGGAATTCTCTAAGGGAAGGTTTTTCATCAGAGTACACTAATTCCTAGACAGACAAACACTTCTATGTTGCTTCAACTTTTGAGAAAAGTTAGGCTCTGCTGGCTCCTAACCTCTCTACGGCAGCCTGCTGCCTTTCCCCCAATCTGGTTGACTGGGCAGGTTGGCTCACAGGATCTATGTCTTCTTAGGTAGTCTGCTCCAAGTGCCAGGTCTCTAGCGTAGGTGGTCTACCTAACTCTCCCATTCACCTGGGTTGTCCGGCTTCCTTGATGGGCAGAAACGCATGGAAAATGCAGCTTTGTGTCCTCTGAAATGGAATTTTGCAAGAATTGTCATTCCCACAGAAATAGATTCATAGATTCATAGATGTCAGGGTCAGAAGGGACCTCAATAGATCATCGAGTCCGACGCCCTGCATAGGCAGGAAAGAGTGCTGGGTTCAGATGACCCTAGCCAGATGCCCATCCAACCTCCTCTTGAAGCCCCCCAGGGTAGGGGAGAGCACCACCTCCCATGGGAGCCCATTCCAGACCTTGGCCACTCTAACTGTGAAGAAGTTCCTCCTAATGTCCAGTCTAAATCTGCTCTCTGCTAGTTTATGGCCACTATTTCTTGTGACCCCCAGGGGCGCCTTGGTGAGTAGAGCCTCACCAATTCCCTTCTGTGCCCTCATGATGAATTTATAGGCAGCCACAAGGTCACCTCTCAACCTTCTCTTGCAAAGGCTGAAGAGGTCCATGTGCCCTAGTCTCTCCTTATAAGGCTTGGCCTGCAAGCCCTTAACCATATGAGTGGCCCTTCTCTGGATCCTCTCCAGGTTATCCACATCCCTCTTGAAGTGTGGCACCCAAAACTGCACGCAGTACTCCAACTGCAGTCTGACCAGCGCCGCATAGAGGGGAAGTATCACCTCCTTGGTTCTGTTTGTCATGCATCTGCTGATGCATGATAAAGTGCAGATAGCTTTTCTGATGACTTCATCATACTGACGACTCATGTTCATCTTGGAGTCCCCTAGGACTCTGAGGTCCCTTTCTGCTTTCATGCTACCAAGCAGGTCCTTTCCTAGCCAGTAGGTGTGCTGGACATTTTTCCTCCTTAGGTGCAGCACTTTGCATTTCTCCTTGTTAAATCACATTCTATTGTTTTCTGCCCATTTGTCCAACCTGTCCAGGTCTGCCTGTAGTTGTTCCCTGCCCTCCAGAGTGTCCACTTTTCCCCACAGTTTTGTATCGTCCGCAAACTTGGACAGAGTACACTTCAACCCCTCATCCAAGTCACTGATGAAGACCCTGAAGAGTATCGGTCCAAGGACTGAGCCCTGCAGGACCCCACTGCCCACATCCTTCCAGGCTAATACCGACCCAACCACCACCATTCTCTGGGTATGACCCTCTATGTCACATTTCCAACTTTATTTTCAGAGTGAAATAAAATGCCAAATTGGAAAAGCAAAATTCTGCACATGGAAACTTCAGTTTCCACAGAGCTCCACTGGCGGGTTAAAAGTCCAGATTGCTCTACTTTTAGCCATGCACACTCCCTTCGAGGCCAAGAGGCAGTTTTCCCTGACCATTTCCTTCAGGATTTAGCACCAAGATAGTAAATAAAATAGGTCAGCAGTGTGACTGAGTCAGCTGAGATTAGATCGCAGAGCAGGAAAAACGCCATGTTTCATTCAGTCCAATTTATGTCTCCCATATAACTACACCCAAACTCCCCTCTCCACTGAGTGTGATCGAAAACACTCTTTGCTGCACGCTCACTACAGACTAGATCCCTTAGAACGGTAAGGATCTTGTCTGGCTCAGCCCTTGTGTCCTGAAATGGTTTTTGCAGCGCTCTGCCTGATGTATGTTCAGTTCCAGGAATCTTCCATCTTTTATACTCTCTATGTTTTTTTCTCAAGTCCATTTCAAGCATCCTTCAACTCCCTGGTGGGGGCGGGGGGTGTCCAAAGAGGATGGAGCTGGGCTGTTCTCAGTGGGGACAGATGACAGAACAAGGAGCAATGGGCTCAAGTTGCAGCAAGGGGAGTTTAGGTTAGATATTAGGAAGAATTTCTCACTAGGCAGGTAATAAGGCACTGGAACAGGTTACCCAGAGAGGTGATGGACTCTCCATCCTTGGAGGTTTTTAAGACCTGGCTAGACAAAGCCTTGGCTGGGGTGATCTAATTGGAGATGGTCCTGCATTGAGCAGGGGGGTGGACTAGGTGACTTCCTCAGGTCCCTTCCAACCAGAGTCATCACTTGGGTAGGGTGAATTGGGGTGACCGCGCCAGGCCACGCACTTTGGGGGGCCCCATGGAGCCGGGCGCCAATGGGAAGGGGGTGCCATTGGCACATGCCTAGGGGCACTAGCACCCTGCGCTGCTGCGTAACACTTCCCCGCTTCATCGGCTTTGCATCTGGACATCCTTCTACCCATTCAACCATGTGACAGCTCCTTCTCAGCTGTTCATATGTCAGTCTGTGAAAATGTATTCCCTGCTATGTGGTCTTGCATAAAAAGCAAGGTATTTGAAGAAGAGAAACAGCCACCTTCTTACTCCTATGCGTTAACCCTTTAATCAGTTGTTCAGTCCATTCTGAGGCCGCTGCGTCCATTGGGGCACCTTAGATGCTGTAGCAACCCTCCTCAGTTGAGCTGCTTTGCATCATTGGTGATTCTTTGGGCACAGTGACCTGGCAGCGCCCATCTCCTCGCCAGGTATGGATGGCCATTGTTGCCTCGCAGGGAGCTTATCTGCCCTTTGACAGGTCTTGTTTTTAGGCTTGCTTCGTGTCCACACACCTCCTCACCCAGGCTAGCCCAGGTTAGGGCACCGGTTTAGTTGCCAACAACGTGACCATGGAACAGGCTGTAGCAGACCAAGAGAGGCCTGGCCTGACAACTAACCCTTTAATGCTTTATTATAATTCCACCTCCAAGCTTTCGCTGTTACTCTTTCCCAACCCTGAAGCACTAGGATTTGAGTTCAAACAGCAGAACCCGGCTTTTGCAGAACTGGATGCCCCAAAGAGAGAGTTAATGGTTCCTAGTCCAGGTCAGAGCCGGCAGCCAAGCATTATCACCTATTCTAATGGCTGTCAAGTGACCTGTGGGAAATGAGTTTGGGAATTTCAGTCTAATTCCCAGTGCATCCCAGACCATCAGGACAGAGACCAGGGCTTGAATGGGACCTGAAGACTGAGCTCCCTGTTTGCCTGAAAGGTAATTTCTCCAAGTCAGGATCAGGGAACATTGGTAAGACAGTGGGTAGTGGAAGTATAGCTTGCTATATGCCAAGCTATCTTGGTTCTGTGGGCAAATGGAGGAAGGCATTCCCTGGAGATGTAGCTCCACATGGCTCTTTTCATCATCAAAGTGCTTTACCGAACACGTTGGTCTCATTAGCCTTATTTTACAAATGGTGCAATTGAGGCCCAAAGAGGTGAAGTGATTTGCCTGAGGTCACCTTGAAAGTCAGTGGCAGAGATGGGAATGGAAGCCACGTCTCTTGGGGCTTACTGTAGTTTTCCATCCCCTAGGCTGTACCTAACGCAGCACCTTCCTTGCAGCACATCTCTTCTAAAGGTTCCTTGTTGTCAAAGATACTCTACAATTTCTTTGTAAGCAAGAAGAAGGGCTCAGTCTAGCTCCTCTGGGAAGTAATGTTTTAGGCCTGCTTCCACATTTGCTTGCAAACACACATTCAAGACCCTTACCTGTGTGCACTAGTTTATCACCATGGTGACCTTTCCTTCCCCTTGGTAGAAACTCTGGACTTCAAGCCCTGAGTGATCACGACCATCTCAAACCAGGGGTAAATTAGACTTGGAAAAGATGTGATGCGGCACAGAAAGGGAAGCACTGCAGCAGGTCAAAATGCAACTGCAGTGCAGAGCTGTGTGATGCTGCAGAACTGGAATAGCAAAGGGACTTGGGCAGATTTGGATTCAACAGTGAACACTGATGAAGGCTCTACATGAAGAAACCCTTGGGAAGCACCCATCTGCTGCCCTGTCCTTCGCAGGCCAAAACCATTAGTCCCTTCAGTTTAAATGCCACGAAATGCAGTCAGAGCCAACCCCCATCAGTGTTATGGCCCTTGAATCCTACCCCCACCTCCACTTGAGTGACAGCAGGAGCAATGCCCCATTGTCAAGCCAGCGAGATAGTAGTCTGTCTTTTTCATTAACAAGTCCCTTAATTGCAGAGGCATCCATCCTATTGAAAAGTTCACATGCAGATCCCAGTTTAAAATAAGCCCTGTTGCAGGTAACAGACTAATGGACAGTAAGTCATTCTCCACTACCTTTGCCTCATATTACTTGACCAGGTTCCTGAGATGGGTCACTGCTCCGCCCTGGCACACACACGGCCCCTTTTGTTAATGGATTATTGATTAGTGGTCCCTATTCAAAGCTAAGGACCATTCCCTTGTCTAGCCTGACCTTCTGTATACAGCAAGCTATTACATTTCTCCCAGCTAGTCGCACATTGAGCCCAACAACTCAACATGCGACTAGCAGGAGAGTCTAGCCTGCACCAGCTGCATGAGACTTCAGAAATGAGGGTGGAAACCCATGGCAGGGAGTGAAGAGCCGTTCTGCCCCAGTGCAACCCAGCTGATCAAATAAGCTTTCCACTTCTTCAGTGCTCAGCTTTTTTCAGTAGTGACCCCAGGGTGACCCTGAGGCATTCCTTCTTCCTAAACTTTAATTAATGAACCCTGGTCTCCCAATGCTTTAACTAATCCCTCTCTGGGGGTCACTGGCTGCCATTTTCACAGGAGGCATACTCTGAAGGGCCACGATTCCTTAGACCTCCTTAGAACAGCCCAAATCAGGAGGGATATAATGAAATCAATGGAGTTGGTCTAATAAAAGATACCGGATTTACCCAAAGAACCCTGTCTGCCCACATCCTTAGACCAACACAGCTACAACCTGTACTCCTGGAATAATAACAGTGTACAAGTGATGCTAGGTGTGCAAATCTTCACTGAGCAATGCAGAGTCGGTCCCTGGTGGACAAAAGGTAATAACTTCCTTGCCCTGCCCAAATGTCCAAATGGGGCCTCTAGGTGCCCCTAGGAAATGTGGGTTCTCCACCCAATGGGTCATAAGAGACAAGAAATACAAGTTTATTTTCTGTTCTGTGATTCCCCACTTCAGACCAGGGCACAGAAGAGCTGTGGCACATCTACACATTCATTAATGTGCCACAGCTACTGTGCATGAAGTTTAGTATTTGATTCACCGAGTACTAAATCAATGCGCAGTAATGTGCGCTACTACACAGTAGAGCTGGTGCACGGTTACTCTTACTGCACAGTAGCCTAATGCTACTGTTCAGCAGCATATTAGCACGTTTTTTGCCCAGCACACTACTTAACAGTGTTATTAGGCTACTGTGTAGTTATGTCAGGTTGGAAGCCTGGCACAGGCAAGACTGACCAACTTTGGGCGAGCCCCATAACCTCCTTGGGCCAAACTCACCAGGCAGGAGTTTGGCTCAAGGAGGTTATGGGGCTTGCCCAAAGTCAATCAGTCTTGTCTGTGCCAGGTTTCCAACCCGACTTGTCCCTTTTTGGCCTGTCCTCCCTTTGCATCAATCGAACCTGTTTCAGTATGGACTGAGTTAGCTGCAACAAAGCATAGCTGCAATGAGTAATGGGGCTGTAAAGAATGACTGGCTGCCTCCAGGACAGCTTACTGCTTTAGGCCTAGGCTCTAAGCCCATGCAGGCTCCGTCTCTGAGCCCCATTGCCTGTGGCTCCAGTTGGCTGTTGTCTATGCTGGGATGCCACATAAAATGCAGCAAGTGTCTCTCTGGAGCACGCATGTCCTGCACTAGCAGTGCACCAGGGTTAACTCAGGGGGCCTGTTGAAACCTGCTGCATCACTTGAAGATACAGACAGCACCAGGAAGTGTGCAAGATGTAACATGAGGCAACACAAAAATTATCTAAGCACCACTGAGCACCAGAAAAAGGGCGTGCGCATGCCTTGCTAGCTTAAGAGTCATCTCCCCAGGGACAACATCTTCTAACCACTAAGTCTCAAGGCAAAAAAAGCCCCAACTTTCCGCTGTGTTAAAATAACAACTGCTCTTTAAAAATGCACACCTGCTTCCCTGTTACTGCAGATACAGAGTAGATCTTCGAGGACATCTAGAAAGGTTTTTTCTTCCTCTTGCCAGGAGAAACAAATGTCTTACATGAGAGATCTCAGAGCAGGCTGCATTTAGACTGGGATCTAAATGCCCTTTCTTTTCCCCTTCTGCTCCCCTTGTTCTTCCTGGATTAAAAAGAGAAAAACACAAACCAAACTCAAGCCCGAATTAGGTTTGTTTTTGTGAATGTTCTGGTTTCCTTTGGGGATGTTTACATCCCCTTGCACCAGGCCTAATTCTCTCCCCCCTTTTACATCAGCTCAATCCCAATAACTTCAGTGAGGTTTCACTAAAGTAAATACAAGTGAAATCTGGCCTGGTAATTAATGACTGTTGCTGAGACCGGTGGGAGTTGCATGTTGATATACGAGGGCAAGTCCTAATGATGTTCCTTCAGAGCAGTTCCATTAGTTTTCATTTACTTTTCAACCTCTATAAACACTGAGCTGGGTGACATGCTAAGGGCCAGGCTTACACACATGAAAGCCAAGATTTATTCAGTATTTGTTGCTTTAATGTACCTAGGAAGCATGTGGATCCCATACTGCCTGCCTAGTTACATATTTCAAGAATGCCAGACATCATGGTGTCTATTAGGATACCTGTTCCTACTGTGTATTAATGTTCAGGTTGCCACAGAGAGTCACAAGATAATGCGATGAGGCTGGAATTTAAAGCATTTTAAGGAATTTCTAGACTGTGGTCTATTTGGCAAGGTCCCTTACTGGTTATTTTCATATAACTGAACCTCTTTTGTGACTGTTCTTTAATAATAGTTAGCAAGCAGGCAGAAAAAGTTTCCCCCTTCAGCAGCTACTAAAGGTCTACAAGACAAGTCCGAATAGAATAACCTAGTTGACATGAAAAGGCTGATGCTGAAGAGTACCACATTTTGCTAAGGAAGGCGCTCTCCTTCAGGTGAGAAATTAAAGCTGGGTCCCCCATTACCATCAAACTAGAAGGATGGTCTAAATGTTAATGGACTGGATTGGGGTGCAGGAACCCTGGGTTCCCATGCCTGGTTCTGCTATAGTCTACCCTGGATTTTCAAAGCTGTCTAGGGGGTTTAGGAACCCAACTCTCACCAAAGTTCAGTAACAGCTTTTACCTGCTTTGTCAATCTCAGTCTTTCTGGGCCAGATTTTGAATAGTATGCAGGCACCTTGTGGGATTTTCAGAAGCCTTAACTTGCATGGCAAATGGAAAAGTAGATTCTACACCAACATCTCAGGACTCACCTAGGTACTTACACGCCTTTAAAAATGTAGCTTTTGTTTCCTCCACTCTGTAAATGTGAACTGGGGCAAAAAACTCTCCCCTACCCTCACCAGCAGCTGTGAGGAAAACTCTCTTCGTGTTTACAAGGCTGGGATACTGCAGGGATATGGTAGCTAAATAGTCTGTGACTCTTTTTGGAAAGCACTAAGAATCACTTGGGTTTTAACAAATACCATCCCCACTGCCCCTTTAGGGAACAGGTTCTTCTGCCCAGGCCTGAGCAGAAGTGATTGCACTTGCAGCTTAAGGGTTGCTGTGTTTACCCCTGCCATCACTGCACTGCCAGCACCTAAATCCCTGTGTTGCACTTTGTCCTGGGACAATGCTTATTGCATAAGACACTGTGTGGAGCAGGGAACTGGCTGGGAGCTCTCTGATGTCACATTCTCTATCAGAAAGTGCTGAGTTCTCAGAAGTGAAAGATTTCAGGGAATCATGTTACCTTAGGAAACATTTCATTCAGAAAGAAATGGAATGGAGTGCTCTGTCCTGACCTTTGCAGAATGAAACCTTGCTATGATCTTTGGTGCTTTGCTTCTGTGATATGCTATGCTATTCTATCATATATAATATAATATAATATAATATAATATAATATAATATAATATAATATAATATAATAACTGGAAAAAATGTGTCAGGTTTATCAAGGTGAACAAATTCTCATAAACCCCACTCAAGAGGTCGTTTGCAGTTCTATTTTATGGGAGATTTCATGCTTTTCTTGGTTGTTTTCATTCTCTTGCACAAGGGAAACATTTTGAAATCACAGAATTTCCTCCAAAACTGAACATCCGGTTTCCACCCTGTTTTACCGAAACCTCAGCCCTCAGCTTTGCTTCACAGCCCTGTCTGTGCTACAGGTGAATCCAGCAGTGATTCCTGTAGGAAAACCTGGCAAGCAGAAGAAAAAGGATTTCACATCCTTCCTTCCATGAATGAGGATGCAGCATCTAATTAGGAACACTGCCTCTGCCTTAATCATTTTCTTTGTGTGTGTGGTTATTCATATAATTGCATGACTCATCAAGCCATAGGCTATGCTTTTCTTTTTTCTTTGCTGGGTTTTGCTATGATTTAAGATGTTACCAGAAATGAATGTATGTGTGACACACCCAGGAGGAAAAAAGCTGGGTTTCCAAAAGTTCAATGGGAAGAAAAGAAGACCATTATTGTCAGTGATACTGCGGTTCCAGCAATGGCTCCCCAAGAATAAGGTACCTCCTTTATGCCGGATGATGTACGGAGTCAGAGCGGGAACTAGTCCTTGCCCCAAAGAACTTAAAACTGAAATAGCTACAACAGACATGGGGAGAGAGGGGGATAGACACAGAAAGGTAAAGTGATTCATCCCAGATCATGGAGCCATCAGTGGCAGAGCTGGGAGTAGAACGGAAGTCCTTCCAACTCTCCCAGCCTGGTGCTATATCCACCACCTCATTAACAGCCATTGCACTGACCCTGTGTAATTGGTACAGTTCCTTAGCAAAGGTAAGTGATGCTGCTCTTGCCATAAGCTATAGAATTTGGGAGAGATGCCAGATGTCTTCAGGTGCTCAGCTGGCAGTGAGCAGCTGGATTACAAACCACGCAGGGTGAAGTGGCTCAGGTAGGACAACGAAGGGGATGCTACTCCAACACTTATATGTGTTCCTGGGGCATCAGAGTCCTGCCTTGCTCTTAGGCAGGCGTGTGAGGGAGCACGACTGGAACGGGCACAACCCAAGGTGCTTTGGAGTTGCCCAGGTTGAAAGCTGCTATGTAAATTTAAGAGGTTGCCTTGCCTCCCAATGAGGATGACTTACAGGATCATTTGCCCTCGCCTAGTAAATGTGATGGGACTTGAGTACAGAGCTCCAGAGCTCTTTGGCTGACTATTGAGCCCAAACTCCTCTGCTCTGTCTCCATTCCCAGAACAATAACTGGAGTCATAAAGGACCCAGCGAGGCCCAACTTAGTCCTTCCTTTATAGTAGTGTTCCCATTTACTATATTACACATCTTGGCTCAGTTATCTCCAGGCCTGGGTGAGTACCTGGAATGGGCCCTCTCTTCTCCTGCAGGGCAGCTGAGTCACACAGACAGGCAGCACTGAACACGCTAGGCACACGGCACCATCAAGGTGTGCAGTAAAGTTGCTGGCAGTCACCCACAGCAATGAGACAGAAGGAGAAAGTGAGCAGTGAACTGCTGTTTAGCATCTAGCATGATTTAACCCAACATCCTTGTCAAATTAAATCTGTAACAGCATCTGATATCATTAACAAAGGCGTCATTTGCACTTGGAGCTGTGACCCGCATGCTGCCTATCGAACGTCCTCGCACAGCTGGCACAATCAGAGTAAAGGGGGAGTTTTGGTCTGCAAAACACAGCTCATAGTCCAAACTCATAGACTACCTGCTGGGAAAAGCCTATCTCAGAGTATGCCTATGCTGCTTGCAGACAGAAATCTCTGTGCACACAAGTTAAATAAAACTGCGTTCGGATCTGGATGTGAGCAGCTATGCGTACCCATAACTAATCAGGTGCAACCCACTGGGGGCTGGAGGAGCAATTCTAAACCTTGGGCCCTAAGTCTACAGGTGCTTCCAGGAGGATTTTTCACAGGGCACTATTTGAGTGGAGTTCCCAGAAGGAAGGGGCCTTGCACATAGGAACACGTGCTCCCCACCAAGTCTGATACATGGAAGCAGAGGCTGTGAAAGTAAAAACATAGGAATGAAAGGGGCCTCCTTGCCCATCGAGTCCAGGCCATGTATCTTGCCAAGACCTCCCCTAACAGCCAGAAGGGGCAGAGAGAGGACAGAAAGTTGGACAGAGCCACAGAATAGGATCTCCTGGGAAAGAGTTGTCCAAGGAAGTACATATCACATTGTAATAGGTTTATGGTCTTGGCTGGAGGCTGAGTCAGGCCCTGCATCCTACAGCATCAAGGGCACATGAGCAGGCTCTCAAGCTGTGGTCCCAGTGGAAGAAATCTCCTTGGATCATATGTTTGCAGCCTGTCCAGACACAGAAGTCCCTTCCAGTCTTGAAGCCAACCCAAAACCAAAATGGTGAAGACCCCAAACCACCCCAGCACTCCCAGGGGTATTGGGTTCAGAGCCCAGCATGGCTTCATCTCTAATCCAGATGCCATGTTGCAATGTTTATAGGGTGCTGTGTACAAGCACCTGGGAAGAACACAGCTACGAGGCTGTGGCATGGCTTTTTGTGGCCCGCATCCTTACATTTCTAAGACTCTCCTTGTGCAAGGAATCCAATGGCTCACGTGTTTTCTAAGAGCTGCTTGCATCGGGTGTGCTCTCTCCCCAGGACTTCACTGTGGCAGCTTCTAGATTTCGTTTTTCTCCTTCATCTCTAACAGAAGTCATTTGAGACAGAAAATAGGTGGTGGCTTCATGTGTATGGAAAGCAGAGAGCTGTCTGGGATGTGCTGGACAGGGCTGCTGCCCTGCAATTATTTCATGTTTCTGGGAAGCTCTTTGCCCTTCAAACACCTCTGCAAGGTTGAGGATCTCTGGCTCACAGCCACCGAGCAGCCCTTCTCTTTCCTCACACTTCTTTACCAGCCTATTCAAGCTATTGAAGCCAAGTCCTGCAGCCTGTACCTTTGTTTCCTTTCCTGCTCCAGAAGTGACAAAGCAGGAATGCTGCTGCTGCTGCTGCTGCCACTTTGCATTCCTCCTGGTCCCACAGGATACCATAAATCGGGATGAAAGAATAACATTCAGAGAAGACTAGAAACAGGCCAAACGCACCGACAGGCAGCTCTTTGGGTTCATGCAGAGGAGGGGGAAGGGAGCAGAGAACCTGCCAAAATTGATTCCACTTCTACTGGGCTCTGAGCTAAACTGCCTCTCCACCCTGGCTGGGAGCAACTCTGCTCCGAAGGACAAGGCTGGTAGGGGAGGCAGAGCCAATTCTCCAAAAAAATATTTTTTTGCTTTACCAGTCCTAGTAAAGAGGTGAACCCCCCCCCCCCCCACCCAGCTGGGAGAGGGCTAAAAAATAACCTATCATAGGTGTCTGCTGTCACTGCAGGTCAGGGGACCCAGCTTGGACTGGGGTAGGGGGAGGCGAAATGCAGCTGCACTCAGCTGTAGCTAGCGTTCCCATTAGGAGGAAAGTCCAGACACAGCAAATGGGGAATGCTGAAACAAGCTCGGTTTCCTTCAGCAGAGGACAAATCCTAGGGCTTGTATTAACATGGGTAAAAAGAAATCTGGTTGTATTTGGAACAGCGGGTTTTCGCCCTTGGAGGTGCCTTCCTGCTCTTGTTCCCACTACCCCTGATCTTGGGAGGGCTCTTCTGAACCTGGCTGAAGTGCAGAAGCCACCCAGCTCTTTCCCTGACAAGACGAGGTTGATAAAAGGCAGGGAAATGATGCACAGGAGTTGTTCTTGCTCACCAAGATGTTTAGCTCCAGTAGTCAAACAGGGGTCTGAAGAGCTGTCGTACCTGCCGGGTGGATACACAGAGGCTGTTGGTCTACTGGGCTCTTCGGTCAGCAGCAAATGCCACTGAGCCCTGTACAGCAGTGAAGTTCTTGGCTTCTCTTGCCCGTTTGTCCCTCCAATTTGGCCTGTGCAGGAAATGGTCACTGGGCAGTTTCACTGTGTAAAGAGCCTGTTACAGGCCTGCATCCGTGATGCGAATGACCTGGTTTGGAGCCAGGTAATAGGAAGCGAATTGTCTAGTGAATATCCCTGGCGTTTGTGATGCAACCTGCTTATATCTTCCGTCCATCGCCAGAGATGGCGGGGGGCTCGATTGAAGTGCTTCCTCCGGCAAGCTGAATGCAGCAAGGACCTGATTCATTAGGCAATGACTCACGATCCTGGCCAAGTTGTTCTGGGTTGATGTTTAGTTTGGCCACGATATAACATCCTGAAAACAAATGTTGTGCTAATTCCACATGCATCTAAACCCCTCCATACTGACTAAAGGAGGAAGCGCTCTGATTTTTTTGTTACCTGCCCCTTTAAACTACCCACATGCAGACTAGCCATTTTATTCTCTATTTGCATCAGACTCTCCTAAAGGAGACAAGTACACTGAGCTCTCTTAACTTTTCTGAATCTATAATAGCCTGATTTCTGTAAGCCCTGCTGATCCCCTCCTGTGTCCTCCTGAAAATCTGTGGCTCAGGTTCACATCTGAATTTGTCATCCTAAAAGGAGGGGTGGGGGCGGGGGGAACCTACCTTAAAAACAGATCTCACTGGCAATACTTGAAGGCACCTATGAGATTTGTT
Organism: Crocodylus siamensis; assembly: GCF_052110815.1. Classification (NCBI taxonomy): domain Eukaryota; kingdom Metazoa; phylum Chordata; order Crocodylia; family Crocodylidae; genus Crocodylus; species Crocodylus siamensis. The sequence goes on along the minus strand of NC_143406.1, from coordinate 7,211,914 downwards.
TAATTAAAAATAGTCTGCACTGCTGCTGTTCCCCTCATTGGAGGATCCCAGCATGTTTTGTAAATGTTAATTAATCTCAGAACACCCAAATGAGGTAGGTAAGAGACAGGTGGGGAACCTGCTTGTCATTAACATGGAGCTGTCTCTGGGGTGAATGGCACCAGCTGTTTGATGGAGAGTGAGGCAATAACTGTCTGGGATGTTTGAGCCTCTGTATTTGCCCAAGATGGGAGAATAAGCTTCATTTTTGATGCAGGCATGAAGATGAAGCTGTGGCATGGCAAAGAAGGTGCCCTGTGGTTTTGGCCACACCAGATGTTGAGCCTTCTGGATAAGTCAGTGAAGAGAGAGACTAGGAGGGCAAGGGTGGCTGGCAGATGTGGTCCCTCTCCCTCCTGCTTTTTTCCTTGCTCTGCCAGCTCTGAAACCTCCCTTGAAAGACTTGTTTTCCCTGTTTGAGCCCAATAACCTACTCATCCATTTGAGCATGTCATCAGCCCCCTCTCCCACAAACCAGCGCAAGCAATCAGCACATGGAGCTATGTGCTCTGTACAAGGGTCCCACTGGGGCAGGGTAGCAGACCCCTGGCTTTCTGCAAGGTCAGAAGAAGATCACAGCCTACAAATGCTGGCAGAGACTGGGTAGACCAGGCCCAGATGGGCCAGCAGAGAGGAGCTTGGAGTTTCTCCAGCTACAAGTAACCAGAGGTAGCCTCTTACCAGCTTCTGGGTGGGGGTTAGAAGTTCAAATTAATCTGTCGTGTGAGAATACCTCAGACAGGGGAAGTGCCTCCAAATGGAAACATGCATTAAGCTTAATCCTTCTTAGGATATTTCTCAACACCTCATATAGTCAGATACAAGTTTTGGAAGGACCCCAGAACATCGCTCACTGGATTCTCTACTCAAACTCCAACAGCTGTTCTCCATCGGGCCTGTTGCAGCCCAGTACGTTCGCACATGGAAAGAACTAGAGAGTAGAGCAAGCCTCCCTCCGCCAGACAGAACAGCAGTGTATTAGGCTGAGTCAGCTACCTGTGAGCACAGAGATGATGGAGAAACATCATCCAGTGGTAAGAACCAGAGCCTGGCCTTCAGGAGACTTGGTATCTGTTAGCAAAGCTGGGATGCTGAAGGCCAGGGATCCGGAGTTCTTATTCCCGTTCGGCCCTAACTGGCTGTGCAATCATTGACTTGCTCTGCACACTTCCGTCTTGCTGTCTGCAAAATGAGACTCACACTGCAGCAGGGTCACAACCCTGGAATTAAAGCTAAAATAACGCTTGAAATCAACACGGAAAGTGCATCTGCACAGCAACACCTATGAAACTTAGGGAGCTTCTCAGCATGGTGGGATGTACTGTTCAAAAGAGCCCCACAGCACATCATTTCTTTGGCATCTATTGCTAATGTTTTTGTCTATGCATTCAAATCTCTCTTGGACAAAAGGTTATTGCAGGATATGACAGGTCCGGGTTCTTATACGACCAGGGCCAGCAAAGTGGTAAGCTGTTAGCTCTTGCCTTCCTTGCTTTGAAGCTGATGCGACTGGCGATATGTGTGTGAAAGCTCTGCTGCCTGCTCCTATGATCCCCTGGAGTAGCTTATGTGCAGGAAGGGGGAAGGAAAGGTCAATCCTTGGAAATCCTTTTAGCCCTCACCTCCTATTATGCAGCTGAGCTGACGGCCACATCTGCATCCTGCCCATGTGTCCTCACGCGAAGGAAGACGGGCTGTAAAACTTCCCCTCCCCCCTTCATCCTTGCTGTTCTCAGCTGCTTCCCACAGCAAACCCACATCCCCACCCAGCTGCCACTTGGCTTCACAAGGCGAGGGTTTATTTGTAAAGAAAACATTGGTCTCATGATGAGATTTTCTGCCTTGCTGATACACCAATGGCAAGAACAAGTCCTTCCTGTGCTCGGCAATGCACGCTGGGGCTCCTGCTTCTGTGCTACGTGGTGCTCATTGCCGTCGACTGTCTCCATCTCGCTGAGGTCCATCCTGATCCTGGCAGGAGCCTTCTATACCGGGCAGTGATCTGGCCCAGGAACAAACCCAATTGCTGAAGGACAGAGAAGTCAGTGCAATCCAGGGGAGAGCTCCTGGGTGCCAGGGCCCACAAGGGGCACAGCGTGCAGCAATGGCTTGCACATAAAAATCTTGGAGGTGATGGCCTTGGGGCACAGTTCTAGGGTGCTCCACAGCCCTTGGGCAAGGCTCCAGCACTGCAAAGGGAAAGTCACTTCAGTGGCTTTCCCACCCAGAAATACCTCTCTAGATGGGAAACCCTAGTAGGCAACCATCGATCCTCTGGATGTTGGTGAATATACAAAAGGTCTAGTCAGATAAGTGATGAATCTGTGACTGATGAGCCCAATTTGAGAGCAACGCATCTTGTTACAGGTTTCACAGATCCAGGTGTTGTCTGAGTCCGAATTTACACCATGCTGCTTTCTTCTTTCTCGCTTTGCTTCCATCCTCTGGATCAAACCCGCTTCATGTTGAGCTGCACCCAGCGCCAGATGTTCCCTCCAGATCAGATGTTCCCTCCAGACGTTCCCTCCAGATGTTGCCTCCAGATCCGCGCTCCTCCCAGCGTTCTACATTGACATTGAATGACTTCATATCATTCTTGCACGTATCATGGTACGGCCATAGAGGGTGACCCCACTTTCTAGAGCCGTCTTAAATCCCACTACACAAAATACTCTTCGGAATATGGTCTTCTTCCATTCTCTTGACACGGCTGATCCATCACAACCTTTTCTTCTAGACAGTTGTTTCTAAGTGTGTCAGTCCTACCTGCTCCAGTACCTCTGTTTGATATTCTGTCTTCCCACCTTATTTTCAGGATCTTATCCAGGTGTCCCATGTGGAAGCTGGTCAGTCTCTTGATGTGCCTAGCATTTGTAGTCCATGTTTCTGAACTATAAAGCAGGGATGAAGCACACAAGCCTCATCGATTCATTTCTTCACCTTAGCTGACAGTTTGCTGTCATTCCATGCACGTCTCTGTAATAGCCCACAACTCTTAGCTGCATTTCTGATTATTAAACAGCATAGTCTGAAGGTCAAGATTCCTGAAGGGAAGTTACTGGGAGTCAAAATCAGCTAGCTCTACCCACAGCAACCTGGCCAGCATAGTTCTGGTTTTCCATAAAGGATCACAATGCATCCTGATGCATGTAGGGGTTAAAATTTACCCCACCTCCAACCTGTGGCCTGTTTTTCTCTGCAGTGTTTCCATGCTATTGGGCTGGCTGTACAACGCAGCAGTGGTGATTCAGTAGGGTGTGTTCATTGGTCACAACAGTGCAAAAACACTGCCTGAGAGTGTGCCTCCCCTGAATGCGAAAGACCAAAGATGAGTTGTTTGTTTGCCAGATCCTTTGCCAAAAAGGGAAACTATACAGGGGTGATGGACTTAAATTTTACTGCAATGTCATGCTTCATTACCAGAGTGTCCTGTGCTGGTTAGTGACAATGCAGTTGTCTGAAATACAGTGGAGCAGAGAGAAACCTTAAGTGACAAAGCAAGCAAACCCTTTCCAGGGCTAGTGGCAAGCAAAGCTTGAACCCCACCTCCCATCCCAGGAGGCACTTCTCCAGCCGGCTTTCCAATCAGTTTTTGTGTCCAAAAGGATCATTTAAATGGGGAGGGATATAGATGGAAGCAGGAAGGGGGATGTTAGATGCAACAGTCTGAGACTAGGGTGACCAAGTCCACCACAGCCAGACCCATAACCATGTCTTGCCTTGACAAAGGTAGAGGCATCCCTGCCTACAGCTGCTATTGCAGCTATTGGTTGGTTGTGGGGAAACACCTGGGAGCTGTCCATCTTCCAAACCCCATATCCATTCTCTGGCTCTAACATATGGCAACTCCTCAGCCAGGGATGTATTTCCTCTCCCTCCACCCTCCCTTTTGTTGCTGTGGTATTTTGTAGCAGGGTGTTGTGATGTCTGGTGCTGTCTAGCAGTTCAAGGAAGCAAAAAGAGCATCAAGTTCAAGACATTTCATCACATCCAACCCTTACTTCAAAAGGGGAACATGTTAGCCAGGGCTCAAGGGGCCATTGCCGTTATCTAGGTTGACTGACTGCGTAGCCCAGCCGTGCACATTCACGGTAAGCCCGGTGACTTGTACATTTAATAATAGTCTGTGGGTTGCTGAAACAGCCGAGGAGAGGTGACATTCCTCATCAAGCTTTGTTCTGAACGCCTGTTTATTCTATCCATCCGTCTCTAGGCATTTCTGACACCGTTATCGGTTCCACAATCAAGGTGCCATCACTCTGAGTACAAATGGCTGCCTTGTGAACTCAGAATTAAAGGCTTATGTACAGGGCCTTTTTTTTCCTTAAAGCATTGCCAGGATCCTGAAAGCTGAGAGCTGAGAGCTTGCCCTTTTCCTGAATCACAAAACCCATTTGTGCTCTCCACTGAGGGCAGAGTCAGATGATGCTATTAGACATCCACTGCAAAGACACATGACTTCTTTTTCCCTTCTCCATCATGTAATATTAAGGATGCGGGCACGTAACATGTTTACTACCCTATAAACTGGCTTTACTGGGTGGTAAAAGTGGAGCAGGCACATGACACACAACCCTCCTATGCAGCAAATCACTTGAATCCAATGTAAAGTTACCCTTCAGAAATGCATGGTAGTTTTGCTACCTAGAATGCATCATGTGTCTGTTCCCCTACTCTGTTTCCTATTAGGTTAGTCTTTTGCTCAGTGCAAACTTGTTCCTCCGTCACCTAGTACACTGGACCTACTGTGGGTATCCAATTCAAGAAAGCTGGTGGTTGTTTGTCTGCTCTTTACTACAGGGTGAAATTGCTACCAATTAAAATCTGGGATAAATTACTCCATGGTAAGCCTGTCATCTGTCTGCATCCTAAGTTAGAAGGAAAAAGCTATCAGATGAGATTTGATGTTGAACTGCTGGTAGGTCAGGACTGAAATGTGCCAGCAGATGTGGGCAGAGGTGCAGGATTCAAATACCCAGGTGTGCTTCCTGTCAGGGCTGCATTGCATCACTAGGGCCTTTCCAAGGGTTTGCTTGGAACTCAGGGATTTTTAATGCCAGCTAGGGTTGAAGGACATGGAAACAGATATGGGGGAAGGTACTACACAGGGACAAGGGGACAGCAGGTCAGAAATAAGGTGCATTTAAATAGCTATATAGGAAGACATAGACTTCTTCATCCCCTTGGATGCTGTGTCTTTCTAGGCCACTGCCACACCAAGTATTGTCCATCAGGATGGATGGTAAACGGTATGCATAGGAAAGCTCCTTTGTAAGGCATGCAGGGGGTGCTTGAGGTCAGCAAGGATCACAGAGGATCCCATAAGACAGCTGGAGAACACTTCCCACCCTCCCACTAGCTATGCACTGGAGCACATGCATTACTGGAGGGGGGAGCTCCAGGCCGGGAGTCTGTTTTTTGTGTATTCCAGCCCCTGAAAAGTAGGGGGAAATAATTTGTGCCATAAAAGACATGCACAGAAGACTATGAGTATGCCTCCTCCTCCTCTGTCCCTGCCACACAGCTTTCCTGGGGGTTGCAGTTACAGAGCCCATTCACCAGCCGAAATAAGCATCATCCAGAGTCTGCAAGGGCCCGGAGTTACCAACCCTGGCACTGTGCTCTCCGTGCCATTCGAAGGATATTTGTGCAGCACTTCTCTGCAGTTTTGTCTCTTCTTTTCATGCTGCCCAAAAAGCCTCTCTTCTGCAAGAATCTCATGAGCACATGGACCTCACCACTAAAATATGCCAAGTCATGACAGTGCTTGTTTTCCCACTGAATGCAACTCCGATACAGAATGGTCTCATTTCAGCGTGGAAAACGGGGCTGATCCCAGTTTCGGAACAAAGCAGGGCATTGCCTGGGTTCTGAATGCTGCCCACTCCGAGCCCCAATAATTTTATACAGGTAAAGAAAATATCTGGTCCGGCTAACAGGTGTCATAAAAAGGAAGGGACTTCCCAAATCCATGCTTAGACTACATCAGACCTGGTGAAAACCTCAGCACTGACTCCAGAGAGCTCTCTTTTTGAGGGGCATTTTTTAACCACCCTTCGCCTCCCCGTCCCGCCCTGTTCCTCAACAACAGCAGGCATCTTTCCAGACCGCTCATTTCTCCCTGGACAAAATGCATCTCAGTTTAGTAATCTGAGCGAGTGGCTTGGGACATACTTGTGGGTTTTATCCATGGGTTAAAGAGGGAGGGTGCCCTTTGCCAAGCCACAGGGTCTGACTCTGAACAGATCATGCTGCACAGATCATACATGGTCCCACTGATGTTAAAGAGACTGCTTCCCGGTCTGTGATCCTGAACACCAGTAGGCACCTAATAACCAGGTCCATAATGTTTGTGTTTCCTAATCTGTAAAATAGGGGTAATAGCATTTTAATTACCTCCCAGCCTGGGTGTTATGGAAGTTAATTAGTGTTGTCAGAGTTGCTTGAAATTCTGGGATGCAACAAAAAGCAAAGTATTATTGTTAAGTAACTAGCGATGGCTATCACCTGCTTGCTCACCTTTCCTTCATGTTCCTTTGATGTGTTCATCACATGGGCACATAGTGACACTTGTGGCTTTTCACTTCATCACATGGCTGCTTGTTGGGATTTATTGCCAGTGAGATGCATCCCTTCCCTCCTCTGATTCTCATTTATTCAAGCGGTTTTTCTGTGCCTGGCACTCTACTTAGGAACATCTGCCTTTCTCGAACTGCATAGTTAGGGTCTCGGCTGGAAACAGCCAATGAACGTTTTCACAGATGAAAATGTGCTGCAGCAAAGAGACTTCAGCTTGCTGGGAAAGAAACACAGGGCCTTATACATTGCCTAGTTCCTGTGTGCAGTGCACATCCCCATCTCCCTCGGAGATGTGTTGCAGGGTCAATTTTCTTAGAGAAGCAAGGGTAGAAAGGACCTCATGAGTTCATGTAATCCAACTGGGGATCAAACCCGCAACCTTCATGGTATTAGCAGCATCCAACTGAGCTAAACGGTTGCAGTTGGTGGAAGGTGTGTGTTTAGGATGGCGTATTTTGAAACAAAATGAATCACTATATTTTTGTTGCATGGTATCCACCTCTATTTAAAAATGGCATCTAGGTTAATTAAAAATCTTTCACTAGAAGGCAGTGATCCAACTCAATACATCTACTTCTGTGCATTTGCTCATGCTGCTTCACACCCACTCTCTCTGGCCACATTCATTCTCCCACATGCTTAGGCTGCTGCTTGCATTTCTGCACATACAGAGGCTTTTACAGAATGCAGCAAAGCAGTCGTATTTGCTTCACCGGGTTTTCCAGGCACAGGCTCCACCAGGTCCGATCTCTGCCCTGCCCCACAATGCAATCAGCCTGGCATGTAGCATGGCTTCTGAGGGGAGGCTACAGCAGGGAAGAGATTCATCCTGCATCCTCCTGCCCCTGAGACAATCAGCTGAGGGCCGGCAGTGTGAGATTTCATTAGCTTTATGTCAGCGTGAATAATCAGAAATGTTGCTGGTCATAAAATCACCACGCTGCCATATACACCTAAGCATGGCCTTTGCCTGGGTCACCTCCCACAGCAGCAAATTCCGTCATCTGCCTGCACCTGTAGGACCCCTGGAAGATTCCCAAATGATATACCTTCCCTTTCAATGGCACTGGGGGGAAGAGTTCAGGTAGTTCAGCATGCCAGGACACCGAGGGAAATTAGTGAGCAACTGTGATAGCCTACGAGTATGTCCACACTGCAACCAGACATGCAATGCATGCCCCCTGGCATCGCTACCAAGTACAGTCAAGATCCTCCCTTACAACTTTCGCTACAGGCTGTACAATCAGAGAGTGTGCCCAGAGTCCCTGCTGGGCTCTCATGGCCTGCACTGAAGTCCCTGTCACTGCCATGATAACTAGCATGGGTATGGCATTGCCTATGTGCTGCAGGCACATTTCTGACCGCATTGTAGACATGCCCAGCAATCCACCAGGAGATCTTATCCCTCAAGCCAACAATGAACCTTGCTGCTCTAAAGGGTGAGGTTATGTCTCACTGGCTGTGTCTACATGAGACACTTTACAGAGCAGCAGACTAATCGATGTGCAGGCACTTACTACACAGTAAATTAGTCTACTGCACGCTAAATTTACTACCTGCATATGCCAGTAGAAAATGTACTGTGTGGTACATTCACTGCATAGTAAAGCCAAATACCATTAATCGTACATGCAGATGCATCCCCTGTGTGGCACTTGACAGGGTAAATTTTGGAAGATGCAAATATAAGTCAAGCAAATGAACTAGGAAAACAAAAGAGGGTGCTGGGTGGGGGTCAGGTGATACTCATTGTGTCACTCCACTCGCCGTTTGCTCCTACAAATGTGGACTCAGATCTTCATTTGGCTCCGAAGCTGACCTCCAAGCCCCAGATAGTTCATCTCCCTAAATGTCTATTATGGCAGCTCTGGACTGAGTGGGGATTAGATCAATAAGGTTTGCTATGCATTAAGAACAAGGTGTATCAGCAGGACTAAGATCATGAAAGTCCTAACACCATTACCCAGAACCTCCCTTCCTTAAGCACTAAACATCTACCTTGACCGATTTTTTTTCTGAAGATCTAGATAATGCTAAAACCCAACAGTTTGCTAAGACAGACTCAGAGCTGATTCATGCAGAACTAGGAGTAGATGGGAAGGAGGAAGGGAGAAAAACAACCGGAGCCCACATGTATGGGTTCAAAATTCTCCTCCTGGTGCATGGCTTCCTTTAGGCTACAGGCACTTGCTTCCTTTGAAGATGCCATAGCTACACATTTTCAGGATGTATAACGGAGACCTACGAGGGTATGAGAATAGTGGCATGCAGGTTGGGGTGGTTATCATGGTTCTTTTTGAGGATCTGTTTATTAGCTTGAGGGAGAAAATCCATTGTCTGAGAAGCTGGGAAGGGAGGATGCTTTTTAAGATCAAACCAACGCCAACAGCGTGACTGAGTGGAGTAGGTGGGGTCTGTGGATTTATGAATTCCTTCTGCTTGGCTAGCTGGCCTGTCTTCTCCTTTCATCTCTGCTTCCTGGCTAAGATGGAAGGAGCGGAGTAATGCTGAATTCACAGACAATGTGCACGTGTTCATCTGCTGGTCTCGAACATTTGTCAGAGGATAAAATCAGACAAGAGATTCCCCTCTCCCCAGGCCCCTATGTAGAGCATTGTGCAAGCCTGAGGTGCCCAGTTATCTTCCATCCTCTATTCTAATTCAGTGCACAGCAGTTATTTCATTGCATGCATAGCTATCACTGACCATGACAGCAGCAGTGAGAGAGTAATCCAGATGCCATGTCCCTGTTTGGGAGACAACCAAGGGGAAGATACTTGGGGCCATCTCTGAGGCTGCGGCTGTGCTTTGGATAGCAATTCTACTGCATTTGGCCTCAAACTACCCTCTCACTTCATGCCAATGACCAAACAGACATGACGCAGCATCCTCCAGTCAGTGTCCACCTGAGCTTGCATAATGGCCAGGAGCTAAGGCTCCTTATTCCTGTGACATTCAGTCCACTGGAGTGAAGCTACCTGCATTGTATATACTCTTTCAACTCCAAGAGACTTGTGAGGCCTACTGATGCAGATAGAGAGCCTTGCAGTGGGAGGCAGATACCTGCACTAATCTAAACAGGCAAAGGGAAGAGAGCAGTTTAGGCCAGAGGTCTCTTTCTGCTTCTAAAATGGCTCACGATTTTACATCAGCAGTGAGATCACCATACAAATACATCCCCTTCCCCAAAACTCCCCGGCAGCCTGGGAGATGCTGGCTCCCTGCGCACTACTTGGGTGGCCATGTTAGACCACTGCCAAATGCCAACAGGAATGCTTGGGTATCTCAAAATGGAAAGGGAAACCATCCCTATCAGCAGAAACCCCCTGCTTGGAGAGCTGCCGAATCCTGAGCTTCCTATGGGAACAGCTAGGAAAGAGATGTTTGACGTGCAGAAGGCCACCATGGCATGTATCCTTTGCAGCTAACAGCTTTCACTACAAGCAGGCCAGCTCGCTCCAGATGGGCAGCAAAGGCTGGAACCGTCCTACTGCTCTGCCTAACCTGCTTTTGCAGCTTTGGGCAATGGGCATGTCCTTTGTCTGCAGCTTCTCCATTAGTACAAATAGGGATGATAAATCTTTCTGAGCTGACTCATAGGGCTGTTGGAAGAATCCTTGAACTAGGTCAGTAGAGCAAGGAACGTCCTTATCTCTGACTAAAATCAATGGGAATGGAGGGCAGTTTTAATTGCCCTCAAGGATTAGACCCTAAATCATTAATGTTTGCAAAGCTTTAAGCATGATGATATAGTTTGTTTGCAATTCCTGCAGCCCCAAGCTTGAAAACGTGGGTTGCTTTAGCTCTGTTTGGAAGGCTTAAAAGCAAAATCTTTCCTTAATTTGTTTCAGCGGTCTCTTGATCTAACCTCTCTGGACTTGAATAACCTTTGCTCAGTGCTACATTCCCACATTGCTTCCCTCTCCCCTCCCTCACTGCTTCCCTCTCCCCTCCCTCTGAGGAGACCTCCGAACGTGAAGTGGGGGCATTTTTTCTAACTGCTGACCCTCTCGTCTTCAAAGCACAACCAAGCTGCAATCCCAAAGTATATAAAAAGCAAAGAGGAAATGCTAAAAATGGAAGTTCTCACTCATGTTCGTTTTTCCCGGCTTATCATCCTGCCTTGAGGAAGAAATTCACTGCAGCTTCTGGCAAAATAAACCCAAGGCATTTCTCACTTCCTCCCATACAATATGAGCAGCTTCCAAGATCTTGAAAGAAAAAGGAAATGGCTCAACAATGCCAGGGCTTTTTTAATCTACCTAATACCTCAATTTGAGTGACACGCAGCTTGGACAGTCCACCGGGGAACTTAATCTGGGGGCTGGATTGTCTCAGGGGGCTGGCGGTAATGAGCTAGAGCGCTCTTCCCCATTAGGTAACTGATTCAAACCTAGCCCAGACTGCTGGACCTTTCAGAGGTTTCAGATCATCTAGTTCCACATCAAGGGCCTTTATACACTGCCGGGGGAATCTCCATTATCTCGTACTTCTCGCAGGGAAACCCCCATAAGGAACCGGTTCCTCCGACAGTTCTGCAGTTCGATCGGTTTTTCTGCCTTGCTTGTAGTCAGAAAAGCCACAGTCAGGTGGCAGCGACATTCACACGGGCTTAGTTTTACAAAGGCGCTATTCTCAGAGGGAGCTCTGTGTTCACCAGAGCAGCAAGGGTTTCACAGTCGTCTTGTTCAACATTGTTCTAGTCTTACCTTCAATTAATTCAGAAGTTATCTTTCTGCTAACACGCTGAGCCGAGCACCTCGCAGTGACTGATGTCCCCATGCTGTGCGCTTCATGGCCCAGCTGACTGTACTAACACTGATGAATTGGCACATCAGTAAGGGATGCTGTACAATGTGAGGAGCTCTCGCTGGCACAAAAGGTCAGTGAGGTAGCAATTCATTACTAGAGATTTCCAATTCTATTTAGGCTCCAAAAGGGATGAGTATAGTGGCTTCCTCCTAGCAGATAATTATATCCAAAAAACAAAATGCCCTCCCCCACACTTCCAAATCTCCGCGCAGACTTTGCAGTTTCTGGCCCAAAGTTGCCGGGTTGGCTTTTCTAGTAATTACATTCTGATCACCCTGTCATTTCAACCAGATGCAGAGCTTTCCTTGACTTCTGTCCTGACCTCTCATATGCTGTTACACTGAGGAGGCTGAACGGTTGCAGCATTTCACCTCCTAACACTTAGTTTTTTTCATCCTCGTCTTTACTGTAGCTCCCACCTTGAAATCTAACCAGGCAGGAAAAGGGAGGCCAAAGGAGACACAATTCCAGAGCCTGGGATCTCCAGGGGAGACTGTCCTTTCTGGTCCCTTTTCATCCTAATTCAGTTCATGGAAGGCCACGAGTGAAAAGGCACTTGCTTCCTTTCAGGATGGGCTGGGCCCTCTTGCTCCAAGGCACTGCCTGCTGGAGAGCAGACTACCCAGAGACTAGTCATAAGATGAGGCAGTTTCAGCGTGGGACGGGCAGCCGTGACCACACCTGTTATGCGCTTGAGTAGGAGTCTGGCAGAAGTCCCCCAGTAGCTGCCTGCAGGGTTCAGGCATGCAAAGTGCTTTTCCTGCATGCACATTTGGTTTCTGGTTCTTCCTCTGTGCTGATCTGAACCTGCCATTGTGCTTCCCAGTCTCCAACAAGCATCATCTTTCTGACAAGTCCCATGGCAGTGATCTCAGTCAGGCCAGATACCTGCAAATGGGCTCTGCCAGCACTCAAATGATTTCCCTCCCTCCACCTCTCCCTACTGATTTTGTTCTGGGCCCACCTGTACTTTCCAGCTGCATGGGAAATGCAGGACAAGCCATTTTTATCTGCCTGTAGGTTATAAGTAGCTAACACAAGCTATTTCTTTGCTTCGCTGACACATGGTTTCAGGGCTGGCTAGTCCCCATGTTCTCATTACAATCTGCTTCCCTTCCTGGGTCTCGGGACAGAGCTCTCTGCTTTTGCATCTGGGATACAGGAACAGCAGGGAAATATTTTAATCCAAGAAACAAGCAGCCACTCTTTACCAAGCTGAAGAAGGAAATGCTCCGTAGACGTGCCCCTCCTTCATTAGCCCTTCTTTTACAAGCAGATCGTATTCAGTAAAAGCCCTGCACCCGCCTGTCCCGCTCCGCTCCAGGAGCCCAGCATAGCTCAGTGGCTTTCATACGCTAACAGAGCTGGATGGGGTCCAGTGGTTTTTACTGAGACTTCCCATAGTTGGAAATTCAGATCAAAACCCCACCAGCAGTGATCTCTTTCAGTGCTGAATGCTCCTTGTTTCTTTCTTTTCCTCCCCGGGGCTCTGGCTCAGAGCTGGAGCTCCCCAACCTCTCTGCTCCTTTTGTGTTTCACTGAAAGGCTTTTTCTCTGCTGCTGGCTGCCAAACATAGCACAGGTCTCACCCTCTCTGGCAAAAGAAGTAATGACTGGCCCCCCTCGGGGAACAATAATGGGTGCTCTCTTCCTGCTTTTCCCTTGGGTCTCACCTTTACGTATCCCCAAAGTGCTGAACATGGACACTTCTGGCCGCCTCCTGCCTCTGCTGCAAGCAAAACTTCACGCCTCTGAGCACAACACTGACAGCATAGAGCAGCACAAGCTCCATCCCCCATGGATGAGGGAGACCCTGCGGCCAGAGGCTGTGCCAGCTCAGCTGCATCTCCCGGAGGCCACGATGGCCAAACAAGTGAGACAGAGGTGGTGTTGCGTTGCAAGGGAGTGGGTGAGGTTTCACCTGGAGACCGCCCATCCTTTTATTTCACACAGGGCTTCCAGGTGCTGAACTTCACTCCTGCCCCATCTCCCAAAAAGTGGATCTGTCATGACATGAGTGAGGAAAGTGAGACAGCACGTGGGAATTCCTGCCCTAATCCCGAATCGATGAGTTGCAGCTGATGAGCACAATTTCTTCAGTGAGTCATGCTCACAGACAAGGCCAGGAAGCCAGGGTTTGAACCCTCCTCCTTCAGCTTCACAAATGCACCTCACTAGCAGCCCAGAGAGACGGGATCTCCTTGGCTGGTAGCAGGAAGAGATCCCCATTCTGGGCCCTTGCAATGGAAAAGCAGCATCACTCGGAGCCAGCACATCACACTTGTACCGGGCATGATCTGGCGTCTACCCAGTGTTATCTTGGGCCATGCCTGGGGAATAGGACAACTCGTCCTATACAATGGGGAGAAAGTTCCCAAGCCAGGCCAGACAATGAAACCATCAGGGAAATACCAAGGCAGGAAGCTTGGATCAGTGCTGCTTGACATGAAGATGAATGGGTGCTCTATGTCAGAGGAGGTGGCCTTTGCACTTCCCAGGCAAAGAGGAACAATGCCCGTATTATCGAGGCAGGACCTTGGCATCCAAAGAAGAACCTAGAGCTGGCCGTCAAGGATCAGAACAACAGGGCTCAACCCTGAAGGGGCCATTGATACTCCCCTTCCATCCCATCCCACTTTGGCTAGCAGGGCTCTGCGAGGGTGGCCACCCACGTCCCTTGTCCCTCCTCCCTGCTCTTCTGCTGCGGCATCTCCTGTGCAGGCTCAGAAAAGCCCCCTCTTGTTGGCAGGTGCTGAGAGGCCCGGAGCTGCTGAACTCAGGACGTCACTCCTCAAGGAGGGGAAAGCGGTCCTGGCCCTTTTCAAGCTGCGTTTCCTCAGCGCCTATCTCCAGTGGGCCAGAGTGACCATGATGCTTTACTGCTGCTTCCCTCATTTATTTTCTTAACCCAACCTCTGTTTCCCATCCCTCCCCGCTTCCTCCGGCCAGACTCCAGGCAGTACTTTTCTTCTTCAGTTGGGATGAACAACGCACAGTGCTCTGATACGCTGCCCTGCTGCTCTGCCCGAGGGGTCTGGGTGCTGCTGGGTTTATACAACATGGCATGGGAATGTGGCTCCAGTTCCCTGGTATAGGGCAACATTTTCCTATTCGGAAAGGGAAGAGCCTTCAGTTCTTTGGGGCCTCTTGGGTCTCCCTTTCACTGCTCACTTTGGGTTAACAGGGCACAGAGCTGTGTGGTCCAGGTAATTGTGGACCTCTTATAGCCTGGAAGTATCTACAGGATAGTGAGTGAAGTTGTAACTTTAGTCTTGGTAATCCAGGAGGAAAATCTCCAGGTTTCTGTAGTCCTGTGACCACATAAGGGTCTGGTGGCAGTCTTCCCTTTCATCTCAATAGGCTCGTGGTATTAGATCTGTTCCCAATGGCCAGCTGTACAGTGAAGACCTTGTGACCCCATCTACCCATGACATGGGTCTTACTAAAGGGCAGCTCTTCCAAGTTCAGTGATGATGAAGAAATAGCACTATTGTTAAATATTAGCGCAACTGGATTATCCACAAATCCCCTTCAGCCAAATTCTCACCCAGGCACAATTGCTACTGCTCCAGGGCTAAGCAGTGACTAAAGACTTCAGCCCCCATCATCTTACTTTCCACATTCTTGGGATGTTCTCGAAACCGTCAAGAGAAGAAGTCAATACATTTCGACTTCTTGTTTCATCCTGCCTCTGCTTCTCAGACGTTCCCAGCAGCTGGAACTCCCACTCCAGGAAAAAAAATTGGCTGGGAAAGTGAGACTGCCAGTCACGTTACGGAAAGCGGCATATGCTAGTGATTGTCCTTCTGAACCTTCAAATGGGTTTGGGACATAAACCTAATAAATAAATACAAGTAAATAGAGCGGTGGATTTCCAGTTTCAGAGGAAAGCGCAGACTCTCACTGGGTGCTTGGATGGTACCTCGTGCAATGGGACTCTGATACCGGTCGGGGTCCCCAAGTCTTACTGCAATATTACAGCTAGTAATATTTCAGAGGATGGTGAGAAAAAGCCAAATTCTTCCAGACTTTGCTATTGTAAACTAAGCTAATCTCCAACCTCCTTGATGCGCGTTACCCCACCTCAGAGTATGTGTACCCAGTGCAAGGCAGTGCTGGGCACACCCACGGAGGTAGCTCTTGGTACACTAGGTCCTGAACCAGGAGTACAGCAGTGGAGAGGCAGGGCTAATCGCCCTGCATGTGGCATCCTGTGAATATTGCTATGCAGCTTCTAGCTCAGGACCCAGCTTGGGGATCTCTGCACAGGGCTACCTTGCCACCATGCAGACCTGTGCTTGGAGTCCTCCCAGCACATTTCACAGTCCAGCAGGCTCACACCCACTCCCCAGCAGAGAACTGGCACATAGCTTGAGACATCCTCTTGGGATTTGATTCACAGCATCCAAAGGAGTCCTCATTCGCACAGGGATTTTGCAAGACTCCCAAGCCCTAGGTTCTGGTGGGCTCATCTTTATTACAGGCTTGCAAAAGGTAAAGCCATGAATGTCTGCCTGCCTGCTGCCTGTTCTTCCTCTCTACTTCTCTGCTGCCCCTCATAAGCTATCAAACCGCCATGTAAATCTCAATGTGCAGCTAGTATAAGAAGAGGGGGACATCAGTGGTAAAGAAAGGGGTGGGGAGAGAAGGCTTCTGCTATCTCAGCACTGTCACGGAGGCTGTTTCCTACATCCTTAGGCTGGGTCAGTCCAGGGACAAATCCATACTTCCTGCCAAGAGAGGGTTTAACAGAGAGGACAAAGAGGTGCTATGTGGTCGAAGAAAGCCTGAACTGTGGGAAAGAGGCCTGTTCAGCTGGTGCTGGAATGGAGAAAGGACAACATTGGCAGGCTTACATAGCTGTTTTCTGCTAAAGTAATTGCTATTCCATTGCAACAGTGCAAGAATGGCTGGGGGGGTGTTAAAAACAGGTATCAGTGTGCAGTGTGTGGCTATATAGAGGCCCTGATACAGCTACAGTTGGGTGTGTGTGCCTGACATACAGTTTTTACCCCTGTTCCCGAGGCAGAGGAATTCACTTAGCAGTTGCATGTATCCACAGAGTCAAATTATACTGGGTACATAATCTTAATACTTCCCTTTGAAGTCTGTCTGCAGGTAGAGATTTGCAGCGAAGTGTATTTTTAGATGATTGTTCAGAGATTTAGCCAGCAAGAACTGTGTGGCTAACCCCCCTGAAGGCAGCGCTGCCAATATATTCTAGTACATCTGCTCTTCTACTGACATTAATACTGAGCATTGAAAAATACGCTACATAAGAAGTGTCCAAAATACTGCGTGTAGGTCCACAGCCAGCTGTGTTAAAAGGAGGCATACTCATACATGCATATGCATGTCCTATCTTTAATTGAATTTCAGATGGGCACACATGAAAGCTGGGGGTGCTTTCACACAAGCATGCACAGATGGGATGGCCACCGTCTCACACGGTTACAGTCACATAGATGCACACGTGTGTGCACACAAACACACAGCTGGCATTGCCAGTCTCTGGTGTGCCCACATGCATGCTGTTCCCATTAGCATTAGCTTCTAATACAGGATACGGTAATCGTGAAGTCTAGCTGTACTGTGTTGAAGCAGACTCCGTGGGTGCCGGGAGGGGATCATCTCACCCTCTGATATTATATAATCTGTTTATACTGTGCCACTCTGTGCTTATTTAGCAAAATACTCATTCATCCCCCCTGGGACGTGCCACCCATGAGTTCTGACATTGCTCCTTTAATCCACTGTAATAAAATATGCAGCATTATCCCAGCTTTGTTTTTTTTCGCTGTTCTCTGCCTCTTCATCCACGTAGCATCCACTAAAAGTAGTGCACTGGAGTGATTACTGTTAGAAGGGGCGTGTGTATCTTATTTCCTAGTGAATTAAGTGCGGCTTGAGAGTGTCAGACTGACTGCTCAAAGTTTCCTGGTTACCCACAGAACAGACCCAGACTTAAAGCCAGACGGGGAGTAGGCAGGGATAGCATCTGTTCCAGCTGAAAAGGAACCGGACTTTGTGAAAGGGACCCCTGCGTACAGACCTACAAGGAGGCTCTCTCAGAGGGATGAATACCTAATGCGTTGCTTCATGCCCCATGCAAGGTTCCCCTGAGTTTTGGCCTGGAGTACGGACTCATATAGAGAGCTGTTCCCTACACCACCCTCCAGTGATGTTCAAACTAGAGCTACGGCGGGGAAATTCAGCACATTTTCTGCTGTACCCTCAGCCTCTGGACTCTCCCCTCAAACAATGGGTGTGTATGGGGCTGCTGGTTTCTGGGAAGCAGAGAACAGGAGGTCCCTGGCTGGCCTGCGTGGCTAGCACAATGCACGTCATATGTAGCACTGTGAAACTCTCTGAACCACGAGCCACTGTCCCCTGGTCCTTTCCCTCCTTGCAATGAAACCGGTGGGAGTCTCTCAGCAGAAGTCCTTCCACCCTGAAACCAGAAGCTGGAGGAGACGGCAAAGATGAAAAGGAATTTGCACCACTTTAAAACGAAGGCTGCCCAGTAAGTCAGAGCTCAGCCCCTGCTAATCAAGCAGCTTTGCCAGGAGGACTCTGCGCTGAAACAATTATCTTGCCCCATTTCCTCCTTTTCAGGGAAGCAGCTTAGAGAAGCAGTGGGTTCCTGCCACAACGTGTGAGGTTCTCCCCAACCCTGTGTCACTACGGTCCTACCTAGTCTCTGCCCTGTCCCTCCTGCCTGGGCTCATTTGTGGTGCTTCGGGGCTGCAGTGGAAGGGCAGGCAGGCACCAGCCTGCAGCCCATGCAAAACCACAGGGTTATATTTATTTTCTGCATGCAACGGAAATATGGGGCTAAGCCTCGGGGTGCTTGACCTGAGTACAGACCTCGTTGTGTGCCTGCTGAAAGCAGAGCAAAGGCAGCAGCATTCGTTCCCCTCTCCTCCTCCGTGCTGATAGAAACAGCAGCAGTTTGAGGGGTTTTTTCCCTTTCTGCAGCAGCTCACGTTACATGGGCTGAGACATTCAGCCAGTGCTTCCTCAGTGCTGGTACGCAGCCAGCAGTGACGGGCTGTGTGACTGCTCTTGCGGACAGCCCCTTCTGGGCCCAGAGCCAAGCTGGCCTACAGCTGGGACTGGGTGCATGGGGTGGAAGGAGACTGCTCCCACCCACCTCGTCTCCGAGAGCTGCAGTCACTCCCCTTGCTAGTGCCATGGATGTCCCCTGAGGTGGAGGAACAGCTCCGTCCAACAGGGGCCTAGAGACAGGGAAGCCTGCTGCAGTGACCTATGGATATGGCCACTCCTGCACAACTCTGGGGAAGGGTCCACAACCCCACTCCAGCCTTGCCCTGCACGCTTGCCCTCCTCGGGCCTGTGGGCAAAGCGTGACCACTTGGACTCCCTCCCTCTGGGCTGGGCACAGTGTCGGGGGCTCCCCAATTTAAGTTGCAGGAAATTTAGGTTAGATATTAGGATGAATCGTCTCATTAGAAGGGTAGCAAAATACTGGAACCGGCTACCCAGAGAGGTGGTGGCATCTCCATCCTTGGAGGTTTTTAAGACCTGGCTTAGACAAAGCCTTGACTGGGATGATCTAGCTGGGGAAGGTCCTGCTTTGAGCAAGGTGTTGGACTAGGTGTGACCTCCCGAGGTCCCTGCCAAACCCAAATTTTCTATGATGATTCAAACAAACCTTGCAAAAAGCAAGCAGCAAGGCAAAGAAATGACATAAACTGCAGAGTGCCCAAGCAAAGAACAAACAGCTCCAAAATAGTAGCTAGGATGTCAAGGGCTTCTGATCAGAGCCCTGAGGAAGCAAAGGGCAAGTAGCCTAGAAGCAAACACTCCTCACCCCAAAGAAAGATCCCGGCCTCTCCCTTGAAAGCCCTGCACATTGCTTTCCCTGCTTTCACATCTCCATCATGTTTCCAAAGTCCTGTTTCTTTGTCTAGGATAAGCAGCCCCCAGCCTTTGCCCAGCCAGCCACAGAATAAGACGTCGGTCCTTCGGGCCAGCTGCTGGCTCACGCTCTCAACAAAGCCAGTTGCCTGGGAGCCCAAAACCAAATGGTTCTCCTGGCTTTTTCTTCTGCATAAGAACAGGAAAGCAGCTGAAATTCTCTAAGTGTTACAAAACCAGGTTTAAAGAGACAGACGTGTCTCGGGAAGGCTTCCAGGCAAAAAGAGGAAAAATTTGCACCGGTTTTGAGGCAGCAGCCAGATGCAAGTGAATGGAAAGGAAGGATGGAGTATGCAGAGGGCAGGGTGTGCGAGACGGACTGACAGCAAGAGCAAAGTAGGCATGGCACAGGGAGACACTGCCTGCACCCAGCTTGGGAGATGGACCATGTGCCTCATGTCCTCTGGCACCGGTCCCAGCTGCAGGGACCCTGGAGAGCAGAGGACTGCAGGCCTGCGAGAGCCAACACCGTCCTTCAGTACCTCAGAGCCCCATGCTTCAGCTCATGGCTCCAACCTGCAGCTCTCCACCTGTCTGCAGTTTCTGGAGCCCAACGACCTGGCATGCATGCCCTGTCCTCCTCCTGAGTCTGTCTGCTACCCTGCTAGCCCACGTTGTAAACCTACAGCGTCATTACAGCTCTGGACCTTTACAAAGTGGACCGAGGCCCACTGGGTAACTCCTGTGGCCAGCCCTCAGCTCACTTGTGTTGCTTCCCAGCTAATCTGCCCAGCCCCTGTGAAGCTGATATGTGCAGCAGTCGCTGCTACTGTCAGGAATTCATGTTCCTTTGGGGAGAAGGAAACGGCCCGAGGGGAAGAGCGCTTGCAGAGAAGACAGTGCTTTGCTCTGGGCCCTGAGACACTTGATGCAAGCCAAACTGCCTTGTTGACAGCACAAAGCTGCGTAAGGATGCCAGATTAATAGCAGCTACGTCACTGGTTACGTTGGGAACATGCAGTGAGCTCCATCTCTGGGCTGTCTGGCTGCGGGTTAGTGGAGAGCCGCCAGCCACTAAGTCCAAGCTACTCGAGGCCAAGTATTCTCCACTACACCGATCCATTCCTTGTCCCCAGCAGGGCCAGAGAGCAGCCCTTGCCGATGCCATCGAGACAGCAAAAGCAGCACGACACCGGCCGTCTGCATCACCTTCCTGTCTCCAGGATGCCTCTGCTAGCAGTAACACACAGGGATAGCTCCTTGCCCAGACCCATGGAGCCAAGACCCATCTCAGCTTCCGGTGTCTGGAGCGGCCCCTCTGCATCTCCTGGCCCCTTCTCTTTTCCAACCCTCTCCCCTCCTCCTCCTCGTCCTCCCCTTGCCCTCTGCCTATCGACTGCCTCATGGTGAAATGCTGTCATTTCCTGGGTAACAACAAAATTAAAAAAAAGAATAATGTGTCAGACCATGCTGGGGGCTTCAAAGAGAAGGTGCTCCATACTGGCACATATTGCTGCACATATCGTTGAGACAGATTGAGTATTACGATCCCTCTTTGATCACTGCAGAAACCAAAGCATGGGGAGATGAAGGTCAAGGTCATGTAGTGCCTCAGTGGCACCACAAGCGATAGGACCCCGGCATCCTGCCTCCCAGTTTTCTGCTGGACCCACAAGACAAAATGGTCCTCTACCATGCAGTATCTTTGTTTTCTGTACCATACAACAAGCAGTCTCTGGGGCTTCTCTATCAGCTTCTGTGAAGACGTACCTGAGATACGTCGCTATGAGGAACAACAGCAGTGGACGTGTGGTGCTCGCTCACTGGTGTCATTAAGTTTGGGAAAGCCTTACAGGGTGCTGATTTCACTGCGAGCAGGAACAGGCCCAGTATGGGCAGCAGTGATGTTCTGCACAATAAAGTTTCATTGAGCTGTTACTCTCTGCACGCACTTGGCCTTCCTCGGCCCTCCAAGGGAAGGAGACTGCAACTCGGAGCCTCCGCACGGTGCCGAGGCAGAGAGTCAAATGCAATTGTCAAGCCATGCAGCAGCCTCCAAGGAAGTATCACTAAGGCACGCATGTGGTTTTGGTGTCAGAGATAAGCTAGCTCCAGAGCCTCCCAACCCCATCACCCCCCCGAGTCTGATTACACTGATCGGCTCCAGTTTTACTGCTTTTCTTTTTTCCCCTTTTAGTATTCTCTGTTGTCAAATAGGCAACCTTCTTCTGTTTCCTTGTGGCAGTGAGAAAGCTGGCTTGGCTACCAGCAAAAGAGCTCATTCCCGAATCTGGGCTTTCAGAGTGGCTTTCAGCCATCGCATAAAACAAGGTCCACTGTTCCCAATGCTGTCACACTCTGGGAGGCTTCCAAAGGAAGCAAGCCAGGCTCACACCCTCAGCCTGCACTAGCCAGAGGTTGCACTCTGCAAAACCTTCTCCTGTGAAATCATTCACGCTGCACAGCCTTCTCCTTGCATTTACATTATCCCGTCCAGTGGGAAAGGCAGGAAAGGAAAATCTTCTGGAAAAAGATCTTTGACACAAGAGACCATGTCTTCACTCACTACATACCCATGCTTATCCCATCCGGCAGAAGGTTATAATGAAGAGGAACAGCTATCACAAGCAAAACAACCCAGGGCTAGCTAACAAGCAGATCTGGCAGCCACACCCAAAAATTACATCCAGGTCGTGCTTTGCATGTAGTCCATATTCACATCAGATTCTGTGTGTTACACACAAGGCTGTTACCAAGATGTTATTAGGATTGCAAGCCAAGCTCTCTGGCTCTCCGATGACAGAATTAAGGCGCTCTGTGCTTCAAACCACGAAGCCTGCAAGCCCCGGGAACCCAGAGAGCGGCTTCATTGATGCAGCAAGTCCAGACCTCGGTGCTCAGTTTGTACTCAGTCCTTACTTTGACATCAGTGGGATTCTGCCCGAGTAACACTAAATAAGGACCTCCTGGATCTGGCCCGCAGTAATGGAGGCTTGAGGGACCTCGGCTCTTTAAAATTGCACTGCAAGGTGTACATGGGGATTCTGTGGACAGTGAACTTAAATTTAAATACATTTCTGCTTCCCTGTGCTACTGTCTATGGCATCTCCATGGGGGGAAAAAAGCAACTATCGTACGAGGATCCTCGTGCAATCTACTCTGAGTATGGCTGACCTGACATGACAGCAGCGGAGCTGTAACAAGAGGAGATCCCAGGGCCCTGCTGCTCACAATGATGGGCCGTGCATCACACAACAAGCGCAAACTGCAGTTGCCATAAAGGATGGTTTGTGGAGGCGGAAAGCTCCATTTCCAGCAGAGATGGAGCCAGACCTTCCTCCTGGATCCAGATCCCCCACATCCCAGTAAAGACCAGAGCGGGGGCTGAATTATGACTCAAGCTCATCTGACTGACTTGCTGATCACACTGTCACAGAAAACCCCGGGGCTCTGAGCCGTGAGGCTGCTGAAGTGCATCACAGAGGTGCAGCAAAGGCCTGACCCACCAGAGTGTCATCAGAAATCCCTGCATCACACCACGGACATTTGGGCTCCAGTACGGCTCTGCAAACCCAAAGCCATGCATATTGTCTAGTAGACTCATGTGTCCCCACCCCCACTTCTGCATTTCATGAGCTTCAGCATATTTATCCTCGTGCCTCAACATGGTAACAAGGGCTTATCACCACTATATGGATATGAGTTCTAGATGCAGAGATATTAAGCTACCCGAACAGTTGCACAGGAAGCCTTGTAATGGAGCAAGGAATTGAACCCAGGGATCTCTCCCAAGTCCCCCAGCTAGTGCCATAAACATTGGTCCATTCTTCCTTATACACCACAGGGCCAAATCCTGCTTGAGTGGCATGCACACTGAACTGGCAGCAGAATCTATCCTATAACCTGTCATTCAGGGGGACGGCAGCAAGAACTGCTGCATAGGCAGAAGCCCAAGATTTTCCATCACGTTGCAAAAGGATTTCAGAACCCGGAGCAGTCGCTGTATTTTCTCCATGACTGCACACAAGTGCCTCCAGGGTGAAGAGGAGTCACGCCATGTGTCTGCATCAGATGGAGAAGGGCCACTTTCGGCCTCCCACAGAGTCAGGTGACTATGCGACTAACCTAGAACTACCTGCCTACCCAAAACGCTGCTCAGGTCACAGTAGACACTCCAGATCCATTTGCTGTTTGCTCAGTGTTTGGAGTGCTTTGCTATGCAAGAAATTGCTCTAACAATTTGGAAAGGACACTGCTAACATGGAAGAAACTTAATCCCGTGCAAAATGCCCCACTTCCTTGGCTGGATGGATGGGGGGCACTGACTCAGATATTCTAGCAATGGAAATTCCTGGTGTTGGCCTCACCTGCAGGGTTTGGGATCTGGCTGCCTTAGAGACCCACCTCTCCTTGCACCCTGTCCCACATGTTGAGATGAGCCAGGGCACAAAACCAGCAGTCTCTGGGTCTGAAATACAGGCTGTTTGCATTGAATACCATCTGATAAGCTCAGACACAACCTGAGTCTGCTCAGCCGGTCTGCTTTTTAGCCTCATTGCTGAAGAAGGAAAGACTGCGTCCCCTGAGTGTGTAGGGGCGGGGAAGAGGCGAACGGGAGAGGTGAGGAGTGGAGGGAGAGATGCTCTCTGTAGCTGCTACGTTGTGGTACTTTTAGATTGTAATTGCTTCTGTGCAAAGTTCGGCACAAGATGCAGCTAAAAGATGAGACCTTTGCTTTCTTTTTGTACATCTGTCTGCTGCTGGGATTAGGATGTCAATGCAATGATGGAGAGATGAAATACAGATTAGATAGAATAAAACCGTCGGATTAGTTTCAATGGCATCACACCATTTCACCAGCCTATAATGGTAACTTTACAGTGGCGGCTCTGATTCTGCAGCGAGTCCTACGTGGGTGGCTCTACGTGAACCCAAGCTCACCAAAGGATCAGGCGACTTGCCTACATATGTAGCAAACAGTGCACAGGTGTAACGAAATCCACTGTGGATCTACACCCACATTTACCCTGGTTTAGAGAAATAAGCGGATGTCCCTGAGACCACTCTTGCTTTGGTTTAGATTCAACCCATTCCTCACTGATGTAAACTAAACCAGCATATTTGGGTTGAATCCAAGTTTACAAGCACTCCTGCAGGGCTGAGTTTTTGGGGAGGGTTTCTGGTGGAAGTTTAACTAAACTGGTTGAAAAATCACATCTTCTATCACTACAGCTCTGTGTGCAGGCAAGCAATCAGTTACCAATGCAAGCTCCTAGTGCAAATGCATTTAAACGGGTTACACCAGTTAAACCGTCCCTGTTTCATTAAGGAAGTAACCAGATTGAGCAAGGTCAGCGTGGAGCGGTTTGCCTTTATAAAGAAAACCAGCCGTCAGATTTTTTCTCAGTCTGCCTGTATTTATTATGGGGGGGAGCTTCAAATGCTCTGCACTTTTGGAAAGCTCCTTACATAACTGACAGCATCTTATTGATTAGCTGAACTCTTCCTTTTGTAGAACAGGCTAATATGCAGTGGAAGAGAATTTACAAACACGTATTTTTGTGCTAACCCTTGGGAATTGATGGCTTGTCTCTTGCCTGCTGCACGGAGCTGGGGTGATGCATCTGATTTCTTTTGTAAGAAAGCAGAAGCGCGCAAATAATGTTATGTGCCGCCAAAACAAACATCTTTCGCTCGTGCCTCGGTATCCCTGCCTGATGACAGCCCTGCTCGGAGCAGGATGTTGGTCCGCGAGTGCCTGAGGGATGGCCAAGCGTCGGGGTGGTGAAGAAAGGCATTGTAGATCTCTGCATGTGGCATGTAAGGCTTAGACCTCCTCTACCAGAAGAGGCTCAACATGTTTCTCCTCCTGCCCTCTCCTCCTTGCCCCCCAGGCACTGCTGCTGGCTGAGGACTGGATGGGTGTAGAGATGAAGGGATGGCAGAGGGCACTGGGGTAGACATCTAGAATAAATACAGCCAGGGGGGTTCCTTGTCAGAGGCATTTTGTGCCTGGCAAACCCTTGCCTAGTGGTAGAGATCTCCAGCAGGAAGCTTTCTAGCTATTTCTTTCCCCGATCCCCTCTTTCACATGGGTTTTACAAGTTTTCTATGGGTCGCAGCACATTAAGGCCATACTTTTCCTGCCCGCCCCCACCCCTAAGAAAGGACACAGGATTGATCCCTGTGCTTGGTATGAATAAGGGCTATAGCATGTGGCCCCTAGTGCCAAACGCAGTGACTTCAACGTCAGTGTTGCCAAGACTGAATAGAGACTGGGAGTGAGCCTCCAGTCTGGCACGGTGCCTGCGGGCACCCACCCAGTGTGGGGCCCTTCAGTGCAGGCCCTTTTCCGCTGCCATAATCAACTGTGCCAAGTCAGAACTCCCTCCCCGCGCTTCCTGGGCCGCGGGATTAGCTACACAAAAGGCTCTGCGAGCCAGACAGATGAAACCATGAGCATCTATTGGGGATTACATGCAAATGCCACTGAAAACTGGTCTTTCCAGGTAATTACGTTTGTTTACAGGAACCGGGATCGTGCATGTCTCCACACGGTGCAAAAGAGCAACAGGGTCAACCTGCCAATCTCTAGGCCTGTGCTTATTTAAGTAGTAAAAGCAAAAATAAAAGTGTGGTTTTGGTCCTAGGGGCTGTGAGGTGTAATTAGATTTGATTGCAAATGGAGAATACCCTCATCCTACCGGGAGCTTTACCACAGGATGCCTCCTAAGGAGGGTGGGTTTATGCATACCCTGATCTTTCACGTCACATATTTTTTCCTCCCGTATACAACAACTGAAACCCAATCTGGTTATCTAGGTGTGATTTAGGGATCATTGCTGAGGGGAATAAACCAGTGATCAAATACGGTGCAGCTGTCACTTGGTCTGGGGGGCAAAAAAACCACTGATTGTTATACAGTGACTGGGGGGGGTGTTGCTGTGATACTATGAGGTGGGTGCCATACGAAAGGAAGGCAATGTCTTTTGGTTCTGGGGGGGGCAATTCCTATGTGGGCAAAGTACTCAATCTCAGTGCCCCAGTTTCCCCATCTGCAGCATAGGGGTAATAATGCTGCCTTTCTTCTACATCTTGTCTGTTTAGGCCACGGAGGTCTTAAGGCGAGGACTTTTCTTGCACGTATGGCGCCCACAACTGTAACTGAATGGGTGGGGAAGGAGGAAAAGTGTCGGGAGAAGAGGAGAGCGTGAATTCAATTTGGGATAGTACAGCTCATTCTGTATTGCCCCAAGCCTGAATGTGTCACTGCTCTTCACTCAGTGCATCCAGGGGTTTACACCAGTCATTTCCCCTGATGCTCCCCTCTGGAGATGTACCAGCTGCCTTCTCTATCATAATTGCTCCTTCTCACTGCAACAGGCAGGCTGCGTCCGGCCATTTGGGAACATACTTCATAAGTCCAGGCTTAAACGACTGGCTCTCGAAAAAGGTCCAGCCGGGTATTCTGAGAGCTGTTGTTTGCACAGATGGAGGAGACAGAGCAGCGAGGACAGTGCCCACATGCAGAGAGCCTGGCCCGAAGCCCACGCGCGCCAAACGCAAAATAAATAAATAAACAGATCCATCAATTTTGACGTCACTCTGGAAAGGGTCACGGCCATGTGGCACAAGACATCTGGCCAGTGAAGTCACTGTCCTGGAGCGGTGCCACAGGGCACTTCAGAGGCTCAGCAGCACAATGATAGTAACAAGTCTGGCAGGGCTAATTGTCTAATGCTAGGTCAACTCAATGGGCATCCGGCATCCTGCAACAGCTTTTTGTGCTCCCAACTTTTCCCCCATGGACAAACTCCTGTGATTCAAATGCCACTAGAAGAGCGCACAGGACTGGCTCTCTGTTGCCTGGTCCGTGTTTTTGCGCACCGCGCTTTAGCAATAGGGTTTACAGCAAGTGAGGATCGGGTCTAAACCCTCAGCTACATTCAAAGCGGAAACCGGGATCGAAACCTTTGTGGGAGGCGCACTGGCAGACAAATGCAAATTCAGATGGGCAGAGACAAAACACGTGCGCCCGCTCAGACAGACGCTTGTACAAGGAGCCATGTAGCTTCCAGCCGCAGAACAAGAGCCCCGCGCTGGCCTGCCGCCACCACCCGCCTGAATCTGAGTTATTTTTAAATGCACTTAAAGGGAAATCATTCAGGCCATGCAAAGCTGCGGCAGGGGAATCAACCAGAGGGCCAGTCCCTGCGAGCACCCTGCGATCCTTTCCGCTCGCACGGGTGTCCCACCCACCCGGCTTCTGCAGTCTATTGTTTCTCGCTGCTTCTGTCACCGCCGAAGCGCGCTGCAAGGAGCAGCAGGCGGCTGTTAGCCCTGGAGAGGCTGATCTTTCTGTTACGAGCTTGGCGGCTTCACCCTCCTTCCTGCCCATACAACTTCCCAGCCAGCCTCTCGGGCAGCGGAGCATCAGTCTGTCTAGCCTGCCACGTCTGTCCAGCACCCTGATCTAGCGACAATAGGAGGAGCGTGCAGGCTTTTGTTCTGCGAGCCGGGCTTCCCTGGCGGGCTGAAAGGACGGATGGGCTTCAGAGCCTGAATCCCACCGGCAGCCAAAGGGGTTCAGGCTGTCGGGTGCGCCCTCTGCGTCTCCCCAAGTCGCACTCCTCGGGGGACTCGAGGCACGCCGACCCGGGGCTCGGTAGCAGCCTTTCCCTGGCTCCTCGGTGAGGGCCAGTCGGCCTCGCTCCCCACGAGCCGTGCCCGAGGACGCCCACCTTCCCTGCAGCGTGAAGCGCAGGGCTGGGGGGACTCTAGCCTTTCCATCTGACACGACCGTGGCCGAGCCGCGCAGCCCAGGCGGGTCCTGGACCAACCAGCCCCCCTCCAGGTGCGGTCTGTGGCCGGGGCAGCCCCTGCGTCCCCCGCAGCAAACGACCTCGCCGGCAAGGTCCAAGCCCGCCAAGGGGGCGCATCCCTCCGGCCCCGCCGGCTCCCCTTTGTGCTGGCCCTGCCCCCCCGGCCGTACCGGAATCGGGGCGAGTCCTTGATGCACTCCTCGAAGTCCACGGTCATGGTGGCGGCTGTGCTGCGCGGGGGGCAAGCGCATGTCCCGCCCGGGCCCGGGCAGCGCGGTCCGGCCCCTGCTCCGCCGCCCGGGTCGCCTGTCACTGCCGGCCCGGCGGGCGCTGCGCTGTCACGGCCGCCCCGCCCCGCCCCGCCCCGCCCCTCGCAGCCCCGCGCCGCCTCCCGCTCCCCGGCCGCGGCGCTCGTCTGCACCCGCCCGGCGGGGAGAGCCCCGTGCGGGGCCTCGCTCCGCGCCGCAGCGCCCGCCGGGCACCGCCGGCCCGAGGCCTCCCCCGGGCGCGCGCCAGGCGCGGGGAGAGCGGCCTCGGCGGGCCTGCCCGAAAAGCGATGCACAACTGGAGCGCCCTCGGCCCTGCGCGTTTCTGAGGGCACGCCGGGAAGCGCTCGTGTGCCGTGCCTCAGCCTTTTGTACCACAGCACACCGGTTGGGAAACACTGGTGTGCCACGGCACGCTGGTTGGGCACGCCGGTTCCTTTCTGAGGGCACGCTTTTGTACCACAGCACACTGGTTGGGAAACACTGGTGTGCCACGGCACACTGGTTGGGCACGCCGGTTCGTTTCTGAGGGCGCACTGGTGTGCCACAGCACACTGGTTGGGAAACACTGGTGTGCCACAGCACACTGGTTGGGCACGCCGGTTCATTTCTGAGGGCACGCTTTTGTACCACAGCACACTGGTTGGGAAACACTGGTGTGCCACGGCACACTGGTTGGGCACGCCGGTTCGTTTCTGAGGGCACACTTTTGTACCACAGCACACTGGTTGGGAAACACTGGTGTGCCACGGCATGCTGGCTGGGCACACCGGTTCGTTTCTGAGGGCACGCTTTTGTACCACAGCACACTGGTTGGGAAACACTGGTGTGCCACGGCACACTGGTTGGGCACGCCGGTTCGTTTCTGAGGGTGCACTGGTGTGCCACAGCACACTGGTTGGGCACGCTAGTTCGTTTCTGAGGGCGCACTGGTGTGCCACAGCACACTGGTTGGGAAACACTGGTGTGCCACAGCACACTGGTTGGGCACGCTGGTTCGTTTCTGAGGGCGCACTGGTGTGCCACAGCACACTGGTTGGGCACGCCGGTTCGTTTCTGAGGGCACGCTTTTGTACCACAGCACACCGGTTGGGAAACACTGGTGTGCCACGGCACACTGGTTGGGGAACCTCTTCATTTCTGAGGGCACACTTTAGTGCCAAGCCACACCAGTTGGGAAACACTAGACCAACTAGGACATGGATAGGCAACGTTTTTTGACTGAAGTACCAAAAAAACCACAATGTCTACCTTGGAAGGTGCTGGAGTGCCGCCATGCCGGAGCCCGGAGCAGCTGTGTGCAGCCTCCCTGTTGCAGCCGGCCCACGGAGCCCGGTCTGCTTGCAGCAGGGCTTGCAGCCTCCCAGCCGCCTGCTGGGAGCAGCCTGGGCTCAGTGGCTGGCAGCAGTTGCTTAGAGCCTGGGCTGGCGGTGGTGTGCCGAGCAAAATGGCCTTGCGTGCCATGCCCGGCACGCGTGTCAGGGGTTGCTGTCCCCTGAACTAGGATAATGCAAAAAAAATTCTCTGCATGAACGCTATGAGGTCCAAGCAAACAAATAAATGCTGCAGTAGGTTAAAGAAAAAGAGAACATGAGATTTTTTTTTGCAATGTCCTAGTGGGTCTAATAAAAAGTCTCATTTTGAGCAAACTCCAGTCCTGCTACCAGAAATCAGTAGCAGAGATTGGTAAGGCCACAGCCAAATCCACCTGGCAGAGGGACACTTAGCATAGGACCTTTCAAGACGCTCCCCTGTCCCCTGCAGTGGGGAAATGGACAGCAACAGTGAAGCCGACGTTAAGACAACCAGACCAGAAGACAGCGATGAGGACAGCAGCAGCGACAGCAGCAGCGGGTCCTCCAGTGGAAGTGACAGTTATTAGGATTGCAAGCCAAGTTGAACTGAGTTTTGAACCCCATATTTGGATACAGGACTAAGAGACTAGGGGTCTAAGGGAGATGATGCCTTGTGGACGGGTGCGCAGGAATGCCATTCTGCAGGTGTGTATATTGTAATACATGCATGAGTTCCTATGGCGGGTTAAGGAGGCAATGATCAGTGACCAGAAGGTGTGCATGTGTGTATATATATGTGTGTGTGTATATATACATATATATATATATGTGTATGTGTGTTTATAAATATATATATAACCTTTATATATATGTATATGTGTATATATACACACACACATATATACTTTTACAAAAATAAATAGACAGATAAATAACTCTGCTGTAGGTTAATACTTGTAGCTAGCAGTACTAACCTACTGCAGCGTTTATTGGTTCGCTTGGACCTAATAGCACCTGTGTAGACTCTGACATTTTACTGCAGAGCTAATTAGGCAGCCGGGCAGTAAACGTCTAGTGGAGACGCACCCAATGATTCTGAAACCAGAAAAGAGTCTGATTTTGCAAAGCCTGGCTTATGCTCGCTTACTTTGTCCCGGTGATTAGCTCCACCAAAATCCACGGCCGTACGCAAGGCTATACTAGTAGCTGTTATACCCTGAGAGTCCAGTCCTGCCAACTCCTTGCATGCAAGTAATATTTCTAAAAGAGTGCTCATAGAGGTAAAGTTACACTTGTGCTTTGGTGTTTGATGAGTGGGAGCCTTATTTTTCAACATGCTTCTCTGACTTATGTGGGACTTGGATCAGGCCTGATTTAGCCCTAATGGGGATTAATTGCTTTTGCAGCTGAAACAAGCTGAAAAACCCCAACTCAGGCTTCTCATGACACTACTAATTGCCAGTAAAATAACTAATATTCACTGCTTCCAAGTCTATCCAAAATTTTCCATGCAAGACTCAAAGCAGCCATGTGGCCTAGTTGACAGAACATTCCCAGGACTCAGAAAAATTTGGTTCTGTTCTTAGCTCTCTTACCAGCTGGGTGACCCTAGGTAAGCCCCTGTGTGCCTCAGTTTCCCTGTCAGTAACAGATAATGGTGCTGAGCTCTGCTGTAAAGTGCCATGAGATCCTTGGGGGACAAGAGCTAGTTCTTGCTATTGTATTTGCAAAGGCAGGTCACTGCCATTACGTCCATTTAGCAGAAAGGGGAACCAAAGTACAGAATATTGATTTGATTTCCTCCAATATTCTCTATGCTGCAGAGACAGGGATAGAGCCCAAGTGTCCTATTTCCCACTCCTGTGCCCTTATGCATGGGACAAAAGGAAGAAGCTGGAACTGGTCCCATGAGCTACCCTTTGTTTCTGCATCACTTTAAACGTCATACTTATGCAATCAAATGGCAGCTGTGCGTCCTGCTGACGTTGCCCTGATTATTTGCAGCGATTACTGTTGAAAATAAAAGATAATCCATTCCATACATGCAAGGGCATTCACAGAAGAACAGTATTGAATAGACACAGGGACTCTGGCCTAATATCAATTAGGGTTCCCCAAGTTAAGGATTATAGGTACAGCAAGGTGTCCCTTTTCCTCTGCTCGCTCAGGTGCCCAGCAGTAGTTTGGGGTTTCTGCATGAGCCGAGACTTGGCTTGTGGTTGTGTGGATATGGTGTTAGGATGTCAGAAGAAATGTAGGCAGTTCTTATGCTGCTCCCATGTGACTGGGTGTAGGCTGCAGTACTGCTTGCATCTGCTAGTATGTTAATCTATGCAAATCCCCATACAGATATTAAACTGCAACAAGATGCTGAATGCCTTTGCATTGATTAGAAGGGAATGCACGGTGCACGTTCCATGGACACAGGATGATCGTAATTACGGTCTGAATAGTGGAAGCCCGGTTTATTTTTTATCCTGGGGCTCTAGTGGGTTTCATGAGCCAGGGAACCGTGGGGTGGAAGGGTCCACGGCCAAATGGAAAAGGGTATCTTGTAATCCTGCTGCTCCCCTTGGACACAGAGAAGGCAGAGGCACAGGTTGAAAATCACATACATCTAGAAAATATTACGCCGAAGGCCAGTGATTCAGAGAGCCAGGACCCATCGTCCAAAGGGATGTATGCACTTCAGAGCCTGAATCCCACCGGCAGCCAAAGGGGTTCAGGCTGTCGGGTGCCTGAGGGTGCTCCCTCTGCATCTTCCCAAGTCACACTCCTTGGGGTACTCGGAGCACACTGCTCCAGGGTCCAGTTGCAGTCTCCCAGCGGCATTTTCTTGGCATGTACAAGTGAGGGGTCAAAGCAGAATGGAGTGAGCTGCAAGGAACAAATGCAAACTAAATAGCCCCTGCCAGCAGCAGAGCAGGATGCCAGTAGGACAAAAGCCTGGAGAGCTGCAGGATAGCCTGAAAGGTTAGCAACCCCTGAACTCTCCACCCCAAGGCATACCCTGTCTGGCATGCTGTGTCTGCTGTGTCCTCAGCACTCTATGGAAATGTCCCCCTGCCTGACTCCAGGATCTGTCGCTGCCGTCGCGATAATCCCGATTCCAAGCCACCTCTGCTCAGGCGCAAGGGTCCTGCGTGGCCACTGGGACTATTGCTAAGGCAGCCCCTTGGGTGCTTTTGAGAATGGTACCCAGTGTTTTGTGTTTTTTCACTGTGCTTTTGCAGGCTTCTCAGCTGTGGGGGAGCCATAGTGCTAGGCCTGGGCAGGTTCCCTATGTTCGCCACAGGTCTCCAGTCCACTCTGCACTCTTGTTCTTCCCACAGCTGTCCAGGTTGCAAAACCAGGCAGAAGAATATTTTTGTTATATGTTTGTGTTGTGTGTGTGTACATGTGTGTGTATACATAGGAGTATGTCGGTGTGCATATACTGGTGTGTGTACAGAAAGGTGTGTGTCTATATACCCGTGGATGTGTACACATGCGTGGATTCATATACCAGTGTGTGTGTACATATGTGTGTGTACATATGTGTGTGTATTAGGCCTGTGCAAATAGGGGACTATTCAATTTGGGTTTGGGTTTGGATTCGGCCAATTCGGATGCCCACGATTCGATTCAGAAGCTCTGAATTGATTCGGAAAGCCTCAAGCTTCCCATGATTTGATTCAGATTTATAGATTTGGCCTCCAAATCATCTCTGAATCTGAATCATGATCCAAAGTTTTCCACAGCCCTAGTGTGTATGTGTGTGTGTGTGTGTGTGTGTGTGTGTATGGGTATGTGTACATATATGCATGTATGTACTGGTGTGTGTGTACATATATGCATGTGTGTGTGGATACTGCTGCGTGTGTACATATGTGCATGTGTATACACATACATATGTGTATGTACATATAGGCATGTGTGTGGATACTGATATGTGTGTACGTATATGCATGTCTGTGTGTATATTGAGGGTATACGTGTGTGTGTACCAGGGTGTGTGTGTGCATATGTGTGTATACATATAGGCACGTGTGTGGATACTGATGTGTGTGTATGCATATGTGCATACTGGTGGGTGAGTACATATGTTTATATATATACTGGTGGGTGTATGTGTTGATGTGTGTGTACACGTGTGTGTATGTGTGTATACCGGTGTATGTGTACATATGTGCATGGTAGGTGTACTGGTGGGTGTGTACATGTGTGTGTGGGTGTACACGTGTGTATGTATACTGCTGTGTGTATGTGTGTACACTGCCGTGTGTGTATGCTGGGGGGCTGCGCACATGTGTGTAGGTACGCCACTGTGTGTACGTCTGTATACTGGTGTGTGTGTATACTGGGAGGGTGTGCATGTGTGTATATATACAGCTGTGTGTACATGTGTACACTGCCGTGTGTGTACATGTCTGTATATATACTGTTGTGTGTACGGGGGGGTGTATACCGCAGTGTGTACACTGCCAGGAGTGTATGGGGGAGTGTCGATATGCCACTGTGTGTACGTGGGGGGGGCGGACGTGTGCACACACAAGCTATCACTGCACTGTGGGCCCGAAGCGCTACCTCGTGCTCTTCCAGTACCGCAGGACGGGCTATAGGTGAGTGCCCGGCCCGGCCCAGCCCGACCCGGCCCCTGGCGCCTGGGGGAGGGCAGGGGCAAGGGCAGGGGCTGGGCCACCCTGGTGTGAAAAGAGGTGGCTCGGCTGGCAAAGGCAACTGGCCAGGGTCAGGCCTCCAAACTGGTGTTGCTTCTCCCTTGTGCTGTGTTTCTAAGAACCAAACCCCCAGTGAAGGACACTTGCTGGGAGAGCCGTCCCCGGCAGCTGTCAGGAGGTTTGGTCCAAGCGATAGTCCCTCTCTTGGTCCTCCCCCGGGGGAGACGCAGCCTGGAGCCAAGACTGCACAAGAGTTGGGCAGCATGGGTGGGGGCCTTGCTGAGTAAGCCTTTGCCCTGTCCGGCCTTGCCTTTATCATCCTTAATTTTACCAGGGTGCGGTAGCTCCCACCTGGTTGCTTTCCATGCGCTTAACAAGATCCGACCGTGCTACAAGGAGTTCGAGGGCGGATGGGGTTGATTGGGGAAGAGGAAGAACGGGCAACAGGGCTGTTCCTGTGAACAGAAACTCCGCTGAGGTTTGCCAAGGGGTCCGCATGGAGCTACGTTCTGCTCGATGATACGTACCTCTCACCCCAGTGGGATGACCGTGGCTGTCTGCATGAAGGATGCAAGCAAAGCGGTTGGGGGGGACGGGCAGAGGGAGGTTGCAGACTTGAAGTAAGAGATGGGTGAGAACGGCTGACCAGACCAGTCCAGTTTTCATCCCCAACTGCGCCTAAGGAAGATGAGGCTGATACTACATCTGACTGCCTTTGACATCCCCCAGCCCCGTGACCAGTTTTCCATTGACAACAGAGGGCAGCTTTCCCTGTACATCTGGCCTGAGGCTTGTACCTCTGTTTCTGGACTCACTAGTCAAACTTTGCTACCACCTTGCAGCGAGAAAAACCCTGGGGTATAAAAGAAAGACCGTCACAAGAATTCCCCGAACTCAGCATCCTCTGCCAGTTGGCTTATTGGTTACTCGTTAACCACCTGGCTCTTAGGAAGTCTGGCTAGAGATTAATTTTATTATAAATGGGACTCTTATTTAGCTGCTGAGTTTGTACAAAAGTCTGTCTCCTCTTGTGGGCATTGAAAAGCCAGCCACGAGCTTGTATCAAACCTGCTGGTGACTGCAGTGGAAGTGTCCCAAGTGGGGTTTTTTTGAGAACAGTTCAGGACAGGGGATCCCAGACTGTGGTACACATACCCCAGACATCTCTGGGGGATATGCCGGAGAAATTGTGCAATGGCAGATTTCATTTTCATTGTAATAATTAGTATATAAGAGGTTATAATATGCTGGCAGGGGTACGTGGGCAGCTGGTAAATCTGGAAGGGGGTACACAGTAGGAAAAAGTTTGAGGAGGTGATCCAGACTTGGGCAGAGAGTGAGAAAAGGTTGGATTTTGGTTGCTTTGGTCTTCGCAAGTCTTTTTACCAAGTTAAAGGGGGAAAAAACTGAAGCTTTTGCCAATGCAAAGTATTTTATTTTACTCTTTTTTCCCTTAATCCTTGGAATGGAGGGGAGAGAACGAAGGCAGAATAAAGCCTTCTTTAGAAGCAAGAAAGGGACCGTTTCACTTTTGTGGGGAGAGTTTGAATGCTGTGTATGCCACGTAATCCATTTTGACAGCTGAGATTGCATTATTTCACTTTTTTTTTCCATGAATGAGTTTCTCTCTCCCCCTTAAGTCTCAGTGAAACATTGTCCTAGCAAAACAATGCAGGCAGAATAGAAAAGGATTAATTGATATAAAATATGCAAATGGCATCTGTTGTTAAAATCATAGTGGCAGATTACTGTCTACCCAGCTTTGCCTGTAATCAGATTAGGCCATTATAAATGGGACAGTTCTTATGGCTGGAAGATGCAAACTCCATTCAATGTGAATTTTTGGAAGTCTTAAAATGCACTTTCTTATTCAGTTTGGGCCAAATTCAGCAAAATGCTTAAGCATGCACTTAAGACACCTTGAAAGCAGTGGGATATAAGCCCAGGTTTAAAGTTAAGCATGTGCTTAAGGGCTTTGCGCAGCGAGGATCTTCATGGGTCTCATGAAGCTAGCCGCCTTCAGGAGGGCGAAAATCATTGCTGTTTGATTCAAAGCCCATGACAGTCGCTGGCTGTTTTTGCACTGACTTTTATTTATGGTATTCATATGGCTCCTCTTATGCTGGTGTCTCATGATCTGACAGTGCTTAATGCATTATTTTCACAATGTGTCTGCAAGGTAGGTCAGCACTTTTATTCCTCATTTTAAAGTCAGGGAAGTAAAGGCCAGATTCTTAAGGCATTTAACTGCATACAAATGCAGATAGGTGCCTTGGAGGGGTTGTCAGAAACACCAGTGATCCTATGTCTCAGAGACACTGAATATCCCACTTGGTGTCTGTCCCCATTGTTAGATACATTTGAGCATGTGGTCTTTAGTGACTGTTGATGTCAGAGCAGGGACTTAAAACTGGGTCTTGAAAGTCCTAGGCTGCTGCTCT
Organism: Crocodylus siamensis; assembly: GCF_052110815.1. Taxonomy (NCBI): domain Eukaryota; kingdom Metazoa; phylum Chordata; order Crocodylia; family Crocodylidae; genus Crocodylus; species Crocodylus siamensis. Next base: position 7,175,121 of record NC_143406.1, on the reverse strand, counting down.
ACCCACTGAACCTGCCTTTTTCTCTTAATGGGTTTGGGCTGGGCCTGTGCAGTAAAGGATAATTCTGTTGGCTCCTGGCATCCCCCCACACCTGAGACGGTTGCTGTTAGGGGGAGGCTCATCCTCCACCATCCAGCACTTGAGCCCCCTTCTCAAAGTAGCACCTGCCAAGGGGCCTCTGCATTATATGGCAGTGGGAGGGTGCCCTTTTTTCCTGGCTTTCCTCCCTGCAAGCTGCCAGCTGGATTCTACTGTTTGCTGCTCCCACGTCGTCACAGAAGGAAAAGGTAGCATGTGGCCCTGAGTAAGTGATACAAAAAGTTTCTTGCATCCCCGTGACAATGAGTTGCTTGGTAAAATGGTGGTTGTCACTTTTTTGGCCAGTGTACCCAGCCTCGTGTCTCAGCGTGATGCTGTCGTCTGTGTTGAGAACTTGGCTGGAGCTTGGCCGTCGACAGTAACTGTTGCCTCTCTCTTTCTCTGCAGTGGTGCTGTACGGACGCCAGCAGATCAGCCCGTTTTCAGGGTCCAGAATTATTTGGAGGTAGGTATTTTTCATGACACTGATTAGTCTCAGCTGTTGCAATGAAAATGCAACACAAGTGGATTCATAGAGCTGAAAGGGATCTGGAGAGTCGTCCAGTCCATACCCTTGCAGAGATGCAGGATTCACAGTCTCCAACCCTACATCTCCCCTTCCCCTGACTGATACCTCTCCAGCCTCTTGAAAACTCCCAGCGAAAAGAATTCCACCTTGTTCCATTGTCCTGCTGCTCTTACAAGTCAGGAAGATTTCACCAGATTTAAAGAAGAAAGGTGTATGAGAGGTACATTAGATTCCAGCAGTGACCTCTGTAAATATTAACCATGTATCATTTATACTATACTCTTTGTATGATGCTTTTTTGTACAGTAGATCTCCAAGTCCTGCACAAAGGGAATCAAGGGCCTTGTTCCCATTTTGCATATGGGAGAACTAAGGCAGAGGGAGCCTAAGGAATTTGCCCAAGCTCGCCCATCAGGGCATTATTTAGGACAGTGCAGTTCTTTTCTTTTTTTTTACTTTTTTGGCTAGTCCAGCAGTCTGCCTGTGTGTGTTCTGCTCCACACACAGGACTGACCTAAGTGTAAGATGAATGTAAGGTGTGACTTCAAACCAATTTAGTCAAATCTCTGCAAAAGTCTGTGTGAGCATCTCCTTTTAAACCAGGCTGCTTTAAGTTTTGTTTCACTCATTTTAGGGCAGGTTTAAATTGACTGAGAATAAACTGCTGTTGATTAAGAGTGTCCACATAGGGACTTGCTAAAGTGGTGCAGATCCATATGCAGATAAGATCTAGCTCTCTACGTGGCCTTGTAAGAGCAATGACATACTTCTGTGCCTCAGTTTCCCCATCTGTAGAATAAGCATTAAATGGCATCTCTTCCCTGAGCACATGAACTTCACTGGAAGGAAGTTTGCAAAGCGCTTTCAGCCAGTTGCATAGAAGTGCAAAATGTTATTAGTTGCCAAACCTGCAAGTGCACTTGCTAAACTGGCTCTCCATACAGAAAGTTCTGCTCTGTTCCAAGCCCATGTACATAAAAGCTTTTTACTTCATGGCACGTTAACATTAATGACGTGTGCTTTGTTTCCAAGTAAACATGCAGTGGGGTTGTTAGCTCAGTCTGTTCCACCAGAGATGCAATCGTGACTTTAATCTTCATGCAGGTCCCTAGTGGCTGTTATCCTGTAAGGCTGTGGCACCTTGATTCAGTCACTGTTTTTCTGTAGTCTCAGGAGCACCTGGTTGCTACAGCACCTGTCTAATGTACAGGAATTCTTTGATCAAGGCTACGTGATTTAAGTGCATCCCTCTGCAGAAGGTCGTATGTCCAAGCAAAGCCATCGGCAGTGTTTAATTAGCAATAGAGCCTTACCTTGCCTGCCTTCTTCCTACCAGCTGCTCGAGAGAGTGAGAATCTTTGCAAGCAGGCAAAACAGAATTGTTTCCACGTGTACAAATGTGATACTTAAATAACTCCATTCTTCCCGGTACCGTCACTAAGAGGATTGTGATCGGCCTGACCATGTACCAACATGGCTCTCCTATGTGTAGTATCTCAGTGCTATGCAAATGTGAATATATTTTTATCTCTGCAAATCCCCAGTGGGAAAAGATTATTATCCCCCTTTTACAGGTGAGAAACTGGAGCCTGAAGAAAAGAGCCAGAGGGGTGAGCTGTTAGGGTTTAGCTTTCATGTACTGCAGGATAAGAACAAGTTTGCACACCATTTCTGTAGAGGAGCTGACACGTGGAAAGTCCGTATGCTGTTTCACACCTCACAGTGACTTCTGTCAGCCCAAGTTCTCAGATGTCTAAAGCAGGACGTGGGGGCTTCATTTCTGACCAAACCGAAAATGTATTTCTGAAAACCCCTGCCCAGCTGACGCCTCACCCCAGAGGTGCCTGAACACTATAAGGAGCTTCCCTGTTTGTTGTTAAAGATCCCCCTAAGCACCTAGTTTTGGGCTGCTGTACAGGCTCTGAACTGCCTGCATTTTGCAACACAGTTTTATCAGGATCCAAAAATGAACAGTTCCTCTGTCCAAGGCCACTGAGAGGTGCCTGCTCCAGCAGGTATCTGCCTAACATGCATTGGCAGAATGGGGTTCTTCATCAAATACCATGGTAGCTGCTATTATTTTTTAATACAAGGCCAGTGGTGGCAGCCTCTTGGATGATAGCCTGAGGGCTGAAGCACTCTCCCTGAAGCAGGAGGCACAGGTTTGGATCCCTCCTCTTGTTTCCATCCTGGAGAGTGCCCCAAAAGCTTGGCTGTGGGCTGGTCTGTACCTAGGATGTGCAGCGAGGCAGATAGGAATAAAAAATAATTGACGGGGGTACAAAGGAGGGGGTGACAGTGCAGCCTGTGGGTATAGGGTATCTCCTGACAGGCACCAGAAAAGGGAGCTGAACTGGGGGTCTGGACCCTGCCCCTGCGACTGATGCGTGTCTGATGTGATCCCTCTTTAATACAAAATATAGAAACAAGCCTCTTCCCTCCTTCCCCACCACCAGCCAGAGCATTCTTCTGCCTGGTCAAGCTTGACTCAAAGGCTCAGTCTGTAGCAGTAGTTTGGGATGAAACCCCAGACCAGTAGATTTAAAAAATTTCACACTGGAAATTTTTTTAAGCTAAACATCCCCATGCAAAACCACTGTCTAATGGGGGCAGCACCTCATTACTGTCACACTCTTCCCCCCACTCTCCTCGCCCCCGCTGCCTTGAAGGGAAGCACCTAACGCGCTGTACACAAGAGTGAAACTCAGAAGGTCCTTTATTTTTTCCTGCGGAGGCAAACATTAAAGGGAAGAGATTTACATGGCCAAGGGCATGTCCAAGAGTAAATATGGAGTTTGCAAATGATCCTGACTGTTACCTTTGAATGCACCCCATAAAGGCAGGATCTTGCAAATGCCACATGCAGAGACTGAGGAGTTGTGTTAACTCCTGGAGCTTTCCTGCGGTAGTCAGCACTGCCCTCTGTAGCAGATGGTAGCAGGACCCGTGATTCATTCATTCAGCCAGTGGGAAGTGGGTCACTTGCGTAGGTTAGAATGAACATGCTGCACATCTGGGCATTCTTGTACCATCGCACTCGCTTAATTACATTCCTATATCGAACTGTGCTTAGTACGCCCTGCTGGCGGTTCCCACGTCTCACCCTCCCTCCAGGTGGTTGTAATTAAAAGGAAACTGCTGTCTTAATTTTCTCCCTGCAATCAGAATCAGTCATGGGCTAAACTGAAAGGCATGCCTGTTGCTTGCTTGGGAGATGTGAGCTATTGGAAGAGGTGACAGTCCAGATGCCTTGTGCTGTAGCTGGTTGATGCGTGCCATCCCGAACATGTATCACGTGAGGCTGCATGGTTCTAGGCTGTGGTTTAAGAAGGATTATCCTTTGGCATGTCTTGGCTTGGGTATACACTTGCCAGAAGCAAAAGATAAACTATGTTTTTTTCCAGTCTATCTAGATTCTTTATGTTGACTTCCACTGTCCTAGTGTCTGAGCGTAGTGACTCATTTTGCCCTCCTTACAAGTGCACATGTGTGTAGGGGGTGCACAAGGAAAGATGTGTGCTGCAGGCTGTGGCCATGTACAATTCGGTAGCAAGAGCTCTACAAGTCAGCAGCAAACCAATGCCCTTGCCTGGCTTGAGAAGGATCTGCATGGTGGCTTGGTGTTGTCTCTTCCAAATGATCGATTGTGCTGCTTTTTGGTGGCACGTGAGTGCCCTTATCTGGGATGCTGCATAAACTCTAGAGGGAACCCAAAAGAGAAGGAACCCTTGACCTCACCCTTTAGGCTGAGCAATGCTTCTTCCCCCTCCTCTATCGCTGTTTGGGATTTGGGATGAACTCAGCAGTGGTTTGGCAGCATGCAAGCAAGCAACTTTGTTTAACGAGGCAATGGGAAGAGTGGGCCGTTAAAAATAAAGCAGAAGGATGAGTGTATTTGGTATTGTCATTTCATGGCATCGGCATTTTGATCCCCACAACTGCACGCCGGCCAATTCTTGGATATGCTTCCCTTTCATGTGGTCGGATTGATGTTGGGCACTGCTGAGCTGGGCTGTGTCTATTAGAACCACATGGGATGTCTTAAAGAAACGATAATAAAAAGCTTCTGGAGCCTGTAGGAATTTAGTTGTCTTTGCTCTACCTTCTAGCAGCCTCGAGCTCCGAAATACAGGTTTCTGAAGCTGGGAGGCTAACTCGGTAGAAGGGCATGAGTTCCGTGCAGACCAAGATCTGGCATTTGGCTGTAGCTGCAAACTAGCAAATAAACCTTGAGGTGAAGTTGTTGTGTAGCATCAATAAGTATAATTAAAACTGTGATGGAGTAGTTGGGGAGGGCAGGCCTTTCACTGCCACACTGCCTCCTGGAGTCTGAACTGCTCGGCTGTGTGCTGTAGAGCTAAGGTGGCTAGGAGAGATCCTCCTGCAGCGCAAGGGCTTGGATACAGGACCGTTGAACAGGAATGCTATTTTCTACCTCTGATGTCTCTGTGCTGCAGTCAGGGCCACACCTGAACCCTGTGGTACCAACTGCTTTGTCTTAGGTGGGCTCAGACTTGTTACAGAGTTTGGAGACCATCTGCAGGACATAGAGGCAAGTGTGGGTTCTGCAAACTAAGTAGGCAGATAAAGATGAGTTTTTTAATGTGTTTGGATGGGGTGGTTTTTGTGGGTGGTTAAAACCCTATTTCTTAGTGAAAGCAAATTCCTCCTGCAGCCTTCAGGACTTGTGATGTCCAGCAATGTGTCCAGTCCAGAAGCTCAGCTCCGAACACACCTGCCCTGCCCCAGCGTTTGGATCAGAATCTAACCCTTGTGACTAGGCCACGTCTTGGGTCACGTACTTTTGCATAATACAGGACCTTATCCTATACTCCTTGCTCATACAAATAACCCAACTGTAATGAAGAGATCCCTGAATGTGAAGTCCAAGCACTTGGACCTTTCCCTACTCAAATAAGCAGCTGTTGCTGTGTGAAAATAGTCCCCTGAACTTATAAAAGTTATGAGACTGTGGAGAATCAAACCCTATCAGCACCGCAGCTAGCAGGCCACACGCGGTTTGATTGTCTCCATCGTGAAATACTTGTAATGCAATTTATACTTCTGATGTGGTCGGGACACCGCCCCCCCCGCAGGCAGTGCCCAGCTCCCCGGGCTATTGCATGCTAGTTCTGCCTCGTCTCAGTGTAGGCAAGGCAGGGAGAAATTAAGGCGCCCACTGTTTGGTTTGAGCTGTGTCCCAGGCACGCTGCCTCCCGCTGCACTGGGGAATGCTGCCCAAAACAAATCTTCCTGCTCAGGCCTCTGCCTTGGCCGGCAGCTTTGTGCTAAATCCAGATAACATTTCCCATGCAAGAGACAGGCGCGGGGGGAGCAGTCCAGGAGGACCATGTGAGGCCGTTTTAGAACATGCTCCAAGGAAAAGAAGGTGGGCGCAGGGAATATTCATCCGCGAGTCCTGTTTGGGTTGGACAGTGCTGTTGGTGATCTCGGAGGCCGGCTTGCAGACACTGCCATCCAGGCAGAGTGAGCCACTTCGCTGCTCCCTCTCTGATTCATCCCTGCTCATGTCCATCCCATTAAACACCAGTTGGTGTAAATCCACATAGTGCTGCTGTGGTCGATGAAGCTGGGCTTGTTCACACTAGGCGAGGGTCTGCTCTCTGGTTCCAAGAAAGCCCCCAGCTGTCTGCAAGGGCTGCTTTGAGCCACTGTGGCACATGCTGGGGCTTTCCCATCAGCAGGATTCTTTTCCATGTGCAGTTTCCCCAGCATGTCCCTTTTGCTTTCTAAAGCCCAGCTAAAATCTGATTTCTAATGCTGCATCTTCACAGAGGAGATCTAGCTTAGTCATTAGACCATGGGGCTGAGAGTTGGGAAGATCAAATTCTATTCAGTGCCTTGCTGCCTGCTCTCTGCATGACCTGGGGCAGGTCACGGGTTGCCAGTGGGGCGGATGCTAGTCCCTGGTGCTCAGATATGCTTGCCGGGGTGTCAGGGTCTTAGGGAAGCCTTGTTGTTTGCAGGATCAGATTTCTCCCTCGGTTACATCACCAGAGCGTCAGTGGTATCAGTGGGGTTGTGATCCTCAGGAGCAGGCTTCAGGTTTCTGTTTGCCTATTATAAAGGGTTTTGCAGATCAGGCATGTTTTGTGGACAGGTGGCTTCCACTGTCACACTACTGCCAAGAGACTTTGTGGAGCAAACTTGCCAGGGAGCCTTAGTCCATGCAGCCTTTTGTCTGAATTGCCTCTTCATCACAGTCAGGCTGGGATCTCCAAAGCAGGGTCCCCTCTGGGGTCCCCGTCCTGGGATGTGAAGGAGCGAGAGCTTCCTTAATGGCCCTGACCGGGCAGGGCTTTTACTTAGAGCAGCACAGAGAATAGAGATGTTCTCAGGGAGAGTTCAGCAGAAAAGCTTTTGCTGTCTGGGCAGTTGGGAAATCGAGCCCAGGAGCAGGAGACCTGATCGGAGCAGTGCCTCAGCACCCTGTATCTGTGATGCCTGTCAGGATTGCAAACTCGTCTTGGCTGGGTCTTCTAGATGCTACTAAAACCACAAATTATAAAGAAGGGTCAACATGTAACCAACATATTGCTTAAGTCTCCCAGAAGCCCTCTTTGGACTGTTTGAGATGGTCATAAAAAGTACATAAGCTGTGTGCAGACAGCTTTGCGCATGGATAAATTGTACTGCTTCCGTCTCTTTCATTTGAGTTGCCAGTTCTCAGCCTCTGGAGCCAGGCATCATTGGTCCTTAATGAGCAACAGCTTAATCAACAGTGAGATACAATATTAGAGGTCTATATAAATAACCAGAGTCTGTTTTAGGCTACGTGTCCCACAACTTACCCCAACAAGCAGCCCTGTGCAAAGAAGCAAGAATAGATCCATATTTCCAAACCATTGACTATAATGCACATTCCTCTGCAATGCATCTGTTGTTGATTTGGGGAGAGGAGGGACCTGGAACCATGTACCAACTGTAGGGATGGGAATCTCCCAAGGGACCATCTTAAACAGATTGTATTTAATGTGAGGGAAGGAAACACACCTTTTCTTCCTGGCTCTCGCCACAGAACATTAATGGGCTTATTCTCTTTCTCTGTCTCCAGCAAGTGTGGGGAGGGAATGAGCCCCTCTGTAATCATGGCAATATGGGAATCTGTATTGTGCTGGCATGCAGCAGCGGAAACTTTAATATGGTTCTAAATATGGAACCATTTAGTGACTACCCCGCTACAAGAACAGACCTGCTATAGGCAAGTGATACGTTTTCCGCTTCGCTTTGTATTCGAGAATGTATGATGTGAAGTGGCAGCCTTAGACACTCAGGGAATACAGTGGGTTGGAGAGACTGCATCCCAGAAAGTAAAGTAGAATAGAAAAGAGACTGGATTGGACCAATGGAGCACCTTTGGCATGTGCCAACCTGGAGTCAAATGCAGGCTAAGAGAAAGCCGGGAGCTGGGACGTGACGTGCCCAGAAGCCATTCAGGAAGGCAAAGCCATTTCAGTCCACTGTTCCACTAGCATAAATGCACCAGGACGGAGAGATGAGCTCAGTCCCTCGATGCCAGCCCCAGCTTTCCCTCTCGTGGCATGGATGACCTTGACAAGTCACTTAATCTCCCTACCTCAGTTTCCCCAGTGGAGCCCTGAGATAATACACAGCAGGGGCATTTCAGAGGCTTAATTGATATTGGTAAAGCCTGTTGAGTTGCTCAGATGAAAGGCACTGTGCAGCTCCAAAGCGGTATTATTTTATCACCGGGATTGTTGGTTTTTTCCTGAAAACGCAGGAGAAATTCCAGCTGACCCGCACACAGTTACTGACGAGTAAACGATGCATCTCTTCATAATGCCCTGCAGGTGACGTTAGCAGATTAGCATTACAGGAATGAAGGCAAGCCAACTGCCATCTGCCTACGGGCTCAAAGGATATCTGGTTGCCACACAGAGGACACTCACGGGAGTCCTGGCGTCATTTCTAAGTTTCCCGCAAGTGGCTTCAGCGGTTTAGAAATGCTCTGTGCAAGAAGGTGGATGAAGATATCCTTTTGCTGAACTACCAAAAGGTATCGGTGACAGGAATGAGTGGCGATGTCTCTGAAGGTCCACGTGCCTGCGGGCCTGGAGGGAGAGCGGCTTTCGCTAGCTTAGTTTTGGACGTTGCTCTTGATTGCATTCTTCCTCCAACGTCCAGTCCAGCCTGTATCTCCCGTGGTGTCCTCTCCAGAGGGCTCTGCCTGGGAGGACATCCTGCTGGAAAGAGGCAGCTGTGAAAATAGCTTTGTGTTGTCCCAGTCATCCAGCTGTGCATCTCAGCGGTTCATTGACTGAGGTGTAGGGAACAATTAAATGGACTCGTCTCCTCCTGTCCACTCTTCCTTTCCAGCCTGCTCTCCAAAAGGCCAACCTCCAGGAGGGGAGGGACCTGAACCTTGCTGTAGGACACGCTCCCTTGGGACCAACCGTTTTGTTCAGGCAGAGGCACGAAACGGGATGCACGGACTGTGCTGAGTCAGGGAAACGGTGGAGGACGGAGTCTGGGTTGATCCGAGTGGTCTGTAACAAAGAGCAGGATGTTTTCCATCTCTCATCCTGGGTCCTCAGTTGTGGATTTGCTGTGGTTCCCTGATGCCTGGAAAAGAAAAAAATCTACAAAACCAAAACGCATCATATAGAAAGTTTACCCTTTCAACTCAGCCTTCGCTTTCAAACAAATTGCTGAGCCACATGCCAGGGTCTGCTGAAGCAAACTGTTTAATTTCTGTCTGCTCCTCTCTGCTTAAGGGTAATAAATAAAGATTTTCATTGTTAATTGTAACCACATGTGAACTCCAAATAGAAGGATTAGGAAGAGGAAAAGGCCTGGGCCGTTTGCATTCTGGTTCCCAGGCCTTCCCCCTGCAGCTCAGTTACATTTTTCCTCGCCTCCCAGTACATTACAGCAGTCTGTTTCAGAGAGGCTGGAATCCTGTCTGCTAAAATAGTGGGAGTCTGGAAGGCATTTCCGAGTCAGCAGTTAAATCTTTATTGACTCGTGGTACCAAATTGAAATCTAATAAAGATCACTGCTGGGTCTCCTTGGGATGGGAGGTGGGAGAGGAAAGGACATTTATAACCATCAATCTGGTTTTCTTCTTTCTTTTTTTAGTCTATCTTTTAGATGTGTCCCACTTATGCCAGCTGCACTCGCGTTTTTGTCTCAAGCACCTATTCTACACAAAGGGTAAAACATGTATGGTTGTGAGAGCTGAGTTGTTGTAAAACCTTAGTGTCGACAGAAAGCTGTCTTTTAATGTGTGTTAATGGGTCATGGGTTCACCCTGACTGGCTAACATGTTAAAATTAAAACCTGCCCTGACTACACAAGAGGTTTTAAGAAAATCTAACTTATCCTGATCTAGATAAACCCTTACACACGCACGCACACACACACACGGACCATTCTGTGATGGCCCTGTAAGCAGGTTTGATGTGATGGCTGTATAAACAGGTTTTTAATTCATCAGTCCCGCCCGAGTCATTATGCAAAATCTGACTGGTCCCAAGCTGCTTCCCCACCTTTTCTTGAAAATTGGAAAGGATCAGTATGCTGGTGCATCATTTTACATTTTTTAACGCGAACATCCCAACTGCAGCTTCATGCCCAAGCGGGGTGATTCTGGCAGTAGCAAGATGCAGCCTTCAGACTGCATAAATTACATATGCATCATTTTCCATTTTGAGTCTTTCCATGACATAAGTCTCAGCGTGAGTGGGACAGCGCGTCAACGTGGCGGCAGGTCTCAGCATGAAAGAAAGGGATGTTGCAAACAGAAGCAACCTCGTCCAATGCTGTAAGCAGTGAATAGAAGGAAATTCCGTCCTGTCCTCCTGGTGAAATGGGTCTGTGCCATTTGTCCTTTCACTAGTGCACCCACCTAGACATCCATGCTTTGGCATCTCACTCCTGCATATAATTGGGAGAGGGCCTTAATCCGTGGGCCTAAGGAAATCCATTACATCAGCACTACATTATTGCTAGTCTGGTCCCCTGGCTCCTCCTCTGCTTTTAAAAATTAATGGAAGCGTGCTGTTGCTTATTATGACCCTGCTCCCGTTATGGCTGGGAGGAAACATATGCCTGCAGCCATCAGCTGCAGTTTTCTGCACAGAGATGGTCTTCATGGAAAAACAAAGGATGAAGCCTACACCTGGCAAAAGACCTCCCGCCTGCCAAAGTCAGTCCCTTGACGCTGATGATCAGTCTCTTGAACACACCATGTCCACAAGTCTTCCAGGAGCACGAATAGCCTGAACAGAGTTGGGCCTTGCTTCATGAACTAGGACGACTGAAATCTCTCTGTAGACAACTAGAAGGAAGCGACTTGGTGTCCACTGAGGAGCTGCTGTACCTCACCTAATCCCTGGGGACCTTGACCGGTTGTCACGCCCAGCGTGTGGCTTCAAATACAATCCAGCATCTTCCCTCCCTTTATAGTGTCACTTAAAAGGCATGGGAATAGTTTTGCCCACCTGGACTGCTGAGTTTAATTTTACCCCTGCTCACTCAGTCCTGCTCCAGCTACTGCCCCAATATGGGAAGAGTGGCCAGGGCTAGGGAAAGCTTGGAATGGTATAGCATCTTGGTGTAAGCCAGCTTTAGGGCCAGAGCTAACGCAGGAAAAAGTAACTTTTATCTCAAGGGGAAAGAAATCTTTTCTACTGTATTATTTAGGCTTTTGCACCATCTTCTCCCCTCCCAGACCACCTGAGAACCTGCCAGCAGAGTGTTAAGGGCTGTGACTAACATCTGTCACAAGTGCTCGGCTCTTTCCCCATGATGTAAATCATCTGAAAAACAGTGACCTACATTTTCAGCACTGGCAAGTGACTTTTCATGCCTCTATTTTTGGGTGCCTAGCTTGAGACACCCTTCACAACAGCCTGATTCTCCCAAGGGCAGGTGCTCACTGTCTGGAAATCAGGCTGCTTTAGACTGCCTCGCATCAGGCAGCCAAAAATGACCCCTCGTGTTCTGAAAGTACAGGTCGACTGTAGCCACTGGCTAAAGAAATAGAAGGTCCCAGTGGTTGGTGTGCCTGGGCTTCATCGTGGAAGTCCTTGGTGCATCCAAATCTGATGCCCCGATGAGGACCAGAGGGCTCTTCTGTATTTGGCAGTGATGGGGGAGGCTACTTTTATATCTCAGGCAATCTGACGCCGGTTCTTAGCAGTGTGTCGTGGTAAGCACAGTGGGGGTGGGAACTGAGAAATCTCTCTTCCCCCAGAGGGTAGCTGCATAAAACTAGTTTCAAAAGAAGGCATAGGTGAATAGCCACTGGCAGTTAGGCTTGCTGTACATGTTCGCATTAAATAGGCACAGTCACTGCTCTTCTATCACTTGCTCAGGACAAAGGCCCTTTGGTGGGAGTGAGGGTGGCTTAAAACTCTGGTGACTTCAGTGGCGTGGGGGAAGGCGGGGGTGACCATATCCTAGGGGCTCCACAGGAACTTGCTCACGATCCCTTCTTGTGTTGCATTGCAGAAGGCAGCCCAGAATCTCAAACCTCTCGTTCCCATCAAGTTCTGCATCTCCAGCCGGCCGGATGCTGGCGTCCATGCCTTGTGCAACTCGGCACAGGTTGACATCCAGAAGGAGGCTGGGAAGCCGCCTTTTCCTGGGAGCATTCTCGTCTCCTCTCTCAATCACTGGCTGAAATCTGAAGAGATCCAGTGAGTTGGGTGGTGCGATGAGGCTTTGCTTTGTGGTCATGGGGGGAGGAAGTGAAGAAGCCCTGTGTTTTTCCATATGCAGGTGGGCTCTATCAGACGCCTCTGAGAGCTGCCCTGCTCCACCCAGAGGGTCTCTATCCCGCCAGCCTGGCATCACTGCATGACCGCATCCCAGTAATGCCCCTTTGTGGGTCCCCCCTTAAGCTAGATTTTCTGTGGGTCTCCTAGGGAAGCCACCCTTTATAGTCACTAGTTCCAGGGCATGGCCACCCCACCAGAGTTTAGCCATACAACTGGGATACACAGTCCTTGCTAGATTATTAGTGGACAGTGTTGTAGTCCAGCCCTTTTTCAGAGGAGCCTTCCATTCGCTCATGTATTTGAATCCGGCACTTAAAAAAAACCCAACAAATTACGATCATGCCCCACGGCATAAAAACCTGAGAGCAAGTAAACAGGGTTTGCTGCTGGAATTGCAGGCTCCACACCCATCCTGCTCCAGCCCCAGCCCCAGCCCCAGCCCGTCTCAGTACGGTCTGCTCTGCTGCTTGACCTGGTGGAGAAAAGTGAAATCAGAATCCCCCAGGATATTATTCTTGTAATGAAACGGGTTGCTTTGCTCAGTGGGGTCGGTGTACAATTCTGCATTCTTATACCAAGTGGGTGATGACCAGAGAAAGGAGAGCACAGCTACAGCAATAAGCACAGTGGAAAAATCCATATAGAAGAGAATAGGATGTCTGGCAGTTTTTCTTTTTCTCTCCCCCTCCCTTCTTCCCCCATTACAGTTATTACTAGTTCTCATAGAATCACAGAATTGGCTTATTTTGGGCAAAACCCAAGTCTAAACACCCACCCTCCAAGGCATTACTGCTGGAAAAAAACTATCATTAAACCGACAGCTTTTATCAAGAAGTTTCTTCAGTTACATAAGCAGTTTCTAAGCTGTGTGAATTTTGTGTCTTTTCAAAGGACTGGATAAACTCAGTGTTCATCTGCTTCCTTCCTAAATAGTGCGGTTTTACTGTCCTCCATTAAATAGCTGGACTATTCCTCCCCAGAGGCAGATGCATTTAATAATTGCTGAGTAAACTCTACAAGAGATGTTTATCCTGCCTTTTGGGGATTGTTTTGGGAGCAAAAACCCAACAAATTCATCCTCAAATGGAAATAAGATATTTGTCTCCACTCCTTTCCCTTATTCCTTTGTTTGTCTGGCCTATTTAGATTGTAAATAGGATTAGATTTAGATCTTAAAGTGGGCAGGGATTGCTTCCTATGAACAAAACCTTGTGCAACGAAGTCCTGCTGGGTTTTGTCTCAAGGGACTGCCACAATTAATAATATACCAAGGGACTTTATGACTTAAAATAAGCATGTCAGAAGTGGAGTAACTCGTCTAAAGTATTTGGGCCAGGGCCTGAGATCTGAATGAAGTGCAAGATGTCCATCAGGGTGAAGATCAGTGTGGCGTGTCCCATCACATTACTGTGACCCAACCCCTCTCTGGCAGCATGAAACTAAACAAAGGGTAGATTACAGGGGCGAATGGCAGAGCCAGCAGGCCCAGGACAAAAAGCAAATCCTGCTGTGTTTTCAGAGGTGAGGGATTGTTGGTAAGAACAGCAACAGTATTGTGAAGCGCCCCTCTTCTGCCAGCCCACGCTCTTTGCTTTTTATGTCCTAATCTCTGGTTTGTATAGCAAGGCCCAGTCCACATGCCAGCTCAGCACAGCCTGGGCTTTCAGGGCTGATGTCACCTGTGCATCTGCCCCGAGCATAGGGCATCGCACCCAGTTGCTGGGAGTCAGGGAATGCCTCTGAATTGTGCTGGCTCTGAAGGCTTTTGTGTTGTTTGTGCACGTGTATGGAAGGGGGAGGGAGCACGTGGCAGGTATTTTAATGCCACTTGTTTTTCCCATTGGGATTTTCAGGATTATGCTGTCCCATACCAGGGGCTTGCTAGGGCTCAGGAAATGCTGTCCTGTGCTGACCAGAACAGTGAAACACAGGGAACATTTTGCACACACTGGTGGTGTGGTCATCGCAGGCTGCCCTTGTTTCACAGCTGAGATGGTCAGACAGACAGAGATCAGGGCCTGGCTGAGGAGGATCTGCTCACCCAGAGCTCTCACCGTCTTCCTCTGGTGTAGGTGCTGCTCAGTGCCTCTGCAGATTGGGGCATGAGAGCTAGACTCTCACTGGTGTTTAAGCACTGTGAGATGCAGAAAGACACTGCTTAGAAGTTTCCAACGTGCCCATGCAAGTCAGATGCCCAACTCCCAGGATTTCAATTAGGCACTTCCGCCTACATCCTGAGCCCATGTTGGAGCCAGAAGTAGGCCAGAGGGGGTCCTGGTACCAAAGCCTGCTCCTTCTGTTTCTGGCTCTGGCCAGGAGGGAGGGCTCTCTGCTTCTCCCTGCTCCTGTTCCTGGTGTCATGGTTGCTGGAGCTTGGTCTGCTGCAGTGCTGGTCATGGCTCAGTTCCCCAGGGCTTGTCCTTGGTGATGCTGGCAGGGAATTTCCAGCTGTGGCTGTAGCCATGCATGACCCCTCCATTGTGCCTTGCAGTTAGAGCTGCCCACTTGCCTTCTAAATTCAGTGACTGGTCCTAAATCATGCTTGCCGCACCATTGCCTACCCATGGACAGTGAAAGCTCTCTTAGTCTCTAAGCAGGAGAAGTGCTGATGCTTGAAGCTCCCACGGCCTTCAGGTGGTCAGCACCTCTCAGGATCAAGCTCAGGCCCTGGCTTTGCTTTATTCTTGGAGCTGCATGACTGATGCTTTGTCTTTAATACAGTGAGGCCTTTTGTCTGAAGACTCTTGGCTTAGTTAATAAATGGAGCCACGGCATCTGCAGCATCCGTCTCAGAGCCAGATGCAGGCTCCTGCCTCTGAGCCAGTGCCATGGTTTCTGCTGAAGAGTAGAAAGGAAAATTAAGTTGAATCCTTGGAATTTGGGCTGCACTTCTATAGGGGCAGCAGGGGGAAGTGCTGGAAGGGCCTTTTCATTAGAGGCACAGAGCTCATTTTAACCACTTTGAACTATTTTTTGAGGGGTTTGCTGCTCCTTTGCTGACATTTTGGAGGTCTTTTGGAGAGGTGGCCAAGCAGTCCCCATGCACCCACAAAGACCCCCCTGCTCTCTCATCCTTTTTGCCTACCTTCCTGCCTGCTGTCTTGTCAGGATCAGCTTAGCCTTTGTCACTGCTGTTCCTTTTAAACACCTTCAGATAGTGTCCACGGTCCATCCCAGTCCGTAGAAACACTCTTTCCAGGAGATCATGTTCAAGCAGCCAAGTCCAGCTGTCCACTCACTCTCTTAAACTCAAAAAGAAAACATGATTTTTTTTTTTTACCTGCATGACACAGCAAAGCAATGACAGACTTGATTGAAAAGATGCAAAGCAACAAAAAAAAAGCAGGAACAAGTTCAATTTTGAACCTCTCCGCCCCTTTATAGCTCTCAGCTGTACTGCAAAGAGCCTATGCATCTTTATAATTTCACTAGTGGAAACCTCCAGCCAGACAGATTGGCAGTGGCTGTGGTTACCTTTTGGCCTGCGAATTCACAGTGGGAGGCCAGCACATGAAGCAAGTATCTTGCAACCCAGCTGCAGTTACGTGTTTAACATCTGTGGGGAACTGTCCCCCGATAGCTTTCACCTTGTACAACATATGTAAAAAAGAGCCCAGCACAGCTGCATGGCAGAGCTCGGACAGGGTTTGGGTTCTGATTACTCTCTAGTTTAGAGAACAAAATGCCGTGACTTGGAGTTTGACTTATAGTTTCAGACTGAAAACTAGGCTGGGACACAAGTGGTTTGGAAGCCAGCTGTGGCCTGTCCTCGCAAGCAAGAGAGAGCATGGATATGAAACTGGAGTTCACAACTGGATGACAGTCTGGAACGATCTGTTGGGGGCAGCAGTCATTTGGGAAGTAGAGCTCAGTGAGTTTAAGGCCCAAGGGACCCTCAAACCATCTAGTCTGCTGTCCTCTGTAACACAGCCATTCAGCTCCTCCAGTATAATTGTGGGTCCTGTTGGGTTCACTTTTAATGGCCCGGAGAGTGAAAAGTACCGATGTGATCCTGTCACTGTACAGCCTTAAACAGTTGAGTAGGATTTGGCTTTTAAATACAAAGAACCTAATTTGCTCAGTCCCACTAAAACCATCTTGCTTTAAACAACATTAACCTAGTCATAGCAGCTGATACGGTGGGTTGTTGTCTATGAAAGCTCATGTCTCTCTCAATGAGTCCATCTCCTCTCCTTGGCTTTTGCTGTAAACTCTTAAGCAAGACTTTTCTGTAACAAGGTCCATTATTCCCTTCCCTGTGTTCAGGAAGGAAGCACCTCTCAGTGTTTCCAATAGGAAAATACGGCAAATGGAAGGCGGGGTAGAGGGTAAAGCTTGAAAAGGCATGGCGCATAATCTGTCCTTGCAATTCTTCCCTGTTTTAATTGGGTTTTTGTTGCTAGGGGAAAGGAGCCTGTAAGAAGGGTATTTTCTGTAGAAAAGAATGAGGTAAGTATTGAGATGGGGGAGCTGAAGGTTAGAGCCAGCTTCTGGCGAGCATACGTGGCGCTCTTGGAAGCACATAGGATCCTTTGCCTAGGTCAGAGGGTGAAATCTGGCCTCTGAGCATTATAAATGAGAGCTCTGGGACTGATGAGATGCAGGATGCTGATATGTTAATGGGAGAGAGAGAAACAGTGTTTTCCAGAACTGGATTTTAATATCTTCAGCTGTTGTCTGAGAGGAGCAGGATGAAGGAATCAGCTTTCAGTCCAGCGGGCTGCCAGAAGTTGTGGTTCCAGTCACTGCTGTGCAATTAATAGGTGACCCATGGGCTCGAGCAGCGTGATACTGTGGTGCCTTGCCTTTCTCTAGCACAGTGGTTTTCAACCTTTTTTCATTTGTAGACCCCTTTGGCCGTTTTGAATGGAGGTGCCAGACCCTTTGAATTGTAACCATAAGTATTCACATACTTTTGATTGGTTGTAGTCATCTTTCACAGACCCCTTAGACAAGCTCTGTGGACTCCCGGCATCCATGGACCACAGGTTGAAAACCACTGGTCTAGCACTTTTTAAGAGAGGGAACTGCCCACCCTTTCCACTTCACCTTGGGAAGTTAGGAAGGGGCTTGAGGGAGATCATTTCACCTGCTGTGAAAATGCAGCCCCTTGACAGTGGGAACATGTTGACTGTTTAACGATACAACCCAGAGTCCCTGAATGTATAGAGAGGGCCAACCTCCTGCTTCTCTACAAAGTGCCATGGGCTGTTAACCAAGCGTGGGCAAGATCTCCATCTCCCCTGCACAGCATCATCTCCAGCAGCGCAGCACCATCAAAAGCCATGCAGTGACCCTGGTTAATAGGACTCCAAGGCAAGGACAACAGTAGTCAGCCCAGTACTTTACCTGGTGTCTGCCTGAAACCCCTATTAGGAGACTTCACACCTGCATTTTGCTTTTTCTTTACAGAAGGAGATAATATCCTCCCTTGTTGATATTTTTCCCTTAGCTGAGGCAACCGGGCCTTGCACTTTTAGTACTAAAGGTTCCTAAGTTCAAATCCCTCTGCAACCTTAATGGTTCTAGTTTGCATTAAAAGACAGCATTTAAAAGCTAGGTAGCAAACTTCCTGCAAAAGCTTTTAACGAGACAGAGGCTTCTCTAGCTCATACCTAAAGTGTGTCAGCTGTTGATTTATTTTCCTTACCATGGTTTAATGGATTCAGTAGAAATAAACCCGATGAACTCAGAACTGACAGAGAAGTGACGGACAAATTGCCTCCGGATTTTGGTGTGGGGCTCCAGATGGGGGTGGAGATAAGGGGAGGGATGCCTAGTGTTTGATGATGATGAAAAAAGCTGCGACTTTTCTTCCTTCTTAGCCACAGAGCAGTTCAGACCCCTTCCGTGCACAGGGTGGCCACTGTGGACAAGTTCCCAGCTAGACAGCATCCCAATGGAAGATGGCAGGAGAATCTCAGGGATGGGGAGAACTATTCTCTCCTTGCTTGGCTTATTGGTCTGAGAGAGATGTAAAAACTAGCAACGGGAACTGGAATCTGCAATTCTAGATAGGTCTGATGGAGCGTGGCTTTGACAAGGCTCAGTGATGGCACTTCTTGTCTTTTCCCAGGCTGCACTTCAGCTGCTTTATATTAAGGAGAGTGGTGATGGGCACGAAATGGAGTGGTCTGAGCAGTGGCTGCACCTCCCTCTCTGTAAATATTACTTGCCTAGAAAAATTCTCTCCTAATGCTGAACAGAAAGCTCAGCACTTTCATGTGGTTGGGAGCAGGAGGAGCCGGCAGGGGGGGGAAGCCTTTGGAGAACTTACTATTGTTGATAGAGTTTGGTTTCCAAACAGACTGGTGGTGTTATCAGCAGTGAAAGCCATTTGCAGAGCTCACCCTGTGCTGAATGAGGGGTCTCAGAGGCTGCTGCAGCTCCTCCCAGCCCAGAGAGCTGGGGGGCAGATGAAGATCTGCTGCAGAGCTTCCTGACCGGCTACAAATTGATTTGAACACCCCCTCTCCTCCCTTCCTGAAGAGTCTATGTTTTATTGCCTCTCCCAATGGCTTGGTTGAGTGGTGCATGCACTTTCATTGCCATGGGAGTGGATGGGAAAGCAGTGGGATCTCCTTTTAACTGGGCTAGTCACAGGAGCTGCTGTGTGATGCAGCTCAGCTGTGTCCAGAAGGAGCACACCTGGGGTGATCACAGCAGCAACTTATGGTCTTAAGTCTCTGACTCTTACTTAGGCTGTGCTGGAGGGTTTGTAATGGTACTCTGTAGCTGGCCTATCTCCAGGATGCAATAAAGCCAGCTCATCCTGGTGGAGCTCATCTTGCCAGCACAGACATTGTATGTAGGAAGGGTGAATATAGCTGGGCTCATCTGTCCGTGTGGCCGGTTGTGCTGCATGGTCACCAAGCTGTCCTGGTCTGGCAGCAGGACTCAGGCCAGAGTAGGGAGCCAGTGGCCAGGTGCTTGTCACACAAAGGATGTTGCAGAAGCCTGTTCTTTAACCCTGCCTTTATGTCTGTGTAGACCTGGGCACAGCCTTTGCTGGCCCTTGTGCTGGGGTTCATGGTTGCAATCTGCTCTTGTTTCTGTGGCTCCTACCCCTGTGGCAGTGGAGGCTGGGCTGTGGTCAGCTTTAAAGGGATTTTATATGGCTCTTGATCCTGTTATTCCCCAAAAGCTAGTCTGGTTACCGTGCTGTAGCAAGCACCTCATCTCACACAGCTCCATCTCATGCAACGTGCATGTTAAAGAATATCACGCCCACACAGCTTCGCACATATCGCATACATAGGGGAGCCCAATTAAAGTCATCTCTTCCTCCCCAGCCAAGGAGGATGGCTCCGTGAGGTGTGTTTGCTGGCAGTGGAATGACAACAGAAAGATTGACTTGTTTGCCTTTGCTGCTGGTTTCAGTTCCATGCCTGCTCATTAAAAGCTTCCCGCATGAGAGCCAGGGAGATTTAGCAGGTAAATATGAGCTTCAGATGAAAACAAAGGAAGTTGGGATTTGGTTCATTTGGATGACTAGCAGCATCTGCCCAGACTGTGCATGTTGCATTAGGATAGATTGGGGATCTTTAAAAATATCCCTTGTGCTTCCTTCGTAGCCACCAAACAAGGCAGCATCTCTCTGAATCAGGTCCTGGTAGCTCTTGGCCCAATTTTACAGGGACTTGTGATTTTTCATGAACACCTTAAGATGTATTACATGGACCCAGTCTCCATACAGGGCTGAGCATCTGCCTTCATAGACCGACTGCCTTTAGGCATCACAAGCTGCGGCCTCTGAAACTGAAACACCCTCCAATCACCAGTCACTTGTGGAAACTTCAGCCCGTGAATTTGACTCTCATTCAGAGTTTCCCATCAGTAGCTGGACTCCTCTCCCCAGCAGGGTTAACCCTGCACTCCAGTGGCTAAGGGATGGATCTTGTAAGCGAGTACAGCAGGCACACGGCTTATGACAGGAGGCTCTGATCTCGCTGTGACAGCCGGCAGCATGGAGTGCCATTGATCCCAGCAGGGGTCCTAGCTGGACGAGTAAGTCCCTATTCCTTATTCCCTTTGCTGAGTCCCTGGCATAAACAGAAAGGTTATTTAGTATTTCAGAGCGCCTTAGCAAACACTAAGCCAATTTCTGTGGAAGGGCTGGAGCTGCTCAAACTGTTCGCAATGCTGGCAAAGTTGGCAGATTTTTTGGTATAGAAATTTCAGAGTATTTGGCCCAGAACCCCCTCCCCCCGACCATTTCTTTCCAAGCCACTCTTTTCCTGATCTGAGATTTGAGAGAGAGAACACGCGTTGCATTGGAAGGGCGACAGCTCAGAGGTCTGTGATTCTGCAGTTACCCTGCTGGGTCCCGTGTTCATCTTTGTGTTGTATGCAGTTAGCATCATAGACTGGGAGTCTTCCAAGGGGCTGGCCCTCCCTTGGAAATCCCAAAAGCAAAATGCAGACAGAGCTGTAAAAACTGGACTTTTAGGAATGACTGAAGTAAGGGGTGAGCTAGCGGTCTAGTGGATGAAGTCACAGAAGCCCATTTCCAGCTATGAAGTAACAGGAGTAGCCATTCCTTCTGCAGGGCAGGACCAGGAAGGAAGACTTGGACAGAAGGATCATGTGAGCATCAATAGATTTTTCTGAAAGAACTACTCTAGGAGAGTGCATAAAAGGGTTTTTATTTCTTAATGGTCTGAGCATTAAAAAGCATGGTTCCAGGGGGGAACTAGATGTTTTCAGGGACATGTGCATAGAAGAAAAGAAATGCAATGCTTAATTATGGTTTCAGGGGCTGGCAGAGCCAGAAGGGTCCAGGTTCTGACCCCCCAGCCAGCCTGGGGGGAGGAAGTTTGCATCTCTGTCACCAAGTACTTTAACAGCCACAGCCACTCTCCCCTTTGTTACAGAAAACCTACGTCAGTGCTGCTAGCTCAGCTGTATTCCCTTTCTCTGCTCCAACCCATTTACAGCTAAGGATAGGATCTGGAGGCACTTCATCTGGCAAGAATCCTGAGGGCATGGGAAAAATATTTATAAATAAGCTTATCTAACTCTTGGTCTCAGCGGGCACTGGAACTCCTATCATGTTTGACAACTTATTCTCTTTCATGCCAACCTCTGAATGCCCCTTGCCGGATGCCAGAGGCAGGCAGCACTGATGGAAACCCTGCACGCTGCAGAGAGGCTGCCCCACGTCACCTGGGAGATGGGCAGTAACACTGAGCTCTTCTCCTTGGCTACATATGCCTGCACACTTCCAAAAGCAGACCCATGGCAGGCTGCTTGTGCAGCATAAAAAAGCTGTTGGGTCTAGAGGGGTTGGCAGGAGTGGAAGTCCAGAAGGACAGACCCCTAGGAGAAAAGGCTGAGGTGACGTGTTGTCTGCAGGAGTTTGGTAGACTGGAAGAAGCGGGGAACTCAGCACGAGAGTGAAGAGAGAGCACTGGTCCCACCCCAGCCAGGGAGAGACAAGGGTGCTCTCACTTTGCTCTTAGCAGAGAGGGAAAACCACACATAACCCCCTCCTCCATCTGAAATGTTACCCCCCTGTCTTATAAACCAGAGCATCCTGTATTGGATCATAATTGCAGCAGTGGGACTCTTTCTCCCCTAGCTGGGTTGCAGTAGGAAATGGAGGACTGCAGGAAGCTGGCTGATTCCTTCCCTGGCATCACACCCCTGCAATCGATGGAGGGTCACTGGGCATGATTTTATGCTGAGTATGTAAAAGCTGGTGATTTCTTGGCGGTTTCTTGAGGACAGTCATCACGCTTTTCCTCCTGGCTCCAGCCAGACTCCATCTAAGGCAGCAGGGCTCTCTGCGTGCTCATAGCCAACTGCAGCAAAGTCATGTCTGTCTTGGAGCAGTGCGGGGGGGAGTGACCTAGTTTCCTGCTATCTCCATCTGCTGCAATGAGCTGATTAACGGCGTTTTGGAAGGAACAAGCCCAGGAGCGCAGTGCGTGGCTCTCTGGATGCCACCTCCTTCGCGGCCTCAATTCCACAAGGCATGGGACACGTGCCTGGAATGGCACAGCAGCCAGAGGGAGTGCTCACATGCTGGGCGGTACGTGTGTCCTGTTGTGCCTGCCCAGACAGGGACTGCAGGAAAACTCACATGGGTGGAAACTTGCCAAGAAGCAAGAGCAAGACTGTATTTATAACAAGATACCTGGTTATTTTTCAGATGCTTTTAGCCTCCTATGTGTGAAAGTCTGGGAAATGGTACCATTGGTGTTGATGGACATCCCCCCCTAACATATATTCATGTCACCGATTATTTCTCCCCAGATGAAGCACTCTGCATTTACCATTAATATATGGGGAAACATGTTGGCCAGCTCTTCAGCGGTCGCTGCAGGGAAGCCAGAGATGGAGCAAACCATGGGAATTCATTTCTTCCTCACCCTTGCTTGGAAAGTGCCGAGGCATCCTGTGTAGAAACCGGTTCTGCTCCCTGCACCCCACCCTTCCGTGTGAACAAGCCAGAGATCTTGGTCCTTAGGGCTGTTGAATATAATAGCCTCATCCGTATGCCCGTCATCCTATCCTCCCCCTTTTTAGAAGGAGCCCAAAGCCAGGAAAGACTTTGGGAGCAAAACTGCTTGGAGTCCAAGAGCCAGGCAGAGGTGAGAAGACAGGCATCGAAGTGGTGGGAGCTTTTACAATATCTTGCCTAAATATATAAGATCAGGGGACTGGCAAGCTCAAACACATGTGAGGACAGAGAGATGCAAGGGGATTTGAAGGAAGCAGACAGCAAAAAGGAAATGGTGAGGGCGAGCACAGAACAAGCCTAGAAAAGAACATCCTGAAACTAGGAAGGAAATCCAGCTCCTTCCAGCAGTTTCAGCTGAGGCTCTGTTCAAAGTCAGAGCTTTTTATTTAATATACAAGGCAACAAAACCTGAAGATGTTACCATGGAAACGATGCAGTTAATGGTAGCAGGAGCCGGGACATCTGGTTTTATCATCCAACTGCTCTTGCAGCCAAGCTGGTTCTTTCCTGGGAGCGGGGGAACAGGTTGTGACTTTGGGGGCCCCCTTTATGACTCTTCCTTAGACATATCACGTGACCATAATCTGTGTGAAAACATTTGTGCTGGAGGGATCGCCATGCACTGAAATCCAGCGACTGAAAGATCCATTCCTGCAATGGGATCTGCTCAGGAGATCACAGAGGTCTCCCCGTGATTTGTGTGATCCAACTGTGATGGCAGTGAATCAAGAGGAAAGGGAATAGGGCAGTTGAGGGATCAGATAGTTAACCACATCAGTAACGAGGGAGTTAATTGCAGTGTCCTTTGTTCCTGGGACTTACCAGGGATGCCAGAGAAACCAGTAAATTCTTTGTGAAAAACACAAGGCTTCCCTTGATATTTGCAGGAGCCGCTGAACAGTGACCCTGCTGGGGCTGATGGAACATAATAGCTTGCGTTTGTGTAGTACATTTTATCCCAGAGGATCTCCACAAACCGAGTAAACTCCAGCTTGGCTTCTTAGGGGAAAACTTCCTGGTACATGATTCATGCACATGCATGCGGGTGAGTATAAGGACATGTATGCAGAGGTTCACGTACATGCATTCAGTGTCTCCTCCTCTGGTGGAAGAAGCAGCTGTTTAACTGTACTCAGTCACACAATAGTGTAGGCTGAGAAGTGAGAATCATGTTGATTCTCTGATGAGTCTCTTCTTTTTTTTTTTTTAGTGAATTCAGTAAAGATATCATAGTTTAGGGTTTATCTGTTACTGTTTTAGGATAGTGTAGCACTGCTTACACCTTTCCATGCCCTGAATTGCCCGTGGGGCTTCCTAGAGAATCCTGTTCTGTGTTTAATTCTTGGTGGAGAGATTTCTTAGGGCGTGTCTACACGTGCGCATTTAATGTACATTAGCCCAAATGAAGGTGCATTAAGGGCCCTTAATGCGCCCTTCATGCATCTTAAAAATGGCAATTTAAGGCTATTCAAGCTTAAATGTGATACCTGCATAAAGCAGGTATTAAATGTACACGCAAATAAATCGCATTAGCAAACATGTAGATGTGCTAATATGCACTAACCCGTTGTGTGTCCATTGACTTGGGACTAATTTTAGTACCAAGTCAGTCCACATACCTATGTTAATGTGCATTAGCATGTGCATGTGTAGATGTGCACCTAAGTCACCTTAATGTGCATTAGGCTAATGTGCATTAGGTTTAGGTGGGTGTAAAAGGAGCTGACCAAACCAAAACCAGTGCATTAAAAAGGATTCTGACTCTCTCCTTTCCTTCCAGAATACTGAGTGCTTGTCAGGTGCCCGATGACTTCTATGCATGCTTCTCTGCCTTGTCAAGAACCTATATTTATGGGCTAGTGGTGGGCTGCTCTTACAACTCCCAAACACCTGTGTTTGAGAGAGATCTATGTTGGGTTCCCAGAGGATAGTAAGTATAAACTTCCTGGGAAAACATGTTCTTTGACTGAATGGATGTTCTTCTGTTTGAATGGGATTTTGTTAAAATTTGGAGAGTTTCCAGGTGTGAGACCAGATCCCCAGCTGGTGTGTGTCTGCATTTCAGTGCTGAGGCTAGTGAAACCCTGCTGAGCTACACCGGCAAGGATCTAGCTCTGCATCCCCCTTTCAACAGGATCTGAGTTCACTTCAACGATGGGCTTAGCTTACTAATAACCAACAGCAGAATATCTCCAGTGACTCAGTTCAAAAGCCAAGACCTTGTGACCAATGTTCTCAGCAGTGCTAAGGCACAGAAAACCACAGTGCAGCTCACCAGAATAACTTTTTGCATCCTCCATAAAAAGTGAGAGTCATCTAAATGGGCATTTTCATTGATCCATACAGCGAATGAAGTATGATAGTCAGTCAAGGCACAGTGATCCCATAAGAGAGGTGGGGTACCAAAAAAAGATTGTCAAGGTTCAAGCCTCCAGCTCTTTAAAAAAAAATGTTTTTGTTTTTGCCTCTGAAGATCACCGCAGTTCTTTTCCCTGGTTACATTATGTAGTGCTGGGTACCAGAATAATGATGAGTGAATGGCACAAGCCAGCGACTGGAGCACTAGATGCAACCCAGTCTTTTTATGCTACCCTACAATAACAACAGTGGGTATAGTGCTAGCCAACAGGCCCAGGGTAGTGAAGGAGTTATTGCAACTTAGTGCTGCTTGGGAGCACTTCCTAACTTAGTGCCCCTTAATAATGTAGCAGTGAATGTGCAGTAGGGGATAAAAGTGGTGCTGAAGGAACAAGATGCCAGGTTCCAACTTTTAAGGCATTAGGAACAGCAGATTAAGCAAACATTGATGAAGAGAGCCTGACATTATCTTTTTTTAACCAGGATATACTGAAATAATTATACATTCAAGACAAATGGAGATTTTTCATGACTTTGTAGTAAAGTTGTTTTATAGTTTCTGAGCCAATTACAATAGTTTGGCCACCACTAATGGAATAACTTCACATTTTTTTCATTACCAGCAACAATCCCAGAAGTTCCAGCAGAGGAATGAAGATAACATTGTCCCTACGTTAAATATGTGGGTTTCTTTTCTGTAGGCTACGAAGGGGAAAAATCTACTTGAAATTGTTAAATTATATGTTGCATGCATCATAGACCCTAATCTTGGGTTTTATGAAATGCCATTTAATTTAGCCCAGATGCTGCAGTTAAATTTTCTTAAATGGCAATACCACACAATGGGTAGGGACAGCATGTAACAAACTCTGAGTGGGAGGCAAATTACTAACAGGACAAATCCTTACTCCAAATGAAAGCAGGGGGAAATTCCCACTGGCTGCACGAAGAAACTGAATTAGCCCATAAAACCCCCCTGGTCCATAAGTGTATTTTACGGAGGTGATTAGGTTAAATTCCCTTAACCTGACTCCGATCCCTTTACCACCAGTAACAATGTTAAGAGCTGTTTGGGACTCATTTTAACTGCAGGAAATTTTAATGAAAAAGGTCTTTGTTGAAATGTGTCAGAAAGTGTTTGGATTGTTGTTGGAAAACTAAAACATTTCCACCCAAATCAAAAAACGTACTGCTTTTTCAACAATAAATAATTAAAAAAAGATTGAAAACAGACACGTTCTGTGATAGCTTCCATTGGGGTAAAATAACCTCCCCCCAAACCCTTTTAATAAAAAAACTGAGATTTTTTTCTGAGCTCTTGAGAGTTGAAGGGTGATTGGAAGACTTTGTTTGGCTTTCTGCTCTTCATGCTATTTGTTCAGGAAAGATCTGTCTAAGATGCTGCTTGGACAGTTTTAATGGGAATACCTGGACACAGAAGTCATCAAAATCCTTGGATAGATACTCCCATCTGCCAGGTTACAGGCTGTTAGAGGGGGGCAGAATTCACATCTGGATCTAGACTCTGGACATCCCTGGCATCAAGGCCGTCCCGCACTTCAGTGTTTGGTTTGGGCCGTTACAGGATAACCAAACTCTCTCTTTCCTAGAAAAATTCTGGGCTATTTGAGCCCGGGACATGGGTTTGGATTCATTTTCCAACTGAATTGAACTTTGACCCCAATGACATTGATGATCAAAACCTCCCCTGGCCACAGACCTGCCTCCCGCCTCCTTCTTCTGGTTCTTATACCTGTGTCTTTATGTTATTTCAGCCACCTGAATGTGCCGGCCGCGCAGCAAGCTGTGCAGTTCCTGCTGGGCACCCCCGATTTCAGCACTTTCCGCTCCATCTGTGCCACCACACCTCCCGAGTCCCCAGTTAAAACCTTCATTCACGTAGACATCAGACCCTTTTCCAGCTTCCTGTCGTACCACTACATACAGAGGTAAGACTCCAGGGAGCTTCTTTGATCATTCACATTGACTCAAGACCCTAGTCCTGCCAGGAGACAGATTTTTCTGCTCCTTCCTCGGCTTTGCCCAAAGGCTGCACATACAGAACCCACCCAGCGGCAAAGCCCTACTTTGGCTGACTCTGCCATTCACTCTGGCCTAGTTTGTTACTGTTGACTTCCCCATGGAGCCGTGTGATTGTGGGTTGAGGATTGGGGAACCCAGAAGTCTTTTGATTGCCGTGAAACAGAAAATGTTTCAATTCTCAGTGGCCCTCAGAGCCTGTGCTGAGATGAAGGGGATAGATCAATGGTGCCTCGACTGCAGCTGCCAAGCCACGTGTGTCTTCTGCGTGTCATCTTTGGCTTTGTGCGGAAAATGCTCTCAAAGGCTTTCGTTTGCTGCACGCCTTGGATTCGTCTTTCTTGCACTTGGTAAACACCAAAGAGGCTTACTGCTTCTGAAATCTTATCCCCTGCTGGGCGACGCATGAGTTAAACTGATGCTCTGCAGTTCTTGTGTCCTTTGAACTGGGGTGTGTTTGCCACAATTCGCCTGGACAAGTTTGTGTTTCTGTGGCCCTTTGACTAAAACTGAGTCAGGCAGGACTGAGAATCGCTGGGCTAGATCCATCCTCTGTTTAGCTCAACATCCAGGCTGCTGCATTGAAAAGGGTGGGAATCTTCCTGGAAGGGCACTGAAAATGCTTTAAGGAGGCCCCAAACTCTTCCCTGCTGCATATGGGGCTTTTGTGGTCCTGGAACTGCAGGGCACAGCACTGCCCACTGGATGCCAGCTTAGCCTTTTGCCACTGCTTGGCTCTTGCAAATTGTGGGTACAACCTAAATGCCCTTCCCCTAGGGAGAGTGGGATCCTCCTCGGCAGAGGAAGGTGCTTTCTTTCACTCTTATTGGTTTGCCTTTCAAAAGCAAACTGTGCTGTTTTGTGTTTCATAGCCATATTTTCCTGGTTTCAGAGGGGGAGGAAGCCCCCAGCTTTGCAGCTTTGCAGAGAGACCCTCCAGTAGATTCCACTACCCTCCAAGCCGTCGGTACCAGTAAGTACCATCCTCTGAGCACTGCTGACCACTCACTGCTGCTTGCAAATAGTCCACTGTTGTCTCTCGCTCTCTGCCTCAGTACCACACTTTGCCAGCAGCATCAGAGAAAAAACTAAGGACACTTGCAAGCAGCATCTGAGTGCATGCTTAGCAGCTTTTTCCCACCCCCTTGTTTGCATTGCAGGCTGGGAGGGAACGGCCTGCTGTTTCATTCATCATACCATTTACCAGGTTTGCTGATGAGTCAGACCCCTGGGATGGTCAGCTGTGTGCTCGACTCCAGACATCAGAACGTGTGGGGGTTTTGCATCCCTCATCCTCTGCTTTTAAAGAGGGAAGCCTCAAACCACCTTGAAAAGATTCCTGGTGCAAGTTGGTTTGCCTTTGTTTTCATAGGGTGCAAGATAAGTAAGACCGTAGCTGTTGCCTGGGTCAGGTAGGTTAACCCAAGTAGGATTGGGCTTGCTCTGACCAAGTGGGGGTGGTTTGAGGAACAGGTCATTGGTTGGGGTCACCTGGCTTATAGGATAAAAGGGATAGATGGGGCTGGCCTGCATGCCCAGAAGAAAGCTGACTTGCGGCTTATGTTTTAAATGAAGAGAAATGGCAGGCTGTGTTGGCAAGGCACCACAAAGCAATCGGGGTTTATAGAGCTGAGCCACTGGAGGGGATCCACACGCACAGGCCCATTCTCTCGGCATGGCAGTCAGTCTCCTCTGCTTGGTCTTAACCTTGGCCAGCACGCTCCACTGGGCAGCTGAATAAGCTGCCCTTCCCAGGTGCTCGTGGACACCAAGAGAGACCTGGGCTCCATCAGGCTGCACCATTACTGCCACCTCTCACTCCCCCCGGCAAGACATGACGTGTATGCTCAGGAACAGCACCACAGGGTGAAACACCCAGGTCTCTAGGATCCCCACTGCGAAACCACATGCCTTAGAGCAGGGGTGGGCAATTATTTCGGCTGCAGGACCGCTTAATGAATTTTAGTGAACTGTCAAGGGCCTCACACATAAAATCTTTCAGAAGATAATCATTTTAACAAATTATAGGTTTAAAAAAATCATATACAAAAAAAGTCAAATATCTACTGTAACGTATTTTAATGTTATCTCAAAAAATAATTTTTGTCCTGATTTATGTTTTTCGAGTAGTGTATATAGAGGTGATTGGATAACAGCTCAAAGTAGAGTCTTACTCTTGTATGTTTTGGGGGGGGGGCTTGATGTGTTTGTGGGGCAGCTACGTCCCAGGAGGCAGTCACAGATGGGGGAGGAGGAGAGGGGCCACATGCAGCAGAGGTCACCTGGACGGTGCAGGTGCAGGTGAGGTCCATGCACCCCCCCATCCGGTCTGCGGCTGCCCCCACAGCACTCCACGTGGGGCCGAGCTCCACCTGCTCCTGGCTGGGGCAGCCCACACTGCGCTCCCGCCTGTGTCCGCTGGCCCTGGCCAGTGTGCACAGCTTCCCAGCGGGGCTGCAGCACCTGGGTACTGCTTAGCTCCCCACACCTCCAGTGCTTCCTCGCCTCCTCCTCCTGTCCCTACTGAGCCACCCTAGGCAGGGGCAAAGCTGCAGCTGCAGCTCTGTGGGTGGAAGGTAGCTGAAAGCTTGAGCTGGAGCCCTGCAAGCTGGGGCACAAACTGTTTGGCTGCAGCTTGTCCCCTATCACCTCCAACCTAGCTGGGCATCTGCTGCCCACTACTTGCTCCCACAGCTTCCCTGTGCTGCCTGCTGCCCAGAGTGGAGAAGCAGGGGCAGGAGGAGCCACTGGAGGCTGGGGGAGCTGAGCAGTACGGAGGCGGCTGCAGCAGAACCCGGAGCAGCCCCGCTGGGAAGCTGCACGCTGGCAGGGCTGGGGCCAGGGCAGGCGGGAGTGCAGTGCGAGCTGCCCCAGGCAGGAGCGGGTAGGGCTCAGCCCCATGCAGAGCACTGCGGGTCAGATACAGTCAATTGGCAGGCACTCACCCATGGGCCAGATCCAATCAGTTGGAAGCCGGATTTGACCCATGGACCATATTTTGCTCACCCTTGCCTTAGAGTGTGCTTGCACCACATACTGTGTTGTAAAAGTAACCAGGCTAGCAGGTAACTTGGGGAGCTGGGAGCTGCCTTACCCTGGTGGTATGGAGCTCTTCATGAGCAAATGCACTCTTCAAGTCTGCTTCTCTCGTCTCCGATCTGTGAACCTGTGAGTTTCTAATGTGGGTCAGCTCTTTTTCTCTGTGTGTGCGTGCGCTTGTTTTTAATCTAGCCCTGCTGATTTCAATTTGAAAAGGGACTTGGCAGTTTCTAGTATAACTTGCTACAATCCATCCCATGCGTTGCCAAAATAGTTTGAGCGAACCTAAAAGCTGGAGCAGAAACATCAAACTCGTGGCTGGAGGGATACTTCTGCCATATCCTGTTGACACAGAGTCAAGCTTGTGTTATTTGATGAGTCACTTTCACAATGCTGCACTGTTAATTTATTTAATGAGCATTTAGGATCTGTTGAAAAGAAGCTGATTTCATTGGGATTTAGGTGTTTAATTCCCTTAGACTCCTTTGAAGAGTTCAGAGTTAATGATCAGTCTTAATATTATTTTTTTGCTTTAGGGAAGATACAGAATTCTGCACGTGGCCAGGGAGGGCTGGTTTTGGTAACAGTGAAAGTTAATCTGTAAACAGTTCCCTAGAGGGACAGGTGGAGAAGCAAAACTCAGTACTCACCACTTCCAAACATTGAGCTATGTCCATAAATGAGAGCGCAGCTGGGTGCATTTCTTTATTGATGTATCACTGTGACTTGAACTTGCACAGAGAGGCCCGGGCGTCCGTTTACAGCATATAAAGAGATTTTCAGACTAGTCTAAGGAGATTTATTTTATTTTCGAAGGGTGGAATACAGAGAATGATAAACCATCATCTCCCAGTCAAATAATGCAGCTTTTCTTTCTATTTGTTCCTTCGCTTCCAAACTAAAACCGAGCCTCTGAATTGACCACTTGTCTGTCTCAAAGGGCAACTGTTGGAACGGTTCCTTCCATCAAACTCTGCATCGTCTGGCAACAGTGGAAGTAAAGTTAATGCTTCATCTGTATGAAACCCTCCTGAATGCAAAGCCATGTTGGAGATTTCATCCCATCACTTATTCCTTGGGAGTAACCGTTCCATCACCTGTTTGTCAATGAATATGCAATATTCATTGCAAGGTGCTGGGTGCTGCAGCCCAGAGTATTGCTGATAAGCAGAATGATAGTGGTATCAGCAAGAAAAAGAAAGTTCTCCTTGATGACAAAAAAAGGGAAAAGTCCAGAGAATTTAATGGAGAAGCAGATTCTTCCCCTAGGTCAGTGATTCTCCATCAGGGTGCTGTGACATCCTGGGTGCCTTGAAATCTGTGGGATGCCATGTAGTGTTAGTACTGTTAGGTGTACAAACTTGATTCAAAGTAAACCCAGAGATTTCAAGCAGGAATCCAAAGTGTTAAAAACATTTTGCCCTATTGTGGGCTTTCTGAGTGCTTTGCAACAGAAGAATTGCTCCTGGTGTTTTGCTGTAGTCAGAGAAAATGAAAACTAAGAGCTGGCATTTTCTGAAGGGTGGCTCAAGTATATCAGCAGGTGCTTCATATCTAAAAAGGTTGAGAACCACCGCTGGAGCGTGTTTCAAATCCTCTCATTTAGCTTAATTGAGAATGCAAGCTTTTCTTAGCAAAACCTATAGGCAAGCTCTGAAAACTGACAGAAGGGCTCGTTCTTCTTTCAGGTCTGTAGGTGTAGAGAGTAATTTCTGTAGCTTGATATTGATGTTGTCCTTATTTGTCCTATTTGACTGAGTACAAGGCATCCCCTAGTTCTGATCTGGGAGTTTAAGTTTCTTAGGCAATCCCAGCACAGGTCCCCAGCAATATGGGGAAGGTTTTCAATACAGGTATGTAAAGTCCCAGTTTGGATTAGGACAGATCTTAATGATGTCAGTGCTTTGCTGGATCAGGTTCTTAATGCATTTAAAATTGCACATGCAGCGTACACATGTTCAGCAAGTGCATGACTATATGCACCACACACCTATGTGAAGAGAAAGTACGAGTTGTATAGAAGCGCAAGGGCATTAGTGATATGAGCAAAAGTCTGGGGGCAGGAGCTGAAGTTGGATAAGCAGACAT
Source organism: Crocodylus siamensis (assembly GCF_052110815.1). NCBI lineage: Eukaryota > Metazoa > Chordata > Crocodylia > Crocodylidae > Crocodylus > Crocodylus siamensis. Next base: position 7,142,759 of record NC_143406.1, on the reverse strand, counting down.
GCATCATTACTGTGGGATGTTAGCTGCAATTTGTCTATAAAACCTGTTAGAAAGTGTCTTGCTGTTCCCATCCGCAAATGTTTCCAAGCAGCCCTCTCCACCCTTCAGCACAGCAATGCCCTGACAATGCCTTATGGGCCTGCATGTGACTTCTCCCACTTGCCTCTTCTCTCTTGGGTTGCATGGGAATGTGTCACAGGAGGCTCCTTGTCCAGTGACTTGCAAACCCAGGCAGTTCTGGGCTGGCCCAAAGGAGAGAGGAACCAGCCAAATGAATTTCTGGTGGTGGCCATACTTTCTTCCCACCCCCATCTGCCTAAAGCACAGATGGTCCAAATCTCCATAGCCGCCCAACATACCAAGCATTTTGCAAGGGTGTGGGAAGAGACCATGGAGAAATAACAGCCACTTGCACACCGAGATCAGCTATCAAGAGTTACTGAGTGGATTCTGGCAGCACTTGGTTGCCTGGGGAAGTTCACCAAGAGAGGCCATGTATCACGTGGCTTTGCGCACACACACAATGCCTACGCAAGATAGCCATGGGAGACTTTGTCCCTGCCCAAGTCCTCCTGTAGCATTGTGGATGTTTCAAGACCTCTTTTTTAACATTTTTAGATACAAGCTCTTTCCTGCCATCAACCCCCAACCTCATGGTGTGAGCTGGAGAGGAGCAGCAGGAGAGAAGCTTTTAGAGCTGTGTCAAGGTGTTCCTCGTGCATTTTAAAAGCCTCTTCAAGATGAGCTTTCTCATAAACTTTTGGGAGATAGGGGTATGTATGCAGAACAGAAGGCATGTCTGAACTCAAATTAGCTAGCCTGGGTTAAATAGCAGTAAAGTCAAGGTAATTTGGGCTTTAATTCAGATTGATAGCTTGGGTTTGAACCTACAGGGAGTTCTGGGGTTGAACTCAATCTGTTAGGCCCAAGCTAAAGCCCAGGTAGCCTTATCTTCATCATAGCTTCAACCCGAGTTAAGCACACACTGCATTTTGTACCGTGGACCATGCCGGATACTGGATCCCTCTGCTATGTTTGGTTTTCATTGAACGCGCGTGGGCTGCATTGCGTGCGCGCTCTTCGGAGCCGGGTTGTATGCTCCGGCTTGCTGCAGAGCCTTGTGCTGTGTGCGCTGGGTGCTGTGTCTCTGCAGAGAAGGAAGGTTTGCTCTTGAAGCTTAGCTCCCGAGCACCGAGTTGTATACACAGATTGGTTGCGAGCTCTGGGCCTTTGGCCTCTGTGGGGAGGGGGTTGTGAACCTATATGGGGGAATGGGCCAAGGCAGGCTCTGTTTCAAGCACCATCAGTGCTTCCCCCAATTGCTTTTTGAACCTAATTGCAGGGGCTGTTACTATGCAAGCAGCAGGATTCAGGGAGGAAGAGGAATCTTGTATTGACTGATGACTGAACCAGTCTCAGTTTAGCCATATCCCAGGCTCTCACCCCTGGCTGGGAATGCCTCTGTCATTGCAGGCATATGGATTCCCTCTGCATGTCAATCAGTCTGCTGACAGGCTTGCTCCGGCCTTTCCAGCAGCATGCAGAGGTTGCAGCACAAATTGCTAAGTGATGAAACACATTCCCCAAAGCCTGCGGTGATCACGTAACCTTGCTCCATCTTTGTGAACCATTGTACGCCTGGGTAAGAGAAGTGAAATTTAAGACACCCAAAGCCCTTGGCAACAGTAGAAATCACCCGTACAGATCCAGTGGGGTTGCTCATCACCCCACATCTCCAGGGTAGATGAGGTGACTTTAATTTGTGAGTGGAAGCTCAACAAAATGCTACCGGTTGGCTAGGAGAAACATTATTGACATTCATTTGTCTGCTCTCAGACTGTGTTATTCAGGTGCAGAATACTGCACCCCTCTATGGGCTTGGTCATTGCACAGCAAACTAATGGACACCCAACTGCATGCTGCAATGCGTTTTCTCAGGCACATTGTGCCCCATGGTTACCAGTCCTCAGTAACATTGCCCCCTTCCCTCTCCACTGCACAAATGCTAAAATAAATTTACTAGCCAGGCTCCTTGATAATCCTACGCTGCCAGTGCATTGGGACATACTGCACTCACCCATAGCTCAGCTCTCATTAAGACACCCAATATGGTCCACCCTTTCAAAATCCTTTGATTTTTCCTTACTTGATGGCACGAACAATGGTCAGCACAAGCACCAATCAGTCACGGCATCATCTCTGACCCTACAGTTAGTCAACCTGGATTTAACTGGCCACGCCATTACTGGGCACTTGTCAACCATTTTCAAACCAGATAGGGTCACCGTGCCTCAGATCTATACCAATGGGGACCTTTGCAATAACAACAAATACCCTTGTGGACAAATTCAAACCATGTCCCACATTGTTGACTCATGTCCATTTACTACGCTACCTGGTGGCCTTCCACCTCTTCACATTGGTGACAATATCGCCGTAAGATGGCTGAAACAATATGCTGAAATGGCGTACATTAAATAAAATAACAACGCTACTGACAGCAGAAACTATAGAGTTTGGACAGGCGGAAAGTGGGGCTGTCATCCCACTCGATCACAACACTGAAGTTAAGGCCCCTGCCTTCACCAAAAAGCAAGTGACTGTGACTTCCCATCCCTTCTGCAAGAGGCTTCTCCTGTGACACAGCCACGCCCCAACCTCCTGCTGGAGCCGTGGGTCAGTGCCAGCTCTGGGGGGATGCTCCACCTGCAAGCCATGCACCTTGAGGCCTGTTGGGGAAAGCTGCCCCTTGCTGTTGCTCTGACTGTCGCACGGAGGTTCCTCACTGGGGCCATGGCCTCAAGCCAAGCTGGACGGTTACTGAGCACTGGATTTGGATGCAGTTTAGACTGCAGCTGCTCTAGTGCAGAATGGCATCATTCTGCCCTGCAGCTGCCAGGGAGGAGCTCTTAGAGCCGCACTGAGATTTCCAAATTCCTGTCTGCCACCGGGGGCTGGCACTCGTCTCTTCCGCTAGCCAGGGGCAATTAATCAGGTAGATGGGAAAAGCCCCTTTCTTATGCATCCCAGGGATCCGGTGAAGTCTGCCTGTCTCTGCTTATCAGCCACCCAGCTGGCGGTACTTATGCAGATGTTCAGCCAGGCATGGGCTATAATGAAGAACATAATAGCAGCTCTATTTGCTGCAGTAGCTGTTCTGGGGCAGGTGCGCCGTGCTTCGCTCTGCAAAACACAGAGAGTGTCCAGTCAAAGAGGCTGCAGCCTTCCCCTGCACTTTGCATTCGCTTCCCCACTTCAGCGGCTGACCGAACCGGCGCGGCTGCAGTTTGCATCCCAGCTTCTTGGCAGGACAGCTCATTTCCTCAGCCCTCCTGCGTGACACGTCTCTGCCTGCCTTGGGGCTGGCTGGAGGTTAGGTCTGAACTTAGGCTACAAGGGCTGAGGACTCCTAGGTTTGATTCACATTGGCTGCTGCTTTTTACGGCAGAGAGCAGTCCAGATGATCTACATGTTGCCTCAATGGATACAGAGCAGGGCAGTAAATTTGCAAAGGCAGGGCTCTCGGCACAGCCACGTTGCCTTGTGTGAGTCGGCGTGCAGCCAGGATCTGCATGGAGTCTGGGCAAGCGCTGGTGACAGTGAGGTTCAGGAGGTAGCAAACACGCAGCCAGGCTGAGGCAAGAGAAGAGGTTGAGGGAAACTGGAAGCGTTGCGTAAAGACAATGCTCTCAGAACGGGCGTTGTGGGCATTGCCATGTCGGGGCACTGGTTTATAGCACTCACAGGCTGCATCCTGTTCAGATGGCTTCTGGACGGCCCCAGTTCATAGTTACCACACACTCAGTTCCATGCTTGGCAGCAGAATAGGCCAAATCCTGTTATAATTCATTGGCCCAGCCCAAAACAGTGCTGTCCAGGCTGCGGTCCCTCCTGGATTTGGGCAGATGATTACAGCTTGGATTATTCATGGCCCCGACTTGCCTCTTCCCTCTTCCCCTTGTCCTGTTTGCTTTTGTTCTCCTGATTCACGGCAGTTTCCACCCCCTCGTTGTTGCAGGCCAAGATTTATAATGGCCTTGCAGGCCACGCCAGTGCTGCGGCTTAGCAGGGGCTTGCAGGGAGAGAGACACGCAGGTCCTGAGTGCCTGGCAAAGCCCTGCTGTCTCAGAGGAGAGTGCAGCCGCAAAGGATGAAACCGTTTCAAAGCACAAGGCTCTGGTCAGTCGCTCAGCCCCCAGCCCGGGCAGGGAAGGACTAGCTAATGCAATAGAAACAGCACCCCCAGAACCAAGAGCCCTTGTTGGGAGCAGCGAACGCTGCAGGGAGATGGGGGAGCTGGGAGCTGTGGTTCAGCGGAGAGCCAGGGAGCCTCTGCTGTGAGCATCTCAAGCTTGGCGGCGATGGATCCTGCTGAAGGTCTGGGAAGAGGGGAAAAGGTTTGTTTTGTCTGCTAGCAGGGCTCCCTGCCCTGTCTCTCCTCTCCCCTGGCCGTCGGGATGGTTTTGAATTCCGTCCTCGTCCTTATCGGAGCCGAACGCCAAACCCGCCTGCTCCTTGCCCTGGACCTGAAATGCAATATCTCCCTGCTCAGCACTCTCCTAGGGTGAAAATCAAAGGCAGAGATGGGGGTGCCACCATAGGTCTGCTGTGCTGCAGGGCAGGGCCCGAGGCTGCCTGTGTCCAGCCCTTGGGTGTCACCCCCTTGCCTTCGAGCACGCTGTCCCCATGAGCAGGAGGGCCTGCCCAGAGAGTCCCCAAAGCCAGCTCCGGATCTGATTAATCCCTGCCTGTCCCCCAAGCAGACGGTCAGAGCTCAATCCCTCTGTGCTGCCTGATCTGCCTGGTTAGAAATCTCAGGGAGCCAAGGAGGGCACGGCGTGGTTCTCGCTGGCTCCTCAAAGTCCCCCATCATTAGCGATAAGAGCCAGGAGGGTAGGAGTGCTGACCATCACCTGCCACCCAGGGTCGGTGGTGGGCCGATGTGTGAGACCTCGTGGTACCTTTGGGGCACAGCCTCTTGTAGGATGTCAGCCAGGCTAATGTCAGATAGACACTGGAAAGGGAGGGGAAACCAAGAAGTTTGTACCCCTTTAAGGGTGGAGGGGTTGAGGTGCTGCTGTTTGTATTCCAGTTGCACTTGGAGGCTGCATTTGAGACCCTGCATGCTGCTGTACAGACACACGAGGGCACAACCATGCCAAAAACGTATCAGCGTGTTAAAGGGAGCAGGGCTTTACTGCAAGACAGCTGCCCCTGTGTCCACCCTTACCTCTGTAGCAGCCTTCAACTCCCTGCAGGGCGGCTCCAGAGAGGATGGAGTTGGACTGTTCTCGGTGGGGGCAGATGACCGAACAAGGAGCAATGGGCTCAAGTTGCAGCAAGGGAAGTTGAGGTTGGATATTAGGAAAAACTGTCTTACTAGGAGGGTAATAAAGCACTGGAACAGGCAACCCAAAGAGGTAGTTGAATCTCCATCCTTGGAGGTTTTTAAGACCCGGCTAGACAAAGCCTTGACTGGGATGATCTAGTTGGGGCTGGTCCTGCTTTGAGCAGGGGGTTGGACTAGATGTGCCCTCCTGAGGTCCCTTCACCCCTCATTTTCTATGACTCTGTGACTTAACAAAAGAACATTACATTTCTGGGGTTAAACTCTGTGTAACTGCTGGGTAAATGCATGCACCTGATGCCCAGTAAATCCCTGCCTCTTGCTAAGTTGTTCCTATTTCTGCTCAGCAGAGACAGCCCCTGTCCAGGATAGCTCACAGCCTGAGTCCTCCTTTAGTCTGAAACACAGATTGAAATCTACTTCAGTGATCAGTTTGCTGGATTTGGGGCCAGAATAGACAGAGAAGTCAGGGCCATACCCTCATTTTACAGATGGGCATGGAGGATGGGAGTGATCAAGTGACTTGCCAAAGGTCACACAGGGAGTTGGTGGCAGAGCTGGGACTCACCCCTCCTCCCAAAGTCCATAGACCACAAGCTCATCCTCCTGCCTGTCTCCAGCCTTCCCTTCATTGTGGCTGGCCCCACAGGCCCAGCCGTGGTTTCCGGCAGCTTAGCTTCCTGTCTCGCAGGCTCCCCAGCGCTGATGCCTGCGCTCTGTCTCTGCCTCCTGGGCTCTTTCTATTTTTAGCCTCCGCCACGGACCCGATCTGTAGCAGCATCGGAGCGTGCATCTCCCAGCACTCATCCACGCTCGCTTGCCTTGCTGAGTGCTTGTTGCTAGCAGCGCCAATAGGGGAGCCAATCCAGCCCTCTGGAGGTGGCTGCTCCAGGCTCGATTCCCCCATGCCTTGCTAGCTCCCTTGCCAGCTAAGCACATCAGAGCACGAGGGGGCAGCAGGCCCATTTCCCTTGCTGGAGATGGGCGGTAAACCCTGTCCAATGCAGGCAGGTTACAGCTGGGAGAGTTAGGATTTCTGGCTTCATCCCCTCTCTCTTGCTGACCCATGATGGGAGCTCCTTTGCCAGTGCTGAGAGTAGGAAAGAGTGGCATTGCCCTCTCTGGGCCCAGGATAAGGGACCTACTGTTGCTACCAGCTGAAAGGGTTCAAGTGGAGGCAAGCATGTGTTTGAAGTTACAGACCGGGAGTGCAGCCACTGGCTGTCTGCGTGAGGAGAAGGGGAAGGGTGCAGTTTTACATCTGAGGGATCCTTGAGGGCAGCGTGCCAGTGATGTAGCACTCACCTAATGGGGTTTGAAATGTGGGCCAGGGAAGTGCAGTCTTGCAGCAAGAGTCTGGGTTCTGCTTCCAGGCTTAGTCTGGCAGAGGTTATTTGCTAAATGGCCTCAATTCATTAGGTATCAAGATTCTTCATTTGCAATTTCCTGGCTGTATTTTTTCCTTCGTGCCGGCGGCTGAGAAACATACATTAAAATTACAGATGTCACATGCGGCGCGTTAGTGATAGCCATCCAGCTGGGAGTTATTAAAGCTGGCCCTGCTCTGGGAAGGAGCCTTGCTCGGTGGTCGGAGCAGGGGCCAGGAGACGAGACTCTTGGGGGTTTCTTCCCTGCTCTGCCCCGGGCTCACAGCATGAGGTTTCTGACATAAGGAGTGGGCTGCAGACCCTATTTGGAGGTCCCACAGGTTGTGGCTCAGCCCGTTTCCTAGCTCTTGGTGTTGCTCATTCTTCTCCCCATAGCTCCAAAGAGATCAGCAGATGTCTGCCTGTGTGCACAGAGCAAAGGGGCTGTCCTGGCTAGATGTTCGAGGTCATGGCAGAACAGCATAGTCCCTTCTGCAGGCAGGAGCCCTGAGCCATGTGGGAAGGTGTGGGCAGCAGGGCCCTGGCATCCAGCTGTTCGAGAGAGACCCAGGCATGCGCTGCTTTCATTGTGCTGGTGCTGCTCTGTGAGTAAGATGCTCATCTGTACCACCTGCTTCTTAGGCTCGTTAGTCTGGGCAGCAATTAATGGCTGACAATGCAGGGAGCCCCGTGCCCTAAAGCAGAAATCAGAGGCAGAGGGAGCATTTCTGCACATCTCCAGAGAATGGGAGAGGGCCAGCCAGGTCTCCCGCAGCAAAGGTTGGAATGAAAGGGACTTGCACTCTCCATCGTCCCATGCTGCTTCCTTCCCCACTTCCTTCTGCTTCCCTCGTCAGCCTCTTCAGGCTTTTTCCCCATATCTTTGCTCCCTTTCCGCTTTCTTCAGCAGGCTGAAATTCTGACTACTTTTCGTCCTTCAAATCTTGAATTCTCGAGGAGGGCAGAGGGAAGGGACAAAACTTCTTACCCCTTTGTGCCTACAGGCATTGATTCCTACCTCCTGTCTTTGTTGCAAGCTCTTCAGCTTCAGGAAACCATGGAGGTGTATCTCCAGTGGCAAGGGAATAGCCGAAATGCCAGACTAGAGCACTGCAATTCATCTAGCTTAATGGAGAGCACCAGCTGCTTCAGGGGAGGGTGAGGGAAATACCTGTCTAGCTGGGTTGTTGGTTGTAGCCATGTTGGTCTAAGGACATAGACAGGCAAGGTTCTTTGGGGAGATGTGATTTTATTAGACCAACTATTTATCTAATATATCTTTTACTAGACCAACTATTTAATTGGTCTAATAAAAGATACCATTTCTCCCCAAAGAACCTTGCCTGCCTATCTAGCAGGCAAGATGGTTATGGTTGATGCCAGCTAACTAGTGGTCAGCCTGCGTGTAGAAGTAGGGGGCCTTGTATCACATGGAAGTGAGTAACAGTAAAATGGTGTTGCAGATTGAGTGCGAGGATCTGGTTTGGTGGACCTTGTTCATTTTCAAAGAGTTGGGCAATTGTCAGAGGGTGCAAAAAGTCCAGAAAATAGCCCCTTCTTAATGTTATTGCTGCATGACAAATAAATTAAAAAAAAAAAGGTCTAAAAAAAATCACTGCTTGGGATACCAGTGCAGTTCTTGCCTGCTCTGGAAGGCTCTGTGGACAACTGGGGATTTAGTAGGACTGAGATGTCAGATGTGAAGCCAGAGCAATCTGATGAAGTACAAAGGGTGGATGGAAGTATTATATTCCAGCTCCCTTGTTTCCATTAGCAGTCATGTAACTCATCTGCCATCTAAACAGCGGTTGGGGGAAAGCTCTGTCGTGGAAAATTCAACACCCCGGCGAGCCATATGGTTCCAGTCCCGGGGGGTCACTGAGCGTATGCTGTTCAAGGTTGTAGCGGTTGTCCGCATCATCTGGCAGACCTAACACTTGGCAGGATGGATATCCAGGCATTTCCTTTCCTTCTTTGGGATCTATCTACTTAGAAATAAATACTTAAGAAAGGCTCAGTGCTTACGTGGGGAGACTGGAGAGCTGGCAGCAGAGCACACCCTGGTCCAGGGTGGTCAGACACCTCCAGAATGACTGATGAGATGCTAGTGAGATGCCATTAGAGGCAAACTGTTTAGTTCAGCTTGTTTGGAAGTAAACAGGCCTCCTCGGCCTGACAGCATGCTGACAGCCTCTGACTAGCTTGTCTTATTGGGAGGCTGCATCCCAGGCTGCTTTGACAGGTAGGAACCATTTTTTGCCATTTGATTGCAAGCGGGTTTTGCAAGTCAGCACTTGAGCCTGCCTCGGCTGCCGGCAGGACTGCTGCCCCTGGCCCCAAAGTTCATGGAGACGTTTGGTCTTCAAAGCATGGCCCATGTAACACAGCAGTGGCAGAAGGGTCGGCAGACAGCCTGGGAGCACTGGCTGTGCCTGGTCCAGCACCCACAGCCGCATCTCCTGGGAGGGCCAGGGTGAGGCTAGGTCCTGAAGACATAGGTAAAGACCTTCAAGCTGGACCAGGACTCCTAGTACGTGACAGTGGCCAGCACCAGCTGCATCACAGGTGTCGGGAGGTGGGGGGCATCTATTGGTCTATGTGCACCCAGAAAGGTTTCTCCCAGGAGCTTAGCCTATGCCACACAGTGGGGAAGTTTATTCCTTCCCAAACTCTGCTTTGGAAATCAGTAGTGCTGGCTATCCTGGTTACCTGTCTCAGTGTCTAATTCCTTCCTGAATCCCATGCTGCCTCTCAATCCACACGATACCCCATGCAGTGATTTCCACTGGCTGGTTGTGCATCAGGTGGACAACACTGTTGCTCAGCTTGGGGCATGCTGCTTTTGCAGCTCGTGTAGCCTCCTTTTGCATCGTGAGACGGAGAGAATAGCCATTTCCATTGCTACCACCTCTTCCACTTGTTATTTGGCACGCTTCTGTCATATCCCCTCCTTCCTTCAGCTACAGCACCACTTCCCTGAGCACCGTGGCCAATGCAGCTGCCCCCCTCAGCCCATCTCCATCACTTGAACGGAGCCATCATTTTCCCAGGCTCGAGTGCCTGATCCAATGTGTGTGTGCTTGAAAACAGAGAGCAGCATGGGGGCGAAAGGGAAGAGTCAGCCCCTGAGATCTGACTTGGCTTGGTGATGGATGGTGTTTCTAGCTACTGCAAGTAGTCCTCCTCCACTCCCCATCATTTCAAGATGCCAGGAGTTAAAATTGTGCATAAGGGCTGCGGCACCTGCTGTTAAGTAAAAGTCTTCAATTAAGGCCCATTTTGCATCTTCCGAAGCAGAACGTGTTTTATCCATCCTCCTGGGAGATGCCTGCTCAGGCTACAGCAGACATATAGGTCGTGGGACCCCCCTCCCCCACCTAGACATGAGCTGCTTAATAGCAGGGATGCTAAAAGCAGTTTATCACCCATGGGAGGGGAGGCTGGTTTTTAGCGCTTCTGAGAAGCAGGTAGACCAGCTCTGACATGCCCTGGACAGCTCAAGAAGGGGGCAAGGTTCTCCCAGCCAGCCAACTGACCTGAAATGCCCTGCCTTAGAAACATCCATCCAGCCCTGCCAGTGAATGCCATACTCCCCCCTATGTCCCCTTCCCCTTCCGGCTCTGCCATGCACCACTCTGGCTTCTTTGGAGTGGGGATGGGAGCCCAGGTCCTGTCCAAAGGGAGGCAGAGAGGATGTAGGATTCAAAAACAGACTCTTCCCCTCTTTGCAGGGGACCTTCTAACACCCTCAAGCACATCAGCCTGAAGTAATCCCCTGAGCAGAGGGAAGAGGCTTTCCCTTGATCTTTAATTGCTTCACTAGGCAGGGAATTGGTTCCAGAGCACCTGCATTTGTTTCCACATTGCAGGGTCTAGGTGTGAAAGGTCCTACCCCCCACTTCACCTGTGTTCAAGCAGGAAAGGGCAAATGCTGCAATGCGCTGGGCCTTGGGGAAGAAGCCTGCTGTGTCTGGCAATGATTTGCTGTTCGTCCTTTTGTTAGGTCCATGCATTGGAGTCAATACATGCGTGTGATGGATTGAGTGTGCTTTATTATTTCTTGTGGGAGTGAGGATGGTAACAGGCTGAAATTACTCCTGCCAGGAAGCAGACCCAAGCCAGCACAACTGCTGTTGTCCAGACCCACAGCACCACCTCCCCTGCCAAGCTGGACTGCCCCATTGGCTCTATCTCATACCCCTATGCCCTTTGCTCCTGACTTGCCAATCCCCTGCTGACCCCCCTTCCCTCCTGCCCTGCATCCTTTCCTTTCCCTGTTCCATCACTAGGCCTTGCCTGTGCAGAAATGATTTTTTTGGGGCTACATTGCGTGCATGTCCAGTGGAGCGTAACAAAAATGGTTCAAGGGCTGGGGGACATGACCTGCTAGGAGAGGCTGAGAGAGCTGGGCTTATTTAGTCTGGAGAAGAGAAGACTGAGATGGGATTTAACAGCAGCCTTCAACTCGCTGCAGGGTGGTTCAAAAGAGGATGGAGCTGGGCTGTTCTCAGTGGGGGCAGATGACAGAACAAGGAGCAATGGGCTCAAGCTGCAGCAAGGGAAGTTTACATTAGAGATTAGGAATAACTTTCTTGCTAGGAGGATACTAAAGCACTGCAACAGGTTACCCAGAGAGGTGGAGGAAACTCCATTTTAAGACTCAACTAGACAAAGCCTTGGCTGGGATGATGTAGTTGGGGCTGGTCCTGCTTTGAGCAGAGGGGTGGACTAGACATGACCTCCTGAGTTCCCTTCCAACCCTCATTTTCCATGATTCTGTGCGTGTCGCTGTTGGGTATGGATAGGACCCATCCTCTCACCACACACCCTGATGGTGCTGGCCAGAGAGTAACCAAGAGAGCTGCATGCATGCTGAGCAGAGAGCATGCCCCGCCATCTCTTGTGTTCCTCCTACACCTGGTGCTGTGTGTAGCAGGCGCCCTTCAGGTTCCAGGAAGGACGTGAGCTGGGGAGGAGATACGGGTCCTGTCCTGCTGGGTGGTGGATGGGTCCTGTCCTGCTCGCTCTTAGAAACAGCATTTCAATTTCTCCCGTTGATGTGACTTCTCCTTCGGCACTGCGAAATCTGCCAGTTTTGTCAGAACTGGCCCATGACATCGACTGAGATTTACAGGGAAGCTTGGGTTGGGGATGTGCTTTGGGGAGCTGGGCTTGCTAGATAACTGACCGTGCGAGGTCAGCCTAGCTCCCACTTCAGCACCTTGCTGTTCACCTTTCCAGATCAGCAAGGCCGTCTGAAATCAGACATGGAAACTCGTAGCTCCACCTTGATTTTCTTGCACGCTTGTGATTTCCTAGTGACTTCTGCTTCCTTGAGGGTCCAGGAGTTGAAGGAAGACAAGCTGGGATGCAGGATTTTAAATGCTGGTCTTTGTGTCTTTTTCTAGGTGGTTGCAGTTTTGGGAGCTGCAATTCAGGAGCCAATCCTTCCTTTACAAGCAGGTACTGTGCAGGGTGGGTTCCCCATACACTGAGAACATCAGCCCCTGTCTCTCCCCTGCATCACCCCCCTTCAGGATCTTAAAGCCCCCTGCAGACACAACATCCTTGCAGAGGCCGTTCCCATTGTGCAGTTGGAGAAACTGAGGCTGAAAGGTGCAGTGCGCGCTTGGGGCTGCAGAGCGAATCTGTGATAAAGGACCAGAATCCAGGTGCATCCTTTGTCTCAGTAGTGTTTGCTCCATTGGGACCATTGGCTCTAGTTTGCATCTACACATCCATGTAAGTAGACCTAAATTTAATGTCCCTGAGCTTGATGTGAATTAAGTGGGTTTAGGCAGGCGTCTACATGTGCAGGCATTACAGCACATTAAGGCCGCATGTGGACTGACTTGGGACTAAAATTAGTCCCAAGTTGGTCTGCACACACAGTGTTAATGTGCTTTAACACATCTACATGTGCGTTAATGCACTTTAACTATTTGCACCTAAACTGGATACCTGCATTTACAGGTATCCAATTTAGGCACAAGTAGCCTAACTCTACCATTTTTTATGCACATTTAAGGACGTGCACATGTAGATGCACACCTGTAATGCACATTAACTTGGACTAATGTGCACTGAAGTGTCACGTGTAGATGCACCCAAGGTTTTGTAGGTTCGGGACCATTTTTGCATGGGAGTGCCTATTCACCTGAGCTGCCTCATCAGATCCCTGCTGTTTCATAGTTAAAACCGATGCACAGGCCTTCTCTCACTTTTAAGGCACTGAGCCCAGCAGTGACAGCCTGGGGTTTCGCTTTTCTTTTGAAGCTTGGAAGAGTTCTTAGAACCGTAAAGGGGGAAGCGGGAAAAGCCTGCAGCTCCTTTCCTGAGGACAGGACAGCCCCTATCTCAGCCTGGTCTCGCTTCACCCTTTCCCATCTGAGATGACTCAGGAGCGGGGTTTTTGCCACTTCCTTTGGGGAGAGCCTGCTCCGCTGTTTGATGGGTCTCATTGCTAGGAAAGAGTGAGTAATTTACTGTCTGCGGGTCTCACCGCCGGTCGTATTCTGGCAGCAGTGAGCAGCAGAGAGGTTGTGTATGCGTGAGAACGGCAAGCCTCCATGTTCAAGTCTGTTACAGCAAACCAGCTTTGTTTTCACCCCGGGACAAGCAAAACTGCTGGAATTCCCTGATACCGGAGATTTGACACAGCAGAAGCAAAACAGCCTTGTGCTTGGCCTGTAACACGGGGAAGGAATCGTTTCAGCCCTGTCAGAGGTTCCTGCCATGGGAGGATTTGTGGGAAACTCGAGAGGATCTACTTAGGCGTCAGATGGGAAATTTCCCCACTAGCTCTGGCTGTTCTGGCTGCCTGCTCCCCGAATCGATCCACCTTAACCCTGCCAGTGCCCAGTCCCACCTAGTCCTGCCCTTTGCCTCCCTGCGGGCATTCAGCCCAGCGTTTGCATGGGCCTGTGCCACTGCAGGGAGGGGGGATTTTACCAGGGGAGCAGGAAGCAGCCCCTGGAGACTTGCCATGTGGCATGGGCATCTCTGCCCCCAAGTACCGTGAATGTGGTGGTGGAAGCCAAGCACGTGGCTGGCGTGGGTCCCTGCTGGCAGCCTCTTGAATTGGCAAACCCAAGAGCCCGAAGCAGATTCGCAGCCGGCAGTGACACCATGTGGCAAAAACATAGAGCAGGACGAGCTGCTGCTGCCTCCACAGGTCTCTGTCTGTCCCTCAGCCCCTGTCCTCTCTTTGCAAGGGGCTACCTTGACTTAAGGCACGCCCCCCCCAACAAAGCCTGCCTGGTTCACACCTGGTCGTGATGCACGCTGCAATCAGCCACACGAGGCCCACCTGGAGGAGAGCCCTGTGCTCACAGACCAAACACACACAAAGCCAGTCCTTGCAGACCAGCCAGCCCTGCAGCTCTGCACCCCACTGGCTTGAAGAGACCCCCTCTGCTACATGCACACCTTCATGCAGTCGTAGCATCGACCCCACCACACGGCTTCTCCCAGAAATTCCCAGAGAGCCTTGCTCTGGGAGTGGTACAAGTTTGCATGAGTGACTGTGGCAGCCTAGCAGCCATTTGCTCACCCGGCTTCCTTCCCAGAGGTTTGGTCTGCTCTCGTGCATGGCCGGTAAGTTCAGAGAAGGACCCGGGGACCAGAGGCTGGTGGGCAATTTGGCCACAGGGTGGATGGAGGTGAGAGCGCTGTGGCCACGGACAGCAATGGAGGAAGGGGTTTTTAACGGAGATGTGACCGCAAGTCCTAGCACTGCCATGCTGGCCGTACTTGGGGTAATCAGGGAGCTTTGTTTTGTGAATGCCTTTGCTGTGCAGATACGTGGGAGAAAATCCCATTTAAATCCTTGTTCGTGTTTCTGTGTCCCCTGCCCTTTCAGTTCAGGGCCTAAGGAGTTCTAGCTTCAGCTATCTGCTCCTCAGCAAAAAAACCAAAAAAAACAGGGCAACTCGTGGGGTTTCCCTGCTTCATCTTGGAAAGCAAAATCATTTTTTAGGCTGAAGGCTGAACAAACAGCGAGGGGAGGCAGAAGAGATCTTTGTCTGCCTCTGTTTGGGCCTGGATCCCTGAAGCAGAGAGAGGCTGTGGGAGGATCCCACTGTCCCTCGCTAGCTGTTTTTATCCTAAAATGCTTCTCTAATTGCATGTACGGCTAGCTCCCTCCAGTGTGGTGGGCTGGAGGGGAGCAGCTGGGCATCACCGTGTATAACAGCAGGTGCCTGGGCTCATCCTGCTCTTCTGGGAGACACCAGAGGACCTTTAACAGCCACGTGGGGCTTTGGTTTCTGAAGGCCTGTCCAGAAAGGCTTCACACAGTGAGCTGCCTAGAGCAGTTTGTCAGAAACCGCAGCGAATCCTGCTGGGATTGTTGCCTGTGGGCAAAGGGAAACGAGGGATTAAAGTCTTGTGCTGAGAGAGCGAAGCCAGCACCTGGGGCTGCGGTGGGAGGGAGCGGCTGTGGATGGCACGGATGTTGGAATAATTCTCCCCTGGAGCCGTTTCGGGGGAGCCGGGGATGGCCATGATGCTGCTGACAGGCTGCCTGCAGTGCAAAAGGGAGAGGGGGATTTTTTTGCATCAAAGCAAGACAGAAGCTTCCCTTCTTGTTAGCAGCAGAACAGGGCTGTCTCGTAGCTCCCTGCAAGGCACAGATGGCCCCCGGTGGGACTTACCCTGGGGATAAGAACATCCTTCAGCCTGACAGTCCTGCAGCATGTGGAAGCACAGGGCTAGTGTGGCCTTTACCCCGGGGAGGTGCGAGGCAAGCCCAGCTCTGTGTCTGCACCGTGAGCTGTGAGGCTATGGCTGCTGCTGGAGCTCCGGTTCTCATCCCACTGCTTCCTCCAGCTTGGGCTGCCAGCTTCCTAGGGTGGGCACTGCCTAAGGCACAAGGGCAGCCTATGTATGTATGCTCTCCGTGCTGCCTGCACCACATCCCCGCAGCTCCAGGAGGGGCACTTCTGAGCGCGCCCTGCTCCCCTGCCCCACTTCCACTTGCACTTGCACACGCCAAGTCCAGAATTGAGGCAGAGGATCCCAGGTGGGGGCGATACCGCTCTGGACATCTTGGTCTGGGGCCTGCGTGGCTTCACCACCTTTCCTGTGCAGGCAGGTGCTGGAGAGCACCTTGCCTGGGACATGTCAGGGATGTGGCATAGATGTATCTGGAGGGAGCAGTGCTAGGCCGATGCCAAGGGCTTTAGGAACTCCCACCCAAAACCTCTAGCAGGGCCTGGCGACTTGGGGCCACCTGCCTGGAGGTGCCTCACAAGGGCCTGATTTCCAGGGACTGATGAGCACCCTGAGGGTTGTGGGGTGGGGAAGGTGGGCCAGACCAAACCCTTCATGTTCTGTTTGGGTTCATCTCCATTCTGCCCAGAGACCCCGGGAAGTGACTGCCCGCGATGCTAGTGATGGGGGGTACGTGGGAAGTTACCTTTTAACTTTCTTGGGAGTATGGAAAACCCCCTTTTCCCTCTGCTTCCTTCCATGACCTGGACTGGGGAATGACCTAGGTACAGCTAAGGGGAGGAGGAGGGAAGACTTGTCTTCTAGTAGTGACACCGGTCCAGCTCCCTGGTTGCGCTGTCCAGGCCGGGATGCTGCTGGGAGAGCTGCAGCGAGGGGTCTGAACCCAAAGCCCAGCCCCCCCTGCCGCAGCGGCTGAGGGCAGCGATGCATGGGAGTAACAACCTGATGCACATCGCAGGCAGAATTCCCCAGCGTGTCCTTGGTTTCACTTCTGCAAGGGGACGGGCTGTTGAGAGCTAAGTTAATACAGCTGCTGGAGACCAGCAGTGGCCCCCGGGTAACGTGCCAGGCAGCCGTCAGGTCGCTGGCGGGGTTGGTGCTGCTAGTACAGGAAGCAGCTGAGTAGTAAACCACCCTTTTTGGAGCAGGCGACATGGGTGGAGGCAGACACTGCCCATATTGCTGCACCAGCTGCTCTGCTGGGGAAAGGGCCTCTTCTGAAGAGGCTCAGGACAAGGGGCACAGGCTTGGCATTGGGTCCTGCATGGGCTCTGTGTAGCGCTGCATCCCAAGCGCACTTTATGCCGTGGGGCTGGGTGCCTGGAAGCAGCGAGTGGCAGAGCTCAGAAGCATTTGAAGTACTAAGCTGGTGGCTGCAGGGACTCGGCCTCCAGCCTGACTTGCTTGTTTTGGGCCCGTCAGAGAGAAGCAAGCCCCTGCCTGGAAACGATGCCTTTGTTCTGGGCAAGCCACGAGCTGCTTCCTGCCACAGAGGGACTTGTGGTGCTGCTGCTCTGCGTCCAAGCCCCACTCGGCCTGCACCCCTGCATGGCCTGGGTCAATGCTAGGGTGCGGTGACGAGCAGCATCCTGTTGCAGGAAGCCGGGGCCTCACCTGGGGAGCTATTGCCAGGAGCTCTCCCCCACTCCACCAGCGTGGCAGCAAGATGCCCCAGCAGCGGGCACTAAAAACACCTGCGAGGCAGAGGCTGCCTGGGGACAAACCCGCCTATTGGTGACATGCACCACTTGCCCGTCCTCCCCCCACTAGAGCCAGCCGGGGGATTTCCTTGGCCCTCCTGGGAGCCATCTCTGCTTAACCCATCTCAGAGCATTAGCATGACTCCTTCCAGGACAAGAGGCACACAGTGCCTGTCCTTGGCGGGCTGAGCTTCAGCCGTCCTGGTGTGCACTGGAACCGTGCCACCGGGGAACTGGGGGAGGTGATATTCCCAGGGGTTTTGCTGGAAGCACCTTGGGTTGTGCAAAGATCTCTTAACATTTTCCATCAGTGCTGACTTCTCTGCCATTCCAGGTGTGAAGGATGGTCGGGGCGCTGGTAGCAGTTGGTCAGGGGAAGCTGAAGCCTTATCGCATAAAGGAGCTGCTGGAAGCGAGCGACTCGCTGGCCTACCCCCGTAACACCATTGCCCCAGCTGCCGGGCTCTTCCTGAAATCTGTGGAGTATGATGATGCTGGTAAGTGACCGCCTGGAAGACCAGTGAAAGGGAACAGCTGACCCTGGAAAGACTTCTTCTGTGGGAGCAGGGTCGGCTTCTAGGGGAGCAGTCGCCCACCTTCACCGTTACCCAGGCCATGGGCTGAGTAAATCCACACCCAGTGTCCCACAGGGAAATCGCCACCCCTGGGTGCCTCCAAGGGAGCGGTCGTGGGAGATGGCTAGTCAGCGTAAGTAGAAGTGCCTGCAAGGGCTTGCAGATGGTTGAGTGCAAGGCACCGTGTCGGCAGGCATGACCCGACAGTGCCTTGTTATACCTGCCTGTATGCTAGGGCCATTGCATGGGGGGAAACCAAAGCCCAGAAAGCTGCTATCACTTGTGTATGCAAAGCAAGTTGGGGTCAAACCAGGGTCTAAAATCCAGCAGTCCTGGTGCCTGCTCTCAGCCTGTTCCCAGAGTGAGGGCACTGAACCTGGAACTGGTATGTACAGCTTCACAGAGAACTAGAGCCGGACCCATCCATCTCCTTCTGATACTGGTGACGGGATGAAGAGATAAGAGGGTCTCCTGCAGCAAGTGCCATCCAGATAACTATAGCAATGCCTCTCCCTGGCTTGTGCCTGCCCGGAGACCAGACGATGTGGTCTAGTGCTCAGGGCATCAGAGCTAGCCGCGGCAGCCCTTTGAAGTGGCTGGTGCAAGTGCTACTTAATCACATTTTAAAGAGTCACGCTTGTGCTTGGGAGCTGATCAGTGAGCACAGTAATAATTAATTTCCCTGCTAAGGCCAGAGGCATGAAATGCTCTGAATGAGACCAGCAGGTTTATCACAGGCAGAAAGCAATGGAGCGATGTTGGGCGGCAGTGACAATGTGGTTTATGAATAGGATGCTTCAGCTCCTTGCTAAAGGGGATAAAGGAAAACTCTGGAGCCGCCGCACTTTGTGTGCCAGCGATGAGATTAGTGATGGGCTCTTTAGGGGCGTAGGTGGGGACAAGGGAGTACTCTCCAGCTCCCTTGTGATGCTAACAGTCCCTGCAGTTTGAGGGAAAGATGCGTCCTCCCCACCTCTGCTCCCTCCCTACCCCCCAGCGTGATGCGCAGTGTGGAGCACTCTTGTCTGTGGGTCCCAATGCATGCTGCTGCTGTTGGCCTTTCTGATCAGGGAAATGTGCACTGAAAGACGGTCTTAGGTGCAAAGTTGCACATCAGGGGCAGGAACTGGGGGTATCCCCAGCCATCCTGCCACATGCTTTCTGTCACTGCTTCCCTGCCTTAATGAGCAATGCCCAGGTCACTGCAGAGGGCAGGAAACGTGCAGAGCTGCTGCTTTTGGCTGGCAGACAGAAGTTACCTCCCTGGAGCTTTCTCTAGGGCCCTTTTAGGAATAGAAAATGCACTGAAATCCCCCTTCCAGCATCTGCAGTCTCACTTCTCCCCCCTATGAAAGTGGGGGACTGAGCAAGCTTCAGCAGTTCAACCCACACCTCACCACAGCCACTCCCCTTTGCCCTAGCCTGGCCATGGGGGAGCACTGGGAGAAGGACACCCTCAAACTGACTGCCCTGCCCGGTTCACCCAGCTGCTCCTCGGGCAGACAAGAAGCCTCCTTCAGTTTTCCTCAGAGAGGCTGTGGTAGGGCAGAGAGTGGTGGGAGCTGCCCATATACACAGCAGAGCTTTCGGCCTGGCCTTGGAAAGGCTGCAGCTTGGCCAGAGCTGGCGGCAGAGCCGCTCAGCCATCTGCCCGCCTTCACGGGATGGAGCCCAGGCAGGAAATGAGGGAGCCCAGAGCCTTAAGTGCTTCCAGGTGGGGCTGAGCTCGCTTGCTTTCCATATCAATGTTCCCCTTTCTTTCCCCTCGCAGACTTGCAGGCAGCCGGCGCGGCAGGAGAATAGCATCTCTGTGCCATACTGCCGCTGCGCGGGGAATGGCCCTGGCACCGGGGGACGTGCAGAGGAGGCTTCTAGGACTCTTTGTACCATGATCTGTGTCTGGGTCTCAATAAACCCCTTTGACTGTGACTAGAGGCATCTTTCCATCTTTTGTCCTCGCCCTCGGTACCTTCCAAGGAATGGTAACGCTGGGCTTGTAGCTCCTAAGCTACATGGGTCAGAGCAATGGTACGGGCCCTCCCTGCCACCCACCCACAGGGAAGGACACAGACGTATGGGTGCACGTGGGGGAAGAGGGGGGTTTCCAGCCTCTTAGAGCTGCAGTGCCCAGGTCAGTCTCAAAAGTTGTCACCAGCAGTTGTCCGATGGGCAGTGAGCAGAGGGAGGCTGGCTGCGTTAGCTCAGATTTAGCTCAGCCATGTGCAGCTGGATCTTAGTAGTCACTCACATGCACACACACAACTCACACTCACGTGTGCATGCACACACGCATGGTAATATATTCTGGGCACGTTTAATGATGACACTTGGGTTAGGCTTAATTCATCCCATCAGGAGGCCAAGGTTCATCTCCCAGGTCAGCTACTGGGAATATAAGTAGAGCTCCTTTTCTGTCTATAGGATTGGCTCCTGCTGTCTTAAGCTAAAGATCATTTCTGCTTTCTCCAAAGACAAAAGAATCTGAGACAAGCCTCAGAGTTTGTGGGTGAGATAGAAAGCAAACCAGAAGCTTTCCTGTACCTTTACTATTTGAGCCATGCTACAGGTTGTTTTGCATCATACCGGTGGTCCGGGCATAGACGCACTGCTGGGTAGAGAGAGAGAAAAGAAGAGCTATGGGACTTTTTTTGTTTTTGATGTACGAACCACAAGTTTTACTTATAGACCTGACTGGGGGACTAAGCTCCATGTGGCCTATGGCTGGCTTTCTTGTAAACAGCACCAAACACCAGCTTTTCCTGTTTTGGAGACAAATTCAGTTTGTTCACACCCACAGTAGAGGCAGTTGGGCCCCGCGGCACCTTAGTTCAGCAATGCTGAGCACTGATTTCCATGGCAAATGAAAGTCAGAGCAAGGTGTTGAATGCGAATGCTTTATGCCAAGATAGTTTGCTGCGTGAACTTAGCCTTTAGGTAGAGGGAGTTGTTCTCCACCACCACATTTTTCTCAGCTGCTGCAGACTCATTTTAGTGCTGCCCAGCAGGTGATGCAGGGCTTTTTATTCTACGGCGCCAAGATTTTTGTCTTCTGGATTTGCCAGAAAAGCAGCATGTGCAGATTCTGTAGTGAAAAGCTTAGTTAATGTCATGTTATGGGACCTGCTGTCAACAGTGCTGTTGCCCCTTTTCTCGTGGTAACGACTTGCAATGGGAGAAAAAGTCAAATGCAACGTGGCAAACATATCAGGACGCCTCATTGAACACCTGGTGCTGCTTTTCAGAAGCCCACCAGCTGCTTCTTCAGGTAAACTGGTGCTGTCTGGGGGAGGGAATGGGCCCTTTGATGGCAAGGGTCATCAGTGAGGGATACTTGGTCCTGCCTCGAGGAGTGGAATGGATTGACTGACCTCTGGAAGGCCAGTGCTGCTCTCCACTCCTGTGATTCTCATGAGTTTCCCAAGGTAAAATAATGCACTTTGTCCCCTTTCTTCCATTCCTGGGAGCAGGTTTATCAAGAGACTGACTTCCAGCTGCTAACCAACAGAGGTAAAAACTGCCCCCTTAGTTGCAGTTTCAGCCACAACTGGTTGGCTTCTGTTTCCTTCCCTGCCTTGTAGCACATGAAGGAATTGGGAGCCGCCGTCTTAGCAGTAGCAGTTCCCCTTGCGGGGAGCCCTGGAAAACACCACCCAGGCAGTCACCTAGGAAAAGAAAGTGAATAGTGTGGTCTCAGTGTAGGCAGGACCACTGGTGCCCACCTACTGCTGCATGTGTCTGCCTGTAAGGGCTAGAGGCTCACGCCATAGGCATCTGGGGCCTGGAGATGGCTAAAGGGCTAGCTGCAGTGTTGCGGTGGGCAAGAAATGTGACTCATGTATATCTGCTCTTATACAGGTGGTGCACCACTTCTCCTACAGAGGGAATACCAGTGGCCTAAATCTCACCATTTCCCCTGTTAGGAAAAGCCTGGTAGATGTCTGAAATATGGGGAGAGGGTTATAAATAATCTAAAAATAATCTTGTATATAGCTTCAATGTAGATGTCTAAGTCAGATCTGGTAGATGCAACTCGACTATGGATTAGGTCCCAAGTGAAAGGCATTTGGTCTGAGCCCAAGTCAAACTCGAGTGTCAACATCTGCTTGAGAAGTGGGCAGCCCTTAGGAGAGAGGGCTAGGGCTGTGCACATGGGATGTTGGACCAGGCCTTTCACACAGCTCAAGTTTCCCAGAACACCTGCTGTGAACAGTGCAACCACTGCACCTCCACAGAAATTTTGCATTCAGCTCCTCCGGAGTACCCCAGAGTGCTTGGCTTTCATCTTCACTTCCTGTGGTTTCTCTGCAGAGCAGCGTGGGAAGGTTTTACTGCATAACTTGCAAAGCACTTCGCGCTGCTGTAACACTTCAGGTGGAAGACCGCAGCGTTCACCTCTGCTTTGTACAAACATCAGAGAAGTCAGCCTGCTTGTTGCGGTGGTCAGATCGGACAAGATGGCCTCAGCTGGTGGGTAAGTTTATTCCTATTATCTACCCCCCTGCCTGGATCTATGATGCCATGTCACACAAAATAAAGCCAAGTGGCATCAGAAATGCCATCCACCTCCATAAGAAAAGGCCTTAAATTTCCAGCCCTTTTCATAAAAAAGATACAAAACTCCGGCCTCTCATCCTCTGCCAATGCCTTTCAACTTGTAGTCAAACTAAAACCCTGTTCTCAACCATTTATAGACTTGCTGGCATGTTTGCAGTGCGAACCACTGGACTTGTACTAGCCAGAGGGTCAGGAGCAAGTTGGTCATTGCACTGCCTCAGACTATGGCAATAGGCTGCATCCTTAAAAGCAGAACCACATAACTGCAGTGGCTGATGGATTTGTTTTTAACAGGAAAGTATGATCTTGTTGTAATAAGATGTGCTAAGTGGAAAGTTCCTAAATCAGAATCAGTTTTCAAGCTGTAGTAAGTGTTAGAAAGTTGCCGACCAGCTTACATAAGCCCTTTTTTTGTTGCTCTCTTAATTTTTGATATTTGGATGTGATTTCTACAAAAGAGAATTTTTGGACGCTGGGACTTGCCTCTCTGGTGGCTTTCAAAGCAGCTCTGAAACCTGACCCATTACCAAGCGTGTAAAAAATCAAGTCTGTCATCCTTGGAGTTGGAAAAATGTTTCCACTGACTTGTGATTCAGGGAAACACTTGCCCCACCATGAGTTTCCCTAGGTCAAAAGGCTGATAGAAACATCTTCAATCCAATGCATCCTTTCCTCTCCCAGACAGTTTTGAAAACAAAAAAAATTGGCTCCCTGATAACAGCAAAATGATTTTTACCATTGAGGCAAAGTGCAAGAAGTAAAATTTAAAGTGGACAATAATAAACCATGCCAAAGGAACTGGATTCATACAGAACTGAATTCCTGGTCCTGCACTTGGCCTTGTTAGCTGTCAGGGTAATAGGCTAAGTAAATGGTTTGGGTTGTTTATGACTATGAAGGTGGCAGTATGTGGGAGAACTGGGTTTTAGTCCTACTTACGCAGCACTGTGAGGGTTACTTTACCTCTCTGTTCCCTTGTGCATAATGCTGATGCTCAAGTAATCTATTTTATCTGCCTCCTGGAACTATTGCGCAGTTGTTTGAAAAGTATTGGCCGACCCAGGCAGGGAACATTTTGTGAGTTTCTTCCTCCCCTCCTCCTCACTTGGCTGTATTTGAGCTAAAGGAGGTTGACATTTGGGGAGTGGAAATTTCTCAGCACAGTTACTCTTGTTTGGGGAGCATGAGCAACCAGAAGCCCAAATGCTTCCTTCTCAGAAGCCTGGAGGCTGAGACAGGCTGCCGTCCTCTTTCAGCATGGGAAGCTTCAATTCACACCCGACATAGATGGTAGGCTGAAGCAGCCACACCAAACTGGACTCGTCCCAGACAAATGGGGACAACAAACTGAAAACAGAAAGGCTGGATATAGCAGGCCGATAAATATATGCTTCTAAATGGCAGTAACTCAGCAAGGCTGCTCAACAGGACCCAGCCTGGGTCTTCCTGTTAGCTAAGTAACACACGCCCACTTATTCACCCATAGCAATGTTCAGCATGTAGAAGGAGCCTTTTCCTGTGTGATGCCATCTCAGCCTCTTGTCAACAACTGACTCCATCTACTCCAGCCTGTCTGTCGCCTACCAGACAGCAACAGTCTGCTTCCTTTCCTTTTCACAGGTGTTAGGGCCCATGTGTGCAAGGATACCCAAGAAGGCACTGTTGAAGGCATGACATCGGCACACAGGAATAAAGGTATGTATGTCCCAACTCTTATTCTGCAGATGTGACCTCTCACTGCTTTAAAAGGAGGGGAGTTGCCACTGAGAGTCACATATCAGCCATCTGTTCCATCTCCGCTGAGCTAAACTGCTGAAACTTTAACCCCAAATATAACAGGTAAAGTTGCAATGGTTTTGCTCCATTTATCCCATGATAGGAGTGTGCAGACAGAACAGTTCATACCAGTCTCACTCATTGTTGGTGTAACTATCCCTGTTGGTGCAACCTGTCCCTTCCCTTGGATTGCTACCTACGGCCACTTCATTGACTCCCTGCTTTCAGAGTCCTCACTGAGATGCCATTACAATTTCTTGTGGCCCACATATTCCAAGCCTGTTCAATGTCCTCCTCTACCCCCACTGCACGTTGTACTGACTGCCCCTTGTATTGCAAGTTTGTGTTTCCAGTGCTGACTGCTGATCCACCAGCATGTCGGTGATGTTCCAGTCACCCCTGCTCTTTTCAGACAGATTCAAACAGGAGGGCTGTGGTGTACTCAGGCTTCTGCTGAGTGGGGCCTCTCAGATGCTCCAGCACATTAAAAATAGCTGTGGGTTCTCTTTCAGCCCTTAGTCATATCCCCCTACGTCAGGCTTTACAAATTGTTTCCCTGAAAATGTCTTGCCCCTTGGTGGCTTTGCTGAAGCCCCTCATGAGCAGGGGAAATCCTTCTGTCCTCTAGCTGTCACCACCTCTAGATTCACAGGGGCGAATTAATGGACAGGACATACCCAGTGAATCTGCAGTATGTTCTCTAGGTCTGATGTTGGCAGTCACCACTGCATGCAGCCTGCAAGGCACTGTAAAGCTCTTGGGCCACAAGTGCACTTTGGGAACCTCGCTCTAAGACACACCAGGGATCAGAGGACCATGGGGCTGGCAGGGACCACAAGGGTCACAGTCACTACTGCTAAATTATCCCAAGCAGATGCCAGTCCAGCCCCTTCCTGAGAATCTCAAAACAGGAAGAGTTAATGAAGAAGAGTTGGTGCACTGTAAAGGCATAGGCAGCTTCTCCCTACCACCTCCTGGTTTAGCCTAGCCCTTGTGGTATGAGGGGACATACTCCAGTTCAACCAAAGTGGTCTCCTCTGACCAGCTGTCAAATGCTAGTAAATAAGCTGACTGCTATCCCTGCAGCCATGCTCCAGCACATACATATCATTGGCTTTTTTTTCCTCTTTCCAGGTTCATCACATGTGGAAGTATGAAGTGTAACTGGTTTACCGGACCAGAGGTGCCTGATCTAAACAGAGCGCCATGCTATTTAGTCCTAACCAGAGCCAAGACACTGCTTGCTGCTGCAGAGTTTCCCTAAGGTAAGAGGTTGCTTTATCCCCTCCTGCTCAACGATGTTCACACAGGCAGTTACACAGCTCCCTCTTCTGCAGCCCATAGCATGGCAGGCAGTTCCAGGACCATGGCTGGGGCAGCTTCCCAGTATTAAATGCTGTTTTGAAAGACTGCATTAGCATTCATTAAGAGTTGTTTATACCAGGAGAAATCATGGAGTCCCGCTGTTAATTCAACCCTCGCTTACAGCCCAGCAACTCTCTGCTGTGGCCAGGCAAAGAATGGCAGGTGGAGCACCTGGTCCAAAGTTACAGAGCAGGCAGCTGCAGAGGCAGGCATAGAAGCCAGGTCTGCCAAGCCTTAGGCTAGACTGCACAACCTCCTCCAAAGGTCTGATAAACAATGCACTTGCACTGGGTCAACTTACCTACATTTCTCTCTACTGACTCCAGTGGGGTTCTGGACAGACAACAGCAGCTCTCTGGAGTAGCTGCTAGCAGTAGATGCTATTACTGTGCTTCACGCCTGGGTGGTTGAGGAGCGTACACTAGCCTGTGCACCTACAGCAGACTGCTCTTGGGTGAAAGCAGAGATAGCGCTGACCCAGGTTTATTTTTACTACACACTTTCCATGGGATCACTTTGCTTCAGATCTGAGGCACTTAATGTCTGTTAGGAGCTTACAGTATCAGTCAGCTTCTTGTCTGCACTTATGCTAAAGGTGAGTCCACTAGTGTGGGTCATGGGTCCAAGCTCAAAGTTTGGATAGCTAATCTCAGAGACCTAGGACTTGACTTTAAGAATATGGAAGTGCTTGCAGATCTCATCTGGTTCTGTGGGACTAGCTTAGCTTTCCCGCATGGGTGCCCAAAATTAGAAGGAATTAGTAATGTGAACCTAATTAATGACTGGCAAGGTCCTGCAGCAAGCATGTCTTAAGTATCCTGACAGACACCAGCTGTCTCAGTTCTGTGCTTTCAAATCCCGCTTCCTGAACTGTAACACAAAAGACTTTGCCTACGTCGCAGCTGCCAGAGAAGAAGAACAGGCGAGGGGGTGTACACATCTCTTCCATCATCTGGGCAAACAATGCAGGAGCTGTCAATGGCACCATAAGAACTGCTGTACGTGGAACTGCTGTTAGCAAAACCCCGCTAAGGTAGGGAGTGTCCCTATTAGTATGTCACTGAAAGGAATTGTCCTGTGCTACTTAAACACTGACCAGTCCTCTGCCAGAGCCAGAGTAATGTTTTGGCCCAACAGCAGCTGAACTTTTCTGTGCCTTTTATATATTTTTGACTTGCTAAGTTAACTGGATCTTCTCCAGCTGGAGGTTAAATGCCAGCAAATAAGCAGGTTGCCTGTTACTGTTTAAACTAAAAATGCACTTGCATTGTAGTAGGTGATGTTTCCTCGTATCACCCCAATGCTTAAATTTTCTCTTGCTAGGTTTTTTTTTTACCATGCAGACAAGCCTGCACTTCAAAATGTACTAAAATTTCCTGGCCACAGAGCTTCATGCAACTTTTTTTCTGACCACAGGACATCAAGCTTTTGCAGTTGTGGAGTTTACCTAAAAGGAGAAAGACCTAGCCGCTCCTTTCTAAGGATGCTTGTCACATAGGAGCACTTTGAGGGTACTGCCTTTCTGCAGCTAAAGGCATGGCAAGCCTTCCCTGGACCATGACAGAGGGGCTCTCCAATGAGACAGTCAATGCCAGCTTGGAGGTAAGCTTCCAGTACCCCCTCTTCACTGTCATCTACAGCCTCGTCTTTGTGCTGGGACTGATAGAGAACATCCTTGTCCTGTACCTGCTGGCCTCCAAGGTCACCCACACCTCTCATTCCTACATATACATAATGAACCTGGCTATAGTAGATACCTTGTTTGTTTGCATCTTGCCCTTTAAAATCCATTACCATCAAAACCAGAACCACTGGATCTTTGGTGACCTGGCTTGCAGAATCACTGGCACCTTCTATTACATCAACATCTACCTAAGCATTGCCTTCTTCACCTGCATTTGTATTGATCGGTACATAGCCGTGCTGCACCCCTTTACGTACATCAAGATCAAAGGCACCCACTACACAGTAGCAGTCATTGCCCTCTGGTTGGCTGCCATAAGCATTGCCGTCTCGCTGATACTCGAGGGGCCCCTTCACAACAGCAGCACAGGGAACAGGACAGCCTGTTTTGAGAACTTCTCAGTGACCAGCTGGACCCATCGCATGGTGCCCTACAACGTTCTTGCCTTGATGTTCGGCTTCGTCATTCCCTTTGCTATCATCCTGATCAGCTACCCTCTTATTGCCAAGCGCATCTCCCACATCAGGCACAACATGTTCAAGAAGAAGGCCTTGAGGACTATCTACGTGATCCTGTTTATCTGCACCGTGAGCTTCCTTCCTTACCACCTCACCCACTTATTCCACTTCCTGGCTAAGGCTCAGGTCATCAAAAATCCCCAGTTTACCAACTTCATCTACAAAATGCGCCGGGTTACATTAGCTCTGGTTAGTTTTAATTGCTGCCTGAACCCCATCCTGTACTACTTCATGTCTGCCAGCAAGAAGTGGCACTTTCAGATCAGGCTTCGATCCCAGCCCAAGGAGGTTTACACCATCTGTGACAGAAAATTCAGTAACCATTCCTGCTTTTACCAAAGTAAGAGAGCCAAACCTTGAAAGCAAAAACACAAGGATGAAACAAACTGGTTTACGTAAAACAAGGTAAATCAATCATTCACCTCTAAGTTCCTGACTTAAATTTAACCCAACTTTGAATTGTAGCACTAGTAGTAGTAAGGGAACTCCCTGAGATCAAGGTTGTGTTATGCCTGGTTCTATACTTCTGAAGTGAACAGCATCCATGTTAAAAACAGCTGCTTCCATCCTTCCTTGCCAAAAGAAGCATCAACTGATAACAGCAATCTTTATTTGTGGCCCCAGCCAAGCTGTAAGGCCTGGTAGCAGAGGTCACACAAAGCAGCCTGTGCTGTCTGGTCTGTGAATTAGAAAGACTTGCATTTGTACCCAGTCCCACTGCAGGTTTCATAAGCAGTGACAAAATGTCAAAGTGAGACTGCAGAGCAAAATTTCCATATTAACATTACTGTTAAGTTAAAAAATCCTTTATTGGAAAGTGGCAACACTAGGCTGATTTCCAAAGCAAGCAAGGCAGTTATCTTGCTGGCGTTTAACATATCCTTGTAGAATAAAAACAATTCCAGCCCTGAATGGCTGCTGGCTACACACTGTGAATTAAAAAGGGGAACTAAAACACAAGCAACTGGCCTTGTTAAACACATTGTTTTTGTATATGGTATTCATTTTTCATGTTGCACTGAGTGGATTAATTACAATTAAATAGATATTGAATTCTAAGTATTAAATGGACCTGTCCCAATAAGGGTTGTTTGGCATACTTAGCTACCTAACTGAAATGACTCATTTCCTCATCTGAACTTCTCTCACAAGGTTGGGGTATTCCTTATTTTAACTTCAAGGGAGGCAGTCTGGGCAGTGCCTAGAATAAAAGGATAAGGAGTTGCAAACCCCTGGGTTCAAACCCCAGGTCTGCCAACTTGGCTCAGAGATTTTGGCAACTCCTTCAGCTGCCATGCATCTGTGAAGTTGGAATAAACGTGTGCCTCAGCAGGCTGTTACTACTGAGGTCCATTGGTTACCAACACTGTTATTCTTGTACCATTTCCAGAACACAGGTGCAATTAAGTTCATTGGAGGGCTCTTTTCTCTAACCCAGCAGGGATATTAGAAACATGGAGGGACAAAAAATTGTACGAGCGCCCTACTATAGGCTTGTCAGCTACTGTACAAAGAAGCTTTGCAGACATTTTAATAGATTAAGTTACGGCTGCAATATGAAGCTTGGGACTTTGTGTTAATACTGGATTGAGCTAGCTGGTCTTTTCCATTTTAATGCTGAAGCTAAATGGCTCTTAAACTGTTTTTGTTAATGCCTCAAACCTGTTTTCTATATCACTCCCATAGCAGTGTCCAACTGAGCTACCAAAGACAGGTGGCTCCTGTTCAAAAGGCTTGTAAGGACCCAACTGAGCTAAAAGAGCAAGCAAGACAACAGAAATTCATGGGGCAGTGACTTAGAAGAGGAAAATGGTGCTATGCTATGGTGTGTAGGTTGATGTTCTCACTTGTTTGTTAGTGAAATAAAAACCTAATTGCTGCATGGAAAGTTACTGTCAGAGGGTAACTGACTTTTCATACCTCAGAAATAAATGCAAGCAGAAAAACTCGGTGAGGGTTTTTCCCGTTGAGAAACCACTGTTGCTAAATCAGAACCCTGCCTGATGACTTGGAGCATATTGAACTGCACAGACCATGGGACAGAGGAAAGACTTAATTTTTTTATTTAAAAAACACAACCTACATATTTACATCCTTCCCTGCTTCACCCTTCTGACAATGTACAAAAAAAAAAAAAAAAAAAAAAGGTAAAAAAGACCTGGAGCTTCCTCGTCCTTGCTACAGACATTCAGCCTGTTGACTGGGGCAGTCCCTTTTTCAGGAGGGAGGTCAGATAGCTCCCCAGTTCTTCATCCTAGACACAGAAAACAAAGAAATCAATGGTACAGCACGCTCTAGGCTCCCAGGTCTTGCGCTGTTAGTCAGAACCTCTTTTTTAGGCACAGCTATACACCAACGTTCCAGACCCAAGCAGCTCCCAAATTATCAGGGCTTGCACTTGGGAGCCAGATTGTCTAGCTTGAACCCATTTCTGGCTTAGCAATAAAACCTGCATGTGTCAGAAATGAGCTTAGATGCCTTTGAGGAGACTGTTTTGAGGATAAGTGCCTCTCTTTTTAAAGCAGAGAAAGAACTATTGATTTTTGCTTAGCTCTCAGGAAAGCGTTTCCTCTCTGGGATCAAAGATTTTCAAAAAAAAGTTCACAGAAACTAGACTTGTGAACACATCTTAAAATAAGACTCCATCTATGAAGAGAAAAAACACAGCGCCTCCTTCAGCTGCAGCTTCACTTCAGAAAGCATTTTTGCTAGTCATTAAGTTGCAGACTTTGTTTATATGTCTATTTGTCGCAACTCAGCTTGTCACACAGCCCACAAGACTTCTCCATGCAAACATCAGTCACAGAATTGATAGCTGGAAACTAGACTGTAGCAACAACCCAGAAAAGTAAATGAGAATGCACCAACAAGATACTGAAAAATGTGCCTAGCTTAGTGGCTCATGTACTCCCTCACACAAAGATGGTGCAATGCTGTAACCACATTCATATGGAAACTAATCCTTAAGATGGCACACCCATTCCACAAACACTGATGACAAACCAACCACAGAGTCACTCTGACGGCAGACATCTTGCTGATGAAGTGAAACGTGTTCTCACCTGGTACGTCCAGGAAACCAGCAGAACTTTGGTTCCTTGATCCTCTGAATGTGCTGTGGCCTGGATGAGAATAGACTCCACCATTATAGACCCATCAGGGAGGTGCTGAACTGAATAATCCTTGAGGATGCTAGGGAGAAGGTGCATTACATATTTGTAAGTGTTCTCTGCTATGCATAAACCCGAGCTGCACCTCAAACGTCCACCCCCCTGCCTCTGAGCCAACACTGACCACCTGAGGAAGTCCACGCAGGGCTCATTTAGAGCCTGCTAATGCTGCTCTTTCTGTCTATCCTACGTTCCCTATAGAGTTTGATTTCTGTGGAAGTAACAAGCCAGATCAGCTCCTCAGGTACAATTTTGGACTCTCTTGGGCCACAGAGTACTGCTCCTACCCTGGGCCAGCTGATTTTGGACACCAACTTCATTCTAGACAGTTTCTCAGGGGTGCCTGCTCACCAGGGCAAATGCCCCTGCAGAAACTCTAAACTAGCTAGCTCACATGAGCACTGCCCACCCATCATATCTTCTAGCAGCTGGATTCCCAAGTCACCTCTTCCAACCCAGACAGCCCTTTTGCTATCTACTGACAGTCTGTACCTACACAGTGCTGGTTTGGATCAACATAGGTGAATCATGCTCACAGCTCTAGAAGCCCCTGCCCAAGTTTGGCACTGAGGCTACACTTACCCCTTGAGGTGGTTGTAAACCCGCAGCACTGTTTCGTGCTCCTTGCGAGGGTCCTGGATGTGGACACGACAGGTGAAGCGCAGCTGGTGCTCTGCAAGGCCCAGCTCCTTTAGTGCCTGCTCAGGAGAGACCAGACGGAAGCTCTGCCGAGGGAAGGGAGAAGTCTATGAGCTGCAGCCTCGCTTATACACTGGGCTGGAATCCCCCAAAATTTTTATATGGCTAGCTGTGGATGGTAATGAAAGCAAAGCAACCAACTCAAGGTGGGGACTGTCCCTCTCCCAACACCTGGGAATGCCCAAGCACACTGCAGCCCCTGCCACAAGCAGAAACAGCCAGCTGGATCTGGGTCTGCTAAGGTTACTTGCTTGAGGAGGCAGGGTGTGGGGGGGCAAAGAAAGCAGGGAGTACTTCTCTCTCTTACCAATTCCCCTTTTCTCAAAGCTACTCACTGATATAAAGCTCACAAAAACTGCCTGTGTGGAATGAACCAGTCATCTAATTACAAGGTTAGGTTGCAGGATAAGAATGGCCTGCCTGGCCAACCATCAGATGCACCCACTGCATAGCAGGAGGCTGCGGGGAAGCAGAAAGTTCCCTGGCCAAAGGGAAGAACTTCATGGGCAATGGTTCTGTGGATGCATCAGCCCAGTTTCCAGAGACCACTTCCAGATAGCCACGGGCACACCCGTCTCCTCTCTACAAAGCAGATGGCAGGGAAACTGGGAATCCTCTTACACCCACATTTTCTTCACAACCACATGGCACCTGGAAAGCTGCCACTGCTGGGCTGTTTCCCAGAATATTGGGCACCCTCTCTACTGTTCTCTGTGCTGGGATTGTTTAAAAGAAAAAAAAAAAACAGAAAGTGGGGGGCTCTGAGACAAGAGGCCAGAAAGGCTACAAGACAAGTACCAGAACAGTCTCCTGGTCACTTACATTATCCTTCATGATCAGCGTGCCATGCATGAGCTTTGGCTTCTTGGCATCTGGGAGCGGACCTAGAGCAGGACCAATGGAAAAGGAGGGCATGGCCATTAATGACCTTGTGCTTACCCGACACATTGATAGAAACAGTCGAGTGCTTTGGGATCTCACGGAGCCCCTGGTGACAGAAGGGTTTGTACAGCCTCACAGTGGGAATACAGCAGGCCCATTCTGTGGGCCCGACCAATAAGTCCTAGTCACTCCCTCTTTAAAAACAAGTGCAATGGAGTTCAACCTTTAAGCAATGGAGGTGTGACAGCCACACACTCATTACACCCTCCCAGCTTAACTGGGAATTTCAGCAGAGCAGAAGTGACACGTCCATACACATCTGCCCATGAAGCAAACTGACATGTTATCTCTGCACAGTGTCTGGCTGCTGAACAACCATCTCCAACTTTCCTGCATGGGGAAACAAAAATCCCCACACACTGAATCCACCAGATGCAGAGATATATTGCTAGGGTGAGAAGCCACTGCAACTCTCTGGAAGCCCCTTGCAAACTCTAGCCCTGATAAAACTCAGTTATACAAGGATCTTGGAAATGCCCCCCTCAGTTTCATAGTTTCTAGGGTCGGAAGGGACCTGAGTAGATCATCTAGTCCGACCCCCCGCCATGGCAGGAAACAATACTGGGGTCAAACAACCGCAGCAAGATGTGCATCTAACCGTTCACAATCCAGGGAACACTCATTCAGTAATACAAAAATAAATACAATCCAGTCACTGGGCCCCACCAGCAGGAACTCCATGGCAGCCATCTGTTACCTAGTGCAGTCTCTCTCTTCAGCAGTCCAAGGGAGATGTCCACGGGGATGTTGGGGTTGGTGAAAAACGTAGTAGTTTCTCCATTCGCAGGCATGTAACAGTTCACATCTGTATTAACAGCAAAGAGGATTGGAGGGACATTCACACAGAGCCTCCCCCTTTCAGCATCATCAAGGGCTCTGCATTGTATATGCAGGACGCGTTGTTCCTCAACCTGGTGAGTGTGGCACAGTGAGGCTAACACTCCTGTACATGCAATGAGACTTCCCAGGGCACCTATGACATACCAGGGCCTGACTCTTAATTCTAACATGGAAGAGGGCAGAGACCCACTGAAAGGGAAGGCCACTACCTACTGACTCCTCATCAATGCATTATGCAGGGCTTCTTTTGGAGAACTGCCCACTCTGAACCTATGGGCTAGTGACAGCTGAGATCACAGGCTGCAGACAGACTACAGCAAAGCTGGCAGACGGAATAAAAGCAAGCCAGTGCTAGGGAAGGCATCTAAAACTGCCCAAAAAGGAATGTCCAGAGAGCTATGTGAGGAGCTCTCTATCCTACCTGCACTTAGGAGTCACTGATTTAAAAAAAAAAAAAAAGTCTGGTTTGTCTCCAGTGCTTGCCCGGTCTTTAGCACAGAAATATGGACACAAAAGCACTTCGTTTTCCTTTCCACATCTCTGTTCTGGCTTTAGGAAACACAATTTTAAATAAATCTGTAACACCACACAGACAACACACACTCCCTGCTCCTCAGTGAAGCAACAGCAGGGGCTTACTATACATGACAGCAAGCATCTTCACAACTGGTCTGAGAGGGGCCAGCAGCACAGGAAACTATCCATGCTCCAATCAGTCACACCCTCCCCGCTTCCACGCTCCATCTGCCCCACAAATGGTACGTACGAAATTCCTGTTCAATTTTTTGCTTCAGGAACTCCATCTTCTTTGCCTCCCCATGGACCAGAAGCACATTGCGTGGCTCAGCCTGGCGGATCAGCTGCATGATGCCCTTGGCATCGGCGTGGGCACTGAAGGACATGTATTCCACCTGCATCTTCACTTCCAGCTGCAGCGAGAAGCACACAAACCCAGCCCCTGATCATCGGGAATCGTATGACTTCCACACCGTGCAGGAAGTAGCATAGGGCTCTTGACGCACACAACGCTGTGGGAGTGAACAGAAATCCCACATGGCAGGAAGCTGGTCAGGCGAAGCAGCCTGATTCCCAGCTTCACTGGGGGGCATTGTGCCGGGAGCACTCCATGTTTTACAGGATCAGACTGTGCCCTGCAGCACTGGTTCAACTATGCAACAGTGTATCAGCATGTAAGGACTGCAATTAACACTTTTCATCCCCCCCTTCTGCACAAAGCCCACAGGCTGGCTACCTCTCTGGTTACAGGGGATTTAAACCTCTTCTGGACACAGCATAGTTGCCCACCCATGCTAAAATCCCCAGAATTTGGCTTTTCAGTGACTTAAGAGACTTAAGAGTTACTGCAGTGCTATTGCTTATGCAATCTACAGCTGCCAGGCCATATGCAGAAGGGGGCAAATGATCGCGAACACAAGGAAAGAAATCTGTTGAATAATCCCTCCTGTTTAAACATTTCTCAGCCTAACAACCAACACTGAGGTTTTCTTGGACAGAAGGTAGTAAGGTTATAAGTGTCACCCATGGCCAGCAGGGCCTAGTAGCTGCCCGTCTTTGAAGAGCTTCCCCAAAAGCTCAGTCTGGTCACAGTCACTTACTATTTGCCTCCCTTCCATTTCCAGCTTCCGCTGCCCACTCAGGATCTTGTGGCCCACAGTTCCTTGCACACAGTAGCCTGGCATGATGACCTAGGAAGGAATCCAGAAAAATACATCACCCCTGCATACGACCTGAGCTGCAGAATTACCCAGGTGTTAGTCATGATGGAAGTGTCCATGGTTCTGAGCCTGTCCACCACAGCCTCTGCTACTCTCTGTTCAGTTTAACTGTTCCCTCCCTGCATTCTTCCTGGCAAAATCCTCAGGGATGAAAGAAGCATTGAGAATAAAACAAAAGATGGCTTCTGTTAGAATGTGTGTTGCTAACCAAGGCTTGTTACCAGCTAAGACAGGTGTCTCAGGGGATACCATCAAAAGAATGCAAGTAGGGTTGAAAATAAACTCCCAGCAAAAGCATCTTGCAATGCTCCTCGTTTCTGAGGCACCTCCTAATGTCACAGATTAAGAACCCTAACAGCTAGAGTTGATAAAACCTGCACTTTTGGTCATTCCTCAAGGGATTCCCTTCTCCCCATGCCCGTAGAGACCAGATCAATCGTGCAGGTTCATTGGGGTCTCTTTAAAGGAAGGCCTCTTTCAAAGACCTCTGGAATACCCAGTAGGAAAAAAGAGCTTTACACAGTCTCAGTCAAGGAGTGTTCCCTTATTGCTTTACATGAAAAGATTGCAGCCAAATGAACAGTACCTCTCTGCAGGCTCCCCTAAAAGCCTCAGAACAGGATGGCTTTAGAAACATGGGCTGCTTTCCAAAGTTATCCCCCATGGTT
Source organism: Crocodylus siamensis (assembly GCF_052110815.1). Lineage (NCBI taxonomy): Eukaryota > Metazoa > Chordata > Crocodylia > Crocodylidae > Crocodylus > Crocodylus siamensis. Next base: position 7,107,085 of record NC_143406.1, on the reverse strand, counting down.
ACTTGCCCAAACAGCACACATGCGAGTCCTGGCCTCCACTGAAATAAATGGAAACCCGGTCTGCAAAGCATGCACAGCTCACATGCAGTGTCTGTGGGGATGAATAATGTGTTCTTCTTCACACATCATCATCTCCTCTCTCCACCTTTGGAATCTGGAGTCAAGACACAGCTGGTGACTTTGAGGAGGTTAAATGTTAGCACCAGAACCAAGTGCGTCATATTCACTGATATGCACCAACAAACTAGGTCTTAACCTTCTCCCGCTGGTCACAGTTTGACTCCTGGGGAGGAACAGTGCATTTCAGTGAGCTACAGTTTGATCTGTAAGCACCACTATTCTGAAATCATGCTGCTAGTACACAATACAGCAGCCAGTCAGGGGTTATAATTATTATTACCGTTAGTGGATGGATTCTTCAGAAAGACTCGCCTGAAAGAGTCTCCTGCTATTCTTACCCCATTAGATACACAGCTTATTCCCAAAACTGTGTGGGCCATGCAGCATTCACACAGGTGTCATTCAAAGCCACAGAGCTTTCTTACCATGTTCTTTTCATTTCCTGCCCATTTCCGGAAGATCTGTAGGGATTGTCCTGCATGTAGCATGCCTGGAGTTGCAAATACGACCTAGACAGAACACATGCTTAGAAGCTACCACACCCAAAAGACCATTTCTCTCCGCAGTTTAAAAGCAGTTTTGAGAGACAGCATTTCAAACATGAACAAGGAAATGCCTTTTCTGGCCCTGTATTGTACCAGCTCTCACACAGTGCAGTACGCACTCTGCACTTGTATTTTGCACATGATTTGTTTAACCTAATCGAATTCAGTGGAAATTACTTTCCACCAAACCTCATTCCTCAAAATTTCCATTTCCTTCTAAGCCTTTCACTGATAACAGGAGCTGCGGATGCTCAGCCCCATAACACGGGTGAGTTTCTTTGCTAAGCCAGGCCTGCAGTGGTACTGAAGTGGTTCCTATCCCAGCCCCTCTGTTCTATAACCTTCCTAACCACATACCATTGGCCCAGGGTTGTCAGCAAAGGCCCTGTCAAAAGCCTTGATATGTTTGAATTCAAACATGTTTCTCTGGACAAAAGTCTTGCGAATCTTCTGATTGGTCCACGTGATGAAGAGCTTGTAGTAATGATTGGCCTTTTCCGTGAGACCGGTGGAGAAATAAATCGGGGCCTTCAGGTTCATTCTTTCCCTTTGGGAAGAGAAACAAGTCAGTCAGTCAGGCCTGGCTGCTTCTGGCAAGCACCACTGGGCTCTTCCCTCTGTGCACACAAGAGTCAGTCCCACTACCCTAAATTTCTATGCACACCCTCACAGAAGGGAGGTGGGGATCATTGATCAATATCCCGGTCATACCAACGTGCAGCCTCTCATCAATAACTTGCAGAGAAACAAATGGGATGTCTGCTCTAATCCAGTATGAAAAGGGTGAAGCTGATGCTTACCAGAAAGTCTCCAGTAAGATGCAGAGCTCTTGGGCACGTCCCAGAGCAAACACCGGGATAAGGACCTGCCGATGAGATGCAGAGTTAGGCCATGATACCCTCAATGACTGCAAACAAATCAATGCAGCAGAGATACTGCTTCCCAACAAGCATCTCTGGGCTCCTCTCATTCCCCAAGGAGCCCACATCTCCCACAGGGCTGGGGGAGCCCCAGTTAGCTTTTGCCACGTAACACACCTTCCCTCCTCTCTCCACAGTTTCATGAACCTTCTTCAGGAAGTCTCGTTCCCGACAGCGCTTGGAGTCTCTGATAGTGGTGGCATAGGTGGACTCTGAGATCAATAGATCAGGGCGACACTTATCAATCCAAGCAGCACTAAAGCAGTACCAAATTAAAAAAAAAAAAAAAAAGACCATTTAATAACGACAACAAGGAATACACAGCCCCCACAGCTCTCAAAACAGATGTCAACAGCCTCCATTTACAGCTGAGGAAACCATGGCACAAAAAAAAGTGTGGACCACTAGAAGGTCAAACACATTTAAAACGTACTGTGACAACGAAGCAACGTATGGACTACTCAAATTCAAAGGCTGTGCAATCTTGACAAAGGAATCAATATGACCATATGCCAGAGTGAAGAGCATTGCATTTACCTCTATCCTGAGACATCATTAGAAACCTATTTAGCACAGCAATCGAAAATGTCATTTATCTTCCCAGCAGGGAAGGCATTAAGTGGTCTAGTCTCCCACCAAAGAATGTGGAATCATCACAAATAAATTCCCACGGGTTAACAGGACCTGCCAATACAATCCCCCAATCTGTAGCAGCCCCAATACAATTAATGGTGACTATTTCTCACTTACCCTAAATGTCTGTCTGGCGTCATATTATAATCCCCCTAATGGAAAAAGAGAAAAGATTAAAGGGACCCATTTACTGCCTCAAAGGTAACTGGGCATATCCCATTAGAGACGTGAGTGTCCATAAAATATTTATCTGGATACTTACTGTGTACGCCACAGACTCGCTGCCAACTTTGATCTGGAACATGGCTGCTCCCAGCACATGGCCAGCGTAGTATGCCTTGATTTCCAACTCGTCATCCACCTACATGGAAAGATGTCCACTGGCATCCAAAAGAGGCTTGGTCTCAATTGGGAAGCAAAACTCATAAGCTGGGGCATGCGACCCTGAAAACAACTGATTTAATTGCTCTGCTTCTTCACTGACAGTGCTCCATATCAAACCCTTCGCACACCTTGGGGGCTGCAAAGGGAAAGTGACAGGCATCACTGAACCCCCGAAGTCAGAACAAATCTTGAAGAGTAAGAGCAAGCCTGGCAGCTAGGGCAGACGATCCCAACACAGTGGTGTTTCAGAAGATTTCTGTGCCTTCTTTTCTCATTGGGCACTACCCCTCTGTCTAAAAACATGTCTAGACTGCAACACAGGAGCCTTTAGCAGTGTAGGCACAGAAGCACAGAGCTCTAATGCATGCTGTACAACCCAAGAAACAGAGTAAATACTTGGACACGGTCTGCTTCCAGCTGTGGGTTGCTGCAGCTATTCTGCTGGTAATGCCTAAGCCAGTTAGCGTAAAGCTAGTTCAGGTTTATCTGACCACATTGTAATGCAGATGTACCCTGACCTTGGGTGACGGGGGATTTGATACCAGCCTTCAACTCCCTGCAGGGAGGTTGCAAAGAGGACAGAGCTGGACTGTTCCCAGTGGTGGCACATGACAGAACAAGGAGCAATGGGCTCAAGTTACAGCAAGGGAAGTTTAGGTTAGATATTAGGAAAATCTCTCTCACTAGGAGGATAGTAAAACATTGGAATAAGCGACCCAAAGAGGTTGTGGAATCTCCATCCTTGGAGGTTTAAGAGCCACCTAGACCAGGGGTTCTCAAACTCTGTGATACTGCAACCCCAAGTGCTAGGTGGCAGTGACGGAGGACAGGGAACTCACACGCAGCAGCCACTGCCGCCATCCGCTACTCTGCGTCACTGCGCATATCCCCTGGGAAGTTTGCAGCCCCCTTTTAAGTTGCTCAGTTTTGACCCACAGTTTGAGATCCCCGGCCTAAACAAAGCCTTGGCTGGGATGACCTAGCTGGGGATGGTTGTAATTTGAGCAGGGGGTTGGACTATACTAGATGATCTCCTGAAGTCTCTTCCAACCCAAATTTTCTATGATTCTCTGGGCTGCTGGGACAAAGAGACAAAAACAGTCCTGCTCCTTGACTGGGCCAAATGGTTTACACCAGCAGCGCCCAAGGTGGGTCATTCACCTGGACGGTCTGGTGAAGGTGGACAGCTACCACTTTCTTCATGCAATCCTTAATCATCTGGGAAGTGAAGAAGTTGGTCTCGCCTTTCTTATCCACGGTGATTTTCCTGTAGTCTTCCAGCAGGATGGGGCAGATGGCCTTGGTGGGGTGCGTCATGTATATGGGTCCATCATAGCCGACCATTTCGCTGAAATATGGCAGAGCTCCACAGTGGTCCAAGTGAAAGTGGCTGCAAAGGGACGTGCAGAATAAGAGGTATAACCCAGGGGCCTTGAGTCAGACTTTTCCAGGTCCTACCCCACTCCGGGTGTTGAGAGACATTACAGACACACAAGTATTGTATTATATAAATGTACATTAAATTAGGCCTGCTAAACATTCATGTTTTTCAAGTGCTGAGAGAGCTATGCGCGATGCACAGGCGTTAGACCATCTACCAACTGTTAGGTATTACCAGCACTAATACTATTAAGTATTACTAACGGTGAATTACTAACACCGTTAGATATTACTAGCACTGGTCATCATGGGAGGGGGCTGTTCTGAACGGTCAAGAAGTGCCTCCGAAGCACCTCTCTTTCCACCTGGATCGCAAGGGGGCTGCAAGGTCTCTCACCTGATGATGACGCAATCCAGAAAGTCCGTCAGCCGTCCGTTCTGGGTGATGTAGGAGAAATCGGGGAAGCGCCTCTGCAGGACAGAAAAGCAGGTCATCCACAATCAACAAAGCTGGCTGTCAACGTCATTAAACAAATGGCCGTGTCCAGCACGTCAGGAGTCCGCGACAGGGCGATCACGGAGACTGCCACCAGCACAAATGGGGACGGTTTCAGGGGGAGGGGACGGCAGAGCAAGGGAAGAGGATGGCAAAAAGGCCACAGCCCAACTCACATCGTCGTTGTAGCCCATGTGCATGCCGCAGTCCAGCATGACGTTCTTGCCCGCGATGGACACCAGAATGCAGCTGCGGCCCACGTCCTGGCCGGCCCCTGGACAAGGACAAGAGGCAGGTGCATCAATCACGGCAGCCTCGCTGCGCCCACCTCTCCCCGCCCGCCCGGCGCAAGGCTGCGGGCGCTCCTAAGCCCCACCGCAGCGTACCCAGGGGGGTGACTTTAATCTCAGGCATTAGCGGGCCGGGGGGCACCAGGCCGCGTCGCCAAGCAGACAGGGACCCTAGCTGCACCCTTCGCTTCCAGGTCACGGGCCGCCGGAGACAGGGACCCCGCTTCCTTCACTTCCGGGTCAAGGCCGCTTGAGTGCCGCCGGTCTGCTGCGCAGGCGCTAACGACCCCCCCGGCAGTCGATCTGACGATCCACAAGTCAGACGCGACTTCCGGGTCTGCAGCCAATAGCGAGTGCCGCCGTCGCCCTGCACCCGACAGTGCGGAAGAGAACTCGATGGTGATTGGCTGGCGCGGAGGGGTGGGAAACGCCGGGTGCGAGTGCTCAGGGGCAAGGCCATGGCTGAGCGGCAGGACGGCTTCTGCCTGCGGGAGGTGCTGGCCGCCTTCCGGGCCTGCCTCACGGCGGAGCAGACCGTACTCATGGACCCCTACCTGCGCGGCTGGAACGGGCTCATCAGGTAAGCGGGGGTGCGGGGCCGCATTCTCCCGCCTGCACGCGCACTTCCCTTCCGGTACCGTATTCTCCCGCGTGCACTACCTCGCTCCTAGTACCATATTTTCCTAGATACATATGCATGCCCCTCTCTCCTAGTACCGTAATCTCCCGTGTACATCCGTGCCTCCCTGCAGGTACCGTATTCTCCCGCGTACCTTCTGCTAAGTCCTACTGTATTATCATACACACCGCACACACCAGTTCCTTATCCCCCACCCCTACAGTGGGGGGGAGGGGTTTTTTCTGCCCCAAATAGACTCCCCCGGCTTTGTGTTTGCCCCCCCCATCTGCTGCTCTTCCTTTGTTTTAGCTCCTCCTCAAGCAGGTAAATACAGTAATAAATAACTGAGCCTCTGAAATGGGGAGCTGCTGAGCCCATGGGTGTGATGGGAAGCAGCCAGGAGTCTACAAAGGCTGTGCCGCTCTGCTCAAGAGACAGCGCTGCTGTATTTTCCTGTATGAGTGGAGTTTAGGGGCCAGGCCACTAATGCAATCTCAGAGCTTTGGGTTTTTTTCTATTGCTGTTGCTGCTGTTTCAGCAGCGTTTCTCCAACTCCCTCTTCCTGTTGCATAATGAGGTTTTTGTGGTTTGATGGTAGGTTTCTGAACAGCCTGGGCACGATTTTTTCCTTCGTGTCAAAAGACGCGGTGACCAAAATACAGATCATGGAGAAGTACCGCAGCAGCGACCAGCAGGAGAGATACGAGACTCTTCAGTCCATGGTGGAGTACGAGTTGGCCAACGGCCTGGTTGGCCTCAAAAACCGAGGGGAGTGCCCAGAGTCAGGCTGCCGGACCATCTTGCGCCTCCACCGAGCCCTTCACTGGCTGCAGATGTTTCTCGAGGGGCTGAGGACCAGCCAAGAGGACTCCAAGACGTCTGTGATCTGCACAAACTCGTACAATGCCTCCTTAGCAAACTACCACCCCTGGGTTATTCGCAAGGCCGCCATACTGGCTTTCTGTGCTTTGCCCACCCGAAATGCATTCCTGGAAAACATGAATCTTGGCACTCCCGAGGAGGCGGTAGATATGCTGGGGGAAGCCTTACCTTATGTCTGCAAAGTCTATGAGATCACAGAGGAGCTGTATGCAAAGCATAAAATGCTCGACCTTCCTTGATGGGGGGGAAGAGGGTGGGGTTTGATTGCATTGTCTCGGTAGTGTGACATGCAGGGACCCACGCTCCTTATCGCTGTGCACACGTGTAAACTAGAACCTGCTGATATGCACTAAAGCTTGGGGTCTTTCCTCTTCTGTTCCACTGTCACCTCTCATATATTGCTAATAGACTGCAGCCAAATCTGAGTGCTTTTCTTGTCTCATGATAGCATCCATGTTTTGGCTTCTGTTTTGTTGAAAGAAAGAGAGATCATTCCAAAGCTATATGCTATTGCTCGTGCTTCAAGGGATCCTTCATCTCTCTCCTGTCCCTTGGGTTCCTTTCCAAACTTTATCTGATTTTTTTTTTTTCTAGTTCTTTAGAAAACTGGATGTAGGACCCAGAAATGACGGATCACTTAATTTTTACCTTGAAGCAGGAACGCTGGGGAGGTCTGTTCATCCTCCTGTTCAGGGACAAGGGAGAAATCCTTGGGACATACCAGAGCCTTGAATTTTGCTCTTTAGTTTGATGCACTTTTATTCCTGGGCTCTGGTAACTGTAATGCTTTCTCTTGGAAGAAGCAGTTGAGCTTAGATCTCCTTGAAAATTGTTTGTCATTAATAGCAGATCATTCTTGCGTGTTCTCCTCTGCTTTCCCCTCCACTCAAAAAGAGTTCAGGAGCATTGAACTGTGATACTGTAACGTATTTGTCTCTTCGTTTCTATGCAGGCATGTCAGAGCAGGGAATCCTTTTCTATTCCTTCTTTCTATCCCCTCTTGCTCTTTGCTGTTCTAACTTGTGGCATACACTAAAGCAGCTTCCTCATGATACTAAACTACAAAACTGTGCAGAGTTTTATGCATTTTGAGGACTGTATATATAGAGGCTGCATAACAATATAATAAGCTTGAGGAAACAAAGGGAATGCTGGAGGCTTGGAGAAACAAAATGCCTTGGGCTGATTGTAACTTGTGTTGTATATCAAATCAGTGTGTGCAGCTTCTTCCCCCACCTCTCGCCAAAGCTGTAATGGTTTCCAGACCAACTAAATGTTAGGTTTTAAACAAAAGGCAAATATTTATGCAAGTTCTGTTGCTATTTTAGTGTGGATTCTCGTTTGCTAAAGTATAGGATAAATAAGAAGGGACATGTAAATAAGGCAGTGTACTTGAATTTGGAAAGCCCTGGATGTGTTTTGTATCCTGAGAGCCACTACCACGACCTGTGTTCTGAAAAACACTAAAACAGAATAACCCTAGACACTAAAATGCCTGCTGATTTATCCTGTGGGACACAGGAATTCAGTGTTACCTCACAGGGTTCAGTCTAGTTAACATTATTGTCTGTTAAATTACATAAAATAACTTGCTCCCACAGAGCGCTGTCATACAGGAATGCCTCCCTCTTTCAGATGTTGGAAGGCCTGTGTGACCTTTGGCTTAATGCAAAGCATGAGCAGCTGGGTAATTAGCAGCTTAGTGTGTTGATTACAAATGAGACCAAACCCTTAACTGAAGTTTGTAGAAAGCACCTCTGTCTGGCTGATTGGTGTCTCTCTATGGAAAACTGTTTAGCTAAGGGACTTGGAAAAGGAAGGCTTTCCTGTCCAGTGCCAGCCATAATAAATACCTCTTAACCATGGTAGGTGTGTGTCCATGCTCTAAGGAAGCTCTGTGAAATGTGTTATTCTCCTTCCACGTGAAGATTTTTGACCTTTTAAAAATGCTGCTTTTGAACACAGTGCCATGGAGCAAATTATGCATGAAGACAATCCAGGTAGCTCCATGTGCCACCTTTTAAGAAACACTCGGGGATGTTTTATTCTGTGATAGCCAGCATAAAAACTTTCTCAGTTCAGCTTCTCCTGATGAGAGGCAGCTGGTGCTTTGGGGGCATATTGTGTTGCTTATTGATGGGTTTTGTGCCATGTATTGCCTGGAAATGAATGTAATGTTTGTGTTCCGTGGGACTAATACAAAGACAGCAGTTTTACCACGTACAGGTGGTTTGTTTGTTCTCCCTTGATATGTCCAAGCTAAGTACTCATCTTGTCAGACCAAAAGTTTAAGGGCAGGAGTTGAAACATAACTTACTTGCCTTGTTTTTTCCCATTACAGTCGGCCTGTCGGTGCTACATCTCCGTGTGCTGTTTATACTAATTCTCCTTTTTTTATTCGGGGTAGGCGGTTTATATATTGGGCTGCTTCAGAAACGCACTCTTACAAAAATACACAAGGCAAGCTCCCGGCTGCCGTCTCGGTAACATCTCTAGCCGGCTCCTCCGTGCGTGTGCTGCTAAATGAGAACTGCGCAGCTTTCAGCACTGCAACTGTCCTTTGCTCGGTGCACTCTGCCGCTTGTCTAAGATCTCTTGGCCACTTCAGCTCCCCTTGCCTCTGTTCATGACTGCTCGTTGATGGTGGAGCCTGGCAATTGGTGCAGATCCCCACTGACTTCTGAATGTGCCTGTCTGCAGGTCAGGGCCCAAGCTACCAGAGGGTTTGGTGGCCCACTTTGAAGCAGGGACTGTTGCGCGACAAGCAGAACTACAACTGCAGGGATGAATGCTCCTTTTTAAAGTCAGGTTGCAACGAGAAATGCAGAACTCTTAGTTCAGAGCTGATAATTTTTTGTGACTTACCTTTTTATTAGATCAAAAAAAAAATCTGGTTGCAATGAGTGCACTAGTACACCAGAGGGAGCTTACTAGCTGAACATTTTGGAAGAGGAGGCTGAAGAACTGAGCAGCTATCTGCTGCTTCTATGCACGTTGCCCTTGAATCAGCCACGTGCTAAATTACTCCTGCTCCCCCACAAATTTGTGCTTAGTCTTCAAATCTACCTTGCACACTTGAACCATGAACTCTGATTCACACTGCTCCTGTTCCTACCTTTGCACCCTGGACTTTTCTGGAAGGGGCGACAATGGTTCAAAGAAACCTCAGTAAGGAGCTTGCGCTGCTGCCATCAAGCAGTGTACAATAACTTCCACTTCAGCTCAGGAAGCCTACAATTTAGTTTGTTCTCACAAGGTGAGACAACACAGGAATGAACCCAACATCACATCCCTAAACCACTTAAGGAAAGCAGCGTTTCAGTCCAGAAGCGAAGACTAGCACCTCTGCTTTACATTAATACCGGGGCATAAATAAAAGCTGAGCAAATAAAAAGAGCAGTGGACCTGGGGGCTAAGTCCAGAGGTTCTCATATGATCAGTCTTCCCGTGATGTGAAGCTGATGGAGAAACCTTGGTCCTAAAGTAGATGCACTGTCATGCTCTAAAACATACCCCTTATTTCCATTAAAGATGTAGCAATGCCATAGGAGAGAAATATGCCCAACATCTCTTGTAAAAAATAGCAGCACCACTTACTTTCCCACTGCACAATGAAGCTGCCTGCCCAAGCATAGTCCAGCAACAATCGAGTGAGGTTCAGAGGTTCGTGGGCCACAGTCTCCTAGACTTAAAGAGAAAAAGTGTTTGAGATTCCTCCTGTCTGTGACTAGCTCCTACCCTGACCCTGGGTCACTGAGTGCATCAATCTACCGCTCTTTTAAAAATAAACCTCAACCATATTGCACTGCAGGTCACCTTTACGTAGAGTTTTTTTTTTTCCCAGTGCAATTTGAAAACCAGCAAAGGCTGTGACATAGGGAGCTTTAGCTGCAAAATGAGTCTTTGTGCCTTTGGATGAATAGGCTCAAAGAATCTGGGGATGGGAGAATAAATTCGGTACCTCGGAAACAACTTGAAAGGTTGGGGACTAATAGGTCCCAACGAGAGTGAATAGCCAGGACGAGGAGAGAGCATCTGTAACAGGAGAAACGCGCAGTGCGTCCCTGGAGAAGCTGGCTGCACTTAATGGCAGTATTTAATGTCTGACTCCATGTCTTCACAACAACTATTTTACATTCTTCTGCTGGCATTTTATCACCACCGCCCTCAAGCCCCAGCTGGCCTGTCAGGGGAGAATGCTGAATAATTTATTCACAAAGCCACGTAGCGTCTGACCCGGCTTCAGAACATGTGTTCTCCGCTTAGGAATAGCTCCTCTCCTCCTTGTTTTATTTCCCAAGGCTCAGCAGGACGAAAGGGCTTCCCCAAACAGTTGCATGGTGTTGAGTAGGATCCTGGTACAGGACCGGTGGAGAGTCCCTCGGTTCCCTGGAGCCCCTGTAAAGTAGCCTGAGGAGGACAACGCTTGTAATTTAAGAGCAGTGCTCTTGGAAAGCATTGGTCCGAAGTGGGTTTGAGATCAAACCCCCAGCCAGAGCTGTCCCTGTCTGTTCACTGCTTTATGGAGTGAAATGTCAGCAGACCCCAAAGGGGGAGCTTCGCCCCCGAGCTTTCAGCTTCTTGTCTCTATTGAGCTTGAGAGATTTATCCATCATGGAGTAATTCACTATCAGTAGACCACAAAGGTTTAGGGGTTTGAGCAGGGACCATCAACTGGCCATTAACTGACTGTCTTAACGAAACAAGTCCCAGCGCTTGGATTTCTAAAATGGATTTGGATGGCATTTTTATTGCTGTCCCTTTCCCCAGGGGCTTAAAGAAAGCTTTTGGCATCCACACCCCCGGCAAACTCACATTCTTTGTCCATGCAACCCCAGCATCAGGTTTGGCAGGAAAATCAGGACTGGCCCTAGGCGGGTGGAAAAAAGTGAATTTATCAGGGAAAACATCTCCATTCCAGAACGTCTCTCTCCCGTTGTCTCCGTGAGAGCAGAAAAATAATCCTGAGGTCGGCTCCGTCCCACAGTGAAACTTGAGACATCAAATACAATTGCACGTGCTTTAATCGGCTCCCCAAACCCCTTAGATTGATCACAGCAATAGCGAGAGTTTATGACCCGCCGGGGATGGGAATTATTACTTGAAAGAACAGCACGACCTCGATGTAAGAGGAGCAAGTGACAAGCGAGAGAAGAGTTATTGGCTGCCCCCATGTCTGAGGCGACTGGGAGACATATAATTCCTCTGTAATTGCTCAATAAGGGACATGAGCTACAGCACTTATTTGGTAGGCAAACGACAGCATCGTTAACTCGGAGTCACGGAGCAGCCTTGTCTGAACCGTGCCTGGGCCTGCCGTCTCGTTGCTGCTCCCCTGCCCAGATTGCCAGCCTTTGCCATCGCACTGAAGTCTTCACCTGGTTCAAGCTGGGGCTGGGGGGAAGAGGGGGAATCCTGTGCATTTGTGCCCACCTGAATTGCTTTGGTGCTTAAAGTTGGCTCTCCCAAAGCACCAAGTGAGGAAGGGGCTGTATTTATTGTAACAACACAGCATTTTCATTTCTTAGTCTCTCAAGGGCTTCAGGCACGTCTAAACCATAGTGTGACTTTGCTCTGCACAGGGAGACGCACTCATCCCAGGCAGAGCGGCTACGGGGCTTTCTAATGCTCACCCCTCCCTCCGGTGCATGCAGATGGGCATGGTCCCGATCCAGACCCGAGTCTGGAGAGAAGTCCAGAGCCGGTCTCGATTCTGCCTGCGAGCACAGGGCTCGCACGTCCCACCCATGGGAGTGCAGACTCGTGCAACACCAGTCCCTCCCTGTGCCATGGATCCAGCCCCCTGCATCCAGAGGCAGCCGGCGACTCAAAGATTGGCGTAGACGGCCACACCAACCCCTTGCACCCAGCTGGAAAGCACAACACCAGCAAAAGTGGAAACCCCCATCACAGTGTTGGTCAAGGCAGGGGAGTGACTGGTTAGCGCGTGCCCAGAGAAGCCTAAGACGCACATGCGGGGTGACTAGTCACCGCGTCATCTCTGCCCATGCGTGTGCAAAGGGGACTCTGCGTGCCCACCTATGAGCTGATGGATTTCCTTTCCAGTTCAAACAAAGCAATGGCTCAGCAGAAGGGGAAGATCAGGTCCAAGGGCGGCAGATCGGACCATTCCCTGGAGACGTCTGCTCTCGCCAACAGGCCCTGAGCTGCTGCTGTCCTATTCAGGGCCCCTTTTGTGCACAAAACGTCTGCTGGAGATGAGCAGTAGCCGGGGCCCAGAATAAGGCTCCTGATCACACGCTCCCATTCGTCCTGCCGCGGAGTCACCGCAGCAAGTGGCAAACAATCCTTCGTTGCAGGAAAAGAGCTAACGTGCAGCGGAGAGAGCGAGACGGGGAGAAGGCGAGGGCCGGGGAAGGCGATCGGAGGGCAGGTGGGAGCATATTCCAGCCAGACGCGCGTCTTGGGATACGCAAGCCCGTTTCTTCGAATGGATCTGGCCTGGATGGGCTGATGCGAGCGAACAGAGTCAGGCCCTACGCTTGTAGGACGGCCCCAGCCAGACCCCACAGGCTAACTGAGCAAGGTGAGGACCGCTCTGCTTTACTGCCAAACCCAGCTCCTGGGCAAGGGCACACTGCCAGGATGGCCTCTGTGGCCAGCATGGGCTGGTGCCAATTCCCTTTGGCTTCTGCACTGCAGGAGTGCACGGCTTGGCTCCCCTGCTCCCCAGGGAAGGTTTGCCGCTCCCCGGGACTTTGGGGTATGGAGGGTTCATTCCCCGGCTGTGCCAGCTGGAAAGGCTTAAGCATGGAGCCATCACACCCCGTGCACTGCGTGCCGAGAAGGGCTCCTCTGCTCATAAAACCGTAGGGCTGCCGGGGACCTCAGGAGATCGCCTAGTCCAACCCCCTGCTCGAGGCTGCACCAGCCCTGGCTAAACCATCCCCGAAGAGGCTTCGTCTCACCCCACTGCACCTCTCCCACTTCACTTCCGTCGCTACCTGTTCCCGTGCTCGACCGTCCTTGTGGGCAGAAAGTTCTTCCCAATCTCCACTTTAAATCCCCCTTGTTGCACTGCAAACTCATTAATCCTTCTCCAACTGGTCTCTTCTCTTTCCAGCAACCTCCTCTCCCAACCTTTCCTCCTACACCACGTTTTCTAGGCCTGTTAGCCTCTTTATATGTTCTGGGAAATGCCCCTCGGAGACAGGTAGCAACCGAATCATCCCCCTAACAGGTAAACTGCAGCCTGGACGGTAGGAAGTCACCTTTCCCGGATCAAGCAGTAAAGGGACAGCAACCCCAAGGCCAGAACCCAGGAGTCCTGACCCCGACTCCCATCTGCCCATAGTCCTCCCTTGGGTCACTAGGAACAGTGTTTCCCCGGGTGGGAAGCACTTAGGAAGGGCCCAAGTCCTGCCGTCTCCCTGCATCAGCCCCAGCAGAGGCAGGGAGGACACCCCGCAGCAGAGGCGCGTTTGACGGAGCAGACACGTCCTGATGACCGACCACCCAGCTTCACAGGCTCGACCCAAAGTAAAGCCCAGCTCACTTGCTAGGCTCAAGGCGGCCGGAAGCAAGAAACCGGGTCCGCTCTTCCCAGCGCAGCAGCGTGGCGCGCCCTTGCGATCTGTCACTGCAGCACGCGATGACTGATCAGGCCCTGCCAGGAAATCGTATCCCGGGCTCCTCAGAGCAGCGCGCCTGGTGCTTGCTGTGACTGATTAATGGTCCCCACTGAAGCCTTTTATTGCAAAAGATATGGGATATTTACACTCTCGACTGCCAACAATTTTTCTTGCTTTCCCTCCCTTTCCTTTTCCCACCAGTCCAGATGAATTATTGACTTAGTAGGAAGGGACAGACGACTGGAACCGCTGCTCGAACTCGAACCCGTCTGCAGCGCTGAGACAAGGCGAGCAGGTGCATCTGCTGCAGATGGGCGGTAGCAGGAGAGGCAAGACAGTCCTGGGGTTATGGTGCCGGATTAGGAGCTGCGTGGGCTGAGCTAGCTCTGCCACAGACACCGGGCGCCCCTGGGCAGGCCAGAGAGAGAAGCATTTAAAAACTGCCCAAGTGATTTAGGAGCTCTCATGCTCAGAGTGTCTTCAGCCTGTAGAAGCTTGTTGCCTTTCAATGGCTTCAGCTTCTGACAAGGTCAGCCCCCAAATGCCCCATCCTTCCCTTCCACCCCTCCATCAGCCTAGGCTTACTTTTCAGGGTGGGGACAGCCTCTCCCATGCACTTGCACAGGACCGGGCACAATGTGGCCCCGATCGCAAGTGGGGTCTCCAGGTGCTACTACACCCCCCCTCCCCCATGTAGCCCAGTAAGATTTGGGGGGGTGCCTGTGTCCTCTCCGACTTGCCCGTGAGCATTTCCCAGCCCTGGGCCAAGCACTGCAAGCCACGCAAGTCAATGGGCAGGTCAGGGGGACCGGGGGGGACCCCAGCAGGGGCTGGGCAATGCGCTCCGGCAGTCAGTCCTTCCACCCAACGCGAGCGACCCGAGAGCAGATGCTCCCCCGTTTCTGAGCTTCAGACCTCCGTCGGGTATCCCCAAGGTGCGCGCCTGCCTCACTCCCACCTTGAGCACCCTGGCCCGTCGCCGCCGTACGCGGCCACGTCTCTCCAAGAGACAGGCGGAGCGGCGGCATCGCTTGAGGGAGGCCAACGCCCCGGACAGACGGGCCGACTCCCGAGCTCTGCTACGCAATGTGGATACAACCAGAAGGCACCCAGCGCCTCACCGACCAGGCCCCGCGTGCGGGGAGGAGCCTGACAGGGGCCGAGGGCTGCGAGAGGAGACGCCGGATGAGGCGTCCCTGGAATTTGCAAGCAGGTGGCAGCCTCCAAAACCCTGCAAAGGCTTTTTCTTTTTATGCAAAGCCAGCTTGGTTCAGAGCAGTGCCAGTCTCCCCCATGCCACCTCCTCCTCACCTGCCCCCTGCACAAAGGCTCCTCACTGAGATGGCACCTGGGGTTGGGCTCATGGTTTGCAGATGACGCCGGGAGGGCAGAGCTGTGCATTTGACTGCCGAGCGGCGAGCACAAAATCCCTCCTTAAATGCACTTTGCTAAGCAAATTCTCCAGCGTCCCGCTCCCCTCCAGCAAGGCTTGCCCCCTCCATCCATCCCCACACCTCTGTCTTTTTAAACGCCCCTGCAAGCACCGGCTGCGGAACAGCAAAGCCATGGCCGGCATCCTGCTGCTGCTCCTGAGCGCTGGCAGCGCGGCAGCCCACGCGCTCACGTGCATGTCGGCTCAGTTCAAGAGGCCTGGCCACTACATCCTGGGAGGGCTGTTCCCATTCGGCATCAACACCGTGAACCTCAGCGCGCGGGTGGAGCCCACGGCTGTTGTGTGCGAAAGGTAGGTCAGGGTTGGGGTCGGGGCCTGGGCCTGGCCCGAGCTGACACGGGGCCTAGGGGAGGGTGGGGGTGCCCCGTGTGGGCACCCTGGGTGCACGGGTGATGGTGCCTGGCAGGATGAAGCGCTGAGGACATAGCGGTGGCGACTGGCACGCTGCAACGAGTTCTCCCGCTGATGCTATTCGCTCCCCCATCAGAGGCAACCACCTGCAAAGCATTTACACCCACGCTTAATGCGCAGGCACTGCAACGGGGGGTAGGCAGGCAGCTAGGTGAAGGGGAGGTAGGCACCGCTCTCAACTGGAGAGCAAGGGGAGAGAACGAGGGGAACCTCCTTGGCTGGTGGCCTCTGCACGCTCACACTCGCGACAGGGCAAGGCAAGCCAGGCTGCTAAAGGAGCGCATACCCAAGCAAAACATGGGGAAGAGATGCCCGCCCTTCCCAAGCAAACCCCGGCGCAGCCGCCCGCTCTGGGTGGAAGCAGGAAGCGTCTCAGCAGCGCCCGGTGGGAAACCCGGCCGCTCTGGATGCATTCGTTGCTTCGAGTCGACCTCGGGGCAGAGGGAACGAGTTTCCCAGGAATCAAACGTGGTTTGGGCTCTGCTCTTACCGGCATACCACGTTTCATTTGTACGGAGCGGAACGGGGCATGCATGGCAGGAGGCGGAGGAGTCTCATGCTTTGCAGTCAGTATTGCTGCGCGGGGTTTGTGGAGTCGCTTGCGTTTGTGGCGCCTACGTGGGCTGCCCAGGGCGGCTCTCCTCATCACGCCGTTAGCCCCACTTCCCTCCACGTGAAAGCAATGAGAAGACGGAGGGTAATGTCCCAGCCCCGCTGTGACAGCTGCCAAGCAGACCTAAAGGTCAAGCCAGGAACACGGGGTCCCGATTGCCCCTGGGTTTCTCCTGTGATAGCCACCCCTCCCAGCTCAGTTGCCAAATCGCTGAATCCAGGTAAGGCGCCTGCCAACCCAGCTGGGGAGCCAAAGGGGTTTGCTGAAGAAGCGCCCAGGCAATAGACGGCAAAGGTCCCGTCACACCGGCGATGCCCTGCTCCAGAGCTGGCCCGGCCGTGTTGGTTGGCCGAGCTACCGCCGTCGGGGGCTGCCCAGGGGGCAAAGAGCAAGGAGGAAATTCCTCCTTCACATGAGGGTCCTGCTGCCCCGGCTGTGGGGGAGGCAGGGGGTAGGGGTCCCGGCTGTGCCGTCTCCTCTCTCTGCAGGTTGTACGCTGCGGGGCTCATCTGGGCTCTGGGCATGAAGTTCACGGTGGACGAGATCAACAACTCCACAGCGCTGCTCCCGGGGGTCCAGCTGGGCTACGAGATCTACGACAGCTGCTTCGAGCCCGTGGTGGCCCTGCAGCCCAGCCTGCTCTTCCTGACCCGGGAGCGCAGCACCGGGATCGACGTCCTGTGCAACTACACCGACTACCAGCCCCGCGTGGCCGCTGTGATCGGGCCCCACACGTCAGACCTCTGCATGGTGACAGCCAAGCTCTTCAGCTTCTTCCTGACCCCGCAGGTAACGGCGGGGCCACGGCTCGCTCGCTCGCTCTGGGCACGGCCGGAGGCTTGGCCCGACGGCTGTCAAAGGAGGGACGGGGCGGCGGTGACAGCATCGGCCTGGGAACGTGGGAGGTCGGAGCTCAGTCCCCTGTGCGACCCTGGGCGAGACTCTCAGCCTGGGCAGTGCACGCAGATCCCCAGCCTGACTCCAGGGGAGCCCAAATACCTTCTGGATTGGCTCCTCTGTGCCTCGGTTTCCCGGCACTGTCCCACAGCCCAGGCGTGGCGTGGGGATAAGGAGGTGCCCAAGGGGGCGGTGAGAGAGCCCAGCAAGGAAGGGGGCCGTGTTGGGGCAGCGGATGCATCTAAAGGCCCCTTCTTGTTTCGGTAGCAGTTGTTGGTCTAATGGAGGCGAATGCTGCTCACTGCCAGGGACTGAGCGCTCCTGATCCCCTCTGGGGCTTGTAGGACTCATGGGGGGCTCAGCCCTTGCAGCACGAAGCCCGCTGTGACCAGAGAGATGAGGGGGAGGCTGGACCCTTGCACAGGCAAGACGCCCCATTTGAACCAAATGGAGAGAGAGTGCAAGGGAGGAATTAAGCGGCAGTGGCAGCTGCTCGGCGGAGGGGAGTCGCCGGTTTTCATCCTCGCAGCCCCCAGAATCAGCTTCGCCCTTTCCCTCTAGGTCAGCTACGGAGCCAGCGCCGACAAACTGAGCAACAGCGAGCTGTACCCCTCCTTCTTCCGCACGGTGCCCAGCGACAAGCGGCAGGTGGAGGCCATGATCCACCTGCTCAACAGGTTCGAGTGGAACTGGATCGCCGTCATCGGGAGCGACGACGAGTACGGCCGCGAAGGGCTGAGCCTCTTCATCAACCTGGCCACCAGCTACGGGATCTGCATAGCCTACGAGGGGGTCATCCCCACCAACTGGCCAGCCCCGAACTCCTGGGAGAAGCTGGACGAGGTGATTAAGTACGTCAACTCCACCCAGGTGAACGTCATCGTGCTCTTCTCCATCGACCGCCCGGCGCAGGCCCTGCTGGAGCGCTGCATCAAGAAGGGGCTGAGCCAGAAAGTCTGGATTGCCACCGAGGCCTGGGTGATGTCCGACATCATCATCTCCATCCCTCGCATCCGCACCATCGGGACCGTCATCGGTTTCATCATCAAAGGCGGCGAGGTACCCGGCTTTGTGGAGTACGTCACCCAGCTCTTCGCCTCCGTCCAGCAGGAGAGCTTCTGCCAGGCCTCCCAGGAGTGGAGCCGCCAAATGGAGTCGGGGGTGCTGGGCCCGCAGTGCGAGCACTGCAACCGCGCGGGCTGGCAGGACGTGGCCTCCTTTGTGATGCACCGCCAGACCTACGCGGTGTACGTGGCTGTGTACAGCGTGGCCCATGCCCTGCACAAGGCGCTCGGCTGCACGAAGGAAAGGTGCTCCATGGTGCCCATCAAATCCTGGCAGGTGAGTGAGAGCCGGGTCCCTGCGTCACCCTGCAGGCTCCTTCCCTATCCGTGAGCAGGCTTCGTCCTCTTCCCTGTCCCGCATCCACACTCTGGGCAGCACAGATACAGCACAGATTAGCCGTAGAGGACCAGACTGCTGCCTCATGCGGTCCCATCTCTTGGCCCTGCCCTGCCTGGCGCAGTGTGGTCCTGGGGCAGCTGCAGAGCTACAAGACAAGGGCCACTGACCTCATGCTTGACCCTGGGTGTCCCCTCGGCTACTCCGCAGTCGATGAGCGAGAGGCGCTACTGGTCCAGCAAGGACTGACCCCCAGGTGCAAAAAACACAGAGCAACAGGGTGTCTTGCTGGCACAGCACTTCACACGGGAGCATCGGCCACGCTTTACAAATCGGGAAATGGAGGCACAGGGCAGCAAGTGATTTGCCAAGGTCACCCCAGGAACTGGAGTAGAGCCAGGTCCTGAGCCAGCGCCTTAGCCCCCTGCACCCTTGTCCTGGCCCCTACAGCGGGTGTAGTTGCCGTTTGCCTTGTCCCGGAGTTAGCGTCACACGAAGGCGAATGCTAAAACAGGGATGGAGAAGTTCCTTCCAGCCCCCTGCCCCTCCCCAGGAGCTCGGGGGCTGCGATGACCGACCCCCATTCCCCTTCTGCTGCCGTGCTGCACCCACGGGCGTCCGCGCCCGGGCGGTCAGCCCTGCTCCCCCAGAGCCCGCGGCCAGTCGTGTCTCCCCCTTCCTCCGGCAGCTGCTGGAGGTCATGAGGACGCTTCAGTTCAAGGTGAATAACTACAGCTTCAAGTTCGACCAGTCCCAGAGCACCAACATGGGCTACGAGATCTTGCTGTGGAGCTGGCAGAACCACAGCCTCCACCACGTCCCCATCGGGGACTACGAGACCGCCCTGTCCATCGACGAGTCCCTGATCCAGTTCCACACCGAGGATAACAAGGTAACGAGAGACGAGGATGACGAGGGGAATACCGTGCCTCACCTTCAGCTCCCTGCTCAGGGCTGCTTGCTCTGAGCCCAGTTCCTCCTGCTCCTATCACGCAGACCCCAGCTGTGTGCTGGAAGTGAGTCTCCCTGAGCTGTAGAGGGAACAAGACACATGGCTGAAGAGCTCCAGGGCAGGAGAGCCCACCCACAGCTAGCTGGTTGCAGCGCGTGCCGAGGCCGGCTGCTCAGGCCTGACCACCTTCCTCCGCCTTGTCATCCAGAACCCGATGTCCACCTGCTTCAGCCACTGCAAGCCAGGGCAGATGAAACGCGTGAAGGGCTTCCACCTCTGCTGTTACGACTGCATCGACTGCCCCAGAAACACCTACAAGGACAGCAAGGGTGAGTGCCGCTGGCCTGCCGCTCGAGAGAGCGGAGGAAACCCGGGGTCCGGCTCGGTGCTCTTCCCTGCCCCAAAGACGTGGCCTGTGCGCAGGAGGGACAGGAGCGCCTGGTCTCGCTCAAGTGCTGGCGTTTCTGCCACAGACACAGCGGGACAGCGGCTCGGAGGGGCGCGCGTGCATGTGCGGAGCGGGGAGATCAGAGGAAGGCAGTGAAGGCAGAAAGCATGGGAGTCTTTGGAGAGGAAGGGGGTCGGGCAACCGTGACCCAGGGGCCCTGCGTGCTCTCTGGGGCAGGGGCACGAGGCCATCACTGCCTTCTCCTGGCTCTTCGCAGAAGACATGTTCTGCTTTCCCTGCCCCCGGCACCAGTGGTCGCCGGCTCAAAGCATCCAGTGCTGGGACCGGACCGAGAGGTACCTCTTCTGGGGGGAGCCGCTCACCGTTGGCTTGCTCATCCTGACGCTCGTCGCCCTGGCCCTGAGCTGCCTGGCGGCTGCCCTCTTCTACAAGAGCCTCGGCACCCCCCTGGTGCAGGCGGCCGGGGGCTGGATGAGCGTCTGCGCCTTGCTCAGCCTCTCGCTGATGAGCGTGAGCACCGCCTTGCATGCAGGGAAGCCCAGCCATTACATCTGCCTGATGTACCACCCTGTCTACGCCCTGTGCCTCAGCATCTGCTTCTCCACCCTCCTCGTCAAGTCGCTCCAGATTGCCCTGGTGACTGAGTTCAAGAGCTGCGCCCGCGCCCTCCTGCCCTGGGTCACCCAGAGGAGGGCCTGGATCCTGGTGGCCTCCTGCTTCCTTGTCGAGGGCCTGCTGTGCCTTGGGTCCCTCTGCAGCACCCCTCCCCTGCTGGAGTACGACTACAAGCTGCTGCCCACAGAGACGCTGGTCTACTGCCGGTTACAGTCCTGGCTCTTCTTCATCTTGGTGCACGGGTTCAACAGCGCCGTGGCCTTCGTCTGCTTCCTCTGCACGTTCATGGTGCAGACCTCAGGCAAGAAGTACAACGTGGCCCGGGGCATCACGTTCACTATGCTGACCTATTTCTTCACCTGGATCTTCTTCATCGCCACTTATACCACCATCAAGCCCACCTACAAGCCCGCCGCCCAGATGGGCGCCATCCTTAGCACAGTCCTGGGCACCCTTCTGGCTAACTACCTCCCCAAGTGCTACATCCTCCAGTTCAAGCCCGACTGGAACACGCTGGAGCGTTTCCCCAACGACGCCCAGGACGTACCAGAGGACAAGGACTCTGGCTAAGCGGAGGACAAAGCTGGCAGAGGGGTTCGGTTTGTCACGCGAGCTGCGGCCCGCAGACACGGCGATGGTCTGAAACATGCACAGCCCTTTCTTCTGGGCTGAACCTTCAAACCCAGGTCTCAAGCTTCGGGGCTCTATTAGCTGAGCTAGGGGAAGATCTCTAAAGGCAGCAGTAGTAGGTGCTCTCTCCTCTCCACGAGCTGATCCCTAGAGGATGAAATTTCTTGTTCGGATACCTTTTTCACAGCCAGGACCACCACAGGGTCGTCTGAGCAAGAGTCCATTTGATGCTTCTCTGTCTGAATCGGTTCCCTTAGCATATTTCCAACATTACCAGGCTCTCGACAGGGGCAGATGTCCAAACCAAGTGCTGCCTCTCTCAGGATGTTTCTGCCTGCTCATTTCTAGCCAATCCTTAGTACACCGATGAAGTGAACTGCTGCTTTCAAAAGCTTATGCGTCTCCGATTTAGTCTATAAGGTGCAACTCTACCCCGCTTTCTGCAGGACACGGAAATACAATAGCAATATGGAAACAGGAAATAGTGGAGGAGGGAGGAGGACACTGCTCATCATAGAAGCTGTGGGTGCTCTGGATCCTTTAGGGGCCGAGCGGGAGGGTTTGAGAGCCAGGGAAGTTGGTCGCTGACCAGGGAAGGCTGGATCCTGGCTTGCCCCCCTCCAAGCATTTGCCAGAGCCAGCATGGATGAGGGAAATGGATAGATTAGGGACAAGATAAAGCACCGAGTTGCTTTTCTGCAGGCTGTGAAGGTGGGAACCATATCTGAGGCCACTTTAAGGATCAGCTCCTCCATTCCCAGCAGCTAGTTTAGAAAAAATAAAGGTGCCTGCATTAGTCCTCAGCTGCTGTCACTCTTTCACCACCCTCAGTTCCTCCTGTCTATTTGTTGCATCAGTAGAGCACAACATCCTCTTAAAGATGCGTCGTGGCTTATGGGACAGCACCTTGGGTGTCGTGAGGGGGCTCACCTAATGGGAACTTGCATATATATTGCTAATTAGGTTTCTGTGGATTGTTTCATTAAAAAGTGACAAGTCAAAGCCATTCCACCTTTCTGGATTGATATCGTAGAGATCAGGGTAATTTTTCACGCAAGTTTCTTACAAGTCCTCTGTGCCGTCCCTTTTGTGTTAAGAGATCCAAGCCATCTCGCTCAAATTTGTTGAGACCCTTGAGTTCACACCAAAGCTCAAATGCAGCCTTAAGCTGGGTAAGCTTTGCACAAGCCCGATCTAAAGCAGAGGAATATATGACGGGATGGGCAACAGCACCAGGAAAGTAAGGAAGAGACTAAAGACAGGAGGGGCTGAAACCTAAAGCAAAACACTCCATTCTGATACCATTTGGACTTTAAGCCACTTTCTTTCCTTTTGTTTTCCAACTAAAATTTTCCATGGAATATTTTGATCTCAGTGAAATGTCATTTTCTGATAGAAAACTTCTCCACTGGAACACTTTGGATCAACTCTTCGGCGTGTACTTTTCACGATGCTTATAGAAACCACATTTGTGCATAGTCAAGGGACATTTGTCATCCAAATTTGGCTGTGCTAGTTTGCGTTTCACCAGCATGGATTTGCAAAGGACATGGAAATGAAGTGAAAATAGGAAATGCAAAATCGTGCTCTACCAAATCGGAGAAAAATGCTCCTAGAGCCACAACATGCAAAAGACTACCAAGAAGATGTATATACTAGGCCTGTGCGAACAGGGAACTATTCAATTCAGGTTTGGATCCAGCTGATTCGGATGCCGGCAATTCGATTCAGAGCTCTGAATCGGTTTCCTGCTTCGATCCGGCCGAATCGGCTCCGAAGCTCCAGAGCTGATTCAGAGATTTGGCCATAGGGTTTAATGGGGAATCAATGAAATATCTATAACTTGGTTGTTTTTTGGTCCGATCTGGAGGAAAATTGCAGGGGTGGTAGCCTCTGCTGAACGCATGAAGCCTGCCGAGTTTCAAGGAGATGGGTACAGGGGTTTGGGGGAAACTGCACCCCATATTCTTGAAAGCAAAACTCAGGTCACGAGTCTGACTGGGCAAAAACTCCCCAAACCCACAGTTGCCCTGCGCTCTATGGAATGACATGGCTCCATCATCACCCTGCCTTGAGCTGCACTTAGCTTTCAAATGCAATAATCCTGAGAAAGCAAGGTTGTTTTGGGTTGGGTTTTTGTTTTTTGTGGGGGATAAAAGATCCCATTCTGTAATGGTGATATGAACCTCAATGCACAAGTGCAATACAGGCCCCTGAAGGGCAGCAGCAAGGAACGAATAAAGGAGTCTAGCGTATCTGGAGGCTGGAAGGCAACACTGCTGCTATCTCCAAAAAACACCTAAGGGAACCAGGGGCTCAATTTCCACCAATTTTAGGCATTGTAATAAAGCTCGGATGACGAGAAAAAACAGCTTGGAAAAAACCATGCTGGAGTGGGTAATGCCAGACGATCTGTGCTGGCCGTGACAATTATAGCCACTTAATCTACTGGGAGACCAGCTAACGAGATGTAGAGGTTTGCAGGCAGCATCAGGGCAGAGATGCTTTTGAACCTGTTAGGGCCATAGGGCTTGAAGCCACCTCCTAGTCATTTCACTGGAGCCGAGCGAAGCCCCTGATTAGCTTGGAAGGTGCCAAAGACAGAGCTAATGGAGACTAGCTGTTACTGGGTGGCAGAGGCAATCCCACATCCAGCAGGCCCATTTCCGTACACTGCACTGCACAGACCATCCCAGAAGCACTTGCAGGCTTGGCTTTCTCCTGCCATCCGTTCTGCTGATTGGCATATTGGTGCCTGGGGCCACTTAAATGAAATTTGTTTTCAGCCACGTTGCGCTTCGGTTTCGTCGCTTGATGGAGCAGATGGAGAAGGGCACCGAGGGGCTGCATAGCAGCTGCCTCTCTCGCAAAGGGATGCTGTTCAGTCCTCTGAGCCCGATCCTTCCCTCGACTGTGGTGCAACTCCCCTGTCGATGGAGTTTTGTGGGTGTAAAGCAGCCGTAACCACCATCAGAATCAGACCCACAACGTATTAGCTTGTCTTTCTACTCCCCTGTATGGGAAACATTAACAACAGGCTCCCAGACATCCAGCACGTGGGCACAGGACACTGTCAAACAGAAGAGACGGCTCCTGTCCTGATGAGTCTGCAGCGTATGCATAAAGCGAGAAACAGAGATATCAATTCTCAGCGAGGAGAAAACCAGGCAAGAGGGCGTCTTGTCAAGTGGCCTAAGTGGCTGTCAAAGACCAATGGTTTGCAGGCGTCACTGCAGAGGTTTTGGGGAGGATACTGCAATGGCTTTGTAAATGTTACACAGGGAGCTCCATTCATGTCTGGTGCTTTACCACATCCATGCCAGAGCACCCAGGATAAAGATGACTGATGTGCGCCCAAGTTCGTTCCCTCCCTGAGGTCCCTTCTCTCACTCGTGCGCAGGCCGAATGGGGCTGTACCCCACTCATGTCTGCCCAGCGCTGTGGATAGCTGCAGCGGGACCCTGCAGGAGTTGTTCCCTAAGTTAAAAGAGGCAGTGGAGAGGGCAGGCGCCTGCTCCCTCTTCAACCCTCTTTGCTGGGGCCAGATTCACTCTCGCTGCTCCACATTTATTTGCGTCAAGCAGCTCAGGGCCTCATCTAGCATCACAGCTCTCCTTTGAGTTCACGCGAGCCTTGCCAACAGAAGACCGGGAGTTTGAAACCACACCTACGTACTAGGGGGACACAGAACTGACCACACACCTTTTCCCCCAAGGTGAGCTGCCGTTTGAGGCTTTTTAAGGCACCCATCTTCACCAAATCCAAGCATGCCAGAGTCAGTTCATTAATAATCCTACCTCCTCTAAGTGGGAGAGATGTTTTGTTGGGCCCATTTTACAGAGGGGGGAACTGAGGCACGGTATGGAGATAAAGGCATAGTCCACATCACACTACACACAGCAAGTGCTGCGAATGTGTCCGCACCCAGAGTCCCCCCATGGCGGGAGAGCCACCCTCCTTGCTGCTGGCTGAACTCCAGCAGCTACACAAACCAAAGCCTTTTGCCACATCCCGGCAGGAGTCAGAAAGCGGGTGTCAGCAGCCCGCGTCCTCTGCCAGCTGCCGCGACCCTTTCAACAACTCGTGCCTCCCAAGCGGTGGGTTTGCAATTGGCCGCATTGTACACTGACTTCCCGCACGCGCTGTGCATGGGTGTGCAGGAGCCCGCAAGGGGCCAAAATGTGGCGAACAAGCCCCAAATTCTGCTCTGTCACTCCAAACTCTCACCAGGGCATCTCCGCTTACCTTGACCCCAGACAAGCCAAGCAATGAAGCTGGCTCTAAGGCATCCTACTGAGAGTGGCACCTCTGCAAGGTTCAGGGAGCATCGGGCTAGTTCTGCTCTCTCCTATGGAGTAACTACAGCAACCAGCGGGGCTAATCTTGTGTGTGAGAGCAGAGTCCGGCCTGCGGTGCAGGGCCAGGAGTAGGACAGGGTTCATGACATAGCGATTTGTTGGAATCAGACCTGCCAGGGCGCTTGTCTTACTAAATCAGAAGGGGCAGCAGCTTTGGAGGCACATGAATAGTCACCGATCCCCACAGAGCCCACGCGAAGTACAGACCGACGCGCCCAACTCTGTGTTAACAGCAAAGACAGCCTGCGAGCCAGGAGACTCTTTCATGACACACGAGGATTCCCAGCGTGCTGCAAGGGCTTGACCCAGCTCCTCTTAAAGCCAATGACAAGTGTGTGACCCTGCACAGCGATAAAAGCCTCTTAATTCTGACTGCCCATTACAGCCGTTGGACCTGATCCATAAGCCACCGAAGGCAACGGGAGGTCTTCAGCTGACTTCGGTGGGCATGGTATCAGGCCTACCGAGTGAGGGGGGCACTCAGGAACAGGTCCCACACTGATAAATAGATTTGGCTGGAAGCTGCCTCCCACAGAAAAGCACTCACCACCTAGAGCCCCTGCCTTGCTTCAGAGCACAGGACTTTATGTGAGCAGCTATTTGGTTCCTCCACCATCCTAATGAAAGCTAATGTTCAACGCCATTGCCTCTGAGTGTCACAGAGCGAGAGCACTTTGCAAGTGCTTCATTTCATTTAGCACTCAAAAGGCATCCCTCCTTGCTGGCCTAAAAGTAAAAGTGGTGGATTCAGAGCAAAATCTCATTGCATGCACTTGAATTTGGGGTAGACTTAGTTGTAGGATATATCCAAAGTGGGTCCATTTTTACTGAAATAAAATTCTAGAATATCAATAAAAAAAAAAAAGTATTCACAGGACATTTAAATGGCAAAACCACTATAATCTCTGCATAGATGACAGGGAAAAGGGCTTTGGGCCCAAAGGCTTGTCTAAGATCTCCCCATCTATGCAGCAGATTCAATAAAAAGATATTACCAAATAAACCCTTTCTTTCTCTCATATTGCCGTAGCTTATCATGGTCTGGAAAATACGCCAACCCTGTCAGTAAAAAAGGCCTCATTTAACAGTTGTACCATGTTTCACACAAGCACATCGCACCGCTCCCAATTCTGCTTTTCCTGTCATCTAATGTCCACACAACATCACTGACATAAATGGATCGACTCCTGATTCACACTACTACGCACCTCGGAGACCTGTGTTAAAATGCAGTAATATTATCTGGAGGTGCCATCAGCTAAATTCTGCTCAGCAACACCAGACGGCAGAGCATTTAGACAGCCCAAATTTCTCTTATTCCCCCCCTTAGAAGTGCTCAACTTCTTTGCTTCTACCTCCATGTTAACACTGGGGCTGTATCAGTTCAGTCATTAAACTGTGTAAGAACTCACCTGGCAGCCTGCTTTGCTTGAGGAGCTCCCTGCGAGCAAACCGTGACACTGAACACTAGAGAAGTAGGAGTCCTGCAACAGATCAATGCACAGCTCTCCCTCCTGATTCCCCGCATATGAAGCTGTCATCGGCAGGTAGGTGCATATGTGCAAAGCTGTGCAAGGTGGAATAACAGGCTACTCATGGTGAGTAAAGGTAGCAGAACCTGCGTGGAAGTCCCCCCCAGCCGCCGCACCAGATGCAAATGAACGTGCTGCGGTGAGTAGACGAAGGCAATGGCTTGTGCCGCTCCATAGCAAATGCTGCAGCTTGGCTCCCAGTTTTGAAAGAGGGAAGGCAGAGCTCATGCCACTCTGCCGGTGCTGGCAGCGTACCATCTGGGAGAGAGCAGGCCCCCTTCTGCTTGCGGCTGAGGGGGCTGTTCAGCTCTGCTCCTGGCCCCAGGCTGGGCCAGGTGGGCTGAGTCTAAGCCTCGTTAAGATGCCCAGGGCAGGCTGCAGAGCCAGGCAGGCGAGGTGACAAGCCAGGGAAGCTGAGCAACAGCAGCTGTGCAAGCTGCCCTGTGCAGGCAAGGAGAGATCCGAGTGCCCAGCTAGGGACGGGGCCCAGGATGATTTGTGCAGGTGCTTACTGGGGCTCTTCAGGGTCCCATGAGGGCCAGAGCCATTCCCATGCTGCAGTCTGGGCAGGACACTCTCCACAGTCCAGCTGGGGGATGCTGCTCCCATCCAGGCCCAAGGAGACCCATTCCCACATCCCAGGCCTGGCAGAGAGGCTGCTCCATGCCCAGAGCGCGTTTGGGCTGCGGCTGGGATCCTTGAATGCTGGAGCTGGCGCACAGAGCCCAGGGCAGCTGCACCTGCAGCTGGGGATGCAACAGCCTGGAAGGAGCCAGGAGCCATTTCTTTGTCACGCCTTGCTCCACGCTGGGCCCAGGGCTGAGGGCTCCTTTGACCAGGGAGCTCAACATTTCTTTCCTGCTCACCCCAACTCCCAAATGCTTGGCTCTCAGCCTATAGCTGGGGAAGGCAGGTGTGTAAAGAGGGCGGTGTTATGCTAAAGAAGT
Organism: Crocodylus siamensis; assembly: GCF_052110815.1. Taxonomy (NCBI): domain Eukaryota; kingdom Metazoa; phylum Chordata; order Crocodylia; family Crocodylidae; genus Crocodylus; species Crocodylus siamensis. The sequence goes on along the minus strand of NC_143406.1, from coordinate 7,079,006 downwards.
CAAGCCATCCGCTTTTTTAATGGGGAAACAAACCCCTTGGTTACAAGCTCAGGGCCAGATATTCAGAGCTACTCTTCACTGCCAACCCTTCCAGACCCTGCCTGGATACAACCAAAGCCCCTGGCTTGTATTCCTACCTCCCAGGTAACTCATGCAATCATTCTGTGCCTCAGTTTCCCTATGGAAGCATTAATGTGGCTCTTAGGGCATATACCTCAGTGAGTGAGCACTCCCAAGAAATGGCAAGAGAACGCAAGGCTCCTGAATCCCCAGCCTCTTGTAACCCTTCGTTTTCTCCTGTAAAGCAAACATAATATTTACCTTCTTCAAGAACCAGAGGACCTCAAGATTTTGCTCATGCTTTGAGATCCTTAGAGGGAAGGTGCTACAGACGTGCAAAGAATCGCTGTTGACATCAAGCAAGGAAAGACACAGGGTGCAGTTGTCACATAAAATTAAAAGCTTTTTAGTGTTTAAAATAGCATTTACACATAAGCAGCTATATATTAACTATACAGACACTTGGGCTTTAATACAATATCTACAAAAAAAAGAATTCAATTATGCAATAGACATTTAACAGGAACAGTGCAGTCCATGCTAGTAAAAGGTCACTCTTTGAGTAGAACCAATTCTAGAATAGGTGATAGTCTGGGTTTTCATTATTTAAAATCGCTTTACTTTCCCCCCCCTCTACTGTACATAAATTCTTTACACATATTTCTAATCACTGATTAGAATTAATAATTTTTTAAGTCAATCTTATTACAATCCAGTTAAATGCAAAACAAAAACAGTTACATCAACTCATCAGCTGTCAGTCTCAAGATGGGACCGTCAATTTGACAAGAAAAAAAAAAAAAAAAAATATATATATATATATATATATATCAAAAGTCAATGCCTGTGCATCATTGTTTGCAATCCAATATGCCTTTGGATAAAGTGTCCAGGGACTATTTCATTTGAAAAGCAAATGTGATAACAGAAGGTCAAAAGACAACAGCGGTGCCTTTAAGACTATAAAATACCATTTGCCAATAACTTACTCCTTTGAAAGTTAATACGTTAGGTGGGTGCATTACCCTGACATTCAAGTAGGAGGCGTCACCCCAAACCCTTAGCACATGCATGTTTTCTAAGCCACAAAGCACACCCTTGTCTTTATTCACTGCTGCTGGCACCAAGGAAGGAACAACAGCGTGAGTCCAGCGGCAGTGCACAGACAGATTTTCTTAGCTCTCCTTTCCGGGATTAAAAAGCTCCTCCTCTCTTTAAGGCTCTTGTTATGAGGTCAGCTTGCCCTGCAAAGCCCTTCTGGTGTCACATCTGCAAGTGCCTTGAAAGGCGAGCCTGTTACTTCCCACTGCAGCAGAACAGGACAGGTCAAGACACATTCCTGGGGTCAGGCTACCACCAGCCCCCTGACCTGAAAGGAGCACACTACAGCGAGCCCTGCTAAGAAGAAGATGCTCCCGGAAAGGCCCCATCTGTTCACATCATTTCCACCTTGCACAGAACTTACTACAGCAAGTAGCCTCCTCACATCCGCAGCGCCCACCTGCCCAGTTTGCAAGGCCCCCCGAATGGCACAGATCAACTGGTCTGCGTTTAAAGGCATCGGAAGGATTTGAGAGAGATCCTCTCTCATCCTTCACGGAAGTTAAGTGACTTCACGGGCCTCATTCCTGCTTCACATGCTTTGGCACGTGCACTGACTTCAGTGGAGGTAACCTGCTTTATACCAGGGTAAGGTAAGGAGAGTCAGGCCCTGTGTACTATACACCGTGGCCATTACGTATTGCACTGTTCATCAAATGTGTGTCTATGTTCTCCCGCTGGTCTCCAGCGAAGAGAATTTCTACATGCTATTCAGTAACCTGTATGTCTGCCGGCACACGCGGCGCCAGCAGATTCTGCGTGCATGGTCTTAGCTGGAGCCAAGTTGAACAGAACCGGGTTGATTTTTAACTCACAACCAGAAGAGAACTTGGGAGCTTAAATATCCCTCAGCAGATGAATCCCTTCCCATGCCTGCAGTATGAGCTGCATCAGCCTCCTTCCAGAGATACCCCCCTCCCACACAGTAATACATAACACAATCTTCTCAATGTAGCAGCAAAGGCCAACAAGACACATAACAGTTTTTCTGCCAACAGCACGTACTACATCGACAACAGAAAAAAGAAAGGAAAAGTAGGAAAAAGAAACACAAATACGCCTCCCACCCCAACAGCAAGTACGTAAACTGCTACTCCTGAAATGGGAATTTAACACGTTCGGCTTCCTGGATGAAAGATCATTCTCTCTTCTAACTACCCCTTCAGAGGAGTATCACAATTCTCGTCTATCTGCCCCCTATATTTTGCCCTAAGAAAAGGCCAATTGAAAAAGATAATGATAATAAATTAGCGAATGGAGAAATAACAACTGGCTTAAAGGCAGAACCGCTAGAGATTGTCATTAAAGCCACAGCCTCCTTTCCAGTGCCTGCTGGGGGTGCATCCAACGCAAGGGATGACTGACCCTGATTTCTTTGATTGCTTTCAAGTCTGATCTTGCCAAACTGAATTCAGTGTTTAGTTCATGTCTATGCCATTTCCAAGTGGAAAAAGAAAGGAAAAGGAGGCTGCTCCACAGCTCAAATCTTCAAAAGTTTCCTTTGATTTCGCAGAGGCCGTCAGCAGCTTTGATGAGTTGTGAGGAAAGTGGCAATTCCAGACATGTTACCTTCCTGGGTAACTTCTCAAAAGCATTCAAATGACTTTGAAGCCTAAGGGCCAGATTTAACTCCACCTACCAGGTGCCTACGGGAGATCCTACTGCATCCTGTAGAGACCCTGAAAATCCTACTGCATCTGCTTTTGTAACACACCTCAACTCAACCTCAAACCTAAGTCACAGCAAAGCAGCGAGGAGGAGGACCTGCCCAACTTCTCTACTAGCAGGGACTTGAGCAGGGAGAAATAGGATCATACTTGGGTACCCGATAGGTGGAGTATGACCCGGCCCAAAGTCATATATATGAAAGCGGCATCGACCCTTGGTTCAGCGGGGCTTAGGATCCCAGATGCCCAACGCACTGTCTAGCCAACTTTGGCCTCAAAGTGATTTGGGATCTTTTGCAAGCGTCACCTCTCTTCTTTTACACATACACAGAGAAAACCTGCAAAGAGCAAAAGCAAACTAGGCAAAATGCAGGGGGAGCCACACTTGGCTGAATGACACCCCAAGTGCTGCATCAGGGTAACAAGGGAAAATGTGACAGCAGCAGGTGCTCTCCTCCGACCTGCTGACTAGGCACCGATGCCGACAATGTAAAAGAACGCGGCAAGAGGGACCTTCTTACTTGGGGAAAGCCTTCGATGTGCAGGGGGAAGTCTGATCTGAAGCATCTATCCTAGAAACCATCAGGAGTAGCTCACTAGAAAAGGTGGGGTGTAACTGGAAGTCAAACAGAGGGCTGAAATTTTGGGGGATAAATAAGAGCAGTCGACAAAGACAACGCTGCCTAGCGATAAGGGATCCTTAGCACAGGTTTTGCTATGTCGTGTACAAATAACCGTTCATTTTATTGTTCGCATGCTGTTCCAACAACGTTTCCCTCACTCGCCCTGCCGGTGAACCTGGCTGCTTGGAGGTGCTGCCATTGGAAAAGGCCAAATCCAGGCTTTACTTTCACTGTAAAGGGGAAGCAGGGGAGGGAGAAAGGAAGGCAGATCTTTTTCAGAAACGAAGAAGAAAAGGGAGCCACCACAATTAGCAGCACCGCTACGGTCCCTCCTTACCTCCCCTAAAAAACGCTGCATCTATGCCAGCATAACCAGCTAGCGGCAACTGTCCCATTTCTGCAGAAAGAACTTTTAAAGCAAGAAGGGCACATTACAGCTCGACAAGAACGGACATGGCTGTTAACCGGGGTGGGGGGGGACTGAAATGCCTGTTGACAGGCTGCAGCAATGGGGTCACCACCAGGACATTAAATTAAATGACAGCATAGTTGATCCACGCAGCGAAGATGCAAAGTAGCAGGATTCCACCATTCCCCGGGATGGGAGAGATTCAACAAGGTGAAAGACAATTATACTCCTTGGTCAGCGGAGGAAGCTAAGGCTTTATCTCCGGTCACGTCTTTGCCTAGTGCTGGGAACTGGCTGCAAGCCTGTTCCCTTTGCAAGGGCACACTACCCACACACGTTCAGGTGTCACAGCTGCTTGTGGAGTTGATATATGAAATGGAGAGATATCATACGGAAATGAACCATAAGAGACGGTAGCCACTGTTTCCAGTAGAGGGAGAGGAAAATAAAATAAAATAAAATAAAATAAAGGTGCTCCTATGTATTGTTGGAAATTCAGAAGTGATATGAAATAATATTCCTTGAATCAACCAAGTAGACACTAAATTGCACTGGAAGTTGGTGCCACAATTACCAAAGCTCATTAGAATGTGAATATACACTGGTCAGTCGCTCACAATCAAAAAAATAAGGGAAGGAGGGGGGGAAAAAAAAAAAGAGAGAAAGAGGAAAGAAAAGATACCACTGATTTGCAGATATTTAACAATCCCAGCAGATTATTTCTTTTGTTTGATTTTTCATTTTGTTTTTTGTTGGGTTTTTTTGTTTTGTTTGGGGGGGGGGGGTTTGCAACACGATGGTGAGTCAGGAAGCTGTTACATGCAAAGTTTCTTTCTTAAAGTGTTTGACGACGACCAAAAAAACCCAACCGAAAAAAACCAAACCCCCTCCCCCTGAAAAGTAGAGTCTGAAGGCACTTCCTCTCACATGATGTCAACGAAGAATTCACAAGGGTTGCCCATAGCCTTCTGGAAAGACTGCCGGCTCCCCGTCAGCTCTGGAGGCACGGAGCTCAGTTCTCTGACGGGAGGCCCTCCGGGGGGTCCGCTCGTCCCGTAGACTTTGGAGCCGAGCTTTGGCAGGTTGTAGAGGGGGGGCACTCCTGGAGGCCCGTACGAATGGTGGCTGTGGTGGCTTCGCTCGCTGTGGGCGGCAGAGGCGTGACTCCGGTGGCTGAGCTGGCTGACGGGCCGTTCGCGCCGCACGCCGCTGGCTCCCCCTCCGCTGCGGGCCGTGTGGTCAGATTCGCTGCCGCTGCCGGCTGACTTGCGGTCCTTCTCCCTGCCGAGAGCCCTCCTGCTGTTCTCACTGTTGCTTCGGTTGGAGCCGCTGCTCTTGCTTCCTGCGAGGGCGAACAAAAGGGACAGAACCGAAGGGGCGGGTTAGCTCAATCCCGTTTCCTTCCCGCCTTGTCCATCAGCTCCTCTTGCAACCCTACAGAATCAAACGCACAATGACGACAACGACCAGCACAGCAACGATGAGGAGGTCAGGCCTCTGTCAAGCTTAGCATGCTATGGATGACTAAAGGATTCAGCAATGACAACCACTAGAATGAAGCTGACAAGGTTGTGCCATGTGCAGATACACATCAACCCCTCCGGAGATCGCACACTGAAAGCGGTGGCTCAGTGTAAGCCTGCAGCTGGAAAGTCATCTGCTCGCTGCTTCCCCACTGGCCAGACACTGGTGCAGAGAGAGGGAAGAGGCTGAAAGGGAAGGAGGCAGGCAGACATTTAAAATAAAAAAAAATGAATTAGGTTCAACGTGACTCTGTGACCGACTCCAGGCTCAGACTGCCCGAGGCCCTTGAAACAGGGGCCAGCTGTTTTCTACTGGAACCACTGCCACTGCATCAGAAAGAAAGGTTGTTGGTTTCCCCACATCAATTCTGGTTGCCTGAAGGACCTGACTTGGATCTTACCCCAAATCAACAGGAGTCTTTGTATTTGCTTCAATGGGGCAAAGGCAGATTCCTACAAAACTCATTACTGACGTGTTTGGTGGCTGCACTAATTGCAGGTAGATTGTGGTTTTTAGGGAAAAGCATTTCTATTAAGTCTGGAAGGATGTTCCCAGCAGAGACTGTTATACACCCTTCCAAACATAATGCCTGCCCTGTACGTGCACATCAGTGCATGCAAGTAGCTATGTAGGCTTTGGATCAGGTGGTGCTCAGCTAATCAGTGGGATGAGCGTGGGATGGTAATGCAAATAGACACTTCCATATTAAATCCATTTCTTCACTAGGGACTAATTTCTCAACTTAAATTAAAGCCGCTGCATTCACACCATTGCTTCCTAACACTGGGCCAGACTTTGGATTCAGATGAACAACTGCTACTGCACTGGGTCATCAGACTGCTCTCAGCACTGGAGAAGGAGGAGGAGGGGACCAAAAGATACCCCTCTTGCTACGATACATCTTCCTCTGCTTGTGGTATCATAGTGCAAAGAGACAAATGAAGGATATGAAGGAAGGGAAATCCAGGCTGGCTTGGTATGGGTGACAGAGAGCTCACCCTTTCTTTTAGAGGGCAGGAGAGGTTGTGGTACAAGCAAACCACAAAACCTGAAATGGTCTTTCCTGGAAGACAGCGAGGGTTTGTGGTTTGAGACTGAAACCAATTCTAATTCCAGTCCAAATCCTAATCTAGACAAGCTCCCTCTTTGTCCTGGGCCTCAGTTCCCCATCGGCTGGTGGGGATAGCCACATTTATTCAGCCATCTCACAGTGGCAGCGAGGCCTTCTGAGAACACACAGCCCTACCCAAGTCCTGAGCTTTAGCATCAAACCTCTCATAATGATCTAATAAAGATCTACAGCGGATCATAATTAGTCATTAACAGGCTGACTGTTTCAGCCTTCCCTCCAGGCAGAAGAGACGCAGGAGTGACAGAGACAGAGTTACCGCAAAGCGGTTATTATAACTCATCTCAGACTGAACGGACTCTGTGCCCATCACCATCCGAACGGTAGCAACCACCACACAAATCTTACTGCGCAGCTTCTCCCATAGCTGCTTTATATAAATATCAATATGCGCCCAGAGGGAAAGAAGTCCCAATGCACTGGGTCACTAAGAGCAGCAGGAGAGAGTCCCCATGTTACATTAGCCTTTGAGCAATAGCAAACCATCTGCTACAAACTGATCCCCCTGCCGCCTCTTGGATCCACTCTTGCCTCAGCTCTGTCCTCCTTGCTGCGGCTTCCCCAGAGGTATAAGCTCCTGGCAGGTTTCAGAGCCCGGCGGAAAGCTTGACGCTGATCTAGAGAGACTTTCCTGCATCAAGAACTCCGCCGGGTCAGGACAGGCTCTGGGCCCTGTTCCCCCAATAGTCAAGACTCTCCAAGCGCCTGGAGCAGGGCCTCTAATTGACTTAATTTTCCGAGGGTCAAGGTGAGGAGCAATTAATCCAGAAGGTAAATGGGTGCACTCCACCTTCCCTTTGCAAGGAAACCTGGGTTCCTCCACTGACTGCAAAGCCACAGAAGGTAAGACATCGGTCACGAAGGCAGCTGTAGTGCGGCTGACGAGAACAAAGGCAGCTGCTCAGCCTCTGTCGCCCCTCAACATACCAGTAGCACACTGGACTGGATCCATTTCTTGCGTGCTTTTAAACCCTGCCGAAGAACAAGCATCCTGCCGAAGATAAGTCTTCCTGATCTTTGTGTTTAAAACCCTTCTGATGATACTGTTGTATGTTTGGCAGCTGGGAAAGGCCTAGCTTAAAGACACACAGCTCAGCCTAAAAGCTGTGCTATGTGCACAGCTGTGTCAGCATTTTCTGTCTCAAAGGCCCATTTTAAACCAGTATTAAACTGACATCTTCGGTTTCAAAGAATTTGTTTTCTAGCAGCTGAGAAAAGCTGCGTTTTACTCTGCCATGACTGAGATGATCGGTCTTCACTGTCTGGCACAGTCGGATGCACAAACCCACTCCATCGCTCTGCCTCCTAAACCATGCAGGCTCTGAAATGTCCTGGGAATTGCCTCTTGGGGTAGCCAGGGGAAGGCTGGGGAAGACGAGCCATTTTGGGGTGTCTGTGCTGTTTTCCCATAAAATGAACTGCTCCAAGCAGGAGATTTTACTGCACCTTCAACTCTCCTATGAAATATGAACTTCCATTTCTACCCAAGAGAACTTTTACAACGAATTTCAGTATTTTCAAATGTATAACCTCCCTCACTAGGAGGGTAGTAAAGCACTGGAACAGGCGACCCAGAGAGACTGTGGAATCTCCATCTTTTGAGGTTTTTAACACCGGGCTAGACAAAACCTTGGCTGGGATGGTCTCGTTGGGGATAGTCCTGCTCCAAGCAGGGGGTTGGACCTCCTGAGGTCCCTTCCAGCCCTCATTTTCTACAATGCTAAAGAATGTTTTTTCCTATGCCTGATGAAGGGTGTTTGTGCCCAAAAGCTTGCAATTAAAAACATGTTTTTTGAAAAAAATCGAGTTGGTTTAATACAAGATATAATCTCTACCACAAATCCTGATTGCTTATGCTCTTTTCCTGGCACTCAGGCCTGTTACTCCTAGTCTCCATAGCTGAAGGAAATCCCTGGAGTGGCTCTGCTACTGCATTTCCAGGTTTACTGCATGTGAGGACACCCCAGCAAGCAAAGCCTGCTTGAGAGCAGCCCTCCCTGGATGCACCAGAAACAGTCCAGATGTGCCCTTGGGGCAACTGGATTAGGACTCTGGAATGCCAAATCCTGTTTCTTGCTTGACCACTGGCTTGTCATGTCCCTTCACCTTCAGGGCCTTTATTTTCCCTCTTGCCCTTTTTCTTGTCTCTCTAGACTGTAAGGCCTTTGGGGCAGAGGTTGTTTCTCACTTCTTATCTGTATGGTGCCCAGCACAATGGAGCCCTGATGGTGCTTTAGGGCTCTAAGTGCTTTCCTAATACAAACAGTGATTTCTAGTGGGTCTCATCACACAGCTGCTTTTCCTTTCAGGGGGCCCAGACCTTCCATAAAAGGGAAACAGGCACCCTGGGTATCACCAGGAGAGACAGTGTCATGTTTCAGACTAAATGGACATCAACCCAAGCTGTCAAGCCAATTGGGAAAAGGACCTACGCCTCATTGCCAGCCTTTTCTCCTACCCCGAACCTCTCAAGAGTTCAGGATTTTGTCTGGCATCTGTCGGAAATTTGCTGTATCTGGCTCAAGGACATGAGAGGCTGAGAATGACTAGGCTCTCCTCGCACATGTAGAGCTGTGCCTTTCCGCACCAGAGGAATTCCATCCTGAGTGAACAGTGCACACACAGATGGACCCAGCGCTGCTGTACAAGGGATCCACCGTGTCACAGAGAGAGGGGCTAAAAAGAAAAGAAAATCTGATGCCCAGTTCATGTTCTTCCACTGTCCTGTATCTCTGATTTCTAAACACCCAGCACAGAGGGATTCTGTATTGGGTCCAGCAGTCGGCACATCTCGGGTCACTGGAAAATACTCAAGTGCTAGCCCGTGGAAGTGCAAATGTAGCGCGCTGGTGGGTACTTCTATTCCAGAAGCAGCTTACAGGACTAATACAGCAGGACGCTGCATTCTGTAAGGTGACATAACAAGGGTGACAAAGGACACAACTGCCAAGTCTGTATGCTGACAGCGAGGTGTCTGGTGCCATCCTTTTGGGACTGCTGTGCCTCAGTCGCACATCAAAGCCTCTCCACGGGGGTCAGTCAGACTGCTGCCTTTGTTAATGCCATGGGACTAGGGTACTGTGCACTGGGACAGGCAGAGCACCTATGACAATTGGAAAGAAAACAGGAGAAAAAGGAAACAACTACACATTGGGGTCACAAGAGTCTAAATGATCATGCTATGGAGTCATTATTATGGAGGCATTTGAAGCTTACCAATCCCCTAGAGACAGCCATTCCTCTATGAATCCTTCAGTCTAATGCTTGCTCAGAACAAAACAAGGGAATAACACAGTTACAAAACAAGAAACACCACAGCAGCGCAGTTTCCAAAAGAAGAACAAGGAAAGTCCAACCCTTCAAAACGAGATACTCTCGTTGCCTTGCACAAGGCTCTCCTAGCTGGCAGCCCAAGCTGCACGGGGAAAACACTGTACCTTTCCTACTCCAGCAGCAAGGATCTAATACTGGATTGCTCACAGGGACTGGTGAAGTGGATGAGGAAAAAATCATACCCCAAGAGGCAGGGTGGGCATGATGTGACTGGCTAAAGTCCTGTAACCTTTAAACATACTCTTGGTTTCTCTACCAGACATGCTTCTTGTTTCTAATTGAGGGCAAATGTGGAAATGTTGGAAATCCTATGAGAGCTCTTTTGATGGGACTGTCAATTTGGTTTTGCAAAACCAAAGTGGCAAAGTTTATATCTGAAGGGGCTGCATCCAAATGACTGGCTCTTTACCTTACTCTTTACCAAAATCCATACCCAAACTTGGAGACTCCTAGAGAGCTTTGCTGTTTGTCACCGGCAGTGTTGCCAAGCGCAGCATTCACACTGAAACCACAGGACCTCCTCTAGTTGTGCAAGAGACTTATTTTGTTATGGTGCTCATAGAAGCGAAGTGGTAAGGGGGTCTTGGGGTTGAAAAGGAGGAAGTCAGTGCATCCAACTTGCATAGTGTGCATTAGAGCGCAATTGCTCCCCACTACATGGCTTTTCAGAGAGCAGAGCACCCTTCTTTCTGGTCTCATGCAAAAAGGAGACGTGAACATCCCTTCTGCACTGAGCAGGGAAGAGGAAACCAGAAGCCTCAATTCTCATTCCAGTTTAGTCACAGACTCCCAAAGTGGAAGTAAAGCTGAATGGTCTCAACATCCCTCCAGTGACTCGTACCTCTGAAAACCAGGTGTCCCCCCACCCTGGGCCTTAGTTTTCCCTCTGAGGCAGCAAAGATGTTTCTATACCTACTTCCAGATGAGGACTGAGTCATTTGTGTTTGATTAATTAGCAATAGGCGAGTGCTAGACTCATATGAGATGCTGTGGGGTAGGAAAGGTACAGACACCCATGCCACATTGGACATGGCAAGCAGCATTGTGTCTAGCTCCCCCTTGCATGTGGTGTGGTGTGCTGAGCTGTGGCATAGCTATACAGATAGCATAGTGCGTGGGCTCAATTAGACTGTCATTGGCAGTTCCAATGCAGGGCTGAGAGGCTAACCCACTCCCTTGCATTTGCAAAGAGAGTCTTGATTCAGTGAAGTCACACCAAATCCACTCATGCAGCACACAAAACCACAAGGAAGGGAGCACGGACAGGACTCAGGAAGTCAAGCAAATGGCCAGGAATAATGGGAGCTGTAAGAGCGCATGCACAACTCAAAAGCTTACCTTCACTTTGCTGGCTACCCGCACTGCCACTGCCATAGCTGAAGCCTGGGTCCTGGTATGCTGGTGGGAAACATGGAGCAGGGAGTGGGTACTGATAGGGGTACCCTTGGCCTAATGGCCAGGGTGCAGCAGGATGTGGGAGTGGAGCAAGAGTGTCCTGATCTGAGGCTCCGCTTGACCCATTGTTGAGGTTCAATGCAGCCATATCTGCAGAGAGAAAGGAAACTTGAGGGCAGTGCTTTCCCATAGCAGTTAAGACCGTGGTACTATCAACATGCACCGTGACAACCAGTGCATTGGCCTGGGACTTTGTTTCAGCAGTTCAGTCAAAATACTGTACATGAGAGAGTAGGCAGGAATACTTAACCTAGAGCCTCAGGTTTTCTCAAGCTTGCATGCACAGTTGCGGGTGCAAAAATATGCATACAGCTGCAAGCTTCTACTATGTACACATTACTCATCAAAGCTGGAAGTTCCAGTTTGATGTGCAACTTGTGGAAACAACCATTTGGGCAGGTCAATGAAATGAAGCAATCAGAGCAAACGTGTATGGAAATCACAGAACCACAGAAAAGACCTCAGGAGGCCATCTAGTCCAACCTCGTGCTCAAATCAGGACCGTCCCCAACTAGATCATCCCAGCCAAGGCTTTGTCAACCTGGGTCTTAAAAACCTCCAAGGATGGAGAGTCCACCACCTCTCTGTTCCAGTACTTTACTACCCCGCTAGCGAGAGAGTTCTTCGTAACATCTACCCTAAACTTCCCTTGCTGCAACTTGAGAGCATTGCTCCTTGTTCTGTCATCTGCCACCACTGAGAACTGAGAAATGAAGCACAGAATTGTGCACACGTCCTTCTGGAAGCCTTGCTCCAAGTTTTCAGAGAACTGGAGTTCACAAACAGCCAACGAACATCAAGGGATGGGTTACATGACTTGGAACCCCCCTGAACTACCCTGGGTAAAGCCCTCTTATAGATCAGGAAAGGGCCAATTAACTTATTTCTTATCAGATCTTCGTGCAGTCCCTGAACTTTCAGGTCACAGCTGGAAGAGGAAGTGCCAAAATATTATGACAGAGGCTGCTCTCAGGACACCTCTAACTTGATCAGACATAGACTGAACCAGATGCCTCAGAAAGCTTGTTCTTATTAGGCTATCAGCCTAGCTTTGCAAACCCTTGGATCCTCTCAGCCTAGGTTTGCCAACCGCCCCCAGAGACATTTTGATCTTTCTGTTCAGTGTCTCAGGAACAGCCAGGGTGTCCCTCCAATTTACTATCCACCTATTTCCAAGGAAAAAGAAAAAAAAAAAAGAAAATGGGGCTTTGTAGTACCATCCAAGTGATTAATCAGACCCCAACCCTGGTGGATCAGGATAGAATGGCCTTGCCACAAAAACACTATATTAAATAACAGGAAATATTATCCTCACTGGGGGAAACTGTAAACCGCAATAAGCTTGGGAATTGAGACCCAAGGTGACACAGCGTAGCCAAGATCTCCTAAGTCCCATTCAACTGCCCTGTTTCAAGACTGACCCACCCTTTCTGCCCAGGTGACCCAAATGTTTATCTCATGGAGAGAGAACTTGATCTGGGGAGGAAAGGAGATCTCTGGTCTCAGAGACACACCTGTGACCCCCCCTCCCCACAGCTCTGCTCTTCACTGGTGAGGAACTTACTGCCACAGAGGTCCCCAAAGACGTAATAGCACTGCTCCGAGAAGGTGATTTTGTTCACAGTGTGCCTGAGGTAGCCATGTTTTAACATGCTGCTGGCGTATTTTCTAGCCTCTCGTCGGTCTTTGAAGCCCTCCACGTGCGTGTAAAGCCAGTCAACCACATCTGCCCCTGTAGGTGCACAGAGAGGAGAGGGAGAGAATCATCTCAAAGTCACCTCCAGCCGTCAAATGTTCATCTTCCTATCACCCTTGTCTATCACAAAGTACCCATGCTTCATTCAGGTCACCATGCCTTTGGGCTAGGGACTACAAAAACAAAGCACAAGAAACCTAAGACCTTAAGAGCATATTTTCACACCACCTTTAATTTGCCTCAGCCTTGAAATGCAACCATCCTCCAGTGGGACACAGCTCTAGGTGCTGCCATTACCACCAGGCACCAGTTTAGAGAGTGATGAATAGTTGGGAGTACCAATTCATATTCTATTAATATTCACATATTTGACTAATATTCGGATATTTTAGAAGTGGCTTGTTCATGGAAAACTGCCATGATACTGACTATCTAGGCAGTCTCTAATCAAAGCTACAATAAAGGGGGTAATTTCTGCCATGACTGAGATGCCTTGGCAGAACTGAAAGATATTTAGGACTGGAGTGGTAGGAAGTGATGCTATTCTGGATGGTGGGGCTTTGCCAGAGCATGCAGACACAGGACTGGAACAGAAAGAGTATTATAAGTAAGGGGCAAGCTACAATGGGATACTGGGCACAGAAACTTGCCTAGCCTTTGCCCACCCAGGTTCAAAACTAGAGCTGTTGCCTCCCTCAAGACTAGATTCTTTCCCACATAAAACACATGGTGGTGGGATGGGCACTCCAAATGGCTCTAAAAGTCAATTGCTTCCTAATAAAAGGCTGGGTGATCTCTACAGCACCCCTGTGAACTCCTTACCTATTACTGCATTGGAGATGGTAATTTTCAACCACATCCTGTCTCGGATTTCGAGGCCTGAGTCAGGTAACTGCATAACCTTGACGATAGTGGCCATGTCGCTCTTCACAGTTAAGGGAGATTCTTCTAATTCTGAAAGGAAGACAGGTTACATGCTTCTCCGAACCCGGCTGGGTTTGCAGAGAGAAAGTTGCTTCTTTTCAGCTCACTGTTTGGATTAAGCAGACGTGAGATTCAGATGCCAGATCTCAGCCCATCTATCAGGCATCTAAGTGGTATGTAGGCATCTAAGTATGCTTCTCTTCAACAAAAAAGTCAGGTGGGTCTTCCTCCTCTTTATGCTTTTGTGACTTAGTCTTAAGGGTAGGATGACCAAAATAGAGCATTAACGGTTTCTCAGGGGTTCGAGCAAGGTGGCAAAGGAATGCACTTAGACACCTAAGGGGCAGAATAGGATCTGGCCCAAGATACCAGAGACTCATTCTCGTTATTGATACAGAATTAGAGCCTTCATACAGACTCAGAAAAGAATCTCCTTGGTGAGACTGGTTTAAGTCGTGGAGCACAGGAGCCCTGTGGATTTACCGTTATTACTGTCCTGTTTCGCTCCACTCCTCTGCACTTAGCATCACAGGGGAGAACGCCCAAGACGCTAGCTATTTTCTGTTCGTACTGCAGTCCACATTCAAATCTACTGAAGGTGGAGCGGCAGCTGTATGTGCAGCGGCAGTAGGAATGGGTACTTATTGTTTCTACGTTAGGCTTTAGGTTTATTACTACGAATGGTGCCAATTGCAATGGGACATAAAAGACTGTGCAGGCACCTTGCACTCAGGTTAACAGGATCAGGCCACAGGCCTTACTGGAAGAAGTGGAGTAGATCAGGAAAGTACAAGAAAGCCAGTATCAATACAGATGAGGCAGGCTAGCGGGCTCCTGCAAAATGACCTGTTTAGTGGTACACAAATGACAGACAGCTTTACAAGCCAGGGAAATGAGATCTAAGAACATCTATTCCCCCATGCAGCTCCCTCCTGCAGAGGGGTTTGGAAGAGCTGTAGCACTGAGTGGTTGTTACTGTTCTCCTTTCACCCTCCTGCATTGTGTATGGTTCAAGAGGCTCCTGGAAGAAGCAAGGGCCCGCTAGATCTCCAGTCCTGGCTGGGCAGAAGTCAGTGTGGCCTCCCTGCCCTTGGTATGACACTCTGGGGTGGGTACCTTACAATTTAGTTATCCACCCATCCAGGCCTTCTTTCTCTACCCAGACTGTTAACGTAGCAGCTCTTGGGCTTGCTAGAGATGACGATATTTAGAAATGGGCACACACCTCAAACGCCAGCAGACTGATCCAATCCCCAGCTTATCCTCAGTTTTTAATGGCCACCCACTAGAAAGCGACCCCTGCCTCCCATCCTCCCAGCTCTGAAAAAAATCATACCCACCACGTGGTTCCAGATTTAGCAGCCTAGGCCCATCTCTCATATATATACCCCTGAGCCACCCATCAAAGGAATCCGTTTTATTTCACTTCAGCCACACTCGGATTTTGGTAAGAGGCACAAGTATGGAACAATGAAAACTCAAAAACATCCATTTTGATACATGCACATCTACATGCATGAAATATAGCACCGTGCACCAAACACACGTGAGGTTTTTATACCTTCATACACGCTGAGCAATGCTAAGATCTTGCTTTTGCTTTAGTTAGTCTGGTTAGTAGCAAAAAGCAATATACATTTTTTATTTTTTCTGAAACAAAAAAAGTCTGATGTAAATATGTGGGGAGCAATAAACTGGATTTTCATGGAAACCTATATTCTATATCTAGCTCAACATGATGTCATTAGAAAGCGCAAGAGGGAAAACAAGACCAATTAAGCAGGCTATAGTTCTGCTGGTGGTTATTCAAATAGGAAAACTCTTGGTTACATCAGAAAAAATGTACCAAAACAGGACTGGACGCTGCCTCATAACTCTAGGCCTGACAACATGGCTGCATTAAGTGATTATATGAGTGCAAGTACAGGCAGGAGGGAAACACCTACTTTTTCCTGAATGAGATATTATCAGGCTTTTCCAGACTTTTCTGAGTGGCACCCTGGTCTCCCAGCTTTGCCTATCCACTTTCAAAGATCAGAGAAAAGGAAAGTACATGCAGCAGCACAATGCTGATACACCTCACCTCTTGCCATGTCTACTTTGCATCTTCACTTGAACTCACATGTGCATTTGTCAAGGCACAGGCTATCTGGTTTTGGGGCATGAACACGGAGATCCAGACAGGGTTCCTTTATCAACATGGAGTTCCACAGAAGTGGTCTGGACCCAAGCCCCCTGGTGTCAATACAGAAAAACTCCCATTGATTTCAGTAGGCTTTGGATCAACTCCTCAAGCCCTACAACTTTCAAGACAAGCTTTGCAATGTTCAGGGCTCTCCCTAGAGAATGATATATTCTTTTACACCCAAGGATGTCTAGAATGAATGTGGAGAGGCCAAGTGCACAAAAATCAAGTGAGCATTTGAAACAGAGGAATTCAGGTCTGCTTTTATAGGTAAGCTGGCATGGGAATTGGCCCCACACAGAGAATACTACAGGTTACTGCCAGAGAACACTTGCCTAGAAGGGAGTTAAAATTATTAGAGAAAAATGAGGTAGTTTTTTTACAGCAATAATTAATGTGGAAATCTGGGTCTGTCTGGTCTCATAAGATACATCTACAGGGCTCCCTGATGATACACTCTGCCGGCACCAAACCAGGCAATGAGGCAGTTAAAGGCACCCCCTATACCTGCTCTCAAGCGCGGCAGAGACAAGGCAGAGACCGACATCTCAAAAGCAGAGGAGGGAGCTCTCTCCTGGTGGCTTCGCCAGCTCATTTCTGGGGCTAGCATGTGTGGAGCAGGAGTGAGTGGGTAAGCCAGGCTCAAGAGCAATGCCCTGGGAAGGAGCATAATTGAAGCAGTGACTGGGTGTTCAAGACCCTCAGGGGTCCTGTGTTTAAGGGAACTGCTGTGAAGAATTAGGGAGAGCAGAACAGACATGCCCTGCTGTGTTGTGGGTTCCTTTAAGACCTAAAGCTCTCATCTGCTTTAGTGGCAAGCAAAGCTATCCCCTTCCCCCAGAAAAAGTTATCCTGCTTGTAATTCCTCCTCAAGATAGCAGCTTGTTCGTATGCAGTTGCTTCAGAAGCTTTTGCCTCCAAGTTCCCTGTTTCAGGGCAAGTCTGTCCACGTGGCCAGGGCTTGAGCCGTCAACGTGTTAAGTCCAATCTTCCTCCCCAGTGAGACCTGGATTGGTTGCTTCTGTTCTGCCTCCAGGTGAACTGGCCCACAGTGGAGAAGACAGGAAAGGGAACTGAATGAATGGCAGGGCAGCGTCTTATCAACCTTGCTGCTCTTCAAGAAATATGCAACAAAACTGCTTATAAGAAAATGCTGCCCTTCTCTAGTACCTGCCACCTGGGGATCTCAAAATGCTTTGAGAACGAGAATGAATGAATCAAAGCTCAGCACATGGTGATGGGGTGTGTCAGCAGTGCCACGTCCATCTTGTTGGTGGGGACGTTGAGCCATGGCGAAGCTAATGGACTCATCTGAGCGAGTGGCAGCCAGGAATGGAAACTGGAGTCCTGATTCCAAGTCCATTGGGACTACTCCCTCTCCAAAGCAATCCCCCTCTTTCTTCTGCTTTCAGATTTTTCTCCTACCCGAGTTAAAAAAAAAAAAAAAGGGGGGAATTTTGCACCACAGGCATAGAAGGGAAAAGCAATCTCCAAAAGAGCAGCTGTGCTCTCACGCAACCTTTGTTTTAGGCATGTGATTAAGAGGGTGTCTGCGTTCCACATTTCTAAATCACTTTACTGTGCATCAAGGCACCTGATACATTAATGTTTTAAGAGGAATGTCAACAGAGTAACAGACTCTCATTGTTTGACAGCAATCAGCAGAGACGCTAGACTCCGGTAATCTCTAGTGTGCATAAGACTGAAAAACGCATCTCAAGATAAAACTGTGGTGGGGTGAGTGGTTTGCTCACCTTTGACTGCCGATATTTTTCCCTTTTCCTGGTGCCACCTAATATCTAGAGAGATGCCGAGCCACTAGACCTACAAGAGAGATGATAACTCCCTCCTCAGAGTTTCAAGGTGAGAATGTCATTCTAGCTACTGCCTGCTTATGAAATCAGAGAGAACAGGAGGAAGGGAAAGAGAGGGAAACCACCCAGTCTGGAGGAATTTGTTGGTCCTTTCAATCACAAAGGCACCCCCAACTCACAGACATTATTGGGTTTCATACTTGAACCAAACATCTGCCCAAGAAAGATTTGGTCAGTGATCATTAATCCAAAAGCTCTGTAAATGATCAGTCAAGGTCTGTACTGCTTTTGTCTTTCTGTAAACCTTCTCCCATCTGAAAAAGTTCTTCAGAATGTCCTGGGGAGAAAACCAAAAGGGTTTCCATAGATGTTTGTAGAAATTGCTCAGAAAGACCTATTTCATTTAGGTTTCAACTTAGCCAAATGCTGCAGCGCTTGCTGAACTGAGCATATGAGTTCAACTGGCTTCCTGGGTTATATACTGACCAAGGCCTTCATGGAAAAAAAACCTTCTGTCTCCACTTCTAGAAGTTAAAGTAACTTCTAGAGTCTATCAAGAATGGCTAGACCTGTGATACAGACTGGTTTAAAAATTTGTGTGAAAGGTTCTCTTCCCTTCTATATATTTCTGTAGTGGAAATCTGAAAGAAAGAAATGTGTCCTACTAAAGATGCAAAGTTCCCTAACATGTCTAAGTTAGGTTGCATCATTGCAAAATTCAACTTGGAGCTGAAAGAACGTCAAGAGATGAGCAGCAGTGTTATGATTCTTCGAAAGAATCAGCCTTTTCACTATTACCATGTGCAATTAGAATATTTCCTGTGCAAAGCACATATTTAAAGAGGTGTGAGTAAGTGACACTCCTATAACCAGTTTTTCCTTCTAATCTACACAGACACACATGGTTAAAGGGGGCCTGTAATTTGGGAGTAACTCAGGGGTTTTGGGTGTTCCACTTGAGATCTCTCTCCGGGCCCTCACTTGTATATAATTCTAAGCACTCATACCCCAGACATCAGCTCTTTTGGAAGAGTCACTTTGTAAAATGCTGGCTTTATTTTGTAAATAAAGACGAACTATTATGGAAAACCAGCACCAACATCGCTTCCACTTGAAAAAAGGGCACTGTCGTTCACTCAGGACTTCCCCATTTGTGAGTAAGAGACCGAGACAGGAATCTGATCCTGACTTAGGCCAAAAGACTCTACAATTTCCTGTTCATGGGCCATTAGGAAATATCTCCCCAGCCCGTACAATTTAGCAAGGTTGGGCTGAGCATTCACTGCAATGCGAGCACCAAAACTCAAGTAGACTCCGTGGCTCATGGTAGAACACTAGGTGGCAACACACTTGAAGAGGCGAACCAGTCCTGCATAGTTTTAGTATCCAATCTCTTTATTCCTCTTTTATCCAGGACATTTAAGCATGTGCTGAGTGTCTTTGACTTCAAAGAGGCTTAAGCAAGTACTTAAGTGGTATCTTGAATAAGGAAGCTTTCTTGAATTGCAGCCAAAAGCTCAGGAAACATCATTTATATTTACTTGTCTTGCATTATGGCAGGGTGCTTACAAATCAGGGGCTGCATTTTGTCAGAGAGAACACAAGGAGTCAAGCCTTTCATTCCTTCAGTTTTGTGTATTCAGCTCTAAAATTTCCAAGTTAATAACTTGAAAACTCCAAGAACAGATTGTTGGAGGGGAATAAATCTGATCCTTTGTTTCAGAAAGCACAGCTTCACTTTCTCTTTTCTTTTCTGTTTGTTTAATAGAGTTCCATAAAGAGGAAACCCACTAAAAATCCTAATACAATTGGGATGTCTATCGTGAATGTCAATAGAAAGATTCCTGCTATGGTGCCCTGCTGTCTCGCAAGCAAGGTTATTCATTTGGGACAAAATGGTTTCTATCCCTTTAAGGGATTGATGTAAAGTAAAGTAAAGACTCCCCACCCACTGGCTTCTGATAGGATGATAGGAAACTCTCTTAAAGGGCCAGAAACCATCCTCTCCAAAGTGTGAACCTTTGCCCAACTGGTGTTGAGTTATTGCAGTTTTAACCTTTGACCTTTGGAAAGTTTTATGCTCCCCACAAAAGTCAAAAATAAAATAAATAGAAAAATACAGGTTTTCTTTGCAGCTGTTGTTTGCATTGTGCTTGTGGTTTGGTTTGTGGTTTGTTTTGCTTTTTGTATAGCTCTACACTGCCGGCCCTGAGCAGAAGATACCTGCCCTGTGCTGGCCGCAGTGTGACTTACTTTCCGAATCGGGAATTGAGCTTGTTAGTGAGGAGCTGGTAGATGTGATGGTGCTCATGGAGGGGCTCATACCGTAACGGGGGTATGCTCCCGTCATGGCTGTGGTATGAGAGATCCACGCTGCAGGGTCGATTGGCCTCACTGGTTCAGCTGAAACAACAAAAGAAAGCAATAAGAAAGAAATCAGACTTTGGCAGGCTCCACTCACCAGGATTTAATAGTGAGGAAATGCCTGGACCCTGTGGGTTTTTTTGCTATGAATTCTCTGCGTCTGTCAACACCACAAAGCTGGCTGCTCACTTACCCCTGGGGATGGTGAAGTAACTCCTGGGTGTGGGGTCCCAGCATTTGGCTACTGTTAGGCTGATAGGTCTGAAAATAAGAAAAACAAGTAAGGATGACTCTATTCTCCTTCCTTGTAGAAGCTGTGAGACTGACATTACAGCACTGCGGGAAACATCTTTGTTCTTCATTTGGAAAGAGGCTTCTGAGATGTTGGCCAAATTGTCATACTACCGGCTGGATGATCTACCTCCCATACCTGCTGTAATAATCAGAGCGTTGGGCATGTTGCCTCTTCAATGGAAGCCCTGTCCTTCCATAGACACTTTGCCTCCAAAGAAGTCAGTGCAGGGACTGCGTGCCAGCATCAGGCTGGATCCGCACATATTATCTGAGCAACAGGAATTCAGTGCTGGCGAAAAATGCAGGATCGGCAGCTGTGGAGGTCTTTGAAAGTCCCACCCTATAAAGGAACTAGGTCCTAGAAACCCTGCAGGGAATGAAACAGTATGACGACTCCCAGCTTGTGTTCATTTTGTCAGGTATATCAGCACACAGGATCTCACCTGTTTAGCACTTGCACCAAGAAGGTCAAAGAGTTGAGATTAGTGTCCATGCTCTACATACTTATCCCAACTGAACTGCCAAACTCTTTGCAGTTTTCTCAGTACTCATAATGGCAAGAGAAGGAGAAGGAGGAGAGGAAAGAAGGGATCTGGAAAGGCACTTACCCAGGCTTGGAGACTATTTCCCGCAAAACCCGTACTGCATCATCATTGCTCATGTTCTCAAAGTTGACATCATTCACCTAGAACAGATCACAAAAGATACAGATGGTCCCATATTGCAACAGACAGGGGAAGGACCCATTTGGATTAGTTTAATGTTGTGTATTTCCCTAAGAATGGCGATTAACAATATACGCTCAAGAACTGTAGGTGAGGCACCAAATGTGATTAGCATTAAAATGTTTTCATTTGCTGGGGAAGGTGCAGCTATCTTGCAGCAGAGTTGGTCATCCAGTGAGCAAAGGGAGTGCAAATCAAACAGCAAAGAGTGGGGGGCCCAAGCGATAAAATGCCTTAGGCAAGCCCCTCTGCACAGAGAAGAATTTTGCTCACAGACCACAGCGCGAAGCATCCCCATATAAAGGCTGATCTGAAGCCACTAATGCCTCAGACAGCAGTATCATTTTTCAGACATGGACCAACCTGTAGAAGCATGTCTCCCGGTTCAATACGACCATCTGCTGCCACGGCCCCTCCTTTCATAATAGAGCCAATGTAAATCCCACCGTCACCCCGGTCGTTGCTCTGTCCTACGATGCTGATCCCCAAGAAATTATATTTTTCTATATAGACAGAGGGAGGGAAAGAAAGCAAACAAGGTGATTGGCAGGACATTGAAAGCTGGCAGTGAGTCATCCCATGGGCTTGAGAAACCTGGACATCATCTGTCTTCTCTTAATGCTACTGCATTAATCAACTGGGATGTTTTCGACATTCAGAGCGGGAGGGTAAGCTGAGCTGGTGGACTGTCCCTGGCACATGCACTGTAGCAGGAGATAGCTGCTGACTGCAGATTATTTTTTCATAGCACATGTTGAAAATGTACACATTTTAAATAAATGAGGGAAAGAAACTCTATTGAAAAGTCCTGTCTTCACCTAGATATTAAACACTTATCAGCATCAGGCGGCATTTGTTTTTCCATACTTCACTGAGGCCACAGGAATTCGGTGCTACTGAAAAGCGCTGGACTGACAGCCGTGCCCATTTCTGTGTAGCTGGACAATGGGGACAGTATGCACAGCAGCAGCATAGGCCTTCACCACCCTGCTGCCTGCCTTCCCGACAGGGAAGGCAACATCTGCCTTGGCAGGACCATTTCTGCAAGGACGAGAATTTTACCTGCAGTGGCTTGGGTCAGAGGCCCTGTTCTGCCTGCCCAAAAGAAGGCCAATCTGAGCCAGCTGCAGTGGGGGAGCCGAGGCATGCCACCAGACACAAGCTGCATTTGGGAATCTGGGCAGTGGTTAAAAGTGTCATAGCGTTTAACTCACATTCCCTGAACCTAGACATGAGTCCACTGAAGTAAGGAGGACTTAGGTCAGGGTCGGCAATTGTTTGGGCTCAAGGGCCACTTAGGGAGTTTTGGTGAGCTGTTGCAGGCTGAGGGTGGAGGGGTGCTGCTCTGACCCTATGCACTGGGGTGAGGGGGAACAGGAGATGCTGACCCTTCCCAGTATGGCAGGGGGCGGGGAGGGGCAATTGATCCTATCCAACCCAGGAGCTGTCCACCCTGCACCTACCACTGGGGATGCTTGACAGAGCGGGCGGGTGGGGTCTTCATGGAGACTGGCTGAGACCCCCGTGGACAGGGTGCACATGGCCAGCTGGATGGGTTGGGGCTGCAGGCGAGCGGAGAGAGACGTCTGGGAGCGGGACAGATGAGCGGGGCAGTGCCAGGGCTGGGATTGCGTGGCAGTGATAGTAAGGGCTTGGGGCCTGAAGCAAAGCAGTGATCCGCTCCCCAGTATTTTGCACACCTCTGACTTAGGCCCTTTTTAGAGTAGCTGGGGGACTGAAATTATCCTTGACAACACTGACTTTAAAAGCAAACACTCCATATATGCAGCGCTAGGATAAATCCATTTATTAATAAAACAACAATTCTACTAAATTCCTATGATCTTATGATCCTACATGCCCTCTTACCCATGTTGAGCGTGACGGTGATGATGTTTAGAGACATGGTGGAATCTGTGATGCTGCTAAAGGAGGATGACTGGAAGAAATAGAAAAGCAAATGAAAAGCCATAAATATCATATCTTTTAAAAATATATTAAAATATGGCAGTAAAAATAACAGGTAGGGAGGAATTTGTTAGGAGCAACCAACTGATCAAATTTAGACCTTCCTTCTTTTTGGGAGCCAACCGAGTCCCCACTGTGATTTCTTAAAACTGGTTCATTATTTATAATTCTTGAAAAAGATACATTTCATCCATGGGCTGTATGCAAATTGCTCTGAGCATGCGCTCAGTATTAGAGATCCTCTGTCTGAGCTAACCACAGGTGTGGAGCCTGTTTCCTGACTGGATGGCTTAAAGAAAGTTCTTCTCTTGCTAAGATATTCATGTGACTGTGAGTTCTTGTGCTCATAGATATCAAAGTATCTCCCTAAACAGCTTTGCAAACAAAACGTGATCCCATAAATGTATGCAAGACAACAACCAGGAAACAGCACAAGCATGTTCAGGAAATATTTTTTGACTAACTCTCTCCCCAGTTTTAACAGTGAGGCAGGAAAGCATCGTGGCAGAGGCTGTCTAAAGGGAGCAGGTGGCTGTGGAAATGTAGCAAAAATTGGGGTCGCTCAGCTTCAAAGGCAAAGGGCTGAAGGGAACAGTTATCATCTGAGATATAGCTTCAAATCTCCTAGGTCATTACAGACCTGATCCAAGGGAGTCTTTCTGCTGACTTCAGGGGATGTAGATCTATCCCGTAACCTCGTTCATGTGCACACTGTGCTATTCAGAAAAACATGCTGCCGTATGTTCCCGTTTCATCCTTACCCTGTCAATCTGCCGCATCCTTTGTTTCCTCCTCCTGCGTTTATGTTTCCGGATCAGCCGGGATGATGTACTTTGCTCAGTAGAGCTACTCAACCTGGGGGAAATCCAGAGTCCACTTCAACTGTGCAAATCCATGACAATTCACAACTCTCTGCAATGCCACTAAAGGCTAATTCCCAAAGGTACAGGACACTGGTTTTTAACTTGCCCTCCACCCCTGGCTGATGAACTGATGCTCACCCCGAGTATGTTAGATCTTGGCTTCTGCTGAGCAGTATGGACAAGGTAGCAGATTCACTCTGACAGGGAAGTTACAGTCTAAATTACAGCACAGATTAATGAGAATAATTTATCATCTTTCTTCTTGCCAGAAGCAAGAATGAATTCAGCCCCCACTTCTGCAAATACAAATCATTCTGATTTAACCACCTGAAGGTTGCAGGCACCCATTATCTCCCAGTGCTTTAAAGGTGGTCCTGACCTCCTTACCCAGTGCAGAAAAATGTACACAGTATAAATAGCCTTGGGCGAAACAATGATTTTCAATCCTTGCTCTGAGCAGCTCCAGACCAGAGGACCTTGGAGAATCATGTGATAATACACTGTGGGACATGGAGAGAGAGGTGTGGATGTGTGTCAGGGTGCTCCTGTTCTCTCGTGTTACTAAGGATTAAAATCAAGCCTCAAAGGTAACAAATTACTGCACATAGCTATGCTTATTCTGATGGCTCCTTGATCTGACAGATGGAGAAACTCATATCCAACAGTAACCACACTGCTCTTTTTTATGTTGGCTGCAGACTTACCTAAGGTCCCACATCACCACAGCTTCCAGGAGTGCTACATGCACTAAAATGTCTATCCTCAGCACCAACCTGTAAAGCTGGGTTTCACTATTTTACATTTTACAGGTGGGAAGCTGAACTGCAGAAAGAGGTAGTGTGATTTGCCCAAGTTCACCCAAGGAAGGTATGGCAGAGGTGAGAACGACACACAGACTTCACAACCATGGTTAGATGAGGAACCCCAAGTATACCAACCCTTCCTGTTTGTCATGATGAATTGTTCAGCATAAACTGAAAAAGGGAAAGCATTCAGCGATGCTGTATCTTTAACTAGGATAATGCTACAAGCAACTGAGCTGACACAGGCATCTGATTCATATATGTGAATGGCACGGATCTTGGAAAACTCCTGGCGCTCTGGTGTAGTACCCGAAGACTGGAAGAAGGCCAATGTGGTGCCGATCTTCAAGAAAGGGAGGAGAGTGGATCCGGCTAACTACAGGCCCATTAGCCTGACTTCTATCCTGGGGAAGATCTTAGAAAAGTTTATTAAGGAGGCCATCCTTGAGGGACTGGCCCAGGCTAACATCCTAAGGGATAGCCAGCGCGGGTTTGTTGCGGGTAGGTCTTGTTTGACCAATCTCATTTCCTTCTATGACCAGGTGACCTATCACCTGGACAAAGGAGAAGAGATTGATGTCATATATCTTGACTTCAAAAAAGCTTTTGATCTGGTATCCCATGATCACCTCTTGGCCAAACTGCCCAGTTGTGGCCTTGGCTCCACCACGATCCGCTGGCTGGGAAATTGGCTCCGTGGTCGGACTCAGAGGGTTGTAATTGATGGCAGTCACTCATCGTGGTGCCCTGTGACCAGTGGGGTCCCTCAAGGCTCTGTCCTGGGACCCACCCTGTTCAACATCTTCATTAATGATGTGGACATTGGAGTCAGGAGTGGACTGGCCAAGTTCGCCGATGACACCAAACATTGGGGCAAAGCATCCACACCAGAAGACAGGCGGGTGATCCAGGCTGACCTGGACAAGCTCAGCAAATGGGCAGATGAGAACCTGATGGCGTTCAACACCGAAAAATGCAAGGTTCTCCACCTTGGGAGGAAAAACCTGCAGCACCCTTATAGACTCGGCAGTGCTACGTTGGATAGCACTACAGAAGAAAGAGACTTGGGGGTCATCATTGACCACAAGATGAACATGAGCCTGCAATGCGATGCTGCGGCTAGTAAAGCGACAAAAACGCTGGCTTGCATCCATAGATGCTTCTTGAGCAAATCCCGGGACGTCATTCTCCCCTTGTACTCGGCCTTGGTGAGGCCGCAGCTGGAGTACTGCGTCCAGTTTTGGGCTCCACAATTCAAAAAGGATGTGGAGAAGCTTGAGAGAGTCCAGAGAGGAGCCACGCGCGTGATCAGAGGTCAGGAAAACAGATCTTACGATGACAGGCTGAGAGCCATGGGAGTCTTTAGCCTGGAAAAGCGCAGGCTCAGGGGGGATCTGATGGCCACCTATAAGTTTATCAGGGGTGACCACCAGGATCTGGGGGAACATCTGTTCACCAGAGCGCCCCAAGGGATGACGAGGTCGAACGGTCACAAACTCCTGCAAGACCGTTTCAGGCTGGACATAAGGAAGAATTTCTTTACTGTCCGAGCCCCCAAGGTCTGGAACAGTCTGCCAGCGAAGGTGGTTCAAACACCTACATTGAACACCTTCAAGAGTAAATTGGATGCTTATCTTGCTGGGATCCTATGGCCCCAGCTGACTTCCTGCCCTTTGGGCAGGGGGCTGGACTCAATGATCTCCCGAGGTCCCTTCCAGCCCTAATGTCTATGAAATCTATGTGCATGTGTGCGTGTAAATCAGAAATAATACTATAAATTGTATATATTAATAATATATACTGAACAAATAATTGCACTCTCTCTCACACACACACAAATATGAAGAACATCCTTCTGGACCTGTTTTCAAGACTACATGCCCATGATCTTCAAGGACAGCCATGTTCATGTTCAGAAATGTTAAAATACCGCAAAAGAGGCTGAATACTTGGGGGGGGAGGGGGGGAACGACACACGATGACACCTCCCATCACGAGAGTCTAACGCCACTCAGACATGCGCCCTGGACATGGAGGACAAGGGAAGCACACAGTGAACCTCACAATTCATTTGGGTACACAGAACTAATAGAGATTTGTCGTTCTCAAGGACTTCCTTTCCAATGCTGATAAGCAGAGCAATTCCACAAGAGATGGCAATAGTCAGCATTTGCAAAGGTGAGCAGTGACTTCACTACCCAAACGTCAGGCACTTTCAGAGAGGATCAACTACAGACAACAGGGTTATAGGGTTTTTCTGAAGGAAAAAAACAAACCCCATGATGGTCTCGACTTCCCAAAACAGCATTCATGTACAGGCCAAAAGTTTTTTATCATGTTTAAGATGTTCCTACAATTGAGGCTACTTATGTAAGTACCCTATAGAATAATTTGCTCCATAAACAGGCTTGGTAGGAGTCTTTTTTTTTTTTTTAATTGATAAACATCGATGATGCCTCACAATCACAGACCAACAGAAAATGATTACTGATGATAATCATCAACAGAGGAGATGAAAAAAACTCAATCTGGGACAGGGGTTAGGAAATATGGGGCAGGGGGTACCATCTATGCAGCACCTATATGAAGAGGGAGGTGGGCAGAGGCCAAAGCTGTGCCCCAGCAACAGAGAAAGCCTGGGTCCCAGTTGGCACCATGGGAGGTAGGGGGATAAAACGGGGCCCAGGCCGTTCCTCCAGCACCGTACCAGGCCAGCAGAGGATGACCCGGACCCCGGGCAGGTACACAGGGGAAACCCGCTCGCTGCAGCAGGAGCTCACCAGGAGATGGCAGGGGAAAGGTTTCACCTGATTGGGGGCTGCTCCGGCACCAGCTGTGCTCGCAGCCAAGTTTCCCTGGAGATGCATACACACACAGGGTCCAAACTCCCGCGGAGCTGCATCTGGCAGCACTGGGCTCCCGGTTGCCAAAAGCCCTCCAACCCCCCTCCCAGTACAGCCTTACTAGCACAGCTGCCCAAGCCACTGCCAAAGCACCAGTGTGTGGGTGGCACAGCCAGGGATTTCACTAAAAATTTTAATTGATATAAACTGTCACAAAAGCTAAAAAATAATCATCAATTTTAGCTGTAAAAATAAAAAAAAAGATCATATTTTGCCAAGCCTATTCATATACTATATTTATTGTATCATTATGTAATATAACATTATAATTATAATATTTGCATGCTTTCATTCCCATTCTTTGTACTTCACTCTTAATGAAATTGCCCCAAGCACACAAGGCCTGCAAAAAAGCCTGTTCACCACTTAAATCCCATATAAACCTTAAAGACGGGGCACAAATATGTTTTAAGTGGTGCCCAGACCTCACACTGGCTCTGCTGTACAAAAGCTAATTTTGCATGTTGTCCAGTTTACCACCAGCAAGCGTCTCCACTGGATTTCTACTCTCAGAGTCTCTCCCGAGTAGAAAACAAACCCAATAGCATATAAATCTGAGCTGAACTTTCCAACCCACGCCATGCGGGTGAGTTTGAAGTTAGGCGAGGTAGGTTTGCTGGAGCCCAGTCAATCTTCCTGCTCCTTGAAAAGAGAAGCAAAAAGACTGCGAGGGAGCTTTTATCCTTGGACACAAGTCAAACAACCAGATTCCTTCCAAGGAGAAACCTGTGAGTGAGAGTGCCTTTCTTGCACTGATAAGAAAAGGAATTCAGCGCGCCAGTGTGCAAACAAATCCTCAGTGCTGAGATTCCAGGCCAAGCTGCGAGGCACGGCGAGAAGGCTGAAGTCTGGGGCTGTTCGTGCTGCGTTGCAAACCTTTTTGCTAGGTTTGGCCATTTGTACAGTTTCATTTTTTTTTTTTAACTCTGCTTTAAAAAAAAGCAACAGTGGCTAGATGCCTTTCCGTGATACTCACTGTCTCCAGAAACCTTTGCTTTTTAGATACAACAAACTACTGAAGCAAAGAGTCATAGAGAAAGAAAGTTCTGTTCTCCCATGCAGACACTGCCCACACCCAAGGAGCAGGACTCCTGCTTGCAAGGGATACACAGTTTGCCTAAAACTCAGCTATGCCCATGAAGCACTCTGTGTAACTTGTTCAGTTCCAAATAACCCTGCCACTGAAAGGGTTAATGCCTCTGGCTGCTTCTTTCCATTGCAAACAGCATCTCTTAAGTTACCGATGTTGTAGGACAGGGAGAGCCACATGCAATAGCACATTTGAAATGTCAAGAGACCAGGGAGGGACATCTAGAAGCAGAGTTTTTCCTTCCCTTCCCTGCCAAAGGATGTGTTGGCAATTCTGGGAATAAGGGATAGGGCCTTCAGAGCTTTAAGATCGGCGCTCACAGTTTTGCCAACAGCAGGTCTGGTCAAGACCTAGTATTGCAGTTTTCACTCCACCCTTTCTTGGCAGCTGTACGACACAAGTGTCTTCCAGTGTGCGGTACTGCTCTCAACTTTCTCATCATCTCTGTGCTCTTGTCAATAACCAGACCTCCCCAGACCACCTATGCTGACTGGTCATGCCAGTTTTTCCCTTCTGCTTTTAGAAGCATGGACACGGGCTTGCTCAGAAACACCAAGAGTGATTCTAGCAGGGTTTCAATCTGATTTTATCAGGCAGGCTGGTCTAAAATGACTTGTATGCCTGTAGTAATTCTTGCTGGAAAATGCAGCTGCTCTCCTGACTTTCTGAGCACTTAGAAGTGACATTTTAAGCCACCATCAAGCACAGGGCTCTGTTTCAAAGCAAGCTTTGATGTATCCCAGAGTAAAATTAATTTGGCTCCTAATTGCATTGAAATCTGTTTTAAAGGGCCCTGATTAACTTGTAACAGGGAGGAAGAACATAGCCTATTGCAAAAATATCAGCTGGCAGGTATGTCACAGACAGTGGCCTGGTGCTAATGATAGATCAGAGAGCTGGCCAAAATATTTCTGTTCGCCTTTACTTCAGTTAACTTCTACCCCTATTGTAGTTCCAGGCCCTGGATACATAACCAGTCATTAACAGTATATGTACTTGTGATCTGAAGCAGCACAAGGCAGGTTTCTACCACTGAAGCTAAGAAAGTAATTTTATTACCAGGAAGCAACAGCAGGCTGCTATTCTTTAGGGAACTGGCCAGCAGATAGGGACACCAGCTATTTTTGCTAGGGTGCTATAGAAATAGAGGTGCAGAAATGCAGCAAGAAATCCTGTCCTGAGAGCAACAGCCGAGTGAACATAAGGAAAAAGCAGCTGAGGTCTAGAGAACAACCCAGCTTCTCGTGAGATAGAAAGTGCCACAGGGCATACAGAGGTCTGAGAACTGGTATCCAGACTTTGGCTTGTTATTCAACCCAAACTGCTGAGCCTTCCCAGAAGTTGTGCCACCACCGTTGTCCTGTACTGCCCTCACCATCAATCTCTTAGGGAATAATATACCCTATTTGTTCTGCACTGCTTACCTCTCAGTTACACAGAAGGGACTCAGAAGATGAAGGATAAATTACATCTTGTGAATGGGGCATGGTAGAGTACAGCATGCTTACTGAAGCATGGTATAGAGCCCAGCATGCAAAACATGTTGGGGAAGCTTATGTCATCAACCAAGAGTCCAAGCAAGAGGAGCTGGGCTCTCATTTATTATTAATTTGTATTCCAGTAATGTCTGCAGCCCTATTATACCAAATACAGCATGGACACACAACAGACCGACACAGGACCCTATCTCACAGACCTGAAACCTTACATGGGAGAGCTACTCCAAAGAGGAGCCCACAGAGACAAAGTAGATACGGAGGCAAGGTAAATTGGCAAAAGATACTCAGTGTGAGGGTGATGAAGATGAGAACAATTAGCTGACCACTATCAACAGTAGTCTCAGCATCTTTTTCTACATGCATATCATTACCTTAACAATTCTGGACAAGATGACAGCATGCCATCTAACATGGCAAAAAATGAATCTACGCTTAGTCTTAATCTGCACCCTGACACTTGACTATTTTTCCAAGCTCTGAACAGTATGGGTCTATACAAATTGGACTGGAAATCCCAAACAGACAGACTTTCTTGTAAGATTTCTTTCTAAGAAGAAAAATTCCAACTATTTAAGTTGGTCTACCAAAAGTTATCATATTCACCCAAAGAACCTTGCCTGTCCTTGTAAGATTTCTGGTATTTTTGCTATGAGCCAATCATACACTAGTGCAGCAGTTCCCAAACTTTTCCAGGTTGCACACCACCAATTTTAAACACTACAACCTTAAGTACTACCAGCAAATTTTTCAGTTCAACCTTAAATATCACCAGTAAAGTTTTGTCATATAATTATAATAAATCTGTTAATGCATACCACTGACAGGTTGTTTGTGATCCACTAGTGGTACCCATAAAACAGATTGGGAACCGCGGCACTAACAGAAGTGGAATTAATTTGATCTGTGATACTGCAAGTTCTGCAACGCTGCACCAGAAACTGCGAAGGGGTGGAAATCAGTCTCCGTTCTAAAGCAGAAGCAATCATTTGGGGGATTTTTTATTTGATGCGGATTGGTGCTCTCACTCCTGGGCCTGTGATAGTCAGAAACAAAATGGCAGCCTCTGTTTGTTCCCAGGCATCTTCCCATTGCACATGGGGAACACTGGAATGGGTACTCACAGAACAAAGGTAGAAGACAGAAAGGGAGAGTACAGTTATGCAGGGGAAAAACGGCAAATATGCAAGCATTTACTTCAGTTCCTTCTTGATGCCTTCTTGCAGGGACTTAAATAAGGGCTTCAGCTGCCTTAACCTTGGGTGTTGGCAGAAGGCAGGGCAGTTTGCTTTGGCAAGACTCCTAGACAATATGAAAGCATATTTGTAAATAGCGGATTTCTTTAAAAAATAGCTAGGGAAAAAAAATCAAAGGAATTGAACCTAATTCCTCCCCCACATTACTGTAACACAGTATGGCCATCTCCCCAACTTGCCAACTTTTTTATACGCATGGCCTTAATATAACTGCCTACTCCCAGCATCATCAATAAATAAATACTGCAAGTATATATTCAGGAACACTTACTCCCAGCATTTCTAAAGCGTTTTAATAAGGATTCATTATTGAACCTTCACAACATCCCTGAAAGGTAGGTAAGAATGATCATTGCCTTTTGTTAACTAGGCAAAAAATGGGTGATTTGCCCAGGTTCACAAAGTGTCAGGGCCATGAGTGGAAGCCAGGAGTCCTGCCTCCCATTCTCCTGCTGTAGCCAAAATGTCATTAACACTTTGTGGAATGGAA
Organism: Crocodylus siamensis; assembly: GCF_052110815.1. Lineage (NCBI taxonomy): Eukaryota > Metazoa > Chordata > Crocodylia > Crocodylidae > Crocodylus > Crocodylus siamensis. The sequence goes on along the minus strand of NC_143406.1, from coordinate 7,046,834 downwards.
GGGATATTAAATCCCCTGAAGAGATTTAAAGTGAGAAAACAAATCACAATGTCCTACATCTAAAAGCTTGCCTAACTCTATCCAAACGATGCAGTTGATCCAATAAAAGAGATCATTCCAAGAAATCCTTGCTTCTTGCATAATTACTGAATCATCACAGCTACAACACCACTCTAACATTACCAAAAATCAATAAATAAATCAGTGCAATCTATTCTCTCCAACGAGGAGGGGGAAAGGACCACAAATGCTATAATCAACAGGTTAAACCAAATACAACTTACAAAGATGCTTTAGAAAACTCTATTTCCAATGGTTCTTCTGGGTGTTGTAAAGTACAACACATGTAAAACAAATGCAAATTGCTCTCAGTAAGCAAAACTTTCAAGTACCTCTCAGCTGCTAACCAGTTATTACCTTTAAGTAGGAGAGTGTATAAAAGTCTCTCCTTACTGAGCAGACTGCTTAGAGCAGTTCTCCAGCCAGCTCCATACTCAAAATATCACTCACTGCCTGCAAACACCACTATATTTAAACTATTTAATGGCTTGAAAATGGGCTGCAATACACCCTGCAACATCCTATGATTTTAAAAAAGGGGGACGGAGTGGAGTGGCTTTAAGAACAAACTAGTGATTTTCTGCTTTCCAGCAGAAAAATAGAAACATGAATCAAAAGATCAAAGCACAAAATTCCTTGAGCCCTGAGAGACAGTGAAATTGCATTTGTATTTCAAGAGCCCAAGACTCAGAGAGATGCCAGCATTACAAAAAAATAAATGCCTCGTCGTACTGTATGTCGTATAGAAGTCAAAGGAATTTCAGTCTAACAGGATGCTAGTTAAAAGGAGAAATTTAGCAGATAGAGAAGGGAACTGTGCTGCCGTACAGTACCCACGAACAATTCGCTCACTGAAATAAAGTTTCCTCTGCTTCATCAAACCCAGCACAGCTTTCATTGGCTTGGAGATTAACCAACTCCGTTGCAGCACTCTGAGTCCAAATCAATCAAATGCACCTAGAAAAGTACCAAGTTCGCATCCTCCTTGCTGCTAACAAAAGGAAACCCACTCCATTTGGATTGAGGTCCCTGTCGCTTCTCTCACCCTCCCTTTGCAAATCAGCCTCCGACACCAGAGGAGTGAAGCAAACTTACCCCGTCGGGCCCTTTTCCCCAGACCCTGATCTCCAGCAGAACTGGAACGTGCTTGATTTTCTATTTGGCTGCACTTGCCTATTCAGACTACTCCCCCCCGCCAGCAGAATCCCTTGCTCTGCTTGTGAACATTGTCTTGGGATGAGAACAACATACCTTGAAGCACTCCATTCAGCTGCTCTTCCTGACAAGCTCGCTGCCAGCTATTGTGTGCGCCAAAAGCTTCTGCCATCGCCTAGAAAGGAATAGGCCCCCGCAGCAGCTTCTAGGAATCCTCCCTCCCTCTCTCTCTCCTTGGGTCAGGCGCCGAATTTTTCTTTATTAAAATCTATGACAGGATTTAGCTGGGTCCAGCACACTGTGCTTCAACTGCTACCCTGACTGTGCTAATCCTACCCTACTGCCCCTCGCTGCCATGGAAATAATTCATTTATTTACAAGAAACAAAATGAGCTGCAGGAATTATTTTTTTTGCGAGGCCTGTAGGTTTCTGGGAAGCTTACAGCAGAGGCAGGTGAAAGGCAAAGTGCCCAAACCGGCAAAGTACTTGAACAGCAATGTGATTACTCATATGTGTAGGGCACTCAAAGGATTAGGCTGTCGGGCTTCAGATGCACCTGGTCCAAGCCCAAGGCTCAAATTTGCAAGGGGAATCTCTAACTGCATGTGAGTCCACCTGTGCTGGCCATGCATCCGTGTTCCTGACACCATCCAAAGCTGAGAGGAAATATTTTTCAGGTCAGAACAAAACCGGTCACCCCTTTTCACAGGTGAACTGGTAGGACACAAACTCACATGTGCACAGGTAAAGTGACATTTATGTGCCAAACACCTCACTGCAGCCTCCTAAAAAGCCCGACCTGGGAGGTGTACTCAAAGGGACATGCAAAGACAAAGTCACTAAGTAGCAAATGTCTGCATCCCTGTGAGCAAATCTACCCAAGGCAACGGGATACTTGAGGGAGGTGTGCGTTCCAGTATCTTGCTGAATGAGAGCCCTTTATTGCTTTTTTAAACTGGTTCCTTTCCAACATATAGTATGAAAACATCGAGTGATATCTTTCCTGCTTTTCTTAGAGGTCTCTAAGGAGGACCAGAGACCTGGAATGGGTTTTCTCAGCCCTTAAGAGACAGCTTGGGAGCGTGGGACGTTGGTAAGCCTCTAGAGATAGCACTTACAGCACACTGCTACTGAGAGGCCGGCAGGGGGAAAGCAAAGCGTCGGCTCTGGCTGGTCTTGCAAAAATAACACCTATTTTTGTTCTAGACCTTAAAGTGACGGAGTAACGGGACTTTTAAAAATATACATAACTGAAATCTGAGGGACCTGTCAGCCTATAAACCCCTCAAGGAAAGGAAAACATGTTCAGACAAGGGTGCTTTGGTACAGACGATCACTTTAAAAACAGCAAGGAGCTTTTCCCCACAGACTCCCTCATCCCCTGGCTCCATGCAAGGTAAAGATTAATTAAAGTCCATGTAAATATTTGGCAACACAGGCTGTCTTTGTAACAGCATTAACTGGGATGAATTCCCTCTCTGCTCCTGGGGATCAGGGCATATGTAATTCCATAGGAATTCCTTTCCAATACAGTACTAATTAAGTGTCTACTTATTTAGAAGATCTCACAAAAATGTTTTACTACAATATTCACACCATTGCCGAATTCTACAAATAGCCTGTGATTTGCAGCTCACAATAAGTCACAGAAAAGAAATGTGTGGCAGCCCCTGATGCGTGCACTTTATTTAGGTTTCAAAATGTGCCCATCCTTGCTTTGAAGATACAGAGCAGGAGGACAGAGCAGTTGAAGGACGTGAAATGTAATTTCTTAACTGGCTCTCCAAAAAGGAGGCATTTGGGATCTAGGTCCAAATTTCTTAGCCAGCTCCTAGCACTCAGAGGTAAATGAAAAGTAGTAGGAAAAGGGCAGCATTCAGATCACAGAAGAAGTCAGCTCCAGCAGATGCTTCTTCTGATCTCCATCGTTTAGTTTCACCAAAGGCTGCTTCGTATTTGGAAGCAAGAGTGATCAGATGCGCCCAACTTCACAGAGGGGGGGTCTCAAGAAATGACACCAGGGTGCACTCCTCCCATCTAGTTTTAGTTCAACAGTCAGCTGCCTGTGTCATCTCCAGGTGGGGTGAATATCCCAATGATGCTGCTGCAGTCATTATCAGCATTGCTGGACTTACATCAGCTCCCTGGGCAATATCCTTCTGAAGGAGTCCCCAGTTAAGTACATGATCCTATCAACTGACTGGGCAGTGATACAAAGCTAGCAACACTGTGAACCCAACATTGGAGCCACAGGACAGGGCATCTAATTAATGACTAATACACTTAATGCAGTGCTGTACTTGAAAAGCTCTTCTCTCCTGCAACAGCCCCAGAAACACTTCTTACCTTGCATGTCTCACCTCTCCTCACTCCCCCTCACCTGAACTATTATTCTATGTCTGGCCTTCCATTGCAAGCCTCCCGTAGAGTAGGGAGGGAGTTTTACTTAGTGTGAAGAGCCCTGTAAACTTAGTGCTCAGCTGTGACTTTGGTGTGTCAGATCAGCTCCACCCAGTCCCCACCCCTGACTGCCCATGTGTTGGGGAAGGTTGAATCTCTTTGCTCCCCACAGGTGACAGAGAGGGTGTGTGCATAAGGGGTAAGGAGTCACCTTATGGTCTCTTAAGTTCCCTACCAGGTGCAGAGTCAGGATCACAATCTGACCCTAAATAATTACCAGAAAACATAGTGACTCTGTCCTGGGGGTACACAAGATGTCACAACACTGGCTCCCTACCTGCTTGTATTATCGTCGTCATCAGAGTCAATGAAGCTGCTGGATTCCAACTCACTGCTCATCATGGTGGAAGAGCTGTCATAACCAGGGGGGTGTTCGCGGTGCCTGTCCAGCTTGGGGTGTCCATTGATTCGAGGGACTGTGAGAAGAAAAGCAGCATATCAGGCATTAGACACAAAGGGGAGAGCAACAAAATGAAGGTAGTGATGCAAAGGTGCCAGAGAGGACTGCTCACGGGCCAGGGCCAAATGGGGAAGGCCACACCTTGAAAACAAAATTATTTATGGAGTTTGGCTTTTACTCAACATCTGGAAAATCCTGACCTGGCCCTTCCTTAACTATCCTCCACCTCCTCTATTAAGATCTAGCTAAATATAAGAGCCACGGGAAAAGTCACAGAGAGGGCAAGGCAGAAAGAGCAGGGTGGGCTGCAGGTTAAGGGGGATGGGCATCAGGGAAGCAGTGAAGGGAGCCCAACACTGGATCAGCAGTGAGTGCTCAAGACAGGGGTGAGGTTTACCCAAAGAGCTGTGAACACCACAGGACTTATGCTGCACCAGCCTGCCCAATGGTATCTTCCCCTGAACTTGAAACCTGCAATTAGATTCCCCGCTGCCCAGACAGTGCAAATATATTGTAGCCCCATTGTCTGTGCCATTTCATATGCTTCAAATATGCCAGAGTATTTTGTTTCCCGTAACACCACTGTGATAACGCCGCAGGAGTGCATGGGCCTTCCCTTTCAAAGATCTGTTTCTTGTACCTGAATGCACCAGTGGTTTGCCTTCTATTAGAGAAACACTCAGGTTTTCACTCTGCAAAGCAAGCCGCTCTCCCCATTCCTACTCAGTCATTTGCCACCAAAAGACCCTTCATCTGAAGAGCGATACAGCTGGCCAAGAACTTTCTCGTTCCAGAAGCTAGAAAGGCTGTTGCTGATAAGGCATCCAGTTAAGAAATAAACAAAATGGAAAGGGGCTGACATTTTAAAGCAAGCTTTCCACTTTCCAGCCATTGGGATTCCTTCCCAGGTACAAGCAGATTATACACAGGAATGGAAAAGCTTCACAAGGAAAGAATGGCTATGCCAGAAAACATAAAAAGCAGAATGCAATTATATTATGCCCAGCAAGATATCTACAGTCCAAGAACTTGGATAAGTATTTTTGAGCAGAATTACTTAAAAAGAGGGCATGTGAACTAACAGTAAAATGCTAGACCAAGAGCTGAGGGATCTGGATACCCACTCTGAAGTGCTTCACCTCTCCACCTTGGTTTGCTCATCTGTGAAATGGAAACCTGACTGCTTTGCTCCCTGTCTCCTCATGAATGCTTGCAAAACTCTTTTGAGATCTTCAGATAAAGGCACTAGAGAAGCATAAAGCACTATTATTCTTCTTTATCATTTAAACATTTATGGCTATGAAAGAAAGAGTCACCCTACTGCATAATTTCCACATCTCATTCCATCGCGGCACATCTGCATGCAACCCTGGCAGCCTGTGGAAAGCGAATCCTTCTCTCTCTTTGCAAAGCAAGTGCTGCAGGTTTCTCCTCTCTTGGCTAACGTGGCTCCATTGCAGCTTGAAAACAACCCAAGCTTTCAACATCCGTTCAATCAAGCTTCTCACCAGAGATGTATGTTTGCATCTCAGTGCGTGGAGGTGCTAATTCAGATGACGAGATCCATCAAAGCCCCAACTTCTCCACTGGGACTGAAAACCATTTCCAGTAATAGGCACTGAGACTGGCTCTTCTTCCCTAGGGCCAACTCCAAGGCCATCAAGGAAGGTCTTGTATTTCAAGCACTGGGCTGGATATCAGAATTCAGTTCCAGGCTCTGCCTCAGGCTCCCTGTCACTTTAGCCCCATCACTTAACCTCTCCATACCCACCTCCCCATCTGTGAAATTGAGACAATAATATTTTCCTTGTCATGTTGCTGCAAGTTCTTCATGACAAACATGTCTTTTACTGGTGCATTTACATAGTGGCTATCACCGTGTGGTCCTGATTTTGCCGGACCTTCTGAGCACCAATGGAATTCAAATAATAAACTGTTCACAGGCTTTTTCCCCCTTTCTCATAATGAAAGGAACAATTTTATTTCAAGCGGATTCCAATGACCAGTCCAAACCTGCAGCAGATGCCCCCCCAAGTTGTTAATTCTACAGTAAATGAACATAACGCACACTCATTTGCTATAAGATCCATGACTTTACATTTACCGCATTCCCATAATGGAGTTTCTCTTCAGTTAACACTTGTATATCACAGAATCATAGAAAATGAAGGTGGGAAGGGACCTCAGCAGGTCACAAATAGTCCAACCCCTTACTCAAAGCAGGACAAGCCCCAACTAGATCATCCCAGCCAAGGTTTTGTCAAGCTGGGTCTTAAAAATCTCCAAGGATGGAGACTCTACCACTGCCCTGGGTAACCTGTTCCAGTGCTTTACTTCCTGCCTAGTGAGAGTCTTTTCCCTACTAGCTAACCTTGCTGCAACTTGAGCCCATTGCTCCTTGTTCTGTCATCTCATCTGCCACCACTGAGAACAGCCCAGCTCCATCCTCTTTCGACCCTGCTTCAGGGAGTTGAAGGCAGCTATTAAATCCCTCTTCAGTCTTCTCTTCTCCAAACTCCTCTCAGGTGGGCACACAGGCTGCCTGGTGTCCTGACACCATTAAGAATCACCTCTAAGGATCACCATTAAGGAACACTACCTCTGGGGAGGAGTGCCATCAGGAGGCCTGCTGTTGGCATGCCATTTGGCACATGAGCAAATACTACCCAGCTGTGACTGGCCACTGCTCATTGAGCTCTTGGCCTGAAAAGCAGCTCTATAAGCAGTAAGGCTCAGCCATTGAATGACTTCTTGTTAGCAATCATGATGCAACAAGGAATGTTAAAGGACTCGGAGTTAAGGTGCTGGTTGAATAAATGTCTGAAAATTCAGCTGCTTCTTTAAATGCTAAAATGGGCCAAATATTATATATTTCCTTCCTTCCTTCCTTCTCTCTCTTTCTTTCTGATTTGCATCTCAGAGGATCAGGTAAAAAGTAACTAGCGGGAATCTATGCACAATAACCTTTTATTTCTGGTTTGAAAGGCTTGGAGACTAGGCAACTAAGCCATCACATCACACACCAAATAAATAGATACAAGGAAAACTAAAGATGGGACAAATGTTGTCCTTCATAACCTGAAGGTTTAATGTTGTGGAGGCAAAAGCTATTTTGATGATCGAGCAGGTGGTCTCACACAAGTCTATTTATGGAACGGCCACTGAAGAAGTAAAGACTGAACTGTGTTATTTCTTCTCATGGGGAATAGGCCAACTTTGACTTTTGAAAGTCAAGGTCAAGTAATCTGTTCTACAGACTCCCTGAATGTTCAACTCCAGCTACTCAGCCAGGCTTTAAAAAACAATTTTTCTTTCAAAGGTGCTTTCATCCATGACAAAAACAGGAAAAAAAAGGAAGGAGAAGGGAAAGGCTTCCAGACTCGAAAGCTGAGAAAACAGTGCTCTGTTCGTCAAATTAATAGGCTTCAGACAGTTACAGCAGTGTCTGCTAAAGCTAAGGAGAATGCCATTAGCTTGGACTAGTAACAAGGGTCCCTCGTGTGGTATGCACTAAGAGCTTTAACTCTTGATGCAATGACATGAGTAGAAGGTCTGGAGACTTGGGTTCACTATTAGCGATGTGGCCATGGACCTGTCCCATCACCCCTGCATCTCAGTCCATCATCTATGTACTTGGGAATGCTAAACCATTAGCTCCCAGGAAGGAGAGCCCTAATATCTGGCAAGTGCATTCGATGGAAGGTGCTACAGAAATAGGAAGCAATGTTACTGAACTAAGGCCAGGATATTTGGAGGGGCTTAGGTGAACGCAACACCCAGATCCCACAAAACAATTAAGTGTTAATGTTCCCAAGCTCCTTTGAAAATTCCCAACTTAAATCACACACAACATTTGGGTCTACCTAGGCAGAAAAGCTTTGTTAATTCTCACATGCCAAAGCAAGAGGCAGAAGAGCCCTGCCATGCCTCTCCAGACAGGAATGAATGTTCCCTTACTAGTATGGGGGGGCAGCAGGGCAGGGATGAAAGTGGGGAGAGGGAAGGACACCAAGAAATGTCCAGCTGCTGAAGAAAGCCTTTTCAGCAATTTAAGGCAAATCGCCAGGCAATTAGATTCCCCCTTCAGTGTTCCTTCCTCCTGGTGACTCAATAAAATAAGAGCAAAAAGGCCCCGCTACAGAGGCAGAACACAAGAAAAGTTAAGGTCCCAATTCAGCAACAATCTGAAGACGTGCTTTGTAGTCATCGTCATGACTGCAGTTAAGAGGGCTTCTACACAAGCTTAGCTTTGAGCCCGCAGTCAGTACTAGGTTGAATAGCCCTAGCTACTTGTCCGGAGGTAAACCATCTCTCTTTGTACTTCTTCAGCGCTGGCCATGATTATAAAATTCACTGTGCATCTGGTTAATAAAAGCTGAGCCTGGCAGTGCAGTACAGCGAAGGTGCTGTTCAGATGGATTTAGATGGCAAACCGATTCCCATCTGTCATTTTGAGACTGCATTTCCAAGCAGGCACATCGCGGGTGCAGTCTCACCTGGGCAAGGTGCATTAGTTACAAGGGTTTTAGGGAAAGGGAAGGCAGGGGTTAGGTAGGCATTGCTGGACCTGCTTTTACTGTGCTGATTACTGCTGCCTTAGGTGGATGTTAGCTATACTTTTACTTTGATTCTACTTTTGAATTTGCTGGAGAAAAAGATAGGGTTGTCTTTATTAGTTTTTTGTTTAATACCCTCCCTGACAGTAAACACAGGGCACGAACCATATGAGAGGGTTAGATGAACTTCATTCCTTGCTCGTTTGCTTCCATAGCACCTCTTGTTTCGGGGCTTTGCTGTGTTCAAGGATCTAGAAGGCTAAAATGTTCACAATTCATTATGGTTATTTGCCAGGTAGGAGCACTTATGACCCCCAGTCTGGCCCCATTATGCTAAACAATGCACAAATGCAGAACACCCTGAAGAAGGTGTAAAGGGGAGCCACAAGGAAACAATAATGATCAGAATAAACGGCTGTACCCACAACATACTCTCTACCTAACCCACATTCAGAAGCCCCAATCTCTAGTTCAATGAATAAGAATCACATGTTCAAATCCCCTGGGCAGCACTAACAACCTCAGTCAAACTGACTGTCCCTCACATCACCCTCCAGGAGAAATACTAACAATTACATGTGCAAATGTGGAAATGGAAGCGTTGCGAGATAAGGCCAGAGGGGAGTCTACAGCAGAGCTGGGAACAGAACCCAAATCCCCAGACTCCAGGCCTTTCAGAGCCATTGCTTAATATCTAAGAGGTGCTAAAGTCAAATTTGCACCCGCTTTGCTGGCTAGAGGAAAGGGGTTTTCTGCAAGGAATTTTGCTGGCATTGGGAAGGATGGGGAATCCAGATTCTTGCCTTGCTCTAAGCTGGGCAACTGTAGGGCAACTACTGCATCCCTGAATCACAGCAGTGGACAGCATCCTCTATTCATCCCCTGTGCAGGGAGTTAGGCTAAGAGGCTCACCAAGATGCTCTTGCACTCACCTCTTTTCCTCACTCTTGTGAAGGCTCCTGGGGATGAATGGAAGAAAAAATACCATGCAACTGAACAGCATTAAAAAATGGCAGTAATAGAATCTGAACACATCCAGCAGCCGGAGAGGAAATGAGAGAGCAGAGGTGGTCAGCTTGCCAGCAAGTATTTGGAAATCAATCTGTAACTGGGTCTTCAGCAAACACTGCAGATAAACACTAGGATTAAGGAGATCTATCTACCATAATCCATCATTCTGGGTCAGCTCAAACTCCACGCTGTGTTTCTTTCTGAACTGGCTGCAAAGGATTCCTCCCCTTCCCATTCCAAAAAGGGCTCCTGGACTTATAAAATAAACACTGGGTTTCCAGTTTATTTTATCAGGTGTGCGGGATGGGGCACTCATTATACAAGCCAAAATATAGGAACACATGGCAGCATAAGCAGCAAAAGAACAGTTCTCCCCCCTGCTACCCACTGCTGCGATCCCCTAGAAAGTCAAGTTAACGGAAACTAACTACAGATTGCAAGAAAGGCAGACCCACAGACCGCAGAAGGTTTGGATCACCCCATATAATCATACGGAAAGCGTGTTAGGACACAGCTTCTCCCATTATTATTACTGCAATAACAGCCCACTTAGAAGCACCAAGCACAACATTGTTCTAGGGGGAAAGACCATTCCTGCCCCACAGAGCTTACATTAGATAAGTTGGGAGAAAAGCCTCATCTTCACTTTACAGAACAGTAGCAGGGGCACAGAGCATGACTTGCAAGGGACTTGACTGAGGCCAAATAGGGAGGCTGTAGCAGAGCCAGTAATCCAATCCAGATTCCTTGCCTCCTAGTCATGCTTCCTAAACTTGAAGCGATCCTTTCTTCTCCCCACTGTGTGGGCTGCTGGGAACAGTTGTACGGAAAAAGCTACTCAAAGAAGAGAGGAGGAGTGAGGGGTGGAAAAGGACTGAGGTTCCTGCACCCCCCAGATACAAAGACGTGTTGAAATCCAAGACAAAAACTGTGTTCTGAGCCTTAAGGGATGGAGAAAAGAAAAGGAGAAAAAGAGATGAGGAAAAAAAGCAGCCAAGGACCTCAGGAAAATGCACTGTTAGGAGACTGTGAAGGCAATGAAAAGATTTCCAGGGACACATCTCCCACTTCCCCTCTAGTAAAGGCAGCTTCTTGACCTCAGACTTTAGTCCTACCTGTAGCCGCACATGGCGGAAGGTGCAAACTCAATTGTAGGGATCCCTCTCACCGTACTAAGGATCCTGGCATCAAGTAAGGGAGCTTCAATATCATCCAGGAAGTAAATGCTGCACACAGCTCTGGTTCTCCAGCCTGCATCTCCATGCACCCTTTCAAAGGTGTACTTCAAAGCAGACTCAGCAGGGGCCAACAGCCCTACACCAAGTCTCTGATTTACATTACATTACATTGAAATTTCTTTTGCCTGGTCCTGGTGCATTTTAAAAGGCCCAATGGCATGGTTGAAAGGGGATGGGGTTAACCCTGAATCCTGGCCAACATTCCCCCTTCTCCATTAAATGAAAAACCCCAGGCTCTCAACTCAGAGGCAGTGAAGGGAGCTCCTGATCACTGCATAATAGCCCCTGTGTTTGTCTCCACACTCACTGCTCCAGGAGCATTTTCTTTTTAAATTTAAGTCATTTTAGTTCCCATGAAAGGTGCCAGGTGAGTAGGTCTGGAGACTGATTTCCTCTGTTGATCCACAGAGCAGATGTAATGCAGGCAGCAGCAGTGCAGGCTTCCCCTGAGCCCCCCACTCCCAACAACTCACTCCAATGTGGGCTTGCAAGGAGTGTGGGAGGCTATACCTGGGCATGGTGGGCTCTTTGCAGAGAGTAGCAAGAGATGGTGGGGGTTAATTAGTGCCCATTATCCTTCTGGGCACTAAGGATGAGGTTTGACTAGATACAGACAACAGTGTTGACCCCATCAACTCATTTTCTTATAGGGCCAGCAAGCAGCAGCTGCAACATGGTAGCACCTGAAGCTGCAAGAGTTGCTCTCCTACCTGACATCAAGGGCACTCTTGCACTGATCTAAAACCACTTCTACTTTAAACTGGTCTTGATGGAGAAATGCATTGCTATGTCTAAGGGCTACCGGATAATGGAACCACTGGCAAACTCACTGACAGGACTGAATGAACACTGAATCCAAACAGCAGATAGCTTTTGGCCATGGGAACTATCTTTTTATTACATGAGTGGACAGCACCTAGCACAATGGGGCCATGGTCTTTAACCAGGGCATTCAGGATGGACTGCAATAGAAGCCAATTCTAATCAAATACATAGATTCAGACAGCAGTAGGGTTGGATGGGGCCTCAGGGGGTCGTGAAATCAATGAACAATTTAGAGCTGGGATGGTTCTTGCAATAGGGATAGAAGGAAAAGGACAAGCTGAGCAGTCTGCATGACAGACTGGCACATGAGGCTGAGTTGTGGAAGAAGGATGCAAAATGCAGTCCCAACAGGCAAAATAGCTGCCTCCAAGAGCTGCATATCCTTTTAGTATCTAGTTTAGCTAATCTAGTGTGCAACCCTGCTGACAATTCGGTGGTAGCCGAAGCAGGTCTTTACAGATTTACTAACTGGCTCACAATTTACAGCAGACAGGTTTAACAACTTGGCCCCTTATGAGTTTTAAACATCTATTTTTCGTAGAGGAGCAATATATAAATTAGAAGCAGCACAGGTCCAAACACCAATCCCCAGAAGACTCTACTTAATACTTCCCCACTGGACACCGCACCCCTTTACGACTGTTCTTGCCCTCCCTGCCTTCTCTCTGCCATTCATTGCTTGCAACTTATAAAACTAATCACATTGTCGTTAGCTGACCATTTTGATTTCATTTGGTGGAGCTGACATTGAACAGAGCCCGGATTTTAAAAACCAAGCCCAGTTGGGGACAGCTTTCCCAAACTCCGATTGGCTGGGCAGCAAGGATCACGTAAAACTGAAGAGCCAGGATTTCATCTCTGTTACATTGGTGCAAAGGGGCTGACTCTAGCCAGCTCCCGCACCAAGGAGAGAAGTCTCACTTACATTTGGTTTGGAAGAGTTTTAAGCATCCTGCCCAGGAGGGAACCAGCATTTGTCCCCATTCTGCCCTTGCACGTTCCATAGCTCTCCTGGCCTCATAACTCTTCTCTATTTTTGCAGCTGAGGGCACCGGAGCATCAAAGGGCGGGACACTCCCATGTTCTCTGCAGAAGCCCCAAATTGCCCCAGGCAGTCACTAGACAGCGCAGATTCTTTACTCCGTTCAGACTGGGTGGTCTAAGAGCTTTTCTGGGTCACCTTTTCCTCTGTATAATTCCATCTTGTATTCACTCCAGCACCGAGAACTTCAGAGTGTTTAATGGACAGAGTGTTTAAGAGTGATATTTATTGACCGAGACCTCTGAGCTCTCTCCTGCCCCTTGTACAGCTGGGAAGGGAGGTGGCTTTCAAAACAGGATGCCCTTCAGGACACAGCGCCTCATCCAAAATGAAGTCATTTTCCCAGTGAATTTTTCTGTTCTGAAATTGTCCCTGAGCGGATGGCTATTCTACTGAACCTATCTGCCATTGAGGATTTTCTGCCGAATCATTTTGAAGGCTAATTCTGGGCATGGTGTTCATTGCTCTGCATAGGAGATGAACTATACAAGAGCCTGATCATTGGGCCCAAGAGGCCACACACATTCTGGTTTTCTTCTCTGGCTGGACGGGTATAGCTCTCAGAACCAGGCTTCAGGCAAGACTCCTGGTGACTCCAAATCTGAAACCTGTCTCCTGCTAACATCTGCAGGTGCTAGCTCAAAGAATTCACTGATCCCACAAATGCCAATGCTTGCAACTTCCCCCACCAAAAGAGTCATGGGAAACAAAAAACAAAAGCTCAGAACAGATCTGCTTAATGATTCAAATTTGGGGGAGGGGGGGAGGGGTTTGGAGCTGTCACCTAGCTTGGATCAGCAAGCATCCAGCTCAGGGGCAAGCTCACTTGGGCTCATAGATTTCATAGACATTCGGGCTGGAAGGGACTCCAGAGGATCACTGAGTCCAGCCCCCCACCCCAGGGGCAGGAAGTCAGTAGGGATCCTAGGATCCCAGGAAGATAAGCATCCAAGTGTGTCTTGAAGGCATTCAAAGAAGGTGCTTGAACCACCTCCGGCGGCAGTCTATTCCAAATCTTGGGGGCTCGGACAGTGAAGTTGTTCCTTATGTCCAGCCTGAATCGGTTGCGGTGGAATTTGTGACTGTTGGATCTTGTCATCCCTTGGGGCGCTCTGGTGAACAGATGTTCCCCCAGATCCTGATGGTCACTCTGATAAACTTACAGGTGGCCACCAGATCACCCCTGAGCCTGAGCTTTTCCAGGCTAAAGAGTCCCATGGCTCTGAGCCATGGGACTCTTCCCCTCATAGTGTGTTAATCAGCATTTTTCCATAAGCAGCACTCCTCTTTTCCTGCTGTCTGAGCTTTGTCCGGCCAATGATTTATTAAGAATTACACCACTGCCCGAACACATTCTTTGCTGCGATTACCTTGCATTAATACCGAGAGAAACTGATACCTTTTGGCATCTAAGCATATCCCAAGATTTAAATTTCCCTACAGCGCACACGAGCTGCTGTTTCAGGAGCTATAAACGTGAGGCTCTGACTTGTGCTCTGATCGGATGGAATGGGACTCTTAATCCCACGTGTAATATTTAGACTCAAACACGGTTTCCCCATTCATTATCAGGTAAATAATTTATCCCAGACATACGTGCGATCAGTTCACAGCCATTATGAAGAATTAATGGCCCACATCAATGTTCTACGCTCTAGTCCTCCAGGGGGAACTTTCCCACAGAGGACAGCTGTGAGAGCAGGCAATTTTAACCTGCTGAATGCCACTTCTAACACACAGGCCAAAACAGAGCTGCGCTGCCTATTGGGCATGTTTCCACCAAAGCGCTGATCTTTCAGCGATATGCCAAGCCTTTAAGAAGAAGGCAAGCACTACATGGCTGCTACACCTGTATATTTACCAGAGAGACGGTTCCACGTGTCTCCAGTCTGGTCTTCAACTAGAGTAACAAAAAGCAAGGAGAGATCAGAACCTCTCTTGTATAGTCTAATAGACTCTTTTTAGTCGGCCCTGCCACCATGCCAGAGCTGGAAGCAAGAAAGGAAGTTTAAGAAAGCTGGCGAGGGCCCAATCTACCGAGTAAAGTAGAGAAGTGGGAGCTTGGACGCCTGGGATCTATTGACTTCTTGCTCAATACTAGATGCACAGATCTCAAACTCCTTGGTATATACAATGGGATTAAGTTCATTTTAAGTTCAGGACAGGCTGAGGAAGGACACTGACTATAAGGGAGTCAGAAACAGCATGATTCAGAGGATCAGGAGGTGGATGCTGGAGTCACTAGGGGACTCTAACCTTCGATAAAAGAATACTTAAGTACATTGAGGGAATTGAGGCAGGGGCAAGCGTTCAAGTGTGCTGTCAGGATCTGTGCGTTTCTTGTAGAAATCAAAGAGCAACTGGTCTTCTGGACACTTACAAATGCCCAACCAAGCATCTGTTTTCTCCACTATCACGTGTCCCTGGAGAGAGAAACTATAAATCCCCATGCAGCTGGACTATAGGGAAAAGGTGTGTTTCAGCTAATAAGAGCCATAATGGGCCCTGAAAGTCTAGAACAACTGGGTTATGACATCCCATTTCCATAAAGGGGTTCTGAGAGAGGTGCCAGAAAGGCTAAGGAAACAACCAATGCTGCAAAATATTCAGTGGAGGGGAAACTGAAGAGAACATGAGATGGGGACCAAATACAGCAGCTTGATGGCTGTGCAGCTTGGGAGCTTCCCCAGGGCTGTGTTACACATTCACATGGAGGCTTTGTTTCCTAAAGGATGAAATAAATCCTTAAACCAATGAGAGGCAAGGGTGCATTCTCTGTTGCTTATACAGAGTGCTGTGGTTTCCAAGCCTAAAGACAATGTGGTCACAATGTGCGTTTGCTGGCACTCTAACCCATCAGAGCGCACAGGAATCTCATTTAGGATGGAGTTTGATACCTACAGCGATGCACACGGGGCTGAGCTTCTGGGTAGCATCGGACTGGTTCCAAAGGCCTCATCAGGTGGTGACACCACTTGTGGCAATGCCTCCTATCGGGCTGGGGTCTTTGAGAGGGACGTGGCTGCTGGCGATGCTCCTGCTGCCTCCCCTGCCGGGATCGGCTTCTACCAAAGCATTCCAAAAACGTGGGTGTAACCATTGCCCTGCCCACCCGGTGCCCAGCGAAGGCGTCCGCCGTATGCAACGTGACAGCCACTCTGCGCAAGTCGAGCAAACAAATCCAGCCGCACAAGGTTCTCTCGCTCTGTGCCTGAACAATAATTGTTTCTGAAAGAAAGTAAGCCTGATCACAGCTCCAGCTGGGTCATTAAGCAAATTCCATTTCCGAAGATTCAAAGATTATTGCGGGGCGGGGGGGGGAAGTGTGTGTCTGCATTGGTCTTCCTCCGTGACATAATCCCAAAGAAGCTTGTGCCCGAGAGGCAGCCCATCTGGTGAGCACTGAATCTTCAAGGGACTGGAGAGACAGAACAAAAATCATTTGCACTGCCCTTTTCACTCTGCCGTTTCCAGAATGCACTTTGCACTCGCAGCTGCAGGATACGAGTCACTCTTTTTTATGATCCAAATCCTTTTACAGACACATTTTTAATGGGATCCGGGAATATATGCTACAGCCCTCTTTTAGCCAAACAGGCCATGCATAAGCACAGCTTTGGAATTTGCATGATTACTTTTTGCTATATGCTTGGACTACTGGAGATTATGGCGATTTGGGGATTTAAAAAATTTTTTAATATATTGCAGGAATTCATCTCCAAACAAAATAATACTGCCCGATTTTTCTTATGTTTCATTGTGATTTTTAAAAATATTTAAATTTATTATGATTTGGGGGCCTAAAAGGATAAAACATATATAATAAATTACTATAGAAATAATATCCTTATGCTATGTTTGCAGGAGTTCCCCTTGTATATATTTGCTCAGCCTTCATTCACATATACTGTTAACTTTAATGTGAGTACTGGCAGGTTTCTCAGGGAAAACTCCTTCAATTATCTTGGTACAGATCCAAAAGAAATCCAGGAACTTCTGCTTAATAACGGATAAAACAGACCAATTGTTCTGTCAGGGTTATGGCAGAGGCATTTTTAATCATGTATAGTGGGCTAAATTCTGTCTCATTCACAAGAAGATAAACCAGATTATTGTTCATGAAGTCAATGGGAGTTTGGTACATGTAAGGATCCCCAAAATACATTCTTACAACTTCGGGATCTTAAATACTACGTCCATTATTCAGGAAATGACGTAGCATGTCCAATTGTCTATCCATGTTTAAGTGCTAAGTATGTGCTTAGATCCCTTTGACTTCAAGGGATTTAAGCATATGTCTTTTCCTGAATCAGGGCACCCTGAGATCCAGGACCTACCTTGGGCAAAGTTTCTACCTGCTTTGATGGCAGTTATGCTTGAATAGGAAGTCTGTTATTTAGCTCCTCACCCTCTAAAGTAATTGTGGAATTGGTTGGATACATTTTTCTGCTTGCTGAAAAGGAAACTATCCAATAGCAAACGAAACTATCTTTGTATCTAAACTCCCCTTTATGCGCAAACCCCGCCCCAGCTTTCTTGTTATATGCTCCGGTACAGATACACGGGAACAGTATTTGTCAAGGAATGGTTTTTAGTCATATAACTAAGAAACAAATTTTCAGAGGTGCTGCAGATCCTCAGCACCCACTGATTTCAATAGGATTTACAGTGGCCTGATGCCTCTCAAGATTCAGTTCATTATTTATTCCCCGTTGCAAAGAGATTGTCATAGTCCATGCCTGGGCCATTAGAACACACGCAACAGAGACAAATTACAGCACTCACTCTTTTACTATAGGACATTTTACTATAGGATGAGCGCTTGGAGAGATTTCTCAGCTTTGTTGCAAGCTTTTACAACTGCTTTTTTTTTCTTTTTACAAGGCTTTTTATAGCTCCCTCTTCCCCCTCCTTTCCTTTATTTTTTCTCCGTATGTCTAGGCAATCGGGCTGGGAGTGCAGGGGTGATGCTGCAACAGACTAAATCCACGCATATTTTTCTATTATTATTAAGGTTCAAATTTTGTTATGACAGCACTCCAAAGATTCCTATATTCCAGGTGGCATTGCATACATTACCACATATGCTAAATTTAAACAAACCTATCCTACCTTTCGGAGAACTTTCTGTGACATATAGCTTCAATAACTGTTTTTCTTCAGTTCACATTTGTGCAAGTCTGTTTTGTTATCTACCTCCATGACTCCCCCAGGCCATGCAACTTGTTCCTTAACTTTTATTTCTGCCACTCACTTATTTTAATAACTTAATAGAGTTTTAAAAAAATGCCCCAGTACCCTAATGCCTTCCACTTTGCACACCCAATTAGCTCTACCTTTTGTTTCCATTCAGGTTAGGAAATATTTCCTTTAATTTGAACTATCAGTGCTATAAAATGTACCCAACTTTTTGCCTGGGGAATGCACATATTTAAAACGACTGCTGATTTCAACACTGTCTGTCATCAGCGAGCTGTGGAGCGCACCTCCAGTACTGAC
Source organism: Crocodylus siamensis (assembly GCF_052110815.1). Lineage (NCBI taxonomy): Eukaryota > Metazoa > Chordata > Crocodylia > Crocodylidae > Crocodylus > Crocodylus siamensis. Next base: position 7,028,587 of record NC_143406.1, on the reverse strand, counting down.
ATACCCATGGCCTGTGATCAGATATTTGAACAATTTCTCCCTTGATTTTACCAGACTCTGAGTTGATAATTGCTAACTAGAGAAAGATTAGAGTATTTTTCTGTACTGTTGCCAAAACAATGGGGCTTTTTAACTTTAAATGAGTGTTACATTAGTGTATTCAAAGTGTCCAAGCAAGAAAATGGATCTCAATCTCTCACATACACATGCTCCCCTCCAAACCCACCTGCACCCCAGCATTCATACACCTCCTGAGCTCTTTAGACTGCAACAGACTCCCTCCAACCACAGAGTCAATAAGCTGCTATAGTTACTTACTTTAAAGCACAACTTCTGCTGGCCAGACTGGGCAGAACAAACTTCAGCCTGGATTTCCTATGAAATCCTTTAAAAAAAAACAAAAAACCACAAAACCCAGCACTCAGCCCACTGTGCCTAAGGATACCTGAGACACTGGTTATTGAGACAGCCGTCACTCTGCCTTCATCTTAGGCACAGCTGCATCACTCAGAGCAAAGCCAATGAGGGGAAAGCTATGCAAATGTTTCAGGGATGTGCTGTACTCCTCTGGCCGCCCGCCTTGCCTCTGGCGCATGCATTGTTGCGGTGATGAATAGCTCCTTCAGTAGCGAGTCCCCATAGGGCAGTGCTGGGAGGACAGGTACGCTCCCTTCCAGCAGGCAGCTGACACATGCAGGGCAACAAAGGGGTCTCTAGTGAGAAGGCACGTTCTCTCCATCGCCGCTCGAAGCAGGAGGTCAAGCGCTGCTTCGCCAACAGAGGAAAGAAACACTGTGTTTTGCTTTCAGTGGCGTATGCTCCACACAAAGCATAACAGCTTAATGTGCCTGTGAACACACTCCCGCCCTGTCCCTATCTGAGTACCCCAGCCACCACCACGGTGCCTGCTAAGGAAGCTAAGGATAATTCATTCCATTATCCCTCAGGCTTGTTGAGCCAGAATAAAGGTGGCAGTAAATGACATCAGCTCAACGAAGAGGCCGCTGGGATTCAGATTGTGATGTCTTGCGTTAACTCAGCTGAGCTCAGACAAATATGACATAGAAATTACAATCTGCTCCAACAGTTTGTAGCTGGTGAAAAAAAATGCTCCAGGCTCCAGCTATTCCTAACATAATCGACAGGACAGATGAACCTGGAGCATCAAGACTCCTCCTAAAGAGAGACACCCCTCCCCAGGACACATGATCTCCTTTCCCTGACATGGGTTTCCCTATATAAACAATGCAAGTACTGTTCGCTCCAGAAAGGCTTGGTTATATCCTTATATCCCTATCTCCTAGTGGAGAAGGCAGGCAGGCTTCTCACACATACAGATGCATCACATACAGAACCCGTACAATAGCTTCATGCACCGTGTACAGCTGAATCCAGACTTTCATGTAGCAAGATGATAAATGTCATCCTTAAGATTGGGTGGATGGATTCATTAGAGAGAGATGTTTATACGTTACATAGTCCATCCATCATATGATTTTATCCATCATAGGATGATGGTTCTGGTGAAACCACAGCTGGGATGCTGCATTCAGATCTGGGCACCACATCACCAGAAATTCGCTGACTTGATGTAGCCAGTTCAAAGGTGCCCAGAGCAAATGATCAGGGCACTGGAACAAATGACAAAGGAAAGTAATTGAAAGGAGCTAGATCCATACCTCATGACTGTGAGTGTGGACTGAGGGGGTGGGACTCAATATCAGCCCACAAACATCAAGACTAAAACTTTTACTCTACACCAAGTCCAGCTAATCAGATATAGCCAAGAGAAGAGTATATGAAAGTTGAGAAGCAAAACTGAGAGGAGAGAAGGCCATGGAGAGAGCTTAACCCCTGACACATCAGATTTCTTATGCCTTCCAACACTAGCATTATACAGTATGTGGTTATTCATGCAATGTTTATAGGTGTCCCACCACTTTTCTGACCCTGTTAAGTTCTAGACCTCAGCGACTGAGTGTGGCAAACTCAGTTCAGCTCCATCAGGTGGTAAAAAGTTGAAATCACTACCTTGGCTTTGTTCTGGAGACACAGAACAAGAGGCCTCACTACTATCGTCAGTCCCACACCACATTTAGTCCACCCCTCCAAACAACTTAGAGGCCTTGTCCAAGAAGAGCTGTAGGACCTAAAAAGAGAAGAGCTGCCATAAATCTCCCAACTGCAGCATCTGAGAGTGATTAAAGACCATTTTACCTTCACCATCCTCAGATGTGAATGGCAAGAGTTCTCTTCTCCAGTCTTTGGCCTTTTGTTCCTAGCTAAACTGCCTCACCTGGGGGAACTGTTAAACTCAGCGATGCTCGACTTGGGGCCTGCAGGCCAGATTCAGCCTGCAAGGGCATATTATGCAGCCTGTGGGTCTCCCAACGGGGCTGGAAATTTGGGGGCAGGGAGCAGTGGCAGTGTTAATTGCTGCTACCCTGCTGCCAAATTTCCAGATGCATGGGGAGCCCTGTAGGCTTGAGGGTTGAATAAAAGTGTTCACATGAGCCAGCGTACATCCGTGTAATTTGAACTGGTAACGTTTTCCTTAGTCTCTAACACAGCAGCGTAAATGAGAATCATTCCCCTTGCCTCAGCATTTCCCTGACACAGATTCTGCACTCTGCCTCCTTTGCCTTTGTATCCAATACCCATCTGGGAATTCAAGGCCTATTCTATTAAGGACCAGGGACTTTCTGCCCTTGTTGACCCCTGGCTCCTATTTCTTCATTACAGGACAGCAGAGTCCCTTGAGACTAACAAAAGCCTTTCAATCTGTCACGATGACATTAGGGTAAGGCATAGCTCAGGAGGCTAATGCGTGTCCTCCTTGACTTTTATCAATGATGGAGAAGGACTCGCCCAGAGGGAGAAAAGCACTTCAAAGTGCAAAATCAAATGAGCCTTGAAAGGGGGAAGCAGGAAAAAGGCATCTGCTTAAGGAAGTTATAAAGGGGGCTCCATTAGCACAGACAGATGTCACAGCTAAGCCTGAATCTGCTACAGAATAAGAGAGCTCCACCGCTCTCTCTCTGGAGGGAGGCTGAGCCTGTTATATAACCTTGTTAATGGGCATGTACAACCTCACCTACAGCTGCAGCACCAGGTATGCAAATGCAGGCTATTATTGCCTTGTAGTCCTCTTCATTGACATCCACCTACTGCCTTCTGTTCATGTTGCAAGCTTTTTGGAGCAGGGATAGCTTTTTTGTTACCTTTTTGTACAGCACCTAGGACTTTTAAATTCTGCCTCCACGCAGATAAATATATTATTAACAGTAACAGACTTCTCCCTCTCATGCATCACCAAACGTACTTAGAAAATCACAAGCCTGCTGCTCAGTGATGCTAGCAACCCATGCCGTTCTTTATTTCTCCTTAATACCTGGGTACAAAAGTCCACTGGAGATACCCTTTGGAAGGCAATCTACCTTCATGTTAAACACAAGGCCAAACTGGAAACGAGCCGGTGGTAGCTGAGCAAAGCTAAGTCCTTGGACAGCTGGGTGAGTGATCCCTGAGAGTTACTGCCTCCAGTATCAATGCAGCAACTGTTTGGTTTGGCAAGAGGAGGTAATCACTTATCCCTAATGGCTTTTCCTTCAAACAGCAGTAACTGCTACAGTTATTTGTTAAAGGAAAAGTAACAACAAACACAATCAGTCACAAGCAATTGCTTTCCAGCACTGAATCCGTCTCAGTTCGGATTAGCAGATGGCTTTGGATAATACCCCTCCCGTACAGCACATTACATTTTGATTCCTTTTCTATACAACTTTTAATACATTTCCCCACCAGTTTCACACTTCCAGCTACAACTCACAGAGCATCGATTATGCCTCATAAGCTATTCTCCTAGTATGTACAGTAGGTCTCAGTATCCACAATTCATAGGTGGTGAAACTGAGGCAGAGACCCGAAGGGACTGACCCACGGTCACTTGAAAAGCCAGCAGAGGAGCTGAAAGTACATGTCAAGAGTCCAAGATCTTGGCTCTTTTTATATAAACACTAGGCAACATTTCTCACCAGAGGGCCATTACGTCCCAAAATACATATTTGAGCACCTGTATCTGCAATTAAAATCAAAAGGATCTGCAGGTTCCCAAGACCAATGAACACCAGGCCATTATAGGCTATTACACTTATCTGAACATGCAAAACTCACATTCACGAGTTAATGTTTTCCAATGCACCTCTTCCTTGTATGCCTTGATTTCAGCACGGTGCTTAGTATATTAGTGTATTCAAAACATCTTGCTGTTCCCCAAACACCACCCATAATACCTGCCTGGCAATCTCCCCTCCATGCACCTGCTGAAATGACAGCGTCCACATTTGGAGGTTAGCATCTTACGGAATAATAAAACAAGGCCAGAGACTGTTGGGCAAAGCTGGTGCTTTTTTCAAGCTCTGTTGTGCACACTGCTGTTCCAACTGGCTCTGAACAAAGGGTTTTGGGAATACAGACCCACAGCCCTCTCCAAGGCCCAAAACTACATACGCTACCACAAATACCGGAAACGGGGAACCACCACTCTTCCAAACATTCACAGGCCCTTGAGCATAGGTGCCAGGCATTTCCCAAAGCACAGGTCATTAACTGAGCATTTTTCAACTGCACATACAATGGTTAATTCTGGCACAGTGCAAACTTTGCCTGAAACAATGGCACCAGCACTTGATACCAGGAGACTTGTCCAAAACGGGCAGCAGCTATAAAACATTCTGAACTCCAACAGAAACTTGTCTCTTAATTACCTCCCTAATTAGACTTTCCACAGTCCCCATTCTCACTCCTCCTCAGGAAATGGACATGGGACCTTTGTCCTAGTCAGCAAGGGGTCCCTCGAACATGTGCCAAGCAGACCTCCCACATTTCTAATTAAGAGCCCGGGCTCCACTCTCGCTTAATAGGACTTGGTCAACTTTTCCAAGCATCAAGTCTTTTTGTTGCTTTGAGAGAAATGCAGAGCTCTGGCCCATTCAGCCTGTATGTTTATTTGCAGCTAAACCCCAATATAGATTTGTTGCTAATTAGTGCAAAAGGTGATTGAAAGACATATGTCCTAACTCACACAAAAGCCTCAAGCTGGTACAAAGAGTCTTGTGGGTGTTCCCCTTCCCACCCAATTATTTGTCTGCTTACTTTAGCCTCCCCCCACCTCCTGCTGTACTTTTTCCCCCTTAAGATCACATTTAATAAGGTAACTTTGTCCACATCTGCTTGACAAAGCTCATCTTTGTCTGCTGGTTGTAGTACGCTAAAGGCAGAGAGAGATAACACCAACATCAGTGCAAACGCTGTTTTCTTTTGTGCCTGCTGTGTAACTTTCTGGTTTGGGAACACCGAAGCCTAGAAATCATACCATCCCTCTAAGGAAAAATATGCCACTTGCTTGTCCTCTTTGTTTTCTAGCTGTTTTATTAGGTACACTGGGGATCTGTAGATGAAGATTAAAGTCTACATCACATTGTTTGACATCTGAGGATGTTATGTCACTCTGGTACTCACTTACGGGGATTATTCTATTTTAATGTCATTTAAAGACAGTCTGCTGGGAGCAAGGTAAATTGGAAGGTCATAGCCTGCATAAATTGAAGCTCTTGTTCCAATGCAGGAGTAGCACATGAATAATTAAAGGGGGTTCCCCTGCCCTACTGACGTGGAGGAGCTTCGAATGGGCCCTAGAGCAGAACTTGAGCAGCATGAGTGTTCCCAGAGAGCCCGATTCAGCACGCTGCTTAACCAGGTGCTTATGAATGATGAGGTTTGGATTTAAGCACTTGCTTGAAGGTAAGCATACACAGGCTCAGCTTTCCATACAGTTTTCCTTGATTTTTGTCTAAAGCTTTAAATCTAAACACCACCACACCTCTTTCAATGCATGCTGCCACTTCAAACAATTTAAAACCATATACTTTGCAACTTGAGCTACTTCCTGGAAGAAATTACCCTATGAAGGTTTTTGATCATCTACAAAGGCTTAAAAAAAAAGCAGAACAGATACAGACATTGCGAAGCCTGGAGCCATTTATTTCTATATTTTAAAGCAGTAACAAATTTTTGGAAAAGTAGGTCACAGATGAACATCCTCAAATGGACCAGAGTTACCCCGATGCAGTGCATCACAGAAGCCTTGCTACTGCAAACCCCTTTACCAGCCCTGGTCATCGCCTGCACAACAACCAGATCAAGCATTAACCAAATTCCCCTCTAATTCCTATTTTAATGAAAAGCATGCCTTAACATTTTTTCCTGAAACGCCACGGAAAGCTAATCATGCACTTCAGAGACAATCATTCTGGCAGCAAAGGTCCAATTAAGCTTTTCCATTAAAGTATATTACCCTTATTTTGCTGGTCCATTTCTCAACATTTTCATTTAGATTTCATGCGAATACAAGGGGGAAGGATTTGGCTCTAAAACCCCTGACAAAAAGGCAGAGTAGCTCTCTGTAGGAACAGTGATATTGAAGAAACAGAAACTCATGCCTATTTTTACCAAAACATCAGAGGACCAGCAAACCCAACCAGTATTTGAAGCAGCTGCAGACAAGGATGTGGGATTCTCTGCTTTGCTCTCACTGCTTTGTGCAAGAGGGCTGAGTTAAGTTTATTCATGAAAACCTCCCAAAGGCATGAAAAGATTGAGTACAGCTCCAACTGACTGACACAGCTGATAGAGAGACCTCAGGAAAACTGAACGCTGGGCCTTCAGGAGCTGCATATAGTCTACTATTTTCAGTATTTAGGCTGTCAGTAGGTCAAACTTGTTATGGGTTGCCCAAAGAAAGAATTTATTCCACTTTGAGGAGTGAAAATCTTTCAGATGGAGGAATTCCTGCCTTATCTGAGGATATTCTTTTTTTTTCATTTCAAGCAAGCAGCTTCCAGCACTGCTGGCATCCAAGCTATCAGATGCACCAACTGCAGATGGGGGAACCAGATCTGATGCTGATTCTGGAGCAGGCTGAAATGGTCACCTGGACATCTGCAGCAGGTCCAACAGCCAAAACTGGCATAGCCAATGAAAGGCTATCGAAATGGCCCAGTCCTCGCCTGATCTTAGACACTATTCTGGGGATCACGGAAATAGGTGAAAAGGCACAGAAGGAAGCCTGAACTATACTTGAACTTAAAGGTGTTTGAGAAGCAGCCCTTCTGGAGCAGAAATCCAGGCATTTAGTGTCCACCTCTATGACAAACAAATTTCTAAAGGAGATTCTCTCACTGCTGAAATGTGTGGTCTGTGAAGGTCTTCTTCAGAAACCGTTCACTTAGAAAGACTGTAAAGGAATTCAGTAGGAGGCCGTTTCCAGATGACCCCCCCTCCATGTCTGTTCTTCCCTAGAAAATAACGCAAGGAGCCACAAAAACAGTAGCACATTACAGGTAAGGGTGGCAGCATCTATTTACTTGTGCCCATGAAGACATACGAGCAACTCAGACGTACTTTCTTTTTCTTTTTTTATTACCTCCACCACCACCACCATGAGTAATCTTGCAAGAATGAGTGAGCGTATGCAGCCCAACGTTTACAAGCAATCCTATCATGGCAACACACTACTAATCAGCACTGGGAATATTGTTATTTCCCTATCACTGGAAATCTTTAAATTAGGACTGTATCTCAGTAAGACCGCAGCCACAGGCCGTTAGGTTCTCTGGGAAAATTGTTGGATGAAGTTCTCTAGCCTGTGTTATATCGATAATGGTAATGATGCTGTCTGACCTTAAAGTCTATTAGCTAATTTTTTTGAAGAGCAACTCCTTCTACAATGAGCCATTTTGCACAAATTATGGAGGGGAAAAATTGGCAAACAAATTGACTGCAGCCTCCAAGGAGTTATAACAAGTAGGGGGGGGACCAATATCATATGAATAGCACTGAGATCAGCAGCACAGGCCACTGGACCAGTACTCAGTCCATCTACTCCCACCTCTACCACTAATCTACGCTCATCTTGGGCCACATGCTTCCCTTCTCTGTTAACCACGCCATGCCTTGTCATATCTATTGGGACTGTATGCAAATGATTCTTAACCAAGGTGCCATGCCTCCCTGGGGTGCCTTAATATCCTTTTAAGGGTGCTGTGGGATGCTGCATAATGATAGTACTATTAGGCGTTCGTACATGGTTCACAATATAAACCCAGAGATTTAAAATAGGAATCCATAGCATTAAAAAAGATTTTGACCTGACGTGGCTTGAGTTTTTCCCAGCTGAAAAACTGCTCTATTAGTTTTCTGTAGTCAAAAAAGAAGAACTAAGAACTGGCATTTTCTGAAGGGCATCTGGAGCCTAATGAGATAACCTATAGCAGCAGTTCTCAATCTGGGACAAGCACTCTCTCTCTTTCACTTGCGTGTGCACACACACATGCACACACACACAATCTCTGTATATATGTGCGCGCACACACACGATCTCTGTATGTATTCGCTCACACACACACACTCTCTCTCTCTCTCTCTCTCTCTCTCTCTCTCTCTCTGTATGTATGCACCCAGCACAGTGGGGATCTTGGTTGGGCCACAGGTCCTGTTGTGAAACAACAGGTAAATATTAACAACAATGAAACAGAGACTTTGAAATTCACACTCCGCCTCCGCATGCAGAGATGCACGTCTTCTGCTAAATCCTTCCACTTCCAATCAGCTCCTTCCCCATCCCTCTCATATCCTTGCTCCTGAATGATTGGTCTGTACAAGATCTTACTTTATTTGAACATTAAACAGGGCTTTCCATTATCAAAGCCTATGGCTCAAGAAAGACAGGGAAGATTATTCTGTAATGATTCCATTGCCGTGTGGAGTGACAAGTCAGCTGAGATAGGCCCATGATGCTAACCCTTAAGGACAGGAAGAAATGAAAGGTAGCGTACAGTTTACCCTGCCTATGTGGCTGGCTGTTGCAATCATCATCGTAAGCCAGCCTAGAAACAGAGAAATAAGCTTGTATCACCCCTACTCACACACAAACCCACATACAAATGGCCCAAGAACAGCACAAATGGGCCATCACAAAAAACATTTAGACTACAGTAGACTCTACTGGTACCAATCAAGGTTGTGGACTCATTATTATTCTAGGAGTTGCACAGGTGTTCTAGGTGTTACATTATTTAGGAACTGATGGTAATAGTAGCTCTTTGTGAGCAACAAGGGAACATTCAAGTTTTGTCCTTAGAGAAATGCACATGACGGAAAGTCACCCATGGGGTCAGGTCCCTCTCACTTTTGATTTTGCAGGTGCAAAGGATAAGGCACCCTAGATAACTGCCTCAACAAGAGCTTCTATTGAAATGCTGGAGCAAAAAGGACTACTGTCATCCTTGGATGTATAAAAGAGGGAAATATCAAGTAGATAAATGAACTTGCCTCTGCAAGTACAAACAGAACAAGACTTGGAATCTGGGCTGATGCCCACACTGAAAGTGGTGGACTACCAGAAAACTTTAAGGGAGGGAAACAAAAATGACCCTGGGGGTGAAAAGCAAGCCTGATCATGTGAGGCTTAAGGAGTGCAAATCGTTCTGCTTAATAAAAGAAAGATTGAGAATTGACTCAATCACTGTGTACTTATCCAAGGAAAAGGTATCTCATGGTGTGGGGCTCTTCAGTTTTGCTGACAGAGACACAGCAAGATGCAGTGTCTGGAACTTGGACAATTTCCATTTGAAATGAGAGTTAGATTTCCATCAGTGAGCACAATTAACCCTGGGAAGAGCGTATTAGGGAACATTGTGGTTTTGCCAGTGTTTGGATTTTTGGTAGAGACCAAATCTGTCTTTCTAAAAGAGCCTGATTGGGCTTTAGGCAGACAAGGATCTTTGGGTAAATCTGATAACTTTTATTAGACCAACTCAAAAATAATAAAGTAATAATGAAAGATATCAGATTTACCCAATGAAAGATATCAGATTTACCCAAAGAACCTTGCCTATGTGCTTAGACCAACATGGCTACAACCTAAACCCCTATAACTGGGCTTTAGACAGACAATCTGCAGGCAGCCTGTGAATTTAGGCTGGATGGCCATGGGAGCCCACTCTGGCCTTGCAGTGCAATTCCCCTATTCATTCCCCTTTCTTCCTCAGCCTAGGAGAACAGGACTGTCTCTAAACTAGAGACAGTCCATGGCTAGAAGGTAAGCCAGTGCTTCAACACGGTGCAGAGAATCTTCTGTCTTCAACAGCTGGCTGGTGTCTTTTGCTCACATGCTCAAAGTCAAGGTGATTGCCAAAGTGATCGACATCAGGAAGAGGTTTTGTTTTAGGAACCACGGGAATATTTTGCTTTCCTTTGTAGCAAGGGCTATGGACCACATGCTAGGATCACACTGGTCTTACAAGGCTACACACCGTGTTCTCTGCCTGTGGCACTAAACAGAGGAGTGGATCTGGGTGAAATGTAATGGTCTGTATTGTGAAGGAGATCAGGCAAGATACCCCAGTGATCACCTCTGGCTTTATACTTGACTGTATCAATAAAATAAAATGAGCATCTGTCCTCTGCTAACCAGGAGACATTCTTCAGAGTGGAATTGCTGAAAAGGGGGAGGCAGTGGGACTGTGATAATAGGAACTCTGAAACCCACTTTTGGAGGGTTCATGAAAATAATTTCAGTGCTTGAGCCACTGTTCCTTGTCCTTTCAACCCACATTCAGATTTCAACAAGGAATGCATTAACACTTAAAGTCAAAGGTGAGTGCCTAGCCTTTGGGTTTTCAACTTGGGAACTCTTGAGAGGTCAAGCCAGCAGGGGTCAGAGTCCTTCTCATATTGATAAGATGGCTAGATGGGGGGAAAATCTATTAGGGACTTCTGGGACCGCTGGTATAGCACAGGCTTCCTGTTAGCGATGTGCTAAAGTCAGGTGCAGGCCCCGAATGCCAGGCATATATCCTCAGGATACGGTTAAAGTTGCTTCCCCAACACCTCTGCCACTTTATGTACGTTCTCCTGAGGGATTTGCTCCTTGGTTATCCTTTGTTCCATTTCCTATTAAATAGGTACTTTGCGTCAGTCTTTCATCAGTCACACGGGATGCCCATGCCTGCTATGGGACAGGGAAATCTGGGTGAGGGGGATCCCCTACCCTCTATCAATGCTGACCTCGTGAAGGAACACCTTGAGAAGCTGGATACCTTCAAGTCAGCTGGCCCTGACAACCTGCACCCCAGGGTACTCAAGGAGCTGGCGAGCGTCATAGCCCAGCCCCTGGCACGGATCTTTGAAAACTCCTGGCGCTCTGGTGTAGTGCCCGAAGACTGGAAGAAGGCCAATGTGGTGCCGATCTTCAAGAAAGGGAGGAGAGTGGATCCGGCTAACTACAGGCCCATTAGCCTGACTTCTATCCTGGGGAAGATCTTAGCAAAGTTTATTAAGGAGGCCATCCTTGAGGGACTGGCCCAGGCTAACATCCTAAGGGACAGCCAGCGCGGGTTTGTTGCGGGTAGGTCTTGTTTGACCAATCTCATTTCCTTCTATGACCAGGTGACCTATCACCTGGACAAGGGAGAAGAGATTGATGTCATATATCTTGACTTCAAAAAAGCTTTTGATCTGGTATCCCATGATCATCTCTTGGCCAAACTGCCCAGTTGTGGCCTTGGCTCCACCACGATCCGCTGGCTGGGAAACTGGCTCCGTGGTCGGACCCAGAGGGTTGTGATTGATGGCAGTCACTCATCGTGGTGCCCTGTGACCAGTGGGGTCCCTCAAGGCTCTGTCCTGGGACCTATACTGTTCAACATCTTCATTAATGATGTGGACATTGGAGTCAGGAGTGGACTGGCCAAGTTCACCGATGACACCAAACTTTGGGGCAAAGCATCCATGCCAGAAGATAGGCGGGTGATCCAGGCTGACCTGGACAAGCTCAGCAGACAAGAACCTCATGGTGTTTAACACCGAAAAATGCAAGGTTCTCCACCTTGGGAGGAAAAACCTGCAGCACCCTTATAGGCTCGGCAGTGCTACGTTGGTTAGCACTACAGAAGAAAGAGACTCGGGGGTCATCATTGACCACAAGATGAACATGAGCCTGCAATGCGATGCTGCGGCTAGTACAGCGACCAAAACGCTGGCGTGCATCCATAGATGCTTCTCGAGCAAATCCCGGGACGTCATTCTCCCCTTGTACTCGGCCTTGGTGAGGCCGCAGCTGGAGTACTGCGTCCAGTTTTGGGCTCCACAATTCAAAAAGGATGTGGAGAAGCTTGAGAGAGTCCAGAGGAGAGCCACGCGCATGATCAGAGGTCAGGAAAACAGATCTTACGATGACAGGCTGAGAGCCACGGGACTCTTTAGCCTGGAAAAGCGCAGGCTCAGGGGGGATCTGATGGCCACCTATAAGCTTATCAGGGGTGGCCACCAGGATCTGGGGGAACGTCTGTTCACCAGAGCGCCCCAAGGGATGACGAGGTCGAACGGTCACAAACTCCTGCAAGACCGTTTCAGGCCGGACATAAGGAAGAATTTCTTTACTGTCCGAGCCCCCAAGGTCTGGAACAGTCTGCCAGCGGAGGTGGTTCAAGCACCTACACTGAACACCTTCAAGAGTAAATTGGATGCTTATCTTGCTGGGATCCTATGGCCCCAGCTGACTTCCTGCCCTTTGGGCAGGGGGCTGGACTCGATGATCTCCCGAGGTCCCTTCCAGCCCTAATGTCTATGAAATCTATGAAATCACCCTTTACTCCCAGTTGATTTTCTCCTGCTTCCCCCCTATTCCTTGTTTTACTGTCTCTCCAAAATTGAGCCAAAATTAATGTCTGTCCTTCCTTTCAACCCCAGAATGATCAAGTGTCAGGCGAAACAAGTTTGCCTGGCCCACACGGCCATCCACTAGACGTGTTTGGGTCTGTGCAATTTCCAGGTACCTCACCGTCCCTAGCTTCGTACTTGGTTAAAATGAAATAGGTAACAAGCAGTTCAATCTTCATCCTAGAAAAGGTATTCTCTCCCCCTCCAACACCTGGGGACATCCCCTTGGTCAGGGGCAGGCCACTCCTCATCACTCACTTTAAACTGATGATGACTGACTATGATGGCTGGGGACATAGCAGGGCATTTGTGACTGTAGCTTAGTGAGCAATGGGCTTTGCAATACAGCATAATTAAAACGCCCACAGAACAAAGCAGAGACCTGCAGAGCTCCAAAGACTCAACCTACCCCCCCCGCGAATTACTGGAACTGTAATTTTGGTATTATTTAAACAAGTCTCTATAAGACCACATCAAACACACCCCTAATTGCATTTTCTTGTTTCCACTGCAGCAAAGAAAGGCCTTTGCTATTCTTTCACAGCAATGGGTAACACAGAACAACTCTGTCCTTGGCTTTGGCTGTGAACCAGGTGTAGCAACCTCCTTTTCTTATTGTCTATACTGCTGCTGTGTGCCTGTGTGCTTTCATTCCAGCCACGCTGCAGGCACAGGCAGCCAGAAGGCTGGAGGAAAGGAAGACTGTTGACAGATGAGCTTTGTTGTAAAGGGGCCTCAAAAATCTCTCTTGGAGAAGAGAGGGGTGTTTAGTCTTGGTGAAAGGAAATAAAAAAGAAAGGATGAAAGGAAAAAAAAAATTAACCACCGTAGATTACACAGCCTTTTAATGTCAGAGAGGAATCAGTAATGAACTGGACAGCTTGGAGAGATGCTTTTAGTTGGACACAAGGTACCACTCCCATGTTATGTGTCCTTGGCCATGTGTCCGGCAAGCTTCAGGTAGTAGGGGTAGACCACTGCATAGAACAAACAGCCGTTGCAGAGCTAAGACAGGTACAGGAATGAAAGGATCTTGTTGCATTAACCTGAATTGTCACTTGAAAGGAAACCTGGGGTAATTGTCAGAAAACAGGATGGGGAGTCAGAAACTGTTGTGTTCCAGTAACTTGAGTGCGGGAGCCACCTCCTATGGCCCTAGGCAGCCACCCGGGTCTGATTCTTCTCCTACTGATACCCACGACAAATCCTGCATCAGCTTCAGTATCAAATCCTCTAATGCCTCACCTCCACAGCCTCTTTAAAAGAGGGGCAATCACTCCAATTCACCTGCTTCACCGGGGCTGGGGGAGGATTAATTAGTAATTCGTTAAGGATGACAAGGCCTTTTGAAGATGAAATCCCTATTCAAGCATCAAGTATTATTACTGGAGATTCTCTACGTGGGCTGTAACTCCAGTAAGAGTAGCGGTGGGTCACAGCTGCAGTCGCATCAAAGACAGGGAGTGTTCAGATACAGGGTCTCTGGCATTTAGCCCATCTCTAGATTACTGGGGAAGGCTCAGAGCTTTATTCAGATAATGAGAACAGCTGCAATGATGTTAGATAGGATTAACACATTAGAAGGGATATAAACCATTCTGCTTGGAGGCATAAGGCAACCCCTGACTACTACTAGTGGGTTTTGACTGGGACTTCAGTGGATGAGGTCTCCCAGAACCTCCCTCTGAAGCAGTAGGTCCTGAGATGGGAAAATGCTTATTCTTTTGTTCCTAAAGCAGCATTCTAGCAATGATGCTCCATTTAAATCTCCCCCATTTGAGAAGCTGTACATACCTCTTCCTTATTTGGCAAAGAAAATAGCAATCAAGGCTTCTATTTCTCCATGCACCTAACAATTCAGTTTGCCCCCCTCAAAAGCTGAGTTCTCTAATCATGAGACAGTCACCACAAAGGGAAGGGATCACCAACACCACTTGGCTCAACCCCAAGGAAGAAAGAAATCTCCCACCTGTGTCTTTACATTAAGCAATGGTGACAAATCCCACAACAAGCCCCCAGGGGACTTTGTTTCAAATGACACAAATTACAGGAAAAAGAGCTTACTAGATAAGGAGGCCTGACAAGATGCATCCCAGCTTCTATTAGCCAGGTCAGGACCTATGGCTCTCTCCAAGAGTGACTGGAAGCAGCAGTTAGCACGTCACCTAACTCCAGAGGAGATTTTCCCCCTTGCGAACTGTAATTCTCAAGTTACAAAGCAAATGATTGACAAGAAAGTAAATTAATGATACTGAGGAGAACGACACCTCAGACACAACGGGCTCAAGCAATCTGAGGGCCAGAGCTTTGCAACAGCTGAGAAAATGCAACGCTCTGCACTGAGAGTGCCGGGGAGGACGTACGCAGAATACTATAGAGTCTGTTTGGCAGAAAGCCTTTTGCATCTTTCCTTTTCCTTCATGAACACTTCTTCTGTTGACAGATGGACTGCTCTGGGGGGAGAACGACCTGATGCCTTGAAAGCCTGATGCCAAGCCTAACAAAAACAATAAGACCCCACAGATAGCACCCTGGATCCAAGACAATCTGAGGCAGTTCAGAATACAGCAAATGTATACTGGAAATGCAAAGTCCGTTAAGACTCGGCTCTGTGGGTATGGCAACACTTCACGAAAGTTCAGTAGAAGAGGAGTTCATGAATAATTTTTCCGCTGAACTTAACTTCCCTTTGTTAAATGCCAATATTGTCTCCCATTCCCTCTGATCCTCGTTGTCATGCATTTGCATTTTCACAGACTTGAATTTTGCATTTTGGCTTCTATTCTACCCAGGACAGCACACAAAACACTAGCGGACTCTCCCTACACCTGAAGAAGTGTGCTTGAGCCCAAAAGCTTGCAAGAACAATTTTTCCAATGATTTAGTTGGTCTAATATAAGATAGCACAGCTACCCAACAAACCTTGTCTGCCAGTGTCCTTAGACCAAGGTGGTTACAACCAAACACCCTACTGGCATGCTGAGCACCATACAAAGAGTCTCTACTCTAACGAGCATCCAATTACAGTGGACGCATAGGGCAAGGACAAACAGTTTTGAAAGGGGAGAGGGATCTCTTGCTCCCCTAATGCTCTAACTCTTACACCTGCCTGAGCCTGTAGTGATGTAAGTATAGCAAAACCGCTCTAGCTTTAACCCTGGTTTGTGTAGGATCAAAGTTAGGGTGATCTAGCTCACCCACAAAACTGTAAGTTTTTGAACTTTTCATACGGGAACCCAAACTGCATCTCTGCAGGCAAGTCACGGATGTGGAAACCTCTGCTACATTTTTGGTGAGCTGTGCATCTGGATGGAAACTGTAAAATTCAGCAATTTTAGTTTGCAAACTAGGTTAAAATGCAGGCTGTTCAGCTGAGCTGGCACTGAGTTTTAGGAGGGTCTCATCTGAACCTGGCTTCAAACCCTCACGTAGATGGGGGCAAACGCAGACAGTTGGACTGAAGCCTCACAGACCCAAACCACCAGGGTCCTTGCAGCTCCTCTCCACTCTGTGACCCAGAGATTTAAACAGCTGGTTACTAGTCTAGTGAACATCCCCCCCGGTCAGCAGCTGGACCCCCTCTACCCCACCGCTGCCTGGGAACATACAGCACAGAGGAAACACTGAGGCTATGCAGAGCAGTGGGAAGGAGAAGCATCTTCCAAGCCATGCAGAGAAAACATACAATCTCTCAGCTCCCTCTCCTGCAGCTGAAGCTAGCCTCAGCTGTAATAATACAGATCCATCCGCAGGAGCCAAGGGCAGTCTAAAACACATACCCCACCTACACTAGGTTAGCAAGTGAAAGACGCAGATGAATGGAAAGATCAATATATCTTTAAAACAGGCATGCAGGCAGAAGTGAACTCAGAAGGGCATTTTTAGCTCCCTGGGAAGCAGCCCTTAGGGTTTAATCCTGCCAGGTCCTGAGTAATCCTCAAGGTTTTCCCAATAAGCAGTCAGGGCACTCAGCACTTAGCAGGGTTGAGCCCTTCATGGGAAGGATGTGGCAGCAAGTTTCTCTGCTTAAACCAAATAGAGTTCACGAGCACTCAGACAACCTGTAATGAGCCAGGGAAGACAGACGCACGGAGAGTGAACTGGCATTTCAAGGGGGTCAGCGGGAAAGAGGCCACATGATGGCTTCTTGTTCAAATGGTAGAAATCAGCTAACTCTGGGGTGGGAGCTGGTGACATCACGGAGCTCTGAGATTTCAGGTTTGATCCCCAAAGCAATGCCCAAGACACAGAGTCCACAGGAGTGACCGTCAACTACCCCACACAGAAACATGCTGCTGGTTGAAATGTTTGGACAGCAGCCCTGTCTCAGGCAAAGGCCAGTCAGACATGGGTACATTCAGACCTCAAATGAAAGATCTGCCATGTTAAGAAAGAGAAATGGAGGTGAGCAGAGATCCCAGCAAGTCCGCTGCCCCTGACAAAGCACCTTCTGTTTCTCTCCGGGGCGGAGCGTCAAGAAGAGAAACAGAGCCAGACGAGCAGAGTAAAGGAAACCCAGAGGCCTGTCTTATTGCTTCCCTCTTATCAAGTTCAGACTGGCACCTCTAATGCAGTCGCTCCTAAGGAGACTGGGAGGGAGGGAGGCAATAAACTAACTTTAAACACAAGTCACCTTTTAACATTCTTCAAGCAACAACCTTTTGACCCAAGATTGTTAGAAAATTCCCCCCTTCTCAGTGGTTTCCCAAAGGAATCTGCAGCCAGTACCATGTGAAGACAGCTCTCCGCTCCACCCGCTGTTTGAGGAGCTTTCATTCATTCTTTGAGCCACTGACAAGTTGGACGGTTAGATAAACAGAAAGACACCTGCAGCTGACACGGTATTTATGCCTCTTTGGTTTTCTGTTGGGAGGCAGTCGCAGAGACTTTGGTAGGTTGGCCCATGAGTTAAACCTCTGTGGACTCCAATGCAGAGCATTCTGCAACCTGGGCAATTTTACTCACGACAGGTGGCATTTCTTCATCCTAAACTAAGCTCAGATATTTCAAACATTGCTTTGGCAAGGAAGGAAATACAAATTTATTTAGCAGCATAGAACAGACGTGGGAAAGGAATAAGGATGGAGTTTTGTATCTTAAGCATGCACCTTGGACATGCCATGTTTAAAAGCCTTAATTTGTGGACACATATTATTGACAGACCAATGGACAAACCACAGTTGGTCCAAAACATACTGAAGTCAACACAGAAACTCCGACTGTCCTCAATGGGCATTTTGTCAGGTCATTATATTGCAAAAACCTGTGGGCAGCTGGGATTTTGTAGGTGTTACTTATATGTCTGCACGATAGACTGCAGGGCAGGGCAAAGACACCTGAGCCAGTTTTAAATCCACTAGCTTGGTTCTAGCAGGAATCTACACACAGCAGCATGAAATACATACATGTTTAATTATCCAGCTAAGTAGGATAACCGAACCCACACTACTGGCTCTGTGGCATGGTGGCCAGATTGTTTATGGGACCTGAGCTAGTTGAGATGACCTAGCTTGGATGACCTCTACCAGGCAATGTAGTCTAAAGTGTACACATAACCCTTAGCCTCTCCACTGCAATCTCTCAGATCTTTGCATCCTCAGGGAAGAGACTCCTTTGTATGCACTGCTTTACACCTATTGCACTGAGTCCTGAAGCAGTGGTGTGAGGCAGTGAATATAATTCAAATTCGTGTCCCACGTGGCAGAAAGAAGAAAGGGACCGAGGAAGTAAGAACGAATTGCAAGGGACTATTCCACAATACTTCAGAGGGTAGAGCTACCACAAGCTGCCCAAATGATATTAGTGACTGTCTGTATCCCAGTGATCTCTTTTAAACTCCAATGGAAAGCTGTGATCAAGAGTAGTTAGTACTGACAGCTTTTTCCAACATGTGCAAAATGCATCAGATTCAGCTGAAAAGGGCATTACAGGAAGATCATCATCCTTTCCCTTTTTGTAACACTGGCAAAAAATAAATAAATAAAAGAATAACTATTTGGGCATTTTTGACCAGCAACAAAATGCCCTGTAGCTCCTCATCAATATGGGCAGCAATAAGCATCAAGAAAGCTGAGGCTGGTCTTTTAATTACCCTAGTGATTTCTGTGTACACCCCAGTACGATCTCCCCAGTCACATCACTGCAAGTTGTTCAAGCAAGCAGGAAAACCTACTTTTCCTGCACTTCACAGCACTGCTCCATCTTTCTCAGAACCAATGACACCACAAATACCCCTCAGCGTGTGCGAGTGTGTGCACACACGTGCACAAAGGTGACTGACATTCACAGAAAGATGCCATATTTGGATGAAAGTAGAAGGACTTACCATCTTCGTGCCCCTCTCTGTTCCTCCGCCGATGTCTGTCTCGTCGGTGGCTAACAACCGACTCTGTTCCTGTTTCATTGTCCAGTCCATCTCGGCTGCTGGCGGCATTTGGGCTGTGACAGAAAAGATGGAGGATAACAAACTGGAGTCATTCGAGACAACCCCGCTACTGCATTTAGCACCCTGGAGAGGTGCTGACTCTCTAGCCCCTGGGAACAAATACATAACGCAGATACAAAGGCAACCTGCTGGGAAAAAAAGGGTCCCTGAAAAAAAGGTCGTTTGCCCTCGCACTTATTTTGGCATCCCCACACAGCTTGCAAAACCTCCCAATTGAGAGCACATAGGAATCAAGAGTTGGTTGTAAGTTTGTCTAATAGTGACAAGCTGGGGGTAGTAGTGAAGAAGCAGTATTTGGGGAAGAAGCAGTAGTTAGGGCAGGTGCTCTGAAAAGAGGACAGTGACCATGAGTTAGACTCTTCTGCTCAGCTCTCCCTTGGGTATTTTACACTGGAGTCTCGTTGCAGGAAACACATGCCATCTGCTTGGCCAATTCTACTGCAGCTCACCACCTTGACTGCTCATTCACCCAGGGAATGGGACCCTAGCCTTGCTGACAGCAACCTGGGCTGGGCTACCAGCTGCCTGGGAGCAGAATGGCATAAAGCAGAGCTTATTGAAGATCCCTTCCTGCCACCTGTCCCTGTCCCAGTGCTAACCCTCATCTTCCACCAGTCCCTGCCTTCTCCCTGCTGGTCCTCAGGGTTATGGCAAGAGCAGAGAGCCAGGTTGAGAGAGCAGCTTCCAAGAGTAAGGGGTCTGTGACAAAGGAGACAAGAATCCAGTTGGGGCCCACCCCAACCAAATCCTCACCCAGCCCCAGCTCTCTCTTCTGGGACAGCTTCTTTTAGGATCCAAGTTTGCCACTCCAAGCTTTTCAGCTGAGCTGCTGGGATGTAATCCAGGTAAAGAGGGAGGGTGAGGGGGACATTGTGGGGTGAATCTGGACAAATACCAAGTCAAACAACATGAGCAATACTGGCTCCCTATTCCTGGCCATCAGGGGGCTACTGCTCAGTCCTTCCAAACCAGGATGCCCGTCACGCCCAATTTAAATATCTGAATTGAATCAAATGACAGTTAGTTTGACAGACAGCCACCATGGCTGTAATACATAGCACTGTGTCTGTAACCCCATTTATTTGCAACCCATCTGTTGAGACCACCGCTGAGGAAAAAGAATGAACCATGACAAAATGGAGTTGGCCGAAGCAGAGGAGAATGCTCTTTTTTTTCCCTCCTGAACAGCATTAGCCTGTGCTATACACATCTCCCTTTGGGCTCCGTGTGTTTTATAGCTCTCTATCAGTCTCATGTTTCATAAATGGCATTGAAGCATTCGTGGGGAAGGCAATAAGAAAAGCCTCCCAGAGGGCTCACAGGGGGCTGTAAGCTCATTTTAATGGACTGGTCTGTGGAAAGTGATCCACAGCACTCCTGAAATGCAGCCAGAATGTGATCTAACATGCCTCTCACCGAGGATTTCCCTTACAGTGGGGGAGCAGAGGACACTGCTCCTGCTCTCTTCAAGCACCTACTCACCAAAGCAGCCCCAGTTCATGGACGTGCCATGCAGCTGTGGTTTGCATTACCTGCATCACAAATTTGTCCGAGCTATGCTGATAATGCTGACGAGCTGACACTGCGCTTCTCTAGAGAAGCAGCGATTGGGGTGGCACTCTACAAGGAGGGCAGTGGATGAATGACGCTGTCTTTCACTCGCACGTCCCCAAGGTGTTTGCACTGGAGTCTTGTCGCTGCAAAAAACACAACTAACTAGGTATTTAAAGGACCTTCATCACAAGATCTTCATCACAGTGCTCCAACTCTGCCCCTTCTTCCTCCCTGCCAGCAGCTAAATGGAAATCTCTGTTCCAAGGACAGATAATGGGATGATAAATTTCAGAGAGGCCACAATAAATGGAGTTAATGATATTATGGGAGTACTTTATTGATTACGTTGATTGAAAAAGGAAAACTATTGTACACCCTGACAAAGCTGAAGAGCATACATGTAACAGGATCCCAGAGGACCTAAAAGACCATTATATGGACATCTATTTAACATCCCTGTTGTGCTGCTTCTTTTCTTTTGCATTTCTGTTTGATGTGCTATACAACGGTGAACTCAAGTAACACCATCAAATGTAACAAGTCAATATACTTAATCACTCAACTGTGCCTTCCACCTACGGCCCTCAGAGCATCTTACAAGCACTAATTAAGACTCCTTGCCTCTGTATGGTAGAGGAAAGCATTATCTCCATTTTATATATGGGAAAGCTGATGTCAGGAGCGGTTAAGTGATGTATCCATCACAGAATCAGGAACAGTATCAAGGAGTTGGGACTCCCTGTCCACATGGTAATCGCCACATCCTTCTGACCTCACTGGATATGCCAGCCAGTAATAAATGAGTCCTGCTCAGTCCCCAGGCAGGAGGCAAAAATTCCTTTTAGATCCTGGAAGTTTGCCCTGGGCGTAAGGGATGCAGTTTTCCAAATTAAATATGGCCACCAGCTCAGCTTCTGCATTCACCAAAGAGGCTCAGAGAGTCTGTAATATTTGGATACTGACTGAACTGGGAACCCTGTACCTTTTGGTTTCTCTGTTAACATATGGTGGGGGCTTAGGAGAGCTGGGGTCTATTCCCTATAACCTTAGAGGAGTTACTTAGCTGCCCTGTGCCTCAGTCTTTCCCTCTGTGAATTGGGGATAATGTCATGTTCCCAGCTTTAAGGAAGTAAATACTAGTAGTAACCTATAGAGGTGCCTTTTAGAGATTGTGAGAGTCTGTCCCATGGAAGTGATGAACCAATGCCAAGGCGACCAAAACCACTGAGCTCTGCACAAGAGTGGGCATAACTTAAAGATGAGCCGTGACAAGTCGTACATTATTTTGGCAGGGTACTGCTGCTGAAGGCATCCCCCCACCTTCTCATACAGGCTGAGGATCTGCTGGAGATGCCCCATCACACTGTTACACAATCATGTGCGCGAATTGCTAGAGCAACCCACGCACTTCCACTGGACATCACAGGACACAGACATCCAAGAGACCCTACCATTCTCCCTGCCACCAAGGCCAATTCTTTTAAGAGCATCAAAAAACATGCATTGCTTTCATGAGAAAAAGCCTGCGTCTAACCTGCTGTTTGTTTCTCATAAAAACCCACACCACCAGTTAAGACTGCATCTTTACTCCAACCCAAATGGGGGATGACAGAACCCACCGTTGACTTTCCTGTGTTGAGGTTTAGAGAGACTACACCGACAGGCTGGGAATATAGCTTCTGAACCCTATAGTTCAGTGCAGGTCTCAGATGCTTCAGTCCTGAGTAACTGCTCCTGTTCTGCGCCCCCCACAACCCTGCCCGTGGACCTCAGTCCTGACCAGCAGCCCTTCCTGACCTGCTGAGGCGAATTATTATGTAGCCTAACCTGACAGCTGTGCACCTGAGACTAATAAACTCACTGTTTTTGTGTCCCAGGCAGGTATGCGCTGAGCATGTTTGCAGGCAATAAGCTACGCTGCACTTGCTGAACTGCACTAGCTGCACGCCCTGGCACTTGCCATTCATGAACTGAATAACGTGAAAATATCTACTGCACCCATTATGGAACGCAGGCCCCGATTCAAAAAAGCACGTGCTTGAATTTTGATCAAGCCAAAGGGGACTTCAGGCCTGTGTTTTAGTAGTGGCCCAAACAGGCCTGCATTTGTTTGGGTGAGTTAACACAGAAAGGATGGAGGAAAAAAAGAATGTGAGAGACCTGGGCATTACTAACAGAGTAACACACTCCCTTTCTTTGTCCCTACACAAAGCTGGGCATCAGGAGCTATGCTTGCAGGGCCTAGCTGGCTTTTATCAATTAACCTCAGCAGCACCATCTAGTGACTACAGGCTGTTACCATGGATCACAGAGTGATCCAGCACACACAAAGGCTGCAAGAAAAATCATTGCCTTGGAAGTGAAATGCTGCTCCTCTTATCTCCCATTGCTGGGCAATTCAATTAGGTTTGTTTTCCAGTAAATACTCCCTGGAGATGTACGTGAACACAAGCGTGTTGTGGGGCACGCAAGGGTAGGTGGAGCGTGCCAGATCCTTAATCAGTGTAAATCAGCACTGCTCCTTGAAGCAACTGAAGCTACACTGATTTAGAACAGCCGTCTCATCTGAATGACTCCAGTTCACTGTGCCAGGCTCTGAGCAAAGCCCACATGTGGGTGCAAAGTACAACTGAGTTAGTAGGGTTATAAAGAATCAGAAGTCCTCATTCCTGAATGTATCTGACTTCACAGCACCCGCAAAGCAGTGCGGTGCTAGCAGCCCCATTTGGCAGGTGGGGAACTGAGATCCAGAACAGCTTGGAGCCAAATCCGTAAAGGTCTTTAGGCTCCTAACTCCCCTTGGCTTTAACAGGCATTGGGCACCTAAGGAAAAGTCTAGCCCCAAGTGCATTGCCTAAACTCACACAGAAAGGCAGAGCAAACAGCTGAACCTACATCCTCAGAGATGTAGGGTTCAATTCTAGCCGCAGGACTGTCCTTCCAGTTGAAACCAAGTGAGACGGTCCAAAGCAGCATGTTATTTCTGATATGCTGACTGGGCTAAGGTGCTTGTGGTGCTCAGCATCAACAACCTGATTCAAATGCAGCAAAAGGCAGGAAGAAGCAAAACACCCTCTTTCAAATTCAACCAAAAACAATCAAAGAGTCAAGACAGGTCAAAAACTCAATGCTGAGTAGACAGCTGGTTGAGATCACCGTTTATCCCTCTGGCCGGTATCACTACACTGTTGCCTCGCATCCTCTGCCAACAAGCCTAGCACATCCACCTTGTCTCCTGTCTTTCATAGATCATTAGGGGCTCGAAGGGACCTTGCAGATCACTGGGTCCACCCCCCGCTCTAGGCAGGAAGACAACAGGGGTCAAGTGACCCCAGCAAGGTAACTGTCCAGTCTGAAAACCTGCAGGGTAGGTGACTGCACCACCTCTGGAGGGTCACCCTGACTGTGAAGGAGTTTTTCCTGGTATTAAGCCTCAAGCAGCCTTCCAGGAGTTGGTATCCATTGATCCTGGTCTTCCCCAGAGGTGCCCTAGAAAACAGTTGCTCACCGAGCTCCTGATGCACTCCTCTGATATAGCCGTAAACCGCTATCAAGGCCCCTCTTAACCTTCTCTTCTTTAGGCTAAAGAGGCCCAGGTCCCTTAGCCTTTCCTCGTATGGCTTGCCTTGCAAGTCCCTGATCATACAGGTGTCTCTTCTCTGAACCTTCTCAAGTTTTTCCACATCCTTATCGTAGTGCGGCACACAGAACTGGACGCAGTACTCCAACTGCGGTCTCACCAGCGCTGAGTACAGCGGGAGTATAACTTCCATAGTTTTACATGAGATGCATCGGTTGATGCATGCCAGCGTGTTGTTTGCCCTGTTGGCCACCGTGTCGCACTGACAGCTCATGTTCATGTGGTGATCAATCATTACCCCTAGCTCCCTTTCAGCTGTGGTGCAAGTTAAGCTGCCACCTCCGAGCCTGTATGCATGTTGAGAGTTATTTGCCCCCATATGGAGCACCTTACATTTGGAAGTGTTAAACTTCATCTGGTTCCAGTCTGCCCAACTCTCGAGTCTGTCCAGGTCCGCCTGCATCAGCAGCCCACCTCCTGGTATGGCCACACTGCCCCATAACATGGTGTCATCCGCAAACTTGGCCAGCGAGCTTTTCACTCCGCCATCCAAATCATTGATAAAGATGTTGATGAGCACCGGTCTAAGCACAGACCGCTGAGGGGCACCACTAGCTACTTCACACCAGGAGTTCATGAGAACTCTGAGTCCTACCCTGAAGCCAGTTTTCCACCCACTGAACCGTTGAGCAGTGGAGCCCGCAATCTTCCCATTTTCCCACAAGGATATTGTGGGATACTAGATCAAAAGCCCGCTGGAAGTCTAGGTGTATAATGTCTACCTTGTCTCCCTTCTCCAGGTGGCGAGAGACCTGGTTTTAGAAGGAGATGAGAATGTTTGGATGCCTTATGTTTGGATATTTGAGCACATAAATGTCTTTTGGGGGAAAGGGGGGGTTATGAGTGTCTAGAGCAACTGGTACAGAGAGGCCCTCAGCTATAACTGGAGCTCCACGGTGCTACAGCAAAAGAGAAAGGATGTGGGGACCTATAGATATGGACCATCACTGGATACACTGAAAAACATCCATTTGAAATACGTACATCTAAAAATAAAAACTGTAAGTGGCATTTATGAGGTTTGAGGTGATATCCCAACATACAATAACACTGAAAAGGACATAGTTCTGTAATGGATCACCAGCTTAACAAGACACTTCAGCTTCAAGGTGAACACAAACCTTGGATGTGTAAGCAGGGGGATATCAACTGAAAGCAAGGAAGGGGCATCACCTCTGCATTCAGCTCCAGGGACCGGAGCAACTTGTCCAGGTCTTCCAGCCACACTTCAAAACCAATAGTGAAAAGTTGGAAAAGATTAGGGAAAAAAGCTACAAGAATGACCGGAGTGTGTGGAAAATATGCCTTACAGAGCTGCTCCATCTGTTTCACTTATTGAAGGGAAGGTGAAACTCAGTGTTGAGTAGGCAGCTGGTTGACCACTTTATCACTACCTAAAAACAACTATTTCTGATAGGAGATGGCTTCTTAATCTACCAGAAAATGACAGAAAGCTGAAGCTGAATAAATTTGGATGAGAAATAAGGTACACGTTTTTAATACCAAGGGTCATTAACCACCAGAACAGCTTATGTTAGGATGTGGTGGATCCTCCGTCTCTAAAGCGAGACTGGATAGCAGAAATTACAAGCTCAATGCAGAGCTAGTCTAGCCTGGGCTGTGCTGGAGATCAGCGCACACTGTCACAATGGTCCCTTCTGGCTTAAGAAATAGAAAAACTAAAAAACAGAAACATGTTCACATGGAGAAAGAGGCATCAAGGAGGACACAATTCTACTCCGGGGGCTCTCTCTTCTCCGCAGAGGCACCCACACTACGTACTTGGGAAGCCTAAGAGGCAACTGGCTTGCAAGTGTAGATACCCATCAGTGACAGGCATAAGGAGGCTGCTGTTCCTATTGAATTCCATGGCAAACCTCCTTCAGCAGTGACCATGCCTTTCAGGGAAAGGACTCAAACATAGGCCAAGTCTTTCAAACAGGGTTTCTGCCAACCTTAAGTCAATTCACAGCTTTGCTGAGGTCCTCTCCTCAACAGATGGTGAGCATTACAGCACTGTCCCCGTTGCCCAGTGCCAACACCATGACAAATATACTTGGCAGCAGACACAGGTTTGTGCAGGAGCAGGCCACGTGCCCAATGGTTTCTCTTTCCTCCCACTGCCACACACATCCTCACAGCCTCATTAGGCCAGTGTCCCACTGGCCCATGAAAGCCATGGTTTTTTCCTGTCCTAGTTTTCTCCCCTCCGCTGTTTATTCATCCAGCTGGCAACTCCCTCTCTCTACAGTGAAGGGTCTAGATGGGCCTAAGTCTAATAAACCTACATCTTCTGCATGCTACCCTGACTCTCTGGGTGACTTTGGGTTAGTATAAGTATTGAACTCTGGGTCTTTGCTTCCCTCTTTATGAAATGGGGACACCTGGCACAGACAATTCAGGGGAGCTGCTATTCAATAGGACATAGCTGCAAAGACCTGGGAAGGTGGCAGGTGAAACAGCAGAGCAGGAGTTTATTCAATAACAACTTCAAAACGCGGGGATACCAACTGGATCCTGCCTCTGAAGCATGTGCGATTATGAGCCACAATTTAGTAAAGCCTCCTTAAATTTTAACAGTTGCATACAGGTTAGGAAGACAAAGAATTAGTTATACTTGGATCATGTGACTGCAAATCACAGGCTGCTCCTTGCCAGAGGAAAGCAAACCTTGAACACGAGAGGGCAGTGCAACCCTTGAAAGCACTGCAGCATCAGGCCAGGGTTACTGTTCCCCAGTATTTCTCGCCCCCTCTAGAAGGCAGGAGGGCGCTTAGCCACAAGAAACATGCAAAACAAAGAGGCTCTCCCAGGCCATGGGCATCCCAGGCCACAGGATGGAGGAAATGAGCAAGCACGGCAGGAACTCAGACTGCGTTTGCTGCCATCCTTGCCCGCGATCTGGGAACATCAGCAATGCAGAGCCAAATATGAGGGGCAGGGCCAGAAGAGGAGAAAATGGAACAGATGTTAACCCCTCTGTGCCAGGGCTGCCGGCCATTCCGGCTCTCGCAGCACAAAGCCTGATGAAGGCAGGAAGGAAGATGTTGCAGCATCAGCATCCATGGAAGTGGATAAGCAGGGGAACTCCATCTGTCAGGCAGGAGAAAAAGCCAGCAGCACTGAATGCTCTGCCAGCTTCCAAGAGAAAAAAATGGGCTAACTGTTCACTCAAGGAACTGTTTGCTTAATAAGTCTTAGTAAATGCTGGGCAGGATTGTTCAGTCCAGTAAGAGAAGCAAGGCATCTCTGCATCAGCACCAAATGTGGAGCTGATAAAGACTGCAGGACTAATAGCCTTGGGGACCAGGAGCTCCTGTTTGCTGGAAGACAGGCAATACAGTCTGGTGCTTAAAGCCTGGAGCTGGGGTTCAGGAATTGTGTGACCTTCCAGCAAGTCACGTAGCATCTCCCTGCCTCAGTTTCCCCATCTGTTTAAAATCTCAAGCTAATACATGCTGATCAATAGGTGAGAGAAATTAACTCTTTCTTGATAACTAAGGAAGGATTCCAGCCACCCAAACTCCTAGCTGATGGGGAGTCAGTCACTGTTATAGGAAAAGGACAAGCTGCAAAATTCAGATGCCAAACTCAGCAGTTCTAGACTTCAGTCCAGGCCCAGATTTAAGTATATGGGGCAGACTATCAAGCCTTGGGGGAAGTGCTTGAGGGCTCATGGAATAGTTTGGAAACAATACTAGAGATCTGAAAAAAGCATATAAAATACTGGGAACAGAATCCCGCTCTCAGTCCCCACCCCAGCGTAACTCTATAGGAACCGATGGAATTACTCTCACCCCGCACGTATAGCTGACATAATTAGGCTGCTATTTCATGCAGACACACCCGAGCCAGGGGAGGTACAGTCAGAGGTGTTAGTGTGCGCACACATATGTGTATGTGCGTGTCAGGAGGGAGTAAATTTCCGCTCCATAACAATATTCTCCTGCCTCTATGCACTGCATAATTATATATAACATAATAATAATAAATGGCTGTCACCCATGGCTCCAAACGGCATTAGCATTTCGCCCCCTTCTCAACTCTCCCAAAGTGGGTTTTCAAATGACAAGTGATAGGAGGCTAATTTCACCTGAATGTTCTCAGCCATCCTTTATTTTTATTCCCCAAATCTAATGACCACATTTTAATAGAAATAACAAACACGTGGTGCATAATGCTGAGAGGCATGTAACATGACATGCTGTGAGCCTGAAGAGCGATGTGGGGAAGGAGCCAGGTGAGAATTTAGTACCCTGTGATTAAAAATAACTTGGTCTTACTGGAACGAAGGAGGGCGCGAGTCTCCAATGCCGCCTGTTCTCTCGATGGGAGGTGGGATGTCTGTGTGGCTCTCGGTGCACTGGGAGCCCGTGTCAGAGTGAGAGCTTTCAGCCAGGACCAGCTGTAAAAAGAGAGGGGAGAATTAGATCCACTTGTATCGGGTCCCCATGCTGTGATGTAAAGTCGCCACCTACCACTCATTGTGCAATCCAGGAATGTCTAAATAAAATCAGAGGGAGAGAGGGGCTTGGAACTGAAACTTGTAGGATCTCTGCCAGCCTTTCACTGAGTCTAGATCACTTCAGGTCTAAATATGACAGAAAATAACACTCACGGTTTGCACAAAGCTCCCAAGAGCCCTTGCCTAGTGCAAATGAAGCAGAAGTTTCTGGGTAGGGCACACATTGCATTGAACAAATTTTGTTTTATGACATCCTTCGAGTTTCCTAAGGAAACCTGGGACCCTTGACAGAACACCTGGGTGGAACCAAGCCTCTGGACCCCGGCAGGCTTTGAGGAACCCTTGAGAAATGTGCATGCATGAAATGTACTGGGGAACTCACCCTTCTCCCTGCCGCCAGTGTGACCAGTGGTATGATGATCTCAAACCAACACAAACCCCATGTGCAAAATCAAAATCCTCCAAGCCCGAGGATTTCCTCTCTAAATTCACAGGGCAGGAGCTTGTGCTCCAGGTGCTAAAGATATAGTCTACGATGATTTCTTAGATGCATCATCCTGGACTTTGAGCAACTTTGGAATCTGGTCTGGATCAGGATCCACATTCTGTGGCTCTCCATACTTCCATAAAGGGCCTGGATAAAAACCACCAATCCAAATACCTGCTAAATTAAGGAAAGGTCTGAAATCCCAATCCCAGCCCAACTCTCCCGATGTCAGCCCATTCAGGTTACAACAACTAATATTCCCTCAATATATGGCTACCAGAGAGGGAGGGTCACTTCCCAGTAGATCTGTAACCACAGTCCAACAGGCAAAATGTCTGGACAACTTCACTAAGCAGAGTATCCTTAATGATTTTGGGTATTTGTTC
Organism: Crocodylus siamensis; assembly: GCF_052110815.1. Classification (NCBI taxonomy): domain Eukaryota; kingdom Metazoa; phylum Chordata; order Crocodylia; family Crocodylidae; genus Crocodylus; species Crocodylus siamensis. Next base: position 6,998,830 of record NC_143406.1, on the reverse strand, counting down.
TTCCTTTGCAGGGTGTGTGCTCTCACTGGCCTGTAATGGCCTGAAGTCTCCTATAAAACAATGTTGCTATAACCACTGCCTCCAAAACCCCTCTGCCACAGACATCTGCATTCACAGAAGCTAGGGGCTGCTGGCAGGCAGCCAGGCAAGGTAGTAAGAAAGGATGCAAAGGACTCAACACAACGCTCACATGGAAATGGGTAATTGGAGAAAAGCTATAGCAATCAATCTTCTCACCACTAATAACAGGCATCCAGATACAGCCCGGTGTGCTCGGGGCTTATTGTGCATTCCAGTCTCATTACAACAGAGTGTAAATTTTTCAGATAATGGACCAAACACCACAGCTTTATTACTTCAACTTCTTATCAACGTGATCAATCACTAAAGAAACTTCCTGGAGATGGGTAAATGGGACACTAGGGTCACACAAGAGCCTGATTGCACTTTATCCTGCCTCCATTAAACTCAGTGAATAAAATGTCCATTAGCTTCAGCGTGCGCTAGGGCTGAGCATCGTTTGGAAACGCACATGATCTGAGCTCTGTTCCCGATTCTTCCAGCGAGCCTGTGCAAGCTCAAGTGACTCAATTCCTCCCCGTGCCTCAGTTTCCACAACAGTGAGAGGAAGTCCGTGTTTACTTCCTTTTGCACAGTAACATTGTGCGACCAATTCAGTGTCTGTCACGCAATTAGTAATCCTGGGGTGGAAGGAGCCATCCGCTGTGTCACGCACTGATATAATAAAACCAGAAGTGCTTTGGCTACACCTTCTGTTTAAATCAATACCTCAAATCTGGGGTCACAGATTTCAGAACACTGGTTCACAGGGTCATCCAACTTCATTTCCGATGGGGACTGGCAAACGAGAGGACCAGTTTCCCACCCCAAAATAACATGGCAACAAGCCTTGCTTCTAAGATAGGCAAACTGTGGCATTCAGCTGGAGAATGAAGGAAACAAACAGGTTTGACAATTTGTTCTGTTCTTTGCCTCAAGTGAACTGCAAACCCTCCCAGTTATAAGAACTGATTATTATTTATACATTAAAGTGGCGCCTGGTGGCCTGAACAGAGATTAGGCATCAATTGTCCTACAGGCACCCAGTTCTCCTTCTGAAGAGCTTAAGTTCCAAGTAGACTAGAGAACAAGTGGGAGGAAGGCAACGGTATCAGCAACGTTGTCCAGGGGGGAGACTGAGGCACAGAGAGATGAGGTGACTTTCCCGAGGTCACAGAGGGAGTTCATGGCAGGGCTTGAATAAACCCAGACCTCCCAAAGCTCCCATGCATTATTCTGATCATAAAAGACTGCCCTTCCTCTCGCTTTAGTGTTGAATATTTTGCCCAGCAATAGGGAGAACTTGATTAACCAGAAATGGGATGATAGCCAGCCAATACACAGGCTACCAGGCATGTGCAAAATGTTAACAATCCCTGACCGCTGCCAATACAAGCTATATTTGAACCAGTGACCTAGCAGTGAAGGGGCCCAGATCTTATTACCTATCTCCTGAGCCATCTAATCCCGTTGCATGAGTCCCTTTAAACAACACGCTTAAGAAGTCTTGTAATTAAGTAGATGCACTAATACCAACGCAGCTTATCACCCCACACTAAGAGGCAACAAGGTCTCAGCTTCTCTTTTTATAGAAAGAAGTGTGCACAAGAGCTAACACAATGTGAATGATCCTGACTGTAATTGGTTAATTCATCAAGGCTAATCCTAATATAATTCTTGCGTAAATACTAGCTGTCAGGATAAGGAGAGCAGGAGGGAAAATGGAAGTCCTGCAAGGCAGCCCGGACTCAGACAGGGAACATATCACAGAAAGGAGTGGGAAAGACAGAGGTGGACGACAAGGAACAACTTGCAGATGAAATGGCTCTCTGGAACGGCACAGAGCCAGTGACATTATTCATCACCCACGCATCACCCAAAAAGTGACGGCGCCAATATTGAAGGGACAGATGATGCAAGTGGCCTAATAACGTGGCAGCTGAACTTTCTGTATTTATTTATTCTGCATGGGGAAAGTTAATGGGAAAATATTTAGAAGGCACATCGGCATTACAGGAAAACGAGCGTCTTCCAGAGCAAGGGGTCTCCCCTAAGGAATTCTGATATTGGGGACAGCATTTGCACAATAAACCAAGAAATACATATAAACGAGGCAGAGATGGGATGTAGACAAGATGCGAACACTCCTCGCGCCTCCTCCCACTCCCAAATCCCAACGAGGTCTTCAAACAAGTCGAGCTGCATTTGCTTCAAAGCAAGAAAACGCAGTATGTTCTCAAGGCTTTCTGCTGACAGGAACGCTGGTCCCAATTATCTGCAGATTGAGCCAAAAGACAGAGAGGCCAACCCAAGGTCACTCTCTTCCTAGGGGAAAAGCAAAACAGAAAGAAGTATGGTATCTCACCTGTCCCGCTGGTAGGACTGACAGCCACCTCTGGCAGTCCAGCGTTGCACCTTGACAAGGTAATTGTGCCAGCAAGACGCCCTCAGCACACATCCAAGAGCTTCAAAGCTGCTGTCAACACAGCCACGCCTTAGGGACAAACTCTACGCAGCTGAGATCTTCCCAAAGGGAGGCAGGTGCCCATTTCCTATTGGCATTCAATAGTGCCCTACCCGCTATGGCCCCTTTGAAAGTACCAGCCTTTGCAAATAGCTATTGTTATGGAGGAATCGTGCAACTATTTCTGATATGGCAGAGCCTTCTTTTCTCACTAACCAACTCATTTGTCTCATTTCACAGACGGACAAGTTGAAGCATATTAACAATGAGAGATTCATTGGTCACAAAGGAAGTCAGTGGCCAGGTGGGAGCGGGGCGCAGGAAGTTCAGGGTCCCACTTCTGGACTCTGGCTACAATTCCCCACCTCTAGCCCCAGAGATGGATGAGTGATGAAGTTGCCTACTCTGTTCTTCTACCGATGTGAGAAAAGCAACATACTGGGCTCCTGACAAATCTGAATGACAACCCTGCAAGGATGTACTGAGGAGGGAAAGGTCGGAGCATCGATCCTCCTGGAGTTGGGACCACAAGGTTAGATATGAGCCTTGTCAGGAATCAAACAGCGGACCTGAAGGAAGTGAGATGGGTGCTTATTGAACTAGTCAACATGCTGCTTACTTTCTGAATTCCACAGGCGGAGGGGGGAATCCTGAAGTTTCTCTTGGGTTTCTTCATCCGTTCGAGTTGTGGAGTTTTATCTAGCAGAGGACACTTCATCTTGAAGTTCGAGCATGGCATTGGGAACCTGAACTCCGGGCTCTGACACTGACTTGTTGCGCAGGACTGAACAAGTGACCTAACCTGTCTCCGATATAGTCTCTCCATCTGTCAAGTGAAGATAACACTAACTCCCTGCGATCTGTGAAACCTGATAAAAGCTGCAAAGTGCTCTGAAGCCCTTTCTTAAAGGCTGTGTGCAGAGGATTTGCTTGGCGTTAGTTAGCTCTGGCAGTGCTAGAAGCATAGCAGCAAAATGCTCGGTGCAAGCTACAGACCCAGCCCGGAGAAACTGGGCAGTTAAGTCCATGCTGGGATTCCTGCTACCACAGCTATACTTCAAGCTGTGCCTGACCTAACCAGTTTTAAACCAGCTTGGGCAGGTACACACGAGCTGCAGTGACAATCCTTGGAGGTTTTTAAAGCCAGGTTTGACAAAGCCCTAGCTGGAAATGACCTAGCGGGAATGATCCTGCTTTGAGTAAGGGGTTAGACTAGATGACCTAAACACGTGTATAGGAATGAAGTGGTTCTGCAAAACGTTAGGCCAAAACATGGCTGTTTGTCAGTTTCCAGGAAGAGGTAAGATGCCCCAGCCTCATAGATGGAGGCTATGAAATTCTCTGAGGATACTAGAAGTGTCAGGAAATCCCTCATGTCTTGTACCTCTAAATGAGCCTGGAGTGTGACAGTTTAAATGGGCTGCAAAGCCTGTCTTTGCTTTTCCATGAAGCTGGGGCCTGGGGGGGGTCCTGCAGGATGACTCGACTTCAGAGACTTTAGCAAGATGGCCTCAGAGCAATTAAAACATTAAAACAAAATCATCTGCTGCCTGGACGTGTGCCTGGTGACAGCGAGCAGGGCATTCTCTGCCCTTCACCGACACTTTCATCCTTGACTTGTAGCGGCACTAGAATAAAAAGCACCATTCGAGACCATATTAATAGGAACAGGGAAAAGCAGCTTCAAGAAAATACCTGCTATGCTACTGTAAGGAAGGAAAGCTTCACAAATGAAGGGGCAACAGGTTTAATATGATGGAGTTACTTTTCTGCAGCAGTCACTTTGCTCCGAACAAGATTCATATATATGTACAGCACCTGGCACAACAGGGTCCTAGCACTGGTTGAAGCCTTGAAATACTACCATAAAACAAAGAACAGTAAACTATCAGCTAAGTCCCTTTGCAGGAAGCTCACTGAATCAGCGCTGTTTGGAAAGCTCCTTGCTGCGACCACGGAGGAGGAATTCTGGAGCAAAGCGGTGGGGGATCACAGTGAATTACTGCTCTGTGCTTTGTGAACAACTGAAGGTTCAAGTTGCACGGGTGGGTGCTGGGAAAGCTGTTCTTTGTGCTTGGCAAAGCTTGTTAAGAATTCATCGTTTCTTCCAACAACAAATGACACCAGACAGATAGTTAAGTATCTGATCGGCTTCGCTTAAAGATAAATCGCATCCTTTTCTCCCAGAAAGCGAGAGTGTAGTGTGAAATGCTCCAGTAGTATGTCATTTTGAAAGAAAAAGATAATGCACCAACAGACCACTACATTACGGACATCTCCACGCATTTCCAGAGGACTAGGGGTTTTATCCCCGCCATCCTGGCCACATTCCAACTTGAATCATTACATTTCACCCATCAAATTCCCACAGCAGTTTTGACTGGCTGCAGCATTCAGTCATTCCCTGTCTTGCTGCCGTGCTGTGCCTTGTTAGGGGAACATTTGTGTTTGCTGTTAAACACCGGCTGCATCCCACCCCAGACAGGGCTGCATATCTATGGCAGAGGAAGGACTACTTTTCAGGAGTGAGCTCTGGGAAATAAACATGGAGTCATTTATAACTGTGGCTTTACTTTATGCTTATTCCACTTAAAATGTATTTCAGAGAAAGAGCAAGATGAGGATCTCAGAGCATTAAGACTTTTTCTGAGACCCACTTGCTATGGTATACGCTACAGAAAGGGCCCAATTCTCCTTTCTGATTTTTTTCACTGGTGTAACTCTATCGAGTCCCATGAAGTTGCATCTGATGATTCAACACAAATGAAAGGAGTTAATGCAGTGTAAAGACAGCCCGTGTGCCCACTTGGCGCTGTGAAGGATTCTCATTTCTTTCTGTGTTGGCAAGGGTTGCTCATCATTGCTAGGCACCTGCTAAAGAATGGCTGAACTTGGAACCGCCAAGACTTAATGCATCCCTGGGGCAGCTCCACTCAGTGCAATTACTCCATTACAGTCACCACAATGAATTTGCATCACCTTTGCTTTGGAAGGTGTGGCCTAGTCATTCACTCCTAAGGTTTTCTGGGCATCACTCAGGGCAGTCAATGGCAATGTCTTTCACTTAGTTAAAATGCACAACATGGCTACTGCTGTCAGGGAAGCAAGGATTAAGATTAACCATATAATCTGCAAAGGGTTAAGATGCAGGCCATAGAGTACCTGTATGGGTATGTCCCCCCCCCCGAAGCCCTAGTATCATGGGTATAAGGGCAAATCCGAAGAGCTAGTGAGCAGGCCTTATTTGGTTAGCAGAGGACACAAATCAGGAGGGAAGCTGTGCAGCTATGAGACTAATGCAGGAAGCTCAGGGACAGAAGATTTCTTTTAATGATAGAACACACCTTGCACTGGCTAGGGCGCTACTGAGGAAAAGCCAGGCTACACTTATTTAACGTAGGTGACAGTGCTGTACGCTTTGCCCTTACTATTCAAAATCTGTGCTTGCTGATCAATAGTAGGGCTTACTGTTATCCATAGTGCCTCCCCAGCCATAGGACCAAGCTCTCAGAATATGTCTAAGCATCAATATATTAGTGCACTTGCAGCTCAGACACCAGCAGTGAAGTTACAGCAGCACAGGCTGCAGAGTGAAAGCCCACTGGGGGCTTTAGGATATGCATTTGGGTTGCTCCCATGTGTTCAAGTCAGTGCTGGCACATCCTCAGTGGTCATTTCCCTGGCTACAATGTGGCACCCAGTTTGATGTGTACATGTGCCCTTCAGTACCCAAAGACCTAATGCCAAATTTATCCTGCTAACAGGGGTCCTGTATTACTGGAGGTGCTATCTTCCATACAGAACAGGCTCCAGTCACTTGTGGTTCATTTAGCTCCTGCATTATACAATTGTTTACCCAGGTAACATGGCCAAGCAGCAGCTTGAATTGCTAGCTCCTTCCTCTTTAATTTTCTTCTTCAGCTTCAGCTGTTCACAGTATTTCTTGTTTCCCGTATCGAATTATTATGCACTGTGAATTTGCTGTTGCACAGCTCCTGCTTCATACCACAGGCAGCTGAAGCACAGTAATGAGGGTGATGGTAGGAAAGCGTCTCCTGCTTGCCTCCAGCTGTACAAAGTGCTTTGGGATCTTGGGTTGAAAAGTGCTTGGTAATTACATTATTAAGACACTGAAGACATTTACAGGAAGAGAGCATAAGAAGTGTCATGGTTCCCAGATCCCTTCCTTTAAAAATTCACCTTGCTGGGAGGAGAGTCAACCCTTTAAAAATCCCATCTTGCTGGGAAGAGAGTCAAACTTGTAGGGTGGGGAGTTGGCCAGTGGTTGTTATTTCAGCTTTGGATGATTATGGTTGTTCAAAGGGTAACAAATATTAAATGAAGGAAAAAAAAAAAGGAAGAAAGAAAGAAAAAAAAAAGATCAATTTGCAAGAGCCAAACTAAAAAGCTCCTGCTCCTATGAGGGGGCAGTTTAAGGGACTACTCAAAAGCAATAGTGAGTTGACATAAGGGATTCACAATCTGGCCCCTACAGCTGGTTTCTGGCCACACTGCAGTTCCTGGATAGTGGTTAGCAGAAAGATCGCCCTGCGCAGCCGACAGCTCTGCTAGCAAAATGTCCAGAATGGATGCAGCTTGGCTTCAAAAAGCAAAAAACTGCTGGGACATGCAGAAGCTGGTTTCAACTCTGGAGGCAGAAAACCTCTCCCTGCCAGCAAAGATGCATCTATGTCAGGGAATGCTGCCACCATAGCTATAGCAAAGGCAGCCTTGTAGCATCAGATGTCACTGTATATCACTGGTCTGTGTTAGGAATCAAACCCTTAGGGATGCTGCGGCTCTGGTATAAAAATCCATGCATTTCTAACATACAGAAAAGGAATTCAATCCTCTTTCTGCAGTGAGATTCCTGTCTGGCCACCCCCCACCGTTTGAGATAAATGAACCAAAAGTGATGTGGATTAGATCCATCAGTGCCTGGATTAGCCCCATCACACTAGACTCCTACAAGGTATGAGGGCAGATGGTAGGGAAGCGTAAAGCAGCTGTTCACACTGGCTCTTTTTCAGAGGTAGGGAGGAGCCAGAACCTAAACTTTGTATTTGATGAGCTCCATCCTGTAGGAGGCACTTGCAACCCTAGCTTGTGTGCAGATGTGAGCTTCAGCCAACGGCTCCTTCATGCTTGCTGAAAGCGAAGTCCCTGGCCTTTGAGTACTCAAACCCATAAGGGAATTTCTCAGCTTGGGCACCTCTCTAGCTGAGTCCGAGGTCAGATCTCCTGCACTACATTCCTCTGGGGCTAGCAGCACTGAAGGGTGGATAAAAAGACACATGCCCATACATTCTCAGATGTATCTATAACATCCAAGACTTCTCATCATCACAAGGCTTTTTCCCTCCAAGCAGCCCTGCAAGGATGGGAAGTGTTAACCCCATTGCACAGATGGGGAACTGAGGCTCAGGGCAGATCGAGGGGCTTACTCAAGATGAGACAGGAACTGAACCCAAATTGCTTTAGCTTCAATCCAGTGCACTTGCCCAGCAGAATCCTTCCTGCTTAAGGGAATCAAGGCACTCCGTTGTGTCCCAACAAGAGGACAACCAATGCTCTGCACTACACAGAAGTCAGACCTTGAACTCCCTGCTACTCCAGGCCTCTGTGCATCTCCCTGCCTGCCAAGGGTGCTCCTAATGATCCAGACACTTTTCATTTTAAAGGCCTCATCCAAAACCCAATGGAAAAAAAATAGCAATGAGAAGATTCCTATGGACTTCAGCAGGATTTGGATCATACCCTAAATCTGCCAGGTGGTTTGTTCAAAAGACCCTCATAGCAAGACATCTGCTCTCAGTGGTGACAGATAACAGAACAAGGAGCAATGGTCTCAAGCTGCAGCAAGGGAAGATTTAAAAAACCTCTCTCACTAGGAGGGTGGTGAAGCACTGGTTACCTAGAAAGGTGGTGGAATCTCCATCCTTGGAGGTTTTTAAGGCCTGGCTCAACAACACTTTGGCTGGGATGATCTAGTTGGGGAGGGTCCTGCTTTGGAGCAGGGGGTTGGACTAGATGCGACCTCCTGAGGTCCCTGCCAGCCCTTACATTCTGATTCAAAGACGGCACCTACCTTCTACGTGTTGCCAAAAGCATTCCCAGGGCTCAATGCTGCTCTGCCTTTTCCAATCAATTACCCCAACTTCAGATTTTCCCTTGATGAATACCAGGTATTTTGCAAAAAAGACAGAGCTGCTTTTAAAAACATTCTGCCTCAAGGAAAACTCTCTCAGCCCTACCTCCTCCTAGCCATAGCATAAAGCAGGAGAAAGATTCATAGCAGGAGCATCTGGAGGGTCTGAGTTCACACGTCGCTGACAGCATCTAATCAGATGGAGTATCAGCCCATGATTTTGCAGCCCCCACCCCTGCATCTCTTCTGACACATGGGAAAGTGAAACTGGTTATAATTAGCACCTTGACAGCAAAGGGAGGGAGCTGAGCTCCTGTGTTCACACCCTGGGTTGCATGGGGCTTGCAAGCATGGGGGCTCTTCTCACTGGGAAAATAACCCTACGGGGCTATTTTCATCCTTTATACTTAGATGGAAATAGTGTATTACAGTGAAGTGCTCATGCTGAACGCAAGAATACAACTTCATAGCTCCCTTCCATTAGTGGCTGGTCTTGCGGGATTTTCTTTTGTTTTTTGTTGGAGTTTTTTTGTTTTGCTTTTACATATTTCTTTAATATGCTTCTGATAAGAAAAAGGTCAGAAGTAAGAGCTTTAACGGGCGTGGGAATGAGAAGGGAGGAAATGGTTCGGCAAACAGCATGAGAGAGCTGTGCAGCTGGAAGGGGAAGACAGAAGTTGGCATGGAGAGAAGGGGAGTTAGAAAAGAGGTGGGACCAGAGACGTACAGAAGTCTGGGGCCAAGTGAGAAAAGGCCTGGCAACTGCCCTAACATTAGACTCACCAGGGCTAGATCTTCAGAGTTTCACCACCTGCTGGGAAGCACAGACTTGCCAGTTCTTCAAGCACCCAGCAATTCCCACTCTGACACCCAAGGCCATGATTTTCTAGAACCAGCATGTACCCAACATACAGGCCTTGCTATGAAATCTAGCTCAGGGTGTGGAAGATCCACAGTAGAATAAAACCTGCACATCACAGCTGCTAACCCGCAACATTTTCCCTGACAAAATCTCTGCAATGTTCAACCCATGCTTCCCCTGGTAGGCGAGCGAGAGAGAGACCGACGTGCTGGGGAAACGGAAAGGCCCTGCCACAATTTCATTTTGTAAATTAGAATCAACTGGAAGCTGTTACTTTGGATTAGTTTCTGCATCCACCGCCTCAATTATGTGCCAAGAGGCAACAGGGCATTTAGCAATAGATTGCTGAACAACCCCAGCTCTCTGGTGTTCACCTAGATGGCAGAAGGCCGAGCGAGTCTACCTGACAAATGTAGCGGTAATTGCCCTGAAATGCACTGTCTAGAAAGTAGACATACAAACAGAACAAGCAGTTAGGCCCATTTAGAAAACATTACCTATTGGCTCCTAGATAATATAGGCGGCAACAACAACAACAACAAAAAGACACACATGCACACAGACCCATGACATCACTGAGAGCCCATCAGAAATGGTGCCTGTCATACAGATCCAATCAAGCAATTGCTCCCAGATGTTGCACAGCCTTCCTGAAAAAAAAAAAAAAAATGCAAAGCCTTCCTAATGACCCACCAACTGTGTGCAAACTGCTGGCAGAGACCACTCAGCTGGTTCTAAATTGGCAGCTATCTCCAGCCAATTCTTTCCAGATTCTCAATACCCACAGGGAGGCCATGCCTGGACTGTGGACAAGGAAATATTTCAGGGGCTGCTGCTGCAGCTTCTGCAAAACCTGGAGGTCACATGCATTCGCATCCCTGTGGGTGGGTTTTCCACAGCCCAAATGCTCAGCAAAGCCCTAAGCCTGCATGCACGTGAGCACATGAATAACTTTACCAACGTGAGTTGTTCCGCTAAACCCAAGGGCAGCTACACGTGGCAGTAAAATGATAGATGCGCTTTAGTGTTTGTGGGTCCGGAGCCTGAGTAAGTTATCCCATACAGCAGAGAAACTTGAAAGGGATTTATTTTGTTGGTTTATCTTAAATTAAACCCAGACACATGGCTCCAGATCCTCAGAAGAGCCCAGTGCAGGGGTCAACAATGTTTTTGGGCAAAGTGCCAAAAACACCAGCAACCTTGATCTGTGAGATGGTGTGCCGGGATGGACAACTGGAGAGCTGCAAGGGGCCCAATCCATCTTGTGATAGTGCAGCTCCAGCCCCTTCCCCGAGGTGCAAGTGCCAAGCAAAATGCCTTCATGGGCCATGCTCTCATGGGTGCCAGGGGTTGCCTAATGCCTACCCCTGGCCTGCTGAAACCATCTGAGGTGCCCAAAAGGACCTGATTCTCAAAAGGCTGGCCCTCAGTACTTTGTGAAAACCATGCTCTCTTTGAAGGGTCGCAAATTGGGCACCCAAACAAAAAGGTATCCGTAGCCACTTGAGAAAGCCTTGGATCTCAATCATAAAAAGTGCTGGTAGAATACTGTAAGATCTGTAGCGCTTAAGTGATCAGGAGGAATGAAGTATGTGGGAGGGGGGTGCATGTGTGTATGGAAAGCAGTGGAGTCTAGCAACAGAAACAACAGAGAATTCAAATAATTGTACTACATAACACTCTGGGTTATAGATAAAGCTTTATTTCACAAATACATTCCTCCAACTAGCTTGCACGCTTCAAATGGTCTTTACAACCTCTTTCAAACACCTGATCAGATACACCGAGCAGAAAACAAAGTTGTTTGCAAGCTGTCTAAGATTAGGAATTGAGGTTTGGGAGTTTGCCTGGGTCTGTTTTAATTTTCAAAGAGTGTACTGTGCATGTTAAACTGATTAAGCAGCAGCCTAGCCAAAGCGAGAGCAGGAATGTAATTTAGAGTTGTGTTGCGAGAAAAACAGAAAGTTAATTTGCGATTTAGCTCATAAAAGGAGAAGGTCGCACTCTTCCCTCCAGTGTGTCGGAGGAGTTGTGTCATAGTTCCTATGAGAGTGCTGAAGAAAGACGACAGGCACCAAAATGGGCTTACTGGGGGCTCCAGAGAACAGGTTAATGAAAGTGGTAGTAGATAAGAGGATTTGTTCTCTTAGCAGCATAGTCCATAACTAACATGCCCTTTTTTGATAAAGCAAGAAATCCTGCAGATTAAAACAAATATCCTCAAAGGTTTTGATCCAGAGGCCAATGAAGCCAGAAGAAAAACTCCACCAATGGACTTTAAATTAGGCCTCCACATACCTTTCATCCTCCTGTTGCTGCTTTATAAGCTACTAACATGCACAACAGATGAACAAATAGACCAAGCAATGCCTGCTGCTTCCTGTTCATTCACTCGCATGCTCTCCAATGCCACAAGCCTGGAGCTGGTTGGCACCCAAACACCCTTACAGATCAAAGCATGAACAAATGAATGGGAGCCAAGGAACCACGGCATGAAAAGTCATCGCTACAACTCCAAGGCAGCAGCTCGATGTGCCTACAAGAACCCAGCACCCTTATGGGTTGCATTTAAGTCAGGAGTCTGCCCAGCTGCAACAGTTTGCCAGAGCCTGGCCTATGGCAGAATAAGGAAGTTCCAGGTACTGGTTACAACAGTCAAAATTGAGATCCCCCAGGTTACTGCCAGGAAGGAAATACTGCTGTGGTTAAGCACAGTAGGGTGACAGCCCTTCAGTGGCAGGTGCCTAACCTGCAGAGTCTGAAATCCTGTGCAGTTTGTCCCTGAATTTACAATGCCACCGATGGAGAAATCACTATTCTTTCCTGGGCAGGATACAATGGAGTTGCCCACCAGCCTGCAAATGGACTCTGGTAAAATGTATTTTGTTAGCAATAGCTATTTCATCCAACTTCCGAATGGCGGGGGCTGGCAGAGGGAAGCGTAACCATGCCATCCAGAGAGCACGCTCACCTGCTGGTTAAATTGCAGAAGAGCGCTGGAAGAGACTTCAAAGAGAAACTGCTCATCAGCTCCCCTGGAGTGCGGCAGGTTCTGTGATTGTGTCGGCTAACGCAGAGGAAAAGGGAGGAAGGACGTAATAGCGACAGCAAAAAGGCAGTGGAAAAAGCTGATGAGGGCCCACGCTGAGGCTCAATATCCTGAACCAGAGCATTTGGATGGCAGCTCTGTGATTTCATGCATTTGGCCACAGCTAAAGGAAGAGAGGGGAAGTTGGTGCTCCGTGCCTCGGGATGCCTAATGCAGAATTATAATGCGGGGCTAACGAAGGGGACAGTCTGTCTAAACAACAGGTCCATCAGTATGAAACTGAGGCAGCTCCATCATAATCAAGGATGTACCATAACCCCAGCCCAGCCCAGCGATTCCTGTAGGCTGCTCGATCCAAAACCAGTTCTGCAGAGCAAGCTCGTAGAACAAAGACTAGCAGGGCAGCATGGCACTGACAAAAAAGAAACCAAATGAAGACACAGCCCCTTGCTACCAGGACAGATAATCATGTTCATGAAGCAAAAATGGGCAGCTGGATTGTCCTTTAGCCTATTTCCCCAATTTTCTCACTTCCCCACAATTTTCAAGGGAAAACCATCAGCAGGAAATGGTATGGTTCCATCTTACAGTGGATGTCAAGAAACCAGCCCCCGATGCTGTCAGTGAGAGGGTAGCTGTGCCTGCCCCACTTCTGCTCCTGGCCTCAACAGGAACCTTCCCACCCATTGTAAGGGCCTTATTTTCCTCTTTTTTCAGCATAGGTCTGGAGTTACTGATGTCAATGTGAAGCTGGAGACAGCAGCAGCAAGTCTGAAAAGTGGTGCGTGTCAGATATGCCATGTAGCACTGCTGCAGTATCCCAGTGGGCAGGTATTCCAGTTTGTTGGCTATATGCACAGAGGACTGCAGAGCTCACTTGCTTGGTGCCGATAGGCCTCCATTACAGCTGGGGGGGAGAAATCCTTTCCCTTTCCTGCTGGCTTCCTTGTCTTTCTTGTAGGAAAGGTCTTTCTACCCTGGGTTTGCCTGGATGCTCAGGAATGAAATCCATAGCAGAAAGTCTTTTGTGACATTCTGAGACACCTCTTCTTCCTCTTTTAAGAAGCCATTTCATTCAGTGACAAGACATTCTTATCATAATGGTAATTCTCATGTTAGCTTGCAGGAGGGTCTCAACTTGAGGGAAACTATCCCCAAGGCTGAGTCACAGGCTCCAAGACCCTTCATCACTTGGTGACTCAGCTGGACAAAGTGACCTCACATAAGGTCCCTTCCAGCCCTACTTTCCTGTCACCCCATGACTCCGGTTCCCAGCTGTAAAATGAGGAAACTATTCCCTTTCTCCCATCCTCCGTGTCCCTCATTCATTTGGGCTGCAAGACCTTCAAAGTACTGGCCGTGTGTTCTTACGTGTCTGTGCAGCCCCGTACTCTCAGCTGGGGCCAGCATGCCTAATGCCGCAACAAGAATAATAACTAAACAAAAGACTCTGGCGTGCAATTAAAGTGCCTCAAGGCCAAACAGGCTGGGCTTCAATGAGCTAAGTACTGTATAAACCTAAGAAACGACAGTCTCTGCCCCAAATTGATTCCAATTTAAAGACAAAATGAAACATGAAAGAGGCAAGCAGGCCAGTCAAGGCAGGAGAGGGGAAGGTGGAATAACATACATAACAAGAGGTGCATGCAACTCTTAGCTAATCAGAAGCCATGATCACAATTTGCCATCAGACTAGCTGTATAAATATGTACACGAGTCCACGGGCAGTAGAGACAGACAACAGCTGAAGGGTTGTGGAGCTTTCCTTTAATGACATCTCCCATGGAAACCAATCCAGCATGTGACACTAAGATCAAAAGTTCCTGCCTATGACAAATATAATGATTCAAATGTTATTAAAAAAAGATGAAACTCCAAACTTTCAAAATGTCAGTCATCTTCAAAACTTCAAAGTATCGGTATTCGCTGCACCAGCCTCTGCAGAGAAAGAGATAGGAGGGGGCAGCTAAGCCACATCACATATACTTAATGTTCCAGTTTTTAAACATGCTGCCTCAATAGGGAATATATGCATACACACCCCAGGAAATTACAGTGGAGGAGCCCAGTTATCACAGATGACTTGGTGAGAAAAGCCTTAGCTAGTCAAGCTGTTTGCTACAGGCAGAAGTGCGTTTAAAACAGCAAAAGGAGACAAAGAAAGTGAAGCCCATTGTGTGAGAAGCCAGGCAGCGGAGTAGCCTGGGCAACACTATGCTTATTCCATAAGGTAAGGCTGCAACTCCGCTAGCCCTGAAATGTATGGATGCAATTATCTATTCTGTTCCAGCGACTAGGATATTAAAAGGTTCCAAACTGTGAACAATTAATTTACAGTAAGATTTACATAAACCTCCACCAATAATTAGCGTCAAGGAGAGGCAGATAAGCATTGCAATTTTATGGGTGTTAGTGCGGAAAAAGTAATTTGCAATTGGCAATGCAGGTCAGGCACAGATGTTTCAGCTGATAGTTCGGCACAATAAATGGCAGCTCTTGTCAACATCATCTGCAAATGGGGATCGTAAACAATCTGGAGGAGGAGAGCTATAAACTGGATCCTTAACAGTGGGCTGTGTGGGTAAACCTGGAGACGGATTGAGGACAAGGAGGAGCTCTAAGCCTCCTGAGGCAACTGCGCTCATTTGCATGATCTTCCAAGGTCCCTTCCAGCTTTAATGCCTATGAAATTAATGTCTATGAAAATCGGGGCCAATGGCTCTCATTCTGTTGCTCACCCTTACCCTGGAAGAGAAGGACTTACAATGGATCATAATACGCACATCTAAATGGCAAGTAGGCAATGGTGTAGGACTGGATGAGAACTGAAGGTCAAACAAAACCAACTAGTGAACTGGTCACAAAAAACTTTATCTTCCTGGCAGCTTGGCACAAGAGATGCAAGGCATCCATTTGCTTTTGCTTGTAGACTTTTGCAGGTGATGTTATCTACATTCTCCAAGAGTCACAGAAGTGCAGGGCTGGAAGGTATCTTGTGAGATCATTGGGTCCAAGTCCTTCTCTTTAAGCCAAGCGTCCCAGCATGCTCTGGAGTGAAGCATATGCCCTGAGGCATCGTCCGGTCTTTACAAGGTGAGGAAGAGGGTTCTGGGGTCTACCTAGGAGAGGGAACTCCCCTCCAGGCAGCCCAAATTCATCACGGACTTCCTGGCTTCCTCAAGAGACCTCATCACTGCTGGGGCCTACTCTCCACTTGGAGGTGGAAGCAAGCCAGGGCGCTTGGGCTCGGAAGTCAAACTCAAGCAGGAGTAGGCTCACATACTAACTAAGTCAACTTAACTAAATTAAGTTAAGCCACTCTGAAGTATACACACATACACCTCCTTGACACAGTCAAATAATTTGACCAAGGAGTGCGTCCAATTAAGTTGACCTAGCTCACAAATCGGCTGCCATCACGTGCCAACCCTTTGGTAGTAAGATACTTGGCTCAGCATTTGGGACAATGAAGACTTCCCTCCGTTCCATCACCCACTGAATCCTCTAGGGACAAACTAAACTAAATGTTCTTTCTGGAAGAATTAAACGAGGGATCACACTCCGAGTTGGGGAGCTAAGCCAGGAGGACACAGAACCAGGATGCAAAGTTACCCCTTTCCCTGATTTCATCAACCCATACCAGGGTTGTGGTGGTGTGTGCACCATCTTTAGTGTTCCGCATTCTCACTTTTTACTGATTTTTCACTGATAAATTCCCTGGTTTTGTTTTTTTGGTTTTTTGTTTGGTTGGTTTTTTTTAAGTATTTGGTTTTACTGATTTACACCCGTTTTTCAGTTCAGATCCCTGTTAACCGGCACAAGTGGAGAATGGGCCACATGTGGAGCAGGGGGTGGTGGGATGGCGGTGGCCACGCGGGGGCCAGAGGAGGGTGGCTGGAGCCACTGCCTGAGGGCACGGGGCTCCCGCCCCCGGGTGGGGCAGGCCGGACCATGGGAATCGCTCCCAGAGCGGGCGAGTCTGAGCTGTACCACAGCAGCTCTGGCTTCAGCCCTGCCCTGGGTGCTGGGAGCTGCAAGCCCCACTGGGGGGGTGGGCGGCAGGTAAGTGAGTCCAGCCCTGTTCCCTGCTGGCTGGGGCCGGCAGTGGCACTGGGCTCTTCCTGGTGCTCAGGGCAGGTGGCAGCATGCTCCTGTCCCACGCACAGATCCAGGGACACGTGCACCCCGGGACGAGTCCGGCACTGGCCCCCCAGCCCACAGACCTCCCAGGGGGCACATAGGAGCAACAGCCATGCCTCCTGCCCCGCACCCACTGACAGCTCCCCCAGCTTTGCTCCCTGCTGCAGCCCCGGGAGCAGCCAACGGGTTGTGCTGCACCCCTCCCCCTTCCCTCACCCCAGCCTTACTCCCTCCCTCTTCACCACTGATTCCCCCCCCCCAATTTAAACCATTTTTTTTCCTTTTTCCTTCTTTCATCCCAATTTCATCCTGGTTTTTTCATTTTGAAAATAAACCCCCAGATTTTTTTTTATTTATTTTTTTTTAAATAAAAACTGAGAATGCGGAAGACTACTCATCTTATAACACTCCAGGCTTCTTAGCAAGCTTTGGTAACTCAACGATTTAAACCTGAAGCCATATAACAATAAAACAACTCAAAAAACAAAATGAACCCAATGTAGGCGGCTGCACGAGAGTTAGAAGCACGGCCAGCAACTCACGAGCACGACTCTACTGTCAAAGCAACTTTAACTACACAAGGAACAAGACGACAATAATCAGGGATTACCTACCCGTGTCAATTTGAAATCATTTGATGGGGATAGTTATTTAGTAGAAGCCCTGCGCGTACACTCTTCTCCAGAATCCGAGTGTGTTTGTTCTAATCTAAATTAAATCACTTCATCTACTGGCTTCAGGAATAAATTATTCCAAAATCATTTCTGCGTTAAATTTCCAAGGGCAGACAACCCCATAGCGATAACTGCCAAAGGTTTGGAAAGCAGGTCAAGTTGAGCTAGAAAGATACTGGACATATCACTGATGCTTCTCTCTATTCAAGCCTCATGTCTGCAAAATAAGATAGGGTCTCTTTCTAGGTCAGAGCCTGTGGCAAGATTTTCACCATTTCCTACTTTCAGCATGCCAGAGACATGGTGCATCATTAGACCTTTACAAGCCCAGAGAGAAATAAGAATCTTTCATGGGATTGCAGATCCCTTGGAAGACTAACTCACAAGGAAGTTTATTGTCTCTAAGCAATTAAGAGACTTTGCAGTATTAACTTCAAACACTGAACTTAAGAGGAGTACGACCTTCAGGAACCAGTTTTGTGACTCCTTTAAAGCTGTATCTCTACCTGATGGTCCAGATGCTATTTCAGCCATTTGCATGTTCAAAGAACCATATAAACAAATGCGTATTAATTAATACTAATCATTCTCCATGTTGAGAAATATTATGCCAGCAAGTAATTATAACGTGCAAGTGCATTGTGCAACACAAGGGAGAGGGAAGGGTTATGTTCACATGGGCAGTCTTCAATTCAGCATTTCTTACCAGAGCACGAAGCTTTCAACCTTCCTTGAAAGCACTTTTCACGATGTCCTGACACCTGCATGGAGGAAGGAGAAGGACCCTGATCGTGCAAATAAGGTTCATACTCACTCGCAGGTTTCTGCACCCAGGGAACTCTGCAGAAGGAGTTCCCAAGCCTGCAGAAAAACAAAGCTACTCCATAGCCATTATGCATGAGGTGGTACCTCAGTTTCTCCATTCAGTGAAAAGCCCCATTTCCTACTCTTCACAGGTCCTGCTGCTTTTTGCTCCCAAGCCAAGAGCAGTAGCAAAGACAAGCTACCTTATGAAAGCTGGGGAGAAGGAAGGCTCCTGACCTCCCACAAACACGGAGCGCAGAGCTGCTCTCAACGGACAGCTACATGAAGTTTTAGTTATAAGGATGTTCTTGACCTTGTTGGTGAAGGAGGTTAGGGGATCTCTGGAGAGTCTGCTCCCAGCAAGTAAGACCAAGGGGCTCTCCCAGTATTTCAGCCTTTCCTTATTCATGACCCTCCTGGAATGAGATAAAAATCAGGCTCTAATCCTAAACGGTGTGGATGATCTTCCACTCCTACCGGGTCCAATCTTGGCTCCCACCAAAATCACTGGCACAGAATGGGCTTGTAGGAGGCACTGGGCCCAATCCTGCACCATTTAAATCAATGAGAATTCTCACATCGACTTCAGTGCGAGTCAAGGACAATCAGCACATCTCTGAATCGAGCCCTCTTATTTAACAGCGAACTCTAAATGCCCCATTGTAACAAAATTAATGAATATTTGCCCTTTGTAGGGGACACAGTAAAATGTAACCTTTACTGGAATCTTTTCACAAGGACAATCCAAGTGTAAAGCTTTTGAAATCTGTTTCCATGAATTGAAGTTCGTCTCAATGCTTGACTCACTGAAGGTTTGGGTGATGACTGTTTTTCATTTTGTTTTGTTTTAAAGCTCTCTGCAGTTTCAGATATTCTCATGGAGCCTCAGTTTCCTCCATTTAAGTTCACAGGCTGCTAATAGCAATCCCATTGAGGGGTCAAGAAAATAAAACATTGTGCTTAAAAAAAAAAATCCATGCCCCTCTCTGGAAGTCTTCCCAGCAGTCTTTGTAGTCTGGAGGGAAGGATAACCTTTTCAGCAGGGAACTGTACAAGGATGCAGAACATCAGGGTTTAGCTCCCCAAGACTTCCTCTGTGACCTTGGCCAAATGTCTTCATTTCTGTGCCTCAGTTTCCCATCCTCCATCTGATGCATTTACACTACAAGCGCTTTATAGAGCCGTCTCCTACTATGTGTTTGTACAGTGCCAAATGTGGAACTGGGACAGCAGCACTGATCGGGGTTGCAACCTTAAGTGCAAGTAAAATGCAAATCATAATGCACTTTTCTTTCACATAGGGATGCACAGAGGTTTTGAAACGAGAGACACCCTTGGAACAGGGGTTACCCATTATTGTAGTATTAGACAGTGGCCAGCAACTTATAGTGAAGCTAAGAGCATGATAAATCAAATGGTTTAAAGAGGCATTTTAGAAGCCTTGGAATTTCACTGGGATTAAAAAAAAGATTCAGAATTTGAATACTCTACACACTTCATTACACGTAGATCATGAAGTGCTACACAAGGAGAGGGAAGGGTCCATCCTATTTTACAGATGGAAGGCAGGGCAAAGTGGCACCTTAGAGACTAACTGCTTTAGAAAGACTTGAACTTTTGTAGGCAACAGCCTACTTTGTTAGATGCAATGAAAGCATCATAGTGTCTGACAAGGTAGGCTGCTGCCTATGTAAGCGTATGCCTCTTTGAACCAGTTAGTCTGTAAGGTGCCACCCTGCCCTGCCTTCTCCCTGACTAGACTAACATGGCAAACTATCTCTTTCTATTTTACAGGTGACATAACAGGAGACACGAAGAAAGGAAGCAACTCAGTCTGGTGAAACATTCTCTTGACAGCGCTAAATGCAGTGGCCCTTCTTGCAATAATCTCAGTGGCACTTTTCCATGCAGGAGGCCTAATACAATGTGATCGCACAAACTAGCTGGTTCAGATTGAATCAACTGCTCTTACAATCACCAGAGGAAAAGGTAGGGGGCCTCTCACCCACCGCACAGTAAATTGCAAGTGTTAGTTACTACTTCCAAAAAAGACGAGTGAACTTTGGCTAGAGAAAAATAAGCCCCACTGAGATGCTGAATGCACTGGGAAAGACAGACAACCAGCTCAGCGGTGCAATCTGGAGATCAGCCTGTTTGCATTAATGATTTTCAGCTCAGAGACTGACAGGGCTAGCGTTGAAGACGGGGTCACAGAAGAAGGGGTTGCTTTACAGTGCCTGCTTCTGAGATGGAAACAAGGGGCCTTCAGGGTTAAGCTGGTTCTTCTCCAAAGAGAGTTGCTCTTCCCTCCCTCTGCATTTAAAATGGATGCTGCTTCCCTGCCAAACTAATCGCTACCATGATGGGCATTTCTGCAGCCCCTTTCATCTGAAGCTTTCAAGGTGCCTTCCACACTGTTAATGGCATTGACCACCCTTTGTCTGCCAGGCATTTGGGATCTGCTCCCCTAGCATCTGGGAGTAATGGAGTAACACACAGGCAACAGGACTGAACACCAAAGCGTCACAACTGAAGCTACAAGAGGCGAGTAGCATGTAACGTAGTGAGCTGGAATTTAACCTGGCATAGCGGCTGATGCTGCTGACTCTCCAGAAGATGTGTGTGGGACCTCAAAACACAGGAGCTGGGCAGCCCAAGATCTCAGCCAAAGCCAGGGACCCTGGGTGGATCAGTGCCCGTTAAACCGACTGTTCAGTGCTGATGAAGGAGTACCCCATCCTGCACGCCAACGATGGACACAGTCCAAGAACCCGAGTAGTACACAGCTGTCCGTGGTGCCCAGAAGTCTTCCACCCAGCTCTGCTGGCCTTGCATGATGCAACTGGAACATATATATTTGTAACATCTACTTTATTCTGCAACATAAGAACTGCTCCTGAAAGCTTAAGCATCTCTCTTCCCTACTGATTTAATCCACCGCAGACAGCGCACAGATTCCCTACACCTTGCTACAAAGGCAATTATCCCAAGCAGTCCCCTTTTATTGGTCTCTGTCCTTGATTACCACTTAGCACCGGGGATTTACAATGGCACAGCTGAAAAGGGCACTTCAGTTTTTAAAAGCCAAGTAAGGAAGTTATCCGCTGAAGTCCCATAACACAGAAGGGAATCCTACGGCCAAGGCCTCTAGACAGCTTTGAAAAATCACAGCGCCTATTAGTCATCTGCTGTTGCAGAGCCAAAGCAGTGAAGCACAGGAGCACAAAGCAAGTTGTGTAGGTCCTACATAAGTAACAGCTTTGTCTGCCTGACACTTTTAGTAACAATGTGCTGGATTTGATCTGATTTTTAAAATCTGAAGAACTTTCCCTATTTGAGTGACAAACATTGTAATGTAAAAGGCCTGAATTCAGCCTAGCATTTGAGCTCATGCTTAAAGCACATGCGTATGCATTTTGTTTTGCTTTTTTAAATAAGGATGAACGTAACTTTAAGCATATAAACCGGTGCACACAAATTCTTGGGACAACCACAATATTTGCCTCTTTTGTAATGTGGCTGTGTTAACACACTTGAAACAAAAAAGAGATAACACAGTACAGTCCTACTGCAATGGGATTGCTAAACTCAGTCCAGCTTCCTTGAGAGCAGTGTCAAGCCCATTATGAACATGTACAGCTGGTTTCTTGCAACCAAGCGAAGAATTCGGCATTTGATGAATCTGAGACATTAAGAACAGATGTCTGCAAGAAGCATTGCAAGAGCCTTCCCCAACAGCAGAGTTCATATGTGAATCCCACTGCAGGTTACAACATGTCATCCGTGTTTTATTGGGCTTTTACAGGCAAAGCACGCATACTCTCATCTCCAAACAGACAGGCCCAGTGGCTTGGAGCAGCCCAGTATGTTTTTGTACAGTGCAGAGATGGCTCCGTACCAGCAGGTCTGACGACACAACCGGTGGGCTGGAATACTTCAGGTTCAATGTTCTCTTTGGAGCAAGAGACAAAGCCATGGGACAAATCCTCAACTAGCAGAAATCAGTCTACTTCCACAGGAATCAGCACACTATACCAATTTACACCAGCTCAGGGCCTAGTCCCATATTCTAGAGTCAGTCCCAAAGGCGCTAATGCACTAAACACCTCATGTTAACCCACATGCAATAACAGGAGCACATGCACTTTTATGAATTATTGCTGCATCCAAATGAGCCCATCTGCTTCCTTTTCCCACCCTGAACTTGGTTTATCATGTACTCATGGTAGGAAATCTTGCAAACCCTTTTTACTTACTGCTGGCAGGTAGCCCAGTGTCCGTAGTAAAGGACTTCAGTAGGACACCTCACAGACAAAAAGTGCTGTTTGGTAATTCCCAGACTCCATCATCAAGACCAAGGTTTTAACAAGGCATCCATGCCCTGTGTTTTGATGCTCAGAAAGGTGCTCAAATCAAAGAGGAGATCATTCAAGCCATCCCTGGAAGGCTGGAGTGATACTTAAGACTCTATATAGGGGTGACCACCCCTTCTACAGTCTAACATATGGTGGGCCAGTATTTTTCACATCTCTCTGGCCAACACAAGACAATTAGGACCACGTGTGAAGCAGAACAAGCCAGCTAGGCAATAAGAGTGTGTCCTTAAGCACTGCTAATCACTGCTCAGCTCAGCCTAGAGAAGAGGTCACGTGTGCATGAAACGGAAAACACCAGGAAGGGTTATAGGTAGATACAAAGCACACCTGATTGCAATTAGTAACCACAATAAGCCAACTTCTAGCTAACAATTGTGGCATGTTGATGGAGAAATTAATGTTAATACCCCAAAGAACGAATGAGAGAGATACATAGCCTGGCAAGGACACTGGAGGTAGGGTCAGGCCTCATTTGAGGTCTCCAGGCACCCCCATAATAAAAATAAAAATTGAATATAAAAAAAAAGTCCTATATCAGTGAATAAAGATGGATTTAAAACTGCTCTCCAGAATCAAGAGGAACTCTGCCTGCTGGTACAACATACCATGGAAAAAAAAAAAAAAAGGATGCTTCCATTCTTCTGTTACATACCTGCTTTGCCATCATGCTTAGCATTTGCCTCTCAAATGCAATGGGGGAGATTTTCAAGAGCATTCAGCACTCCCTCTCACTGATCCCAACCCAAGCTGGACACCTAAACCACCTCTATAAATATGGTCTTTTTCCAGGAGGTTGCATCATATTCATTGCAGAACTCCCATCCTGCAAATTCAGTGATACTCCTTTATTTGGAGGTGAAACAACATGTATCGGTAAAGTTCAAGTATTCTAATCTAATACCCATGTCTTCATGGACTTTGGGGCCATCAAAAAAAAAAAAAAATCAGATTCATTTCCAGATTAAAGGATGGAAAAGCACACTTTGCAGATCTTAAATTCTTCCAGGCTGGACACATGCATCCCGAGTGCAGAAACATCAATTCTAAGGCACTGAAGAAATCATCAGAATCTGTTTGTGCAGCCTGCTTTCTCCGCCAAACCTCAGACATCGTTGTGGGAAAAGCTTAATTCAGTTTTGTGCTTCTAGAAATAATACCCAGGAGTAAATATGTGATTTCCAAAAGCGCAGAGCATCTGTTGCAAGGGTAAGAACTGTTCTGCTCTAAATAAATAAATAAAAGGACACCCATTTAAGTGCCCAGCTCCTATGCCCCATTCCGGATGGCCTCACCTATAGATACCCACGCAATTTTACTTCCTGATTTGGGGCCCAGTCCTGCAAATATTAAGACGCAGGGGTAACTGCACTCAAGCAAGTAGTGTCATTCATGTCAAGGGGTTCACTCAAATATAGCTAGTCATGAGTGTTCATGTATGGCTGTGCTCTCATGCAACACAGAAATTCAGAATTTGGGAGCCGCACAAACAACGGGAGTATTCTAATGGACCAGAATGAATGAATGAATACATACTCCAGCTCCGAGTCCGCATCCTTTACATCATCTGATCTTGCTTACTGGCAAGAGGCCAGTACTTTTTAGATGCTGCCAAGGCTTCAGGCCTTTCTATCAGCACCCACATAACAGCTAAGCTAAACCTCTACCCGCCATATAGAACTTTACACAAAACACACAGTCCAACATACCCAGGACACCACTCTCCCATTGAAGCACGGTAGCTTTGCATTGTCATCCGAGATTTCTTCCTTCACCACCCTGAAAAATAAAAATAAAGAGGTTGCATGAACAACAGATTGAGGCAGACACCATTTAACAGATGACAAAACCCAGTCCCAACCCAAGACGTCTTTACATTGATCGGTCCCAATGCAGCCCTGAGGCCTTGTACAGTAAACACTTTTCCATTACGATCTAACAGCATTCTCCTGTATTGTGTACTATTCATGTCCTCTACTATTAGACTCATGAAAGAGCTTCTGCCTCCAAGTTGCATTTCCTGTTCAGAATTAAATTTGTTGCACAGTCATTGAAAAGAACCAGTCATCTATTGGACAAAAGGTACAAGGCAGCTCTACCAGCAAGTCTGATGGGCAAACTGTTATTTTCCTCCAATTAAATCACTTTCCAGTAGATCTGCAAAGATTCAGACACTCATTAAATTCCTTAGTTGGTTTCTGTGTCTGTGAATTTCCCCAGCATCTAGAGCCAAATTCATTGATTTTTATGGGCTCTGGATCAGGTGTACAGCAGGACTGCTAGACTCGATGCACACTACTATCAATGCCCCATCACTACTGATGCTACGACTGACAGCTACTGCAGGATCAAATCCTCTGGTCACTGTCCCACTCTTGTTCCACCATACTGCAGCCTGCAACTCTTCCTGAAGTAAGAAAATGCCTGTGAATGAATCAACTGGAGGCCTGCAGTTCTGAGCGCTGAAAATTCAGGAGGAGAGAGGGGGCTGCCTATGATGATCTTTTCCAGTTAAACATAAACACAAGAAAGAAATTCTCCATAAAACCAGACAGATCCTAGCTCTGCAGGGGTACTTTGAATGAGAATCAGTCCCACGAGTGGTAAAAAAATAAAATTAAAATTATCTCTCCTTTTTTTTTTTTTTTTTTTTTTTTAAACTCTTCCACTGGCCACCCTAAATCCTACCTCTTCCAACCAACCTTCTGCAGGGGAGGAAGATTCAGGAGACGGTCGGGGGGTGAGGTGAAGTACAGCTGTCCCATCTAACAATACAGGAATACCATGCTCCCTAGCCTAGCCTGGGTCATATTTCTCTCTCATTTGCAGCCTGGTTGCACAAAGCATCCCAAAGTAGGTAGAAAGTGACCAGCAGTGACTGCTCCCCTGCAAAAGGGAATATCACTCATTTCCTCAACTCTGGAGTCTTAATTCTACCTTGTCACTATTAATAATATTAGAGCAGTGCTTAAAAGGTCCTTGCTAAAAGCAGAGGCCCTGTAGGTACGCAAAATAAGAGACAGTCCCCCACACCGAATAATTCAAGTGGAAACCAACAGGCCACAGGAAGGGCTATTACTGCATTTTACAAACTAGGTCTCTAGATAGAGCCTAGTGACTTGCCCAAGGTCAAAGAAGCAGTCTGTGGCAGCACTGGATATTGAACCAGGGCTCCCACAGCCCAGTAAAGTGCCTTAATTGCATCCTTTTCTCATTAATTCAAGCGTAATTCACTCCATTCTTGTATCATCATTTTTCTCCTGCTGCTAATCAAGCTCCCTGGCTCCCCACCCCTCCCTCTTTTTCTTCCCCTGCCCATTACAAAAGTGTGTGCAAAGCTGAGGCTTGTCCCCAGGGGGATATGGATGCATGCCAAGGTGCAGCTGCGGCTTGGAGTTTTCTCTCCCCCTTTAACAAGTGCCATGCCAAAGCTTTGTGATCACAGGGAGAACACAAATTAGGTGTTAATCAGCTCAGCAAAGCTCCAGAAAGGCCAAACCAAGAGTGCAGGGGAGCAGAACAGCAGCATTTTCCCTGCATCGTGGGCAGCTGCTTGACAGCAACCAGAGCAGCAGACTGTGAGATGCAAGAGATGGTACTATTCAGTTCCTGGCTCCGCGTGCAGCACAGCCTGGCAGGAGAACAAAGACAAGATGCCAGGCACAATGGATATGAAGCGGTCCATATTTCATCTACTGTCCAAGTCCCAATCCAAGCATCTTAACTGCACGAGGCGAATCAGCACTGCAGCAGTCCACCACCTGGCCAGGTGCACACTTTGGCTACCAAGACAGCAAGCACGTCCAATTCATCCACTGCCCAGCAGCCTCTGCAATAAGCCTGCTGCCTCTTCTTCCTCCTCACCCCGCTGAAAGTTTCCCAGGAGTGGAATATTCCAAATAGATTTCACAAAGAAAAAAATTATTTAAATGTGGTTTTATTGTTGCTCTATAGCCGAGTGGAAAACCAGCAGCAACCCTCCAACATCTGTTCAGCAGAAGAGGGATACGATTCCTCTGGTTTTTTGTCGTCTTAGAGCCTCAGCCAGCCATCTCCTGGCCCGCCCCAAGTCCTCAGGGCTGAAGAATGCCTCCAAACAGCTCATGCCCACCTGGACCTGCCTCTCTGATCTAGGGACCAAATGTCTTGACCATCACAATCTCTCCCTCAGCCTTCAGTCCTCCTTTAGCTTGTCTATACTCCTGTGGCCCAGGTCAGTCGCAGTTAGCATCTCCTTCATTGCATTTCCGGTTTTGCCCAGCCAAGTCTCCACGTTCCCTTCATCCCCCCACCGCGCCCCACCCCATGTACAACCCCCTCTACTGTGCCAAAATTTCTCCAAGTTGTCCTCACCTTCTCTGGCTTGCTTTCAACTCTGTTTCTATCTCTGTGGTCAGCTAAAGGGTCCGAATGAACAGAAGGGGGTTGGATCAGGCCCTAAATTGCTCCTTTTGTTTCAACAGGGATAGAGAATTCTTCTCCCTTTTTGCCCTAAAATAATGTGTCCCTGTATCCTTCTAAAACGCTGCTACATCCCCGTGTACTGTGGATCCCTGGCATTCGAATCCATGTGCCAGTGGGAAGAGGGGTCCTGTATGGGCGGAGGCCTAAAGGATCCATGGCTGCACTGATTCAGATTCATCTAGCTCTGCTGTAACGTCATACAACAAGGGGCCACACTCTCCCACAAGGCAAAGTTTCTGCAGTCTGTGAAGCTACATTGTGCCTGGACCTTGTACGGCCAAATGCACCACTTTACAAGAGCACGGGTGCGGAACAACATGAAGCACTTATGTAGCAACCATCATGCCAAACTGCTTTATCGACGGGAGTAACGCCAGCCACCACTTAGGTCCCGCCACCCCTGGGACATAGCAGCGCTTTAGGAGGATGCAGCAAACACCACATTATTTTAGGGCAAAAAGGGAAAAGAATTCTCTATCCCAGCTGCAACCAAAGGAGCAATTTACGGCCTGATCCCAAAGCAATTATGCTTACAGAAAGTCTTCTGGTGATTTCTAACAGGCTGTGGTTCAGGCTATTACAGAGACAAGGCATAAATACTCTGCATTAATATTTAAGCAAGAAACATAGGTTAATCCCCCTGCCCCTGCAAAAACTGCCTGAGCGACAACTCAAGGGAGCAATGTCATTAGCACACGGAGCCACTGCTATGCATGCCAGCACAGGCAGGAACAGGAATACCAGCCCCATTCCGACTTCCTGCTCACACCAGGGTGCTCGACAGAGGTCACCCAAGCCATGTACTGACCAGGCTCTGCCCTTTTTAGCTTTACAAGATCTGAGCAAATCAGAGCTCAAAACAGTATGGCTGCAGGCCAAGTGGATGTAGAAACATGCACAGCTGTATCATGGCCTCCATCCATGCATGCAGCTCCCACGGATGTTAATGTGAGCTGTGTGTGCAGATGGAAGACACTGTCAACATCTGCAGTCAAAGGAAACGGTCAAACCAGATACAAAGTGAGGGAGTCGTGTTGTAAGCCTCCTGGCAAATGCCCAATTCTGAATTCATAGCCACTAAATTCCTGATTTACTCCATTGTAAATGGAGCAGACTCGGGTCCAATGGTTTTTAAGTCAGCTCTCTGAAAAGGTACAGATATATACTTGAATCTGCCGGTACACCGCTTGCAGATATTTGATGACACTGATTTACGTAATAGCTCAGAGTTTGGTCCAGCACTCCGCCAGCATAGGATGAGAACAAAAAGACCAAACATAACGCTAGGAGCAACCCAAATTTTTTATTCCAATCAAATTTCTAAAACCATCAGATAGTTAAATGACGCAATTATTGCTGAAGCAAAACACACATGCTCTAGTGGGGCTCTTTCACTTCAAAGACGTCGCTCCACATTTTTATCCTGTGGATTTTTTGTACCAAGGCTTCTCACCCCTTGAATGTCCCAAGTTCAATCAAACCCTCAAATTCAAATAGAAAGAATAAAGAAAAAACCCATCCAACACAAAGTCTCGGGACAGTCGCCACATTTTTCATGACTTCTGCCCAAACCAGCAATCTTCCCAGGCTAACTCCAATGCATGCCCCTCCCTCCCAAAGTAAAAAATCAACTTGTGGTTAAAAAAATCATGGAAGCACCCTTTGGAGACCAGAGTCCAAGTCCCAGCTCTGCCTCAGATTCCCTGAACGGCCCCATGCCTAAGGCACAATCTCTGCTTCAGGCTCACAACGGGGGCATAGGCTTTCCTTTAATCTACTTAGATTAAACTTTTTAAGCCAGGGCCCAACTCACTAGGCACCCAGACATGGAGCAGAGCCCACAGGTACTACCGCAGCACACACAAGACTGGGTACTGAGCCCATGTTCCATGGTACACGTGTTCCTGGGTTAGTCTGACATGGTTTTAAATGTGAAACACCAAGGAACAATGTTCGAGGGAACTGAATTCGGAAGTTTCACTGCTCCAGGTAACTGTGGTAAGAAGCTCTTGGCAGCATCAGCTAAAATTAGCCCCTCACAATTTACTGTAAAAAAAAAAAAAAAAAAAAAAAAAAAAGGTGCTCTGCATCCCCAAGCAAAAAACAGCAGGAAGGAAAAGGTCAGAGGCTCTGATCAATCCAATGCTCCCCTTCGGAGGAAGAGAGGAGAGAGGCTGGACAGGATCTAGGTCAACCAGGTCTTTATCGAGGCTGCTGGACACAGACCAAGCCTGTGGTTCTCGCTCACTCCCAGACTAACTAAATTAGCCTGCCCTGCTGGGTATCGCTGCATGAGGCCTCCCAAAATCCCGGCCTGGATTCAGCCAGGCTGGAGGAGAGTGTTGACTACATTAGAGTCGATACCTTTGGAGTCAACCAAATGAATACGACAGGATCTAAATCAACTAGTGGTTCCATACTACTGGGAGTAATTAGCGATTGCCTTGAAGCTGTGTGTTCTCAAGTCCCCAGCGAGCCAGCCTCTAGCTCTACAAAACAGTTACAGATGTCATCTTTCAGCAGGGCACTTTAAACTATGTTTTTTTATGACTGTTGCTGTAGGCTGGAGAGTCTCCACTTAAAGCAGCAAAGATTAAGATTAAGGAAAAGTGAGCCGTGCAATCCCATCACCTTCCCCCCTCCCGACCCCCCCACCCCATCGCTTTCTACAACAGCAGCGATCCATCTGAAATCACTTTTCTAATGTCAAGGCAAACCAGGCTGCTGTGGCGGCATCTGCAGAAGCAGGCAGACGAGACATTGTAAAAAAGATTCAAATGTTTAAAATAAGACTCCCAACTAGATCGAGGGGCTTGACACAGTCCTAACCACTTTGCTGAACTGGAGCCAGACTGCCATTCACGCCAAAGAGTCTAAAATGGTACTGCAATGCTTCTTAGTTAACTTGGCCCAATGGCTTCATTTCAGATCTGCTCACATTCTAGGAAAGCAAAAAAAAAAAAAAAAGAAAAAAACCCACCCCAAAAAACTGGTAAATAGGTGCCAGCTCTTTTTGTTCATTCGATCCCAAATTAAAGCCAGCCTGGGTTCTTTATTACTAGTGACAATGGACAAGCAGAAAGATTTTGCAGCCAAGCTCTCCCTTTGGTTACAATCTGCTGTTATCAGTATCACTGATACGGTCCTAGGACAGAACTAGTCAGCAGGTCTGGGGGCAAATGTACAAACCAGAATGGCCTCCTGTTCCCCCCGCCACAACCATGCCGACTCTGCAGGGCAGACGGAGTAATCACTTGGGCTCAACTGCTCTGATCAGCAACCAGGATCCTAAATACCCTCAGGAAGCCGATTCTGTCCCTTCTGTGCATATGGGACAAGCGAGGGCACTGTCCTATCAGAGAAGTCAGAGTAGAAGTCATTGGGCCTTGTGGCTTTCCAGGGACCCAAGTACAAGCTGGAGGGAGAGAGATGGTGCTCCGTGCTTAGGTCCTGCTTCTGGAATGGGGGAAATGGGAGTGAAGAGTTATATGATACATCCCAGCCTGGTTTCTCTGCTGGAATTGGATCACCCTGCAAAAATTACTTGTGCTTGAAAACAGACCTTGGGGACAAGCCCTCTTTGAATCTGCAGGTTGGAACCACTCCTAAACCCAGCATCTGGCAGCAGGAGCAGAGCCCAGGGCAGGGCAGATGGAAAGCAGCCCATGCTGCCTCCCTGGAGACAGGAATGGAAGTAGCTGCTCAGGAGTGGATCCCCTTTCACCATCCCTGCTGGCTGCTGTGCGCTGCACAGCCCCTCAAGTCTTGCTGCTCCAGGACTTGCACAGAAGGATGCTGCCGATTCTTGAGGAGACACTTCAACGTGGGTCTCGGACTGAGGCGTTCGCCAAATGCCCTCACTGTTGTTTCAGTCTGTTTAGCTGTACTTGCTTTGCAATCCCTCATCTCAAGACAGGTGAAACAATAAGCAGAGCTGAAGTTCATCTGGATTCACTTAATCCACAGCTTGCTTTTAATCAGCGTTACAGGAACACGCTGTGGCTTGTGCTGTATGTGGCTTCCTCCGGGATGCAGAGACCTCCACTTGCATTTCTGCTCTGCTCCAAATAAGAAACCAAGACTGAATGAAAGCAGGGACAGCAGGAGCATTTCCAGTAGGCCCTTCAAGTCGTTTGTAAGAAGGAAGAAAGCCAGAGAGGCCCTTCCTCCTCCCAGTTCCCGAGAAAGACTCTTCCTGGCTCTAAACCGTCAGACCATTTCCAAAGGTGGCTGCTGGCTCCGTGGGAGTCCCTTTATGGAAAGCTCAAGTCGGGACAAATACAACTCAGTTATGAAAACTGCTGAGCATTCAAACCTCCTGATGAACAGTCCCGTCTCCCACTGACTTCATCAACCCCCAGAGCAATTATGCGCAGTCTCTTCGGTTGGATATTTTCAGATGCCACCATTCTTTGTACAATGCCTGCAAGCTCCAAACACAACTGGAGAGCTGCAAGCTCTCAGGACAGGGACAGTCTACATCGGGGTGGGCAAAATGTGGCCTGGAGGCCGGATGTGGCCCACCAGGCCATTCTATCCGGCCTGCGGGGGCCCCTAAAAATTTAGAAAATTAATATTTATCTGTCCTGGGCTGCCTGTCACTCGGCCCTCGATGGCTTGCCAAAACTCAGTAAGCGGCCCTCTGCTCAAAATAATTGCCTGCTCCTTGTCTACACAGACAAGGCAAAGGGCAAAAGTGGGGGCAGAGAGAGGGAAAGTGACTTGCCCAAGGTTACAGAACAGAGCAGTGACAGAGTTGGGACAGGACTGATCTCCTGAGTCCCAGCCAAGTGGTCTTCTCTGAACACACTGGCTCCAGTAACTTCCCAGTCAGAGAATTCTTGCTCATCTGTGCATTTCTGTGGTTTGCAATAGTTTGCTAAATTGATTGCAACTCATGTGAAACACTAGCTTGGTTCCACTAAATTAAAATGCAACTCTGGTGATTTTAAAAGGATGTATGTTAAAGGAAAAAAAGAAAATACATGTGGGATGTCAAAAAGTGTCAAAGGGACTTAGGCACCCAAATCAATGGGACCTTCACTCCTGCATCCAATAGACATTTTTAAAGTCTCCCCACTTCTTTTAATAAACAAAAAATTGTCAGCTTGAAATCTAATCAATTCCCAGACCATGTGTGGTTGAATAGGCACTTTTTCCTTTATTTATGTATTTCTCCCTCTTGTTGCTGTGTGAAAAACCCACATAAACCACAAGGAAACTGCCTCTCCGCAAAGTGCTGTCCAATGATCAGCCTAAACCCAATGAGAAACAAAATAGAAAAAACCATTTTGCTTTAACCTCTACTGGAGAGATTCTAGAAATAAATAAATTGACAATAATAATGCTACCTTCCTTTTCATATTCCCCATCCCTTTGTAAGAGAGATAAGAATCATTTTCTCCTTTTCACATTGTTACTAGTAATCCTGGCAGGCAATACATTTATTGCCAGGAGTGCAATTTTAAGCAGATTATGTCCCTTCACGTTATCAGAACTAAAAGCATTTTAAAATTCTGATTTATTTAAACTGCTCACAAATCTCTGCTTCCTGCAGCTCTGGACAGTGACAACTCACTATGCAATTTCATTTTTGCTTTTAGTCATTCACTGCCGGTGTCCTGCAAACTGCCAGAAAGCTGCAATTTTGAGGCTGCAAACATCTGCAGCAGGGGATACTGGATAGTAAAACAAGCTCACTGGAAGTTTAAGGTAAGTTGTAGAAACATCATATCAGTGTTCAAAGCACTCCATTTTGGGCCCCATCTCAATCTGACAGTGTCCTGTTATGTTGGATACACCCACGCACACCTGCAATCACATCTGCAGGTACAGATCCTTTGCTATCAGGGGGATTCTGGACTTGCGTAAGCACCTAGCACATGCTGCACTTTAGCCATGCGCTTCAGCTTTTTGCCAAAAATGGATCTTTACTGCGCTCCGCATAGATCCAATCCCATGTCAGAGCCTAAAAATGCTATGGTAATATATTCAAAACTCATGGAAGAGGCGACATCTTTTATTGGACCAACCAGATATTTGCAAAACAAATTATTTTATTTATTTGCAAGCTTTGGGGCACACGCGCCCTTCATCAGACATAGGAGAGAGCAAAGATTGTTTAAGTTCTCCTAGGTAGAAATGAAAATTCATATTTCACAGGAGAGCTGAAGGTATGGATGGTAAAGGCTCCTGTTTGGAATAGTTCATTTTGTCCAGGTTAGGCACAGAGAAAGGTTGAAAAAGTCTTTTTACCTTGAAGCTGTCTGGTAGCAACCAGGATGTAGACAACTTGGAGGTAAGAAGTCTTTTTCAAGCTTTCTCTGTGCCTAACCTGGACAAAATGAGCTATTCCATAAAGGAGATTTTACCGCACCTTCAGCTCTCCTGTGAATATGAATTTTCATTTCTGCGTAGGAAAATTTCAACAATTTCTGCTCTCTCCTATGCCTGATGAAGAGCAAGTGTGCCCGAAAGCTTGCAAATAAATAAAATAATTCGTTTGCAAATATCTAGCTGGTCTAATAAAAAGATGTTGCCTCTTCCATGAGTTATGATTCCTCATTCCTCTAGACCAATACAGCTACAACCTGGGTACCTGACACATGGCAATATATTGGCAGCAACAGGTTTAGTCAGAGAAGCCATTTTTGTGCAAGGAAATGTCCCTTACCAGGTATTACAAAACCTGATGCTCTACCCCCATGGCCAGGGCCACCAAAATCCATGAGGTCACCTATGTGACTGAAGTTATGTTTGATCCCATATGCAGCCCCAGGGCCCATTTTGGGGCCATACACTAAGCTCCGAGTAACAGTTCTGCACTGAGTTACATTATTAAACAACCATGCATTTGCTATGTCTTCTAAAAAACAAAGGGTTTAGTAGTTTTTTTTAAAGCCAAGATATTCTGCGCCAGGCAGGATCTCCCTGTGCAGAACAGTTTGGCAGCATCCTCAATAGAAAACCAATACGCCGAAGCCATAGCTTCCAAAACCATGCATCTCATCGTGGGATCGGCTCTCTGTTGCTGGTGGGGAGGGCCTTCCAGCTCTGTTGCAACTTGAACTATTGAAAACAGCCCCAGGCTATGAGGCAAGAAAATAACAGCCTGCAATTCCCAGTGCGCTTTGGGTAGCAGTGAACAGTGCCAAGAACATCAAGTGCAGCAGCAGCCACTAATTTCAAATGTCACCATTTTATAAATCATTATTTGTGCTAAAGAGGCAGCCCTGTTCAATCCACGCTGGCTTCACGGTGGCTGGGGGTGGCACTGGGGGATGGAACATGAATGAATGAACCCATATGCTTCCATTCAAGGATATCTTTGAAAACATGGATCAAGTGAGAAAAAAGCCCTCTCTTTAGTGCATGGACACATGGCTGAGACATGCCAATGCCTGCCCCTGGGAAGCACCAGGTCTTTCTTCACTAACATGGAACAGCAGCTCAGCATCCCAGGGCTAACACACAGGGCTCCATGAGACAGCCTCACAACCACAAGTCCAGGCTAAGCTGGCACAGCAAGCAGGAACTGAGATGCTGTCCAGCTTCTCCTTGGCTAAATGCTACCTCCCATGCATGAGGGGCAGGCCCCTAAATTAGCATGTGGGGGGCAAGTCCCTTCTGGAACTGCTTCTCCATGGCAAAGGGGGTCCAGATCATCTGGCACCTGGAGAGTCAAGTGCTCAGTCTTCTGCTTCCTTGAAACTCCCACCAAGTCAAATGAGTATTCGTCTCTCAGCCCCATCTTGCAGCCTGGATGAGGTCAAGTTCGGGCAGGAAGCAATACTTTTCTTACAAGTGTTTGCAGGACTGGGTCATATGCAATCCCCGTTTATCCCAATGCATCCATTTTTTATAGCCTACAGCTGTCAGCTATCTGAGGCTGGAGGGTGGAGACAGCACTAGCATGCAGAAGCAGATCGCAAAGCACTGAGCACAGTCACCATGGAACCAGGAGTAAAACACCTTGGGTACCAAAACAGCAGCTGCAAATCCTTGGGGTAACAGGTCCAGAAGGGGTCACAGTATATCTCAGAAGCGAACTTGACCCTCCCAGGGCCAAGGGCATGATGAGACTCAGAAGCAGTGTGCAAGGAAGGAGTCTCCGTCTGTCCTTCAGAGATTTGTGATAACACTGCCTTTTTCTGCCACCAGAGGATTGATCTCTGTGCACTTGACAATGTAGTCCTTTGCTAAACCTTGGGTTGAGAAATAGGGGAAGGAAGCAGAGGGGAAAAGACTTGCTCAAGGTTATGCAGCAGGTCACTGGCAGAGCCTGGAATAGAGCCCAGGAACCCCCAGCCCCAGGTACCTACATCCCCTGCTCCCTCAAAGTTCACGTTCTTTGCTTGGACTTGGAGGAGATTTCAGATCTAACTGCCATACCAAGTGAAACAATCTATGATGGTGTCAATCCTTTTCTCCCTTTCACCTTCTGCAACTGTGCCTGGGTCCCCTTCACTGTCACCCATCCCATACGGACTCCCACACAAACCCTATGCCCACCATATCTCACCCCTCCCCCCCACTTCAATGGCACTTACATTACCTGCTGCCTCACTCGCTTCTCCTTCCAATACAACATTTTACTTGAACAGCCCCTCATTCACCTCATGAGCCATCTGCTGCCTCAATATTTAGGTTGTGTATGTAATAGGAGCAATAAGGGAACAGCACACAGCTTAAATGGCCTCTTATTCAGAGCCATTTGACTAGTTGATTAAGAGCTCTGCTCACCTTTTGACTGCACCATGCATTCCTGAGAGTAATTTCAGCTCCAGAACTAGGGGGAGGATTTTCTTTAATGCCTGCATAGAAGAATCAGCATCTCCTCTGCTTGAGTCACAAGCTGCATGCACATCCTTAAGGACTGCACTTATAGACAAGGCATCCATGCTTTGAAGGAGGCTGGCAAGCTGGCATGTACAGTAGATGCACAGCCTTGGTTGCTGTGGGAGGGTCACAGCACTGTTCAGGAGTGCAAATGCCTTTTCCTGGCTGCCACTGTATTAGAGACAAACCAAGCTATGAATGCACACATCTAAGACTGAAGAAGTTCAGCTCTAGGGCTGCCCTTTGGAGACTGCACCTCTCTCTAACACTTGTACTTCTATATCCGACCAGCCTATGTCCTCTCCTGTTTTGACGGATGGCTGTAGCTCACACAGAGCATCTATAAGAAGGAGGG
The DNA here is from genome assembly GCF_052110815.1 of Crocodylus siamensis. NCBI lineage: Eukaryota > Metazoa > Chordata > Crocodylia > Crocodylidae > Crocodylus > Crocodylus siamensis. Next base: position 6,962,599 of record NC_143406.1, on the reverse strand, counting down.
AGCCTTTATATTAAAAGAATGTAAGGCAGTTATAGCCACCTGTGGACAAGACATCTGTCATTGGGGGGGGGGAGCCAAAGGGGGTCATCAGCTGGACAAAAACAGGGGGAACTTTATTAGTTGTTGGTCACCAGAGGCTGTGTCTGAGGATGAGGGTGAAGTAGTCAAAGGGAGAGGTCCCTGACAGCATGCTAGGAAAAAAGCAGGCCCTGAATCCAGAATGAGATGCTGTGCAAATTCAGGCCCAACCTGGCTATGCTCCTGTAGCCCAAACTAGGGATGGGAGAAGCACAAGGCAGTTTCACACCAGCCTCTATTACCCCTCCTGATGTCCAGCAGAGCCACCATCTGTTTGTATAAGCAATTCGGGGCAAAGACTATCACTCAGCATAAAATGGTACAATGCCCAAATGTCATTACCTTCAGAACATGAGCCCCTAGTGCTGCTTGCGCCATTGCTATCTGGACCGAAACAGCTGAACATGCAGCCAGGGCGAAGCCTGTGAGAATCAGTCATCAGCCATTGAGAGGCTCCCCAGTGCATCTTTTCGTTTCAGGGACGAATCCAGCAGTGTGAACTCACTCACAGGAATCTGGGCACAGAAAGGGCCTTGGAGCAGCACAAGGTATCGGCTACCTCTGATCCGGAAGGGAGGGAAGCTGACTGACGTGGGTCCCAGTCAGGTGGACAGCAGCTGCTGTGATGCACCAATTCTGTTTTACCGTCCTTGGAAAGAGCTGCTGGGTGGCGTAATGATAGAAACACTGTCAGCCTTCACCCAGCGGCTAAGGCTTCCACTACCAGAAAGGGGAGCAATTAACACACCTTCACTTGGGGTGAATCCCATCTTTTCAGTATGAGCTTGAGCAAATCCCTTCTCAGCCTCGCTTCTTTCTTGTGTCACTGAGCGGTGGGATTCACAAAGCTCCATGCATTAATGCTAGTCAAGTACTTGGAGATCCTCAGAGAGAAGGCTAAAGTAGTAGGATTGTTTGCCCTGAAATTCAGCAGCTAATAATGTGTTTTGGTCCATAGGAAAGGACAACAGACAAATCCATTAGAGCAGGGGCAGGCAACATTTTTGGGTACAGTGCTCAAAACACCACAACCTCGACTCGCAGGATGTTGGTGCGCCAGGGGCTGATGGCATGGGAGCCCGCGAGGAGTCTGATCCTTGTGGCAGCACAGACCTGGCCCCTTCCCCACTGTTTGCCCAGAGGCATGCGTGCCAAGCAAAATGCCTTCATGTGCCACACCGGCACCCATGCCGGGGGTTGCCTATCCCTGCATTAGAGCATGGCTTTTACGAACAGAAGTTAACATTGAATTGTGTCTCATGAGCGTCAGCTCTGACTCTACATATGAAGCAGCATTTTTTCCAAAGCAGCTGTTTAAATCAGCAGCCAAGTCGCCATAACTCTGCAACTACAACGTGTAAACAACACGGAAAGCTATTTATAAGAACCTACTAAATATTTGGCAGCTCTGGATTACACACCATGCCCCAAGTCAATTTTACTTTGGAGCCTCCTAAACACACTGCGATCTGCTTACATATACGAACACAAAATGTGGAGCCCTATCCTCTGGAGCGGAAACGTGTGGTTTCACTGAAATCAGGCATTCATCACACTCACTGGAGCTCTGCTGACGTACCTAGCCGAGAATCTGACGTTCCAACTTTAAACCTTTCCAGAAATGTTTCCGTGGAAGACCCAGATTTATCAGGCAAGACTGATGTTGCTACACAATGTGCAAGGATTTACCCTCTTCCCTTTCCCCCACCTCTCCTGGTATAAACCGTTGGCCATTACGGCTGCTGTGAGATTGCTCACAGCAACAATGGATGGGAGATGGCCACCGCTGAGAGTCAAAGCAGAGCTGCGGTTCCTGTAAGGACATAATGCCTTGCAGGGCACATGCAGCAAACCAATAGCAAAGAGCTGACGCAGCCACTTTCCATGTCTCTTTAAAAAAATAACTAACCCCCGACCGGTTGATCACATGACACCTTGGGAGTACTGGGAAAGGAATTCAAGGCTGCTGCTCTAAAAATAGGTCCTTTTCAAAGCTGATTAACACTTCTGTTGGAATACTTGATGCAGAATTTAAAAAAAAAAAAACCCCACAAAGAAACCCCCTCATTGCTTCTTTAGCCAGAGCCTCAAGGCCAAAAGCTCTTAGTCCTTTCCCCCTCCTTGAAATATTTAATAAATATGAAGCCACTGACTAAAGTAGCTGCTGCACCACGGCCAGGATAGTGCATTTACTCTGGAAATAGTGAAGGGAGCAAGGAGGAGGGGAGGAAGCTTTTTGCTGGGGAGGATAAACACCATGCTGCAGCACAGCATCAGAAGGGCTCTGCTCGACAAAAAAAGAGCCAGAGCTTTCTATGCTGCCAGGAGGCCTCACATCTCAGCTGCACCCTGCTGAGCCCCTGCGCAGGAAACTAGGTTGGATGGAGGAAGCTTTCAGAGGCAGATCCGCAGGTGTCTCTCTGTGGAAGCTCATGCAAATCACTCCCTGGCCTAGGGACGTTTCCGCTGAATGCCGCAGAGCTGGAACGGAACCGACACACTATTTTTTAAAGCTGTTAATCATAACGAGGCCGGTAATGCTTTGCATTTCCATATACGTGCTGGAATACGCCAACTCTCATCTGAACGCGTGAACATTTGCAGGCCACACACACTTGCCATATAAATAATGCATTGCAATGTCAGAAACAGCTGTGGCTTGGAAGCTGGTACGAGAAGTCTTCCCGTAGCTCCAAGGTCTGCAGCTCTGAGGCTAAAGGCAAAATCCTTCAGTGGACGGCAGTAGGTCTCTTATCCCTCCTGGGGGCTAAGCCACTAGAAGCCAATCGCTCGTCACAAATTAGCCTCTTCATTACGCTGCCCTGATTGAGGTTATGAAAGAGCCCTCCTCAAGCACACACCAGATTAGACTCAGTTTTACTGGTCCTACATGAAGTGCAAACCTAAAGCTTATGCAGGCAGCACTTTGGGAGAGCTCTTCCACCCAGAGTCAGGCTTCTGACCTACAGCAGCTTCACGAGATCCTTTTCAAGCCTTCAACCCTGTAAGACCCTGCACTCAGCTCCATCCCAATTAAGTTGCTTTGAAACCTGAGCATACCTTCCTCTGCTTCTGTGGCTATGTGCATTGCCCAGCAAATTGATGGAGCTGGCACCCAGGTCAGCTTCACCAGTTACAAGCCTGCATGCTAACATCCCCACAGCTCTATCCACATCCCTACATCCTCACTGTAGCGGACCTCCACGATTTCCCCTGGTATTTGTGCCACGACTCATCTGTCTCTTAAAAGAAATGGGAAGAGGGGGCCATGAGTGCTCGAGTGATTGAGCCTGCCGCTCCACTGCAAAATAAGTCGTTCCAGTCCAAGTTAAAAGTGTCCATCAAGTTCTAACCCCCTCCCTTACCCCAGCCAGGTAAATGAACCTGAGCCAGCAGCACTTCCAGGCTGAAATCAGACTTCTTCCCTTGGCGTCAATAAGAGGGTTCAGGCTAAAACTCAGGTACAAGCTTGGGTTCCTTGTGAAAAGTCAGGCATATGAGAAGTGAGCATCATGCACACAGTGAGTAGGGTGAAACTACAGAAGAGGTTTGTTCACTGTGGGCCTGCGTCATCCGGGCACTGTTCCAGAACGGTAGAAATGACTGAAAACCAGGAAAAAACAACATTCAAAGTCACAGGCAGAGGGGCAGCACCGGGTGGACTATCAGCATTAGAGGAGGAAACGCACAAGGAAGCACGCAGGTGCTGATGCAGGAAGAGCAAGATTTCAGTGACTGGCCAGGTTGCCACAGCACAGCACAAGAGGGACCATCCCCAATGACCATACTGCACAGTTATCCCTAATCCCCAGGTAACCTCTGCACCACTTCAAGTCAAGTGATTTTTCTCCACAACATCCATAACAAACTAGAAGGGGTAAGTACATCTAGTGCAAGTGGCCAACACATCTATTAAAAAGCCACGCATGGTGTTGGAGAGATAATGCAGCTATGATTGTCCAAGAAATATGCAAAAGGCAAGGATTTTAGTGGAGGGTATCGTTTGTTGGACCAACTGTATGGTTGGGGTGGGCTTGCAAATGCACCACGTTCTTCATGGCATTTGACAGCTTGCCTAAGGCTACCCCAGTGACGCAGTCAGTCCAGTAAGAGATATCACCCGCAAAAATCCTTGACTCTTTGCATGAAATGCATTGCGACTTCAGTCCTCATGGCTGGCACTCTAAGCATGACATTGCTCACCCAGGGCAAGGATCTGCAGTATTCCCTTCTCTCTCCGCTTATCTTCCTGTCCCTACAGCTTTGAGTAGTTCTGCCACCAAACACCACCTGCACCCCTGACAAGGGAGTAGCTATGCTCCCAACCTGGAGAACCTGGGTCTGTCTCAGGTTTTATCCAGCCTTCTTCTGAAGAATGGTAACTTAATTCAAGGTCAGGGAGTATAACCCAGGAGTCCTACCTCTCAGGCCCGTGCATGAATGCCTAGGCATGCTGCAGCCTGGTGCATGTTCCAGTGTCAGACTGCTGAACCCCTTCTTATGGCTCACATGAAGGAAAAAGATCCCGCTGTATTACTGCAGTTATTTTATGGCTCATTAAAAGCAGGAGAGTCTAAACGGAACAAGCCTTAACAGTTAACCTTAGCCTAGTATTTTTGTCTGCACATTCAGACCATTTCAGACCCGGCCTTGCTCTGCATGGTGCACTACCTTGGGGAAAGGGGTGGTACCATTGCTCACAGCTGGGACTAAAAGCATAAAGGGCACTAGGGGGAGAAATCTCTGGGACAATGTTTGTCCCTTAAGACCAAGGAGGCCAAACTTTTTGGCAGTGATGTGAAAAATTAGCCCTGTATCTTCCCACAGTGCCACTGCAATCCCCTTCCCCAATCTGCTGCACTACTTCTGCTCCCTGATCTGTTGCAAGCCGACAAAGGCTGCGTGTGCCACTTGTATCACTCGTCCCACAGGTTGCCCACCCTTGACTTAGGAGATCACGCCCCAACAATATGCCATCCCTGCCTGAGATGTCCGAAGAGAAGAGCTCCTGTCATGAGGGCCCTGGACTGGGAGGTAGGAGGACCAGTTTCAGTTCTAGCTCTGCCACCGATCTGCTGCGTGACCTTGATCAGCTCACTTTCCCTTTTGGCACTCACTTCCTCATCTTCAAGAAGAGAAGAACAGCAGACCTTGCTCTGGAAAGCTCCATGGAAGAGAAATGCCACCACAGGGCTAAGCATTATTCACCAGGGAGAAAGGGCAGACGACAGGTCTGCTTAACGTGGTCCCGTCCACATAAGTCTTGTGAGGGTGCTCAGAGGAGTTGCAAGAGCTTGTCCTGCTACTGCCCAGGATGCGAACAAACAGAACACTTCACCCTCGTGTCTGGCAACGCACACATCATGTTAAAAAGCCCGCTGGCTTTAACCGAGAGCACTGCTGGGGCACAGGGACTCCGAATAAACGGTCCCACACATTCCAAAGAAACTTGGTTGCACTCCCAGCCTAGTCCAGCCCAGCATAACCCCTCTGGGAAGAGGCATCTCACTGTGCCAGAACACCGGCAGGTTCCAGTGTACACTGCCACTTCGGTATCAAGAAGAACAGCACAGCAGGACAGCAATCTACTCATACATATTTTAAAATATTTAATTGGGAACCATTCCCACCAGCTACCACAGCAAGTGGTTTCTCTATTCCCAAACCAATAATAAGTAGGCTGTTGCATAGGATGCTGGAGGTGGAACATACCCATTAAAACATCTAGTTCGTCCTTTCAGCTCCTGCGCAATTATTCCCTAATGAACAGGGCAACTTTCTCAGCATTGCAAGTCAAGTGTTTTCTTGACAATAAGCATAAAAACTAGAAGGGCTAAATTAATACGGGCATAAGTAGAAGATATGTCTGTTGGGGGAAAAAATGAAATTCATGAGACTTTACCCTGAGAAGTTCAACAATAGATAAGTACTGCCTCCAACACAAAAGGCTTTTAAATCAGCAGGTATAAAAACACTCTACCTGCCATTATCTTCATTTTGGAGAGTGCAATTCAAGTTCATGCAGCCAATAGCACAACTAGGAACAAAATCCTTCTGTCCTGCCCCCACCACCAGAACCCTGATCCTCTGGATCGGGCCACCTGCCAAAGGCCATCTCACCTGCTTTAGGTTTTAATTCCCACACACTACAAGGCTGTTTTACAATACTTTAGAGTAACAGAAATGGTTCTGTGCAAGTTCTTTTGTTTTTCAAACAACCCCCCTGCAGCACTAGAACCCAAAATGTAACCATCTTATGAGCAGATAAACATCCTATGGCAACAAGGACTACAAATGAAACGATCACTTTAACTGCACTGAACCAAGAAGAAAATAAGGTAAACAAGAGGCACAAACAGAGGAAAGCAAATTAGATTTCAAAACCCTTTACCAGTTCTAATGATCTAATCAGGCTTGCGTGACACGAGAAAGGGGCCGACACATGGGGATTTTGACAATGTCACTTCACATGAAAAAGCGCACAAGCCAAACGGGTACGGTGTTCTTACTGGTTTTATACAAGCCAGTCATGTGAACTGCCCGGGCCCGGGAAGCATCAAGGATGTATTAACGGAGTGACAGAATACTGAACAAAAGAGAGATTATTACCAAATGCAGCCCTTGTCAGCCCTCATCTGCAACACTGTGCTGTGCCAGACAGGGAGATAATCACAGGAGGGACAATGATGCTTAGAGAATGCTCAGCAGAGGGCAAGAAAATATAATGACATATTGCAAGGGCCCGAGTTCAATCTGCACAAGGAGAGAAAAGGCTTCACAGGGACCTGGCAGAAGCCAGACAGGTTATGTTATCTGTACTGCTTGCTCCCTTTGCTCTACCCATTTTCCTGCCGACTCCTTTGTTCTCTCCTTTACCTGCTCCTGTCTCCATAGCATCTTGCATGCCATCTCCATTTACCTGGAACAACCTCCTGTTTTTATGCCATGCTCCCTTCCTCCCCTCTTACGCGCGTATAGATTCAAAGGGTTGGAATTTATAGGCAGCCACAAGATCACCTCTCAGCCTTCTCTTGCAAAGGCTGAAGAGATCCAGGTCCCTCAATCTCTCCTCCTAGGGCCTTGCCTGCAGGCCTCTGACCATAAGAGAGGTCTCCTGAACCCTCTCAAGATTCACCGCATCCCTTTCAAAATGAGGCACCCAAAACTGGATGCAGTACACCAACCGCGGCCTGACCAGTGCCACATAGAGGGGAAGCATCACCTCCCTGGACCTGTTCATCATGCAACTGCTAATGCATGATGAAGTGCAGTTAGCCTTGTTGATCACTTCGTCACACTGACGACTCATGTTCATCTTGGAGTCAACCATGACTCCAAGATCCCTTTCTGCTGCAGAGAAGGCCATCCCCCAGCCTGTAAGTGTGTTGCTGGTCCTTTTGACCCAGGTTGCAGCACTTTGCTCTTGTCTTTATTGAACTGCATCCTATTTTGTTCTGTCCATTTTCCAACCTGTCCAGATCCACCTGGATCTGTTCCCTACCCTCTGGTGCGTTAAGAAAGAAACAAAGTTAGTCGGGCAGGATCGACCTACAGTGAATCCCTGCTGATTTCCTTTCAGCATTATTTCCGCTGCTGGGCTCCCACAAATGTGATGCTTAATTATTTTTTTCAGTTTTCCCGAGGACAGAGGTGAGACTAACTGGCCTATAGTTTCCCAGCTTCTCCTTCCTCCCCTTCTTGAAAATAGGAAAACTGGCCCTTTTCCAGCCCTCTGGGTCCTGACCAGAGCACCACGAGCACTCAAACAGCTGTGCCAGCAGCTCTGTTACGACACTGGCCAATTCCTTCAGCACCCTGGGATGAAGTTCATCCGGGGCCACTGATTTGAACACATCCAGCCCCTTCAACTGCCCCTTCACTAAGTGTGCGCTAAACAGTTGGCGGGCTAGCGTTCCTCCTGTGTCTATCTATTGGGAGATTTGTCTTGATCTGTGTCTAGGAATAAAGATGCAAAGAACTCATTGAAGAGCTCAGCTTTGTCCCCCTCTGTCACCAATTGCCCTAGTTTGCCCTGTTGGGGTCCTATGCTATCCTGCACCTTCCTTTTGCTCCCTATATACCTGAAGGAGGACCTTTTGTTGTCCTTACTTTTTGCTGCCAGCCTAAGTTGTAATCCTGCTTTGGCCTTCCTAACTGATTTCCTGCAAGTGTGAGCCAAGGAGATATACTCCTCCTTGGTAGCTACCCTGTTTCCACAGCCTATATGCCTCTTTCTTTGCCCTTAGGCTTTCCTGGACCTCCCTGTTCAGCCAAGAGGGCTTCTAGGCCCCTTTGCCCCCTTTTATGTGCAATGGGAGTGCCCATAGGATCACTCCCTTGAGGAACAACCACCCTTCCTGGACCTCCATATCTCCAATGCTCCTGAGCTTTAACGCCTCACTAACTAATCTCCTGAGCACACTGCAGTTAGCTTTTCTGAAGTCTAGCACTTCAGCCCTGCTGGTTAATTTACCCACCCTTCACCGGATAGTGAATTCAATCAATCGATGGTCACTATCCCTCAGGTTACCATGAAGATTCCCCACCAGGTCATCCCCTGTAGCTAACACCAAGTCCAGCAAGGCTCCCCTAGTGGGATTGTATACCTCCTGCGTTGGGTGAAGGTCCTGTATGCAGGTTAAGAACCTACCTGAGTGGTTAGATTTAGCTAACTGCTCCTCCTAGTAGATGTCAGGGCAGTTTAGGTCACCCACGTTTCAAGATGCTTTCCAGCTCACTGCTCTGCCTACACATCGCATGGGGCTGCATGGTATGGCATCGCACCTTGCATAGCAAGGCCTAAGGCCAGGACTCCAATCCAGAAGTACTGAGGGACACTCACCCCTTCTCCCACCTGATAGTGTTACTCCAGATGGAGTTATTCACGTGCTTACCTTGAAAGCAGCATAAATCTTCGCAGGCTTGGGCCTCAGGACATTCAAGAGAAAAGTGTTTAAAGGGGCAGGGTATAACACAAAGAAGACTCAATAAGGAAATGTATACGGCAGGACAAGAGAAGAAGCATAATCATGTGGTGAAATCCAAAAGCCTAGGTGGAGGTGCAGGACTCCCCTGGATTACCTACTACAAGAGGATGTTAGGGCTGCACCAGTCTGAGTCTTGCTGACTTTCTGCAGCCTGGAATAGGAAGAGCGTGTTGGCCTTCTAGGTCGCAGGAAAAGTAGGGGCAGAGGCAGGCAGGTTCTCCAGGGAGCTCTAGGAAGAGCCAGGCTTGGAAAGGTAGTTTAAGCTCTTTAGAATTACCACTAAACCCCGTACGTGGCAAGAAAAATCAATCTGGCCTCTACATAGTAGAGAAGAAGGGTGGCCCTGTGGTCAAGATACTGCACTAATGTCAGAAGAGCTGGATTTAGTTCAAGACGATCTGGATTCTGTGTGTCCATGACCAGCTCGCTTGGACCTTCCTTCCTCCCATCTTTTTTCTGCCTGTCTATACTGATTGCAAGCTCTGGCAATCTTATTGGGTCAGATCAGCAGAAAGCACAATGCAGCCCTGCTCCACAGGGCCCTGGCTTAATAAATAGCCAAAACAAAGACGACAGCTCTAAAGCAAAAGATCTCAAAATTGGGGGCAATCTCTCTTGGAAACACATTGCTGCTGGGATCTGCTGCTAATACAGTAGGGAAGTGTGTAGACAGTTTTAATAATTTAAGCAAACTGTCACTTAAAGGAGTTCTGTGAAATATGATACTTTAGGGCAAAAACTCCCTCCAAAATATGCCAACTAAAGATAAATAATACAAATTTCAAGAAAAATAAAACTTGCATTGACACCTATGCAAAAAGTACAACTTAATTCACTGCTGAATTATTATTTTTTTAAAGACACTTATCAATTTTCACAAAATGCTTGTAATTAAAAGAGAAAGAGGCCCCCATCTCCTTGAACCAACTATTTTGGCAGATCATAAATAAAAGAAGATTTAGTGCAGCATCTTTTAAGCCTCATCAAACATGACTGTATAATTTATCTTTCACTACTCATTCCACACCAAAAGGACTGATCTGAAGGCGCCCGATAAAATGAGAAGTGGTACAAAACATGTCAACAACCACTGCCTTGATAGCTATTGAAGCTCTCGTTCATACAAAGGGGGTATAACGGCTGTCTTTCCTAGCAAGTGTAGCCAAGAGCAGTTATTTGAAAACAGTCCAGTCTCAACTGTAAAAAAACAGTTCTACTAATTTCCTGCTTAAATCACATTGTTGGAGAAAATTTTCCATAGTTGTGTCCTGCGTCACTTAGATCTTGCATAGCTCCTGCTAGAATATAGGCTTGGCTGTATCCTAGCCAAGATTGTACCAGCCAATATTCCCCTAGCTAGGAGTCCTTAATTTAAAAAACAAAAACAAAACCCTGAAGAGAGCCCCAGTCAAGTCAACTGAAACCTGCCTGCATGGAAACCATTGTAGGATAGGCTTTAAGTATCATGCAACAACAACAGCATGTCCATGTTTTGGGGGAAAAAAAATCAAGAAAGTTCCTATTCTAACACTGTCACAGTAGTACCTAAAAACGCCAACTGAAATCAGGGACCCACTTAATTGGGCAACAGAAATACAGAGTGAAAGACAGCCCCTGCTCTGAAGAGTTGGTGCTTATGCTGACTACAAAGAAGAGTGGGAGGAGACACAAAGAGAAACAGTGGCTTGATCAAGGTCACCGATCGTCTGTGGCAAAACTGAGAACAGATCGCAGGCATGATGGGCAAAGTCGTATTGCAGGAAAAGCACAGTGCCTGGTCCAAAGCAGTAAACCTAAGAACTGAATCCAGCTTTCAAATCTCAGGCTAGGACCTTAAATCACAGGACTTTCTGCATTAACAAATCCTTATAAAAATGGAATAGTTCTTCTATCGTCCTATAAGGAACATGGGAATGGGGGACCACAGCCAACAGCAAGTTGGTTGCTGAATGCCCATTTGAAATGACTGGCTCCAATTGTGCTTTCCCCAGGGTGCAATTATCTTCAAAACACCAGAGCAGCAAATTCTCAAAATAGCACTTACAGGCGACATCCACACAAAGCCAAGGCAGAGAAGCAGCCCGTTAAAAATCTAAGCCTCTGTAGACTGAGCTCATGTCATGACCTTTGCATACACAGAGCTATGCGCTAATTCACCAAGGTGCTGCAGCTTTTAGTACATGCTTGAAGTTTCATTTTCCAAGCCAATTCTCCAGTTAAGACTAAAGGGCAGGGTTCATGGTGCTTTTAACTAATCATAAATGGCTCCAAAATCCATTGGGGAGTGGTAAGGAGCCTGCTTGACTTGCAGAGGCCTTAGTCATAACAGCTGCCGAGGCACCATCCTATGAAGATTGCATTCAGTTTCTAGAACTGCTTGTTTAAATGACCTGTTGCCATTTTATTATAGCCTCCTGAGAGGCATATGCAAGAGCTTCACCAGGTACCCTAGATTTCACAGTCCCTCCAGAACTATAAATGAAGCAGACCCTCCACTGCAGTCCTATACACCCTAAAGCACTGCTTCATTACTATCACTTGAGTCCACCTCCAGATCCAAAAACACATGCCTCTCTAGCTAAGGATAACACTACAGGTATAGCTGAAATGTCCTCGGGTGTGCTGCAGCATGTGGAAGTATGCCCAAACTACTAGCTACCTAAGTTAAAACAGTAGCAAAGATGCAAAAGGCCAGCAGGTTTTAAGACATGCTTGGCATGGGTTGCACTAAGAAATCAGGGTATTAATCTGGGAGCTGGCCTATACTGCAGCTCATGTCCCCATGTCTTTACTGCAATAGTTACCCACCCATATGTTCCTCAGTGGGCATACTGTCTTGTCTTGTTTATCCCTACTGGCCTATGCAACCCACCTTCCCTCTCTCAGCTGGGCCTCCATGGCCTCCTACTCATTTCCTTTGAACTCCCTTCCATTCAGAATCCCTATTTTCTGCAAATCCATTCACAGCATCTGAGGATGTAGGTTTTCACCCAGGAAAGCTTATGTCTCTACAAATCAGTTAGTCTCTGTTACCCTGCCCTGCCTTCTGCCAGACTGGATGAAAGGTAGCACAGATATGCCTCCAATGTGCTGCAACCATGCATCCCAGCTGCAATGTAGCTCACGCCCCCTGTAGCTGTAGCAGATTCATATGCTTTGTGAATCAGCATATTCTTGCTTTGTAAAACGGTGAAGGGTGGGTTACAACAGTCCAACTGGATGCAGCAAAAGCAGAAGCATGGGAGCATTCTGCAGCTGTCACCACTGTACGCACATGTCGGGCAAAACTGAGGGCTGGATGTGTAGCCTGCAACTGAAATCTGAGCACCGCGGCCCATCGGACCAAGGGGCTGGAAGGACTTTCAGATATGCAGCTCACTCGCAAATGTTATCTATCCATCAGGAAGAGGGCTTGGACAAGTGGGTGAGGAAGAGAGCAGCAAATCCAGAAGCTGTGGGGCAAAACATCTGGGCTCACAGCAGCTTCCACTTTGGGAACAGTCAAATGGTTGGAACGGGGGACTTGGAGGCAGGCTTCCTTCCTCTGTTCTTGGCTCTGAAACTTACTGTGCAATCTTGAGAATCATTTACTCAGTGCATTAGTCATCTTTCCTATTTCACCCACAAAGTGAAATTCAGCTATTTGCTAAGCAGCAGCACAAGCTCAATGCTCTGCCAGAGTCAGACTTAAGTGATATATAAGCTTCATGCCAGCCTTTTGCATAGGGATGAATTTAACCCCATATATTATTTATATGGAAGTAGCACTTTGGGGTCCCAGTTGTGACGCTCTACAAACCGTGAGCGGAAAAAGGACCTATTTGTATCTACAGGGCTTCTAACAGCAAATGCAGTAATTTTTGGTGAATGTTTGGAAGTGCTCCAAGAGAAATTCTACAGAAATGTAAAGCATCAGTCTGCCATCCTGTAGCTCTTTACTCAGACCTCCAGTTATGTTAATGAGCAGTGGCCCATTTTATTCAAAATACTGGATGTCAGTAAAAAAAGGCAAAACAAACCAGAAGACGTGCCTTATCTTTGCACGTCTACACCCTTTTTTAAATGGTCAAAGTCATTTATGAAGGGTAGGAGCTGTTATTTTCTGCCTGAGTTACAACCTTATATAGCAAGATGAACAAGCAGTAAATCTGCAACCTTGAAGCTCTTTAGGGACTGAATATTTTGGGTGGGAAGGTTAACTTTTACATACAAACCCTGGCTACAAAGGGCATGGGTACGAGGACAGCTACTGTAGGACCTGGACAGCTGAAAGATCAAGCAGACAACCTGACAACCCTGTAAGCATCCAGCACACACACACACAACCCCCAACATCCACCAGTGGAAACAAGCCACTGACTTTAGCCAGCATATTCAGGTTTTGTGCTAAAATAATCTGGAGTCACATGCTCTTGTGTCTCGCCTTTAGCATTCAATAGCTAGCTGCTGCAGCCAATGGCTGTCCCTGGCACCACTTTATTTGACTTACTGGTTGTCAAGCAATCTATTTTCAAAGGTAATAATACTAGTCACATACTGAAACCTTAAGAATCCCTTTTCTGCTCTAAAGGAAAAAAATCTATAAAGCCATGTTCCTTCAGTCTCGTTACACTCCCTCTGCTGTCTCCGGTAACCATGGCATGAACGCACTTAAACCAGAATACTAATTTTAACATTCTTCTCCAATATAACTATTTTGATATAAAATTACATCAGTCCAATTTCATGACATTTAGTAAAGAATATGCCCAAAGCCAGCTCGGTTAGAAGATGCCATTTTTATAGCCACAAATCGGCTCTCCGGTGCTCTTGAGAGAGAGATTTTCAGTCACTTACAGTGGTAATTGTGCCCTCAAAATATGAATGCACACATATAGAGACCCTGTATGTGCACCAGTCTCCACTTACAAATGCACTGACTTTGCATGTGTATTTTACAAGGGAAGATTACGTGGTAATGTCGGGCATGTGCCAGGTCAAGGAGGCAGGTATCTATTCTGTTGGTGAAGAGCTAGCGCTGTCTTTTATCTGAGGTTAGGAAGGCAAGTAGGTTTCCAAAAGCACTGTAAAGCTAATGTAATGATGGTCTAAGTGGGATTTCCGGCTGGAAGGTGTAAACTCCATTTGCGAAAGCTCCCGAGTTAAGCATAAGCCTCGTTGGCAGACTACATTGCAGGGAAACAGAAAGCCACATCTAGCACTGGCTATGCCCAGATGAAAAGGATCACCTGGGAGCTGAACAACTCAATAACCAGTCAAGTAGGGGTCAACACCATTAGCTACTGATACTGGCAACGTCGTCACGCTTGGTGAAAAATAGCCCAGAATATACTAGTCTCCCTTTTGCGATCTACAAAAATGAGGAGAGCTGCAAGGGATAAAAGCCTCACTGTGAAATGGGTCAGCATGAGGACTGGGCTCCACTTGGAAACAACTCCCCCCCCACCCCCCCCAAAAAAAAACATTTATAAAGAAGTCTTCTTTTTCCTTTCAAACAAAAGCAACTAAATCCCTCCACAAGAGAATGGAGGACAAATAAGTGGACAAACTAGCTACCTCTACAACCACATTGTTACCTTCGCGGAAAAAATGCTTTGCCTAATTAAATGCATGCGTTGTTTCATTTGTTCCCTGCAGCCTCAAGATACAGCTCCATCTCTAGCTCAGCTTCAAAACAGAGCAAGTATTTAATCCATCATCAGTACAAAATGCCACACAAGCATGACTTTCACTGCGACAGCTGCCAAACATCCCAATTCTATAAAATTTGCTGAATGCAAAACATCACACAGAAGAAGCAGAGATAGGCGGTAACTTTTGATTTTTTTTTAAATGGTTTCTTCCTGCACTGCTGAAAGATCTCTTAAAAATTCCACTTTTAGTCCAAAAATAAATGGCAAAACATGCCACAATGGCACTCAGTACCTTAGGGGAAAACACTGTCAACTGTCTATTTATGAATGCTAGCACATAGATCTGAATGCCAATCCAGCTCCATGAAATATTTATGCACTGCCAAAAAACTTTTAGCCACGATACTCACAAAGCTCAAAATACTTGGGACAAAAAAGGAGCCACCCATGAGTTACTGAAAGAGCGTTTATTTAGCAGTGGCTATGCAGCAACCTTCAATTTTTATTATAAACCATCTCTCCCCCCTAACCCTCCCTCACAGGTATTCAGAGGTATTTTAATCAAACGGCACCCCTCCGGTCACTGATGTGGTGAAAACAGCTTAACTTCTATTCTGCAAGTCCGCTGGCCTGTGTTATTTCAGCTTCCACCAGCGTAACTCGGGGCACAGATTTTTGCCATTTAGGAGTACACACTAACGAATTCATGTTTGGCAGGCAGTGGCACCGACCCACACAAAGCTGAGGCCTAGGACTCCAGTACTGACAGGTACACACTTGCTGAAAAGTTAAAGCCTAAGCTCCTCCAAGGTTGACATCCCTATGGAGTGCAGCAGGCCCCATTGGCACAGATACCCACCAACTACATTCATCTAATATTCCCTGCAGATAGCTCATCATATACCCTACATGTTCAGACTAACTGAAGAATTGAGCCTAAGCCTCTACATTTGGATGTAGATCCCAACTTCACCCCTAAAACAGATTTAAAGGGTAACTTGCCCAAGGGATAGGGGGTAGGAAGGAGATACAAAGCTAACCATAACAATTCAGAGCCCGATGCAAAGAGGCAGATGGAACCAGATCCATGTTTGACCCTTGTCATTATACCAGCCTTTTCTCCAAGATAAACCAAAAATGTTCACCACTAGTACCAATCACATGCTTTCAAAAGACCCGGAACATCAGAGTTAGGCTCCATCAGACCAATGGATAAAGTCCTTTCCAGAGCCCAGTTCTTCACTGGCTGCATAACAAGCACTTTTCCTGGTGCCTCCATGCATACCTAGCATGTGCTAAACATTAAAGATCCCAGCATAATTACATTGCCAGGTCCATTCTACACTAGCATACCCAAATCTCACAGAAGATGGGACCATTTCAAATCAGGAAAACTGATTGGTAAGGAGTGCCGACACAATTCATGTAAAAGGAGTCTTTGCGGCTCATGCAATGAGCAACAGTACAAAGCTAGGTTAGAGAGAGATTGCTAAGTAATGAAGTCAGCCACTACACTAATGTCGAAAGCAGGCAACATGGATATGCACTCTAAAAAGCTAGATATGAAGACAGCCTTCACCCTGAATATGCAAGTGCCTTTTTAGCAGTCTAAGCAGATTGCTTGGGCACTGCATGGACTATTAAAAAAGGCCATGTGGCCTAACAGACAGGACACCCAACTAACCCCAGGAGGTCTGCTTTTGATTTCTGGCTCTTCTACTGACCTTAAGTGAGTCACTGGGCCTCTCTGACACTGTTCCCCTTCTATTTATTTGCCTTCTCTAGGAAGACATTAAGCAATTCAGGGCAAGAACTCCAGCACTTTTACATAGGCAGTTAGAGAGGGGGGAAAAAAGTTGCAGTGAATCTCAGCTACCAGAAGCAGTGGGGAGAGGCAGGGAAAGAAAATCCTTGGTTGAACACAGTGGGGAACAAAAACTGCGTGTGATGGCCCCAAAGGCTACACACGCCACCTAAATTAAGCATCCCCACAAAATGCAAGAGCCTGTGATCAGAGTGGGATGGCACGCATACCTGAAGGGAGTGAATGATGGGGCGATGCTGCTGAAATGAGAGATGCTGCGCACACAAGCATTTTTTAAACCACCCCCATCCATCACATCCATTTCATTACAGAATCTCTCTCAAGCAGTCAGGCTTCAATACCAACCATAGAAAACATGCAAGAGACAGAGCTCAATCACTGTCTCACAAATAATCCTCCAGCCAAGGGCCTTTAACTGCCAAAATTACAGTCCGGAAAGATTAGGGCTTCTTTCCAAGTATAAATTTATCCCGAGTTTAAAGCAGTCAAATAACCTAGATACACATCACCCCTCGCAGTTACTCTTATTCCACTTCA
The DNA here is from genome assembly GCF_052110815.1 of Crocodylus siamensis. NCBI lineage: Eukaryota > Metazoa > Chordata > Crocodylia > Crocodylidae > Crocodylus > Crocodylus siamensis. The sequence continues at coordinate 6,945,539 of NC_143406.1, read as the reverse complement.
CTTTCTTCTCCAGTTTTACCTCCTGTAGATCTTGTTGTGAAGTTAGAACCCAAGTGAATGGATTGCTACTGGAAATTAGCCAGATCCAAGGTAGCTCTGAGCACTTAATCCCACAGCCAGCATCAGGCAACATTAGCCAGATCTACTGGGAATGAAGCTGGAAAGCTCCTCCTTATTAAGAAGCACATTTTTAATGGAGGCCTTCTCCTGTACGGCACGTCCTCTCCATCCAGGCCCAAACTCAAAGGTCCACTTCCTCCTTCCCCCAAGCCTCAGCTTTGCAACCACTCTCCATTCCTTCTCACTGATGGTGGGAATGATCATTCCTTGACTGGAATGGTTACTGCCAAGCAATCTGAAAAGGTTCCCAGTTCCTTCCTAGAGGACAAGTCTACTACCACTACCAGGCTATCAAGGGTGCATTGAAATCTCATCGTTCTGGGCAACAAGAAACCAGAAATCAAACTCAATACTATCAGAAAGCAATTACTAATTCACCAGTCCCCAAACCTTATAGGCAACTGCAGCATTTTACTATTATAAGGCCTTTCCCGTGCTATTTGTATCCTAAACTTCAGTGAGGGTTAGACTGTTCCAAAACCCAGTCTTATGACAGCAAGCAGCCCCAGCTCCACTGTCGGCTAGTCCATGAGACTTAGCTGTTGAGAACTGCTGCACTAGGCTACCAAGTCTGAGTGCAACAAGATAAGTGCTAGACACAGCTAAGTTGCAACCCGCAGTACTTAAGGTCCTGGCCAGCAAAAGATATGAGCTGCAAAGTTCTCACCCAGGACCAGAGCTAAAATGTGCCAGCTTTCATGGCCTACTAGTCAGGGTCTATATCTACTTTCCCCTAGAAGACAAATCCCCCAATCCAGAAAAGGCCAAACATACCCAATCATGCCTGTGCATGTCCTATGGAGTTTGGGGTGCTCAGGCTGGAGCTTTGGTTTGGCATTTTGCAAAGAACTAGATGGGTGCTCCTGCTCTGGATCCAAGCTTCTGTGGAGCACGGGGGCATTCACATCAGGGGTTCTGTTTTGCACTTCTTCACCCCAGGGAAACCGCTGAGTCACGGGACTGATCAGGCTACACGGAGAAGCCCCAACAATGCTCTCTTCCAGCCCTTCTGTATGCGCAACATAATCTCTGTCCCTCCTCTACCACTAAGCCCCCGCTGGTGAAACTGCAGGCACAGCACTGGTCCAATGCCTCTTGGCAGTGCCCATTCAAGGAAAACAAAAGAAAACCTAACATACTGTGAACCTTTCAGCCAACATGCCCTTCAAGTGGCAGACGGCGCGCCTGCCAAGAACTAGCACGCATTAGGAAGCTGTGCTCCAAACATTACACTTATGTAACTATTACCTAGCAGCTGGCGGAGCACAAAGGCTGAATGTTCTGGGAGGGGCATCCATTAGCATACTAGTGACAAGCTTTGGGCTTGCCTGGCTCTGCTTGACTGCTTGGTTTCCCACCCCCCACGCCTGAAGAGTCATTTCAGGTGCCTAAATGGCTGCTTAGAGAAACCAGTTCAGATTAGAATCACAGAACAGAAGAGATTTAGATTCTACTCAACACAAGGCAGGGACTAGGTCCTGCATGTAAAAGGAGGAAAGAGGGAGAAAGAAAATAAGCACAACAACATGAATCCTTTGTTCCATCCTTGCCCAAATCCAAGAGGTTTTGATCTATTGAACATGCACCTGAATGCTTAAGAGCTGAACACAAATGGACCCTCTGTGGCTTTGTACCTGTCACTGCTGCAAGATTTCATAGACTTTAGGATTCTGAAGTGCTCAGAGTAGAAGCTTGCACCACTTCTGGGGGAGTCTGTTCCAGGCTCTGGAGACTCCGACGGTAAAGAAGGTTTTCTTTATGTCCAGCCTAAAATGGTCTTCCAGGAGTTTGTGACAATTAGACCTGTCTTCCCATGCTACACGTGTGCAAAGACACCAAAGACCTTTCACAAAAGCTTCCCAAGGAAAAATAAATAAATCAAACCAGTTTTTTACTTCTTTCCCCATTCGCACAATACTCCAAATGGCCTGCAGCCGTGCCACCAGGCAGATCTCAGAAGCTGAGCTAGGATGGGCTAGGTCAGTGCTTCAAATTCAGCACTTAGGAGAGGGTGTCAGGATTCAGGGGGGAGTTCTCCTTCAGAGACCCTCTTGGCCATTAAGATGTCAGAGGGAGCTGTAGCACTAAGGAAACAATCTTTTAGAGGAGATGCAAAATCAAAATAGTACTGCTTGTCACCACTGAAGACCTCAGACCTATGTGCACAAGTAAGGGTGTCCACTATGGCATCCTACCCAAAGCAGAGTTTGTTCAATAAGAGTTTGTGTGCAACATTTGTCAAGAGCTTTGAGATCCTTCTGCGTGAAACAGCCAATGTAAAGTTCAACCTCTTATTCCAATAGCCCCTTCCATGAACACCATTCCACTTGCCAATTACTTGGTCGGCGGAGGACTAAACACGCTGTACCTGTTAAAGCTGTCATTAGTAATTGGATGTACCCCCTGGACTCTTAAACGCTTGGGGGCACTGTGGCTTTCTCTTCCAATTTCCAGCTCCGGTTCAATGTGCTGCAGCCATCACTCAGCCAGTGTCTTTGCTGGGACATCATTTAAATTGCCTGCTTTATTTTGCATACAAATTTAATTAGTTCTGGGAGCCAGTCAGAATAACTAGAAAGAGTCATTCACATAATTTGTCAAACTATGTTATTGTGGCTATAAATATCTTTAGGCTAGCAATTCCGTATAAAGATCCCATAATAAAATTCAATTGTGCAGAGCTTTACATAAGCCAATACAGTCAAACCTTTTTAATATATCTCTCCTCTTTAAATAGCGTACTTCCTTTTATTACCAATAAATCTCTAAGCTCTGGGCACCCAGCATTGTTGTACCTTACATACAATACCAGGAACCTCCTCCAAGTGACATTTGACAGACATGCTTCAAAGGCACATTAAAAAGGAGTTGATGTTAACCCTACTTGGATTTATTGCCATCTATCCATTAAAAAAACAAAAAAGAAAGAAAAAAAAAATCAATAGAAAGGATAGCAGGAAGTTATTAAGCCTCAACATTTACGTGCTTGACAGTTGTCTCATTTGGTAGTACTTACCTAAAGAGAAAAATGCAAGATAAATCTATTAGCTGGTTAAGAAGGGCCTGATCCTGAAATCTGTACTTACACAAGCAGGCCCATTAACACTTTGTTGGAGCTAGTCAGATCAAGATTTATAGAACTGGGCCTGGAAAAAAAAGGTAAGTTAACTGATCTTGAAAATTCAGGTTACCGATTCCCAGTGCTGTCCTCAGGCCACTCAAAGGTTTTGGCCCATTGCTCTCCTAGAGACTTGAATCAGACACAAGTGGCATAATTTTAAAGGAATATCTTAATTCTATCCGGCTGCTTAGGCAGCCTTTATCACCACAGCTTCAGTCCTGCACTTTCATTAATGGATTTTATTTTTTCTAAACAGACCTGCCACCACCCAAAAAGTCATACAGGAGGCCTATGGAAGAGCTAGAAATTGAAACCCAGCATCCACAGGCCCAGATACGTACCCCCGAATATACTTTCTACCCTCAGAGCAGATGGTAGATGTTTAGCACTGTTAAAGATCAAGCCAGAAAACCAAGAACATAGACAGAACAGATTATGGGGCTTGCACTTACTGCTGTAGAAGCAGTAAGCATCCTACAGTTTTTATATCCCTAGTGCCTTTCCAAGCCTTTTTAAAAGGACCATGCAAATGTTATAGGCCAGATTTTAATGTCATTACTTGATACTCAACAGAAGTAAAGGATTAGATACTGGTTTCAACGTATTACTTCTGTGTTGCAGTATTATCATTCCCCTTTAACAAGAGGAAACCAAGGCACATGGTGATTCACTAACTTGCCCAAAGAGACCAACTAGGTACTGCTCTTCTGGGGAAAAAGGCTAAAAGTTGACTCAAGTTTGGGATACACAAGAGAAACAAAGTAGTCACCTGTGCCCTGTATGAACCAGTCAATGACAACAGGTGTATCTGCTGCTCTAACCATGCTCTCTAGGACAAGAAAGGTGGCATCCTTCACTTAACAGCTATAAAGGAGAAGCTGTTAAACTGTTCTGGTAGTGTCTCAATTAGGATATCTGTGCGATACATTTTTCTTTCCGTCTATATTATGTCCTATCCAATTGTTCTCGACAGATCACGTCTCCTTAGAGAACTGAGCTAGAAAAAGGACACTGCCCACTAGTTATACCAACAGTGCTTTCTTCTACTAGCTGTTCTTGGCAGACAAAGTCCCAAGGCAGATGTATGCCTCTGCTTGTATGGAGATCTACTATTTCTACTAGCATGCCATAAGGCCAGGGATAGTCTCATGTTTTCTATTTTGTTTGCAGGGCCCTCTATCTTTGGATCCTGTCTGTGGAGCACAAGATGCCCTTCCAAAGGTCAGAACCTGCAGTAGTGGATCATACTCTCTCTTTTAGACATTAAGAAGGAAATGATCAACTTGAAAAGTTCAAGTGGAAAATGTTTACTCCCCCTATCCTTACCCAAAGCAACACTTGAGATTTTCCCAGATCGTGACATGCATTTGTCCTATCACTTCCACTTATTTTATTGTACATTTTGGTAACCCTTTGCCTACAATCAGTTTTGTTCTTTCCCCAGTAAAGGCAGTTTTCCTCGAGGGGTTGGTTAGAAAATGTGAACAAGGACATCTAAAAGCTTTCACAGGAGAACTTGGAGGAAGCTGTAGCTAAAACTACTTTGAAGATCATTGCTAAAGCTGATTAGGCTTAAACTGAGTGCTCCTTCAAAGCACAGTGCTTAGCTAGAGCCAAATTTACAATAGCTAAATTCCAACTGCACCCAGAGAGGGATGGATGGTGCTGTTAGCATGGTATCTTCCAGCTGTAACTCTTTGCCCCCCCTACAGTTAGATTTCACAATGTAAAATGATATGGCATAGGAAATAGGGGCAAACCTTGGCATAAAAGTGTAATGCCACAAACAGCCCTCCATTTATTAAGCAGAATGGGTAGCAATGGGTAAAACACTGCTACCCATTCATCCATGCCCCTTCATCTGCAAAGCTGAAGCCAGTGAGACGTCAATGAACCTGGCATGCCAAACCACCAGGGAGGGATTGACTGAAGGGACCAGGGCTTTAACAAGCAGGCTGAAAAATGATTATCTTACACTTACCTGAAGTTACCAGCCCCAAAACTGGTTTTCCTCACCTATTTACTTGAACAGACACCTAGAGATGAAAGCCCTTATTCATCTGACAGACAAGTAGAGGACAAGAAGCAGCAGCTCAAACTTCTCTGATGTGCCTGAGCCCTGACCTGACAGGGATCCCCCACTGCAGAGGAACTGGCTTTCAGAGACCTGTTCAATCTGTAGTCAAGGGACCTAGGGCAATGGTGGCCTTTGTGATGTTTAACCCCCATCTACTTGAAACTAAGCCTACCCGTCAGTTCCAAAATAGTCCAGTACAAACTACCTACAAAATTGGGCAACAGCTTCGAAAACCCGTGGTAAAGACCTTCACAGACACACAAAGAACTTCACCCCCTGACCCTGGGGTCATCTGGATTAATTGTGTGCAGAATTATGAAGCCATATACTAGTTTACACTACATTACACCAAAAAAGTCAAATAGACCAAGCTTCTAATTATGATATTCAATCTACTGCTGAGAGTTCACAATGCCCCAATTACTGACTGACAGGCTGTAAAGCCTCATGCCATCAGCTTAGCATCCAGATGCAAAAAAAAAAAAAAAAAGAAATCACTGGTGCTACTGTTCACACCATCTACTCCAGCCATCAGGGAAAAGGGGGGAAGGAATAATAAGACCCCAGAGTTTCCAAGGCAAAAGAAAAAGAAAAAGGTCTCATTTTGCTTAATTTGAAGCAACACATTTTATTGGAATGACAGTGATTGACTCAAGGTTGTCAAAACCAATTGCATCCAGAAGCAATCACTGGAAGATGGCTTTAGTCAGTCAGGCTTGGGTAGATCAATTATGTCATAAACTTGTTCTTATGTCCGATACCATCCACCCGACAGTCCCAGACTTGGGCACAATGGCCCTTTCTATGATTACAATTCCTATTTGTACCTCTTCTATTGCTTTCCCTTTTATTTTACTTGAAGGGTGAACCAAAGTTTCCTTTCTACCTTAAGAATTATTCTCTGACATCTTGACATCGCTGTAGTCTTCCAAAAAAATAGCATTTTAGTTTAACATGTCAAGATTTAACTTGATGAAAAGGAACCTTTCAAAATGCAAAGACAGAGCTGGACACTACCCAGACCTAGCATCATATCATCATCCATGCTGCTATTCTGAAATCTTACAGGCTGCCCACTTCTCCAGACTCCTCCCATGCCAGCAACCAGCTTTTCTGGTGATTAATGGGCGTAATGGAAACAATGGCACAATGGGATATCTTTACCCACTGGTTGGGAGACCCGGCATGCTGGAGTGTTTATTCCAAGAGCTTCATTACATGCTCATTTCTTACGACATCTGTGTCATCCTGGTAATTATGGCGGAGTGAAAAAGCTTTCAGTGAGTAGGAACCAATTAACTGCAAGGAACAGGGTCCAGAGACGTCTTTATCTTCCTGATGGCTGCACAGAACGGGCACAGACAGGGTGAGATGACAGAAGAGCTGCACCCATACAGCTTCTAACACTGGTGATACAAAGAGCATAACAAAGGGACAGAGATAACAGACGTTCAGGCCTCCCTTCTCTGGGGGTGGGACAGGCTGCTCAGGGCTGGAGAGGGAAAGAGCGATTATAAAACAATGCTACGGTCTCAAATTAAGAGGCTACTTGGTAAACACTCCCCATCTCCTGCATCTCTCAAGTAGCATGCTGCAGGGACAGGGGTGAAGCGACCGGAGCTTGGTAGACAGCTACCCACCCTAACATGCTTGGCTCTCATTCAGACGCTTTTTCCACCCCTCAAGAGGATCGCTTTCAGAAAGCTCACACCAGCACTTCTAAGAGAAATGTTTAAATTAATGCTTCTATGTTGAGAGAGTATCATTTACATATCTGCACAGATCTGAAGTGGGAAAAACCTCACTTTTTGGCATGTTTCCCCATATAGCACATTATGTGCCATTCTTAGGTCCTGTGTCACAGGAAACAAAGGGATGACAAAGCACTGGACTTGGATGCCCCCGAGCCCAGTGGGAGTTGGAGATCAGACTATCTGGAGAGGCAGGTGCATCCAGGGGATACAACACTGGACCGGAGTCGGGAGACCAGGTTCCTAGTCCCACTGTGCCACTAAGATGCTAGTAAGTCGTTCACTTCTTCCTACCACCTCCTCGTCCAGACACCCATTGTCCAAATTGCTTATTTAAAGTGTAAGGTCTCTGAGATGGGCTGGTTCTCACGGCCTATGAATGTAGGGCCTCAATCTCTGCAAGAGTTTCTATTCTATTATCATAACACAGTGATCGCCACCCATGCTGATTTTAACTGTGCTGCCCTTGCTCAAATGTATGACTTGCACCTGGTATTTACAGCCAGTCATAGTGGAAGACCAAGCCTGTCCAGCTGCAGCGGCTCTCAAAACAGGAACCCTGCCAAGACAGCAGCTCCTCAAGCTCTTGTCACTGCTCTCCGCAGGGCTGTGAACCCTCCGCTCAAGGACAAGAATCCAGTTCTCTTTGCACTTGCTGGTTTCTCTCTCAAACTAGAAGCAGCTTGGCAGTAACCATGCAAAGCCACCCCACAGCAAAGGATAATTCACACACCAGCATTAGCTCCAATTCACTGGTTTGCTGCTAATTTGTTGGGGGGGGGGGAGAGGAGGGGGGATGTTAGCAAAGACAAAAAAATAAGCACATGACAAATTTGCTTATTAACTAGACTGAATAAGAGACTTAAAAAAAAGGGGGAGGGGAGTGGATAAAAAGCAGCATGTGAAAGAAGCAGCAGCTAGAACAGCCTGGCTAATGTCAACCATGAAATGCAACCCCTGCTGGGACAATTTGAAAGACAGAGGACGAAAGCATTCGAAAATTAACCATTTGATTGCTCTGCTGTCAGAGTGCGGCTATGTCCTAGCCCATTAGGAGTGGGAAGTCCCATTCACCCCACAGCTTGTTGCAAAAAGAAAAAAAAACAATGTAAAGACCAAGAAGAGACCAAGCAGATCCATCTTTTGATATATTCTGGGGACTTGCATCATTTAGGCTCACGTTAGAGGTGAACTCTGCAAGCAAGGGGGACAGGAAAATAGTGAGAAATGCCAAGTCAGAGACTGGCTATCAGGGCACACTCCCTAAGTATAAAATAAAGCCACCTTGCCTCTGGAAATGGCTTAGAGCGTCTGAAGTACTGAAGAACTTTGGTAAATAACCACGTCACTTGCTATCACTTCTTCCAGCACACACACGGTCCAGTAACATTTTAATTTTCTCAGAAAGACTGAAGGGATGTGGCATGGGAAAGGAGGAATTTGTCACAGTGCACCAAGGTGGTACAAGCACCATTGTTCTCTAGAAGTACCACTTACTCCTCTAATGAAAGGTACAGGTGGAGCAGGCCACCCTGCATGGCAAAACTTCATAGAATCATAGAAGTCGGGTTGGAAGGGACCTTGCAGATCTTCAAGTCTGACCTCTTGGCTGGGCAAGAGAAAAACTGGGCTCAGATAACTCCAGCCAGGGGGGTATCGAGCCTCTTCTTAGAGACCCCCACGGTAGGAGCCAGCACCACTTCCCTTGGAAGTTGGTTCCAGATCCTAGCCGCCCTAACTGTGAAGTAGTTCTTACGGATGTATAATCTAAACCTCCTCTCCAACAACTTATGGCCGTTATTCCTTGTTATGCCGGGGGGGGGCTAGGGGAAACAAGGTCTCTCCCAAACCCTTCTGGTCCCCCCTAGTGAGTTTATAGACAGTCACCAGGTCCCCCTCAGCCTTCTCTTGTGAAGGCTGAACAGGTTCAGGTCCCGCAGTCTCTCACTGTAGGGCCTGCCCTGTTGTCCCCGGATTATGCGAGTCCTCTGGACCCCCTCCATGTTGTCCACATCCCTCTTGAAGTGGGGTGCACAGAACTGGACACAGTACTCCAGCTGCGGCCTGACCAGTGTCATGTAGAAGGGGAAGATGACATCCTTGGCCCTACTTGAGATGCACCTGTGGATGCACAAGGTCCGGTTAGCCCTGCCAACTGTGACCTCGCATTGCCGGCCCATGTTCACCTCGGAGTCAATAATGACTGCAAGATCCCTTTCTGCCTCCGTGCTCTCAAGAAGGGAGTTTCCCCATCTTATAAGTGTGGTGTTGGTTACCACTGCCCAAGTGCAGCACCCTGCACTTGTCAGTATTGAAACGCTTCCACTTTATGTTAGCCTACCCCTGTAACCTATCCAGGTCTTGCTGAAGTCTTTCCCTCCCTACTAGTGTGCTCACCTCACCCCAAATTTTGGTATCATCAGCGAATTTAAACAGGTTGCTTTTCACCCCGTTGTCCAAATCGCTGATAAAGAAATTGAACGGCGCGGGCCCAAGGACCGAGCCCTGGGGGACTCCGCTGCCCACTTCTCCCCAGGTCAAATATGACCCATCCACCACCACCCTCTGAGTGTGACCCCTTCAGCCAATCTGCAATCCATCTGACTGTGTAGGCATCAGTGCCACAGTCGCCCAGTTTTTTAATGAGGATGGGGTGGGAGATGGTGTCAAAGGCCTTGCTGAAGTCCAGAAAGACTACATCCACGGCGACACCTGCATCCAATGCCTGTTATGATCAGGTCACAAAAGCAATCAGGTTGGTCTGACATGACCTGCCCCTAATGAAACCATGCTGGTTGCCCTTGAGCATCATCCCTGAAGCCGGCCCATTGCAGATATGCTCCTTGATGATCTTCTCAAAGAGTTTCCCTAGGACTGAGGTAAGACTGACAGGCCTATAGTTGCCTGGGTCCTCCCTCCTCCCTTTTTTAAAGATGGGGACGACATTGGCTGTCTTCCAATCATCTGGGACCTGGCCCGAGCACCACAAGTGCTCATAAAGCCATGCCAAAGGCCCTACACTAACCCCTGCTAGCTCCCTCAACACCTTGGGGTGGAGAGCATCTGGACCCTCTCATCTGAACATGTCCAGCCCCTCCAGAAGCTCTCTAACCTGGTCCTCCCCAACCTGAGGTCTGGAGGCGTTCCCCTCGAGTTCGTCTTGCATCACGGTGGGGAAGTCCTGGTCCCTGCCCAAGAAAACGGAGGTGAAGAATTGGTTAAAGAGGTTTGCTTTCTCCTCTGGCGCAACCACCAGATTGCCCAGCGTATCTTGCAGGGGCCCCACATTTCCCAGTGCCTTCTTCATCCTCCCTATATATTTGAAAAAGGACTTTTTAGTATCTTTGATATTAACGTCATTCAATGCACCCATTTTCAATTGTTGCCCAAAGCTAAAATAACTCGTAGGAAATAACAACCGATTGGAAATGGGCATATTTAAAAATCTTGGGGCACTTATTTTAAAACAGGTGTGCTGCCTTGACCAGCCAGTCTGTATGGTTTCGATTTTAATTTTCAAACTCAAACCGCAGGACTTAGTTTGAGATGAAGCTGCCGCAGGTACAAGTGTCATGATCTCTGCAGACAGTCACTGCAGAGAGATTGTTGCAATGACTGCCAAAAACCAGGGAAAAAGACACAGAGAAGTGTTGTTTTGCAGAGCCAAAGAAAAGGAAGAGAAATCTAGTAAGGTACCATGATTCCTTGACAGATAAGTGACATATATCATTTGCAGCACTTTGCTACCCAGCACCAAGGGCTTTCTGAGCTGGTGATATTTCTGCTGTTGTGCTATACCAGTCTTTGCACAAGAGCAAACACACAATGCTGATGCACTGCACATGTGTATCACTAACCCTGCAGCATCGCGGGGCGAGAGGGAAGAGAGCAAGCTCAAGATGGTATGGCTTGTGAAATGGCTGCTCCCCTGGAAAGAAGCAGGTATTCAGCTCTTGACTGGACCCTTGCCATTAGTGGAGCAGAAACTCCCCCACTGCTCTCCATCCATTTTATCCAATGAATATTAAATGCAAGGTACAGTGGCTCAGCTTCAAAAGGAGGGCTGGAGAGGGCACTGGATAATGCCTGGCTTGTAAACTGGCAATTAGAGCACTGTGCTGTAAAGTCAGAGGGATGCAGGTTCAAACCTCCAATGGGTGGAGAAAGGCCTAAAACCAGAGTCAGGGCATTAATCATTCAACTACTAGGGCTAAAGCATGAGAGTACCCCCATACAAGGAGCAGCAGACTTGTGTAGCAAGAGGAAAAGGACAGCAAGCTGTGCAGCAGTAACGTGGCTAGAAAACTGCCATTTTGGTACATAAAGTGGAATAGGATTCTGCCCCAAAACCCTAATCCTGCAAGCTCATGCAGGCAAACTAAACTAAGCATGCGCTCACTTACATCCCCAGGACCAAATCACTTAACTCAAGATCACACAGGGAAGCTCTGATAAGGAGGCAAAAATTGAACACACATCTAAATTCAAAGGCAGCATCTTAGTACATCCTTCCCATGCACCCCCACTCCTGAAAACAAACTGCTTTTGAGTTTCACTGATGGTGTTACTTGTTACTCGCATTTTAAGAGATGGAAACTTCTATTTTGACACAGTCATTTCTGTTGGAGGGCTGCACTTGTTCCTATTTTGTGAAAATGCTGAAAAGTTTCTTTAGTTTTCTTTTTAAATGACCTGATGAATACAAGAGTAGGAGCTACCCTCCTCCATTCTCAATGGCTGTATCACCAGCTGCTAATGGACAGCTTTATGCTGGTTTGCTGGCAAAGAAAATTTCTAATAGCCCAGTTCAAACTACACCTATTTCCCATATACCATGGCCAGAAAGAGCAGAGCTGGATGAAAATTAAATCAGGAATGATCCCTTTTCCAGAAATCTCCAATAGCTGCCATGGAAACAGATGCCTTTCATTTGCATTCCTAAGGCATCTACTACCACAGTATCCAAATAACCTTTGCTCGGATAGGTAAGGCATCGATTTCCTGTCGGAGGCTTCTATTGCACCTGGGTGCCAAGCCTTCCCCACGAATGGGTTGGCTCCAGTTTAACCCTCAGCAATAAGTCTGTGAAAGACGAGTCCTGGGTCAATGGCCGGCTGTAGCAAAGTCATCCTCCAAGGGCTCTGAGAGCTCAGAGTTGGGCACTGTGCACAGTTCTCTGTCTGATTGGTGTTTGTGCATGCAACTGGGGAAACAAAAGATAATTTCTATCATCACAGCACCTAGAGGTCCCCTTTGGGACAAGAACACATAAACATCTATACTGAAAGACCATCCCTGCACCAAAGGGCTTATAATCTAAGCACAGTCAAACATCAGGAGGATGGAGGACAAGGGAACAGCAAGAAAGTTAAGATTAGCCCAGACACTGTATTGATGCCTGCCTTAAACAATAAAAACAGCAGCATCCAAACCCGTAAAGAAAATATTCCACTTGAAAAAAAAAATGTAGAGCTGCACTGCGGAGTCTCGAGGCTATTCTTGAAAGGGAGATTCCCGACTCTCTGAGCAGACTGACAGCTTGTTAAAACTGCTCAAAAAAAGCAGCACAAGACCCACTGCCCACTGTGTCCATATGTTAGCTTATATTGAATAGACTTGAGAACTGGGATTACCGTGACATGATGGGCTTGATATGCAGCATTCAGAGCCATCCTCTTCCTGATCCGAACGGGGGCCTAAAAATAATGTGCAATTCACCTGCTTTGGTTAGGAATGCCCATGTCACCACACAAGGAACCAAGCATGAAAACGCTTCCTGGGTTTGATAGCAGTCTCAAACTTGACATGCACACAGGCATTTGTCCCCTTATAACTGCCTTTTGCACTGATGCAGGGCAGCTGTAGAACAATATAAAATTTTCCTCTTAAGCAGGCAGACAATGTTCTTTGGGTAAGCGTGATCTCTTTTATTAGACCAACTAAATAGCTGGAAAAATTTTCCAACTATACAGTTGGAAAACACACCCTGAGGGCGTGTTTATACCCGAAAGCTTGCAAAGAACATTCTTTCCAACTATTTCGTTGGTCTAATAAAAGAGATCACGTCTACCCAAAGAACCTTGTCTGCCTATGTCCCTAGGCCAACATGGCTACAACCAACACCCTCAAACAGGGACAGCTGTGCTGTTGAAGGGGGGAAAATCCCTTTCCTATCCTAAAGCTCTTTGCTGTCCCACCTGTACTCCTGCTGCTGCTATTAAGATAACACAACACTGCAAGCCAGAAACACTAGTTCAAAGCTCAACCTCTCTGCTCCTCAGTCTCCCCTATTTCAGCCCATTTGAGCTGCAAATGTGTATCCAAACCCATTCTCAATTTGTCTCTAACAAAACAGGAGCTACGAGGAAATTTAACTGGACACGTGCAAGACAACGCAGGTTTGAAATGAGCATTTTCCTTTAGCATGAAAACACTTAACAATAAATTGATCCTAACAAGGAAATTTAAATTTCCACCCATAAAAAATATCTTGCCCTCCAACCCCCCTGAGAAGTAGAGGTGCACTGTGTTTCTTACACCAAGTACTTTTCCATATTTCATTATCTGAGAAACATTCCATTTTCCTCCTCTGGCGGGCTGCTCCCCATTTTTTACTCCTCTTAGGAAAAAGAAAATCCCACCCAAGAAGAGTCAGATATACAGTGTGTTCACATGGAAAAGAACAAAGCCTGTTTGCTAGAGACGACTGCAAGTCACCAGTCAGTAAATGCCATCTGGTTTTGCGCTAAGTAATGTGAAAACCAAGGTACCCGACATGCAGTTCTCTCATTGAGGAGACTTCCCATTGCTCCATCACACACAAAGGGACAACGCAATGAACATCTGCGCTTCGCTGATAACCAAGCGGCTGCAGAGTAAAATTTCACGTACTGCAACACGGATGGATTCCTCTATTTATACGGAGCAGATGGTAGTTCCTAGACATGCAATGGTGATATCCACGCTGGAGTGTGGGGCTCAAAGATGCCAGTATCTCTGGATCGCAGAACTGATGTGAAGAGATGGGACTCTAATTAGAAGAATAAAAAAGATTAAAGATCTTCTGATACTACACTCTGGCTCTATACACTGCCGTGCAACTGGAGGGTCTATCTATGCAGTCCCTCAGCACACGCACCCACAGAGACCATTGCAACTGCGTTGGCACCAGTGCCTGCAGAACTTGAGACCCTTCCATGGTTGAAAGCACAAGCTCCAAAAGCAAGGACAACTTCCTTTAAGTAGGAGTGTTAACATACTACGTGGGTCTTCAGCTCTTAAAGGGCTACAAAATGCCTATTTAAAGGAGATTCTGTCCAGGCTAGAGGCAAGGGTGCATGGATGCATGCACAGACAACCCACAATAGTTTAAACCTGGCAGACTACTCTGGTACTGTACCCTCCAACAGGCTGCATTGCTTATTCACACATATTTGATGAATGCATTGAAATTCATGGGTTTGCTGCACCCTGTGTTATTCCAGCTTCATGCAAGTTTAACTATTTGAATTTGCTTCATAAATTAAGCCTGTGGTTTTGGGATTCAAATCACCGAATGTTATATCCTAAACTATACAACCTGCTCTATAGTAATACCATTCCTAAGGAAAAAAAAAACGGTCTATAGTATTGCAACTATACCCACTACAGTAGATTGTAAGGTACAAAAAAGTCACTGGAAATCAGTGTATTTAACAAGATTTAAGGAAATTGGTAGCCATCTGTAAAAGGTGGTCACGGTATATTGGAAAAACCACAGTAGTATTATAGTTGCACCTAGAAGTGCCAAAAAAATTTCAAGTCCCATATGGTAAGGCCCTTCTGAGAGAGAAAGTCCTTTCCATAGCATTTACAATTTGAGGACCTCCGTAAGGAAAGATTTGTGGGTTAAAAGGCAGGATATACACATAATTAGCCCAGTGGGAGTGCTTGTGTTGAAAGATGAGCAGACATTGGCAGACTTAGGACAAAAACAGATACAAAAAGACCTCTTTGGTAAAGGGCTCAAAGATTTTCGGATGAAAAGCTGTAGGTATTATTATTTTACAGAAGGAGAATGAAGACAGAAGTTAAGAGACATGACCAAGATCACAGATAGTCAAGCAACAGGTGCTGAACTTGTATATCCTGAACCCCTAACAAGGGCTTTAATTACAAGGCCATCGTTTCTCTTAGCACACCACTTACTGCGTGTGCTTAATAAAATAATACATAAAATCAACTGAATAGACATGTGAAAGAGTAGCTATAGTAATAAAACCCAGGAAGCTTCCAGCACACTTCATTCAACTATCTCAAATACAATATCCTGTGTTTCTTCTCTATCATTGCTTGCTTTGCTCAGTAACAGCCTGCTCTCTCTCCTTTTTTTCCCCTCTCTCAAAATTTCTGTGCAATTTCTCCTGTCATTACCAATAAAAATTCTAAGGAAACAACAAAAAAGATAAGAGCAGTTCTCTTCTACCTAGAAGTCCTTAAACACAAGCACAGGACTCAACTGTTAGGCCTAAACCAATGTCAACCCTCTAAGAACTCATGTTCCAACTTATTTCAGGGCCACCAGCAGGGAAATGCCCTTTTGTACTCGAAAAGCAGGACCTTAGCAACAACCACCTTTGTTTCTAGCACAGAACGTCATGCCAACTGAGCTCTGATGATTAATGAAGACAAACAGATACTTTTTCCCCTGGTAGACATTCCAGTAATCAGTTTAGCATCCAAAACCTCTAGCTATGATCACATAGCTGAAACTTTACAGCACTGTGGGCAAGGATTGCCACGGGATACTTGTTAGGATGGGGGAAAAGATCATTCATTTTGCTGTCACTGGGGAATGCTACAATTTCAGCAAGATATCTAATAACAGCCTCTGTTTTCATTATGAACAACATATTCCCTTAGGTTCAAACACTACATCACATTCAGGAAAACATAAACAGCTTGTGAAACTGGGCCAGGAACTATAAAAGAAAACCTATTTATTCCTCAATCCTCCCCTGCCGCCACCAAAAAAAAAGTGACGGAATAATTGCAAATTGCCTTTCAGTGCAAGATTAGCTGTGGCCAAATGTTCTTATCCTTGGTAAACAGGATGCAACGTACAGAGACAATCTGCATATGGAAAAGTTACCCTGCAAAGCAAGGAGCCTGCAAAGACAATTTGCATTAAACAACAAATATTACAGTCCTATTTGTAAAAATCTCCCTCAAAAGCTCTCAATTATGCAAAAAGCTGAGGAGGAAACTATACACTGCTGCCCTGGATCCAGAGGAGATGGTGAACACCCTCAAGGTTACACTCTTTGGGATCAATGTATTCTCCTCCCTGGCACATGTATTAAAACAAATTTATTCCTTCTGCTAAACCTCTGTAAGTATTAGGATATTCTTAAAGGGGCTAACAGCAATTCGGAAAAGAAAAATCAATTGTGCGGTCCCTTGCTCACAGCAAAGGAAAGTGTGCTAATGACACAGCTACTCCTAGATGGGCAAGTCTAAAATGCTTAGAACAGTGAAAAAAGCAAGAGAGCCAGTCAAATGCACACAAAGCCACCCATTGCAAGCATATCTCTGTACCTCCACTGGAATATTTTAATTCTGAGATCTCAGCCTAGAGTAGGAAGGACTTCCGTCTCACCTCTGTAGTAGGTTAGGTAGACCAAAAGGGAAAGCATCCATGTGATCAGAGACGCTTAAACACTAATTGCACTTTTCCCAAGATCTTCTCCCTTCTTTTTCTCAGAGGAAAACAATCCATGGAGTCCCGCAGTTAGAGCACAGAGCCTATTCTTGGCACTGCCACAGAATTCATGTTGGCACAATACTTGTTCTGTTAGAAACCAATGAGCAAAAGGGCATGAGTGCTTTAGTTTCATTTAGAGAAATGGAGTTACCATGAGATTTTGCAGTAAATGCTAGATCATCTTGCAAATCTGCAATTCCAAAACTCCTGCCATGTAATACAACATGTAAGAGCATTTGTTTTTCATTTGAAAATCCCAAATTGTTTACTTTTCATTTAGCTTCATAATGCATTGGCAATAGGACAGTAACTTGAGACAGCTGGAGAAACTGAGGCATCAAACGATTAAGTTACTTGGTTAAACAGAATCAGTGACAGAGCCAAGGAAAGAGCTCTGGAGCATGAGCTTCCCTAAAACCACTCAACCACACCACAAAGGGATGCCAGCCACGTATTAAATCAGGGGCAGAGCTGCTCCTGCCTCGCTCCAGCTGGGCTGCATGGGGAGCTGAGCACAGCCCAGGATAGCAGCAGTGGTGGTAGTGGGCAGGGTGCCCCCTGCCCAATCCCACCAGGTGTTCCCACTAACCCAGGAGCAGGCTCAGGGGGGTGGGAACCCACCCACCACTGTTGATACCATGGGTTGTCTTCGGCTGAGCCCAACTCCCCATGCAACCCAGCTAGAGTGGGGCAGGAGTGACTCTGGACTACCCTAGCTGCTGGGACAGCAGCAGCAGTGCTCAGGAGAGTGGATGAATGGCAGGAAAGGGAAGGGGAGGGGAGGGGAGGGGCTATTGAGCATGGACGGGAAGGGAGGGGGTGCCAAGAGGGAGATTCTTACCTGCTTTGGGGACTTAAAAACGTCCCTATCTATTGCTCCCACTGTGTGGTCAGCTCACCTTGGGGTTGCGGGGGAGCTTGAAGCTTGGATACTCCCACACCCCCCTTTACAAAATCCTGGATCTGCCCATGTATTAAACAGCCATGAGGGGTTATCTTAAACAACTACTGGATTCATCACTCTGAGATCCTTAATTGCTTCTTATGCGTTCTTTGTTAAATGTGACCCAAGCAAAACATTTTGTAGCATGCAGAAAGTCAAAGAAAAAAAATATTATTTATTTATTTATTGAATTAAACTTAATAAAAACTAATAATTGCAATGAGTTAAGTAAACAACAAAATAAGTATTAATATATCAATGTTTAGAATGCAATATTTTATAGCACTTCCCATACCATCCTAATATCAATGGCAATTTTCAGTCTTGCCGTGACTTTAATCTTCCAATACAACCTGTCCCTCCAGTTTTGACTGGGTTCTTTGTTACGATTTCTGAAAGACTTACTGAACAGCCAGCACAAGAGTCTACAGGCTCAGAGCCTGACTCAAAGGGCCACATTTTTAGTGTGCACAACATACACATGCAAAACTTTCATATCCAAAGCGGAGACCAGACAGAAGCCATCCAAAATGTATGTGTGGAAGTGGAATCAGTTGTGCACTCATGTACTCAGCCTTAAACACTGAGCAGTTCCACTGTAAAATTAAATGTGTATAACGAAGCTCAGGCCTTCAGTACTCTTTATAAGCTCCTATACATTTTAAAAGCATAAGACAAGACAGGAGCCTACAAAACCCATGAAAAACCAATGGATCCTGGGGTAGACTCGCTCCATGCATGTCTTGACAGCCAAGGCCAACAGGCACGTGTATCATAATTTCATAGATGTCAGGGTTGGAAGGGACCTATTTGATCATTGAGTCTGACCCCCTGCCCTGGGCAGAAAAGAGCACTGGTGACCCCAGCCAGGTATTTGTCCAATCTCCTTTTAAATACCTCCAGGGAAGGGGACAGCACCACCTCCCTTGGAAGCATATTCCATATTTTGGCAACCCTTACTGTAAAGTATTTTTTCCTGATGTCCAGTCTGAATTTCCTCTCTTTGTGGAGGAACATTCCCCAGAACAGACCCATGATCCAGTGACTACAGAGAACGAGCTAACAAGGAACCAGGTAGAGGAAACACTTTTGTTAAGGGCTTCATGTTAAGGGCAAACACCCGTGTGGAATTTTAAAACCAAAATTTCAAAGTCTCCATGAGATTGAGAGGCTAATTTAATCCAGCTAAACGAAGGAGTAAATCATAACTCCAAATTCCCTAACTTGTTTTGGAAAAAATCTCCATCTAAATCTTGGTCCTAGAATATTCCCTATGCTTGCCGATTCAAGAGAGTTTGGCATGGTCATCGTGCAAACACCTCTTACTGGCTTTCATTCTGAATGGTGGAGGGTTCTTTTAAATGCAACTTGGGTACCACCAACTCTGGCTTTAGTGTCAATACACTCTCTGAATCAAAAAGTTTTGCAAATCTAAAAAGTCTGTTTTTTGCCCCCCTTTATCAAAGGTGACAATTACCCCCAGACAGAACCCATATGATGGTGCCCTTTTCTCACCAGACTCCACATCGATGGAAACCAATTGGATTCGTCCACACAGGCAAAAGCTAAGACCAAACCTGAACCTTAAAATTCCAGGAAATTCTCAGTTAACATATAGATACATGGGTGTAACAACGCAGTAAGATTTGTTTTTCTAAGATGACTGTATTCTCAACCTTAGGCAAGCAATTTTGCACAAAGAACTGCACTGAAGACCCAGTTCTCAAAATGAAGAAGTCCGATTACCACGTTTCCCTGGAAACACAAGCAAGCAATTTCTGTCATTTCCATCTGCAGTGCAGCATCTAACCAGTGTGACTGGTGTTTGCTGTACCGAAGGCAAAGTGAGCACTCACAAATGAAAGCCTGTGAATGCAAAGCCATGTAAGTTAATGGCACCAACAGTCTCATTCAATTACTCTTCCTTCAAGAGGATGCCATCCAAGCTGTCAGAACTGACGCAACACAACAGTAATGCAGAACAGCCTCCTATTCAGTTTACACAATGGTTTTTAAACACAGTTTTAACAACAGATTATTGCAGCAATACACAAAAATCCTATAAACCAGGACCAACGAGGCACACTCAGCAGACAGAAGCTAGACGACCACAGCGCTGAAAACTAAGCAGCTTAGAAAACAGAGCCTGTAATAGAGTTAGGCTCCCAGTTCCCATTCAAAATTAAGGGATTTGGGTCCCTCCATCCCATTAGGCAGCTCTGAAAAAATCCCACCTAAAAGCTTGATCCCAAAGCAGGACAATCTTCTACTCTCATTTATTCAGCAATGTGTCTGGTGGATAAACAGCTACCTGGATTGTACAGTATCCTAGCTCAAAACACTGCAGCTGGGCCTCAATCCCCAACCAGGCAGAGTTCGAGCAGGGAGTGGATGGCTTCTGGCTCCAGGAAATGGGAAGTTAGTCATTAACATTACTGCCCTCAACATGGCAGAAAGCCAACACTTCAGTCAAAAGCAGAGATGGACATTCTTGTTTTCAGCTATGAAGAAGCAGAGGACTGAAGGAAAGTGAATGGATTCTGTGGTCCACACTAGGACATCCAGGTGGATAATTGGGTCCCCCCCGTGCCAGCATTCACTAAGATTCAGATGCCCGAATTAAAGCGCATGCTTGTCGTAAGGGGAGGGGGGCGCGGGGGGGAATCACAACCTCAAAGAAGATGTGAATAATGAAAAGGTTTTGCAGTCACTAGCAGCAAAACTCTGAATCGCAGGTGCCATGAGGTCCCACAGAAAATAAATCCAGTAAGGCTCAGGGTCAGCTAAAAGAAAAGGAATGTAGGAACAGAAGAGGCCTCCTGGCCTACTGAATCCAGTCCCCTGTGTTGTCAGTGACCAAAACAGATCTGGAAAACAGATCTTACGATGACAGGCTGAGAGCCACGGGACTCTTTAGCCTGGAAAAGCGCAGGCTCAGGGGGGATCTGATGGCCACCTATAAGTTTATCAGGGGTGACCACCAGGATCTGGGGGAACGTCTGTTCACCAGAGCGCCCCAAGGGATGACGAGGTCGAACGGTCACAAACTCCTGCAAGACCGTTTCAGGCCGGACATAAGGAAGAATTTCTTTACTGTCCGAGCCCCCAAGGTCTGGAACAGTCTGCCAGCGGAGGTGGTTCAAGCACCTACATTGAACACCTTCAAGAGTAAATTGGATGCTTATCTTGCTGGGATCCTATGACCCCAGCTGACTTCCTGCCCTTTGGGCAGGGGGCTGGACTCGATGATCTCCCGAGGTCCCTTCCAGCCCTAATGTCTATGAAATCTATGAAAGGAGTCCCCACGACTGCTGTTTCCAACCCTCAACTGCAGCAACCAGGAACACAAGGCAAAACACCAAGAGCTCCTACAGCATGCTCCAAGTGAAAGCATGGGCAGCGAGGACGTTGCCAATGCCCTGGCACTGCAGCTACAGGGAAACACTGGTTAACGTGTGCTTGGAAGGTCCTAGGGAAAAAAAAAATCCATTCTACTGTACAGAGGAAGGCACCCTCATCCCCCACAGTCCACGCCAATCTGATGCAAGGGAAAATCTATCCCCGAGCCCAAGATCTGGCTAGAGACAGAAATGGAAGGAGTTATGTAACCATGGGTGTGCTACTCTCTTACCTCCAAAAATGACTTTCATCACAGAAGAATTCATTCCCAAGTCATAACAGAGGTGCTAATGAAACAGGAGAGGTTTATTTGAAACACCAGCATAGGTGGTGCAGCTTGCAAGACGCAAGCAATCTGAAGTATGCATGACGGGAAGGCTGGAGCTCCAGAATAGCTCTGACCTTTCCCAGGACCTAGGTTACAGGTCTTAATTGGATTTTGCAACCCAGCTACCAGAGATCAAGGCAGTTTTGCATGGACTTCTCTCCCTGTTTTTTTCAGCCCTGAGGCACATATGTCCCCAGAATCCTTCCTCCGTCACTTTGTACCTCCTTTCTGCACTCAGAAGGTTACAAACGTAAAGCCATAAAAGCTTTCATGCCTTCAGAGTCTGCAGAAGCTCAGACAGCTGTCTGGTACACTCACAATCCCTTAAAGGGAGGCTCTGGAGACAGTTCCTCCCTAGCAGCTTCCAACATCCAGTAAAACTTGTCCATAACTATTAGCAGCACTGACCGGCTAATCCACTGAAGTCAAAGGCAATACATCCATTCGTTTTAAAGGCCTTCATGCCCTTAAAACCAACAGGAATGTTGTACATGCCAACCCCTGCGTAATAGGTACCTGTGTAAGCACTCTGCTGCACAGAGATGCACTTATTCATGTGCTTTAAGTAAACACGTACTCAGATTGTCGGCCGTATGCAGGCTTCTACTTTTCTATGTGCTATGAATCAACACTTAAGACACCACAATGAGGCGTGCCCTAAGAATATACACTGCTTTTGAAACTCTTCTTGCTCTGCCATAGAGACCTGTAGCAGATATTTCCATTTACTCAAAAGCATATGGAAGCAGCACTGTCCCATCACGGAAAAAAAATATTCTAAAGAATTCCAGTTATTGGTCAACACTGGACTGACACATGAGCCAACACCTGCAAAGTGAACATAAATGAATTGCAGCAATACCCGAGAAAGGAAGCCACAAAGCAATTGATGCAAGCCAGCCCATCTCCACAATCTCTCCTACATCCCCCATCCAAGAGAGCACCCATCTGGTAGCACACACCAGTGAGTTCCCAGCCTCCTATCTCCCCACAAAGCACAACAACATGTAACAATGTTTGCACACCTAAGAGCCAGGCTGAAAATTCAAGCCCAAGTCTCCATATTTTGAACAACAGCTCTTTCAATTAAGATGCACATCCCACAACTTGCTCTTACATCATCATTCACTGTCCTCATATAGTATATTGCAATAAAATGGGGAGAAAAAACCTACATACTGGAAATTTCCCCATACATACACGCTGGTATTAAATAAAGCTGGTGCTTTCCTCTACAGCTTTTAATATGCTTCAAAGTCAAAGGGTTTTTGCAGGGGGTGGGTGGTTTGTTTGTTTTGTTTTTTTAGCAGTTTTCTATATTTAAAGAAGGATTATATAAAGTACATCTGCCGGGATCTTTCATCCAGAACCACTATGGAAAGAAGTGCCAGCTTCTTGATCGTCTGTGTGCCATGACAGATCCTGCTAGAAACTGTTCTGACAAGAGAGAGAAATGAAGTTTATCAAACCCATTGAGAGAAAGAGAGATGATCCAGAAGTGGGAAAGCTAAGGAATGAGACAGCTAACAGCATATATCAGCCACATCTTGGTGGGCAGAAACCGGGACATGAACCATGGTGATTTCAAACAGACACCAACCTAGGTGCCTCCAGGGTAGAAATTCCACTTATTTCACTTCACATGGGCACTTCCACAACTAGGAACAGGCTTTTCTCAGATGCAATCTGTCCTAAGAGCTGTAAAAACAGAAGCTGTCCCCTTGCACTTGAAGCAATGGCAATGACCCTGACACAACACCACAACCACTGACTCATAAGTTTTCAGAGGACTGGTTGTCTATCAGAAAAAAAAAAAAAAATGATTCCCCTAAACTTCTCTCTGCCTCTAGCCTGGGTAATAAATCTCAAGGCAGAAATACCAGGTCTGGATAAAAAGAGAAAGTAGATTTTGAAGTTGCAAGGCCTCCTCTAGAGGTTTCTGGGTGCAGTTTCTGTGTTAGAAAATCATCTGCAAAATAGAACCTGACCTCTTCACCACTTCTCAGAGATAAATTATCTAAGTCCTGCCAATTTTTGCAGGGTGCGTACAGAGAGGAACGTTCCTTCCTCCGTGCCGTGGGAAAAGTGAGAGGACCAGAACAGCGGGGGCTGCCGTCAACTTGGAGAGAACTTTCCATGTGTTCAGACGCACCCCCCTCGAGAACTTCTTCTGTCTTCGATGTTTCTAACTTGTCTGTCCTTGCAACACAGAAGCATTGGAGAAGCTTGAAAATAGTGCTGGCTGTAGTGTTAGGTATTTATTCTCTTTTCTCGGTTCCCAAAATCCTTTATTCCCTTTCTTATGAAGGTTCTTTTCCCCTTGGTTTCCATCCACTCCTGAAGTCCTCACTGAAGGCAGTACAGATGCATTTGCTCCAATTTCTATCAACCCACAGGCTGTGCGGATATAGGAGGCAGGAGCAGAATGCTATATGGCAAAGAAAGAGCCCGATCAGAGAGGCAGGGCTGCCCCCACTTGCCTCCAACTTGTTCTCAATCACCTCTTCTGAGAAAGGTGTCCCTGAGTGGGACTTTGCAGCTGTGACTACTCTGATACTTGTCCCCAAGAGACTGAATCTTAGCCCAACTGCCAAACTCTTTGCAGCAAGTTTGCCCTGTAAGCTTGGCCAGTTTGACAGCCTCCAGGATAGCCTAGCCTAGCCCTACCCATGGTTAAGGGCCTTATAGGCTTCATATGAAGCCCTTTTCAGTACCCAGCTGATTATTTATACAGCTTTATTTAAAACCCAGCAGCATGCTTCTGGGCAGCAATTTTGATTTAGTTCCCATTAGAACTCATTCTAACCTACATTACCTACTTCAACAATTAACGTGACAAAACAGGACTTGGAGCAATCTAAATGTAATATTGCCTGTGTTAAACCTTTAAAAGAAGACATGGCATTGATTTTTGACCCAAGCAAAAATCAATTGCCTCAGAACTCATAGATAAATAAGGACAATATTCCATTTGTCTAGCAAGAGAAACCATCTAAGCCAAGAGCTAATTTCCTGAGGAGATGCTCAGGTGCTGATAGAGCATTTATAAGCCTGAAAAGAAAACTACACTGACATGAGATTGTGATGAGCTGTAATGAGAAGGTTAAGATGAGGAAGAGGTGGGACATTTGAATATATAAAAGAGTTGCACAGCAGATCCACACTTTACCTGTGCTGGAGAGCAGCTTGATCTGAAAGCTGGATCCAGGAGAGGGAAGACAGAGCCACCTGCCAAGTAGAGGAGTCCCACACTGGTGGGAACGAACATGCATACAAGAGAAAGAAGGAGAGCCAGAGACACAGAGCTTCTTATTACAAATTATTAGGAAGGGCCTTACCTTCAACTCCACAAAAGAAAACCAGTGATTCTGAAAGTGCTTTGAAAATCCAGATGGTACCAAGTAATTTAGGTCAAGATTTAATTTGCCAAAAAAAAAAAAAATGGGAACAAACTGTTTTAATTCATGTGTAAAGTCTCAATGAAAACATGCTCTAAAGTTTCCATATTCACACACAGTAGTAAATTCCTAACTACTAGAGGTGAGACTTTTCAGATCTTTTACCACGATCTTCGCAAGAACTAAAGGTCAACCCAGTTATAAGTGCTTTTGCAAAACCCAGTCTGAAGTATTTTCTCCCTGCTCCAGCAAGTAAAACCATCGGTCCAGATTTACAATCCAAGTCACCTTGAATGACCAAAAGCTAACAGCATAAATAGCGACGACTACAAGCAGACATTTAAATTTTCTCCAGTAATAGGTTGATCCCCTATCCTGGGGTTCCCATCTTGCCTATGCAGACTCTATGTTCAAAAGTTAAGGTCTCTGGAGCCAGGACTGTGCATTGTGCATCTTGGAGAGGTCGGCAAAGGTTATTTGCTAAGCACCAACCATAAGAACGTTTTTCACATTGGAGGTACTTGCAGTTCCCATTATACGGGAGGAAGGCTGAGGGCTTAGAGAAAGATACCCTGGTATTTACCACGGACCACCAGAGAAAAGCACACACACTCCAAACAGACCAGAATCCAAGCTTTCCCTCCTGCAGGAGGACTAACTTGTGTGTCAACCCCACGGTGCAGCGCATGAGCATAATTCATGCATGAATCTGGCAGGCCTTTTTGGATTACAGCTGGCATTGTACCTTTTCCTTGGATGCAGACAATCCTGGGTATGACTAATTCCTTATCATTAACCCACCTGAGGAAAGGCCCTTTGTTCTGAGCACAAAGTAGCAGCTCGCATTTCCTGTTACACTTCAGCATTGGTAAATTGCAAGGAAATCCTTGTATAAATGGAGGTAAACAGGGCTCGAACCAGATACACAGCTAAGCTTTTAGAAAGCCACTGTAGAGCTTGTTAAACAATCTTAACATATTCAAACACATTTTGCTGTCTGTTTTGATAAAAATTCCACCTAGCCGCCACCACTGTTATTCATTCAGGTTTCTGAGTAACGCAGCAGTTTGATCAGTCAGATAGGAGAGATGGTGTTGAGGAGAGGAAAACTTAGGTGAGCTATTGTCATCGGATTTCCTGCCCTAAAAGGGTCTAGGAACCTGAACAACAGATGTACAACAGTCTTCAAACTAACACGGCTAATCCCCTCTCTCTACTCCTGGATGACCGTTTCTAAAAAGTGATTCACGCCTTCATCTCCCATTTCTAAAGAAGAGAGCCTCACTGTATCCAAGAAACAAAAATTCAAATGGACAGCTGGCTGGGTCAACAGCCTTCAACCACAGACCGCAATTGTTTCCCACAGATAAACTGGAGCTCTCTTACCATCTAGGTACGTATAACATGCTAAGCATGGCATTTGGGTGCAAACCATCCCTCACCCACACTGCAAACAACCTAGTTCAATAACACATTTCTGCTTTACCTGCTGTAACAAAATCAAGCGAACTATTTGTTCTTCTAATCTGGTAGGACTATGCTACACATAGGCTTTACTGTGGCACAAATACTTGCATTCCACCGACAATGGATGCTAGTGCAATCATAGTACCGAAAGGTCCCACTGTGTTAGACACTGTACGAGCACAGTAAGAGCATGGGTTGGGGAAGACGCCATTATCCTCATTTCACCAAGAAGCAAACCAAGATGCCAAGATTATACTGACTGCCCAAACTAACACACGGGATACAATGACTGATGCAGAAACCTAAGCCAGAACGCCAGGCTCACGCACAAGTTCTTTACCCACCAGCACTTTAACCAGTCTCTCTCCATTCACAACAAAGCCATTCAAATAGTCACAAGGCCAGGAAGAATCTGAATACTCACTTGTCAAACTAACAGCAGATATGAATTAACTATCAATAATCCTTAACCAACTGACCTCCACGTGTACACAAAGGATTAGGAATTTTATTAAATATTATGGTCTGGTGGCTGTTATCATAACTGATTCAAACTACCCAAGATATTCAGCTGTTGTGTGCTGTATGCAGGAAGCAGAATAGCTTGTACTGTACACAAAGAGATGTGACAGTGTGGGGTTAGAAGATTTCAAGTGACAGAAAGCAGATTAAACCCTCCTTCTGACAGCAGTCTAGTGATCAACAAAGCAACACCTTTGTGCTGCCGCTCAAGTTGTCTTCATGTGTTTCACACATCTACAACTAATGGCAAATGCTGCGTAGGTTACTGCAGGCATCACAAAGCCTGAAGAAAAGAAAAATAAGGTACCCACTAGCTCCAGGACCATCTGGTACATGCGCAAACAC
This sequence comes from Crocodylus siamensis, assembly GCF_052110815.1. Classification (NCBI taxonomy): domain Eukaryota; kingdom Metazoa; phylum Chordata; order Crocodylia; family Crocodylidae; genus Crocodylus; species Crocodylus siamensis. The sequence goes on along the minus strand of NC_143406.1, from coordinate 6,918,326 downwards.
TGCCCACACCTCCCGGCACCAACAGCTATAGACAGTCAGGGCACCCAAAAACACAAATAAACGTAAAACATGCATGTATCTCTCATTAATCCAGCAATTAACTCTTCAGCAAGACAAATACACTATTATAGCTATTACCTCATATTCTTTCGCTGACATTTGTTTCCCAAAGGATGTGCTGAAACCCTGACAGTTTGGATGTCTTAAGAACAATTCTCTTTTCCAAATCATGGGAGAAAATACAACAGAGATCAGCCCTAAAAGAAAGAAAGATGCCAGGGATCTAGATTCAGAGGCACTTGTTTTTTTTCTGTAAAACTGGATTATGATACTTGTTACCCTACTACAAAACTATAACAAGAATAACTCTGCTTATATGAATGGGAAATGATCAGTGAAGGGGATGGAGAACAGTGGGCACGATTCTGCTCCCCTTTGGATGCCACTGTACACAAAACGAGATTCACAAACCTAAGCAAAAGTGCCAAAAAACTTCTTCTGTAGATAGAAAATTGCCATTTAGGTGCACAAAACAAACAGAATTTAGCCCAGTGATACCAGTTACAACACTGTTCCTCAGTTTTAGGATGTGAAGCAGTGGGATTTTACTTAAGGTTTTTCTCAAATTAGGACCTTCCTTGTACACTGTGGCATTAAAATGAATTGAAACAAAACTAAACATACCTTTATATTGTTTCAGGTTTTCAGGAATCAGGTGTGTCCTTGCATGCAAAGAAGGTGACCACTTTTGTCTATATTGAGAAGGGTGTTCTGCTCTCTCCAATTCAAGCATCTCAATATTTCAGGAGCTAAAGCAAATATAGCATCAGCGTTTTGAAAAGACAGGGCAGCACACAGCTCCTGTTCCTCAAAAGCAGCCTCTAATTTCAGGTGCCGAACCTGAGATACTCAGCCCATTTTTCATGTGTGCACCAAGCATCTATGATTTAATGGGAGATGGATGGAAGCTGGGGTGCTTCTCACCTCTAAAATAAAGTCAGGTCCTAGGTGCTCTAAGCCAAGCATTCACACAGAAATGATAAAATAGGGGCCCCAATGAAAGAATGAACGGTCGCAAAGTGAACAAATGGCAAAGCCAGGACCTACAGCCAGGACCCCATTCACCCTCCCATCCTTCTGGTTTTTTAAATCATTTTTATATCTGTTACTTGTAACATTTGAAACAAAGATGAGTCCATTACAAACTGACTTACGAAAGCTCTGTCCTCAAAAGCAAAACCAATACAAAGTTGGAACAGGGCAAAAAAAAAACCAAAAAAAAACAGGATGTAGTTCTTGTAAAAATAAAGACCCTTTTCATGAAGAAGGTTACCAAAATGGTAACGTTTGACAAGCTCAGAACAAAATACACCGAGAAGTTTTATCTTCAGTCAGATGCCAACAGTGCTGCAGATCTGTTTAGCATACACATGCCATTTAAAAAGGTAGAAAAAAGAAGAGCAGTAAAGGAAATGAGCAAGGGGGAAATACTGGGTTGCCATGAATCTTGACAAAATGGTAACAGCAGTACCATGCCGCTCGCCCTCCAATCCTGCATGCATGTCCTACATTTCCAATGGGTAGCACAGCTTCCCAAGCGAAGTATAAAGCACTATGAACTGCTTAAAAACATTCAATACAACTTCAGGACTATCTGGTACATGCCCAAGTGACAAAGGCTGGTGCTCAATTGCCCCATCAATGTTTTTTATCCCTACTTCAAACATAGATGAAAGTCAGCTTAACTCTGCTTGGGGATCTATGTATTTAAATGTGATCAATTTAGCGTAGATTAGCAAAACCAAAGGTCATGCTTTCAAAGCAAACCTGATAAAGCAACATGATGAAGAATGCCCAGTTTTCAAAAGCTTGTTGAACTTTATCCCAACCATTAAGATGGGCCAATAAAATATATCTTCCCAGAAAACCCCAGTTTTAAAAGTCCCATTTTCAACACTCAAGAACAGTGAAAGTCTCAGTGTAAGTCAGTGGGATGTAGGCACTTTCTAAACAGTTACCCAGAGCCATGACGTGTAAAGACATCAGCATGTTGTACTAGGATCAGTGTGGGCCAGAACTGGAAACTAAACAGGTGGTTATAAATGAAAGAGTTGTGTTCATCCTGGAACTGAATTTATTATGACAGACAGGAATTCAATCTAACACTCACTGAGTCAGCAGAAACAACTCCCACTGGGACCAATGAGAGTCTATTGGGGATCTAAGCAGAGACACGGGTTTTGATTTTTATAACTTATGAAGAATTTTTTTAATTCATTTTTAGCCCACTGCTGTATTACACGGGCTGGGGCCTTTGAATAGTGACACTAGAAAAAAAACGAGTTACTTTACTTTTAAAAAGTAAAATCATTATGTTGACCTCAAACGGTGTCAATCCATCCATGTCAAACGAAGCACTCCAGGTTTACACAGTCAAAGAATCAGTCCACTGTGATCAGGACAATGACTTCCAGAAACATCAGTCTGAACAGTCAGTCCACGGCGCATAAAGTAACTGCACTGACTCCTAAAACATCAGCACTGAGGGATCCGAGTCCATCCTCAGAAACATGTAGCTAGTCTTGCATTTAATAGGAGTACAACTTGGGGATGCACATGCAAAACACGGCTTGCGCAACATAGGTCAGCAAACTAGCTAGTATCAGTGTTGAAAATGTGAAGGTTACAGAGTGAATAAGCCAGGGAGAAGAGTCCTCAACCACCTCCTGGAACAGAGAACTATTACGGTGTTAACAGCATATTTAAGAAAACCCACATCGGTTTGTGCTTTTCACATCTCAGACACGTTTCAAGGCCTTTAAGTTTTGTTGTGTCACTTTCTATATGAAATAGTTTCCAAGTATGTCTTTATAAGATCGGTGAGGATGATGCATGCTATTAACATAAGTTGTATGTTAAATCATACCCGAATACAGGAGACCCTGGGTTACTTCACCTGTGGGCTAATTCACTGGTATGGGTTAATTTCCCATTGAGATGATTCCCCACTAGCACTCTCCTGCTTCCTCCCCAAAATTATCACCTCAGTTGGTCACCTGTTGGATAACTCACTGTTATTTTCATTCCCCTTGGATTGATGAATTAACCAGAATTTACTATACACAGAGTTGGCCCCTTAATTGCTTTCCTTATCATTTGAATGTGTATGGGGATTTGTGGTCTATCTACATGAAGTTTTCCTTCTGGAAAAAAAAAATGTCCTAGACCTTACACTACTGGGTAAAACAATGAAAAAAATCAACATCAGTGCTCTGTGGCCCAAAAACAGACTTGCTTTACTCTCACAAGTAGTTCCATTAACTTATGTATTGTAGAACAGACTGTAAACAGAGGTTTTCTTGATATGCAAAATCTCTACTTCATCCTTTACCACCTCAGGATTGTTCTCTGTACAGTTCTTTGGCATCCAGTATGCCCGAGAGACCCCCTACAGGTAAAGTCTATCAGGCAATTTTTGGGAAAGTTGTATAAGCTACTTTTAACGTTCATAAAATGCATCAATATGCTGTAATATTCTTCAGCCTCTCCCCCCCATCTCACTCCCTGTCAATTCTTAGGAAAACACCACAACCAGGAGGTGACTACAGCTTAATAAAGCAGAGTGGAAGTAAAGTGAAGCTCATTTTCAACAGCTGCTTGCTTTTTCCATGTGAGCCAACATGCCAGGTAAGGTGAAGGGTATTGGCACATCAGAAGAAAACAGTATGAGCTGAGATCTGCCAACTGGATCTTAAGAGCTGTAATGAGACAAACCAATTTTCCCAATGAGAACCATTTCCAAAGTTACTGGCCGAGCATACCATGTTGACAGGCAGATTTAGGTCATGTTTTCAGGCCGTACAGTTTAGTGCATAGGCTGGGTACCCCATGAAGCTAGAAGATCCCAGGCCTGCCTTCACACAAGGACTAAAACAACATGAGCAAACTGGAATAAAGCAAGCAAAACATTACTTGGAAGAAGTGTGCCTCAGTGTTGTGCAAACATCTTACAGGAACAGGTCCAACAACATTCAGTGCTTTGAAAGCATGGATTTATGATGTGAGCCAATTTTAAAAGGCAGAAAGGGATGGAAGAGAGAACTCAACCTCCTTCAGTTCGGAGACAGCCGACCATGCTGGAGCACCACTGCAGACAAGTCCATAGCTGTAATTACAGGTAATCGTTCTGCACATTTACTCTGCCCATGGTGAAGCTGGATAAGGTAGCAATAAAGATGACAGGCTAGCTATTTAATATATGCAAATTAACAAACTGGGCCCTTGGGGAGAAATTCTAATTGGTAATCAGGAATCCATACAAATCATTACAAGGTATTCAAGACAGCAGCAAGAGGGGACCATGGTACAGGATAAGTTATTCAAGGTCCATTACATCTCCAAGGCAAAAATTGGTTTCATCAAGGTGCTGATGGATGTATTTTCTCTTTTGGGGCAAGAATACCTTAATTTCCTCATCATGGTTATTTTAGAGAGGAGAACAGCCGAATTAGGAGTTTAAAAGAATCATCACTTAAAGCAAAACTCACATGGAGACAAAAGGAAGGAGAATGAAGCTCACAAGCAAAGATCATTGGGGGAAACCTTAAAAACTGTGCAGGGGTAGTACACTCTCACAAGAATACCCACTACGCTCACCATGGCAATCCCAGGGACTAATGGGATTTGGAAAGAAAACTCCACACAACACTAAGCTCCCAGGGCTCATCTCTACCACTGCAGGAACACAGCCGGGTGAAGATGGGGTTCGGCATGCCTCACCCACTGACATTGGCAGGTACATGCCAGACCCTCTATGGCTCAGCAAGTAGCTGTCACCCAGAAACAGTCTGAAACAGCTAGGCATCAACACTGTGCCATTCTGCAAGAGTCTATGGGCAGTCAATCAGAATATGGGAAACAGCTAGAGAATGAGAAAAGTTGGGTTACTCTTCAGGACTCGTGGACTTGTGCCCCAAGTTTTTGCGTTTTATGAACAACTGCACAGGATTTCAATACCACTTTTCCGAAGCACCTAAGCGGGCATGTGGGACAATGCTGAAATATTCTATAAAAGAGCTCCTTCAAATGTAATGGATATACTATGATCCTTCATTATACTGTTTTGAAGGAAGAGAGACAAAACCAGCTGGCCTTGGCAATTAGTACATGTCTACAAAAACTGTCCATTCCTTTGTCATATGTGCAATCAGGCAAACAGCTGAAGGGGAAGGGTCTGGACTGGCCAGTAGTGTGGACATCCATTACTGCAAGCCACACTCCTGCCATTTAGAACCAGTGGTCCCAGCTTGCTCAACAAGCAATCATGGGATAAGCACTGAGAATTCTCAACTCTGGGAGGAAAGGCAAGGGAGGAAGGAGAACAAATTGAACTATCAAGGCAACTGAACTGAAGATGAAAAGATTCAAAAGGAGGATGCACCCTGGAAGGACAAGCAGAGAATCCCGGCAGTTAACAGCATCTAGAACAGGCCAATAGATAAATGTCACATATGTGACAGCTGCATCCCATCATCAACTGCTCTATATGAGGTAGTGGCACAAACAGTTGCAAGAGGCGCTTTAATCTCTTTGGTAGTGTTAGAGTCTAGTTGTTACCTTGCATCAAGAAGCTTGTCTAACTTAATCCCAACTATACCACTGGCCCAATAAAAGATATCGCCTCATAAATCCTTGCTTCTTTCATCTCTGTGAAAGATTCCCTGGGAAGCGTGTTCTACTTGGTAAGTCACGTCAGCCCAAACACATGCAACTCATTCTCCAAAAAAAGAAAGATGCAGTATCTTGGTCAGCCAACAACTGCCATCTCTGAGACTATGGAGCTACAAACCAGAATGATATCCAACAAGGACATACAGTCACAGTAACCATTGATGGGCTGCATTTAAAGTAGAATCCCAAAAAATAGCATGATCAAGGCCATTTTAAAAAACTCCAGTCACGTGCCTGAAGGCAAACAGAATCCAAGTAAAATCAGTCTCAAATATACCATGGCAATCTTTACACATTTTAATACTGCATGTAAATGAATTCCTTAATCCAAACCTTAATCCATTCCCTTGCTATTTATGGTTGATTTCGAAGAGTTAGACATGGATCCCCTCCCGGTGAATCTGCTTTTGCTCTTTCTTACTTTCCCCTGGCTGACTAGAAGAGCAATAATCTCTCAACAAACTATAATTCAATAAATCTTGTTTAATTCAACCCACTTCACAGCCAAATTTGTTCATCAGGCTGCAGTAAATTACAGATGTGCTTCCGAACCTCACTTCTGCAGAGACACTTACTGTTTAACAGCTGTATAAATTGACACCGGTGTCTAAAACCAAGGCTCTGAGCAGCAGTAAAGCTACCTGCAGGCTGGACAGCACATGGTACATGCAACGGAGGGTGGGGGGTGTAATTTCTAAGAATAGCTGTTGTTTTTCTAGCTCCTCTAGCTGAAGTTTGCCAGCTACAGGAAGCAGGCCAAACCTACTGTATCCCTTCAGCATGTTTTCATAGCATTAGCCTTTAATAAATATAACACCCCACCCTCCAAATGTGGCAGTCCTTGAGATCCATGCCCTACTGCAAACAGAAAAAGTCATTGTTTTAAGTATTTAGATTAGAAACTGGCACTTTAGAATAAGTAGTGACTTGTACTGTAGACAGCTATCAAAGTCAACTTGGCAAAGCATAGGTAAGCTAAGCTAGGGCAGGTACAAAGGGCCTGGGCTTTGGGCCCTACAAGGTAGAGAACCCTGTATATCCCTTCATTATTTATATTACAATAGTACTTACCAACTCCAACCAAAATTGACGCCTCAGTTTGCTAAGTACTGTACAAATACAAAGTAGCAAGAGACACTCCAAGCACCTACAAACTCAAAACCTAAATAAAATGACAAATCCTCCTTCCCCACCACAAATAAAAAAAAAAAAAAAAAAAGAATTAAGGAAGGGAAGTGTAACTATACCTTCTTTTTACATATCAGCACGGATCCTGGTTTTCTCTGTTAACAAATCGCAAGTTCTCCAACTAAAACCCCCAAATTCATGATTAAAATGAAATGCCACTATACATACAGGCATCAAGTGAACACAATGTTTTATTGCTATATTTACTATTCTAAAGCAATCTGGAAGCCTACAAGTGCCTCAATCACTATAATAACATAAATTCTAAGTACCTATACATTTTGGCATTTGATTTTCAGTTTTTTATCATGGAAAATCATAGCTCCCCTTGCCCCCTTAGCTCACCAGGACGCAGGTCCAGGCCACTCACTCCCGCTCCCCCCGCCCCTCATAACTCTGCCACTACCTCTGCTGCTGCTGGGCAGGCAGGGGGTGCTTCACCAGGGTGGTATGGGGCTTGCAGCAGCAAGGAGCTTCCTCCTCCTGGCCCTGCTGCACCAGATCCCACTCGCTGGGCTGCGAAGGCCCTCGGTTAGGTGGGAAAGGCAGCAGGGCAGGCGGCTTGAGCCCACAGCAGGCAACACATATCCTCCTCCACCCCCTCTTCATGCACAAATCTGGAGGGCATGCGCCCCCTGACCCCTCTCCCCCAGAAGCGTGCACAGTGGCGAATAGCCAGTCCCAGCCCCTGTGACCCCTAGATGAGCCACTCACAACCCTGTCCCACTCTCTGTTTGGGCCCTGTGGCTGCACATGGGCATGGGCCCTAAAACCCATGTACCACCCTAGCTGGGAAACAGCCCCAGCCCTGCCCAACTCCCTCCCTCTGGGGGCCTCAACTCTCCCTCCACCCACCACCAGACTTACCTGCAGGAGCTGCTCTCCAGGCTACCTGGCACCAATGTGCGTGCACATGCACATGGCACCCCTGCCTGACCACCCTCCTCCCATTTCCCCCAACCCCTTGGAGACTGGAGCTCTGCCAGCCTGCAGAGAGCTCTTTGCAAAAGTGGAAAATCTGTGCATTTCGCCATTAAAATGAAAAACCCAGATCTCTGCATGTCAGATACAGGCCCCAACTGCACATCCTGTTAGGCAAGTCTTTAAGTACGTTTAAGTACCTTGCAGAATCGCCCTGCTCAAGTCATGGAGCAAACCTCTGCCAGAACAGGAACTAGAGCCAGAGTCTTAGTGCTGTGTCGTTCTTTCCTACCAGGTGTCAGGACTTCAGCCTCATATGAGCATTTCCCTATGCTCTCTCCCCTACTTTACTGATTAACCATCTTGTGAGGCCCCCCCATGAGCTGCTGTTGGCTGAACCCCAATACTCACGCACAACTCTTGCTCCTTTTTTGAATTATTCTGGATTTCCACTGGCCTGACTCAAAGAAGAATTGAGTCCCCTATTCTGCACTCCCTAATGAGCAGCATCTCTCAGCTTACCTTTGCATAACTAGGATATGGAACAGAACAAACTCCGTCTTAGAGTAAAGCACACAGCAAAATGAAAAAAACCCAGCTCATGTCTAGCAGATTTATTCAGCAACTTAAAAGACTCATGTAAAATCTGGATTAAATCATGAAAATCCAATTAACTACCATGGAGGGAGATACTAGTTAAAATCCCAACACCTACCTGATGCAAAACTTTGGGAAATTTCCCTAATTTTCCCTTCTCCTGACACTATCCAGCCACCTATTTTATATAGATTTTTGTGTGAAGACCTTACTTATTTTGTACTCAAAATTTCTGCACCTATGGTTCTTACAGCAACTTTCTCAGTTCAAATATGGAAGTGAATTTCAAGAGGCTTTGCATCAGGCTCTAAGGGAGGTAAGCTACTGCAACCTACCCTCAGACTCCACGCCCTCACCATAACCCCAATGAAGTTAGAAAAAACAGAAGGGATACAAAACTTGGCCACAGGTCCCTAATGTGCCTTGCATTCATTTTCTTGATCAGCCATGCTTGTTTACATCACATGGAACAGCTGTCTGAGCATGACCTTAAGAAAACTTTGAGGTCTGGAGGCTAAGAGGAGTGGTTACATAATAATCCAAATCGGCAAACAAGGTCAAAATTTGTCCAGAAAGAAAGAAAAGGTTTTAAAAGGAACTGATCTGTTGCAGCATCTGTTCAAGCACACGTGCCACTTCAAAGACATGTTTTAGGCACTTACGAAAGGTAGACGTGGGAAGTAACGTGACACTATTATGAAGGCAGGCCCCAATCCCTATCTTCTTGCTCATGAATGAACTGCAACGCCTTTGGGGAGTTCAAATGGAACTAGTTTGGCTGTGTACAGGTATAACACTCTGCTACCTGATAACGAGCTGCAAGATCAGGGCCTAATCTCACCACTGAAGATTATGTATTGCTTACTTTTAGCTTTACCTCAAGAAAACATTTACAGGACTATGGGCCAGCCTGCAAGGGAAAAGCTATGGTTTCCCACATTTTTCTCTTTTAAAGGAGAATCCATTTTTGAAATTTGTTGATCCATTTTTAAAGTTTGTTTGTGACCCTTTCATACATTCCTGTAACCCACTTTTGGGTCATGACCCGGGGGTTGAAAAACCCTGATCTAGTCCAACCCCTTGCTCAAAACAGGACCATTCCCAATTACATCATCCCAGCCAGGGCTTTGTCTAAGCTGGGTCTTAAAAACCTCCAAGGATGGAGATCTGACCACCTCTCTGGGGAACCCGTTCCAGTGCTTTGCTACCCTCCTACGAACAGAACACATGTTCACACTTTGGTGAGGGGGAGAGAAATCTTAGACTGGGTTCTGCCTTTTTAAATCAGTCTGTATATGCCAAACTTCTCTTCTGTTACAGGTATAAACCAGTTTCCAATCACTTATACCTGTAAAAGTGTAAAGTCTGTACCTGGCTTGAGTGAGAAAGAATTTCTCTAATATCTAACCTAACTTCCCTTGCTGCAATCTGAGCCCATTGCTCCTTGCTGTCATCTACCATCCCTAGAACAGTCCAGCTCCATCCTCTTTCAAATCCCCCTTCAGGTAGTTGAAGGCTGCTATTCAATCCCCCCTCAGTCTTCTCTTCTGCAAACTAAATAAGCCCAGTTCCCCCAGCCCCCTCACCATTTTCAATACCATCCACTGGACTCTCTCCGATTTGTCCAAATCCTTTCTGTAGTGTGGTGCCAAGAACTAGATGCAGTACTCCAGATGTGGCCTCATACACCACCATCCTGCCTTCACTCATACTCTTAATCTGGGCACCATCTTTGATTTGGACAGTTCTCAAGGTCCTCATATCCAAGCTCTGCCAGTTGGACAGACTCTTTTTTCATGACGTTTCCAAAATAAACCCTTTGCTATCTATCCACACAAGGATCATTTGTGCCTCAATTATTGCAGCAGCCTTTCTTCTGGCTTTGATGAACACAGTCTTACCCTACTGGTATCCATTCATTCCTGATGCTGTTGCAAAATGGATTTCTTTAGCATGTTGTTTTGACCACATCACCACTCTCTACACGTCCCACAAGTGGCTCCATCTTCTCTACAGCATGAAATATAAGACGTTTTCTAGGCGCTTTGTGATCTACCTCCCATTCCATTATCAAAACATGGACTAAAATGTCCCATCAGCTCAAGATATTCTCCATCACCTGCCTTTTAGGTTTTCCAAATAGCATTTTCACCTTTTTTTCTTCCTCTGTAGTCCTGGGGAGAACTCATCATTCAAAATCTTTGCTGTGATGTCAACAAAATATCTTGACTATAGCAAAGCTGCTTATGTGCTATGACAACTGCCTGGCAGACTAGCCAATGTTTTCTCATAGTTTCCCAGAGCTTCTCTATCCCTCTGCTGTCTCTGGTCTTATACTTTAATTGTATGCTGTCTAGCATGGAACGGTCTTCTAGTTCTGTGTTTGTACAGGACCTACCACAATGCAGACTGACTTTCCTAAGAGCTACGGGCTGCATAAACTAACAATAAACATTCAACCAAATGAATCCTTAATTTACTTTGGAGAATGCTCGTTTTGCTCCAGCTCCATTTAAATCAACTAGATTTATCCCATGAGCAAAATCAACTGGATCAACTAAACTCCATTTAAAATCAACTAGATTTATCCCATGAGCCAAACAAGCTCAGCTGTTCCATGGAGACCAGACAGCCATAACATCCAACTGAAATCCTACAACTGTCACAGAAGCAAAATTTTCTACAACTAAAATACTATGAAAGTGAGAATAAGTCAACCTGCCATCTAGTTGCCCAGAGATCAACGTATATACAACCTTTGCAGCACAAACAGCAAATGCCATTAGAAGACATTTCTCTCTTCAAACATGAACTAAACTAGCTGAAGAACAAAAAACAATCAATCTCTTCTTAAGCATTTTATTTCTTCTTTTCCTCATGAGCCAACACCTTCTATTTCTTGAGGCCTCCCAACCAATTTTCAGTCATCTTTGTCATGGTACATGCAGAATTCTATGTTCAGGATGGGAAATAATCATGACAAAACAGATGGCAAGAGTCAAGTACCTAAGTGGCGCTCATGATACAACTTCCTTATTCCTGCTTCCAGAAGGAAGGAATCTACTTTCCAAAGCTCCATCCCCTACTGAAAGAAAGAGCAAGCCGAAGAGAGTGAGCGAGCCAGCAAGAGGGTAAAAGGGTGAGCAAGAGAGAAAGAGGGAGGAAGAGGAAGAGAATTTCTTGGCCATAAGATTCTGCGTGTTCAAAAGCCTTTTGGGCACCTAATGACATTTTTATACATTTGCATACACATGCTTCTCATAAACTAGGTGCCTTATTTCGGAGGTAGAAAACTGAAATACAGCCGTCATGGGAAGGGAGGCACACTCCTTGCTGCAATTGTATCACTAGGAGTTGCCTGGCATAGCCCCTGCATACAGACTCCTCCCCACTAAAAACGCAGGACTCAGAAAATCAATAACGCCTCCCTGGTACTCAGATAAGGCTGATCTCTTGACTGATATCAGCACCAGCCACACTAAATAAACAGCAAAGTGGTTGCAGAAATAAATGGCCTCCTCGCAGCCCTCCCCAAAGAGGAGTGATACAACAAAGACATCACATCAGAAACACTGAGAAGAATGAGGTCTTGACATGCTCCCAGAAGGAGAACAGAAAAACGATGTTCTGGTGTACTGTGGGAAAGGGCCCTTGACAGAGAAGGCTTCTCAACCTGTCTGCCAGGATTGTCCTTAAGGGGACACTCAGCTGTTCCAACCCCAGTGACATATTCCATTTAAATAGCTAGGCAGGAAACAAGTGTGCAGCACAGAGCACATTCATCAACGTAAGCCAAGGAACTGGCTATAGTTAGTGTTTGAGACCGAATAGTTCCTCCCCTGTATCTCTTTTGCCATGAATGATTTTGTCTTGCTGTGTCCTGTGCTAGCTAATGATGCAATAGATATAAGGAAATCCCAAAATAGAATACCATACATTTTATCTTATGATCAAGTTATAGGCATTCCAGTAAGTAATTGCTTTATCTTGCAAATTTATTGCTTTCATACTTTCCAGCTCTGAAGCATACATTGTTGGACAGTGTTTTACAATGTAATAAATCACAAGCTGTTCTTCCAAAGCTTCCCCCCCAGAAAGGAGACCAGCAGAAAGTCTTAGGGCAGCATGCATGTTACAGCTAGTGTGAACTGTCTGGATCCCAAGCTATACAGTCCAAGTAGCTGTCAGAGTCCCCATGATCAGTCTGGGCATCACAAAAGACATTGGTTCCATTTGCAACTACATTGGTTATTGGGTTTTGTTTTGGTTTGGTTTTTTGAATTGGAAGAGGAATCAGTGGAATTTGTATTATCCAGATGTCTGCAAGGATGTATGGGTGTCACCTCAGAGTGAACTTTTATTCCACTAGGTTGGAAGTGACTTATTGTCCATTGTCACAAGAGGAAGGAATCTGTTACTGTGAAACATTCCAACTATCAGATGACCCTGCTTTTCAACTATGACATGCAAGTAGCAGCCTTTAATAAAGAAAAAAAAGAAGAAATTCAGTCTTGGTAGGCACCTACACATGATAAAACCTGCCACAACTCGCTTCCTCTCCCATTGCCTTCAAGGAGCATGCAAAGAGCTATAAAATATCCTCTACCTAGAAGGCAATGTTTGCATTCATTTGTTGAAGATGCACAAGTATGAAGTCAGTAAGAAAGCACTCTAGATTTAGAGTAAAGGCACAGCCATTCCCTCAACAGTTGGTGCAGAGGTCACCATGTACAGAAGATGGCATGGGAGAGTCTGTTACCAGCCTAAGAGAAACACACCCAGCAATACAAACCAGTGCTGTACTGTCTATAACTGAGGTTATGCTCCCAGAGCTGGGACATTAAGTCTGTTGTGAATAGCACAATAATGAAAAACTGCATCCAAAAGAAATACACCCCAGTACAACTCTTCTCTATTAGACTTCCCAGCAAGCATTAGGCACATGACAGTTACTGCTTAATTTGTACACTGCAATCAGGTATGGATGGCCCTTCCCAGTTCCAACTCCACTCCTCTGTCCTAAAGAGTATGATGATTCTTGCTTGGAAACAGTTCAATGCATATATTATTTCTGAACACATAGTATTTGGTATGTTATTTAGTATCCAGGAAAAGCTGTGTCATAATTACAACAACATGCGCAGTGTTGCAAAGTCAGTTCTTCATCCCTGGCTTCTCAAGAAGGCTCCACTTCTGCAGTAAAACATTTGCCTTCCTAACACAAGAATTACTTTTCACTCCACATAGGGATTTATAAACTGCCCTGCCAAGCAGCAGTCAACTTGCCAAATTATAGCTCTGCATAGGCACTGAGCTGCAGCGCCAAGAAGAGAGGTCTAGAGCAACAGAAAGCTACATTTAAAACCAAAATGTTACCGTCATTTACTCTAAGTACCACTTACAGAACAGAAAAAAATTCTGTGGGGGATGTTTTCAGAGATGTTCAGAGGCAATTAGATGCACAGTTTTTGTTACTGTTAGCAGAAAGTGCAGATGTAATTCTCTCCTCACTACAAAAAAAAGTCATGTATCCTTTAGGAAACAAGATTATGAAAACACAAGCCCATATTTACTGCTAATGCTTTGTCACAATAGCCAAACTGCAAATTGGCTTTTTTCTAATTCCTTGTTTTGTGGGTATAAGTAAGCAATAAAAGTTTAGTAGGAATAGTACTCAAAGCTGACTGACAGCTTTCTGGCTTGACAGACGCTATCCCATAGACAAGTATATTCTTGTCCTACCGGGCCCATAGCTTCCCCCTCAAGAATACTTAGAATATTCCATACAGGGACTTTTATCTATACTGAATCCAGAACGAAAACTAAATCACCACAATTACAGGGTTAAGTCAGTCACAACAGGAGGGAGAAATTGAGATACTACCAGGAAAGAAAAAAGATTTGGGGCATTTTGGGTGAGATTTGCAAGGGGATGTACTTACCTCGGGCTGGACCCTGCAGAGGAACATAGCCAGCATAGCACAGGGAGACTATTCACACACATACAGTTAAGCACTTGCGTAAGTTTTGACAGGATCAGGATTAAAAACAACCCCATCGATACACATGCACATACCATCCATCGCACCTGAATAGTACTCATTGGGTCCAAGGGCAAAGGAGTTAACTTACATACCAGCTATGTATTTAGTGTAGAAAAGGTCTCTGAGATAGGATGGAGAAAGTCCATACAGTTACAAAAAACAAAAAAAAGAACCCCACACAGAGCCTAGATCCAGAAATATGATTTACAATGGCTTAAAATGCTCATGAAGACACCATTTTGACTGCCATGGTCACCAACTGCAAAAGGAACAGAAATGCAAAGAAGTCATCAGTGTTTTGTCAGGAGGACTGAAGAAAAGAGCCTCACCATAAGATGATGACAATTTGGAAAGTGTGGGCGGAGAAAAGAAAAGGGAATGGGCATCACTCCTGGATCCTTGGTAGCCCAGCAGTGATTATACCCAATGGCCATGGAAGGAAAAGAAATGCGATTGTGATGTTGTTAGCCTTGTTAAATGTTGCATCAGCTCTTCCATTATAAATCCAATTTCATGGTGGTTTATAACTCAGCCATAAAAATTCACTGTGAGCCGGAACCTAGTTTGAAATATAAGTATATCTGCCATTTAAGTTTTGACATAGGCTCCAATCTTGCAATCCGATCCGCACAGATGGATGCTTTCACAGGCAAAGGCCTAAACATCAAGGTCATATTGCGTTACATATTTGGGAGCTTCAACAGAGGCTGGAGCACAGGAAACTTAGAAACTTATCTTTGAAGAAACGTTATAAAAACCCTGGATCCCAGCAGAACATTCACTCATCAGCACTAGCTTCAGTCAAAGAAGGAAACAGTACTGCCACCAGACACTGAACACCTACACCTCCCCAAAGCAGTAGGAATTGTGGGCGCTCTGTATTTTATGGTCAAGCACTTTGCTGCTACTGAGTCAAGATAGGAATGGAGAATTGTGGCCTTTCATTTGGGGGTTCTCAGAAAGTCTCATTTGACTTCAGGGGAAAAAATGCAGCAAATAAAGTTTTTAAATCACTCAGCTTTTTCTCAGTTTGGTGGGTAGTCCAGACAATTTTAAGATGCTTCACAGGTGCACATAGAAGCTAACTTTCCTCTTCCTGCTGGTTCTTGTAACAGAACAAGAAACCTAGCATAAGTATTGCAACGATCAGTTTTTGGATGTTTGCATGCAGGCACTTAAAAAGTAACTCCATCACAGCTCACTCTTGATCTTTTATCATAGGCATTGGAGGATGCAGCAATCAGTGACTAAGACCTACCAGCCATATCCTGGTATATTTTAATGCCAGGAAGGATGTCCTGGCATAGGACAGGCCACAGAATTTCATCTAATTGCATCCAACAGATGCAATGCTTTATTAAAGCATATGTCATTGCTGTATCTACCATAATCTGGTGGTATAACCATCTGTAAAGCCTGTTCCAGAGCTTGTAGCCTTGCAACTAGACATGCACAACCTTTCTACTTACACATTATAACATTATCAAAACTCTAGAGTTAACATCCTTTCAGAAAATTGCTCCAAGCTAACATCCCCCTCCAACAGCTCCCATTCTCAGATGCAAGATTTCACTGATCTTGCAATGCAGTAAGTTCAGGTTCACCGACTGTGTTGAGAGTATAACGGCAACCATTCTCCCGACTAGCAAGTCACCTTTCCTAAGTAGCCCCTGTAATGTATAGTCGTATCGGAGAATATACGTTATTGAAGGGGCTCAGATTTGATGGGTCCAAAATCTGATTGCAAGCGTGCAATTCTCCCTTCCTTTGCCAACTCCATGAACAGGTGAGGCTGGGACAGTGACAAAAGAGAACACAAGAAAACCACGCACTGGATTCATACTCAATGATATCTCTCTCAGTATCCTGTCAAAGGATCCTAGGGTAACGAGAGAATTTAATAACTGCCTCAATACACCCAACATATAATGCTGGTTTTATTAAGCGGGATCACAAGACCCTAGAACTGGGCTTTTGAAGACGACCGTACCGCATTGTGTAGTCAGTGTCATGCACCTTTCATTTAAAGGTGCAGCATGAATAATGCAAGTTGGAGGGACAGGAGATTTGATGCTTGTTCAACCTGACATATATATTTTAAAGCCACATTCAACTGTGTTATTAAAAAGGGAGCAGACTGCCTGGTCTGAAAACCAACCAGTTTTTCTTCCCATGTGTTTATTTTTAAATTAAACTGTTTGCTTTGCCCGAGCATAACAAGCTAATAAAAAACCACCCACCAATTCAGAATATCCAGCAACAAAGCAGTGTATTTTGGCAGGGCTGGAGAAACAATGTGATAATTAAAGGGCACAAGAATAATAAAAAAAAGGAATGTAATTTTACATAGTACGAATATTACCTTCAACGTCCTAAACATTCATATGCTTATGACAGAATCACTATAGGGTCAGGGTATTATGACTTTTCTACACATTTTATCTCTCCTCTTTCACAGCAGACACAGAAATGCAAGGCTGCCTTGCCAGTAATAGATAAAAGTGGAGTGATTTATTACGGGGACATTATTACATTTTGAAAGCTGATTTATGGCAAACTGTCTAAGGGTACCAGACCTGTGTTTAAAATGAATGCAAACAAGTCCAAGAACGCAAACGCCACATTTGCAAGCGAAAATTAGCATGAAAGAACCAGAATATCATCTCCGAGCAGCTCTCATTGGAAACCTGCCCTGCCTGCCTCACTGCCGCACAGGGCTTTTGAGACGCTGGCCCCTTGTTTTCATCTGCATGCAAACAGAGCTGAACTTTGCATCGGTGCTGAATAAACACACGGTAGCCCAGCAATTCTCAGCCAGGGTGCCAGGGTACCCTGGGGTGCCCCGAGACCCTGCCAAGGGTGCCACACAACCTTATGCCTACAAGCACGATTCACAAGGCAAACCTAGAGATTTCAAACAGGAACACATAGCTGCAGTCTTGGCAACGGGAAAACTGCTCTGGCTCTGTTATTTTCCTGTAGTCAAAAAATAAGAATGAAATCTAGGAGCTGGCATTTTCTGAGGGGTGCCTCCAGTCTACCCAGGGCTGCCTCGAGTCTCGGAGGGTTGAAAGCCACGCACAAAAGCATTTGCTGTTTTTTGGAGACGCGTTTATTCACAGAGCGCCGGCTGCCTTCCGACTACCAGACGGAGAAACGGGCTACGAGGCCACCCTCGCCGCCCGCAGCAAGACCCCGCTCCCCTTCCCCCAGCGAGCGGCTGCAAACGCAGGGCTTCGCCCCTGAAGGCGGGTACGCGGGGGGCGAGGGGTCTGGGACGGGCCTGCTCTTGTTCCAGCTGCCCTTCGGCGTCCCCGTCGCCAAGGGCCTTCGCCCACGGGCGCCGAGGTCTTGGCCTGACCGTGCCGGGGCGGCCGACGGGCGGCACCTGCCAGCCCGGCCCGGCCCAGCCCTCGCCGGTTTCTCTGGGGGGGCACCTGAGGCGGGGGGGCCAGCCCTGGGCAGGGGGCTCCCGCTGCCTCGGAGCCGCCGGCCCTGCCCCCGGTGCCGCCATGTTGCCGCCGCTCGGCGGTGCGGGCCCTGCCCCCGGCCCGGCCCGGGCGCAGGTGCAGCGGCCGCGGCTCACCCGAAGTCCTGGTCCATGGACTTGAAGAAGAACTTGTAGCTGTGCACGGGCCGGTTGCTGAGCACATTCTTGAAGTCGGCCAGCGTGACCCGGTCGGGGCAGACGGGCAGCTTCACCAGGTAGGGCGTCTCCTCCTCGTCGATGTGGTAGATGATCTTGGTCTCCGCCATGGGGCCGGGCCGGCCGGGCCGGGCCGCGCGGCCCCGCTCCCCGCACCGCGCTCTAGCTGCCCGCGTGCGCAAATGCAGCGGCCCGCGGCGGCGGCATCGTCCTCGGCTACGCGCGGGGGCCGCGGGGCGCCGGCTGCCGCGCAAGGGGAGGCTGCGGGCGCCGGCGCCGGGGAGCCATGCCGCGCTGCGCCCCCGCCTCAGCGCCCGGCCCGGCACAGCCCAGCCCGGCGCTGCCCGGCGGGGCGGGGCTACGGGCGGGGAGGCTCCGCCCCCTGCCGCCCGCCCGCGCGGGGGCTGGGAAGAAGCGCTCAGGGGCCTGGAGGCAGCGGCCAGGATGGGCTCGGGGGTTGATCGAGCCCCTTGAATGCAAGGGACAGGACGGGACTTGCCCTCTTGGGGCGGCTAGCAAGGCATCGCGGTCCTGGAGGCAATGGGCGAGGTTGGAGTTTCCCTCGTGAGGGACCTGGGAATAGATCAACGTCCTTGAATGCAAGGGACAGGATGGGACTTGCCCCCCGGGGGGCTGGAGAGACAGCAAGGTCCTGGAGGCAGCGGGCAGGGTTGGAGCGGCCCTCATGAGGGGCCTGGGAAGAAGAGCTCGAGCTCCAGGAGGCAATAGGCAGAAGGGACCTGGTGATCGATCGAGCTCCTTGTATGCAACGGACAGGGTGGGAGTTGTCCTCTCCAGGGACACGGGAAGGTCCTGGGTGCAGTGGGCAGGATGGGAGTCCCCCTCGTGAGGGGCCCGGGAAGAGATCGAGGTCCTGGAGGCAATGGGCAGGGTTGGAGCCCCGCTCTTGAGGGACTTGGTGACAGATCAAGCTCCTCGAACGCAACGGGCGGGGATGCAGCCCCCCTCTTGGAGGGGGGTATGTGGTAGCCATGTTGGTCTGAGACGAAAAAATACGCAGAAGTCTAAAACGCTTCGTTCAGAGGTGATACCTTTTATTAGAACAACTAAGGAATCACAAAAAAAAGCAAAGATCATCTTTTTTGCAGTTGCTTAGTTGACCTAATAAAAGGTATCATCTCTGAACCAAGCGTTTTTGAGTTTTGCGTTGCTGCCTTTTGCGGGGGGGCTTGGAAATCGCTCCGGCTCCTGCTCTGCGTATGGAAACAGACAAGCACCTTTTTCTGCCCAAACAAATGCACAGCCGCCCCGCTCCTGCCCACACGCGCACCCCGCCTCCCATTGCTGTGAAACACCAAAGTGAATGCACTCCAGGCTTTATGGCTGTCATGTTTGCAACCCCATGATTAGTGAGCTAATGGGAAATAATCATAGCACTTCTTCAGTGCCTGTCATTTGCTGTCAGAGAGCCCGGCTGTCATTAGATAGGGCTGTTGGCCTACCATGCCTTATGCTCAGAAATTCAGCGACTTCAGGAAGTTCATGGACTCCAGCAGAGCCGCTCAGGAGAGCAAAAGAGGCTGGGCACCTGCAGTTCCCCCTGAAATGACAAATCAGTTGTGAAAAATCAAGCCACTGCTCTGTAGGAACAGAAATAAGGATTACGGAACAATACTTTTTTGGCATCTGGGGTTGGCAATATTGGCCACGGCTTGCTTATTTTACTCCGACAGGCTTACTGACACACAGTTGTTTTACATGGGTAAAAATCAGCAGGATTTGGCCTCATAAAAATACTTGGCACGATACCGCTTGTCCTCAAAATGTGGTGTAAACATAAATTCAGTGTGTGGCCCTTGAGTTGATTATTTTTTTGCTGTCAAGGAATTACTTGGGCTCTCATAGTGCTTTCCAGGTATAGCCCCTTTCACACTGCACAAAACTGTCAGCATCATGATTCCCATTGATCAGCAGGGAAACAAGTAGTACACAAAGAAGAAGTAAGATTTGAAGGAAAAGGGCAAGCATTTTTAGTTAACAAAAGCTTCTGTATTCCACCAACTAGTGCTTACATGAAGCAGTGCATTTCTTTCTGGCTTCTTTATACAATAGATCACAGGGTTTGAGAATCTACCAACATCTACACTTTTATGTGCTTGCAGGGCAAGGTGCTGGAGTTGTCTGAAATGAAGCAATCTGTCCTCATAAAACTCACTCTGCAGGGGTTCACAGTACTACCGGCGAGCAGATAAAATTACACAAAGGCTTTG
Source organism: Crocodylus siamensis (assembly GCF_052110815.1). Classification (NCBI taxonomy): domain Eukaryota; kingdom Metazoa; phylum Chordata; order Crocodylia; family Crocodylidae; genus Crocodylus; species Crocodylus siamensis. The sequence goes on along the minus strand of NC_143406.1, from coordinate 6,897,969 downwards.
GTGTCTCGGAAGAAAATAAAAAATATGCAAGTGTTTTGTGGGAGTAAGGATTGGGAGGGCCACGGGTGAGAGATTAAAATAACAATAAAATAATATTACAAGATTGTGTGCTTGCCACACTTCTTGAATAGGTACATGCTTTTTGGCAGTCACCGCTAACCTGATCACAGACAAGTTTCTGCAGCCCCAGACTTTGATATTCTCAAGGTAAAGTATTAAATAGTGGCTGATAGATGCACTTAGGCCAGTGATTCTCAACAAGGGTGAATCTCAACCAGATTCTTGGAAGGGTGCCCCAAGGTGTGGGCAGATAAGCTAAGCATGTAAGTGCAAGCTCAGCTTGTCTCTGCCTGGATGATCCCTCACCCCCAGTCCCTCCGCAAGGAGATAAGCACTGTAATATATACATTCATTTTTTAAATTGGTGCCACTTCATTCAATTATACAGGTGGCCTGGAGTCCAGCGAGGGGTGCTTCAAGTCCAAAAAGGCTGAGAAGCACTGATTTAAGCCCAGGCCAGAAAGGCTGCAACCGGAGGGAGCAGTGAGGCTGCTGCTTCCAGACTCTCCGAGACGTGCCTACATAGGTGCTGTGTAGGTGGAGCAGCCCAGGACATGCTGTGCGGGGAGATTGGCCATGATCTGTATCTCTTGAAGCCACCTTTTCAAGTGCCTCACACCTGCAGGCACAGAGCAGATCTGCAGAGAAGTTCAGCTCCCATTTAGCCATCCAAACAGCAGCCAGGTTTCCCCAAGAAACAGTGCCCAGCATGCCCTCAAGTGTGCCGAGCTCTCCTGAAAACCCATTCCCAATTGCAGTTGCTCATCCTTTCTGGGAACTCCAGCAGCAGCGCCTGACCTATTCGCAGCTGCACACGTGCTTCTCTTTTGCAGCTTGCCTTGGCTCTCTGCAGGCATATCCTCTGAAGGATGGCAAGAGCAGGGGGCCCACCTAACTTTGCCTTTGAATTAGTACTGGGGGTGGAGGGAAACCAAAGAGTGCTGGAATCGAGGCCAGAGAAGAGTCTGCTTGGAGGGGTGCAACCATGCAAGGAGTAGGAGAAGGTAGACCTTCAGAAACCTCTGTGGTGGGCCTTTATCACTGAAAACAGGCAGGTACAGAGGATACAGCAGTTTCTGGACAAGCGAGGGCTGTGCTGTCCCTACAAAGCTGGGTTGCTTTTTCTTCTTTTGGACTGCCTAATCAATGTGCTCAGCGGTCCCCTGCAGTTTGTGTAATTTGTCACGGAACAGCAGGCTTCTCCAAAGCCTATGCTAATAAGGAAGCAGAGAGAGACATTTGATGCCTTCAAAAAATCTCCTTTAAGAATTGCTGAATGGAAATCTATCAAGCACAGCTACCTCGGGGAACTTGGCACCCACCAGGCTCTTTACCTGTCATCAAAAATGTAATTCTCTCGAGATTCACGCAGCAGCACGACTAGCCATTGCGCACTGCCAGGTGTGAGATCTGTGCTTTGGAGCAGAACAGAAACAATCTCATTCTAGGAAAGACATCTTGTGGAGTCCATATTTTATAGCGGCCGCCTTTGAGCGATGCCTTCTTCTCCCTTAGAAAGGCCAAAGAAAGCCACCAGAAAGTGAAGATTTCCAAAGATCAGGGTTAACTCTTGAGGAATCTGTTCTTCATTAAAAATCCTTCTGCAGCAAAGCCCCAAGCTAATTGCATTCATTCTTCTTCCTCTCAGAGGAAGAGGACATTCATTTCTCAGAATATTCAGCTGCTGTCTGTGGAGAGGTAAATCACCGCTCAGTAATTGAATTACCTGTGGCAACAGAATGATTTTTCTATTAGGAAGAAATGGAGGAGCCAATTGTATTAAATGGGGCTGCGGTGGGCCAAAGGGCCTGTTAATATTATTACTATTTATTATTTTGAAAGGAAAGGGATGGACTTTCCCAAAATGTTAGCATTATGGGGGAGATTTGCAAAAGCACGACCTGACTGCATTTCAGTGGTTGAATTGACATAACAAGGTTTTAGGCAAGTTTGATTTTTACAGCAAATCAGCAGCGTTTTGGCTTCCCCCTTTATTTTTAATTGTTGCAAGCAATTAATAACTAGATGCTCTTGTGCACAGTGTTCCAGAATGTAAGTTGTACATGGGCGGACTGGCACATATTTCAGTAGGGCTCACCATCCCATCAACTTTCACTGAGAACTGGGGCACCTAATTCCCTTAAGTGTTTTTGCAAATTCAACGTATAGGTCACATTGACACCGCACTTTTCACGTTGCTGTGTTTTAACCAACTAAGCACCTCATTCTTCAGATGCCACCTAACGTAAGACTTTCAGTTTTGATCAGCGGCAAATGTTTCTAGGGTCGGGCTCTGTCTCTATATCATCAAGCACAGAAATGAAGCTATCACTGGAAAGGAGAAGGGAGCCAAATAGCACACCGCGCAACAGCTTTTCAGAAGGGACAATGTTTAATGAAGCATTTCTGGGTGCACCTGTCAAAACTGGGCCAAAGTTTCTCAAAAGTTTGCAGATCAGTTAATGGTTGTTTCCAGCTTAACTGCCCATGTTCCTATTCAAAAAGAAGCCATCCCAGCAGAAAGTATCCTAAGTATCTTCTGTCACTAATGCACAGATCCTGAACGTCACTTGAGCATGTGGTGAATGAATGTGCTTCTGTGATTCAGTTTAGTAACACTTAGCATCATTATAACATGTACTGGGGAACCAAAACAACACCCCCAGCCTTCTGCTGGCATTCCTCATCGCCCAGAGTCATTATAAAATTGCATTCATTCATTTTCCATGCATCTGTTGGCATTTATATCACTCTTGCCACCATCAAACCTGAACCTTTTTTAAATCATACAACCAGATGTAGCAAAAGAAAAGTGTGGCCTGCCTTTCCAAACCTGATCGGCCACTTGCTGGTGTCTCCATTTTGAGATGTCCAGTTTGGCACACTGAAGGGGGAAGGTGGCATTTTCAGGGGAGGGCTGGGCCTTCTGACAATCCCATTTCTTTAAGGGCATCTTCTGTTGAGCATCCCCTATGCCCATCACTAGTCATTTTACAAAGTTTAGGCTGGTGTTTCCATTCTCCTAATATTGGCCTTGCTACACAAGAAGTCATAAACTAGTGAAGATTTCCAAAAGATTGCATCAATTGCTTCTCTCCTCCCCTCCTCCTCGCACAGACGCATGTGCATGCACACACAAGCTGGTTCTGAGGATACTGCTTGTACAGGAGATATGCCACAGATGCAGCAGTTCGACCACATATTAAAAGAAAAGGAGTAAAAGCAATTCCTTCTGGCAGGATGATGAGATGGCTCTAGCCCAAGCTGTAGCTTTCAGAGATATCGAGAGTCTTATACAGTCTTTGTAATAAAAAACCGCAGCAAACAAAATAATGACATTTCATGGCCTTGGTCTCTTCAGTGGGTACTTAATGACCTGCTGGATTGCGCAGAGCCTCAGGTGGTGCCAACACACAAAGAGCAGATCTGCAGTGAACTCTGTTCCTGCTCTACCAGCTTTGCTTTCACTTTTGACAACACAAAATGTAATGAGTTGTATAACTGTCAGGTGACTACGCCAGCCCAGATATGATGAGGTCGGCTTTGTGACTCACAAAAAGATTCCTGTTCCTGCCCACAATGCGTCTCCTCCTTGATGTGGCCCAGTTTTACATTACAATTAAGCCATAAACTAATTCAATTTCAGAATGGGTTTGGTACATAATTAGGAATGTAGAATATGCCATACTAGGTACCCACAGCGCCATCTGGGCTAATACCCTACTCCTTGCTGAGTACAATACCTGATACTTCAGAGGAAAGTAAAAATAAGGCATAATAGGCCTCGCTATTAGTTCAGTGCTGCACACAGTGGTAAAATAAGCCTTGCCAACCCCTGCAGAGGACCAGATAATGTCCTAGAGCATACGCATTGATTATTACTCCTGCCTTACCCTGTGGAACGGCATGCTTCATAACCGAATTATGCTGCCCTTTACAAAAATCTGACTTTCTAGAATAGCAAATGCTGCCTGCTTACTGCACTTCTATTCCTGCTAAACATTTGCACTTTGCAGCTCAGAACCAGTCCAAGCCAACCTGGGTATTTTTAAAAAGCCTCAGCAAGGGTATTTTTGCACAGAAAAAAAGCTTCTCCCCTCACGCTGCTGGAACGGGAAGCCAAGGGCAGGGATGCTTTTAGTCTTCAACTGTTGGAGGCTTCATTGAGGGTCTGTACAGAGCTGCGCACAGTGAAGCTCTGCTCCTTAACTGGGGTCATTTTATAATCAAGCATTAATAATGCTTGATAATTTTGCACCCTTGGCATCAGACTCCTGCCATTTAGAAATCTGTCCAGATTCAGCAAGTTTCCCTTGTTCTATACCAAGAAAACCGCTTTTTAATCTCTCAGCAGATCACACCTGTCATTCTGTCCCCACGTAAGGTCGGAGAATCACAAGGGAAGATGAACAGAACGCCCACTCAAATGACACCCCAGGCAAATGCCTTGCAAGAGCCGCACTGGGAACTCAGGAGGATTGATTTGTAAGGTAAAACCAACATCTTTCTTCCCTGAGGGCCAGTCAACAGCAGTTCTGTCGCTGAAATCAATGGCTCTGGGGTCTGACAATATGAACTTCTGTGTTGTTTCTCAGCCATGGGAAATTAAGACTTCTGCCTAGCAAGGGAATGGGAACAGCATGGGCAGAGTCAGTGCAAGCCTCCTCACCTCCAGAATCAATGCAGCCTGTCAGTGCTCTTACATACCTTGACCTGGACAGACAAAACTCTGTCCTGACTTGGTTCTTTGGCAGTCTCAGAGGATAAGTTAACAAGAGAGACAGTAAAAAAAAATACTTCACATCTATGGCTGCTTCTCCATTCATAACTGAGAGGAGACCACCAGTGGGCCAGCAGAGACTCTGTCCTGATTTAAGTCGTATTAATGCCGAGAGACAAAAGCCCCAAATGCACCGGGCTGTTGAATCTTGCCAGTATGACTAATCTTTAATATTCAGTCATTTAATGGACTGTTTTTATGTAAATAAATATTCACATGAGTCACTACTGGCACAAAAGAAAAGCAGAGATGGATTATGGCCATTTCCTTTGCAATGATTTATTAGAAGTTTGGGACTGGCCACCTGTACATGCCTGTGAACCAAACGAGCCATCCCTCCTCTTCATAGGTTATAAGTTACCCCATATAAATCTGTCTAATTGTACTGGGCATTGCAAATGGATTTCAGCTTGCCTTGGGGTTTCAGATTGAAGATATTCTGATATACAGACACTCTTTCCACCTCAGGAAGAAGCCAGTTCATAAAGCTGGGAAATGTTTCCATGAATGTAGAATGGGAGATGGCAGCTAGCCATGAAAAGTATCCTCAGAGATTTTTAAAAAGGAAATACAAGCCATGTATTAACCTTGCATCTACAGGATACAACTTGGATTTGTCTAAAATTAAGCAGCAGTGGCCAACTCCTAAGACGGTACAAATTAGCATGATGCCATTGATGTTAGTTTGCACCTCCTGCAGATTTGGCCCAGTGCATATTTGCTCCCCTGCCTCCTTTCTTTATGATTGACCTTGTGCAAAGCCAGGTCATTGTCGAATTCAGCTCTCCGCCGGTTCTGGTGGAAACAGCAACATCAGCCGCTAGAGGGAAGCAAAGGCATTGCGGTTCAGCAAGACAGCTCTTCAACCTCCCGGCAAGGATCCCTGCTGCTTTCTGCGGCCCAGGATTAGACAATAAATACTCTGGGGTGCATTATGATGCCAGGCATGTTGAAAGGCTTGTTGGAAGTAGTTCCTAACTGAGGAACGTGCGCTCGGTGCAGAGATACTTACCTTGTGGGTCCTTCCAGCTCCCAGTTAGGAGCTCTCTGTGAGGTCTGCAGGAGTGAGAGAAAATGTATTTTCCATGGAGAAGAAAATGAGGATTGATCCCACACCCTGGGATCCTCTGGAGCCTTTGAAGAGCAACAAGAGGCTTCTAATGGGAAAAATTATCAAACTTTGTTCATGCAAGCACGTGGTTCATACAAATGTTAATACAAATCATTGGAATGAAATGGCATCTCCAGCATCACATTCCTTTAGTTGAAGACTAGCCCAGCTCTGGAGTTGTTACTGTTTAGCCCAGGGATAGGATAACTGCTGTATAGTGGCTCCCATCTACAGCATGTCTGGTGGGTCTCGGTTCCCAGCAGACAGAGAAACCAGTACTGTAGTAGGTGCTATGTCCTGCTGGTCAGGGAACGAACAGACTGAGCCTGAGCTGCCCCCATGGCAAACCCAACCAGAAAAAACCCAGATAGTTTTGTAGACTTGTGGAAAAGTAGGACTGGACGAGTCCTCAGGAGGTTATCTAGTTGCACCCCTGCATGAGGCAGGAGCAACTCTGTCCAGCCTTTCATAGCATATGACGACGATAACTCAGGTTGAACACACACACTGTCTAGCTAATTTATAAGGTACAGGTCTACCCTGCCTTAAGCTGTCCCAGACAAGTGTTTGTCTAACCTGATTTTGAAGACTTTGTGACAAATATTCCACCACATCTTTAAATAACCTTCTCCAGTGCTTAACCATCCTCATGGTTAGACAGGTCTTCCTTGTACCCAACCTACCAGTAAATCTCTCCTGGCACAATTTCAGCCCATTAATTCTTCTCCTATCACTGTGGACACAGAAATCAGTTGACTGCTATCCTCGGTAAAATAGTCTCTTTTTTTGCATTTGAAGACTTATCAAATCTAGCTCCTTCCCCCCCGCCCCACACACACACATACACACCTGCTGAACCTTCTCTTCTCCAGGCCAAATAATCCCAATTCTTCCAAACTGTTCTCATAATGATATGCTTTTGCAGGCTCCCTCTTTCCATTACTGAAATGCAGACACATCTAAGGCAGAACCTGGCAGCTGGCAAACAGCTCATAGCAACAATACAAACAATTTAGAGGAGATGAAGAAGAAGCCTATATTGAACTGAGGCTGCAGGACATAATTTGGGTTGGCATAAAGTAAGCATGGAGTTTAGCCAGAGCCCTGGATGGAATCCCCTGCCTGTTCCAAAAGGTAGTATAGGATCCTTAATGACCTGATGAACAAAAATGCCTGGGGCCCCACTTTTCATTTCATCTGAGGCTAGGCGGTGCTTCTGAGCATTTCTACTGCATACATCACCATATGAAATTGCCATTTCCAGCCGGATAGCCGCCTGAGTGATGAAGCCCAACTCGGAAAGGATGTAATTTTGAGTTTTACAAGCCAGATGAATTGGAAACAGTGAGAGCATCAGGAAAACCCAACCCACCCCGATCCCTTAGCTGTGCATATGGCTGAACCAGCAGTTGTCATACAGAAAAGGCTCCTCTTGAAGTTGAGTCGCTTCAAGGCAGAGCTTTGGGAGAACACAGGTCATTCTCATTGTGGCTTTTTACCACCTCTTGCTTGTCATAATTGGGATCTCAAAACAGAAGGGTCAAATTGAAATCCTTTGCCTCCACAATGGAGTGGAGAGTTTGTCGAAAGAGGCAAGGATCTGTGGGACGTGGATACTACCACTCGCAATGTCAGGGTGACGTCAGAGCTGTCCTCTACCAGCACACCCACCCCGTCTACATTAAGAACCGCTTTGCTCATCCTCATCCCCCACTGCCCAGCAATAGCTCAGCTCACTCCTAGAAGCTCTGGCAATCCTTCATGCCCTCTCCTAATGCCACCCTCTTCTGCAGCATACCTCAAACCCACCTGCTCCATGAAGGTTGCAAGCAGAGGAAGTCAGCCAGCAGCAATCCTGTAACTCCCCATTTCTGATCCCAGGCTCTTCTGCACATCTTATCTCAATTGCCTGTAACTGGAGCCAAGCCACAGGAGAAACAAGATGTGATTGGACTGATTCCCAGAGGGCCCCCACTTGAGGAACAGGAAGCGTCCTGCAACTTGTGCAGCCTCCAAGAAATACGGTATATGTACAAAGATGGGCAGCTCACATGGCTCAGGCTACTTGAGGGATTCCTTAGAGTCAATCCCAAACACTAGTGTTGACATGTCTTCTCATTTCAAGTCAAAGTACAGTTTGGCACCCAGAACACTGGGGACTTGAACTCGGGTCCTCCAGGCCCAGGACCTGAGGCCTCTGCCAGCTGGCATGAAGGAGGCCTCCACCAGGGAAGTAAGCATGTTGTAAATAATCTCATGCACCCTCAGCTAGGCCAAGACAAGGGCTTTCCCACGGTCTCACTGAGGAAGGATGGCTGTCTCAGCTGTGAGATTGCTGGGACCCTTCTCTGTATGTATTCACCGTTACTCAATCCATCTCATGTTCAGCATCTCCTGGTTCTCCGCTACTCTGGATCATGCATCACCCCTCTGGCAGCTGCAGTGTTTGCTTAAACAAAAAAGTAAGGCTCGGAAAAATTCCCTGCATTTGTCCTAGTTCTAATCCGCTTAATCCACTGTGCTCCAGTGGGCTGCGTCCTATTTGGGAGCCTGGCCCGAAGAACTGGGTCTCGTTTGTTTAGGAAAGATAACCGCGTGATCTGGGCTGTCCTCTTTCACCTCCCTCTTCAGCTTCTCCCCGTCTTTCTTCACTGTTCACCCTCCTCCTCCTCTCTCTGTACAGGGTCTCTCCTCCAGGCATTTCTTCTCCCAATAAGTGGCAGCTCCGACCTCATTGGCAAAAACGACCCCTCCAGATCTTTCCTGTTTCCTTCCCTCCTCCCAATCCAGGCTTAACCGAAACCCAGCTGAAGACAACAGAAATATTTTCCTTGATTTCACTGGGCTTTGGATCAAACCCTGCAGCTGCTCCGCTGGCTTTCCCTAGTTCCTGGCTGCTTTTATGGGTCAGCAATGAACAGCCTCATCGCCTGTAGAAACAGAGAAACCTGGAGGAGAGGCCAATACCTCCAACCAGCAACGTGCTTGAGAACCTGGTGCTATGGGAGCAGGAACGGGCCCGACTCAACGTAGGGCCGTGATCTTACAGGAACTTTGCAATAACAGCTTCCCTCATTTGTGTATGGAGAACTTCCACGGCGGGGCTTCAGGTGAAGCTGTGGATACTGCATATACAAAGGAGAGCTTCAAGTGCGTGCAAAAGGGCACGCCTGCAAGCACTGCCGATGCATTTTTGGAGGCCTTCGGAAAACACGGTTTTGGCTCCGCGTCTCGTCAAGAAGGCAGAAATACAGAAATCCAATCTGTCACATGTCATCTCGGCCCAACAAATTGCTGGTTTCTTTGGCTTCCAGCCTCACCAGTCTAATCTGAAAGTATTTTCTCTTGCTGTGCTTTGCTTGAGGTGGCGGTGGGGGTTGCCAGGGGACCAGCGTTACATCTACAAATCTGCTGTCCAGCCCGATGCCTTCCCAGAGGGGCTGGGGCTGCTTCCAGGATGATCTCGGCTCCCCAGAGCCTCTCTCACTTTCCTTCCCTGCAGGCCCTGCAGTAAAAAACACGTGCTGCCACTAAACACCTGGTCTGGCCAGCACAGACCCACTGTGAGCCCAGGCAGCAGCAGCTACCTGCTTCCATGAGGCCCCTGGCTACACCACGTCATTAAAGCAAACTGAAGGTACCAGACATTCGTACAACCTGGTGCTGTCTTCTTTGGGGTACTCTAACCATCATCCCTTGATGGAGAAACTGGGCAGGAGGTAACTCTCTTCAAGGCAAGGCAGTTGTCCCAACCCTCCTCCCAGACTGCTGGCACCAAGGGGGTTTAGGGCGCTGCTCCAGCTCAACGCTGACCCCCTTTTTAACTTGGATTTATTCTGGCCAACTGGGAGAGGAAGGAAGGAGCCAGCACAGGCTCGTCCTGGAGAGGTGGCACAGGATGGCAAGGGACTGTTCTAATCCAAAGTCTGCGCAAGTGAGATGCCAGGCGTAGCCCCGAGCTGTCTGGGCTCCTCAAATGGCTCGGCCCGTGCACCGCTGCCTGTTCATTCAGCCTGCCCTCCTCCGATTCTCCCTCTTTCTTTGCCAGGGCCTGGACTGCCTATCCAAGGGGGAATGCAAGCTGTTTCCGGCCCGTCCTTGGAAGAACTATGTCACGCCAACCGGCAGATCACTCAGCTCTTGGTAGCTCTCCAAGAGCAGCACAGACTTTGGGACCTTGGCAATGTTATCTGGCAGCTGTGTCAGTGCAGCAGGGATTCTGGGAGGTGGGGAAGGGAACACAGACGTACCGAACAACCTTTAGAGAACTGCACTAAAACTCATGCAGCAGGTGGGTGGGAAAGGGCAAGGGCAGGCTCCTGACCCCTCCTCCCCATCTACAAGTGCTAGAAACCTTAGAAGTATGGTTAGCAATGCAGCCATGCAGTCACCCTAGCCTACCAACTTGGTCCCTCCCCAGCAGTTCCAATGGGAAACAGTAACTTCATTTCCTGGCCCACAGCACTGTGTGTTGCTTCATATACTGTGTTTCCCCTCCATGGTAAATGCAGTGATTTGGATATATGGTAGGAGGCCAGACCCTACAATCCTTATACAAACCTTCCCAGCAAGTCAAAGATTTAAGACTCCAGGAGTTCAAATTTAAAGACTTAATTCCCATATGGAAAAATTGCCAAAGCTGATGGGAGTCTCACCCCCACCCACAACTTGAAGGATCAGGGCCAGAGCCTACTGAGTAGTTTTGGGACACTGAGATGAAAGGTGCTGCCTGAGTATTAGGAGCACGATGCTGCTGCTAGACAGCTCCCGATATGGCATCTCAAAGAGCAAGGAATACAATCAAACTGCACTGGCAAGTCACTTACAGTCTCCTTTATTTCTTAAATGTAAGGAGAGGTACACAGTGGGTTGATAAATGAGGACAATTAAGCAACAATGATAGTATGGAAATGAATTATATTACAACAAAAAGTAAAGCCAGCTTTGTAGACCAAATTCTCTTCTCAGTCTGGAGGGGTGATGTGCTTAGCAGTCACACTGAGAAGCCAAAAATCTGGATTTTCACCCGATATGCCACTGATTTGCTTTGTCCTTTGGGCAAGTCAGCACAGCGCTGCACGACTCACCTGCCCCATCAAAAAGGGAAGAACATCCTACTCACACGTGTGCTTGAAAAACTTTGAGATGTCATGGGTGAAAGGCTTTCACCCACTGTTGAGTAGTGTCACTATAAGGAGTCACAGGAGTAACTAAGAGAAAAATGTGGCCCCATACATAGTTTTGGAGGCATTTACTATCGTGCTTATTGCTCTAGGCTTATTACAGTAACAGGTTTTTCTGGTTGATTAAACCATGTTTGACTTAAACGACGATGGTTTCCTATGAAGAATAAAAAAAATAATAAAAAATATGTGCAAAACCAACTCCACAAGAAGCTGAACACTGCACTATATGACCCCAAGGACGGGGGAGATGCCTAGTGGAAAAGTCACAGACTCCAAAGGCAGAAGAGACCATCCTCGGATGTCGATTTTCCTACACAACCCATGCCAGACAATGCTGCCTCTCACTCTTGTCTGAGTGAGAGCACTGCTTTAAAAGAAAATATCCAGTCTTGATGTAGAGAGCTGGTGTGATAGAGACTCCTCCATGTCTACAGGTAATTTGTCTAATGCTTAATTATTCAGCTTATCTCATAAACCAAGCCTTGGGCTTGTCACTTCTAATGCCTTTTGTGTTTTAGATTAAAATCTTAAAAGACACTTCCCTAACTTGCAGTTTCTCTCATATGATCAGGCTTCTCTTCTTTATTTTTTTTTAATAAAACCCCCTAAACATTGTAAATTAGATCTCAAAACAATCAAAGAGCATGAAGAAATTCAAAATAAACACATCGCTTTTCTCATGCTGACCATATTTTTTTTCCCCCTTACAGAATATCTCTAGTGTTGCATTTCTCTAGAGGGAAATACATCAGACAAACTCTAATTATTCTTTTTAAAGGGAAGGCAGTTTATAAATTACTTTGGTTTCAGATCTCTAGCACCGATTCACCTTGCTTTGGATTGCAGCTCCACACCTGATACTATAACGAGCAATGTCGTTAACTTAGGGCTTACCAAACTCACATTGAAGTAAATAGAAAGGCTTCAGTGGGAGTTAGCTCAAATCTTTCAGGTTTAGTCAAACATAGCTCTTGCGTAGGCTTTTATATGCCACACATTTCAGGAGTGTCGGTTGTAGCTGTGTTGGTCTAAGGACATAGGCAGACAAGGTTCTTTGGGTACATCCGATATCTTTTATTAGACCAGCTCACAAATTGAGTTGATCTAATAAAAGATATTGGATTTACCCAAAGAACCATGTCTGCATAAGCCAAGCATGGAATTTTTCCTCTCCCCGAAGTAATGAACAGTGCAGATGCAGCACCTCATTTCCGTGCACAAAAACACTGTGGGCCATATATTCAGCTGGCACAGATCGGCACTGAAATACAGGCAGCTTTGCTCCTTTATGCCAGCTGAGAAACTAGCTTCAGGTTCCTCCATGTTCTAGCAGCACGTTGCCTCCACCCGTCTGAATACTAACACATACTAAGAGAACTGAGGAACGAACACTGCCTGCCTTTGTGGGAAGACGATCCACATTTCACTGGTAGCCTCCTACCTGCTGAAAGCCACCTGGGCAAGACCTACATTACGGAGGAGTTTTATCATCCCACCTGTTAGGGTCTAGATGAGAACAGATCTCTGACATGGGACTCATCACCGGAGCAGCACCATTAATAGAAACATCCTAATCTACAGTTACACCAGGCAGCACATCTCAGCCACAAGAGTCAACTATGTAATTCCTGGTGAAAAATGTTAAGTTATAAATGAATCCAAACCCTGTTGTTTTAGCACCTGTAGAAGGACTGCTCAGCTGCTTCAGATTACTCCTTCTTGGAAGCGCCTATTCATGTTAAATTTGGCAACTCTTCAATTAAGATCTCACCAGCTCGTGCAAAAGTTAATCTCCCCTCCCACAAGAGCTTTTCTAGTCTCTTTCCCCCCCTTTCCAAATCACTGATCTCACCAGGTGCCTTATTCTTTTATCTGTATTCACTCTCCTTCCTATAGAAGAGACTCCCTGCTTTTTATGTCCAATTAAGATCATGACAATGTCATCTTCATTAGGCTAATCCCAGGATTTGTTCTCTCTTTCTCTGGTGCCAAATGACTATGCAGTGCTAGAAATAAAGAAAGAGAAGTCATTATAGGTCCCATAGCCTATAGAACCGTTAACAATAACAATCAGTCATTTATGAACACATTTCATAGGAGAAAATGCACTTGGGAGTAACAAGGGCAAAAGGACTCAATCAGCATGAATATTTGTGAACTAAAATACCCTTTATGGCAGCTTTCTTATCCAGGTGGAGATCATAAATCATGGGGGAAAGATTGTGCTTTCCCTGCTCCGAATGCAAAACTGCAAACAGCAGAAAACACGGATTCCAGGAATCAAAAATACAAGTCCTGTTTTTTGCATGAAGCCCTCTGGAAAATTCTTGCTTCCAAAAAATGGAGTCAATCTGGGACCAGCTGGCATTTACCATGACCCTTCTTTAAGGTCGCTGCTGTAAACTGCTTCTTTGTTTGGAAACAAAAGCTTACAGTCCATAAAAATTCTAATTACCCTAGCAGGGACTTCCATTTCTCTGCCACCAGATGACTGGAGAACTGGGAAGCATTCAGTATAAAAATATTAGGGTTATTATTATAACGAACTCAATGAGACATGCATTTCTCAGGATGCCAAGGGAATTGTAGGAGTGCAAAGCTTATCAAGGGTCTCTGAATCAAGGGGGAAACAGGTCCACTAAAGCTTCAATTCAGCATCTATTTAGTATAGTCCTGCCAGCACTTTGCATTCGTTCATGCCTGCAACACGCATTTAAGGATCAGTGAATTGTTATCCTGGGATGCAGAGACAACTACAGGGTCTGAGGTCAGACCTGGAGTCTGCAGCAAAGCTAGGAACACAACTTAGCTCTCCTGACACCCGGTCCAGTGTCTTAGTCACAACTTAGGATGTGATGAACTTAGGATGTGATGAGTCCTGTGTCAGAGAACCACTCTCCTGCCCTTGAAAAGTCACAATAACTTAAATTGCTCTCTTCCATTTCCAGCTACTGCCTTTCTGCAGAGTGTTTCATGTGCAAGAGCCAATGCATACACTTCATCGGGCCACTGACAGACAAAAGTGAATATGCAAAGGAGCTAAAGCAGCTAATGAGTTCCTCACTGGTGCCCAAGAGGAGAATGCCCTCGCGTGACTCCTGCTGCTGAAACCAGCACAAGAATGACCCCCGCCCCCACTGCCTATGGGGTGTAGATATGGCTATTTTTAATAGCACTTTGGCGACATTAAACAGGCTGTCCCACCTGGGTCTCTTTCTCTCTGGCCTTTGACTCAGTAAAAGCCACACCTGATGTGTGCTCTTGTAGCAGGACAGCAATACATGGCCCCATGGGCCCAGCTTTCTCACTGAATACAAATAAAGCTACCTTTCAGTCAACAGACATGCTGGATTTTAATGCTCCCCTTTCAGTCTCCTCCACCGTAGGGAGACGGCCTTGAGGAGAGGCTCATTATGAAGGTCTTCTGCTCTGCCAGCACTGGGGAACCTTTTTAGCGTTATTCAGTTCAACCGTGTGCTATGTTCAAGACCACGTACCGCTTCTGCCCCGAGATGCTGGTGGATCAAACATCACAGGAACAGGTCCAGCTGGCCACAGTGCCGTTCAGACCCAATGCTTCTTTCGCTACCGGGCAAGGGAGAAACTAGTTGGGAGCAGCACATCTCAGGAAAGCTCCTAGGACCAACAGATCCCCACATGGCAGTCCAGGCAGAGAGGAGAAACGTCCCTCCCTGTGCAGCCCTGCACAAGTCACTGAGGGTTTATTCCTTCCTCAGACGCATCAGGTGCCCACTAATGCCTGAGCTTGAGTCCCAGGCAATGGTTTGATCCCTTGTGACAAAACCACTACTTCTATGCTGTCTCCCTAGACTTCCAATCTGGCCCTTCCTTTCATTTTCTTTGTCTTTAAATGGACTGGAGGAATGCATTTTGAAATGGGCTCAGCCTGATCTCTCAAACTGCAGAGCAAAACTCCGTGTGGCCATGTTTTTGTACAAGCTTTCTCAACCAACTCTGTCCAGGCTGAAAGACTTCATTGTTTGCCTCCCCCCCAGACACTAGGAGGGCTGAAAAATGCCCTTTGCTTTGGGCACCTGCACACGGGGAGACGCAGCTGAGACACAGAAAGCAAAATTCTGCAAACTGTACAGATGCTTTTGCAGACGTGATCCTGAGTGTCAGGGCAAACAGGCACCGATGCCTCTTCTGAATCCATGCCCCTCTGGTTTCTCCTGGGGCATAATATGAACCTGGCACCCCATGCTGACCTGCCTGGGGTTACACACACAACGTCTTTTTTGCTCAAATTCAGATTGGCGCTCAGAGGAAAGGTGGGGAGCCCACAATGTCTTTTCTAGTCCCCGTATCAGAGCACAGATTCATTTCTTTCTCCTTAAGCTGTTTTGCAGCCCAGAAGTCAAATGAAATATTTAAGCTCCTCTGGAGTTTAAGAGGAAGTCACCCCTGCTCACACATGGGTCTGTACAAGCTGCATTAAGCAATTTGGATTGGCAAGTAAAAGTCCCAGCCTTTGACTCACACACACATGGAAGAGAGGGAGAAAGACATTAGCTGTGATTGCCTGAGACTCTGCCATTGTGATTGAAAAACCAGTGCTTCCTCCTGCACCTGTGAGGATGTGGCTTGGGTTTCCAATCAAGCTCAGCCAAAGGCAAGCTGATAATGGCTGGCTGCTTTCCCAGGGGAACCAGAGGCTCTGTCCCCACAGGCCCCGGGGTCTGCACACACGGAGCAGGCTGCAGGAGCAGAGTTCGTGTGAAAATAAGGGCAGTCATCACAGGTCCTTCTATGAGGCCAGGATGGGCTCTGCACAGGGGGCCAGGATGACTGACTGGAAGGTTAGACACTGCCCTGCTACATCACATCAAGGTGCATCCCCTCCCCACTTCTGCCATTCAGTTAATGCTTCAACTAAGATGCTGCATTTATTTCCCTGGGGAAATTATTCTGCTGTAATGAGACTGCCACCAGCAAAGAGAGGTGCAAACACTTTGAGCTGGCCATTTTCCTTTCCACCCTTATTTAGGCCTGAAAAACTTCTCCATCCTTGCTTCGATATCAATGCTCCCCTGGCACTGAACAGGGACTGCCACACAGCCACGGGGTCAATGCTCTGGGTGTGCGATTGGGGACTGCTTGAGTTGCTGCTAAACAGCAGCTCAGCAATAGAAAGCGAAGTCATTTGGGGGTGGAGGTAAATGGGGAGGGGGGCTCTTGGGCCTGATGACACTCCTATTAAAGTCTAGGAGCTTTACCACAGACATCTGCAGGTGGCTTTAGATCAGCCCGCAGTTAAGGTGTGCTACCGAGCCAGGCTGGCCTCTCACAGTGCATGGTTTTGCATGGGGCAGGACTTCATCCTTGTCCTACCTCAGCTTTTTTCTGGTTTTCCCAGTGACCTGGCAGCCCCTGCAGGCCATGCTCCCGCACCCCGAATCTGCAGCCAGGCTGGTTCTAGAGAGGCAAGAGCTATGACAGCAAGGCAATACCACATCGTGGTGAGGCAATACCGTATCATGACTCACGCTCCAATTGTCCTTCTGCAAGACCAAGTGCATAGCCCGTGACCCCTACTCCCACATAACCGCCAGCCACAGGCTTCAGAACCTCATACTGCAACTTCCCAGGGAAAACGCAACACACCGCCTATTAACCACAACCCCAGCCATGAAGCAGAGGCCAGAAGCCACATTACCACTCTTCATGACTGCCCCACACAACCCTTTGCACAATTCCCTGTCCACAATCTGCTAGACTCTTAGATGCTTGGGTCAGAAGGGACCTCAGTAGATCATTAAGTCCGACCTCCTGTCCTGGGCAGGAAAGAGTGCTGGGGTAAATACCCTGGGGTAGATATCCCAGCTCTACCCCATTCAAGCTCCCAGTGCTAGTGACTACATACACAGCATGCAACTCAGACAGGCCCCAAGGCTCCCGGTACACTACTCAGCTCCCCTGCCCCTGTGATAAGCCAGTAGGGTCAGGGCAGGTTACCTCCTCATACCTGCAACAGGGGAAGCCTGTTTCACGTGACAAGTGTCACGGTGCACGCACTGCTAAGGGGCAGAGAAGCACAGCTGCCGAGGTGAGAATGTCTTTGCAACGCAGAGGGATGGGCACACGGATGGATGTGAAGCAAGGGCAGAATTGAGGCAGCCGCCTCTAACATTCGCTGACTTCCCTGCCCTCACTCGCTTGGGTTTTAACACTGAGCACTTGACTTCCAAATACCTGTTTGCATTTTTAAATTTTCCAACTCACAGGCTTTTTTAGTAACTCCAGGGTTCTAAGCTGATTGCTTGAAATCAATAGCTCTCCATTTATCACTTCCTATCTCAGCCAAGGCTTCCTCAGGGATCTTTGCCGTTGGCAATACCTGGGTACACCACAGCACATGAAGACAAACCAAGCACCAGACCCACTCAGTGTGAACCTACTTAGCCCATTCTGTACCAATCCTGTGGCATGAGTTCCCTGGGAAACTTCTGCCAAAAGTCGGACTAGATGATCTCCTGAGGTTCCTTCCTCTGTGATTTCTATGAAACACACCCAGGACAGCAGCTGTCAAGTGATCTCCACCATGCAACAAGACCCAGCTTGAAACCTGAAATCCCAACCCAACAAGCTGTTTATTTGAAAAGGGTTTCTCTGCCCATATCCTCTGCTGGCTCAGGCATCTGCTTCTGAATGTGGAGCCAAAGTCCACTTCAGCTCCCTCAACTCTCCCCATTCCTGGTAACCAGCACAAAGAAATGTGCTGTAGCCCACTTGGGAAAGTGGCTCCCTATGCCCTGGAGCCCTTCAGAATCTGATCCCCCACCTACAGGACTGCCCAGTCTTGCAGAAAAGTAAGAAAAGCCCCCACTGGAGCAACAGCTTGATAACAATTCAGCAGGTTGAAGTTGCAGAAGTCTAAGTAACTTTCCAGCATAAGTTGCACGGACTGTCACCAGACACCAGGCTTCTCAGTCACACTGGTGCTTTTGCAAATCCCACCCAGAGAGTCCAAGTTTGGCCTCAATTGTTCATATTAAGCTTAATTCAGCCTCCATTGCTGCCCCTCTTACACCCAGAGGTCATGCCTTGGCCTGGAGTTGGTATTTCTCCTCCCTGATCCATCCTGCAGAGGTGAGACCTACTGCACTGAGCTCACTCCAGGGGCCTACACAGCAAAACCGAGGTGCACAAACACATCCATGACAGCCAGCATCAGCCACAACAGCAGCCAAAACACTGGGTTGAGCCAAAGCTCAGACCACGAGCACTTCACTGCTTTCATTCCCCAAACAGAGAACTACACTGCAGATCCCAGAGGACTGGCCTAGTACACGACAAGCTTTCTGGTTTCGCTCTGACTCATGCTGACTTCAAGGATCTCCAACCCCACTGATTTCAAAAGAAGCCATATCTGCTCATACCAGGGCTGGATTTAGTCTGCAGTAAAATAAAAGGGTGGGAGAGTGAGTGTAGTGGGATAAGTAGGGGGTTAAGCACAGGAATGTCCAGGAGAAAATCCCAGCACTGCCACTTGTCCCCTTGAAGACCCTGGGAATTGGCTGAGCCTTGTGCCTTAGTTTCCCTGTTTGCAAAATGAGGAGAGTACTCATTTAACTCCTGTTAGCGATGCCAGGCTGACTCAGCTGTGCGTACTCCCCCTCCCTTGTATAGTGTTGAGTGTCTTTGTTGTTTCTCCTGGTTTACGCCAGCGTAAGGGAGAGCAGAGAGTAAGGGAGGCCACAATCAGGTCCTCGGTTATTTGCTGTGAAACACACTGCATGGAAAAGTACCTGATACAACGATGGCTCGGGGCCGTGGTGCAGGTTGGATTTATTGAAAGCTGCTACACGTCTGCTGATTCAGCTCGTAAAGCCATTGATGCAAAGGAACAAAGAAATCAGGAAGAAGGTAGGAAAAGAAAAGAGAAAAAAAAAAAAGCCACCCAAATCCACCCTACAATCACCTACAAAACATGGCCTAACTCTTTCTGCAAGCATCTGCAAATGACTCTGTGCCCAACAGGGAAAAGCCTATATAAAAGCCCAACGGTAACTGGAAGGAGGTTGTAATAAGAAAATGCATCTCTTGTCTAGTTCTTTATTTTTGATTGCAGCTTCTGGTCCAGCCAGCAGCTCTGGGGTATCTTCATTTACAGTATTCCTTCCGGAAATCTGTGAGCAAAGAGGCATGGAGGTTACTGTCTGCACAGGGGTTTAATATCCGTCAAATAAGCCCACTGTGACACATAATGCAGATGTACACAGCTGCTACATACCCCCCCCCGCTCTGTAAACATCTGTTATAAGGCCCAGCTGTTTCTGGGGTGTATTTGTGGGTTTAGGAGAAGGAGCCTCAGCTGAAAAGGTGGCCGAGGATTAAGCCCAGAACATAGAGGCCTGTCTCCTAAAGCTGCATATCAGATCTTCAAAAGGAAATAACATGGTTTCTCCCTATCGTGATAACCTGATGAGGGCAAACACACAGTAATGAACCCTCCAGTGATGGAGACGTATAAAATGTCTACATGCAGTGAGCCAGGCTTCAGCTCTTTGTGAAAAAAGCTCAGAGCCTTGTCCAGACCGAGGAGTGAATGGAGAGCCTTTCATCCAGCCCCTTTTGAGCTGGCTTCTCCCTCACAGTCTTACTAGCTCAGGTCAGCGACATGATCCGATTCCAGGTGAAATGGATGCAGGTCAACCCTGTAGGAAAAGCCTATCCTCAGACAGATAGCCCATTGTTCCAGATAATGTACAGAGCCTCTTGCTATATGGGACGCAAGGTAGCCTTTATTTCCTTGGGAACACCCAGTGACTTCTTATCTTGGTGATACTGATACAATCAATTGTTATGCTGGTGTGACTGGAGCGAGACATAGTCCTGGCTGGTCCCTGCAGAATCCAGGCAGATCTAGCCTGGTGGCTCCACCCAGAGCAAAGGCAACCTGTGTGATCTCCTAGGCCAGGGGTAAGCAATGTTTTTTGGCTGGAGTGCTGAAAAAACTGTAATGTCTCTCCTTGGAAGATGCCAGAGTGCCGGCTTGCCAGAAAAACAAAATGGGGAGGTGGCATATGGCAGGACACGCTGCATATTAGTATATTTAATAATCATAAATGTTGCCTTTGTTGTTGTGTATTCCTTTTTTGTTGAGCATGTTGGAATGAGAGAGAAAAAAAAGAGACAAATAAGAGAAAGAGGAGAGAGAGAAAGAAAAAGAAAAAGGAGAGCAGAGAGAGAACCAGACACACGCACAACCACACAGAGAACCAGAAGACACCCAGAACAGACACGTGCACACACACACATCTGGAACCAGAAACACGCGTGCGCACACAGACACACAGGACCAGACAGAGGCAGACAAATGCACAGAACCAGCTGCGTGGGCGCATGGAGCCAGGCTCCTGGGCCACTGGACAAAGTCCGACCCAACAGTGCCCTGGTCCCGCCAGAGCCCCCGTGCTTCCCTGGGGAGCCAGCCTTCAGGCCGGGGTCCCAGCCCAGAGCCTGCCCATCAGCCCAACCACCCACCCACCCTGCACAGCTAAGCCCGCAAAAGGAGCAGTACTCCTGGCAAGGGGCAGTGCCAGCCTCATCCTGCTGGGTCAGGGCTGAGCTCAGAGCAGGTGGGAGTCAGGCGGGCTCAGCTGCAAGCCCTGCTGCAAGCAGCCCGGGCTCCGTGGTTGGCAGCAGCTACCAGGGCCTGGGTCGGCTGCAGCCGGGAGCCTACAAAGAGCTGCTCCGGGCTCCGGCCTCCGCTCCATACCGGCAGGTGCACGCACTCCTCAGAGTGGACAGTGGGGATAGGGCCTGAGGAAGCACAGCCCCCCCGCCGTCTGAGGTGCACGTGTAGTCTCCACCAGCATGGAGCTGATGCTAGGGCTGTGGAGCCCAGTGCAGCTGTTTGCAGTGCCCACTGCCTGCTGCAGATGCCCCAGGCTGGGTACAAACAGCTGCGCTGGGCTCCGGAGCCCAGTCATCAGCTCTGTACCAGCAGTGGGGAAGAGGCCGGGGTTGCACTGCCTCAGGCCCCTCCCAGACCATCCGCTCCAAGGCACCCGTGCACTCCCGGGTATGGAGCTAATGCCAGAGCCCAGAGCAGATGTTTGCAGCCTCCTGGCTGCAACTGGCCCAGGCTCGGGGTAGCTGCTGCCAACTACGGAGCCCGGTCTGCTTGCAGCAGGGCTTGCAGCTTCCCAGCCGCCTGCTGGGAGCAACCCGTGCTTCACGGCTGACAGCAGCTGCCTAGAGCCCAGGCTGGTGGTGGTGTGCTGAGCAAAATGGCCTCAAGTGCCGTGCTCGGCACACGTGCCGGGGGTTGCTGACCCCTGCCCTAGGCTATCACCATCTGAATCCCATCTCCATGGCACAGATAAGGTTCAAACACCAAATTACAGGAGAGACAGGGCCTGTTTCCCTTCTCACTTAGTGCCAGTTTTTCATCTGCGTAACTCCACAAAGTCACTCTGGATTTATATTGACCTACATGTCAGGAGAGTCATGCTCACAGGGGGTTGTTTGCTTTCTTTGGATGATGCAGATGACGACCATAAATGAAACTATCCCCTTGTGCAAGAAGTGATTCATTCCTCACCGCTATGGGGGCATATTTCTGCTGGGGCATCTGTGCTCAGAGAAGCATTCATCTCCGAGCCACTGTGTGTTGGGGGAAAGGACACAAGAGAGAGGATTTCCATCTCCATTACATAGTCCCCTCCAGAAAAGAAAATTCTACTCATGTGCTGCCAAAAGCTTTTAAGGAGCCTAATCACCACTTCTAGCTTGTGGCTTTCTGATGAAAGAAACCAAGCAGAACCAGCTCCTCATTCCTGCTGCCCTATGTCAGGATGTTTAGACATTCTTTCTCCAGCTGTGGCTTGGTCTGCTGGCATTATGGTGTGATGCTCCCCTCTCCCTCCCTCCCACCAAGACCATCCAGCCTACAGGTCATTATTACCTTTGTCTAAGTCGATGTTCTTTGCTGGGAGGGTCCTGGCTTGCTCGGCCTTCTCCTTCAGTATGTTATTTTTGTAATCTGCACGAGGAAGGAGTGCAAGTCAGATCCTGGCTTCCACCAAGGAAATGGGAGAAAACTAAGCTCTGCAGGGGGGACCATAGCATGATTTCTGCCCTGAAGAGCATCCTGCCTGCCTCTCTGGACCTGTCGTACCAGGAAGTTACTCAGCTGCTGGGCAAGGAGAAATCAGATACCCCAGCTCAATTACAAGTACTTTGGTTTCCTGCCTTTAATAATTGCCCCAGATGCCTCTGTCTGCAGCAGAAGGCTCTGGACAAACCAAGTGGAGGCCTTCCCTGACAGAGATATTTAAGGTATTTTGTTCACAGGGGAAGTTTCATAAGATGTGCCCGCAGGAAAATGCTGTCACCGTCACTGGAAGCTGCCCAGGGTGACTTATCCCAGATCTGAACTCCCATCCCAGACCCTGCCTGCTGCAAGGAATTCAGCCCAGAGCCTATTCTTCGGAGCACCTCAGTTCTTTGCTACTGCATTTCGTGCACCCTTTTGTTTTGGGGTCTTGCAGCAGGATCTCTCTAGTTCAGGCTGTAAGGCTGGGCAGTTGGTGATCTTACAGGCCCCATCTCTCCCTCTTTAGATTGTTCTTCCCGAAAGGTGTTAGTGAGTTAACTGGCATCCAGAGAATCACACCAGGGGTGCACTTGATCTCTTTGTGTCCTTAGGAATGTCAGCTGAGAACCAACCCTCCCTGAATGTGAAAGGTGAGCAGGCCACCTGATTAATCACCCAAAGGATCAAAACAGGGCTACAATTTCAAGCATCCACCTCCAGGTCTGTTAAGAGCCCCAGGGCATACACATGCAACCACACAATCACCCTTTTGTAAACTACCACTGGGTCTTACTTGCTTCCCTTCATTTCAGCATCTTTTGAGTGACCTTGAGCTCCACTGCAGAGATTCTGAATCTTTCCCCATCTACGACCCTCCCACTCCCTCCTCATAGGATACACCCTGTGTCCTCTTCCTCCACTTCCAAATAAGCGCCCCAGGATCAGCACGATGGTGCGCAAGATTTCATCACAAGCGGCTGAGTAAAATTTCCTAGTGTGGAAGACTGGAGGCAGGGATTGGAACTAGCTCATGGCTCTCCTTCCTCCCAGTCAACAGCTCCTCACACAGTCCCCTGGGACAGGTGCGGAGGTGTTGTAGACAGAGCTGGGAACTGCTGAACCAGGATGGGATGTCCTTCTCAGTGTACCCTTGGAGAAGCTACTCGGTTGGTTTATATGGCTTTTTGCCAGTCTCTGACATGGGGGTGATATTTCCCGTGACATCAAAATGCTTTGAGATTCTTGGGTGGGAGACCCAATAAAGTAGGACCATCATACTTCCAAACCCAAGAGTGAAACCACAGAGCTTCACCTGGTTTCCACCAAAAACCATAAAACACTTAAAATCCCCATCATCTCGAGCCCCTACCCTCACCCAAGCTTGTGGGTTGAGATTCCCAAAGCTGCCAGAAGATTTTGGAAGTTCAACCCTCACTGAAGTGAAGAAGAAGCTGGTGCCCAACCCCTGGGGAAAGCTCAGTTGTGATGAGTTTTGGCTCACGGGTTGAAAGGTGTTGCTTGAGATGCTTCCTGACCCAACACTTACCCAGCCTTATGTCTTCACCCTTGTATCGGGTCAGGTCCGTTGTGTCAGCCATAAATTCTTTGAGATTCACATCTTTCCTGATAAAGTGAGCAAGAAAGAAATTGTCACATACTTTCTATGTCTGGTGCCATGGGCTCTGTTCATGTTTGCAGGTCGTTTTTCTCTTCCCATCATCCCTCTCCCATCACCTCTAATTCCCATCTTCCAGCCATTTACAATTCTCTGGTGACTGCAGAGGATTTTAGCTGTACTACCCATACTGAAGGTAATGGGAGATCTGTGGTTCAATCAGTCTTTGTAATTTCACCTTTTAAAAATGACTGTTTTAATAGTTCTGTCATCATCTTAACTTTAGATGTGACCCACATGGAAAAGTCCTAAGAAATTTAATGGAAATGCTGCTTAAAACTTGTTGATACTATAATATTATAGAGTTCATCTCAAAATGTTGTGGCTGCTGCAGGACAGGTGGGAGATGACATGTTCCAGTGGTCAGGAAGCTCCCATACCAATCCTGTCCTTGCCACAGGCTTGTTGCATGACCTTCTGCAAGTCACTTTACCACTTAGTGCCTCCATTTCCCCTCTTCCTTTGTCTGTATTGTCTATTTAGGCTGCAAGATCTTTACAGCAGGCACTGTTTCTCTCCATGTGTATGTACATCACCCAGCATGATCAGCCATGGCATTCAAATGGGACCTCACAGTGCTATTCTAATGCAGTTAATAATTGAGAATAATATTCCTGTTAAATTCTATAACATCTTCCAAGGAGAGGACAAGACACAAGGTAATGGGTTCTTGATGAAAGTGTGCACCCTCCTGCTGAAGTCATCATTTCCTTCTCTGAGACCAATGGATGAGCCACCAGCTTCTCCCATCCCATATCATCTAAATGTCTGTTTTCCTTTACAGAGGACAAATAGATAATCATAAGCCATGGAAATGGGTCAAAATACGAAGAAAACCCAAGGCTAGCTCTGGGGCATGGAGTCAGGCCTGATTCTAGGATAACCAGGGGAGTACTTGCAGCAGATGTAAACAGTTTTGCCTCTACTTCATTGCTAATGAAGCATTATTCCCTGGTGGATCAGGCCCTAGTGTGTTAGGGCAGAAGAAATCCAGTTGCCAAGCCTGCTTCAACACCTCCTTTTATGCTTTGGAAAGATCAAAGCTACTTGCCAGGATGCACCATTATTTTCTGTGCACGCAGCCCCAAGTACACAGTAACAGTAACAATTATGGGACATTGCAGGCAAGTCAACTAGGAGGTAGTAGCAGTCCTATCAAATGATATGCTTATTATGTGGCTGCGCACATCACAGTCACATCCTCTAGTGATGCCAAGCTCTTCCAAAGTGAGTAGAAGTACCCCCACTGCACAGCAGCTGATGCTGGGACCACGTTCTTTAAGATGCAACCTTTCACCCCATTCAGTATTTTAGTCCCTTAAAGCAGATCCCAACTTACTCTCCGTGTTTCTTCACATTGTACTCGTAGCCTAGAGGGGGGAAGAAATGCACACAATGAGCAATTTTATGCAATCCACCCATTCTCATCCACTCCTGGCGCTGGTGGGGATGAAGAAAAACAATGACATCTAGCCCTTATGCAGCACTCCTAATCACAGTGCTCCCAAGAGACCCACATCTATCCCATCCCAATCACATTCCCTTCCTGAACACATCCCAGCCTCATCACTCCCGCGCACCATCCAACTTCCCCCTCATCTCTAGGGCTCCCAGGATGAGTAATGACTAGTCTTCAAGACCCTTACTCATCTCTGGTATTTAGTCCATGCAAGGCTGTGGATGCTACTAACACTTTGATTAGTCCTAAACATGTCTACACCACATCCCTGGTACTCCCTGCTCTCAAGTGCCAGCTGGCTGCCCGGGAGCTTTACATCGGGATGAGCAAAAAGTGGAATCAGACCCTGATGGTTTTTATAGCCAAGTCAATGAAGAGTCTCTCAGAGCCAGGTACCACACAAGACCTTGTTGCCCCCAGCACTAGGCTCAGCACCAGGGTGGGTTTGCTTGCTGGGACCCTGACCGTGGAAACACTCCTGCAGCTCTCGCCACTCCTTGCCGGTGCCATGCTCACCTCTCCGCCGGCGCTTACGGGTGATGAAGACAACAATGATGAGGAGGATGATGAAGAGGAATAGTGTGGCCAGGATGTAGCCCAGCTGCTGGATGAAGTGTGCCCGGCTCTCGGGGATGATAACATTTATCACATTATGGCTCTTGATGATGTTGGGGTCTAGGATTGGAGAGAGAAAGCAGGATAGACTAAGGCAACAGCAGGCATCACATGGAGCAAAGCAAAGTACTGACAGGTCCTGTCTGACACCCTGTTCAAAGGCCATTTTTTAAGGAGCTAAGAGTGTATTCAATGAGAGGAGTTATTCTTCACACCCTCTGGTAGATCCTGAGGGGTGCAGAGTGGCTACCACTGAAGTAGCTGCATTTCAGGGAGGAAGGGGCAGGTGATCCTCATGTATTCTTGGGTGCCTTCAGACAAAGGCAGCCCCTATTTCAACACCCTCTCATTTGAGATCTGCTTCCAGAGCTGACATTTTGGTGGCTTGCCCCCTTGGTACAAAGGGACAAACTAAAACCCAGGACTCAGCCTCAAAGCCCAGTGGGACAGCAATTAATACTTCTCTGTTCGGCAACGCTGGGAGGCACCGACTGAGATCAGGCCTCACTCTGCTAGGAGCTGTACATACCCCCATCTCACCTCTTTGGGCAGTTCACAAATGCGAGGATCGTTCTCCCCATTTGGCAGGGAGGAGCTGAGTTACCGAGAGATAACCAGGTCAGCCAGAGGTTGGAGCTGGCCCCCAACCCTGTGAGATCCACACCAACACACGCACTGCGAGACCTTCATCCCTCTCTGCCACACCACGTTTCAACAACCCTCTCAACATCTCCATGTGTTTAAAATTCCTGGGATTGCACAGGGAAGCAGGCTGCAGCTTGTGCTGCTGACTCCTGCGTTTGGCGCGCTGCTCCGACCGAGCGCACGAGGGGAGCCCAGCACGGGGCCTGGCAAGGCAACCAGGTGTTGCTGGGTGAGGCCGCAGCTACCCCTCCCGCTCCCTGCAGACACACGCACGGCACCGCTCTAGCTCCAGACAGCGCGAGTATGAGCAGCCCAGTCCTGCCAAGTGGCATAACTTATGGAGTGGAAGAAATGTCTGATGCCAAAGAATGAATTTTCTTTTAAGGGAAATAAAATACATATTAAATAGAAGACCAAGCCAGGAGTCTGTCCCGGTGCTGGGCATAGCAGTTTCCCAGGTCAGATTTCTCTTTCTCCATGCAGAGAAGGGGAAAAAAAAAATTAAGCCTCTGTATGTGGAAGGAGCTATGGGGCCATGCTTTCAAAAATTAAGCCTTTGTCAGCCTGGAGCTATGGGGCCATGCTTTCGAAAACAGACATAAAAACTCAGAGCCAAGTCTGCTTGCAAGAGTAAGGGGCACAATAGATCCCGCCAGGTCCTCCCTGTGCCAGGGGAGAGACAGCAAAGCCCCCATGCCCAGCGAGCTGGGGAGGGGGAAACTTCCCTTGCAAGCAGAGCTCAAAGGGAGACTTTCTCGTGGAGACGGGGGAGCCCACACATCACCAGGCAGGCAACCTAATTTACAGGCCTCTCTGGAGTCACCTCCCCAGACAGTGCAAGAGGAGCAGGGAAAAGGAAGGGAGAAACCTCCATACAGTGACTGTGCCTTTTAGTCTATCCAGGCTGAGTTTGTTAAGGGCTGACACAGGGACTTAGGAGCCAGGAATCCTGGATTTACCTTGGAGGCTACTGCCGCTGCATGGCAAGCTCCCTGTCTGCATGCTTGATAATTAGCTCAGGATCAAATTCTGGTCACTGCTGCCCCCCACCCCTGTTGAGGAGGGTACGTGGGCTGCCTAGCTTGGCATAGATAGCATGAGTGAGAGCAGAACATGGCTCAGAGTTTCCTCGGTAAGTCTGCTTGCGTGTGTGTGAGAACAGGAGCTAAAGGCACAGACAAATGAGCTCCCGGGAGCCATGCACACTTCCCCCTGCCCAGGAAGAAACTCCATCCTTCTGCTGACGCTTGCGGCCTGCATCTGTCCGAAGCAGGGGCTGTGCCAGATCGGGCAGCAACTGTGTGGCCCAGACTAAATGGTTCCCAGGATGATGCTGAAGCCCCCCCCACCCCAATTTGTTTTACTTAATGCACAACCCCCCGGGATCTGACCCAAGCTGCCCCAGCTTTGCCAGCACAGGTTGATTGCCCTGATGCCTTCTCAGTCGTTCTGCCTTAAGTGGAGTGCTGCCCCCAGTGTCCCTGATGGGCCGAGATGATCGCCTGCAACAAAAATGTCACTGCGGAGCCTCGCCAGTGAGTTCATCATAACTCCAACAGCTGGTTTTGCTTTTCAGGCCGTTTGGGAATGCTCTGAACTATTCAGCTCCATTGCAAACACAGTCAAGGTCCAGAAACTCCATATCCCCTACAATTAACGAACCACCGAGAGCGCGGACTGTGCCTGGCTCTGTCCAGAACCCCAATTACAGCAGGCCTAATTTAAATAGCCCACTGAGTCAATCAGCCAAACTTTAATTAAACACTCGAGAGATCCAGGGCTTCTGGGGACTGAGATGCACTAAACCAGAGTAAAATGGAAAATTAAGGCAGTGAGGAATCAGGTAACCTTATAGTTGTCTTTGGGTTAGATCTTGGGGGAGGCAGGGAATAGGTAAGAGGAACTTCTCTGGTGTTTGCTTGGTGAGAAACTCCTACTAAGAAGGAAGAACTTGGTGAGGTGGGGCCAGGTCGAGCACTACTCTGCTTCCCTGAGCATCAATGCAGGGTGTTTGGGTGGTGCTCCTAATGATGGTGGTAAGTGCGACTGGCAGCCAGACATAGCCCTAGCCCGCAGGCTGTGTCCTGCCGCGGCTGCGGTACACAGGCTGGCGAGTTAGACTAATGGGATCAGTGGGTTGCAGGGGACCTCAAGGTCCTTTCCTCGGATGTTAGCTGTTTTCCTCTCATGATGCTCTACAGGTTGCGGAAGGGATGAAGCTCCCCATCTCCTCCTGCCAGACCAGCCTGCCCAAGGTCAGATTCAGCCTTCATTTTCATCTTCTTGTCACAAGGCAAAAATCATTACGATCTGGGAAATAAATTGTGACTAATGTGTTGCTGAAAGTGGCAAAACGTTTTGGTACCTAGAGCAGGGGTTCCCAACCCTTCTCCCCAGAGAAGGGTTGGCTGCTGACTAGAAGTCCAGAAGTGACTGGCATACTGAGGACCGGCAGCCTTTTTTTTTTTTTATACCAAGTATAAAAGTATAATTATTTTATACTGAGTATAAAAAAGGGTTGGCTGCCTGCCTGCAGTATGCTGGTCACTTCTGGTCCACAGTTTGCCGGTCCGCAGCATAAAAAGTTTGGGATTCTGGGAACCCATGATCTAAGCAGGGCAAATTGGACAGACTCACAAGCACTTGTTAGTCTTCATTAAACTTTGTGAAAGAAATGTGGTTAGATGTGGGCCTAAAATTGTATATCCTGGACCTGCATGCACCTGAACCTCCCAGGAGAGATTCAGCTCCAAACTTCCTAAGACGGGCCTCTCGTTTCAGTGGGTCGGACCAGAGCAACAGATACCCTCCAGCTGCAGACAAGGTCAGCTCTGGTCCTCAACAAGGAATTCACTCTCGTGACAACTTTAGACACGGGGGACGGGTCTTCCATTCTTTTCATTCCTGGGAGAGGAGACACGCGGAGAAAGGACCTTTCAAATCATCTAAGACAAATATCATCTTTAAGCTGTTGTGCGTCTCAGTTTCCACAGTTCAAGGTGGGGGGGATGGCTAATTTTCTCTATAACTGCAAAGAATGTTACTTGAATACTGTGAAGCCCTAGCAAGCCTGGCATGAGAGGCACTGCTGAGATGCAGGCGGCTCTTGGCTATGGGACACGGGAGTTTGTTTTGTTTGTAAAAAAAGGAAAGAGAAGAAACATATTGTGGTAGATGGGGCCAAAAAGCTGCAAGCCAAACCTGGGCCTTGCTGATGCCAGCAGCAAGACTGGAAAAGCAAGAGGCTCAGCAAGTGCTGTCTGGTCGGATCGGCTTGCCCTTCCCTCTTTTACTGCTGTTGCTCGATGCTGCGCTGGCAGCTGCTGGCTGGCACTGCCGGGGATGGACTGAGTAGCTTTTGTCACCACAGTCAGGCCAAAAATAAAACACTTGCTTGAAGAGCTGTAAACATGCTAAACAGCAGTTGGGCTGTAACAAATCTTGGGATTATTAAAGGCTGCCGTAGCTGCTGTGCAGAGGCAGCAACCGTGTGGGCAGATGTTGGAGCCAGGTGCCAGCCTTTGTAAATGCGGCTGCCCTTGCCTTCCCATGCTGTCGCCCACTGGACAGGGGAGGGCTTCAGTTGTTGTCAACTCCAGGAATTGCAACCACCTAGCGAGTGATGGAGCCTCTCTGAAAGGGCTTTGGGCTTCCTGTGGTTTATATTATGAGGCTATACTAATTCCCATAGGTTATGCAGCACTTTTCTTCAACAGACTCAAAGCATTTTTCAGCAGGGAAACTGAGGCTGGCCAAGGTCACTTGGAAGCCCAGTGACAGAGCCAGGAACACGTCTCTATCTAGTTTCTAGTACATTTTCTTCTGTTGCTTAGTTTTGCACCTAGGTGTAAGCTTTGGTGATACAACTTTCTGCTAGGAGCAAGACCCAAACTTGCTGCAATATACAATCCAGTTCGTCATTCCCAAGCTCCCCAAAACATTCTGCACAGTTCATCCAAACAAGCCAATGCCAACGTAGCCAGCAGGGAAAGAGTCGCTAAGCTGGTGCTCTCACAAGTCAGACTAACTGATGGCGACACACGAGGCTCCAAACCCTGCCGTCCGATCCCTGTCGATGGATCCTTAACACATGTACAGCATATGACACACCGCTGATGTCCACTGGGAGTTTCATAAACCCAAGTTAAAGGACTTGGGGCCAGCCATGAATGTAACCTAGCATCCGTATCCAAAATGAAGTATCTGATGTCTACCGAATAATCTGCTTTAGCTGTTCCCCCACCCCAGAATTAACCTTTCTACTCTGTTTCAGCTGCTACCATCTCATAGCCATTTTGCCCAATGGATGTGGCTCTCCTTGCTGAAGTTCAGAGCACCACTCTGGACAAAAGAGTCTCACGATGGCTGTTAGCTTTTGTGCTCATTTCTCGGGGCTGCTATGGGGAGCTCTCAGCACTGATTTACCATGTGCTGAGTTTATGCTGATAAAAGGATGCATTTGAGTGTACTCCCAGAAACAAAACTCAGCATTTCTTGTCCCTCAGCAGTAGAGAAGTAACAGGAGGGAGAAAGAAGGATCCTTTTCCTTCCTTTGCTGTTGATTTGTTTAAACAACGCAGTATCCTGCCCCAAAATTACATTCTTCAACAGAAAACTTACGCAAACCCTGATGGGAACAGAAGAATTTCAAGGCAGCTTTTACAATTTCAATGAAAACAGCTTGTTACATGTAGTTCAACATCCCACATATACCCACAGGGAAAACTGAAACCGGAGGTTTTGCTCTCTCCAAAGGCAGAATATTCTTACTGGGCAAATTCCACAGCAGTCAGAATGGATAATCAGAAAGGTCCCTTCCAGCCTTCAAATCAGTGAAGCTGGCTGCTGCCGACTGCACTTTTCTAGCCTACTTACCTCAAAGTGAGGGTTAACAGAGAACTGATTTTAGCTGATAGCTGAATTCCTCTCTCTCCTGGAAATGGGATAAATGTTTAGGTTCAGATTAAAAGATGAGAGCCATCACTTGGCAAATCCCAAGCCAAGATGTGTGCCATAAGGGAATCGTCTGGTGATCCCAACTGAGCCAATTATTTTAGTATGGAACTGATGTGTAGAAACATGGGATCCAGATGCTTTTACTGCATGCAAACTTTGACCCCCTACTCTGCGATACTGAAGTACACATATAGATTTACCCATTCCAGCGTTTCCACTTGGAGGCACCTAATGTGATTAAAGTTCGGCAACTTATCATGGTAACTATCTGCAAGTTTAGGTTCTGAAGTCAACACTGCTACACCAAAGTGCAGCAGTTGAGGATCTGGCCTGATATTTCCAAATGCCAGAAGGGGAATGAGCATGAATCTGTGAACTATTCTGCAATGAGCAACAGAGATAAAAGACCCTGATTCTTCGCTCAGTTACATCAATGTAAATCCAGTGTTACACCACTGAAATTAATAGGCTTGCTCCAGACTTACACAAGTGTGACCCAGAGCAGAAGAGAGCCCAAGTTTATATTTAATAGGAAGATGAAGTTTGCTGCCTGGAAATGGCTCCAGGCCTTGGAGCAATGCCTGGGACCAGAGCTGTTCAATGAGAAAGATTACTGCTCTGGGTTTGTTATCTCCTAACGTTTAGGCTTATTTTGGGTCTCTTTTATTCCTCTGGCCCATCACAGAGCAGGGCTTTGGCGATGGCCTTTCCCTCTGCTCTGGAAGCAGGAGCAGCTCCGGCAAGCTGCTTAGCTGGAAAGGGCTTGGACCAGGCACATGAAACGTTTCAGCTTCCTTCAAATTCCCATGGACTCAGCAGAGACTCAGTGCAGCGCTGTCAGGCCGGATAAGCACTCCCTCCCAGGGGGCCCAAGCCCTTCTCACACAGCTCCCGCTCACCCCAGCCCAGGACAAACCCTACCGTAGGCAGTGGTCTTTGGATCAGGGCCTGTACACAAAGAAGCCATCAGGGAGCCTCCTCAGAGAGATGCTAAGCAAGGGCGCTGCACTAAGAACCTGCATTTACATGCTCTTATAATGGAGAGGAGGAACGGCACAATCTTAGGCCCGATTCTCCTTCTGCCGCAGTCACTGGGAATGGAGTGGGTTCAATCTGCTCTTTCTGGCACTGACCAGAACAGCCCAATGAATGAGTCAGGACCAATGTCTTCAAAAAGCTAGATGCCTCCTTCACCTGAGCCCTTGTCTGCTATTTCTCTGGGTCATGCTGCACACCCTTTACCTGAGATGTCAAAGTGCTTCAGGAGTATTAGCCAGCGAAAGATCACATTGCTTCTGCAAGGCAAGGAAATATTGCCTTCATTCCACACCGGCCCAGGGAAATCACCCCTGTCCCACAAGAGCAAGGGCTGCAAGGGTGACCCGAGTGATCTGTTTCAAGTGACAAAGCAAGTCGCTGTGGCATGGCCAGTAACAGAGCCCAGGTATCCTGATCCCCAGCTCCAAAGCTTAGACATCATTGCCGCTCGCATGACTGAAGTGCACTATAAGACCTATGAGCCCATCCCTCCATCTGGCTGCAGCCACCTGACATCATTCAAAACAAGGGAAGAAGAGCAGCTCTTTTGTATTCAGTGCCATGCACAGTAACAACACCTACAAGTGTCCTAAGAAAAAGCTCTGGTGATCCTATTTGCTGAAGTGAAATGAAAATCCATTTAACACTGGGCAGAAAGACAGTTTGTTGCTCCAGTCTGAATTAGGGCCTCTGTCTGTCTCCCCTTGGAATCATTCATTCATTCATGCTTCTTGCCCATCACAAACCCAAAAGTGGGGTTTCTTACCAATGCTATCGATACTACCTTGCGTACATGTAGCACCTTTCAGCCCGAAGTACATAACAGACTTACACTGAAATGCAAACTCTGCAGATACTACTTTACCAGCCTCTAGTGCTGGGGTGAGACCAGCAGCCACTGGACGGCATGCAGCAACGCTAAAGCAAGAGCTCGGAGGAACCGGAGCAGAAGATGCATTTGGTGTGACCACAGGACAGCAAAAGGAAGCATAATGTGATTACCCAGAGTCAGTCAGCAATTACACGTACTGGAATTACCATCAGGACAGCCAAGCCATCAACCAGTGCAATGTAATGAACACAGCTGGCCAAGGCACTGGTGATGAGCTTGCTGCTAGGGCCATGTTGGATCCCTGATGCAAGATGCAGGACTAGTGAGAGAGTCCTTCCACATGAAACAGGTTTTATCCACTCTCAAGGTTTCTCAAACACTTGCCCAGGCAGACCCTGTTCAGTACCAGACTAGTGCAAGTAACTACAGGAACACACCTTACTTCTTGTTGGACAGTCCCTCAGACTGATATCAGCTGGATGTGGCTCCCTGTGCCAAGAGATGGCAGCTTAAAGGGCACAGACAGAGAGACTGATGTATGAATGCCCAGCCTCTCTGTAAGCTGTGTCCCCCCAGCCATCTCTAGTTGATATGCCTGCATTTTCTGGACACTGGCCTGTGTCCCTGTGGAAAGGCTCAAGCCTTGGCAACTGGGGAAAGCCTATTGCTAATGCAGACTAGACCTGTTTAAAAATGGATGAAGCATGTTTAAATTCAGTATTAAGCAGCCAATAAATATTCAACCGTGATGAATATTTTACACTGTTAATAAGGAACTATACCCAGAAGGCTCAAATGTTATTAAACTCTGAGGTTGTATTGCTGGGGGGGAGAAAGAGGGAGGATTACCAGTGATGAGAGGGTTGGTTTGGGGGCTGGGAAAGCTGTCACATGGTGACTTGCTCCAGACAAACACATGGAAGTGCAAAAATGGTAAATGTGCTGAAGCAGGCATACCACAGCTCCCCAGGGTTTGCTGTAGTCTCTGCTCTGTGCAGAAGTGTCTTCCTCAAGCAGCAATGTTTGCCACCCACCAACATCAGGACATAGGGAGGGTTCTTCTCTGAAGCCAGGCATTGATAGAAGAGTGATAGTTTGAGCCTCACCTGCAAGGGCCTGCAGCCCCTGGTTCAGTCTGAGGAAGCCCTAAGGGATACATTAGGGGACACTTACGGGCCTTTTGCAGAGATGCTAAATTATGAGGGCAGAGATGTGCATTGGTCATACCCCTCCCTGTCTCTGGCCTGCCCAGGGAGGACCAAGGACTGCTGTGGGAGCAGAGACGACTTGGCAGAGTTATTTCTATGGCTGGTACAGAGTTATTTCTGTGGCTGTCCCTTTGAGCTGAAGGTACGCTGGGCCTTGCCTTCCCTTTTAGCTACCCTCACTGAATTCATGGCTTGTACAGTAGTCATGCCTGTGCAGAGGAACCTCCCCTTCCAAGGCCACCTACCTAGAGCTGGGGCTGTGTTGTGGTTAGTGAGGTTCACCACCTTCTTCACCGGCTCGCTCACAGAGACCCGGAAGATCCTGCGTTCGTGCAGGCCACAGTAGTGATGGTGGAGGTGGCAGGAGTACGTGCCCTCGTCCGCATTCTCCAGGGCTGAGATCCTCAGCGAGAAGTCGCCCAGGGCAAAGGCAGTCTCGGTGATGTTCATCCTCTGTTGGATGAAGAGTGGCCCATAGGAACGGCCCTCGCCGGAGGCGTACAGGTCAATGAGGCGGTCGGCTCGGTCATGTGGGACCCCCGGGGGCTGCCTGTCCCAGTGGACAACCTGCTGCTCCTCCTCGCTGT
Source organism: Crocodylus siamensis (assembly GCF_052110815.1). Classification (NCBI taxonomy): domain Eukaryota; kingdom Metazoa; phylum Chordata; order Crocodylia; family Crocodylidae; genus Crocodylus; species Crocodylus siamensis. The sequence continues at coordinate 6,862,752 of NC_143406.1, read as the reverse complement.
GTCGCTCGGTCCAGATATGGTCCCGGTTGACGCAGGAGAGCACCACTGTGCTGCCCCGCAGGGCCACAAGCACCTCCTTCTCACCATCCCAATAATTCTTCACTGCCTTGGCTGCAGGAACAACATAGGGGGCAGCCAGGTGAATACACTGCAGCTCTACTTCACCTACACGCAGCCCTGCATGTGCGCCCTCACTTTCATTTTATCCCCCTGCCCCCAGTAATACGGCAGCCTCCCTGTCATCCAGTGCACTCTTATAGCACCTTCCCACCAAGGATCTCAATGGGCTTCACAAGCTCAGAGGCAAAATGACTCTCTCAAAGTCAGACCAGGTTGGGTGTGGGTGTGGAAGTGCTAGGAGCTGAAGCCAGGTTGCCTACTAGGCCAGTGGACTATCCTCGGGGCCATCCTACCTCCCTTGTAGCTAGCAATCCATGCCTAGCTCTACAAAGACAGAGGGCTGTTCTCCCTCCAGAGACCAAGCATGGGTTAAGAATAATAGCCTTCAGCCTCAATGTGCTGCATCCCAATTCTCCAAATGCCTTATGCAGTTTCCTTCCAGGAAATGCTTTGCTGCCCACAAATGCCCTAATTACTGGAGAAGCTGCAGGATCACTGCTTTGTGCTCTGTTCTTACTGATAAGCAGATGGGGGCTCATGGAGGCAGACTGAAATCAAGAAAAACTTGGGTACTGAACATAAGAAATGATGCAACCCCTTCTGTATCCCATCCCCTTGCCTCTTGTAAGGTTGATAAAAGCACTAAGTGCTTTGCTGCCTCCTTATCATAGGCAGGTTCATCTTTCCTGCTGCTCTATCCTGACAAGGTAGAGGCTAGCAGGAAAGGAGGGTGGGCATCTCCATCTCAACCACTGAGGTCAAGCAAGGTCCTGTCAGCGACCGCTCCCAGGAACTTTGCTGTCTAGCCTGGATGCAAGGCACGCTCGCTAGCGGGGGGTTCCCTCGTCACAGCGGAGTGGTAACTTTGGAGACCATGGTGCCAGACAGGTCTTTTGGGCCAGACTTGCTGTTGCTGAGGAGGTTTCTCTAATGGTGGGTTGGGGCAGAAACAGGCCAGGGAGTTAATCCGGGGTGGGGTGGGCAGCAGGCAGGGGGTCCATCATAAGCATTTAATATAATAGGTTACTTTCATGGTTTGGTGTGAGCCCAGTAAGCCAGGAGATGGGCTCATGGATAAATGCTTCTAATAAAATGGAAGGCTGGGACATAGGAAGATGCTGCAGTGAGCAAGGATGGCTCCTGATGTACAGCAATATGTTCACTTGCTGCAAGGATGTCCCAATCCAGCAGGGCCTGCCACATGGGTAGAACCCTGCCTCTTGTGTGGATCCCTGCTCCTCATGTCAATGACACAGCAGCAGGAGCAGAGATCCCCCTGCCCAAAGTGCTGGGCTGGACTGGTACTAAGTGGGCAATACACATGGCATAGGCCTCTTGGTACCCAGAGTTTTTGCCGGACCAAGGCCCCCTGCAGCAAGGAAACAAAACCCGTCTCCTACATCAGTATATGCACCTTTACCTTTCTTGGTGATGTCCAGCTGGATTTTCACAGTCTTATACAGGTGGCAGTAGTGATGGTGGAGGTTGCAGGAGTAGATGCCTTTGTCACTCTCAGCGAGATCTAGCACAGAAGGATGGGAAAACAACTGTTACCGTCAAGCTGACAGTTGGTTTAGGTTGTTTATGCACACTAACTTAAATTAGGTTAAACAGGGTCTGGTACAATGAACTGTTCTTGTCAGGCGCACTAACGGTCACCTGTATTTGAGTGACAATTGTGGAGGAAGTGGTACAGAGTGACTAAGGCCTCATACTGCAGCTCCAGAGGCCTGAAAGCCCCTGCAAGAAACCAAGTGCACGTGGTAGCATAGATGGGCCAACTGGTACTGTCAGTCCACAAAGCTAGTTAGCTCACTGGAATGGTACAGACTAAACTGCCCTGCTTTGGTTCAGGATTAGTGCATGTGGTGCAGCACGGCAGGTTTGAGGGCCTCACTGCCAGGCAGGGAAAGTCTGCAGAGTGCACGTAGCCTAAGACTCTCAGAGCGGTTGCAAGAGGAGTTTCTGTTTTAAAATCCTTCACGTGTGGTCTAGAAACCTATGTCTCAAATGATATCATCAGGCTGACATCCCTATTGGAGAGGCTCAGCGAAACAACAGCTCTCATGGACAGACCCATTCGCTCATGGAGCTGAGCTCTTGCAGAAGCAAAAGGGAAAGAGATGGCTTTGGTTCCTGGTACCTTTGATCACCAGTGAGAAGTTGCCATCTGTGAACGCGTTCTCAGGCATGAATATCCTCCCTTTGTTGTAGGAGCTGTACACTCGCTGCTCCCCAGCTGAGTACATATCACACAGCCTCTCTGACTTGTAATCTCCATAATAGTTGCTGTACAGGTCCCAGTGGACCACGCGCTGGCGGTCGTTCAGACGGTCCTGGGTCCAGACCATGCGGTAACTCTTGCAAGGCAGGACAGTCTGGGACCCCGCTGGGGCACTGATGTTTGTCACAGAGACCACAACGCTTTCTGGGTTTGATAAGTCAGCCGGGACTGTGAGGCAGGATAGGAGAAAGAGAAAGAGGTGTGATAGGATCATAGGAAAGCAGGGCTGGAAGGGACCTCACAAGGTCACATAGTTCCCCCTACTCAAGGCAGGATCATCCCTTACGGGGTATTTGTTTTAGGGTGGGGAAGCAGGATGTCCTTTACAGATTTTAAGGCAACATCAGTCTTAGCAAAGTAGGCTTCTGATGCACTGAGGTGCTTCTAAAGCCCCTCCTGACTCCATATTTGCCTCTCCCCTATTCCCTTGTTTGTTCTAATTCTCTCTTTGCCGACTTAACTTCCCTGCTTGTTATCTTCAGTAAGCAGGGCCCTCTTCCACCACAGCCTGCCATACAGCTTAACATCAGGCCCACGGTCTGAAGAACTGCATGCTTACATTTGTGCCTGCTAATTCCCACTTGAGTGCTTCAACAAAGGCCCCGACTTTCGGAAGTGCTGAGCATTTGCAGATCTTCCCCATTCCCTTCCTCCTCCCCCACTGGAAGGCATGATTTTCAAATGGCGTCTAAATTTAGCCCAAAGCATTCTGCCAGCTTCCCAATACCAGAAGGTTCAGAGATCCTTAATGAGAACTGTCTGAACAACATCTAAATGAATCGCAGTAAAAATCAAGCCCCGGTCTGGTCCCCCGTTGTAGGGAAGCACAGATGCTTCACAGAGAGAACTCTAGCCCACGGTTTACACCTATGACTTATCTGATTTCTCTGCCCTTCTTACTCCTAACCTCCAGTTGTACAAAGTGGCCTTTCCTCTGCATGGGGCTGAGATCCTGCTCCCGATGAAGTCCACAGTAAAACCCCAATGCAGAGTTGGTCCCAACACTTCTAATGATCAAAACCATAAGGCGGAATAGAAGGATGTCACTTACCGGAGTACAAATGAACAACCGACCCTGTTTAAAAGAGAAGAAAAACTGTTATTCACAAAACAAATAGCTGAAACGTCTTATCCAGAAGCCATCACTCCTCCTTATTACAACCTCCCTTCATTTCTTCTTCATTCGTACTGTAAAGTAATGCGTGGCACCAAAGCTCTCCCAGCCAGGCTGGGCCACCCTGTGCCGTGTGCTATACACGTGAATCGATGACAGTCCTGGACCCAAAAGAACTAAGACAAGACAAGAGCAACAAAAGAATCAGCAAGTTGCAGTAAATGCATGAGACAAGATCACAACGATGAGAGAATTTGGCCTTGATTTTCCCAAATAACAGGACACGCCAGAGTAAACGAGGAGGGAGTTTACCATATTCCTACACTTTGCTCATAGCACATGAAGCCCCAGCAATCTCCTGCCTTCCCATCTTGTTCATTTCCTGTATGCCCTTTTGTTCAATATACCCATCCCCTGGTCTCTGTGCTAGTCAAAAGGAATAAAATAAACTGGAAGTGTACTACCGACCTGCTCACCTGGTTTGTGGCCACACTGTTCCCACCAGATGCCCGCTAGGCCATTTGCTCAGTAGAAGAGAAACAGGGATTGATTCCTGTTCATTCATTCACCTCTTAAAGCCCACCCTTCATAATCCAGCTAACTCTTCCCCTTGAACAGTCGTACAGAAAGAGGTACTCACTTACCTGCATACCTTAATTCTGTAGATTAAAAAAGAAATCTAATCAGGAAGACACACAATCATTATTAATTACAGCAGGTTACTTTGGATCACCCTGAACCGATGCAACTGTTCCATCTGCTCACTTCTTTACAGTATTAGTGGAGCTAAACGGCTGAAACGTTGTACCTTTTCTTCCAGCAGTTACACCAGCTCAACTCTATTCGCACTGGCATAGGAATGGACAGACAAAACACATCCATTCAGCGGATGCAGGCTACTAAGCAGTAAGTCATAGACCCCGACCCTTCTAAAATGCTCTGTTGGTATATTTGTTCACAGCCCATATAAGCAGTGAACCAATGCATCTCAAAGGGAATCAACAGGTGCAGCGCAGCCGCTGAGGTCTAATCCTCTGAGGTGAAGGCACTGGGATGAGAGAACATTCATGATCAGGCCCTAAATGTGCATCTAAGTTAGGGTGAAGTTACGCGTTACACTTAGATCATATTAAATCTGTGAAACGTGAAGCAGTGGTAAAATTAGTCTGTGCTACAAGCAGCTCCATGTTAAGGGTTATTCCTGTTTCTTGCCTTCACTGTTCTGACTTGCCACTACGGGGGAGGGCAAGGGTGTGGGTAGGAGCCAAGACACCTGGGCTCTACCCCTGCTCTGGGTATAGGGAGCCCTGGGAACAGTGCATTCTGGGATGCTGGAGGACTGCAGATTGCTTGTTTTATCTCTATGGAGCTGACCCTAACACGAGCAGGGTAGCATGGCCCAGAGTTAACCCTCCCCTCAAGTGGCATAACTCTGAGATACTCAGAGGGTGCTAAGCATGAGTTAATGAGCTTCCATGTGCAGATGTTTGCATTTTTAATGCCCTTGGTATGGCCTAGGTGTAATGGGGAACTTCATCCTTCCTTACTTCTATTTCTGCAACTTAGAGAAAAGATATGACTTCAGAGATGACCTGCAGTGATTCTCCTTTAGCTCAAAAGATGGAGACCAAGGTGTTCAGAGTGGAATGGCTAGGGATCGTGATCTCACAGGATCATCGGCTTTTCTGAAGCATTTACTAGGCCTTGCATCCTGGGGCAGCCGCAGGCGCCCTTTCAGCTGTAGTCTGCTCAAGTGTTGTTTCCCAGCTGTAGATTTACATAATGAAAGCCTCACAGCTCAGGGCTATAATCAGTCCCTTCCTGGGACTATCCCCTGGGCCCTCACACCACAAAGAACTGCTTTAGACAGCAGAAAAAGACCATCCCCTGAAAAAGTTCCTCTACTGGTACCAAGACAGCAGCTCCATCACCAAAAGCAGTGGCAGGAAAACCAGCAAAGGCAAGCTGCTGGTAGTTGCTGGCATAGCTGTCAGTGCAGTGCACAGACCTGCTCTGCACAGGGTTAGACAAGACAGCAGTTGAAAGCTCCCACCGATGGGAGGTCTCAGGAAAAGGTGCCAGGAGAAGGCATGTCCAAGGCATGTCTGGCAAGAGAGGGATCATAACAGAACTGGAATACGACTACCAGCTGGGGATTTCTCCACTCGTTCCAGATGTTTAGGGTACTCTGCAGTGCCACACTCGCTATGTAATAGATAATGAGGCCTTTGGTTATGGTAAGAATGTAGTCTGCTTGGGTGCGGCCCTTGCGGCCGATCATTTGGAGCTGGAGAGGTCCCTGGGATCACACATGAGGCACCCAATGTCCTCATTGGTCTCAATGTCCTTACTGATCCCCATTCTCTGATGTGAGGGGGAAAAGTCCCACCCTTCTCACAAGCGGTCAGTAGGAGTGTGCGACTCAACCATGGCCCTATGGGCCAGGTTCAGCAAGGGGCTCCACTGGAAAAGTGGATTAGCAAAGGCATTTAGCAGCCAGGAGGTGCTGGGTGGCTCGTGGAATTAGCAGTAGAGTATGGAGCCTTTGCTTCCTAGGACACCAGTTTAAATCCTTCTCAGGACTGTGCTCTTTGCTGGCTGTGTGAAAAGTTCGATAATTTCACATTTATTCCTTCCTAGCAGGCCCCCCACTTTGTTCTCCCAGCTGAGACGCATGAACTTGGACACTCAACTCCCATCCCGTTTCCTTCAGGTCAGAGTTGATCCAGGGAAGGCTGCATAGCCACCGTACTGGGCACGGGGTCAAAAGATGCCTGGCCTCCCAGACTATGAATCTGGCCCCTCTCAGGAGAGCTAGCAGCACCAGTGCTCGAGTCGACTCGATTAGACGACTCCTGTGAGTCCACAGAAGGCAAAGCTGATATTAAGGAGAGCAAGGATCCTCTGGACAAGCACCATATCCATAGTGCAGACACCTGTCCCACTTCAGACTTAGTGGCTGCCACCATTCAGGGAACAAACCTTCCCAAATTGGGAGCATGCCCTTGAAAATCTCCACCCCCTCCCCCTTGTATATCCAGTACTGATGCAGCACAGACTTTCAGAGCATGGGCAGCCTTCTCAGCCCACACGACTCAGACCCACAGGATCTGAGATATGAACTTCTTGAGATATGAACGCATGCTTTGCTGACGGGCCCAAAACCTCCTGCCTTTTACGTAGGATGGCCCAGGGAGGTCTACAGACATTGTAAATTGAAAGTAGGATTCAGGCTGAGAACACAATATCATTCTTTGTAACCATCTGTTAATCATTCAACCCCAGAATGGGTTACAGCAAAAAAATCGCTTGCTTTGTCCTACTCATGCCATGGGCACAATACCCACCGGACAAAAGCTGCATTTTTCTCTTCAGCCCTGGAATTTACTCTTTGCAACAGGGAATACATTAATTCCAAAATGACACTTTTTTAATCACGCCCACAGAATATATGTTTATTAAAATAAACCGCTCTTACGCCTTCCATCATCCAACAAAGGACTGGCAATGATATCATGGCAGAAAAATGGTCAGATGTTTGCATGGCAACTGTTGACTCGGAAAGTCTCCAAGTGGAAGTCATCCTGCTACACTTACAGCTGCAGTTTTACAGAGAGGACAAACCCCTTGGAAAAGTGTTGGTGTATCCTGACGCACTAGAAAAGAAAAGGACACCACATTCCCAAAAAGAAAGAGCAGCCCCTTCACTGGAGGCCCAAAGCCATGGATTATGAAGCACCTGATGATACCCAAGATAAGACTATGGCTCTTCATTTTGGGCAGCCAGGGCACAAACACAGCTTAAGGCAAGAACTATATGACACTTCAGAGCACCTTCTGCCTGAGCTTCTCAACTTGCTCTCAAGACATGGATAAAGTAAACCTCATTCTCCCTGCAAGGATCATTTTCACCAAACTGAGGCACAAAGGTTAAATCCTCAATCCACGTTCACTCTGTGGACTGGGCAAATCTCTTAAGCCCTAGGTCTATGCTGCATGACTGGACCACACTCTAATTAGTGTGACGGTCCTAAATTTACATCACAACCTCACCATAAGTCTGGGTGAACTGACGGGCTGAACAGAAGTTAGACCTAGATAGACTTCAGCCATGCACTGCAACGGCCACCATTGATCTTGGTCCTTGTGAGAGAGACCGGGTGCAGCACTGGGAGAGACCAGTGCTCCCAGAGTTGCGATGAGTGGCCAGCCATTGAAGCCAACAGGGTTGACATATAACATGCAATGGGGCAACTGGGTTCTGCCACAGCAGGTGCGAGGGGGCATCATGGCATCCCACTGTGTCACGAGGTGATACTCTCAGGTACTGGGGGGCACTGCAAGGCTGGTGTATCGGGATGCACTGCTGCTCACACCACGGCAAGAGAAGTGACCTCACGCCAGGGCGGCGCAGGAATGCGTGTCTCTGGGGAGAAGGGCTACAAGTTGGCTCGCTGTGTAACCAGGGCTTTTCGCACCTCATTTTACTGCTCATTAACTGGGATTGATTGGGTGCCGCAGGAATATCCTTTCATGGCCGAGCAACAGGAATGCATTTACTTTTCCCTTTTCCTCTTTCAACTTAATGTAAAAAACATGGAGGCCAAATGCAGCTCTATAAATCTGACAGCTGACAAAGACATCCAGCTAAGCTTTCCAAACCAGGAAAACCTCCCTGTGCTCCAGCCAGTGGCCTGCCCCATGCCTGAGCTAAGAATAGCGCAGCCCCCCAGCTCTGGATTATTTTATTATGCCGGGTTTACCTACTGGCATGATAAGGACCACCCAAGCCCTGACTCTCAGCTCTATCCACAAGGGCCTTTTGCCAGGACGGGCTCTTAGTCTTGTCAGCAGGCCACGTGCATTTCTGCAGCACGCTTCAGAACGTGGCTGTTCTGTGAAACAAGGCTGCGGTGTCCTGGTGTCTGTAATGCGAGAGCAACAGCTTCTGGGGGAAAAGTCCCCATCAGCTTCCCTTTAGTTCCCCTACTAAAGCCCCTTAGGAGCACTCCTTAGAGGGAAGGCAGCAGCCAGGGCTAGTGCTTGCATAGGACTCCCCGGTCCACTCCCCAGCTCTATCACTCACGCACTCAAGTCATTTCACCTCTGTGCCTCAGTTTCCCCATCTGCAAAGCAGACACTCGTGCCTTGGTAGCATCACTTTTAACCTTATTTATACTGATTTGCTGGGAGGGGGGACCACTGACACCAAGTTCCAGCCACTGAGTACAGATGCAGTCAAAGACATTAGGCTAAATTAAGGTACCTGTGCTGAGCTCAGCACCAGATATAGGACAGAAAAAGAGAAGGGTGACTTCATGCCAGCTTTGCATTCCCAGTCTGATTTTGGGGGGTGGTTCTGGACTGCCCTCACCACGTGAAAAGCTAGAGCAGCACGAGTGTCTTCCTTAACCAATCCCTGGTGCCAGGCAGCCATTGAGACAGGTGACAATCACTGAAGAACATCTGGGGAAATGGGGAATACAGAGCTTTTACTTTAGCTTTATGGTGAGCCAGTCCCCAGGGACTAGTGACGGCTACAGTGCAACCCCTTTCCACTGAGAGAGTTTGCATGCTGGAGGCCACTGTCCTGTGACATCCAGGGCCAAGCTGGCTACTGACTCCGGGAGATGGAAGAGCAGAGCCGATTGCACTGGCTTCCCTCGATGCCTTGCGGACCTAACACAGACATCAAGTTATTGTCGAGCACAAATGTAGAGGAGGCTCAGCTGTAAACCAGAGTTTGGCTTAGAAACCCACAGAATCTGGAAAGTCTCTGGACCATCATTTGTCAGGAAGAGACAAGAATTCAAGCAACTGAGCTCCAAGCGTCCTGGACACAAATTGGCAGTTAAAGGGAGGAAAAAAACCCAGCCCTTTTCTCTCCTCTGGGTCTTCTGCCTCCAGACCTCGCTCTGCTGTGTGTGACCTCAATTGCACTCAGCAAATGGGCTCTCTCCCCAAATCCTGCTTTCTCCAGTTATTGTTTATTTAGCACAGAAGATGTCAAGTACAATCTGGTAAATCACGGCACGGGTGAAGCCAGCAGCCCTTGGAATCAGACAGGCTACAGACTCAGGACATTTACACACATTCAGGGAGCCTGCTCTGACACACCATGTTGGAGCAGATTCAATTAACTGAGTCTGCAGGAGCACACAAATTGTCACGCTCCGGCAGCCTCGTGCATCACGTGTATCCGTGGCGCAGCGCATCTCTGCACTGAGAAAATGGCAGCGGTGAGCTCTGAAATAAAACATGTTTGATGTGCTTCAGTTCAAAGCGCCCCACCACCATTTTATCAGAACGGGGATGCGCTGCACTGCTGGTACGCATGACACATGAGCACTTTTAATTAGCGTGGCTTGCTAATTAAAAGTGCTCAGTGCCGCATCGGGACCACATGTAAAAATGCCCAGCCTAGGAACGCAAGCCAGGCCAGCAAAGGGCAGAGCCCAGTGTGTAGGCATGCCCTGTCTTTAGAAAACAAAGATTTCCCAAGCTGGCCTGGGGCACAAGCCACAATATCCAGAGCCCCAGGAGAGATCAGGGGTGTTTGGATTTCAGTATAATCCATTTGCAAAGTGCAGGCTGGGATGGAGTTGTGGACCCTGATGCTTTCCATCCTTTCCAAAAAGACAAACAATACAGAGTTGATTTTTCTTTTAGTCTCTAGTATTTAGCAATGATTTGAAAGAGGCTTTTTTACACAGTAATGAAGAGTTCTAGGTCCCAGATCCAGGTTGAGAGGGCAGTGTGAAAGGAGGCAGGAAGCCAAAAACAGGAGGAAACTAGAACAGGCAGTGAGGACAGACATGTGGGCAGGATACAATGAGAACAGCAAGGCCAAATGAGACAAGGGTGTAAGCAAGAACAGCGCTGTTCTTCATGGTACAGCACCCCCTACCCAAGGTAGTCCAAAATCATGAGCCACACTCTTGAAAGTCATGAGATTGTCTTAGAGTCAGGGGTTTTGGGGATGGGGGGTAGTATTTTGCCTTGTACCTTCTGACCCCTTAGGGAGCATTTAGGTTACCTTTACCAGCTCTTTCCTAAAGCCATGGAAGCCAGAAACTTACTTTTAAAACATGAAAGCTGAGACTTATCGTGAGTCCTATCGTATGAACCTCAAGGAGCTGGGGCTCTAAGGACACCACTAAATATCGTGAGTGTTGGTAACCTACACGAGAGCAACAGAAGCTGGAACTTAATGAGGTTTGTTTAGCAATTCTGGAAAGCAGAGATATTCTGCAAGTACAGCCTGCTAATCCAGCATCACCCACTCCAGCCATCCAACTCGCACGAGAAAGGCGCACACATTTATGAAGCTGGCTTCTAAACAAGCAAAATAATAAATGTACAGGTCTTTATACTCACTCTGGCTTGAAGGGGTCATGTTTCCCAGCTTTGCTCTGTAACTGTGGGTCTAGAAACATGTTTTCCTTTTGGAACATTAATATTCTGCTATAAATGCAGGACTCCAGAAGCTAAGGGCCGAAGCCACGCAGCGTGAGAATAGGCAACAGTGGATATACTACAGTCTGCAATTTGGAATCTGACCTTTCACGAATGAGGGCAACCCCTGGGACCCCTGCAGCTATACCTCGTGTCCTAACATAACAGGGGCAGTCCCAAAAATGAGGGGCAACTGGCTGGGAGGCCTATATGGTGCTTCTACTCTTAGGCCAAGAAGAAACCGGGCAAACAAGGAGCAAGAGGCTAAGTCTCTGAAACACATGCCTTGCCCTCTTCTCTTTTGCGGGGGGGTAAGTAAGGTTGCTATTGTTTCACCTACCTGATTGCATAAAGAAGCTTAATAGTTTCTCTAAATCTTTACTGAAAGCATGGGGCAGTTATAGGTTGGTTTAATAAGAATATTAAACCAATCTGTAACAAGACAGGCGACATTTAGGTTGGAGATTAGGAAGACCTTTCTGACTATGAGACTGGTCAAGCAGCTGAACAGGCGACCTAGAGTAGTTTTGGAATCTCCCCCCCCGGAAATGGCCAAGGGCAGGTTAGACAGACATTTGCCTGGGATGGTAGAGAAGTAGTCAGCTGTGTTAGTCTAAAGTCAGTCAAAAGGCACCTTTATAGACTACCTAAGATATGCATATAAATAGAGAGTGCGCTAGCTTTCATGAACCCAAGTTCACTTCCACAGACGCTGTCTGGAATGGTTTAGTCAGGAACCGTCCTGCCTTGAGCAGGGAGCTGGACTAGATAGCCGCGTGGCGTCCCCTCTTCCAGCCCTACTTTCCTATGACCCCACCTCCCCACGGCTCACTCAGCTCTGCCCTCTGAGCAGCCAAAATAGGAGACCATCCTTCTCGCCTCCCCTCATTGAACGGCATCTCGGTGCATGCTGAAGGTGACTGCAATGCTGAGAAGGGGACGCTGCCCTGACTGAGAGCCTGTCTCAAAGCTCATCAGCACACCAGGGGCTCTTCTGCATCAGAGACTAACAACAGGGGATAAAAGACACTGGCAGGCGGTATTAGAGCGACACAAGAAACCTGGCTAGCAGCAGGGTGTGTAGTCTTCGCAAGGGGGTTTGCCGGCAAACAGATGTATATCCATGACCTGTCACAACAAGCGAGGACATGGTTCTGCCTTCTCTATTCACACTGCTTCTGAGCCTGTTCCACCGAGGTCCACAGAAACTTTGCCAGTGACCCCAGGAGGTGAAGGATGAGGCATACAGCCTTGTACAGCCAGCGGCACCACCGTTCTGCCAGAGAAACCCAGCTCCCATCAGCTCAGCCTCCAGCTCCCAGCTGCTCCTACTTTCCTCCAGTCCCTTTCTCCTTGACCATCTCACTGCCCATTTTCCAGGCCACAGAGCTGGGTCCTGGGTAGCGTAACTATCTGAATGCCACGGCAGCCCAGCCAATGAACAAGGGACACAGGAATACGCATGATCTACTGCACAGGGCTTTACCGCTTCAAAGCACAGTGCAACGCCCTTGGGAATGAAGTGTTGATCAGAGCCACACAGATGTTAAGGCCCAGGCTTCTGGAAACAGATACTGATTTTAGCTGCCTCGTCGTGGGGTGTCCAACTTGGAACCCCCCCCGGGCACGATTAGCAAAGGAGATGGCCCCAGGGCTTGCCGTGATTTCACCCCAGGCTCTGAAGAAAACCTCAGCATGGGTGACATGCCCAGGATGACACAGGTGACAGCACAGCCAGGACCAAAACCTGGGAGCCTCCCTTCCTGGTCTCTGCTTTAACCATCCCCGCATGCCCCTTCTGAGCACTGCTTGCTAGACACCTGTGCACGGACCCACTGTGAACCCTCTGCCCTAAGCCTTTAAGCCCCTTTCCAAAATGGAGACTGCATCTTCCTTGTGTCAGGGAGGGAGAGTTACAGTCCGGCAGGTGCTGAAAGAAACTAGTGGAAACCCCAAATTCCTCACTTTCCTCATCACGGCCCCCCACCAAGCCTTTAAAGAGGCTCTTTAGGGCTGTTACAAAGTCAGTGCAAAAGGCAGATACTGCTGCTGAGTTAATCTCATGCTTCCCTGGAAAACAGTAGCAGCTTCGCGCTGGCTCTGCTGGGACCTGACAGGGTGTCAGCAGGGCTACTATGGGTTATGGCACTGTGGGAGCAATTGCAACACCAGTGAGCTCAGCTCAGGTTGGGCAAGAGCTCTATTAACCAGCTGACGCAGCAGAGGGAAGTGACTTTTGCCCGTGTTTTAGGACAGCCAGTTGGGGTCAACAGTGAGCGATGCAAAATGCTGGATCCCTGAAGCCAAAGCAAGCATCATCCGCTCGGCTCCTTTCTCTGAATGGCCTGGAGTGCAAGCGCTAGACTGGCTCTCGGATTAAGATCCTCCATGCATTGACGCTTGATGTCAAACCAGGGCTTGGTCTGGTGCTCTGAAGTCTCCAACTGAGAGGGCCTCTTCCCTTCCCTAAATAGCTCCTGGATTCTAATTTCTCAAGAGCAGGTTTTGCTCCTGCTTTTGGAGAGCGAGTTTGGGACTCCTGAAGCCTTCCCCACCCATCCGCCTCTAACTTCCAGCACCTTCCCGCAAGCGGGAATGTGCCTGCCCATCGGAGAGAGACAAAAATGTGCAGCCTCGGCAGAACGTGGAAGCTCTTCGCCGGCCCAGGGAGCCGGCCAAGCCCTTGCCAATGGCCATCTTGGCTGCGCTGCGCGCCGGATCCCTCGCAGACGTAGAGGGGCTTCTCGCACGCAGCTCAGATACTCGCTTTGCTTTGTAAACACTCCTCAGCCCTCTGCGCTTTACACTGGCAAGCAGCCCGGGGAACGCTGCGCGGAGCCGTGCCGGATGGGGCTCGCCTTTCCCCGTGCGAGATTAACACTTGAGGGTGGAGTTCCTCTTCGGAGCCTCATCTCACAAACCGAAGGAAGGGGCTGCATTCCCCGCTGCTTCTTCAATGAGGCTTTAATGGGAGCTTGGTGGTTATGGCCTCCTGAAGGGGAACTAGCTGTGGAGGCAGCCTGGCTGGCCCCCCGCACGGGCACCTCTCCAAGCTGCATCCACACACCGCTGCCAGAGCCCCTCCATCCTGACCGGTGGCCCTGTTCCCCCAGGGCTGAGCCCCCGCACAGCTCTGCCGGCGAGGAACAGCAGTGCGACCTGCTATTGCCTCAGGCTTTGCCAGTGCACCTGAATCTCCTGGCTAGCAATGCGGCTGGTTCACCCTCCTCAGACATACCTCTGCCCTTCCTGCTCACCAGCACCTCAGGCCTGATCTGCCCCGCACCCTTTCATGCCTGTGCTGAATCCACTGCAGCTCTGCTCATGCCCTGATGTTCTCGCCCACCTACAGCCTTTCCATTTGTTCCAGTCCTGAGGTGCTGCAAACTAGGGATGACTTGCCGAGATTGAAAGCCATCCTCCAGGGGTTGAGCTGAGAACAATCCAACCCATTGCATCTGTGACTTGAGGGACATAGTAATATCTGGTCTGGTTAACCACAGGCACTGTGTAATGGGCTCTATGGGGGGTTGTGAATAGCAAGGGGGTGCTCTGGTCCTGAAAGATCTTGTACTCATCCTTTCCAGGTGCCAGGTGCTGTCTGGCAGTAACTGAGTGCTTCTGTGCTTTCCTCAAAGAGATGACCAATGCTCACTCACGCCTGGCTTTTCTCAGCCCGAAGTGTTGCTAGTGCCAGTCTGGGCTCTGGGGTATGAGGCCCTGCTATTTCCCCGTGAGCCATTTCACATCAGTATGACCGTACTGGGGTTTCCCAACTGCCCAGGCTCTTAGAGAGCACTGGGGCAGCTCATGCCCTCTCCGGAAAAATACTTTGAGGGAAGGCACGAAGAATTTAGCGCATCTCCCCGTGACCCTCATCATTCATCTTCGCCTATTTCCTGCAAAGCAAATCCTTAGCGAACCACTCTTACCTGCACAGAGCACGCACTGTTTTCATATTGCTCTGCTGAGCACCCAAAATTACCACTGGATTGCTCCTGCCTTACCCAGGAAGTACAATGCTGCCTCGGAGCAAACAATTCTAACTCCTTTCAAGCCCCAGAGCAAAACCCTGGAGGTTTTCTTTTTAATTCACTGCCCTTTCCTCCACAGGTCAGGACATTTGGTTGTAAAACAAACTTCAGAGGGAGTGACCCTGGACAGTCCCTCAATAGTACTTAGATAACTCTGGCCTCCCCTCCCAGCAAACATTTCTCCCCACAAAAGCCAGGAGCAATCCCTCTACCCCATCTGAGCCTTCCCCTGCCCTGCACCCCAGAAACAGAGAACAAGATAAGTCTGAACCAAACCACTGACTTGACAGTTTGAGCTCTCCCAAGTAAACTCCAACCCCCTGTCCTCTCCAGGTGCAATAAAAGACAAGCAAGAAAGATGCTGAGCACCTATACACCTACTTTGCAGAAGCAAAAGCTGCCACAGGAGGAGTTTTGCAAGTTGCTCCATTCTTCAGCCTCTGCGCGTTTCTCTCTCTCCCGAAAACAAGTCGTCAAAGTCTTCTTTTTTCTTTCTTTTTTTTTTTTTTTTGCTAACTTGAAAACACTATGACCTCATCAGTTTACAGCCACGGACCCAAGGACAGCAGCTCGTATTCCACAGAATTACTCCACCTACAACTTACAACTCCCACCTCCTCCTACATCCCCCCCCCACTCCACCTCCTTCCTCTCCCTAATGCTGGTTGCTCAATTCCTCCGAACACGCTCTCCACCCACTCCCCCCCCCCACTTCTCCTCTGAAGTCTTCTGCTCTGCTCCCTGACTTTGTTTGATGTACCAGTTTTATCTGGTGGTGTTAGCTGGTCCCACTCTGCTCTGAAAACAAGCCCCCACCGTCCCCGTCCTCCCTTCGGAGTCTGGAACTAATTTTCCTGGTGTTTTTACTGGATCCAGCTGTTCCTTCCTTTGTTTGACACTCATCCAGCAGTCTGCCTGCGATCTGATTCTTTCCTGCCCTCTGTGGGTTTTGATCCTTCCCTCCTCACATGGTTTTACTTTAAAAATCAAGTCTTAGAAGTTGACTTAGAAAACAAGGTTTACTTTCAGGCCCATGATTAGCAGGCAATCACTGAATAGCAGCAATCCTAGCAAGAGGATATTAATGTCAATGCTCTTGAACCACCATTAAGACACTTGATTTCCGGACAGTGTACACAAAAGAGCCCAGGCGATGATGATGTCCTAAACTAACAGACCACTCAGCAGTCTTTCTTGCAAGTCACCCTGCCTCAGATGCATTGATGGGAGAGACCTGAGAAGTCTAAACCTCCACATTCACATCCCCTGTATGAAAACAAACTTGAATGACCAGTGGGGGCCAAACTTTTTTGATAGGCATGCCAAAAATTTGGTAGGCATGCCATCTCCTCCTCAAGTGCCACTCTGATCCCCTCCTCCTGCCCAATCGGTTGCTCTGCTTTCTGCTCCATGCCTGATCTGCATTGCATGGAGCTGCCCAGTGCTCCCTGCCTGATCTGTGACTCTGCTTTCTACGTCCTACCTTACCTGTTGCTATATTCCCCATCTTCTCCCCAATCTGCTGCATGCCACATGCGGAGGATGCCCACGCCACAAGTTGGCCATCACTGAACTATGCTACGGACTCTCTGACTGCCATTCAGTGGAACAACAGGCACCTTACACAACTGACCTTGCAAGGTCCAATATTATATTCTCTATTTCCTTTCTCTGCTCCCAGGCTTTTAGAAATGAGACTAATAGTTGAATGCTTAATGGTGTTTCCTGTATCCACTGCTCTGGCAGTCGGTACAGAGCAAAAAAACCACGTACCTATGAAGAATCAGAATTCTCAAGGGCCCGGGGGCAGCGAGAAGGTAAATGCCACCGAAGACGAGTTACCGGAAGTAGCAGAGAAGCCTCCACAGAAAGACGAGTTGGGTCAAGAAGCGCTGATGCCAAAGAGAGAAACCCTACTGCCAGGGCCAGCATGCTTTATGAGCACCTGCCGGCTCCGACTGGCAGGGTGAAACTCAAGCAGCTAGATAAAAGCTGCTCAGGAGACCACAGGAGGGGGACCAGAAGTGAGTTCCTGGAGCCACGAAGAGCAGTGTCCTGGCATGAATTGCCCTGGCAGGAGCGATTGGTTGGAGCCAGTGCGGCAGCCCACAGATGTAGGCTCAGAGGAGCCTGTTTACTTACCGGGGGAACTTGCATGGAAGCCTCATTGCAATGAGTGGGTCCGGGACAACGAGGTTCCTGTGGAAAGAGGATAACTGAGCATTAGAAGTGTGAATAAAAATGGAATTAGCGAGCAATTATTGCCACCCCCCCAATCCCTCTCTTAAAGGGAATTCACGGACTATTCTGACACTGGGCAAGTGATAAGGAGTAAAGGACTGAGTGAGTAGCCCCAAGAATGTGACGGTATTTTTGGGGGGAAACTGTTGAAGACAATATTGCACTAGGGCCGTGAGCCTCTACTTACATGACTGTGACACTGGGTTGGCAGCAGGTGGGGTGCAGGGGAGGCAGAGCCCCAGGAGATAGTGCCTGATCTGGCCAAGTGTTTGTGCCGGGAGACTGAAGACCTTCCTCACATTCACAAGAAATTTTAAGATCAAGTCATGGCAGGTAAGAGAGCATTTGGCACTAGCAAAGTTAAGTCAACAGGCCGAACTGTCTACCTGTAAAGACACAGATGCAGGGAGCCGTGCTGAAAGAGGTAAGCGTCCAGCCAAGGAACAGCATGGACGGTTACAGGCCCCTACAAAAGAAGAAAAAGACTGATAAATTAATCTTGTTCTACACAAAACTGTACTACTATAGTTAAAAGTGTGATTTCATATCAGATTAGTTAAACCAAGGCATCTTGGTACATGGATGCTCTTACATTAGTTTAAGATGGGCTCATATTAGTTTAGCCTGCCTCAGTAAATGCACAGACACATGCTAAACCAATAAATAAAACTGATGTAACTTGTGTGTAGACAAGCCGTTATAGTCAATCGAGTGGAATATCTGGGAAATATCCACAGATAATTCTCTTTTCCTTCCAAGAAAAAAAAGCTGGCCACCAAATAACTCCCAAGTCCAACACCAATCTGAGTTTTCCTCCAGTTCAAACAGTTCTTGCTTTCAAAATCAGACAGACGTGTTTTCAGTTCCCAAAGTTTTTCACTCTCCAGAGGCGAATGTTACCCTGCAGAATACCAGCTCATTGTGCACCATAAACAGGAGCTTCAGAGCCAAGAAAGTCAAGGAGGTAGAGGGTACAGGAAACAGAAAGCAAGAGCTCCTGATCCTAGACAGGTTTCCTAACTCTCCCAGGAGGAAAATGAATGAAAACAGTCGGAAGTAACAGTAGAGTCTAGGTCTGAAATTTATAAGCCCTTCATTGTGAGCTGAGACTTTTGCTTCGTCTCCACTATGTTTCAGCCCACACCACATCCTGAAATAAATACTCAGTGCACCAAAGACAATTCCTGCTGCTATCAGTTTCTACACTGAGGAGATCATAAAAGAAGTAAGAGCAATTTGTTTTCAAACAAGAAAACAAATTATGGTGGGAGTTCCTCGAGGGAGTGATCCTGCAGGCACAAAGGGGTACCATCCCAGTACACACAAAGAGAAACAGAAAAGCCAAGAAACCCTCTTGGCTGGGCAGGGAAATCTAGGAAAGCCTACAAGGGAAAAGAGAGGCTTACAGGTGATGGAAGCAGGGAGCAGCCACCAAGGAGGAGTATACCTGCTTGGCTCACACTTGCAGGGAAGCAGTGAGGAAGGCCAAAGCAGAAACTCAGGCTGGCAACGAAGATTAAGGTTAACAAAAAGGTCTTCTTTAAGTATGTACGAAGCGAGAAGGTGGCGCAGGGTAGCATGGACTAGGGCAACTTGTAACAGATAGGATGGACAAAGCTGAGCTCTTAAACAATTTCTTTGCATCTGTATTCCTGGAAACAGATACAAACATACCTCCCAGAGAGACTAGTCTGGCTTGAGAGAGATACCAATCCACCAACAGTTAGCACTGACCTGGTGAAGGGGCACTTGGGGGGGTTGGATGTATTTAAGTTGGCAGGCCCCAATGATCTTCACCCAAGGGTACTAAAGGAATTAGCCAGTGTCATAAAACCACTTACACAACTGTTTGAGAGCACGTGGTGCTCAGGGCAGGTCCCAGATGACTAGAAAAAGGCCAACGTGGTCGCTATTTTCAAGAAGGGGAGGAAGGAGGCCCCAGATAATTATAGGCCAGTTAGCCTCACCTCTATTCTTGGCAAGATCTTAGAAAAATCATTTAAAAAACCCCACATTTGTGGGGGGCCAGCAGGCAATACAATGTTAAGGGGAAACCAGCATGGGTCGCACCCAATTCTTACTAGTAAACCAAGTAGCTGTGACGTGGATTTTTTCACAGGTGGGTGGAAAACTGGCTCACGGGATGCACCCAGAGTGGTGGTGGATGGGCTGGTTTCTACCTTGGAGATTTGGGCAGTGGTGTCCCCCAAGGCTCTGTCCTTGGCCAGTGCTGTTCAATATCTTCATCAACAATCTGGATGAGGGTGTAGAAAGCACTGCGTCGAAATTCGCAGACGACACCAAACTATGGGGTACAGTAAACACGCAAGAGGGTAGCGAATGAATTGGATAGAGATAGATTTGGATAGAGTGGGCAAGTGGGCAGATCAGAATAGAGTGCAGTTTAACAAAGGTAAGTGCCAAGTCCTACACCTGGGGAGAAGAATTCACCAATACACCTACAGACTGGGAAGTGCCATTCTATGCAGTAGGCCTGTGCAAAGCAGCTAGTATTTGCTTCAGATTCAGATTCGGCCGATTCGGGGGACAGTGATCAATTCAGTGATTCGAATCACTATCCCGATTTGATTTGGTCGAATCTGATTCAGAGATGTGGCTACAGTGGTAAGAGATCTTGGAGTCGTAGTCGATGCAAAAATGAACATGTGTAGCCAATGTGACAAGGTAATAGGTAAAGCCAACCACGCGCTGTCTCGCATTAGCAAATGCATCACGAGCAGGTCTAGGGAGGTGATGCTTACCCTCTATGCGGTATTATTGAGGCCCCAACTGGAGTACTGCATCCAGTTTTGGGTGCTGGATTTCAAGAGGGATGCGGATAACCTGGAAAGGTTTCAGAGGGCTACTCGTATGGTTGAGGGCCTGCAGGCAAGATCCTATGAAGACAGACTGAGGGATATGAATCTCTTCAGCCTCCACAAGAGAAGGCTGAGAGGTGATCTTGTGGCTGCCTACAAACTTATCGGTGGGGTCGGGTCAGGTCAGCAGGGAATAGGGGATACTCTGTTTTACCAGGGCGCCCCTCAGCGTTACTAGAAACAATGGCCATAAACTGAAGAAGCGTAGATTTAGATTGGTCATCGGGATGAAATTCTTTATGGTGAGGGTTGCCAAAATATGGAATAGACTTCCAAGGGAGGTGGTGCTTTCCCCTACCTTGGAGGTCTTCAAGAGGAGGTTAGACAAATGCCTGGCTGGGGTCACTTGACCCCAGTGCTCTTTCTTGCCCAGAGCAGGGGGTTGGACTCGATGATCTAATCCCTTCTGACCCTAGAAATCTATGGAGAAAAAGACTCCATGGCTCACACCAAACCAGCACACCAAACACTGGTGAAGTGGGTTTCTCTGCTCTGTATCAACCCATGTCTTGCTTCTTTCTCAGGTTATTCATAGCCTGATCTCCAAGTGGACAAGATGGAAGAAGGCATTTT
This sequence comes from Crocodylus siamensis, assembly GCF_052110815.1. Taxonomy (NCBI): domain Eukaryota; kingdom Metazoa; phylum Chordata; order Crocodylia; family Crocodylidae; genus Crocodylus; species Crocodylus siamensis. The sequence goes on along the minus strand of NC_143406.1, from coordinate 6,842,052 downwards.
GAGTCGGGATGCTTCGGTCTTTCTGGTTCAGGACTGATTTGCCACGTGGCCTGATGGCAACTCACTAAGAAGAGCTGGGCTTCTTCAACTCCCACAAACAGCAGCGCTGAAGTCAAGTCAGATCTCACTTGCCTCAGGCTAGTCGCATGTGACACTGCCATCACAACACTCACTCTTTCCATAGAGATACTGGGGGCTTCAATGCTTGTAAAACATTCGAGATCTTTGTATGAAAACTGAACCAAAACCTAGTTCTAGGCAGTCTGCAGCTCTGAAGGGGAGAAACAAGGAGAGGGAGAAGCAATATGGAAGTGTCATGTGCTGCAGAAGACAAGTCCTGCCCTAAGCAGCTTATGCTTTAAACAGACAAGACGGACAACAACATGTCCTCATTTCTCAGGTGAGGCACAGAGAGACGCCAGAGAAAATCAAAAGGGTCTAGGCTCCTATATCACTTAGGGGCTTCTGAAAACAATGCCTTTCTGTGGCTTCCCTGAGGCCCAAGAGGGAGCCTATGGAAGAGCCAGAAGATGAACCCAGATCTTGTGCATCATACTTTAATATTTGAACACAGACCAGAATCTGGGAGCTTTTTGTCCAGTGCTAGTGCCACAAAGTGCTACACTTAGATGAGATGTGAAGTTGAGCACATGCCTTGCACCTTCCTCCGCTGTCTGTTCCAGAGGAAGTTATAAAAACCCAGGGCTCACTGGTAGGTAGAAAAAGTCCTGACGATTGTGTCCTTTCTCTGGACCAGCTAGCACTTATGGTAGACTAGCTGTCACTGTTTTGAACAGCGCATGAAGTATGTTAGGATGGGGCCCAAGTTCTCAGTGGGCATAAAATGGCACCGATCCAGTAGAATTTGGCCTCGGGCTTTGGTCTTAAAGACTTGCTGGAGAACTGCTAGACTGTGCTGTAGGCTGGAAGAGTGAACTACATCCCACTACAGAGTTATACAGGCTCAGTGAAGTACCCAGTTGAAAGCAGATCATTTTCTAGCGATTGCTAATGGGCTCTTCTCCAAGGGCCCTGTAGTCTGACAGCATAGAGCCTAGCGGGGGGGAAGAGTAACAAAAGGTCTCCGGTCTCTTCTCTTGTCCCATGACGTGAAACCTGAAATGGGACCTTTCCAATAATCCTCTATGATCTGACCTGCCTGGAATAGTTCTCTCACCGGACAAGTATTTGGGAGACTGCTTTCTCCAAGTGGTTTCAATTTACTCAGCAGAGAATGCAGTCCTTGAGGTTTTGCTGCCATCACAGTCCCTCCCACTGCCCGATGCCCACCCTCTATTCCAGCCCCTTCAGGACGCTCCTTTGCCCAGTCCTGAGCCCATGCTGAGCCGTGAAGCTCACCAAACACCTTGAAGTGGCTCTAACCCCTTTGCCAGGTGGAACTTGCTATCGGGACCCGTTGCCAGCTTTGTGCAGCCATCCTGTTTGGTAGTTTGTCATGCAGCACCAAAGGAATGGAAATCTTTAGCAGCTGGCAGCCTTTACCACTTTGTGGGCAGACACATTGTTATTCAGTCATTAACCCTCCCATCTTCATAAGAGAAGAGTTTCAGACTCTGCTGCTCAATGCACAGCAGCAGGACAAGCCCCACTCCTCTGACACTGGCAGCCACCTACGGACCAGCAAGAGAGCTTGGTGGCCACCTTTGACACACCTGAATTTCCTAACCCCATCTATTAAGCCCTGGCAGAGTTGCCTTGTCCTTCCAAGAGAAATAAATACATAGCCCTTGAAACTAAAAATGACAATTGTGGAGACCTGCCAGATGCAACCTTAAAAACAGAAAAAGAAAGAAGGGTGGGGAGTGTTTCTGTAAGAAAAAATGTGCGTCCCTTGTCATAGTACTGAGCAGCGCCTCGTGTGCTAGGTGACAGGCATCTCTATCCCACTGCCTTCCTCCACCATCTTGCTGCATTTCAACGAAGCTTTAGGTATCTAGCCAGGCAAATGCTTCACAAAGCAAAGTGCATGATAAATATAATCCTTCATTGGAGAGGCTTAATGCCAGTGTATGCTGTTGCTGCAGATTCCGCAATAAGTGTGAACTCAAGGACAGCCTGGCCAGAGGCTACTGAGTCCAGCGCCTGTCTCCCTCAGTGACCAGAACCAGATGCTGCAAGAGAAGCTGCTAGGAATTCCAACAATTATTCAATAATCTGTCCACCAGCAAAGTTTCCTGTTAACTCTCTCAGCCCTGACAGCCTCCACGCCAGCCTGCTGGAAACAAGAGCCATAATGTTCTGGATTAACTAGGTTGGTTCCAATAAGAACCCACTGAAGGTTTCCCCCAAACCTGATGGGAATCATGTTGCAGGAGTAGGAAGGATTGGGGGTAACCGTGTGAGCTCACTTTGCTTCTTTTGATTGTTTTCTTGCTTCTCTGCTCTTGCCAGGATCTGAGACACCAGGCAGTGCTGATCTCAGTCTTATGACAACCAGGAAAGAGTAGCGCTCTTCCAAGTACACCACGGGGGAGCCAGAGAAGAGAGCATTTGTTCTGAGAAGCACTGCACGGTTTGCCTCTCGCTTGCTCTGACCTGGTCTCTGCAACAATAAGGCGATGACCCTCTTCGCAGGGCTGGCACCAAACAATGCAGGGCACCATGCAGAGTAGGCCTGAGCTCGTAAGCAGAGTGAAGGACGTGGTATATGGATTCTGGTTAATGTATCAACAATTCATTGGG